>NW_026889799.1:1427500-2717500 GCF_033153115.1 Saccostrea echinata | reverse complement strand
AATTAATATCCTTCATTTTCAGTAAAAGCGGGGACAATGTAAAGGTTTGGTAACCAAATTATCTCTATGTAGTGACTGTGATACTAGTAAAAGCAAGTCTCAACAAAGGGAGAGACCTGTTGCGGGAAGTCTGACTCTACAACTAGTAGTAAAGTAGGTCTTCATGCAGGAAAGTGTGCCTCTAGAGTGAAACTTCCCCGGGGATCCTTCCGCTCTGGAGTCACAATTCCCCCAGGGGGAAGTTTCACTCTAGAAACAGACTTTCGGGGGGACGTCTGACTTTGGTGGAAGTTTCACTCTACAACACCAGTTCTTCATTTTGTATTTTTGTGTTTGAAATTTTCTATCTGTTGAGGATGAATTTAAAAAAAAAAAAGCTCATAGATTAAAGTGGGAACAACTGAATATCGCCTTTACCTTCAAGAATGCAAGAGTTACTTTTCCTTCATAAAACACTACCAATCGTACCAGTTCCTTGCAAGGTTCGTATCTTGAACGCCTTTGACTTGATCCGTGTTCAACCATTGTTCTTAAAACATGCTTGTTTTGTAATTTTTTGTTATGTTAAATTTAAAATTGTGTAAGAGGGAGAAAATTTATACTTAAAATTTTATTATTTTTTAATATAAAAAAAAATAAGTATTGGATTTTTCGGGATTTCATTTCCTCCGGGCCTAGTTGTGTTACCACTGGACCAGCGTGGTTTGTTTACATTGTACTATTTTACATAACACTGGAATTAGCATGGGATTTAAATTTCTAGCATTTACTGAAAAGATTTATTTCTTTATTTATTGTCATTATTTTCAGTTCTTATTAAAAGTAATGTTATATTATGAAAAGCTCTGAAATAATTGTAAATATTTTTTTTTTTTTTTTTTTTTTGGTGATGTCACATGTTTTATTTCCTGTTGCATGCTGGTCATTGCTTGTGCTTTCCTAGCCAATGATGGCAGCAAGTTATCAAGAATGAATGTAAGTAGAATTTGTGAAAATTTGTTATTCATAATTGCAACTAGCATTATAAATTAAGCAAATAAGTATGCAAATGTTATAAACATGCATGTAAAAGTATTTTGAACTTAATTTAAAGATATTTCTAATTGGTAAACAGTCTCTCCATTGAATTCTAAAAGTGTTCATTAATTATATGTTGAGAATACAGTACTCATGAGGTTAAAATAATCATACAAGTTTTTCAATATGTAGATATCTATATTTGTGTGTTTTTATTTTTGAATAGATTCATTAATGAGCCAGATGGTGTAATATGCTGTAAAGTGTAAACGTCACATATGCCCCTTGCTTAGGGTATGTGTTGGTTTATTGTTGTAGTAAAATTATGGGGTTTTACTCATAATGTCGCCTACCTTAGTATAAGGTGACGACGGAACACCCAGGTTTACATGTTGGGTAAACACGGGTACATACAACACATATAACAGAAACAGGTAACAACGTGGTGAAAGGTATGACTGGCAGGACTCGATTGACGAGGGAAGCTTGCCGGCACGGGTGTGTGGCTATGAGGTCAGGTCATAGGAGATATATTTACAGATGCATTTTCACTACATTCCTCCCCGTTTTATTTAATAAAGCTAGGGGCAAATGCTGTAATTTACTCAGAGGATTGCAAACCCAAAATATATGATTATTATTCAATATGACATGGAAAACGTATGAATTAACGTATGAATTAATTCATGTATCCACTTGAACTTGGCCGGAATTACTTCTAGCGCCTTAGTTCTGCAGGATAAACATGTATGTATGTGGCAAGATTGTATATGGTTTGATTTGCGAATCATGATAACCAACCTGTGTCTTCCACATTGGATCTATAATGATCATGTTTTAGTCATACGCATTCCATATTATCTATTATGAATCTAGTGGGTTTAAACAGTAATAAATTTATATCAATCAAAAAGAATACTATTGACCTATGACCTAACATTGACCTACTTCCATGAAAGTCCTGAAACCAAATGATGTTATGACATATGGTTTAGTCTTGTGAGATTCAGTTACACCAAGGTTAATATATATATAATTACTTAATCATGTATACAACTGATTTGCCTAATTAAATTGTGCAGGAGTGCAGTCTATGTTAGAACCTTACAACAGATTTATAAATAATAAATATGTAATTTACTGCACTGATGTGATGCATACTGATAATAACATTATATTTTGATTATTATACTTTGATGTGTGTCGTCACCTTAACTACGATGCATAATACTGTATAACTGTACTAACTTAAAGCCTTAACTTAAGTTAATGCATTTTCTAATTACCTAACCTTAGAACTAAACTAACTGAAGAGTGTGATTCCTATTCCTAACTAGAAATGGACGCTATGAAATATTACTATTGAAAACATATTTACAAAACACATTCCTCATCAATACTGTCACTTTGGAAAATGTAATCTTGATTAAACTTCTAACTAAAACATATAAATATATACGAGGGTTGTCCAAAAAGTTCGTGGACAATGGCGTTTTTGTCAAAATGAATGGTTCAAGATATGCTTATTGTATACCACAATATTAGTTATGAAAATCCAAGTCGGAATAGTTTGGTTTTTATTGTTTGAACTTATTTTTTTTTGTAAAAATCTCGATCACTAAAGGTCGCCGATAGTGCGCACGGACCAGGGTTAAAATGCCATGAATTTTTAAATAAAGTGATCTGATTGAAATGATTATTTTTTTTTTTTTTTAAAAAAACGAGTTCAAGCTGAATAAAAATTTAATAAACACAAATAAAGCGGTTATCGCCATTTTCTGATACCTTTAGTATCGCTTACTAAATAGACAATGAAAATATTAAGTGAAAACCGCAAGAAGTATGTTTCTAAAATTGACAGAAAAAGCGACGTCGGCCATCCGAACTGGACATGGTTAATATGGTTGAAACGTCGTCAAAAACAAATTCTTTATTCAAACAACTTAAATTTATTGGAAAATATTTAGTCTAGTGATTTGTAATTGGTGTATACGATTTTTCAACGGTGTGTAAAATTTCGGAGACACTACAAGAAGTGGAAAACTACTGCTATTTGATGTAAACAGGATATATTCCTATTCATGACGTTTTATAAATATAGCGCCGTCGGGCTGGGCTGTGCATCCTGTGTTTACGAAGTGTTAATTTTGATGACGCTCGTAAATTATTGTGTATTGTTGTGAATTTTAAAATTTGAATTAATTATAATCTATACATAAATATTATTGCACACATCTGACAATGTGGTATAAAAAAGAAAAATAGCGTGCGTCTATGAACATGCGATAAAAATTCAAAGTTCATATTTCTGACGCTATCATGAAATAAGCGTTACGTCAGACTGGCCCGTGCGACTTGCATATACAAAGTATTTACACCTATAATGTTCAGTAAATAGTGTGCATTTTTTAAATTTTTTGTACATTTACTCAATCATGGTCTATATTAAGATATTATCGTACATGTTTGCCATTGCAGACTTTATAAAGAAAATTAAGCATTTGTCCACGAACTTTCTGGACAACCCTCGTACATATTACATAACATGTGAAGCAATCCGCACCAATACCATCACTGAGAAAGGTCAGCCAAGTATCTTAACGGAAAGCACAAGACTATTTACATAGAGCAATCCGCACTAATACCGTCACTGAGAATGGTCAGCCGGGTATCTAACGGAAAGCGTGGATTATTTACATTAGGCGATCCGCCATGATATACCATCACTGAAAAATATCAGCCAGGTATATCCAACGGAAAGCATATGTTGCATGTTCACACCGGTCCTGGTTGAAGTATTCATGGACATCCTTAGGAACTGGATCAAAGACATGCAACAGAGTAGATCATTGCAAAATTATGACTTATATACTGCCTGAATATGCTTTACCCAGTTTTGACCTTAAAGTACTAATTTAAACTTAAATATAACTTAATAAAGAATTGTACTTTGTGACTACAATAGAGTACTTTTAATCAACATTTAATTTGCTTTGCTTGAGCAATAATTATAGATGTTCACTATTTAACTTAATTCCATGTGTGTTGCACAACTAAGAAATTCTTAAATAATAATTACTATTCTTCTACTGCTTAAATATCAAACACTATTAAATGTAAAATACCACCAAAAGCTCACTTTTATTAAGTGAACTATTAGTGTATTTCACTAGTGTGCATATTGTATGCCATAAGTGTGTATAGAGCATTGCTGAGTACCTTACCAATAGTTATATACTAGTTTAACTGTGGCTTTGTGCAAAGTATAAGTATATGGGTCTTAAATTATAACTAATAACATTTACACTGGCAATGATAAATAACAATACCCTTAGTTGTAATAGATATTACTTACAATGTGAGTGAACTGATAATCATCACTGTGGCCAATTATTACTGACAATAGGTACAAATTAGTTACTATAAATCTATTGTTAAAATGTTACACATGCACTTGATACTAACTATTAGATTGCTGCAACTGGTGATTATATAAAACTTAACAATTACAGCACTATAAAGATCTACAACCTTATATCATTATATATCTACACTATTTCCCCTCCCTTTTATTTTCAAAATAAGAGAGGCAGTAATAGACAGCTGTTTAAATTATTCATGTAGTAATACTATAACTTATCTAATGTAGATTGTGCATAATTTTACTAGTGTATTAAAGACTTAAAGCAATCAAGTATTATTGTGCAGACAAGTCCATTATTTTCTCTACTAAACATTAATGACTATAGATAGTGCTGCAAGTTATAGTTAGCTTACTAAATATATCTAAGATTGATTATAGTATTAATATTAGAAAGTACTATATGTATTTAAAGTTAGTTAACTAATAAGGTTAGATTGTGGTAAAAAGTACTGTTATTAACACTACAGTCTACTGACTAAGTACTAATTAAATACTAAAAATGATTAGATTACTGATCTTAATTGATATAAAATGTAGATAAACTGTTGACGTTCCCTTCTCTTTTCCTTTTGAAAATATATTCTATCTTTGATTAGCTTTTTATCTAATTTTTAAAACCAACAATGTCATACTAAATAGAAACAACATTTAGTAATAGGTCTATTAAGTAATAGAACTCGTAAGTAAACACTGGGTAAAAGCATTTCAGGGATTTTGTAGCAAATGATCTACATAATTATGGTGAGCCATGGCACTACCCAACATTTCTTTTGAAGTGGCAGCCCAGATGGAATGCCCAGCCCACAGTCCACATACTGGAATACACAAACAAGGCATGCTCTGCATGTGGGAGGAAGGTCCTTGTTTGCAGCACTTCAAGTGAACTTGGTTGAGCCATCTGTTCTGTCACTTTCAGTGGTGTCATCATACACAGCTATAGGTGGTACAGACAGTATGGGATCAGCATTCAGTACTTCACCAATCTCGTCTTTGTTCTCAAAGTTTTCTTCATGGATTGGTGGATCCAATAGCGAAGAGGTTGTTGTTTCCTTCTGGTCTGTAAACTCTTGGTAGGAGGACTCCTGTAAATTGTTGATTGTCTGAGCATTCACAACTATTTCATTGCTATGCTCAGGCAAAGCATCACTCCTACACAGCTGTGTATAGATAGTCAAGTCCGGGATTTGTTGGCACTCAGAATTGGTACAAATATCAGCATCTGGAGTTGTTTGGCAACAAGCAGTTGAATACTCACTACTCAGTGGCCATAACTCAACAGGTCTGCCTTCAGAAACATCTTTGTCCTCTATGTCTGGTGTTGTTGAAATCCCAGGAACATGGAGACTGGCATGTGATACCATGGTATTCCACTGCATACCAGCAGGTGACTTATCACCACTCGGTATTTGTGGAAAACCTGTTGGACACTTTCTGGAAACTGTGGACATCTGCTGCTGATGGTGTGGTATTACAGGCAGACCAGATGTACAGCTTCTGGCATCTCCAGGACTCATCAGTGATGAACCATCTCTTTGTCCCTGGTCCTGATTGTTGCCTGGAATTTCATTAAGGGACATAGTAGAACTTTGTACAGCTCCCCCATCTTGTGACTGGATAATTGGTGGTGGCATTGGTGGCCCTCCATACATGCCTGGTTGAGGGTATGCCTGTTGAGGTATCATGTATCCAGGTGGGAACATCCCAAGAAGTGGGCCATATGCATATGGAATGCTTGGACATGGCTGTGGTGGTCCAAAGAATGACTGTGGGTATGGTCCACCATATCCAGGAAATAGTACAGGGTAGTTCCCAGGGACTGGTGTACAAGGATAGGGATACCCAAATTGCTCTTGGTTGAATGATGGCAGGTATGGTCCACCATAGTATCCAGGAGGTGCTGCACCAGGTGTAAAAGCTGGATTCATCTTGTTTTCAGTAGTTCAAAGTTACGGAAATAATCACGCCGTTTGACACTACTGAAACATTCAGTCACAGAATGTGTGTTTAGTTATTGACGTTGCAGTATTTTCATGCTGCGGTAAAAGAAACCGCCGGTGAAAATATTACAACACATTAAAGTGACTGATGTACAACAAGATATGTGTAGTCACCGTGATTTTAATGAAACGTTACTTTAACACAATAAATAATTGTATTTTAAGCCGGTTTAATTCATCAGTATGGTCCGGGTAATTTTAGATTATGACTTCAACCTTTTCTTTCTATCCTCTTTTCTTTCTATCTTCTCTTTATCTTTGATTACTGTTTAACGATGTTATTATCTTTATCTGTATTTCTGTTTCTTGATGTATTGGTCTAAAATAGTAATGCTGTTAATCTACACCCTACATGTAACTATTTACTTAATTCGATAATTAACTACTTGCTTAAATTACCGCACTGACTCTTACAACGTTAATGTTAACGCCCGATGACAGACGACGGTAGAAACAAGCATTGCTCTTACGAAATATGGTAGATAAGCTAATTAATCAATTGTATAATCAAATGAGGATGTTCTATGAGTTGACTATATTTGCAAAATAAATTTACTTATATTACCGAGCTTAAAAGATGTAAAAACGTACAACGCAAACCAGTCTACAGCTACGTACTAAAGCGTGAAGCACGTGTGCTTCGATCTATATAGCTAAAGTGTAATACAGGTAAACGGGTTTGCGTGAACCAGCTCTGTGAAACTACACAAGTACAAATAATATACAATATGAAAAAAAAAACAATATCTCTCTCTACTTTCCCCCAAAATATTTTTTTTCAGGGAAACTGAGAGAAAAAACAATGCATGAAAATTCACAATTCAAATAAAATAACGAGTCGAGAAGAAAACGCTCCTCGAAAATTGTCAACACGGGTGACAAAAACTTTTATATAGAAAAAAAAAATAAATTTAAGGAGAAAATTTGTCTCGTGCAAAAAATATTTAAAATAGACAAACAATTTACAAGGTCTATCGTTACGGCACGAATGACCAAAATTGATTGAGTCGAGATAAAGTTGTAATTCGCACAAGACAATTATAAATGTTCAAAATGTTCTTACCAACGTTTACAAAAACGCTTGTACGATAAATATAATTCTAAATACTATTGAAAAATGAAAATACAAAAATAATTGGACCGTGATATCACCACGTGTTCAATATAAAATACTACTCACGAGTGAAAAAATAACATGGCAAATTAGTCAAATTGTTGGAACTTTGTAACTAACGTTAAATATAATGCCTGTTTACAACAGTTTCCTGAATTCCAAAGTGACTAAATGCGAATATTAGAAAATATTTCAACCCGTGTTTCTATTCACGAGTGTAAACTCACACGCGAATTTTTACAAATAAAATATACAATTTTCCCCGCACCGAATTACCGGCGACGCCAATGTAGTAAAATTATGGGGTTTTACTAATAATGTCGCCTACCTTAGTATAAGGTGACGACGGAACACCCAGGTTTACATGTTGGGTAAACACGGGTACATACAACACATATAACAGAAACAGGTAACAACGTGGTGAAAGGTATGACTGGCAGGACTCGACTGACGAGGGAAGCGTGTCGGCACGGGTGTGTGGCTATGAGGTCAGGGTGAAAGGTCATAGGAGATATATTTAAATATATGAAAATATTTCAACCCGTGTTTCTATTCACGAGTGGAAACTCACACGTGAATTTTTACAAATAAAATATACAATTTCCCCCGCACCGAATTAATGTAGTAAAATTATGGGGTTTTACTAATAATGTCGCCTACCTTTGTTTAAGGTGACGACGAAGCACACGGGTCTACATATTGGGTAAACACAGGAACATACAACATACAAAACAAGTAACAAACGTAGTGAATAGGTTGACTGGCAGGACTCGACTGACGAGGGAAGCGTGCCGGCACGAGTGTGTGGCTATGAGGTCAGGGTGAAAGGTCATAGGAGATATATTTACATATGCATTTTCACTACATTGTATATGAAAGCTGTGTGTATAGATTTTTATGACTTTATTATGAAATGAAAAACATGAAGAGTAATGAAATTTTTATAATATAATTTCAGGAACATTGTCAACTTATTTCTATATGGGATAAAGAACCTTGAACACAATCACCATGTTACTTTTGGCGTCGCGGTAGGATCCATGCGGCTAGGATATTCCTGCAGGATTCCAGGACCCAGTAAGATAGAGTACAAGTTGACAGTGTGCATTGTGTTCGTTGCAGTATTCTATGACCAGTTCTATATTTAGTCTATTCACCACAATGGAACAGGAAATCAAGGATTTACAGGAACAAATCAAGAAGTTAGAAGCCAAAGGCTCCAAATCTCCTGTCGTTTACTTGAAATCCGAAAGAAAATTTCCTAAGTTTGGAGGTCGACCGGTTAAGGATGGAGACCCGGATGTTTACGATTGGATATCGGACATGAGAGATAATATACAGTCCGCACAGTCCAAAGACGATTTCGTAGATTTCATTATGGACCATCTAAATGGATCTGCAAAATCAGAAGTGAAACTTTGTCCTCACACAGAGAGAAAAACAGGAAAGCAAATTCTAGACATTTTGGAGGCTGTGTTTGAAATTAAAGAAACCACTACCCAACTTCTCCAGAAATTTTATCAACGAGACCAAAGACAGGATGAAACATTAGAAAAATATTCTCTCGTATTAACTGAGATGGCACAGAAAATCAACAAGAAAGATAAGAAAGAGCAGGTGAATGACATTAAACTTACCGAGAGATTTATTGATGTCATTAGATATCAAAATAACCGACAAGAACTGAGAAAGGTTGTGTTAGATTCTGGCAATATACCATTTTTTTGAATTGTCCATCTGAGAAAGGATCAAGCACTACCTTGCGTCCCACATCTGTAAACCCAAACTGGAAACCTTCTCAGTGAGGAGTCGAACTGTGAAGGAGGAGGATAAAGACTCATCTGAAACTTTTCATCAGAAAATCAATCGTGCATCTGCAAAGTGTCTGGAAACTTGTATAGAACTAAATAGTGTTAAAGTTAGATGTTTATTAGACACTGGCGCGCAAGTTTCTACAGTATCGGATCATTTTTTATAAGAAATACTTGTCTTCCTCTAAACTCAGTGATACTTCCAAAATTTTAAAATTATCCACAGCCAATAAATTAAATATTTCATATCTTGAATATATTGAAGTTACTTTGAAAATACAGGACACTGTGTATACAAATGTAGGAATAATTGTGGAGTGTGTGACTAGCAGTAGTGACCCAGTTCAAGTTGTTCTAGGATGCAACGTTCTCCAAAGTGTTAGAAGACATTTACATGGAAACCCTCAACAACAGATGAAACAGTTTGGAACGATGTAATATCTATTTTAGACTTAGATGAGGAGACCAAACAGATTGGATTTGTGAAATTAGCAGCACATGAACCAGTGAAAATTCAAGCAAATTCGATGAAAGTGGTACTTGGTTCAACGAGAAAAAGCAAGTCATCTGTACCTCATACCGCAGTAGTCCAAGCAATATCAAGTGAAAATGGCTCTCTGCCTAAGAATATATTACTGGTGGACACATTCATTGAAATGAAGGATGAGACAATACCAGTGAAATTGATGCACATTGGACATGAGGATGTGTGGTTGACACCCAAGACTACATTAGGTGTTGTACACAGTGCAAAGTTACTTCAGTCATCAGAAGATGAATATAAAGTCAGTTATACTAAATACTGAACTTGTGATAAGACGCATTGTTAAACAGAGTGGACATGATCAGAATGTTAAGACTGAAAATCAAACTACAGACTCTTCATCATTTCCAGTAAAATTTCCACTAAAATTGGATGTGACTGATGTAGAATTTTCAGAGGAGCAACGCAGAAGATGGCAAAGTTTACTACAGAAACATAGAGATGTATTCGCATATAATAATGATGACCTTGGTTATCACTCATACTATAAACCTAACAGATGATGTACCAGTAAAAATTCCGCATCGTCGAATTCCACCAAAACAGATTGAAGAGGTTAGACAACATATTCAGAAATTACTTAATCAAGGCATTATTAGGAAAAGTCACAGTCCATATGCAGCTCCTATAGCTATAGTGAATGTGAGAAAGAAGGATGGAAGTTTACGCTTATGTGTGGACTATCATGCTCTGAACTCTAAAACTATAAAAGACTCTTATCCTCTACCTCGGATTGAGGAGACCCTAGACTTACTAAATGGAGCCAAATATTTTAGCACAATTGATCTTGCTCAAGAATACCATCAAGTTGCTGTCGACGAAAAGGACATACGTAAAACAGCATTCCGTGTTGGATCTTTACGAATTTCTACGCATGCCGTTCGGACTATGTAATAGTCCTGCAACTTTTCAACGGCTAATGGAGGTTTGTTTACATGAAGAAAATTTTGACATTCTAGTGTTATATCTGGATGACATTTTAGTCTTTCTAAGAACATTGATGATCACATGGACAGATTAGATGTCAACTTCTCAAAACTCAAGTTGCATGGACTGAAGATAAAGCCGTCCAAATGTCTTTTTTTCAGGAAGCAAGTCTGTTATTTAGGACATATTGTGTCAGAACAAGGTGTGTCTACCGACCCTGCAAAGACAGAAGTGATTTCCTCGTGGCCCAAACCAACAACAGAGCGCCAATTACGTTCATTTCTTGGGATAGCAGGATATCACCGTCGTTTTGTTAAGGGATTTGCGGAAATCGCTGCACCATTACATGCTCTTTTTGTTCAAATCAAAGAAAACTAAAACAAACATGAAAACAGAACAATTTGTGACATTAAGGAATGATGATTGTAACCGAGCTATCAAAGAATTAAAAACCAAACTGACGTCCTCTCCAGTGCTCGGATACCCAGATTTCTCGAAGGAATTTGTGTTAGAAGTTGATGCAAGTCTACATGGTTTAGGTGCCGTTTTGTCACAAGAATGCGGCAATAAGCATGTTGTCATTGCATATGCATCACGAACTTCGAGACCCACTGAGAAAAATTTGGACAACTATAGCTCGATGAAACTTGAACTATTAGCATAAAAGTGGTCTGTAACGGAAAAGTTCCGGGATTATTTGTTAGGATCCAAATTTATCGTATATACAGATAATAATCCTTTAAGCTATTTTCAGACAGCGAAACTTGGAGCAACAGAAATGAGGTGGGCCAGTCAACTAGCACAATTTGATTTTTCCATCAGATACAGATCTGGAAAAGTGAATAAGAATGCTGATGCACTTAGTAGAAGACCTTGTTTGGTGGATGAAGATTCTGAAACCATTATTCAGTCAGTGACAAAAAGTACTGTGATTTGTGAACTGTTTGACAATGATATGCATTCTGTAAAAGCCCATTCAGTAAATATTGAACCATTCGAAGCATCAACAGTGTTACCAGGATTTATTCCTGCAGATATGGCACCCTTACAAGAGTATGGCCCTGTTTTAAGCCGTGTTTTATATTGGTTGAAGAGGCCAGACCAGTTAACCAAAAGTGTTATTCGTAAGGAGAAGAATGATCTGAGAAAACTTCTAAACCAAAAGAACAAATTATGCATGGAAAATTCAGTTTTATTTAAGAGATGTATTAATGAAACTGGTGAAATCAAACAATTAAATTCTGCTGCCGAAATTCTGAAAGACAAAGTGTTGGAAAGTGGACATGACCACACAGGATATTAAGGTGTGGAAAGAACATTGGCATTACTACGGAAAAGGTGTTTTTGGATACAAATGGCTCAGGATGTGCAGAAGTGGTGTAAGAACTGTGAATGTTGCATGATTGCAAAAGCACCGATGCCAAGTGTTAAGCCGCCAATGGGAAATCTCACTGCATCTCGTCCCATGGAGATACTGGCAATTGACTACACTATACTCGAAAAGTCAACAGATGGCCAGGAAAACGTGTTGGTGATGACAGATATATTCTCAAAATTCACCCAGGCAGTACCAACAAGGGACCAGAAAGCCGTGACAGTAGCTAAAACGATTGTGAAGAAATGGTTCGTGCGATATGGGATACCTCGTCGTATACACAGTGACCAGGGACGGAATTTCGAAAGTCAAATAATACAAGAGCTGTGTAAGATTTACAGTGTAGAGAAATCAAGAACTACCCCCTATCTCGCCGAAAGTAATGGACAGTGCGAACGATTTAACCGGACCATGCATGATCGACTACGCACTCTCACTCCTGAACAGAAGAAGAGATGGACGGAATATCTGCCAGAATTAGTATATGTTTACAACTCTACTGTGCATTCGTCAACTGGATATTCTTCTTACTTTCTATTGTTTGGCCGTGAACCAACATTGCAAATTGATTTATTCTTGGAACTCAATCAACGACAGATTCTCGCGTGTCCTCAATAGATGAATGGATTAATAAGCATAAGAAAAGACTTGGTGAAGCTTTACATTCAGCAGCCACAAATTTGGACAAAAATCCTCAAAGAAGGAGAGAGATTCAGAACAGGAATACTAAAGAGCACCAATCAAAATTGGCACAAGAGTATTATTGCGGAATCGCATATTAGGACGAAATAAAATTCAGGATAAGTGGTCATCCGTGCCCTACAAGGTGATTGCAAGACCAGGGGAAAACGTATATACTATTCAGCTTGCAGACGGAACTGGAGCAACGAGAAACGTGACAAGGACAGAGATTTTAGATACAGGTGATGAAGTAAAAGACAAGTCAGATAGTGATGTAGATGATGCGATTGTTGACCAGCCCATGGACATCACAACACAACTAGAAACCTCTCCAATAGGAGAACTGTTTCGATCTGATACTTCTAGTGGACCGAGTGAAGAGGATGGTGGAGATGAAATGAAACAAACTGTACCCCGACGTTCAGCGCGTTCAACTGCAGGGAAACATTCCAATCCATTTCATTTACTTAAAAGTGCCCTTGTATCGCGTAAGGAAGTGTGTGTTTCTCAAGCGGATGGGGAAAACTTTAGTGAACACAGTGATGCCATAGCCAATCTGGGTGCGTCTTTAAGAATGTCTTTGAGTGCAACGTTAAGTCAATCATGGGCAAATGTACATGTACAGAAATAGTTGTTTTTAATATTGTAATGAAAACTTGAATTTATTGATGTATATTGTACAGAGAGACTTTTTATTTTTTTATTTTTTTATTTTTATTTTTTTTTTTTTTTTGAGTACTCGATATGTGAATCACTTTCAATATTTTTTTTTTTACATTGCTGAGGACAGCAATGTCAAAGGGGGGGGGGATATGTAAGAGGGAGAAAATTTATATTTAAAATTTTAGTATTTGTTAATATTAAAAAAAATAAGTATTGGATTTTTCGGGATTTGAACCTGGGGCCTTTTCCTCCGGGCCTAGTTGTGTAACCACTGGACCAGCGTGGTTTGTTTACATTGTACTGTTTTACATAACACTGGAATTAGCATGGGATTTAAATTTCTAGTATTTACTGAAAAGATTAATTTTTTTTATTTATTGTCATTATTTTCAGTTCTTATTAAAAGTATTGTTATATTATGAAAAGCTCTGAAATAATTATAAATATTTTTTTTTTTTTTTTTTTTTTTGTGATGTCACATGATTTATATCTTGTTGCATGCTGCTCATTGCTTGTGCTTTCCTAGCCAAAGTTGGCAGCAAGTTATCAAGAATGAATGTAAGTAGAATTTGTGAAAATTTGTAATTCATAATTGCAACTAGCTTTATGTATTAAGCAAATAAGTATGCAAATGTTATAAGCATGCATATAAAAGTATTTTGAACTTAATTTAAAGATATTTCTAATTGGTAAACAGTCTCTCCATTGAAGTCTAAAAGTGTTCATTATTTATATGTTGAGAATACAGTACTCATGAGGTTAAAATAACCATACAAGTTTTTCAATATGTAGATATCTATATTTGTGTGTTTTTATTTTTGAATAGATTCATTAATGAGCCAGATAGGGTAATATGCTGTAAAGTGTAAACGTCACATATGCCCCTTGCTTAGGGTATGTGTTGGTTTATTGTATATGAAAGCTGTATGTATAGATTTTTATGACTTTATTATGAAATGAATAACATAAAGAGTAATGCAATTTTTATAATATAATTTCAGGAACATTGTCAACTTATTTCTATATGGAATAAAGAACCCTGAACAGAATCACCGTGTTATATTTGTTTGAATTGTACATTTAACAATACAAACCAATATTTTACATATACCTGTAGTAGTTCAATTTTTTAGATTGTTTGTCAATTATGAAACTTATTGTCAATTATGAAACTTATTGGACAACTTATTTTTCAACTTATCGGTTAGTATAAGGTAATCCAAAAGGCAAAAGAAAATTGATACATGTCGCAATCAAAAGCAATTTTTGATTTCATATTAAATAAATGCCACGATAAAACGTCCCAACTCCATGAAGTTCATGGAATTCTTAATACATTTCTTAACTTTTAGGTTTACGATTCACATTAATTCCCTACATCAGAATTTGAAAGGAATATTTCCGTGTTAATATGAAAAACACCTTATCCAGAGGCACATTACGAAAAGGTTTTATATTAATCTGCACTTAGCTTCCTTTTTTTTTTTTTTTTTTTTTTTTTTTTTTTTGATGGTCAATTTAATGTCAAATCATCTTGATAATTTTTATTCAAAGAATTATAGTATCTTTTCATCATTGCAACTTATTCATGGCTTTATCTATTTTTTCATCAGATTTTTCCAAAAATACGTTTATTTTTAGCCTGAAAGTCTTCATTCATGTATAAGTCTTCGTCTCCATACTCATAATATAACTTGGAATAGTGTCAGTATTTGAACCACGAATCATTATTGAGTAAAGAATGCTTTCATTATCAGAGAAAGTCATGTTCTTAAGTCTTAACAGTGAAAGTAGCTGAACATGAAATTGATGAACCTCAATTTTTTCCCTAAAATCTATCTTAAACTGTCCAGTAAGTGAACAAAAGATGTTTGAAAATAGCTTCTTTTAGATGAGTAAATTTCGAAGACAATTGCTAAGACCATTCCTAAGAAACATCAACATTGTACACAAGTTAACCTGATACTATCCAATTTTAACCCACTGGGTCTCCATCAATACTTTTTCTCACAGAATGCACTGTTTTTGACTTGTATCCTTTATACAATCATGTGATCAAATCCGAAATTTCTCAAAATATTATTCCATTGAAACCTGATTTATTTTATGGCATGTCCAACACTCGGTTTCTGCTTTCAAATGCTACCAACAGAAGGTCGTTGTATTTATATCAAATAACACAAATAAGATATAAAAAAAAAAAATTGGTGAAGTTTATTCAATGCAATATATGAAAAGAGTTAAGAGGTAAATCTGGCGCAAAATGCATCGGTTTGATGCATATTCCTCCATCAATCACATCCGAGGTTTGCACTGAGCCAAGCAAAGTCAGCCAGGGATTACCGATTGATTTTAATTCTTAATTTCTTTAGTGTATCAAAAATACAATACACATGACCTGTCTTTTCTCCAGTTGGAAAATTGATATCACGCGAATGTAAGCTCATCTTGAAAGGTATATGTTGAGTTGAGGCAAGAATATTTCAAAATTGAATGATACAGCTTAAATTTTATTTAATTCTAATTAACGGGATCCCTGAACAATTATACAGCCAACAACTTGCTTAGTAATGCATTGCATATAACGAAGGTTAAGTAAATGAAGCATAAAAATTATAATTTTATAGATACCTGTTAATTAAACTATTGCATGCTCTGGCATGCAATTTTAATGTTTACTGGATATCACTCAAGTGGACGGAGAAGCACATTCTACGTAACACTTTCTTTTCCTAGGAAAATTAAAATTTCTCCATCAACTATATTAATCTTCTTCAAACTTTAGCTTTTCTAATCATAGAACGTATTATGTAGTAATCATTCTGTTTGTCTGAGTAACAAATTGATGTTGTCATTTATTACAGAAGGACTTGCTATCTTAATCAAGGCAGTATATTTTTTAACAGTTATGAGACTTAATGTGACCTGAAAATACGAGTGCCGTTCAAATTTTACGCGGACTTGTACAGAAAAAATAATTGACGACATAACCAAGTCATACATAATATAAAAGAATCGATCTTTACTTATATGTACATTAAAATTTCATATCAAAATATCGTAAATTAAATATCATTTTATGTAATTGACATGATACATCATAAAGTCACGGTCCAGGAAAATCTTCGACGTCACGGGCATTATAAAAATGTGAGCTTTAATTTTTCTCAACGTTCTCCCTTAGTGGTTGATACTGTACATTTGGGTTACCTTATTCACTCAGCATACTATTTCTTGTCCAGCTTAAACTCTAAAACCAGTATTGTATCTTCTAGGTAATTTGCTGATATTTTAAATATTCTTAAAAATGTTTTTTTTTTTTTTTTTTTTGTTTTTGATTTTTTTTTAAAAATAGTATTTACAGCTTATCTCCACCTTAATGAAGTCAATGTATTCTTTTGATCATTCAAGTTTTATATTTCCTTACAATTGTTCAAAAAACAAAAATACTTAAAACTGTTACACTGAGTATATCTAAAGGAGATGGGTGAAGAAGGCGTGCAGAATGCCTATAGCTTCAAATATGTAAAAAAAAAAATATATATTCAATTTGTGAATTTAGTATTTAGATAAAGTTATCATTATTGAAATTTATGAAAT
The DNA here is from genome assembly GCF_033153115.1 of Saccostrea echinata. Taxonomy (NCBI): domain Eukaryota; kingdom Metazoa; phylum Mollusca; class Bivalvia; order Ostreida; family Ostreidae; genus Saccostrea; species Saccostrea echinata. The sequence continues at coordinate 2,700,347 of NW_026889799.1, read as the reverse complement.
TATGATAAACAAAACTTTTTTGAGGAAAATTTTCTCTGCAAAAATTATTCTGTTATCAAAAAAATATGTGGTATTCGTGGGGTTCGAACCCTAGCAATAAAAATCCTGAGTATCATTTTCCTATGAGATTAACGCGCTAACAACTAGCTAGGCTACACAGCTCCTGATGAATAGTGGCATTTAAATCATGTTTGTAATATGACCCTTGACTAAATTGACTTTAAGTACTCGGAAAGATGCGAATGTTGTGTCATAAAAGTGTATTTTTAAGGTATAGTAGGTCTTTGCTCCATCTTTTTGTTAACCAAATATATATATCATTTTACAGAAACTTTGAGGATAAACTTTCAAAAAAATGAAGCGAAGACCCACTCCTTTTTGCCCTCTTTAGTGTGTGTATGCTATTTCATAAGCAAACAATTTCTATCTTTGGGAAATTTTTGCAAATTGTGGAGATTTTACATAAAGTATACTTTAATATAAAATGAAATATCAAAGAAAATTTTGTTATAATTGAGATTTAATTTTTCACCTTCATGTTTGTCGCACTATAGGCACTTCGCTCGCCTTGTTCGCCCATCTTCTTTTAAAGCTTATAAAAACTTGTGTCATTAATTAAGTCGCCTTGTACAGTATGTGAACAGAAGTACATGTAATTCAATGCATGCTTATAAATTTCTGACACTGGGTGTATCGTCCTTAATCACTTTGATATATCGACGATGTACTTTCAATTAACAATAGTTACTTCAATTCCATCGATATATCCCAGTGAGCTTGAAATTAAAAAAATGCCTCAGAAACTGACACATCTGTTTCATATTGGGATATTTTATTAGAAAAAGACGTTAATGGTAACCTAACAACAAAACTTTATGATAAACGTGATGACTTCAACTTATTAATCTTCAAATTCCCTTACTTATGAAGCAATATACCCTTATCACCTGCAATATTGGGTTTATGTCTCTCAGTTGATTAGATACGCAAGAATATTCTCTACGTATGAACAATTTCTAAAACAAGGCAAGCTATTGAAAAAAAGTTGATATCAACCGTCTCATTTAAAGTCATCATTTCGCAAGTTTTATGGTCGATACAATGACCATGTCAGCAAATACAAGCTATGTTACAACGCGGAATAATGTTTTTCAAACTAATTGTTAGGTATTCATTTACAAACTGCATTGTCTGCGGATTTTTCCGTTTTTCCCAATCATGACAAGGAGCACAAGGCGGAGGTGCCCGGTCGGCAGGGGATGCTCACTTCTCCATGGCACCTGATCCCACCACTGATGTTTTTAGAGGTCTGTTTGCTCTGCTCCCGATTTGTATTGTTTGAATGGGCTTTGAGCTTGAATACTGTTCGATATCGCCTTATTTCCTAAAAATAGACAAAATGATAATTATTGAACTTTCAGAAAAGTATATTGCTGAAACTTAAGATCTTATTTAAAATATGAATCAGTTTTTGTTTTTTTTTTACTCAACTAATATTGACAAGTTACACATGTCATAAATTCAAGGGTAAAGGGGAAAATATCTTTTGGAGAACGTAATGAAAGATTTTCCTCTTTTCACTCTTATAATATGCTTCCAACATGTCCAAGAAAGAAGAGGGAAAGGAATATGAGTTCCTCTACCAAAAACACTCCTTTGCAAGCATCAAAGAAACAGGAACCCTGTGTAAGATTTTAAAACTTTTAGATTATTGTATTACATGATTATTGATCACAAGGAACATTTTGAATATATTTAACAAAACAATTATGAAGTTATTTGTGATACTAATACATAAAAACAAAGAAAATAATTCAAAATTTCTGCTTTTGTTGAAAGTCTCTTGGAAATAAAAGAAAAACATGGAATTAAGAGGAAAATTTTACTTCATAAAGCTGGTGTCGTCCGTATTGTGCAGTGGTTAGAGCATCTGCTCTAGAATCACAGAGTAAGGAACTGATCCTTACGTTGCGGGTTCGAATCCACTGCAGGATTTGGAGACTGGTTCTTCAGATGAGACTGTATAAACCGAGGTACCATATTGCAGAAGATGTTGCCATAAAAAAAAAGATCCCTCACTGCTCAAGGGCCCTGCATGAGTGCTGAGTATAGGTATAAATTTGCAGCTCTCCATCAGCAAGTGGTGGCATCTCCATATGAGTGAAAAATTCTCAAGAGGGACATTAAACAACAAACAAACTGGTGGAATTCCTAGTGAGAGTCTAATTTATTTTGGGACAATTGTGCTAAATATATATGTAATAAACATTGTGGAGGACTGGTAAAATTCTTGGTTATTTGAAATGAAGGTTGTCATTTGAAATTTTAATTCCTTATAAGGGTTATATTTTCTTTATAAGATAAGGTTTACTCTCAAACAAAATCTGAACTAGAAATGGTCTACAGCAGCCTACTCTCTGTTAGGAATCTTGAAATATAAAGGACATAATTTTTCACAGTAATGGATGAACAGGAGAAGGTATATGGTTTGAACAATAGTGCCATGTCTCTTGAGATACAAGTTATGTATACTGCTGCATTTCAGTGATATGGTGATGTTGTCACCTGTTTGCTTCAAAGTAATTTTGGGACAGTGAAGGTGTCAAAAGTCAATATGATTAGTTGAAACTAAGTCTACGGAAGAGTTGGTCAGGAAATACATAGCCTAGTTGAATAGTAAAATTTAATGATAAACCATTTTAGACATACATTGTATTACATACCTGTGTGTTGTATTTAATTACAATGTTTATCTGTTCTTATGATTAATGGTCTGTAGGTTTGTATAAAAATCAATTTTCTTAAAGGAAATTGATTGAAGACCATTCAAATATAGTTTTAAGATTTAGGTACATCTATTTGATACTAATTGTTCATGACTGATATATCAATTACTTTTCACTAAACATATTAACACAGTATGACAATCTTAAATTCTTTCAAGGATTTAATTTAAAAGTATCACATTTTTTAAAAAAAAAATAATAATTTTGTATTTATCATATCAGGTATATGACCATCTTCAGGTTCTTGGAGGTACTTCATATGCAAGTGCTCTGTCTTTCATGTAAGATATAGGGAACATAGATGTTGTCAAAGGGGTCCAAATTAAAACAACAGTACTTTCAGAATTTTTGGCAATAATTATAATATGAAAGTAGAAGTGATACCATATACTTGTACTTCTGACCTGAATTTATATGTTGTAAATATTTTTTCATTGTCCTCATGCACCATGTTTTATTTTAGATGGTTTTGAGTGAATAAATGAACTTGAACTTGGGACTTCTTGTTTAATATAGCATTTAGAGGTGAAAATTGATTTCATATCACAAACACAATCAGAGAAAAGTGGAGGGAACTCAACAATTAGGGATTTGTCATATCTTGTAGTAAGGATTGTCACCATGTCTTTGGCTTTTATACAGTCTTGGGTTTCAGAAAAAAAAAACTTGATCAAATTGTTTTTTTAAACATTAACAGAGCTAACAGATGGACCAGGTATTGATTTATTCTTTATACTGTTTGTAAACAAAACAATTAATGTACACATATCACAATAAATTAATTAATTAATTAGTAGGAAAAGCACAACTGCATGAAAAAATGCGGGAAAACATACATCTTGGTCCATCGATGAAAGTATCATACTATCTCATGAAGGACATAAAGCTGATCCACATTTATTTGAAATGAATCAGTCAATACAACCCTTTTTATCACATGAGATGGCTGACTGTAAACATAAATCAGAAATGGTATTATCCATTACATGCACTGTGTGACATAGCTTACATGTACAAGACCTCATTTCTTAAACACATTGGAATTAAATAGAAATATTATTAGTAAAATATTTTAGGGATTAAATAATGAAAAAATTATAAGCTGTAACCAAGCTCAACGACAAAATAACGCAGTGAACATTGTAAAATACCCTTATTTCCCGTGCAATAACGAACGAATAGAGGACTAGGAAATTCGAACAAAACAATGTGTGTTAATTTGTAATCCATGGTGGTCTACAATTACAAATGTTAATTTTTTGAAAGTATATAACCTTAGCTGTCTCATGGGTGTGATGGTTAAGCTAAGCCACCCTCCAATTAGAAGCTACAGACCGATTTATAAGTTGGGGTGTTCGTAAACAATAAAAAAAATTCTCATAAAAATCTATAAAAAGAAGAATACCCATACTTAATGTATATTCGATGAAGCGCAATAATCCTATAATCCTTTCTCACACTAAAATTGTACTTGTTTTGTCGTGTAAATGGTCAAAATTGACGAATACCTTCCACCACTGGAAAACGTACCTTTTTCATGACATGGAGGTCGCCATTTTTAAATGGCGTCGGCTTTTACCTGACCCCAAAACGAAGTGAAAACGGAGTGGCGGGGGCGAAAACCAGACTACCAAGAGTTATTTCCCACATAATTAACTGCTAAGCTTCAGTTAAAGAAAAATAACAACAAATTAACCAAATGTTTACTTTTTAATGGTATCTTCAAAAATTTTCAGATATGATATTTTAAACAACAACAAGAATGACTTTATCCTTTGAAAATAGAGAGAAAACATGAATATAGTGATGCCATGAGTTGCAAAACATGCATGTTAGTTAAAATTGAAGTTATTTGTAAATGTCAAGAATATGAGCCTTTCACAACTTCCATAAACAAATGACAATCTGATGGATGAGATTTTAATTTTTCTTATGTACCTATGTCAGAAATCATAAATCAAAGTTGTCTGTTTTAAATGCATGGAAAAAGTTGTGATTGGACAACTGTATGAAATTATAACTGAATAAGAGTTCAACAAGAACATATTTTGAAATCAAAAAGAAAAAAAGCCCATGGGAACAAGTGTTCATTTGCTACACAGTTAAAGTTTCGGAAATACGATTTTATGTGAGCGACAGTTACTGATATAGGAATTGTACATTTTTTTTCTTGGATATATAATTGTCAAAAAATTTTCAGTCATCATGATAAAAAAATTAGTTGTGCTAAAGCCGTTGTGTCTCAAATGAACATTTTTCTCTGGAGAAATTTGTTTCAGATTTCAAGACTGTAAAAGAGTCAGTATGGCAGATACATAACTGCAAGGGCTCAAATAATCTCCATGTTTAATGTGACTTGACCCAAGGGCACTGACTTTGAAATCAGACAATATTACAGTTGAACTTGGTTATTTCGAATATTGATATCTTAAATACTATGGATATGTTGAAGTAATTTGGCAGTCCAAATCATCTTCTTTTATGTTTTTACCCTGGTTATATTTCGAATAATTGAATATCTTTACCTTAATCTTGGTTCAGTCTAGCTCTTAATAATGAGGTTTGACTGTATACGAAAGGCATAAAGAAAACTGTTCTTGATAGTGTAAAAGGGGAAGGGGGAGAGAGCAATTATCTGAAAATCTGTTATCTCTTCGAGAAGCTAAAATCATTTTTCCTTACATAACCCAAAAGCTTAGGCAAGCAAGCTATTCTGATCAAAGATTATTCATGTAAAACTCTGTTCAGATGACAACACTTGTCATCCCCCCTTACCACTGAGAGACAATAAAGGTCCATAAGCCAAAATGATTAACATTTGCTCAGCTGCTGCTGATTTTTATGAACTATTCCCTCTTTCTTCACATGAAAATTTGAACCCCCTAGTGGGGAGGGGTGGGGGTCTTGACCTATGCAGACCTCAATCAACACATGGGAATACTTGAGGTCTGGTACATTTAAAAGGTTATTGAAACTTTACTCCAGGCCATCATTTAGTCTCAGTTTCTTATTGTGAGCCACTTCTTCTCTACAATTGGGACTTGCATGATTAATATTTTTACATTTCTTATTATACTTATACTTTGTAAAATGCAATCAACTGTAAAAAATACTGTACAAGTTTCAGTGGTTTTAATTCATTTGTAATTTTGATATTGAAACATTGTTCATTCAAGCATAAATGTTAGGGATGGCAATTTGTAATCGGTTAACCGGTTACTCGGTCGGAACGATGGTAATCGGTTAGAAAATCTGTAATCGGTTAGTCGGAAAAAAAAATTAAAATAGATGTTAATGTCCTTAAAACACGATTTACAATGTTAAAATCCCTGAATATTGATAAGTTATAACGTTTCCAAATTTAATTCGGCTGATTAGGAGGTAAATAATTTAATTAAGACGCTCATGACTGAATTTGTTGGGGGTAATTGGTCACTTTGCGAACTGTTAATTGCTGTTTAAATACCATGTCGTTACCCAGCCTGTCTTATTAATTATGATATTGATTAAATCTTTTTTGAGTTTTGTTAAATGATTGCAATGTGTATCTTACCACGTCTATCCTTCGCAGTTATCTATCAAATTATATTTTCAAACAAACATTGTAAATTATTTCAGACCCAGTTTCTGCTTATGGTGACAATGCACAATGACCTTGCGTTGTAACAATATCAATTTCTGTGATCTAAGAGATGTTTCATGGTTTCTTATTTTTTCTTGCCGTTCGAAATTGAAATAAAATATAATTAGGGATGTCAATTTTGTCAATAATTCATATTCGAATATTCAATGAAAGTATTCGAATATATTCAAATATTCGATAAAGTAAATAAAATTTGGTTTATTTCAAATGTACATCATTATACTTTCATGGCAGGTTTTGCGTCGGTATTTGGAAGTAAAATTGAATATAGTCTTTTGTAGGTGTACAATAAGGAATTCTACATTTGATATTTGTCAATGTTTAGATTAAATAATTGATTTAAGTGTATACAACCGAAATATAAATTTAACAAATGATATCTATACGAGTTCAAACTGACGAACCAGTCGTTTAACCAGGGGCAAAATTGTCGTTTACTCTTCAGATTTAAAAGCACGTAATAATTATAGTTATCTGCTTAATAAAAGATATAATATAATCTTTGATACAATGTTTTGACAATATAAACAAACACTTCAATAGACAATTTTTGTAGGTCATTAATTTCCCGATAATGATTTTAAAATTTTAAAATTGATATTTAACCCGAGATAAACAAGTAATTGTGCATTATTCTGAAATTGAGCCCTTTACAATATTACAGGCTGATTCTATCAAAGATGTATTTCAATGATCAATAACATTTATTTTCATAAGTACATCCTTCACGTCTCTTAAACATTCAAGAAAGGTTTCATTTAGTTGTCTTCGATTCTAGATCCGATCATATTAAACTACTGAAAGTACTTTTTGTATCATACATTAATGATTCTTGTTTATTTCTTTTATACCTTACTCAAAATGAAATAATTTGGAAGATCTATAAGCTAAGAAAGTAGCAAAAGGAATCAGGGGATCGCTAGTATTTAAAAAACGGGGATAATTCCAGCACTGTTCTAATTAAAAATTTTTACCTTTTTTGTGAAATCTGAAAAACACCGAATATTCGAATCTCAAATTCATATTCGAATATTAACTCATCGAATGAATATTCGAATGTTCGAATGTTCGTTGACATCCCTAAATATAATACTGTACATATCGTACCAATCAAGCATTAACGCCTTTTTCAGTTTTCTTGTGTATATAACTATAGTTTACTTGAACAAATAAAATATAAGGAAAATGTGTATTTTGATACGATTAACCGATTAATCGGTCGGAACGTCTTTCGGTTAACCGATTGGTAATTCTGTATTCGATTGCCATCCCTAATAAATATACATAAATCCTACTGTAGTTCCATATTACTGTGATAAAATCTGCTCTTATATACATGTTTGTTGTTATCTAACTTATGTACATAATCAATTGCAAGAAAAGTTGTACAAATTTCATTGGTTTAATTAATTCAATTGTAATTCTTTTCTTAATATAGTTTATTCAACTAAACAAAAATATAAAATTCCTACTGTAGTTTCATTTTTGTATCATAAATTTACTGTGATAAAATCTGTTGTGATATATTTATTATATGTTATTGTTAGATTGTATATATTTATTTTAAGCATATGAATTATGATATCAACAAATTAACTAGAATGGTACTGTTTAATTAATTGATTAAATGTAATTGATTAATTGATTAGTTTTTCCTGTCCTTGTATACATTTTATACACTGTGATAAAAATTTTGCTGTGTTCTGCATTCTAAATCTACATGTATTTTCAATCTCTTTGCTTCTTTGTGATGAGTACTTGGCCGTTTAAATTTTTTTTAAACTTATTTACCAACCATGATTAACTGCAATTAATTTATTCAAATTGTATGAAAATAGCCTTATTCTTACACTTTAACTGTAAATGCTATAGTTCAATGCAGTGACATAAATTTGTGATGTTGAATTGTAAGATGTTTTCACACAGAGACATAATTGCTATTTACAGGTAATGCATTTTTGCTCCAAATTCTTATACAGTTTTCTGTTACTGACTGTTTGTTTGCATTATGGTTTTTTTTTCATGTAATACTTAAGGTTCTTTCTATCAAACATTGAATGTGTACAAATGTGGTGTGAAATGCACTACAACATAGATAGTCATAAACAATAAACATATTATAACTAGCTGTTACAGTTCGTAGTCTAGCATAGCAGTAATTTACTGCATATGATTTATATATTATAATTGTTACAAATCTAGACTACATTAGCAAAATATAGTGAATTATATACATATGTATACCTTCATGGGGCCATGAATGGCATATTACAGTGGTTATATTCGGTACACACTTCATTGTTGGAGTCACTGGCACGACAGAGATGTCTGTATACTTCCGTCTTTGTGACATTACCAAATGCTCACATACAGGACAACCAATTTAATTTTTTTTAATTACCTCATTTCTTTATTTGATCTACCGGTATAACAATTAGTTTCTGTGTGCCATTCCAAAACAGATTTTGGAAATGCAAAAGTTTAATAATACCTGGCAAAATTGGAAATGTTTATTTGACAATGTTAATAAGTTATAATCTCTTACAATATGTAAGACTTTTTAATTTTTTTTTTTTTTTTTTTTTTTTTTTTTTTTTTTTTTTTTTTTTTTTTTTTTTTATCCTTATATTGATTTGTTGATGTATTTTTTCCCCTATCATTTTGTTAGATATAAAAACAAGTATGCTTCCATATACCAAAATGAATATGTGTGAGTGAGAAAGTGAGAGCGAATGGTGTGTAAAAAAGAAAAAGAATTAAGTAATGCAGTATGTTTGTATTAAGATGAAAAAATTAAAAAAAAAAGTTTTTGTGTGCCAAATATTTAAGAAGAATTTAAATTTTTGGCTGATCTCTGAAGTCCTGAGCTTTTTAGATGTATTCTTAGTTATTATCATGATTATTGTAAAAAAAAAAATCAGGAAATACACGATATGAACTTTACTGCAAATTAAAAGGATTGTTGATACACATTTAAGTAACTAGCTCATGCTGTGTAAATAAATATTATATGTATGTATGTTGTTTTATTTGATTGTAAAATAAATTATTTGCTGTTATTCCATACCATGTTTTGTTTTGTTTTTTTTTTTTTGTTTTTTTGTTTTTTGTTTTTTGTTTTTTCAAATAAATGAAATTTTATTATTGAAATCCTTAGACAATATACTATACATTACTCGGCAATGTGGTGCCCAGTGATTGACATGTTACAAAAACTATGGGTCGAATTAGAAAGGAATCAATATCCCTTTCAAACAAGGAAAAATTTAACCGTGAGATTGATAGCTATCACCGTCCAAGGTTTTCTATATCACATCAATAAATGATTACTGTCCTATGTGATATTAATCCCATTAAAAGACATTTACAGCGAGGAAATGAGGGATAAAATATTATTACAATTGCATGAGTATCTGACGAAATTCTGACACGTTTATTTCATTTACATGTATCTTTGTGTTCCAAAATTTTCTATATGAAAAAATATTAATTTCCTGTCATATATAATATAATGAAATATTGAGAATGCCTCTTTTAACCGCTTTGAAGTTGTAACAGCAGTAACCACATTTGTTTACCATTTTGTTTACCATGATCCTGCCAATCTGGAAATGAAAATCCTCATCAAAAGTTACAAATCTTAATATTTAAATCAAAATGAATAGTGTACACATAATGGCTATAGGAGAAGTTCTCAGAAATTTTTGAGCGCCAAAGGTTATATTATGGTAATATATCAAAAAAGTACAAAAACAGAATTCAGAGAGTTTTGTACTTCATAGTTATACGTATTATATATATATATCTTTGTTTTCTTTTACTGTTGAACTGTACAAAGTGAAAATAGACATATGTTATACATGGTCTATGTAACGCAAAATTTACATTCTTCTATCTATATAATTCAAAATAAGCCAGTGTTGTGAATATATGTTTAAAGTTTGTTTTTTTTTTTTAATGCTTTCTTTTCCTGTGTAGTTCTGTGTTTTGATATCAGATTTTAGTTGACCGTTTACGTTTTTTTTTCAAGGACGTATGTGTCAGCTTTGTACCCTGGTGTACTGTATAGCCTTTAGAAGCATAGAGTATTTTTTTCTTTCTTTCTATTGCACTTAACAGCTTCCGATGTGTGCATTTTATCATACTTTTAGAACTAATAGCACTTCTTTTTGGATGTTTGCTTTGCAGTAAATAAAACTTACGTCTTCTAGAAAGGAAGCTGTAAACACATCTCTTGCATCTTGTTGTCATCCGTTCTATATAGAGTGTACGTATCCACTTGTACTGCATTGATTCGGCCTGCTTTCCCATTGTTCGTTATAAAACCCGTTAAAGTACATGTAATACTTGAATATGAAAAAATACTTATATCTTTTTATAAAAACATAATGAATTATTTTCTCCGAATTGTTATTTTTTTTTTTTTTATTTTTTTTTTTTTTTTTGGTAATCTAATTTGGAAAGAATGACTACTCCCTCGATAAACTGGTTTCCCGTCCCGTGATCTTGGCGATAACGGATGAGTTTACCGTGTTAAAACCCAGTAGACTTTGAATTTGCCGCCGTGTCAATACACCGGTTGAACTCGAGGGTTCGGATAAATGCAGGGATATTGGGGGAAAAATGATCTATCGATCGGACCTAAGTTGAAGGCCAAGGTATTTATATATTTTGAGATGTGTTGCACATAGTGTGATAATTGCTTGGTGGGACAGACTATACCCTGTTTACCTACACTCAATCTCCTATTTTTATTTTATAGCTCAGATACGCCATAAATAGCTTTAACGTGCCATATGATGCTTTTTAAAGAAATATTATAATAGGATAGTGTTAATCAAAAATTTAACAGGGAGGAGGGGTCTACTTTTCTTGATTTTCCTCCATATCAAGAATATATTTATTTATATATATATTTATATATACGAGGGGTTGTTAAAAAGTTCGAGGATAAACGCTATAAATTGAAACTGCTTAAGATATACAGCAAAGAGTTTGTACCCATTTATTTAACGTAATCTTTTCTGTCTAAAGAAAGAAATAAGACGTATTGTAGATAGATAGATAGGTGGGTGGGTGGTTGGGTGGGTCGATAGGTAGGCTCTTCGAGAATTTTTTAACGGTCCTAACGAGCGTATTTTCTGCTCTTTTCGTCCTTTTTTTTTCTTCCGTGTCACCGCGTATACGCTAGCGTTTTAAAAGTCTAGAGATTGTAGACTTACTTATTTTCAATACTCAATAAGTTCTACGTACAAATAAAATGTTTTTCTTTTTGAAGACTACAAATATCATTACCTCCTGTTACTTTATAAAAAGGAAATATCTTTAATCTTAAAAGATATTTCCTTTTGATAAAGTAACAGGAGGTAATGATATTTGCAGACGTCAAAATGAAAATCAATTTTATTTGTACGTTGAAACCAAAGCTTAACAATCTGATTTAATATATTATCAATTTAATTATATATGCATATGTACATGTATATATGTATTTTTATTGAAATTTTCCCAAACTTTTTAACTGAACACAAAGAACAATTGACTACGACGTCATAGTACTTTGGCTTCACAATTACGATGTCATATACTCTGTGTATCATTGTTTAACGTTACTATGTTACTACTGTCGTTTATTTTGTAAAGCCTCTGAAGATAGAATGAAAGGCCTAAAGCTTTTCTGCGGATTTTCATGCTTTCTTCTTTATTTAAAGTATATATATATATATATATATATATATATATATATATATATATATATATATATATATATATATATATATATATATATATATATATATATATATATATATATATATATATATACAAGCATTTTACTTTTTGCCTTTGGTCCATTTATACATATATCACAGTATCCTCCTCGTATACAGGTACCAGTGGATTCTATAACATTCAAGATTACAAGACGTTTAATTACATATATAATGAAAATGCATTTATTAGAGTTTTTATATTTCTAATTTTGTAACAAGTGTATACTTAAATGTGACTTTGGTATCGCTAAGATATCCATGTGGCTACTTGTAATATTTCAACTTTAATTACCTTTTTTTCACAAAGAAGTACAAAACATCATTCACTTGAAAATAAATCAGCATTGAATGCGGAAATTATTTATGAAAATAGGATATGATTTTGCGCTTAAACAACATTTTGTATCAGTATGCACACTTGGTACCAAAATGACATCTCACATCGTATTGAATATCCTGAGGTCGAGTCCCAATTTTGCAATTCTGAAAATACTTTTAGAATTTATTTCAAATAGATACTCAGAAATTAAAATGAAATTAGTTCAAAAACTGTTGGGCTTGTTTTGACCTATTGAAGTTGTAATGAAAATTCCCTTTAACTGGTCATAACAACTATATTTTTTTTTTTTTTATTTCAAAAATCTTGGCGTTTCTATCACAGTGTGATTTTGGGATAAAAGCAATTGTATCGACATGTTTTAGCAGACTTTGAAATGTACTTTTAATTATCTGTAATTACTTAAAACATCACGAAAAACTTTAATTATGTTAATTACTATGTAACTTAAAACGCGTCAATTTAATCAATTTACTCAAAAGGTCATGCGTTATTCTATTTAAGCCATCTGTCACTCATGTTCAGAATTGTGCTAATTGTCATTGTTATATTTTATAATTTATTTATTACATGCATCATTGTTAATCAGTATTCAATGAAATCCCAGTCTTCGGATTGTTCAGGTGTAATTTTGGGATTTCCAGAATTCGCCCTACCAACCTACGTTATAATTAAAAGCTATTCCATCGTTAGTATTTTTGTGTTTCATTGTTGCCGGAAAGTTTCTACACTTATTTTTCCCGGTGATAATTTGGAGATATCCTAAGGGTATAACACCCGGGACTGCTGCATATATTTTGTAGTAGTTTGATCCTGAGTACCAGCAACTAAGCGAGTTTCTCCAAGACGGTCATCGACTTCAACTTCAACAACATCATGCAAACCCGGAGAAAAGGATTTTACCGCTCCAACCCACCATCTTTCCAGCGTCGTTGTCTTTCGCGTCCTTGGATCACACCAGGACCAGCACAAATTTTCTCTACACCTTGATCCAGTCCAAGGTGCTATAGGTGCGGGAAAGCCTTCTTCCACGGCCACCTTTTCACGTGTCCAGCTACACGTTCGGAGTGTTCCGTGTGCGGAAAACCTGGTCATCATGCTTAAGTCTATTTCTTTTCCGCGACCACACCTTACCGTTCCTCCCAAAGGAATACATTTCCAGTGGCGTCCATCGATAATTCATCAATCAAAAAGGATCAAGCCCAGGGGTCAGAACGGGCCTGCTTGAAGACAATCCCGGGAAACCCGTCCGTAGAATCGTCTGACAACGAGTCAGTAAAATACGATTCTACTGCAGGTATGTGTATTTCTTGGACTGCTGTCAAATACAGTCCGAAGAGTGCTGCTGTTGCGGAGACGCAAAGGAAGAGTATGCTTTATCTGCAGACTAAGTCTGTAAGCAAACGGTGCGGGGATTCAAGTAGAATAAAGGACTATTATGATAGATTGTAGTTAGTGAAATCTTTACCATTCCAAGACCTAAGTTCTGACTTCAAGATATTTGCAATTCATTAAAATCAACAGGTCATACCACCCAACTAACTGCAATAAAGAATAAAAACAAGACCTTAAAGACAAATATTAATGAACTAACGAGGAAATGTGAAAATCTTCAAATCTTCAAATGATGACATCCGCCCTTCATAATTGCATTTCAAAATTGCAAATCATCCAAAATCGAACAACGAACGAACACCAATAACGAACACCAATAAAATCAACCAAACGTATTACCAAGCAACTTCAATTCCTACCGTTCCCTACGCCGACCAAGCGTTCCTGGAACCCACAGTCCAGTGCTCCGCATCTCAATTCCTGGTGATTCTTGAGACGAGGACGTCTCATTTTTCGAAGCGAGAGGGAATTATCACGGTGTGCTTTTCGATAAAATCAATTCTAGTGACATCTTTAAGCTGACTTTGAAATATACTTTTAATTATCTGTAATTACTTTAAACATCACGACAAACTTATATCATGCTAATTACTATGTAACCCAAAACGCGTCAATTTAATCAATGTACTCAACATGTCATGAGTTATTCTATCTAAGCCGTCTGTCACTCATGCTCAGAACTGTGCTATTTGTCATTGTTATACTTTATTATTTATATGTTACATGCATCAACATTTGGAAAAAATGGAGAGAAGATCCAGAGACTATAAAAAATAACTTTTTCCAAAAAATACTAATGTGTAAATGCGTTGCTTCTTTGTCATTTGAAATTCCTTAGTGTTTGTGAAGCGAAGATAGGTCTGTTGTATGCGTTACCAGTCCAGCGCACTAAAGCGTCAAGAAGTTTTTGGTTCGATCCTCGCATGGAGCAATTTATTTTATATACAAACAATCAAGTGAATTTTATTTACTGATTTTTAAGTTTTAAAATAGATAAATATGGTTCAGTTGCACGGGGTGCTGAAACTTCATTTCATTTATCATATCCTATTATCTTAATAGCGAGCGCAGCGAGCGGCGCGAAGTGCCGCTCGTCACTGCGAGCTCTAACGACAACGCCTGGGCGAAGAGAAAATTCGGACTACTGCACATTCATTCAATAGAATTTTTTTTCCGCAGCAATTCTGACCCACAATACATCGCTTCTTGTTCTCGCTGCTAACTTCATTCACGCGGTAGCAACAACTAAAATTTCACAAAAAATAAACTCAACTTAATTTAATGGATATTGCATGCAGATAGTAGATTAAACGTTCTTTATTAAAATATGTGCACTTTTTAAACATTGTTTATGGAAATGCAGCTAACATACGTCATGTGACGTCACAGTCTAGACGTTCCAAATGTCTCGTGCGGTTTGAAGAGGCGGATCTTAAAATGAAGTGAACAATGCGCTCGCCCCAACGGTCGCACCGTCAACATATTAGGTGTTTATTATTTATGTGAAGTATCACTGTGTTATTGTAACTATTAACATAAGTGGACTAAAATATTTCAAATTTGAAAGCTATATCAATGTAAATCTAAACATTTTCCTATGTGCTAACCTTGTAAAGTCTGTCCACTCCTGGTCAGCAGACCTAATCGTTGACGTTTAAACCATAAATGTTTCGTACTCATGATTCCTGCAGATCGCACGTCAAGTACCCCCATCTTCTTTAAATTAAAGAACAAATTTGAACACGGAAATGTTGTTATACAAAAAAGTATGGCCACATCATTTTCCTTCAGGAAATATTTTCTTTGGAAAAACATAAAAAATGTCAATCTTTTTTTTAAATGGGATGAGAGACATGAAATCAAATTGGTTAAACCTTTGAAAAGAAAAGAAAAATTAACTATCTTCTTTTTTACAGAGTTAAAATTGTAAGGAAATAAAACTTTGGTATTCATGCATGTACTTAGTAAATTTCGTAAACGATTTTATTTCTTATTAACAGGATCATAAGTTATGTTCAGGAATATCCAGCAAAGTTAATGCTAAGAAAATAGTTTGAATGAACTTGCACGTAATGTTTCCCTCTTAACTCCAAACGATTTATGATTGATTGATTGATTGATTGTATATTGTTTTACGTCCCATTCGAGAATTTTTCACTCATATAGAGACGTCACCATATACCGGTGAAGGGCTTCAAATTTTGACCTTTACTCGGCACTCAGGGCCATTGAGCAGTGAGGGATCTTTATCGTGCCAACGCCTGCCGTGAACCGGGGCCTCGGTTTTTAAGGTCTCATCCGAAGTACCCGCAACTTTCACTTCAAAGTGCCGAGCGCATGGCGAAGGAACAGTTGCTACCTATTTTTTATTGACTTAGGTCTGTCGCGGCCGAGATTCGAACTCACGACCTCCCGATCACGGAGCGACCAAACACTTTATGAGCCGTGTTCAAAATCAATCGATATACATTCTATAATAATAGAGATAGCGTCATTCTAGGTAGATAAAGGCAACGTGATTTTATGTAATGTAATGGTTATTTGGTGTGTCAATATCTTTTTTAAAAATCATTTTACGGTAGAATTCAAAATGCTTCCAAACTTCTTCCAAATGCTTCCAATTCGGTGAGGTTTGAAATTTCTTTCTAAACGATAATATGCTTAGTAAACACTGCTATAAATGGAATAGGATTCATGTGTGTCTCGCTTTCTTAATTCGATTTGGATTGAGTGTTGAATTGAGAGCCGTTGTTAAATATTAATTTCATGCATCTCGATATTATTCAAGGTCCTTTGAAGTGTACGAAATTGTATTGAAAAAAAAAAGATATTTGTACCCTATAAAGTTACATATTTAAAAAAAGCATTTTAGAGAAATCAAATTTCTTGTATATAGCCTTAGAAGCACGATATGACATTGGAAGTGATCCGTCATGCTATAACCGCCCGATTTGTGGTGTCTCTCCACCTTGGGGATTACTAGGGAATTAGCTCAACACTCGCAATATTTTCCACATTTATTGAAGTTAATAAAATATAACAATTTGGGGAATCAGTTACTCTTCACTCCGTACAATATATGTGTGGGGAAATTGGCTATATTACTTAAATAAACGGACAGAAAAACCTTATGACAATGAGGTAAACGTTACGGTTTTTTACGGACACTTCATAACCTAAATGTCTCTCTTTCTAGCTTTGTTTCTTTCTCTAACCCCTCTACTTAACTGACATTTTATAAAACATTTATTTTACTTTGATTGACATTCCCAATCATAACGTAATTAGTTACATCTATCCAATCACTGTCAATCTTTATTACTCAAGACTGACCATCGCTAAAGGTTAACGCCCATTATTTCACCTGCGTTAATCCTCTAATTGTTACCTAAACGCTTTAACTCAATTAGTGTCAAACACTCTGTTGATCTTGAAATGCATTGTCCATCAGTCCTCACCATCTTATAAGTATTTACCCATAAGTAATATTAATACTTTGATTTACTATTTCATTGTTACAGTTAAGAATTTTTATAAACATTTATTTGCGCTCTATCAAGAAGAATTTCATAAGATTGCGTATGTAATATATATATAAAATTATAAGCAAGCTGAAAATAGAAAACATTTACGAATGTGCAAAATATACATTTTGCACGGTCATAAGGCTCCCAATGAAAGAACAAGCTTTTTATACAATGTGTTACATAACAGTGCATATGGAGAAATGATGTACAGTTTTTTCATGAGGTTGTTCCCACGTGATTTACTTTTCATTAATATTCATAAGATCCTGCATAAACTCAAAATATTCCCTTTCTTTAATTTTTTTTATATTAAAACCAGCAAGCACAGTTTGTTTTGTTTTTTTTTAAGCCTCCATCATAGTTATTTGGGCAGAATTTTGGGTTATTAACAGTTGACAACTCATGAAACCATTTTTTTTTTTGGTAATAGGTAGGTCACACTGATGCAAGAAATTGCCGTTTTCAGATTAAAAAGGCGGTCGTAACTCTTTATGAAATTATAAATCATCTGTATTTTCTAAAAATAGGCATTCTTCTGCACCTATTAATCGGCGGAAGAACTCTGTCAACTTGTAATAAATACTTACATTTTATCACCAAAAATGATAAAGACACTAATTCTGTGTTCTTTCCTTCATTAGAACATTATACTCTCGCTTCGGAATTTCAAATCAAAAAGGCGGTCGCAACTTTCACTTTGGCATCAACAAATTATCATTTCCGGTAGAAGATATATAGAAAAATCTAAACATCGGCGGAAGAACTTTATCCGAAATAGTTAGTATATAAATATCTGTGGGTTTTTGTTCGTTCTCTATATAAACCTTTGTGGAATCTGTCGCCATTATAGCTCCAATATGGCCGATATGTAAATGAGAAGAACGAACGCCATTTCTCCATATGGGAAGAAGATATTTGAAATAAAATACTGTACTAAAAAATATACTTTTTTATATGTTTAAGTTAAGTTTATTTTCTAACTTTCCTCAAATGGATTCTACACTAGAAGAGGAAAATGAAATAATTATTACACTTTAAGTATAAAATAAGTTACTGCTCCTGCGTAAAGCACCTCTCCGGTTCAGTGCTTTATTCATTCAATGCATCCAAATACTGAAGACTACCAGACCTGTCATCTCAAATTTCATCAAGAAAAGTTTATTGGCATTGCTGTAAAAAGTGGAGCACGGTAAAATGCAATTACAGTTCTTCTGGTGGAGATGTTTCTGAATATGAAACGAATCCGAATCTGAAAATGAATATGACACGAATCTGAATCGGAGGGATCTCGATCCCGATTCGAAAATAAACACAACATATACATGATTTCGGAATACATTGAGAATATTATTACAGATATTTTCTTTGATATATCAATCTCTAACCTGTATAAAAAGTTTAATGTGTTTGTGACCCCCCCCCCCCTCCCAAAAAAAAAAACATCATCACTAAATCCCGAGAGTAATAAGTCTATGGTTTAAATCGTATATAGATGTTATATTTGTATAATACTTGAAGCAATGTGAAAGAGTGTATGATGTAGCTAGATTTATGTTTTGGGGGCTAGGAAGTGTGTTTGAAATGTCAAGGTGAACCATGAATTTTGATTAGGGCAGGGAGGAGGACATACTAATAAGTTCCCACAGGGAGATAAATTATCACCCTATTTGTCCGACTCGGATATTATTTGACCAAAAACTTGAAATTCCCAACTCTCCCAACAAGTGAATAAAAACATATCTGTGTGTGTGTGGGGGGGGGGGGGGGGGGGGTCTTGTCATGCTTGTGTGATTCTCCTCGACCAGTTTAAGAGGGTCCGTCCGTGTTTCCGAAAGGAGGGTGTGGGTGTGGAGAGGGGGTGGCAAGTTCATCTTTGCTAACTATATTTCGTACAATTTAATAACCCTGAAAAATAGGGGGTGGGGCTGGACTACTTTGACACTTTCCACCGCTTGATAGCTACTGAAGTTCAAGTCCTTGAAAATAATGGAATGATATCAGGCCCGTAAGAACTGGGGGATACATGGATACCAACCCCCAACCCCACCTTCCTATTAATTTTGCCATTATATACTACACAATATAATCAAACTCATACATGTATTCCTCGTCATCTTAAAATTAAAACAAATAAATCAAAGAAATAATTAAATATTATTATTATTCATTGTATAATTAAGAATTTTCTTATGAGGATATCTTTCTCAGTTTTCAGATCGGGATCTCGATCCCGATTTGAAAATGAACACATTTTTTCTTTGGTATATCAATCTGTAACCTGTATTAAAAGTTTAATTTGTTTGTGACACCCCCCCCCCCCAAAAAAAAAAAATCACTACCACAAAATCTTGGGAGTTATAAGTCCATAATTTAAATCGTATTTGGATGTTATATTTGTACATTACTTGTATTAATGTGAAGAAATAAGAGTTTATGAAGTAAACTATACTTTTTTTTTTCTTGGGGGCTCGGTAGTGTGTTTAAAATGTCAAGGGTGAACCAAGATTTTTTTTCTTAGGGCAGGGAGGGGGACATACTAATAAATTCTCAAAGGGGGATAAATCACCCTCTTTCTCAGACTCGGATATTTTTTGACCAAAAAAAAATCCCAACTCATTCAAGACGTGAAAAAATGTATCTGATCCCTATGTCTCCGACTCGGATATTTATTAACCCCCACCCCACCCCCCACCCCCCCATTCCCCCAAAAAATCCCAACTCATTCTAGACGTGAATAAACCAAGAAAAAAGAAAAAAATCCCAACTCTCACCAGACGTGAAAAAACCTATGTGTGTGTGTGTGTGTGTGGGGGGGGGGGGGGGGGGGTAGTCATGCTTGTGTAATTCTCCCTCGCCAGCTTAAATGTACGAGGGGTCCGTCCATGTTTCCCAAAGGAAAGGGACAGGTTGGGGAAGGGGCTGGCAAGTTCATCTTTGCTAACTATATTATATACAATTAAATAACTCTGAAAAATAGGGGCGGGGCTGGACTACTTTGACACCTTCCACCGCTTGATCGCTATTGTACGGCCTAGCTCAGATGAATAAGTCCTCAAAAATAATTGTATCAAATCAGGCCCGTAATAACTGGGGAAGACATGGAACCCCCCCCCCCCCATCCCCCATCCCTTCCTATTAATTTTGCCGTTATATACTACACAATATAATCAGACCCAAAATCGAAATTACGTTAATGTTTCTCTTGAATGAATGTAGACTTTTCTTTTTTGTTTGTTCAGTTGCGTCCCATTTCCGTACTGTAACTGCATCCTATAGACCAGCTACATGTTTATTACACACTACATGTACATGTTGTTATATGTGTCTTTTCAATACAAAAAAGCTACTTTGTTTTATTTTACTGTTCAACTCAGTAGATATTCCTTCCTTGGGAGAATTGTGTTCTTTCAGATTCAGGAGACAAATAAAACTTTTGACTATACATTTTCACAAGCTACATTCTTCGCCAATCAAGGAAATTTTCCGAGAAATGAAAGGAAACGTTTAAACTAAAAACTTGTAGACATCAATGCAAATCACCGAAAACTTTTGACAAAAACATTGGCTGCGAGAATGTGGCCAAAAGGTTGCTGAAATGTTATTTATCCGACATAATTCTCAATTACATATAAAATGACTCGTAGGTATACATTTACACAGAATATTTTTAAAAATAGAGTCCAGAATATGATTCTTGCGAGGAGCAAATAATGTAAGCAGGTGAATAATACAACAATGATACTTTTTTCTCCAGTCGTGAAAAAAAATTAGATGGGGGGGGGGGGGGGGGGCTTGGTTATTCTCCTCAACCAGCTTACGAAGGGTTCATGTTCCCTAAAGTGAAGGGATGGCAAGTTCATTTTTCCTTACTATATTACATACAATTTAATAACTCTGAAAATTTGGAATGATTTGATACCTTCTCCAACTTGATAGCTACTGATCTGTCCGAGTTCAAGTCGTCAAGATGTATGGTATTACATCATTGGCACTTGTTTCTGTAATAAATTTTTAACCCATTATTATACTATGGGTTGAAACTTTACTACAGAAACAAGTACCTGTGTATTACATGAGACAAGTTATAACTGGGTTAGACATGGAGGCCAGTACCCTTTCCCCTTTAAGAATTTTGCTATTATATGCAACATAATACAATCAGATCAAAATTATACCGTTATGTCCCTCATTAATAAAGTCTGAAAACTTTTCTTTCTTTCTTTTTTTGCAGTTGACTCGTTAAGTTTTTTCTAGCTTATCCCCGTATATAAACATTGAAACATTCTTTTTTTAATACAGCATAGCACACGATTCTCGCGAGGAACGATAAAATAAGTAGACTGTTGAATAATACAAGAATGATACTTTACGAGCAGGTTTAATTGTCCCTTGAATTGAATGGATACATTCAGTTTATTGCATTTGATTTGTCCGCCTTGTTACACCCCCACCCAAATGATCAAAGTCTAAACACCATTTACTGATTTTTTTTATTGGTGTTGGTAATGTTATAGAGGAAAAACTGTGTCTTACGTCGGTTGACCCCAGATTAACCCCGAAAAGGGAAATAACTTTCGTAAATGTGAAATTCGTCTATTTCGATCTTTTCATATCTTCTTCTTAAGAACCACTTAACCAAAAGAATTTGAAACTTTTATGAAAATGTAGATTCAAGTTGGTTCAAAATCAAGACCCCCTGGGATAGGGCGGGGCCACATTGGGGGATCCAAAGATTTACACAGAAATATGCAGGGGGAAAACTTCATAAATCTTCTCCAAAACATTTAGGGCATTATTAGTCATATTGATGTAAAAAATTAAAAAAAATCCTCAGATAGCGTAAATTCAAGTTTTTTTTTTCTTCAAATCATGACCCCAGGAGGTAGGGTTGGGCCACAATAAGGGATCAAAGTTTTTCATGGGAGTTAAAGGAAAAAATCTTCAAAATGCTTCTTCTTAAGAACAACAAGACCATGATTAGTCAAATTGATATGAAAATTTCTCAAGCAGTTTATATTCAAGTTTGTACAAATCATGATCCTATAGGTTAGGGTTGGGTTACATTGCGGGACCAAAGTTTTATACGGGAATATATAGGAAAAATTTTCTTATTGACAAGTACAGCAAAACCATGATTAATCATATTAATATGAAAGCATCCACAGGTAATATATATAGAATCAAGTTTGTTGAAATCTTGACTCCGGGAAGGGGGGGGGGGGTAAATTTAAAGAGGGTGTTGCAGAAACTCGCGATTATTCCCTATATCGAGAAGGACATTTAAATACCCACGACGCCTGACGAGATATTTCTTAACATAGAAAAAGGCTACGTAGATGACTGTGTTTACGGCGGGTATTTCAAGCTTGATATATAGCAAAACACTTCACATTTTACGTTTATTTCATACATAGTTTTTCCTAACATAGGAACCGACTGGCGAGCTTTTAATGAACGGTAACCTTTTTAATTTTTTTATTTTATTTCTTTCTACATGCATGTGTCAATATCGCCGTTTTGTACGAGTAAGATTTGAACAATAAAAAGCACATGCAATGGCCAGTGCATCTTGCACAGCATTTTGAAAGATATACGGTAGGCAACGTCCGTAAACAATTTATTTAATAAATAAAACTGTGTCCCATAATCACACTGTTTATGCTACATCCAAGAGATTCCATTTGTTTCAAATCAAATCTTGGCCACTATATAACAGACCAAAAATGAATCAAAATGAGTAAACTGTGTAAAAATATATTATTTAAAACAATACTTTATTTTCCAAGACATCGCCGTTCAACTAAATAATAGCATTATGTCATTTGTCTTAGGTCACAGTATCAAGGAAGACAATTTAAAACTGCATGCGTTTAAAATATATATTACTCATTAATTTCTTGACATTCTCTCTCTCTCTCTCTGTCCCTCGCTCTCCTAAAATAGATATTTTATTACACTTCCATATAAGAAAAAAGTTAAGAAAAAATATGCAAAAACGACCCATTCCAGGATTCGAATCCATTCTCAGATAAAATAATTCATTAGGAGTCCACCAGCATAACCACTAGACCATTTCAGACAGTATTTTTCCTTGCGTTATTTTATGTACAGATTTTGCATTTCGTATGGATAATAATTTTTATTCAATTTTTGTGTTTTTTAAAAAAATATGCATCTTTGAAACAAAAATCGGAAGTTTTGAAGAAAATTCCTGCCTCTTTGTGCATATATCTAAATGTTGTTTCAAGGAGGCAATTTTTCAGAACAACGAGGATTCCCTATTTAAAAAACAGAAAATCTGATATATTTTGCTGTGTGACTAATTTACACTTCATTTAATGGCAAATTGGATGTCAATATGCAGCTTCCAAATATTGTTCTACATTTTGCTGTATATACCGTTGTGTCTGAAAAAAAATTAACATCGTTTTCAGTAACTTAAAATTCTTCTTTTAATCTGCTACACATTTAGGGAAAATAACAAAAGAATTGCAACACCCTCTTTTTGAATAAGTTTTTTTATGCCCCGCCATGAATATGGCCGGGTCATATAGAGTTTGGTATGTCCGTCTTCTGTCCTTCCGTGTGTCCTTTCGTCGAGCTCAGTTCAAAGCTCAGTTTCAAACAAAACACTCAAGATATTTTTATCAAACTTCATATGCTTATAGATATTGATAATATCTATTCAACTGCATCAACGTGTAAATAATGGTTGCCACCCGGCACCACTTGTGCCGACGGAAGAGGATCTGACACCTGAATCGGTGATTCGGGCACATTTTGGGAATGTTCCAGGGTCTGCCGATCGTCAGAGGTCAAACCCAAATTAAGTTCTAATACACTAGCTGTATAGATATCTGGGAATGGTGTTGCGTGCAATCTCTGATACTAATAAATATGTTTGCCAAGTAATTAACACAATTGAGAATTATTTGTTGGCGGTAGTTGTAGTTGACATTGTTTCTGTTTTCTGTTCCACTAATAAAGCCATGTGAATTCGATTCAGCCTAGTTTTTGGTGTTGGATTCTCCCATTGAGCATCGAGACTGCCTGGTCGTATAGTTGTATGGGGCCAATTCCAGAGATAATCTGTTGTCTTTGTGATTTGAAGAGAGTACAGAGGATGAACTTCATTTTCAATTAAAATGTATCTGTGCAAGAACTCTCGATATGATTTTTCTAAAAAATCTGTTTGAATATCGCCCTAGGAGTACTTCCGAAAGAAATTCTTACTCGTGTAAAGAAAAGCTTAAGTTCATTCAGCATGGAACTGCATAAATACTCAGGTTGTAACTGAATGTCGCCGGCGTGTCGCAGTGGTAAGAGCGTCTGCTCTAGAGTTGCGGAGTAAAAAGTTTATCCTTTCGTCGCGGGTTCGAATCCCACTGTGGGACGGGGAAACAGGTCCTTCGGATGAAACTGTATAAACTGAGGTCCCGTGTCGCAGTAGATTCTGGTACGAAAAAGATCTCTCACTGCTCAACAGCCTTGACTGCCGAGTATAGGTATTTATAGGTGTTTATAACATGGTGCCATTGTGCACCTCCTATTTTCCTTTTCTGATTGGACACTTATTTTAGCTTTCTCAAAGCAAAACATGGTATATATAAATTTGGGGGCTTCCATCTCTTATCAGCAACTCCTCCTATACCATTGAATAAAATTTAATGAGACTTTCAGAGATTTTCTATTACACATTGGCATTAAGCACCCCCTCTTTTACGTTTTGATCGGCACATATTTCGGGTTTCCCGTAGAAAAACATATCGGCACTGTCATTTTTTCTATACGTATAATATCGGGGTACCCATTTCTTAACCACAGCGCCTCCTATACCACTGAATAAAATTCACTTTCACAAAATCTTAAAGATTACCTGCAGTAGCATTTTATTTTTTGAAATGATAAAGATCACAATAAAATAATACGAAAGAAAAAAACCGCATCGAAATCTATGCGCAAATAACGAAGTTATCGCGCTTTAAAAGTGCCTATTTTTACCTGTTTTGAAAATCCAATCAAGCGAAAATAGAAATGATCGATAACGAGGCTCTACTGGCGTGACGTCACAACATGTACCGCATAGGCGGGTCAGTATTAACGACAATGAGAATAACTTGGAAAACAACGACGATTTTAGCTTTGATATGAGGCATTGGTCTATAAGTTTTAAAAATTCAGACGGAATAATTATTGAGCTTTGCATCGGACCTTACTAGGCTGAACCAGAAACCGATTCTAACGAGGAATTTATAGAGATTTCAAAACAGCCTACAGCCAGGGTCGTGTATATTACAATTAAAGTTCCTGTATATATCTCCCTGTTACAGCCTACTGAATATGACTGGAAAAAAATCATCAAAACCAAAATACAGGAATTTTAATTTTATATTTTCAATGTCCTAAAACAGTTCGTTCATCAAGCTGTTAATTATTTCCACAAGATCTTCATTACTATCGGCTTAATGATAATCGACGATTTTCTCTTTTGGATAAAAATTCTTCTGTCTAAATTTGATAATCAGTTGTTACCATTTAGCAATCAAAAGCAACAATATTATCAATTTAATTTTACTTCAAAGTCACAACCAAATATATTTTCAAAAATCGGGTCATTCTCAATATACAAGTAATTAAAACTAATTGTTAAATAATGATACCGCGTACTCCTAATTATGGTAATGTACTTATATTTTTTTTGTCACTGTACTAATCAAAATTAATTTACAAAATAAAAATTTAGAACACTTTACATTATATCAAATAGTGTGTCTGCAATGCTAAATAAATCTTAACCCCTCTCATTTCTCTCTCTCTCTCTCTCATAGCCTATGGTCCTAATTACTGATTACAGAAGACCCCCCCTCCCTTTATCAAATCTGTAATAGATTCGGAAACAAAACTCATATGCAATTCCGATCGTTAGTGGTTTTATGAATAATTTGAATTCTAAATGATATTGAATTTAGAAGAATAACATGTCAACTGAGAAAAAAAAATCATTTTTTTTTTAATTATCACTAATTCAACAGACAATCTATTATAATTCAGTAAAATATGAACAAAAAGTTAGGTGAATATACTTGTGTTTTGTATATTTTTTTTAAAACTGTATACAAATCACCATTTGACAGACTAAACAGTTTTACTTAATTAAAGTGTAAAATATTTAATCTATCAGATTTTTCAACAGGTTCTTGGTAATCAGTTTAATTTACACGTGTGGTGGGGTAGGACTTGGGGTTACGTGATTAATACACTTGCTATGGTCAAGACCGATGACTTGGAAAGGTGTGATAAACATTCGGTACCTCCGGCTATTTAGTTATGTCCCACTATATTTGACAAAGGAGCCGATGAATGTCTCAAATCGCACCATTCAAGATTGCGTCGAGTGATTTGGATTGGCAGGTGAAGCACGTGGATTTCGTACGTAACCACGGAGACGAACATGTTACAGGTCCCTGGTGTAGGAGAATAAGAAACACGAATAAACAAAAGTTGAATATGCAAGAAATTTATTTAAAAATGGCTTTGACAGCTTATGTAAGAAAGATGAATACAGAAACACTTGTTTGAATCAAAAAATTATGTGTGTGTGTGTGTGTGTGTGTGTGTGTGTTTGGGGGGGGGGTACTAATAAATTCAACTAACTTAAAAATGAACAATCCAATTTAATAATAAAAATGTTACTGATATTGAAGATATAACGAAGAACATAAAATTAAATAACATTTGCTGAATCAATAATATGGGGAGGGGGTTAAACAAGGGAATCTCTCACTCACTCTCTCATATTAATTCTATGTACTTCCCAATACTAAATAATAGAAAAATATATATTCTATACTTTCACTTTTCAAAGAATACAACAGCAAACATCATATAAGTACTTACCAGGGACCTATACACTAACCCTGTACTTACTATTTTTTATTTAAATTAGAAATGTTTTCTTTTATTAACGTACGTTTCTGTACTGTCTTTTTGTGATTATTGCTTACAAATAGAATTTAAAAAAATGTCAATACATATTCGGAAGGAAAAAAATGAGGATAGAAATGGCATAATCCATCGATTCCTAATTGTTGGAAAATATGAATCGATGATTTTTGGCGATTCCTTGTATCGTTACTTATTATAACCACACACAAAGAAATAATCAAAAAATATTCACTAAACTAACTTCAAACAAATATAAGAACAAATACTATAGTCATAGTTAATTTAATATTCACAAAATCCATAAAAATTAATGGAAAAACACTAAAAATCCTCATCGTGTTTCCACCGTATTCTAATAATGCATTCAAAATGGCCGGTACATGTTGTGACGTCACAGCGACTAAGGCCCGAAAACCGAGCGTTTCAGAAAATCGCTCAGGTGTGAAATAGGGTTTTTCCCCAATAGCTTCGTTAGTTGTGCATAGATTTCGGTGCGGTTTTTTTCTTTAGTTTTATTTTAGCATGATCTTCAACATATTAAAAAATAAAGAGCCACTGCAGGTACCCTTTAATATGTAGTGCTATTGGTCGCCCGCGTGGCGCAGTGGTAGAGCGTCTGCTCTAAAATCGAGGAGAAAGGAGTTGATCATTACGTCGCGGGTTCGAATCCCACTGTGGGACGTGGAAACAGGTCCTTCGGATGAAACTGTATAAACCGAGGTCCCGTGTCGCAGTAGATTCTGGTACGAAAAAGATCCCTCACGGCTCAATAACCTTGACTGCCGAGTATAGGTCAAAATTTGCAGTTCTCCACCGACAAGTGGTGGTGTCTCCATATGAGTGAACAATTCTCGAGAGGTGCGTTAAACAAAAAAAAAAAGTAGTGCTGCTGTGCATGCGCCTCCTACTTTTTGTTTTAATAGGACAGATATTTGGGCTTTACCTTCGCAAAAATGGACTTTGCCATTGTAATCATTTGAGAGCTCTGGCGGAGGGTATCATTTTGTGAGCTCAGTGCTCACAGTAACTCTTGTTTATTACTGTTACAACTGAGTGTATTTTTCCAAAAAATGATTAGCATTGACACTTAAGCAATGAATCATTATCTTTTTGAAAGATATAGTCTCATAACTGCAACGGTGTGTGCAAACAAATTGAGTAACGCGCGTTAGCAAATGTGATTTATGTTTCAATATCCCTGTATTATTGTACGGGTAAGTTACAGTAAATGGAAGAGGCAATGTAAAAGCTTTTGTTCAAAATGAGCGTGATTATTGATTTTTCGCTTATGACGTAGCACTTCCCCGGCGTTCAACGTTTGTGACGATAAAACGAAATATTTAACCTTTTGATCCCCTGTCCGTGTTATGGTGCTTTGAATGCCTTAGATTTCCACACACTTTATATGTGTAATGTAAATATAGAGAAATAAGACAGCTAAGTATAAATAGGACACAGTAAATAAATCTTCCGACTTTTCTTAAATCACAAAAAAGAGAGCGTGAAAATCACATTATACAAAGTATTTAACTTCTGAATATTGAATTTTTTTTTTTTTTTTTTTTTTTTTTTTTTTTTTTTTTTTTTTTGTCAAAATTGAAAAATAAACCATATCAAAAGTACATAATTGGTTTATAATTCGGTAAAAAAAAAATCATGAGCAGACATCCTTTGCAAATTATTTTGTTTAACAGTGTTATATTTACTATTACTAGTTACCTATACCCTTTACCTTATAGTTGAATACGAAAATCAATTTTCAACAACACCAAATGTAAATCTCCTCAAAGATGTGCACACATATTTGTGTATATGTGCACAATATGTACAGAAGATTAGATCTACACACGTTTATGTACAATGCACACTAGTGTAGGTGTACAAACTTTACACTCTTAGATGTATATACCAGATTTTATATTCTCAACTTATAATTACCATCTAATACATAATAATTACTGTTAGGGAGAAGAAATATATGAGGTATTGTTGAAGCAATTGATCATCATTATTATGCGTTAAGCTTGCAAGAGTTACTTCTTCTTGGTCACACATAATGCTTTACGCCTTTAATGTACCCATGGACCCCAAATTTAAATGACTTTTAGTTTCATATGGTATGAAAGATTGTTTTGACACCTTTGTGGAGATTAATATATGGAATGTTACCTGATAACTTGCTGTAAATTTTTTATTTTGAGAAAGTTTCGCAGTCAAGGTCAGCATATTTTTTAGTCGAAATATTGCGTGAATTCAATCACTTTGTGGTAAATCAAACTTACAGGTGGAAAGTTAAGAAAATTGCAGCTTGAAAAATTTTTGTAAAAGCGATTGATCAAGAAAATACTGTCTTCTAACAGAGGGTTATTATAGTACATTTAAGTTAGAATTATAATTTAAAAAAAAAAAATAAATAAATGCACGATCATTTTAATTCCATAAAAGTGCTTTTAACGAATTTTTTTTTCGCGTGCTAGAAATATCCGCAAGTTTTGCGACCTTTTCTTTCTCCCGAAAACATTTCTCGTCGTGAACCATTTAAATGGTTTCACTTTTGAATCTACATTTATGTTTCCTCGGTCGCAAAAAGTTGAAGCCATAAATGGAATGTTAAACTGAAGAATCGCGAATAAAAAAAGTGGCAAATAGTAGCTGGTTTACAGTATATTATCCCGAGAAAACTACTACTTGATATATGTGCAAAAATAATGTAAAAATTCTTATGTTAATTTTTCTCAAGCAAATATCATGTAAATTGGTTTGTACAATATTCATTTTTTTTTATAATTTTCATGTGGTTTTCTTTGCATGACAAATATGTATACGCTTCATGTAATATTCATATGAATGTTATGTCAAATTTGAATTATGTTTTGAATAAATATCACGTGTCCTGTGATTATGATTTTCTGTTTGAATAATAGATCTTTGATATTTGCCCTCATCAAATAAGTTACAAACTATTTCTTCATGTATTTTCAAACATTTGCATTTCACAAGACTATTGATATAATACATCTTCAATCAAGCAAGATCGGTATTGTTATTGAAATTTGTCATTGAATATTTAATCATTCATTTTTTTTTTCTCATTGGTACAATATGCTGCCTTATGTTTTATTAAAGAATGAGAGGAAAAATATTCTTGTTTATAAGCTTTTCAGTAAAATGCTGAGCATACAGAATGGATTAAATGTATCAGATGTGTGTTAAAATCATGCCTTTTAAAGATTGAAGGGCAATATGAGAACCATCTATCCTTTTGTATTCAATAATCCAGAAGTAAAAAAAGAATAAGATAGATTACAGGATCAGTACGTACTGGTCCCTGCTGACAAACAGGTAACAACATTGTCTTTGTTTGCAAGGCTCATTATATTAAATGTATTTTAGAGGAACTTGGATTTAATTCTACAAGTGGTAATCCAACTTATACTTATAGTTCCCTTTCTAAGGAACAAATTCTTCAAAATCATATGTCAGTTTTGAATATTTTTTTATATTCCAAACAACCAAAATGAAATTTAATCACCATATCTTCGAGGGTTTTTCGGAAAGTTCGTGGACACTGTCAATCTTCGCTATACTATCTTCAAGAAATTTAAAATGAGCACATTGTTATACGTTAAAATATTTATTTTATAAGGGAAGTTGACGATTGAAAAGTTAAAGTCATCACGTTTATCATAAAGCTTGGTTGTTAGATTACCATTAACGTCTTTTTCAAGTAAAATATCCAAATATGAAATAGATGTGCCAGACTGTGGTATCTTTTATCTCAAGCTCACCGGGATATATCTTATCGACATAAGAATGGAAATAACCATTGTTAATTGACAATACGTCGTCGATATATCTAAATGTCGAGTTGAAGGCCACAGCAAGTGTTTTCTTCTTTTCACCTATACGATTTTGGACAAATTCTGCTTCATATGAATACAAAAAAGGTCTGCTAATAACGGGGAGCAATTGGTACCCATAGGAATTCCAATAGATTGTTGGAAGACCTGGTCTCCAAAAACCACATAGATATTGTCAATCAGAAACTGAAGCATCTTTTTAATGTCAATTTCAGAGTATTTGTGTGTACAATCAGAATGTTTTTAACAAAAGAATTTTGCAAATGACCAATGACAAGATAAGTAAATTTACGAGTTCCATTTTTATTGAAAAAGCAGCTGTCAATGATATCAAAATGTCTGGACTTTGATTTATCATGGGGAATAGTTGTGTATGAAGTTGAAAAGTCGTAAGTTTTAAGCTGTTGATTTTGGTAAATTCTTGTGATTTCAAATTTTCCAAAACTTCCTTGGAATTTTTAAGTATTCACATCTGATTTACACCACTTCTCGAATATATTGTTGCACAGTACTCTTGAAGTTTCTCCTTCACTACTATTAATATCTTAGTGAGGAGTAAAGAAAGAGGCATGACTGAACATATACTGGAACGCGCTTTATATCTTTGTTTGTAAGGATTTTTACGAAGTTTCGGAATCCAATATACCAGGGTTGTTCGGAAAGTTCGTGGATTACTGTCAAAACTTTTTTACTTAACGTCATATTATATCCAAACTTGGTTGAAATATTTCAAGAATAATTCGAATGACGTGAATAAAAAGGTTTAAAATATCGAGATTTTTTTCAAGCTTTTTAGAGCTAAAAGTGCGAAAATGGTATCGCGGCGCAGGTCAAAGGGGGGGTTTCGATAAGGCCGCTCAGCGGCCCACTTTTTTTCATAAAAATAAATTTCATTTTATTTTTTCAAAACTAGTTTAGAATTCAAGATAAATATGTTAACTTTTGTTATTTATATTTCAAAAGTTTTTTTTTTTTTTTTTTTTTTTTTTTTTTTTTTTTTTTAATCATTGTGAATTTTTACGCATGTCTGCACTATTCTTTGTTTTTTGTTCTATAAAAAATAAATGTCAGAAATACAATATTGTTACCTCTGTATAAAAGACGCAATTTCTTTTTTTTTTTTTTTAAAGTTTTCATATACATAATATCAAATAACACAGACATATATGTACAAACACACCCACACCCACACACATCCACACACTCACTGTGCACCTTTCCCAAAAAAAAAACCAACTGTTCAATATTACAGCTATAGTTATACTAATTAGAATTTCTTATGTTAACAAATCAAATCAAACATTGCCCATTTACTATACATATTAGTTTTACAATGAAAGTTACTTTCACAATATTTTTCGATTTTTCTATAATACTTAAAAATGTTAATTGCTTCTGTAAATTTAGGTATTGTACATTGAGATCTTGAGTGATACAAGTACTTTTTTCCTAACAAGATAAGAAAATTTTCTAAACGACTTCCATCAATGTTACCAAGCATCACCTTTTGTTTTGAAATTACATAATCATTTTCAATAGCACGATACCAATTTTCAAAATCTCCCCAAAACCTGGTTACATGTATACAGTTATAAAAAAGATGAATCAATGTTTCTGGATCTGTTTTACAGAAAGAACAAACATTATTTTCAGCAATTTTTATCTTGTGAAGAAAAGAATTTGTGGCTAGGAAGCCCATAAGAATTTTATATTGAAAGTAAATTATTTTGGTGTCCTTTGTGCATATGGATGCATTCCGAAGGGAAAAATTCCAGTGTTTTTCTGTGATAGGTTCATTTAAATAAATCTCCCATTTTAATTTTTTTGGCTCTGGTGCCACAAATTTCTTATCTTTTATAACTTTATACAGAAATTTCATACTTGTCACAGACATCATTTTTTGTATAACACATTTCTCTGGTTCTACAAATTCATTACCTCTATCTCTCATATAAACAATTATTTCCCTTTTGACTCTTGATGGTACTCTTGATACAATATTAAAATAGTTTAAAAAATTATTAGTACCAACCATATTCTTGACATCATTAAAACACTTAAATTTTCCATTATCTGTCAATAAGTCTTTCAGTACTCTAAAACCTTTTTCCACCCAAGAGGTGTAAAAACTCCATTTATTAACATCAACAAAATTTCTGATATCAGAATATAAATAATCTAAAACACTCACAGGATTTTTTTAACAATTATAAGAGCTTTGATAACATCTTTCCAAAAATCATTACCAATGTAATTCAACAACTCTGAAAAAATATTTCAAAAGTTAATATGAGATGAAATCACGCCGTAGCTGATACATACTAAGATGTACCCTCAGATCCGTTAACATTAGGCTTATGGGAAAATATAAGAGGGTGGCATTTATAAATCGATGTTTAGAATATGAAGTGCATTAGGGACACTCACCTAGATTTGTTCAGTAATTAGATATACTCTGCACACTAATTTCTTGAAATATAATGAGTGTCGCGTGTGCACTTCATATCCAAAAATTGAAAATTGCATAAAATTTGCATATCTAAAATTAGAAACCCTGGTTTCTTCATCTGACTCTGTGTTAAAATACTTAGCCAAAAGTAGCATTTTTTTTTAAATCAAAGAAGATTCTCGATTATATTTACAGTAGAATATATTATCATATCCTATCTTCCTTTCGATATTTTTATGTCGCCAACGTATAACGTTAACGTTACATTTTTAGCTCACCTCCACGAAGGTTTGGGGAGCTTTTGTAATACCGTCGGCATCGGTGTTCCTGATAAAAGTTTTTGAAGCAGATTTTTTTTTTCAAGTATATATATGCCCTTCATTAATTAGAGTCACATGATCTAGCGTGTTTCCTTGTCACCAGTCAGGTTTCAGATGCTGCATTTTTAGCCAAAGAATGTCCAGGTAAATGTTTTAAAATCAGATTTAAATTTTTAGAGAAGAGCAGCTGTAAGCACTTGTTGACCAGATTTGCTTCATGATGCATCTACGGATGCACACTACCAGACTTGCTTCAGATGCTGGATCTGACCTACATTTCCTTAATGAGTGAGCAGGTTAAAAATTTTGAAGCGGGTCTCATTCTTATGTAACTATAAGCCCTATCATGAACAAACTTGCACTGATGATGCATCTAGGATCATCGTTCAGATGCTGGATCTTTCTTACATTTTCCAACTGACTGTACAAAAAATAAGGTTTAGAGCAAGTCCATTCCTTAACGTTATTTATCATGCATAGTTATATTTTTGACTCTCTTGTCAATAGAAATCCACGCTCCAACATGCTAGAGAAGCGCCCTTATATTTCCGTGTGGTTGATATAGAGAACATGGATTGTTTTAACTAAGTCTGAATGTCTAGGTACATATGTCTGCATATGATTAAGGATTAAACACATATCTTTGGCGTTTACACATGTATTTCGAACTGCGCTCTGGTCTAGCAAATCATACATAATGAATTCTAAAACTCTCTAAATGAGAAATGACTAGAGCTGGTGAAGCAACTTAAGTATCTATGGAGAGTTGGGAAGTGAGAGGATATTAGTCCTGGCTGGGATTCTCTCAGTTATGCTGAAAAAATAATGCAGATCTATGTGAACAAATATACTTCTAAGTTTCATAATGAAAAGGAAACACTCAATGTATTATAGATTTTTCCATCATTTGGCTATTCACATAATTACTTATCATGATAAAATATTTTTAACTGTAATTAATATTATCCATATTATCAAATACATTGCAATTTACTGAAGCCGGTAGGTGCTAGGTAAAAGAAAAGTCAAGTTTCTAGCGGCTGCCATTGAAATATCTGGCGGCCGCCAGATAAAACTGTAGTGTTTGTGCTTTAACGACATCTACAACTTCTGTTTGTAGTCAAATCTGGGAGATTCATGCCTTATTAGCAAATATCAAATCTACACTTTATACAAAAATTCAATTCATAAAGTCTTCACTTCATAACTTAAAATTTATGCTTTATTAGATTACATGTATACACCGCAAGAATTATTTGGCGGCTTCTAGTTATTTATGTGGCGGCCGCCAGATAAGTTTCTGGCCGCCGCCAGTTATTTATGTGGTGGCCGCAGGAAAACTATTTTGCAGCCGCCAGATATATTTTTCTAGCCGAATAATTATGTGGCGGACGCCATGCAGATAAAATATTTTTTTTATTTTTCTTACCTTACACCTACAATGTACATGTACCAGCTTACGTAGCAATATGATGGTTTTAAATAAACCTTTTATTTATGTATATATGTAAAGTTGCATTTATTTTTTAATGGTTCCGATTTTTTCTTTTTATTTCAAATCATTTTTTTTTATTTCAATTTGATGATATTAAGGTATATTTTTATAAAACATGTACATATGTAGTTGTATAACCTCATTGATGAAGATGTATTGCATATATCTGCATGTGTATGACGTTTTTACGTTTACCTATCTCCTGTCTACATATCTTTTTCATTTGCATTTTTCGTATGTGAAAATGTTAAATATTGATTATAAAGTTTATGTATGAACTGTAGATTAATTATGATGTTAAAACTTTCTGTATATGTTTACGTTTTATAAGTTAAATTCATTCTCTTTTAAAGAAAAGTAACATTTAACACACCAGAAAAATATCGCACCTTAAAAAAACATTCGCATAAAATCAATACCATTTTCCGTTAAAACAAATTTTGAAATTGGTTAATTTATGTCTTAATTCATATTTATCCTATTTCATTTACGATTTTGACGGTTAAAAAAATCCACTTGCCCCCTATAAAAATGTTTACTCCAAAAATATACGAAAGGGGGTATACTTAAATTCTCAATTATCACGTGACCGGAAAATGCGCAACATAAATTATTTTCATATTTTTTGGAAGATAAGAAGTTTTTCTACAAAATATCAACATTTCATGAAATTTCGTGAGGGGCCGAAAAACGGCCTTATCGAAACTCCCCCTTTCGTAATTAACAATCAATAAACTAAATAATGTCTGTATAGTCATTTCCTCTGTAAAATGGCGCAAAAACAGAAAAAAATCCTAGACATTCAAATTATGAAATGTTACATCGTTTCATATTCCAAATTATGACATATTTTGCTTCGTTGAATTGAATCAATTTCAGAAGATAGGCAGTCCTCATTGAAAAGGGCAAAAAAAGACGACCTGTAGAACGTCACGGAGCAGCAGTTAAAGATACAGTTTTGTGTTTTACTCTGAAGAACTCCAGAAAAAAATTCTGAGAATGCTTGAAGAAGTAGGAAATATGTCAAAAGCGAGTCATGCATTTGTGTTTACATGGGACAGGCGGTATTTGAATGATAGAGACTCTGTATCAGACGAGGACGATCTGTGAGGAAACGGATTATCTGTAAGAATCTGTTCAAAAACTTTTAAAACGTAGTAAGATCATTGTAAGAGTTAGGCGCTTCACAGCTGCTAATCTTGTGAAAATACAGTTACGCAATAAACAAAATATAACATTGACAAGCAAAATCATCATACTGAAACAAATGTTAGCAAAATAAATTTAACGTGATAAAGAAGCGTTTTTGGTAAGTGCACTGGTATTGGGCCATACTGTGTGAAATGTATAGGGAGAGTATGTTTGAGAAGTTCTTGATGCTATGTTTTTGACGTTACAATGTTGTTGAGTTTGCTGCATTGGTAGGAAACATGTAGATTTTAAAATTAAATACCATGACTTGTATTAAATGACATGGAATGAAACTTCACACATCAACAAATTTGTTGATGTGTGAAATTTCATTCCACACAAATGCATGACTCGCTTTTGACATATTTCCTACTTCTTCAAGCATTTTCAGAATTTTGTTCTGGAGTTCTTCAGAGTAAAACACAAAACTGTATCTTTAACTGCTGCTGTAACATTTCATAATTTGAACGTCTAGGATTTTTTTCTGTTTTTGCGCCATTTTACAGAGGAAATGACTATACAGACATTATTTAGTTTATTGATTGTTAATTACGAAAGGGGGAGTTTCGATAAGGCCGTTTTTCGGCCCCTCACGAAATTTCATGAAATGTTGATATTTTGTAGAAAAACTTCTTATCTTCCAAAAAATATGAAAATAATTTATGTTGCGCATTTTCCGGTCACGTGATAATTGAGAATTTAAGTATACCCCCTTTCGTATATTTTTGGAGTAAACATTTTTATAGGGGGCAAGTGGATTTTTTTAACCGTCAAAATCGTAAATGAAATAGGATAAATATGAATTAAGACATAAATTAACCAATTTCAAAATTTGTTTTAACGGAAAATGGTATTGATTTTATGCGAATGTTTTTTTAAGGTGCGATATTTTTCTGGTGTGTTAAATGTTACTTTTCTTTAAAAGAGAATGAATTTAACTTATAAAACGTAAACATATACAGAAAGTTTTAACATCATAATTAATCTACAGTTCATACATAAACTTTATAATCAATATTTAACATTTTCACATACGAAAAATGCAAATGAAAAAGATATGTAGACAGGAGATAGGTAAACGTAAAAACGTCATACACATGCAGATATATGCAATACATCTTCATCAATGAGGTTATACAACTACATATGTACATGTTTTATAAAAATATACCTTAATATCATCAAATTGAAATAAAAAAAAATGATTTGAAATAAAAAGAAAAAATCGGAACCATTAAAAAATAAATGCAACTTTACATATATACATAAATAAAAGGTTTATTTAAAACCATCATATTGCTACGTAAGCTGGTACATGTACATTGTAGGTGTAAGGTAAGAAAAATAAAAAAATATTTTATCTGCATGGCGTCCGCCACATAATTATTCGGCTAGAAAAATATATCTGGCGGCTGCAAAATAGTTTTCCTGCGGCCACCACATAAATAACTGGCGGCGGCCAGAAACTTATCTGGCGGCCGCCACATAAATAACTAGAAGCCGCCAAATAATTCTTGCGGTGTATACATGTAATCTAATAAAGCATAAATTTTAAGTTATGAAGTGAAGACTTTATGAATTGAATTTTTGTATAAAGTGTAGATTTGATATTTGCTAATAAGGCATGAATCTCCCAGATTTGACTACAAACAGAAGTTGTAGATGTCGTTAAAGCAAAAACACTACAGTTTTATCTGGCGGCCGCCAGATATTTCAATGGCAGCCGCTAGAAACTTGACTTTTCTTTTACCTAGCACCTACCGGCTTCAGTAAATTGCAATGTATTTGATAATATGGATAATATTAATTACAGTTAAAAATATTTTATCATGATAAGTAATTATGTGAATAGCCAAATGATGGAAAAATCTATAATACATTGAGTGTTTCCTTTTCATTATGAAACTTAGAAGTATATTTGTTCACATAGATCTGCATTATTTTTTCAGCATAACTGAGAGAATCCCAGCCAGGACTAATATCCTCTCACTTCCCAACTCTCCATAGATACTTAAGTTGCTTCACCAGCTCTAGTCATTTCTCATTTAGAGAGTTTTAGAATTCATTATGTATGATTTGCTAGACCAGAGCGCAGTTCGAAATACATGTGTAAACGCCAAAGATATGTGTTTAATCCTTAATCATATGCAGACATATGTACCTAGACATTCAGACTTAATTAAAACAATCCATGTTCTCTATATCAACCACACGGAAATATAAGGGCGCTTCTCTAGCATGTTGGAGCGTGGATTTCTATTGACAAGAGAGTCAAAAATATAACTATGCATGATAAATAACGTTAAGGAATGGACTTGCTCTAAACCTTATTTTTTGTACAGTCAGTTGGAAAATGTAAGAAAGATCCAGCATCTGAACGATGATCCTAGATGCATCATCAGTGCAAGTTTGTTCATGATAGGGCTTATAGTTACATAAGAATGAGACCCGCTTCAAAATTTTTAACCTGCTCACTCATTAAGGAAATGTAGGTCAGATCCAGCATCTGAAGCAAGTCTGGTAGTGTGCATCCGTAGATGCATCATGAAGCAAATCTGGTCAACAAGTGTTTACAGCTGCTTTTCCCAAAAAATTTAAATCTGCTTTTAAAACATTTACCTGGACATTCTTTGGCTAAAAATGCAGCATCTGAAACCTGACTGGTGACAAGGAAACACGCTAGATCATGTGACTCTAATTAATGAAGGGCATATATATACTTGAAAAAAAAAAATCTGCTTCAAAAACTTTTACCAGGAACACCGATGCCGACGGTATTACAAAAGCTCCCCAAACCTTCGTGGAGGTGAGCTAAAAATGTAACGTTAACGTTATACGTTGGCGACATAAAAATATCGAAAGGAAGATAGGATATGATAATATATTCTACTGTAAATATAATCGAGAATCTTCTTTGATTTAAAAAAAAAAGTGCTACTTTTGGCTTAGTATTTTAACACAGAGTCAGATGAAGAAACCAGGGTTTCTAATTTTAGATATGCAAATTTTATGCAATTTTCAATTTTTGGATATGAAGTGCACACGCGACACTCATCATATTTCAAGAAATTAGTGTGCAGAGTATATCTAATTACTGAACAAATCTAGGTGAGTGTCCCTAATGCACTTCATATTCTAAACATCGATTTATAAATGCCACCCTCTTATATTTTCCCATAAGCCTAATGTTAACGGATCTGAGGGTACATCTTAGTATGTATCGGCTACGGCGTGATTTCATCTCATATTAACTTTTGAAATATTTTTTCAGAGTTGTTGAATTACATTGGTAATGATTTTTGGAAAGATGTTATCAAAGCTCTTATAATTGTTAAAAAAAATCCTGTGAGTGTTTTAGATTATTTATATTCTGATATCAGAAATTTTGTTGATGTTAATAAATGGAGTTTTTACACCTCTTGGGTGGAAAAAGGTTTTAGAGTACTGAAAGACTTATTGACAGATAATGGAAAATTTAAGTGTTTTAATGATGTCAAGAATATGGTTGGTACTAATAATTTTTTAAACTATTTTAATATTGTATCAAGAGTACCATCAAGAGTCAAAAGGGAAATAATTGTTTATATGAGAGATAGAGGTAATGAATTTGTAGAACCAGAGAAATGTGTTATACAAAAAATGATGTCTGTGACAAGTATGAAATTTCTGTATAAAGTTATAAAAGATAAGAAATTTGTGGCACCAGAGCCAAAAAAATTAAAATGGGAGATTTATTTAAATGAACCTATCACAGAAAAACACTGGAATTTTTCCCTTCGGAATGCATCCATATGCACAAAGGACACCAAAATAATTTACTTTCAATATAAAATTCTTATGGGCTTCCTAGCCACAAATTCTTTTCTTCACAAGATAAAAATTGCTGAAAATAATGATTATGTAATTTCAAAACAAAAGGTGATGCTTGGTAACATTGATGGAAGTTGTTTAGAAAATTTTCTTATCTTGTTAGGAAAAAAGTACTTGCATCACTCAAGACCTCAATGTACAATACCTAAATTTACAGAAGCAATTAATATTTTTAAGTATTATAGAAAAATCGAAAAATATTGTGAAAGTAACTTTCTGACATTTATTTTTTATAGAACAAAAAACAAAGAATAGTGCAGACATGCGTAAAAATTCACAATGATAAAAAAAAAAAAACTTTTGAAATATAAATAACAAAAGTTAACATATTTATCTTGAATTCTAAACTAGTTTTGAAAAAAATAAAATGAAATTTATTTTTATGAAAAAAAGTGGGCCGCTGAGCGGCCTTATCGAAACTCCCCCTTTGACCTGCGCCGCGATACCATTTTCGCACTTTTAGCTCTAAAAAGCTTGAAAAAAATCTCGATATTTTAAACCTTTTTATTCACGTCATTCGAATTATTCTTGAAATATTTCAACCAAGTTTGGATATAATATGACGTTAAGTAAAAAAGTTTTGACAGTAATCCACGAACTTTCCGAACAACCCTGGTATATTGGATTCCGAAACTTCGTAAAAATCCTTACAAACAAAGATATAAAGCGCGTTCCAGTATATGTTCAGCCATGCCTCTTTCTTTACTCCTCACTAAGATATTAATAGTAGTGAAGGAGAAACTTCAAGAGTACTGTGCAACAATATATTCGAGAAGTGGTGTAAATCAGATGTGAATACTTAAAAATTCCAAGGAAGTTTTGGAAAATTTGAAATCACAAGAATTTACCAAAATCAACAGCTTAAAACTTACGACTTTTCAACTTCATACACAACTATTCCCCATGATAAATCAAAGTCCAGACATTTTGATATCATTGACAGCTGCTTTTTCAATAAAAATGGAACTCGTAAATTTACTTATCTTGTCATTGGTCATTTGCAAAATTCTTTTGTTAAAAACATTCTGATTGTACACACAAGTACTCTGAAATTGACATTAAAAAGATGCTTCAGTTTCTGATTGACAATATCTATGTGGTTTTTGGAGACCAGGTCTTCCAACAATCTATTGGTATTCCTATGGGTACCAATTGCTCCCCGTTATTAGCAGACCTTTTTTGTATTCATATGAAGCAGAATTTGTCCAAAATCGTATAGGTGAAAAGAAGAAAACACTTGCTGTGGCCTTCAACTCGACATTTAGATATATCGACGACGTATTGTCAATTAACAATGGTTATTTCCATTCTTATGTCGATAAGATATATCCCGGTGAGCTTGAGATAAAAGATACCACAGTCTGGCACATCTGTTTCATATTTGGATATTTTACTTGAAAAAGACGTTAATGGTAATCTAACAACCAAGCTTTATGATAAACGTGATGACTTTAACTTTTCAATCGTCAACTTCCCTTACTTATGCAGCAATATACCTTCATCACCTGCATATTTTCATACTAATTGTTAGACCATTAATTACACACTGAATTGTTGACGAATTTATCCGTTATTTCCCGATCATGATAAGGTGCACACAACGGGTGTGACCTGTCGGCAGAGGATGCTCAATCCTCCATGGCACCTGATCCCACCTCTGATGTTTTGGAGGTCCGTGTTTGCTCTGCTCCTGTTTAGTATTGTTTAATGGATTTTTGAGCTTGAATACCGTTCGTTATCTCCATATATTTTATACAAACTTTTTACAGATAAAAAAGAAAAACAGCCACTCATAGTTTTAGTGCCTTTGAAAGAATGTGCATGGAAGAAGTCGTATACTTTCAAGTAACTGTGCAGTGTATCTTCATGCAGTTTCAATAAATGTTTGGATTAATGTCATTTTTAATAGTTAAATAATCAATAACACATTCCAATCACAATACTGATCTTGCTTGAGTGCAGATATAGTATATCAATTATATTCTCTTGTGAAATGCAAATGTATTCAGGGTTCTCCATCATTTCAAATTTAACTGTGGCGCAAGACTTACGCGAAGTGCTAATATTCGTAGTCATTCCGAGACCGAATTTGCGAATGAACCACACTATAAATTGGAATCACACAACCCCAATGAATAAATAGTGTAATACACAAATGACATTTATTATTTGGCAAATTGATTAATAAATTTAATAGTACAAGAACTTAATCGATATCGATTAAACATTGTATACAACAAAAATAAGGATGTTTCCAAAATATATGCATACTGTGAACCCTCTCCCCAAAAACATACGTACTTATAAATAAACAAATATTAGCTTATAGAATCAGAAAATAAAATAACCAGTAACAAGGTTTTAACATGCATTCTTTGTAAGCACCAAAAAATCTGGAAACGACATCTCTCCGATTTTGATGAAATTTGCACCACAGGTGCATCTTGGTACAGAACAAGTAAATATGGTGTTAGAAGTTTCACACGTGCACCCGGTTGTCATGGAGACGGATCAATTGAATTTGGCCATTTTTGGCCCTTTTTGACCTAATAAAAAAATGAAAATTGAGAAAATGTAAATGCATTTTTATCTTTATGTAGTAAACTCAAACATAAATCATTGTATCATAAGAAAACATCAACTTTTAAGGTATACAGGGCATATAATCGGTTATTCCAGAATTATTCCCACTCTAAGAAAAAGGTCCTGTAAAACGACATAGTTTCTGAAAATGTGAAAAATGGGAAATGTGGTATTTTTTGAGAACTTTAAGGTTAAATAAAAAATTAAAAAAAAATTGTCTACGGAAATTTTTCAAGTCTTATGTGTGTTTTCATTTTTCAGAATTCAATACTATTTTTAGTTACATGTATCTATAAATAGACATATTTCAGAAAAATCTAAAAAATCAAATTTTGGCAGAGTTTAAGATGTCATTGTTAGGTATTTAAGAAATATACTGTAAAAGTCAATATGTTAATGACAGAAACTGGACACCAATAACTACTATGCATATTATTTGAAGGGAGTTCCGCTTTCTATTTATAGCTTCAAATGCCTTAAAATAGACATGTCTCATAATATGTGTAAAAATGACTATTTTCTATCATTTAGAAGCCCCACTAAAACATAAGTGATAAACATACTGCTCTCACCAATATTTCATCAATTAGAACAAGGGATAATACAATAACTCACACATTATTGAGGATAGGCTCTCATTTCTATAAATAGTACAAATGTCTAAAATTAGACACATGGGAAATTAACGACGAAATGTAAATTTTTGCACTATTTCTCACATTAGAGATGAACAATTTGCATACTAACTGTCATTAACTGTAACTGACATAATGTGACTGACAAGTACAGGAGAGCATTAATTGAAATGCAGAATAATAAGCGGAGGTTTCCATTTCTATTTATAGTAACAATTGTTTAAAAGTAGACATTCTGCAAATTATCAAGAAAATGTAGAATTTTGCACTATTTTCTCACATTAGGGATGGACAATTTGCAGACAAACTGCTATTAACTGTTAATAACATAAGGGGAACAGCAAGTACAAGAAAGCATTAACTGAAATGCAGAATAATAAGCGGAGGTTTCCATTTCTATTTATAGTAACAAATGTTTAAAAATAGACATACTGCAGATTATTAAAGGAATGTAGAATTTTGCACTGTTTCTCACATTAGGGATGGAAAATTTGCAGACTAACTGTTATTTACTATTGTTGACATAAGGCGACTGACAAGAGCAAGACAGCATTAACTGAAATGCAGTGCATTCAGTGGAGGTTTCCATTTCTATTTAATAGTAACAAATGTTTTAAAAATCATATCATGGAGGAAATATAGAGTTTTGCACTATTTCTCACATTAGGGATGGGAAATCTGCAGACTTATTGTTATAAAGGTTATGTATTCGACAAGAAAAACACAGCATTAACTGAAAAGTAGAATAATCGGTGGAGGTTTCAATTTTTAGCTCTTCTGAGCCAAAGGCTCAAAGAGCTAATGCTATGGCCATTTGTGTGGTGTGCGTAAACTTTATAGAATATGGGACCTAACTCAAGAACCCCTTGGCCAATTATTGTCAAATTTGTTACAGGGTATCCTTGGACCAACAGCTTCCATTTTTACTAAAACTAGGGTTGTGACCCTTTAACAAGGGGAGATAATTAGGAAAATAGAAACAAAAGTACTGATTGCTAAAAAAATCTTCTTCTCAAGAACCACTGAGCAGATTATCACCAAACTTGCATAAAAGTATGAGGATATGTTGTAGATTAAAATTTGCACGGGGAATAACCCTGGGGCAAAGGGCATGGTCTCAAGGTCACTTCAAAGTTGACCAAAAATTTCATTATATTAAAATGTTGATATTTTGCTTACTATAAGGAGT
Source organism: Saccostrea echinata (assembly GCF_033153115.1). Taxonomy (NCBI): domain Eukaryota; kingdom Metazoa; phylum Mollusca; class Bivalvia; order Ostreida; family Ostreidae; genus Saccostrea; species Saccostrea echinata. Next base: position 2,655,351 of record NW_026889799.1, on the reverse strand, counting down.
AGGATCATCAAATCTTGTCAGTTGATGTATCTGAGGACCTTATATCAAGTTGATTCAAAATGAGGTCACGGTGACCTACTTTTGAAATTTTGCAGCCATTCTTTTTCAAAATGATTTAGAGGCATATTTTGAACAATTTAAGGCCTATGATCATCAAACTTTGTCAGTTGATGTATCTTGGGTCCTCGGAGTACGATGACTAAAAAGTAGGTCACCTTGACCTACTTTTGGAATTTTATGGCTAATCTTTTTTAAAATAATTAAGGTCATTAATTCGAATACTGAGAGGTTTAGAATCATTAAATTTTGTAAGATGATGCATCTTGGGGCCATAAAACATATTTATTAAAAGTAGGTCACAGTGACCTACTTTTGAACTTTGCAGGCATTCGATTTCAAAGCGTTTTAAAGGCATAATTTGGACATTTTAAGGCCTATGATCATAAAACTTTGTAAGTTGATGCATCTTGGGTCCTCGAAAAACGTCAACTGAAAAGTAGGTCACCATGACCTACTTTCAATTTATATCACTCTAATCAAATATTTCGGGTACTAATTGGGTTAGCATCATCAAATTTTGTCAGTTGATGCATCTTGGGTCCTCGGAGTAAGTCGACTGAAAAGTAAGTCACCGTGACCTACTTTTCAATTTATATGACTATAATTAAATATTTCGGGTACTAATTGGCTTAGAATCATCTTGGGTTCTCAGAGTGTTTCATCTAAAATGTAGGTCATGATGACGTACCTTTGGAATTTCAAGACTTTATCTAAATATACAGGATACTTAGAGGCTTCAAATAGAAGTGATAGGTTGTACAGTTTATCAGAAGAGCGATTCAAGGCCCTTGGACCTCTTGTTAATTTTGCCACCAAACACTAAAAATGATACAATGGAAATATATGCATGAAGGACAAATGTCTATATTTTCTATCATGTTGAGGCTCACAAAAAATTTGATAAGGATGCATAGTGCTCTAATAATTATTTCATTGACAATACTAACACACAATATAATAGGTGAGCACTCTTATGAATTAAAAAAAAAACATATTTCATTTGATCAAGAGCTTGATACTGTTAATACTGTAGATAATTTTTCGATAGTACATATCTAGAAAGGACTACAAAACATCAAATTATAAGAATACGAATTAGCGATAAAACCCCCGCTCCACACTTTTACCATGTATTTCAACCATATAAAAAAAAGCGAATAATTTTATGGTTCATGTGGTGCTTCTCACGAAGCTACGTGAAAATAAATTCCTCACTGTAGTTCACTATTGCACTGTTAGGTTGATGACACGATAATGCCACGATGCAATAACGATGACGAGATGTAGCAATGATAATGCAATGACGATGGTGTGATAAAACAATGAAGAGACAGTAAGTATCTCTTCATCTTTATCGCACCATTGCATCTTCGCTATCACAGTCGCGCTATCGCTTCATTATGCCATCACATCATCGTTACCATATTGTCGCGCCATCGCATTATTGTCATTGATTCATGGTCATTGCATTATTGGTCATCGCACTATGGACCCAAACCTTTATGGCGCAATGACGCAAAAGTGGACTTCATAGCCCTATCCGGACTCCATAAATATACCCTGGATGTAAGAAATTTTACATCGGAAAAATAAGCAACACTCTACGAGCTCGGATATTTATCGAATACAGATGGGGTCATGTAGATCACTATCGCACTATTTAGCATCAACTGTTGTTGCAATGGTGCGATGACGCAATGTTGCGATACCAATGATCCAATTATCATTCAAATTGAAAAATTCCATACTTAATTTTTTTTAAAGATATTGGTAAATGTTTGTAAATTATTTTTGTTTATTGAATTATTTCAATTAACTGTGACTTATAATTGTAAGCCAAATGATGTTTATGACAGTCTGCAGATTTTCCATCCATAATGTCTTAAATACTGAGCATGTTCATCTTTCAAAAAATCACAATATGTCTATTTTAAACATGTTTCTATAAAAAGAATGGAGAACCCATTCTCAATAATGTGTGAAATATAGTGGAGATTGGTAGAACTGTAAAAAAAATTTCTACGAATTTTCGAATTGGTGTAAAATTGTCATTTTTAGCTTTATTGGGACTTACGTTTAATACTGGGTAGCTATTAAATTCATTCCTTATTATTTAATTTTCCATCACCAAGTGTAATTGATTGATTGATTACTGTTTAATGCCAAGGCGACATTATTTCAGCCATATTTCAGCGGGCACTAAGTGTGAAAAAATAACAATTTCTCCTTCAAATTGTACATAATTAAAATGTAACATCAAGCGGATCGATACGTTTTTGACTTAAGTCAGTGTGACCTAGGAAACACAGGTTATATGGTATAAACTAATTTTTTATCCAATCAAATGACGAGTAAAAACCAGTATTAAATTATATACAAGTAGACTACACTGAGATACATCACTCTGCTTATCAGTTTTTGGTTTTAATGAATGGCGTTGCTATGGTGACTAAAATTAAAAATTCCTGCCAAATTCTATCAGGAAGCTTTTCTATAGCTTTGATCTGATTCCAGAAGACTGCACTAAGACACATAATTCTGTACATCAGATTTTAGTTTTAGATAACAGTGTTGTCATGGTAACCAAAAAAGAAAAGGAAATTTCGGTCAATTCTTTCAAAGGCTACTCCTATTACAGTTTTTGACCAAATGCAATTTTGGCACAAAAAGAGGCTAAATAAGGATATTTTTATTATTTACTGTCAAGTCCAAGTGCTAGCTACTTTTCTCTTCCTTTGTTAAATAAATACCAGTAGAGCTACAGTCTCGTCAGAGACTTCTGGTTCCTTATATGCTGAGGGGTATGTTTTTATTGATGTTTATTGCTATAAATAGAAATGGAAACCTCTACTAGTACTGGTAATTCTGCATTTCAATTAATATTGACTAGTTCTTGTAAGTCACAATATGGTTATGACAGAAAATCTGCAAATTTTCCACTTCTTATGTTTGAAATAGTGCAAGAACCTACATTTTCTAAATTATTTGAGATACTGTAAAATCATTAAATTTTGTGGGTGTTTTATGGCATAGAGAGACCCACAAATATATGTCCTCCACGTAATGTAAAATTCAAATATATAACAACCAAGCTTTTCTTCATTCACAAAGAAAATCCCCTTTACCAACTAATTTTTTCTTCAAACCACGAAAAAATTACCCTACGAAAAATAGGTGATCTTACACATGTTTACCCCTTTATCCCGTGGATATCACTCATTGGATTTTTTTTTTTTTTTTTTTTTTTTTTTTGATATCCAACAGTTATGACGTCACAATGGGTTTTAGCGTGAGAGTGGAGAAGTAAAATGAAGTAGATTCCTATATAAAACAGTGTAAAACATTGATTGTGATTTATAAAACATAGGATAAAAAGAATCTCCCATGATTTGTTGTTGGATATGAATTTTATCCAACTCGTTGCGAGTTTTTTATCCCCTCGCAAAGGCTCGGGAGTAAAAAAAACCACACAACTGGTTGGATAAAAATCATATTCAAGCACAAACCATGGCAGTTCCTATATATACATTACATATATTTTTAGTTTATTGTTACTGTAATAAAAAAATGGAGAGCCCATGCTCATTAATTTGTGAAGTGTTGTATGACCACATGTACTTGAAGGTTGCATATTTTGGAGAGCAATGTTATTTTAAATATTTTTGTGAAGGTTGTAATTGGGGGAAAATTTCATTTTTTTCTCATATGCTGAGACATATGTATTTTTTAAGTATTTGGTGTCATAAATAGAAATGGAAATAATCTCCGCAGATTATTTTGCATTTTAGCTAATGCTCTCTTGTTCTTGTCAGTCACATTACATTAATAATAGTTAGTCTTCAAATTGAGCATTCCTTATGTTAGAAATAGGGCAAAAATCTATATTTCCTTGATTATTTGCAATATGTCTATTTTTAGACATACACGTATGTTGCTATAAATTGAAATCTAAACCTCCGCTGATTATTCTGCATTTCAGTAAATGCTTTCCTGTTCTTGTCATTCACCTTTTGTCAATAACAGTTAATAATAGTTAATCGGCAAAATGTCCATTCCTAGTGTGCGAAAATCTATATTCCCTTGATTTTTAGCAGTTAGTCTATTTTTAGACATGTGTTGCTATAAATAGAAATTGAAACCTCCACTAATTATTCTGCATTTCAGTTAATGCTCTCTTGTACTTGTCGGTCACCTGATGTCAATAACAGTAAATAGCAGTTAGTCTGCAAATTGTCCATCCTTAAGGTGAGAAACAGTGCAAAATTCTACATTTCTTCAATAATTATAAAACGTTTGTTATTATTAATATAAATGGAAACCTCCGCTTATTATTCTGCATTTCAGTTAATGCTTTCTTGTACATGTTGTTCCCCTTATGTTATTAACAGTTAATAGCAGTTTGTCTGCAAATTGTCCATCCCTAATGTGAGAAAATAGTGCAAAATTCTACATTTTCTTGATAATTTGCAGAATGTCTACTTTTAAACAATTGTTACTATAAATAGAAATGGAAACCTCCGCTTATTATTCTGCATTTCAATTAATGCTCTCCTGTACTTGTCAGTCACATTATGTCAGTTACAGTTAATGACAGTTAGTATGCAAATTGTTCATCTCTAATGTGAGAAATAGTGCAAAAATTTACATTTCGTCGTTAATTTCCCATGTGTCTAATTTTAGACATTTGTACTATTTATAGAAATGAGAGCCTATCCTCAATAATGTGTGAGTTATTGTATTATCCCTTGTTCTAATTGATGAAATATTGGTGAGAGCAGTATGTTTATCACTTATGTTTTAGTGGGGCTTCTAAATGATAGAAAATAGTCATTTTTACACATATTATGAGACATGTCTATTTTAAGGCATTTGAAGCTATAAATAGAAAGCGGAACTCCCTTCAAATAATATGCATAGTAGTTATTGGTGTCCAGTTCTGTCATTAACATATTGACTTCTACAGTATATTTCTAAAATACCTAACAATGGCATCTTAAACTCTGCCAAAATTTGATTTTTTAGATTTTTCTGAAATATGTCTATTTATAGATACATGTTACTAAAAATAGTATTGAGATCCCACTCAAATTTTTTCATGAGGTGACACTCCCAATTCTGAAGTATGAAAACACACATAAGATTTGAAAAATTTCCGTAGACAATTTTTTTTATTCAACCTTAAAGTTCTCAAAAAATACCAAATTTCACATTTTCACATTTTCAGAAACAATGTCATTTTACAGGACCTTTTTCTTAGAGTGGGAAAAATTCTGGAATAACCAATTGTATGCCCTGTATACCTTAAAAGTTGATGTTTTCTTATGATACAATGATTTATGTTTGAGTTTACTACATAAAGATAAAAATGCATTTACATTTCCTCAATTTTCATGGCTTTATTTGGTCAAAAATGGCCAAATTCAATTGATCCGTCTCCATGGCAACCGGGTGCACGTGAGAAACTTCTAACACCATATTTGCTAGTTTTGTACCCAGATGCACCTGTGCGCAGCTAGGTTAAGGACGCCCATGAAATATACGCCTTAATATATTCAGGGAAAATGAATACAATTTTATTATTTTTTTTAACAGCATTAGTTTTGATAAATGTGATATGTGGTGTTTGCACTTGTATATATCGGGTCTCTGCTGAGTTCGGCCAAAACGACATCGCTTACATCAGCTGTTTGTCACGTGACAGTTTTAAAATTAGAACATATATATACTACTACAAAGATCGTAAAAGTTCAACGATATACGGGCATTTTTATGCTATAAAATTTATTCTGTTTTCTTTGAGACAAATTCCTTAACATGAAAAGTGCTGGGAGCAACTTCCTCATGCTCGGGAATTGTTTGAAATTTAGCCGTCTTTCTAAAAACTCCAGTCAAAAATGTAATTCGCATTGGAATAATGTTACATTACGGAATAAATCAACAATGCACAACCAGCTCCCAGCACTTTTCAGAATAGTAGGGATAATAGCTACACGTGTTTAAAAATTCAGAATTTATAGTGAAGCGGATATCGTTGAACTTTTGATATTTTCGAGAGGCTGGACCTGTCATTCTAGCATGTTACTGTACAAATGTGCTCCCTACGGCCTAATATAAAATCTACACATTATCAATTTAGTTTGACAATAAAATGTGGATTAATATATTTCAGAATATTTCTCTCTTTTGGTCCGACTACGCGTGTTTCGTATTTATTTTTATTTTTACAAGCTACGATAAAAGCTTGATCCACGCCTCAAGTACAGAGAAACTGCGTGTCAAACTAAGAAATGACGTCATCTCAGTAAGTACAGCGAGATCAAGCTGGCTTTCATTCTACATACGCTAAGTGTTATTATGGCAAGATCAGTTGCACATCCATTTATCTTTATAATATTTAGGATAAACGAAAGTATTTAAGGTGTTTTAAAAAGAACATATAGTATTTATTCATCGAGATTCATTTGTATTGTTTTAACGTGACGTCATAATAGCTTTACCGAACCTCTGCATAGGCTGACGTATATATGGGAGTCCTTAACCTAGCTGCGTGGTGCAAATTTCATCAAAATCGGAGAGATGTCGTTTCCAAGCCCTATAATAAATTTTTTGGTGCTTACAGAGAATGCATGTAAAGCATTAAACCCTATTTTTGGAAAAAAATTATTTTGTTTAAAAAATTTCAATGTCCATTAAAGGACAGAGGAAATTCTGGTAAGTCACACAATCACACTATCTATATCTACTTGCGATTATTGGTCTGAAGAATGAAATATCTTAAAATTTGTGAATTAAAAAATACTTAAGCAGTTTAGAGTCATAACATATGATTTCGTTGATTCTATCGTTAATTTTTCAACATAACAAGTAAAAACATGATTACTATACACGTACGATGTTTGACTCAGATTGGCAGTGCAAGTTTAGGGATATGATTATCTGTAGAACTATTAAAGCATGAATTAATTAATATAAAATTCATTTCCAATTATTGTAAAGTGTAAAAAAAAAAAAATGGCTTGTCTCTTTTCATACAAGCGATGTCTTGAAGATAATTGCCTGTGCAAGCCAAACAATGGTCTCTAATTGGAGGAAATTAACGGTATAGCATTAGAAACTGAAAAACGGTACATAATTTGGAGGTTAATTGGTTTATAAATTTATATATTTATTTTACTGACGACCGCGATATTAATGTGGCGCTAATATTTTAACTGTGGCGGAACTTTGGCGCTGATTTTTTAACTGTGGCGCTAAGGAATTTATCTGTGGCGGGGCCTCACGTTAAACGGCCCATGGAGAACTTTCTGTATGCATACATGTATGCATAAAGAAATAGTTTTTCACTTAGTTGATGAAGTCAATTATCAAAGTTGCATTGTTCAAACAGAAAATCATGATCACAAGGCACATGATAATTATGCGAAAACATCATTCGATTTCGATAAAACATTCATATGAGATTTTCATGAAGAGTATATCGCATAAATAGCGTGCAAAGAAAACTCCACATGAAAGTTTTAAAAAGTGAATATTGTACAAAACCAATTCACATGATATTCGCATGAAAAAAAAAATTATAATTTTTACATTATTTTCTCACAATTTTCAAATATATGTAGTAGTTCTCTCGGGAAAATACACTGTAAACCAACTATTATTCGCCACATCTGTTATTCACGATTCTTCAGTTTAAAATCCATCTATGGCTTCAACTTTTTGCGACTGTGGAAACTTAAATATAGATTCAAAATTAAAAACATATAAGTAATTCATGACGAGAAATTCTTTTTCAGTTGAAAGAAGGTCGCAAAACTCGCGGATATTTCTCGCATGCAAAAATGGTTAATATCATTTTCGTCGAATTAGCATGATCGTAATTTTTTTTTCAATAATAATTCTTACTTACTATAATAACCAAATGTAAGAAGACAGTGTTTTCTTGATCAATCACTATTTCAAAGAACTGTCAAGCTGCAATTTTCTTCTTTTTCTTCAACTTTTCTAATGAACATTTGATTTTATCAATATATGATGGAAACCTTGCATTATCTTTCGTCTTAGAAATAGGCTGATCTTGAATGCGCAACATTCTTGAAATGAGTAAATGTATTATTTTTTTTTAATTTTGCATGTTATTGGGGTAACATTCGTCAAATTCCACAGAGGCGTCAAAATCTGTTATACCATTAGATATGAAACATGAAATAAAATGGGCAAGGGCATTTAAACTTGGATATCATGTGTTGTGTCTGATCGACCTAAAACAAGTAACTCTTGCAAGCTTGACATACAATGTCGATGATCGATTGCTTCCACTCTATCTCACATATTTCTTTCTCTTTACAGTAATTATTATTTATTAGAAATACAAATAATAAAAAAATAAGACTTTGTTATTTATTATATGCTAGTAAGAAGAGTATATAAGAGTTGATATGTACATCTTTACAAGTGTAAAGTTTGTACAACTTTACGTCTCTACTAGTGTATATTATACATAAACGTGTGCAATTCAGAACTTGTTGTGTAAACATATTGTGTACATCTGCTCATGTATAAGTGTGTTCACCTTAGGGGAGTTTTACCTTTCGTGCAAGTGAAAATTAATTTCCGTATCCAACTGTACGGTAATAGGCATAAGGAACTAGCAATAGGAAATAATTTTTTTTTCTTACTCATAGGATGAATAGTATTAAGCTGTCATTTTGAAATCTACCACGTGTTAGGCAATATTGTGTTCTAAGGCAAAGTGAGAGGCTTCGAAAGCAAACTAAATGGAACTAGTCTTATTATTCAGCCACCTAGCTACCCTTTATTGTTTCTTATTAAAACTGTTACAAGGTTTTTTTGTATTGACACTTCTTTAAAGTTCACTTGAATGCATACATTTTTGCTGATGTCAATTGCAGACAGCATTGTGGCAACACTTTCTCATTGTTTCAGTGTTGTTTTGTTGGGTACAAAATTTGCTAGTTGTGTTTAACATCTTTATGACCTGCATACCGTCAGTATTTTCTTTTCTGATTTATGAATAGATTTCTGGATAAAACCTCTGTTTAGGCAATTTCTTGTGAAGATCGTATTTTTCTAAATGGTTTGTGTGAAAGAACTAGTTTGTTTTATTGGTCTTCTCACAGGTATTCTTTTTGATGGTTATTTATTGAAAATGCAAAGAGTATAATTTCTGATAGGTTCCTACAATCCTTACTAGTTAAAAGGAAATATATTTATTTGATCTACGCAGATTTGCTTTAGAATTATTGCAATTTTTACACACAAAAATATTAGTTCTCATGAAAAAAGAAATCAAGTTTCCTCCTCAATAAATTTGCTACATAATGACATCGCTATATCATAAACCAGTATCTCTGGTTTAGAATATCTAGACTACAACTACAAGTGACAAAATATTTAATAATCATACATGTAGTTTGCGAATAAGTAAAATGAAAAATAAATTATACATGTATTCATGTGAATGAATTGTATCATGAGAACCGTGTGATAAATTAAAGTTTTTTGGGATATTTGATAACTTAGATATGAAAAAACATTTCAAAATCGAAAGCAAGTTCCCAAGTGAATGCTAGATTTACTAGGAAATATATATTATGTTGCAAATAATGAAACTTTACCATATACATGTAATCAACAACATTAGTTTTGTCTCTTTATTTAAATTTGTCCAAATGGCCGATCTTTTTTGCAACTTGAAAGACTCTTAAATTTCCACCCAAATGCATTGTTTGGAAAATGCATTTCACTGCTATTATAAATAAGACGAATTAAGACTCACTGTTGGGGGGAGAAAATTAGAGGACACTCTAGCCATGTGTTCTGACATTAGCGTAAGCGTTTTGGGGAATTGCTGCGCTAGCTTGCCATATGATAATTTATATTTGAGAAAATCATTACACTTTTTTATGGGAGTTCAAAATAGTATATGCTACTGCTTACCAGATCAGAGTTTATACTAGTAGATGAAATCAGTTTTATTTACTTAACAGTCTTAAAATATCCATTGTTATCCATTAATAATTAAACAAACCCCTATTTCGCAGGGGAAGCGCACCTGTGTGTGTGAGGCGGTTGGTAGGGGAGATGGTATATGTAATTTAGTCACACTCTCTCCCGTTAGGAACGAAGTTAAGTTATATAAAACAGGTGCAAATTTTAACTCGAGTTGATGTACCCAACCTCTGCTGGCCAGCTTCATCTTCACCTTCAAAACTGTTACTCCACCCAGCACTTTAATTTTTTTTTTTTTGTAATTTTGATTCAAATATATTGATTTACCTTATTATCAAATAAATATCTTCAGAATATGTATGTTTTGATTTAATGGTGATTTCAGGCCTTTTTAAGTATAAACTTAAAGTATTAAATGTAGTCAAAATAGCATCATCTTGAATGGACTTTTCAAAATAAATCGCGAAATAAAATAAATTCGCTGATGAAAGCTTATTGCAAGTTCTTTTTCTTCGCTACAGAATTATAAGTCAATTATGTGCATTTGATGTGATTCAATATTAAAGTTTGACAATAATATCAATATTCTGAATATAAATACTGTGTGTAATGTGATGTACACGTTCTTTATTTTGTGATTTAAGAAAAGGCGGAAGAAATATTCACTAATATTTCCTTTTTATACTTACATGTAGCAGTCTTATTTCCTTATTTTTATGCCCCCGGATCGAAAGATCCCGGGGGGTATATTGTTTTTGTCCTGTCTGTCTGTTTGTCTGTTTGTTTGTTTGTCTGTTTGTCAGTTTGTCTGTTTGTCTGTCTGATGTTGTCAACTTTAACCTTGCCCATAACTTTTGATTGGTTGGAGCTATGACTTTCATATTTCACATGTGTATTCCTTGTAACAAGACCTTTCTTTGAGAACCATCATATTTGACCTTTTGACCTTGACCTTGGAGTTTGACCCACTTTTGCAAAATTTTATGAGACTTTAACCTTGGCCATAACTTCTGAACAGTTGGAGCTTGGGGTTTCAAACTTCACGTGTATTCTTTGTGACAAGGCCTTCTTTTGGATACCAACAATTTTGTCCTTTTGACCTTGACCTTGGACTTTGACCTACTTTTGAAAAACTTTAACCTTGGCCATAACTTTTTAACAGTTGGTGCTTAGGGTTTCAAACTTCAGATGTGTATTCCTTGTGACAAGACCTTCCTCTGGATATCAACCACTTTGACCCTTTTGACCTTGACCTAGGAGTTTGACCTACTTTTGAAAAACTTTAACCTTGGCCATAACTTTTGAATGGTTGATGCTAGGGCTTTCATACTTCATATATGTAATCCTTGTGACAAGACCTTCCTTTGAATACCAAAGACTATGACCTTTTGACCTTGACCTAGGAGTTTAACCTACTTTTGAAAAACTTTAACCTTGGCCATAACTTTTGAATGGTTGATGCTAGGGCTTTCATACTTCACATATGTAATCCTTGTGACAAGACCTTCCTTTGGATACCAACCACTTTGACCCTTTGACCTTGACCTAGGAGTTTGACCTACTTTTGAAAAACTTTAACCTTGGCCATAACTTTTGAATGGTTGGTGCTAGGGCTTTCATACTTCACATATGTAATCCTTGTGACAAGATCCTCCTTTGGACACCAACCACTTTGACCTTGACCTTGACGTTTGACTTTTATTTAAAAAACGTTAACCTTCACCATAACTTTTGAACAGTTGTATCTAGGTCTTTCAAATTTCACAGGTGTTTTCCTCGAGACAAGATCTTTCTTTGGGTATCAACATTTTTTATCTTTTGGCCTGGATTTTGACTTGCATTTGAGAAATTTTAACCTTCGACATAAGCTGCCATACGGGGGCATCAGTGTTTCACAAACACATCTTGTTACATTTCTGTGTCAATGGCAATCTTTTTTGACATAATATACAGTAGTAACAGTAATAAACTAGAGGCACCGTGAGCACTGAGCTCACAAAATGATACCCTCCGCTCGAGCTCCAAAATACATATAATGGTAAAGTCAATTTTTGCAAATGTGAGGCCCAAATATCTGTCCGATCAAAAAAAAAGTAGGAGGTGCATGCACAGTACTTAAAACATCAATAAAGTAATAAAGATGTTGTGAAAAAATTCTATTTAGTGGTTTTTGTATATGGGGTTGTTGTTGTTGTTGTTGTTAAGAAATGGGTAACCCTGATATTGTAGTGAAGTATAATGTTTTTATGATCGGGCTCGAGATCCCAATATTCTTACTCTGAGTGGTTGTCAACTATAAACAAAAAAGTTCAGTTGCATCGTAGACCTGACAGTGTTAACACACCATAAATAACCTGGGAGGTTTTGCGGCTCTTTGAGTTCACCTGCATAGGTGTGCATAGGTGAGCTATCTCTTTTATATTTGTATATAGTTATACAAATACAACAATATTATGGAAAGAATGGCAGTGTCCATTTTTTCTACTGGAAATGTGTGTCCATTCAAAAAATAAAATAGGAGATGTACAATGCCAATGTGTAATAAAAAAATCTCAAAATTCTCATTAAATTTTATTCAATGGTATAAGAGGAGTTGCGCAGATAAGAGATGGGTACCCCCGATTTCATATAAAAAGAATGGCATTATCCATGTTTTGCTATGAGAAACATAATTTGAATATAATCAAAAATATGAAATATGAGCTGCACAATGGCACCATGTAATGAAAATTCTGTGAAATTATAGGAGTTGCGGATAAGATATGTGTACCCCCAGTATTATAGAAAGAATGACAGTGTCCATGTTTTGCTATTATATGTTTTAATGGCTTTTTTTTTAATTGCTATGTGTAATTTCGCACTAGGGATATCAATGCATGTATACATATAACGTATGACTTGTAATCATTTTTGAAACATTTTTTTTCCAGTAAGCAACATTTCAACCAACCCGAGTACAGAAAAATAAAACTCAGTGAACATCTTGCTGTCTGTGGGCTGGGACAATTCTCAGTTTATCCCTTTTATAAACTCAAAACAGAAAATCTTTTAGAGAGACGGGAAAAAGAAAAATATTTCATCAAGATTTTTAAACCGTCCTTAAATAGTTTAATATAGTCTGTTTTATGACTTTATTACGCTATTAATAAATTGCGTAATTTTACTTAGACTCTAAAATTGTTTCCTCTATAAGCATTGTGACGTCATTGCATTGTTGTTGACGTTATCATCAGGTAGCGTTATAACGTCACATGTTTGAATTGTTTTAGAATGTAAAACGTCTGAAGAAGTAATGAAAGCGCTTATTTTTTACTAACATTGTTGCCTTGTTATTTTCTATTTTCATATTAATTACCGGACACTGTGATATTTCTTTTCAATTTTGGATATATATATATATATATATCCCTTTTATGAGGTCCATTTATTTATAAATTGACCGAATGAAAGGGCTACATTTGTTATATCTGTAAGTTGACCGAATGAAAGGGCTACATTTGTTGTTATATTATTTTTTACAGAGATCCACAAGCAAAATTTAAAATTAACTGGAACAAGTCACAAGTTCTTGCTCTTGTCTTTTTAGCATACACATTGACTGGAGATCAGAAGAAATTAAGCTGTTTAAGGATACACCAAAGGTTTCCAAATGTCTGAATTTAATTTACATGTAATTCTTTCATTATCAAAGATTACATAATATAAGTATATATATCCTTTGAAAGATTGTTAAATTTACTATTTAGTTATCCTAATTTAAACTTTGATTAAGAACTTATATGAATATTATTTAAATATTTATGTAAATTTTAGTACATTAATATTTTATAAAGCACTTTTCTGTATTTAACCCCTCAGATTGGTCATTTTGCATCAAGGTAGACGAAAGATTGAACCTAAAAACTGTATCTCATATTTTTGATAAATCTTCTAATTCAAAAGTTACAGCCATTTGCACTTCAATGTTACCAATTTATTCGCCTAATTTAACATTTCCCTCAATAATTCCAAAAGTAAACTAGATATCAAAAATCTGAGATAAGGTTTTGTGAACACACGTATGGGAAAAACCCATCCCATTTTCAGAGAAAATGGTCAATAAATAGGGGAGCTGAATCCTTTGAAAGAATACCACAAATTGTTTGATCTTACTATAGAGAGCAAAAACCCATTACAAAACAAAATCTGCCAAGGCTAGGAATATATGACACCTTGGAGATTAAGCTTTGGATACCTGTCACTTAGCCATATTTCCTATGCATATTCACAAGAATGGGAGGTTCTTCTCTGTATTTAGATGCTTTTAATTAAGTAAAATAGGTTAAATTCAGAATCAGAAAGATTTCCCGGCAAAATGGCAAGAGCTATGCTCCCCCTCCTATTTTATGGTCATCAGTGATCTGTTAGATCTCCTTCTCTAAATCTAGAGTCCCTGTAGTTTAATTACTGATAACCTCTGTGTGGCTAGTGAAGAATTCCCCAAGTGGTCACAGTGATTTATTGCGTCTTTGATGAGAAGGCAGTCACAGATCAAATCAGAAGCTTCATTAACAGGACATTCACATGTGGTAGTGTTCATGTTTCATTATTGTTAAATAATTAGAAAACCATTTCATAATTACTAAGAATTTTACAAGCATTATAAAGCAGTAATTAACTTCTTTTCTTAGCCAAAAATCTCAAAATTGTTGAAAATCTTGAACAAAGCCTCCGGTGTATCCTTAATGTAATTGCATTTCCTTTGTACTGATAGAATTATTAAGGGAATGTACTGATTTAAAAGGCTAAATGTGTTGTATTATATTATAACAATTTATGGAAAACATATCTCATATGTTTTATTATAAAGTAGATCCTTATTAAAGGGAATGTTACATCTTACCGATTGTTACAGAAGATCACAATTATAAATTTATAGAGCTGAATGATATTTTTTTCAGAAACATCAAATCATATCAGCTATAGTAAAGTCTTCACATTTGTTGTTTTATAGAAACTTGTTTCCTTTTTAGAAACATACAGTCGATATGCATTCAGAATCTATAAATAGTAACAAAAGTCTATATACATTTATATTTCATCATGTGATCAAATTTGAGCCAATCAAAGATTTTTGAATAATAGAGAAAAACATGATGACTTTGTGAAACTTTATGCCCCCGATTGTAACACAATTCTGGAGTGTGTCGTAGACTACAGTGCCCCCGATGAAGATTGTAGACAAATACAACACTCTTGCTATGGTTACCAAGAAGGGAAAATGTTTGATTTTGTTAATTCTATATCAATATTAAACACTTTGTGCCAGCCTTTTGCATCCAGTAAGAGATTGGGTGGTTGTCAAAATTGTCAGGTTAGTTGTTCGTGAATATCAATCATAAAAGTTTTGGAAATCTACATAGTTATTTGCTAACGACCCTGCCATCGAAATTTTCATCAATAAGAGATGGAGAAAGTTGAGGAGGGATTGCTAGTAACACACATACCATTGGTGGACACTGTCTTGTTGTAAATGTTGAATTTATTGGTTGGCAGTAAATACACAATTTACAACATGACAACTACCACCCTGTAAATTCATGACAACACTTGTACAGGTTAAAGGCATTTTTGAGGCTAAATCATATCATTTTACACTTCATGATAGGAAATTAAATTATAAAGATTAAAATTTTAGCCACCCAAGTTCCACTTGTTCAAACTCGGTTGGAAGATTTTCAAATTAGCTTTTTCTCCTTAAAAAACGGCTTTCATTGATTGGATTTGATCTGCTATACTGTACAGTTTTCTTTGAAACAGATCGTTTTACCGTTAAAAAGAACAATAACCAACAATATACCCCCACCCCCCACCCAAAAAAAAGAAATCTGGATGAGGCTGGAAATTCCAACTTTTTTAAATGCAATAAAGTCGGACAGTTCGAACATTCTACACCAAAAGTAGGAAAGCCGATATTGGCCTTTCATTTAGAATTGTTACAATGACACAGTATTTGAAAATTTCATGCACATTTTCAAAAATAAGTTAAGGTAAAAGAAAAATGTTGTAAATGGATCCGATATACAATGTAAACATAAAGAATTGTTCATGCATGAATATTTATTAACGTGTTTCTTAAAATGTAATTTAATTTAATTAATTACATTTGCAAAGAAATTGTAATTAATTAAATTACATTTCAAAATCACTGTAATTACAATGGTAATTTAACTGAAAGTTTTTGGCAAGTCATTGTAATTTAATTAATTACTTTCCAATGTAATTGGCCCCATCCGTGCCATACTCGTCATAACTATACCCAGAAGCAGACAAGGGTTTAAATAATTAATATATATATTCACTTTGTAATCAGAAGACCCACCCAAACAACAGAACACATGAAGCTATGGCCATGAAATTCACAATTTTGGAACAGGTACCCTTGCTCATTATAACTATGCACTAACTTTGTTTAATGCTAAAGAACAGATAAAAGGAATTTATAATGAATTGATCCATTTTCACTATATAATAATTAGTCCCCCCCCCCCCCTTACACAAACACTTTTCCAGAACCCCTCGCAGCTAGGTTAAGGACGCCCATGAAATATACGCCGTAATATATCCAGGGAAAATGAATACAATTTTAATATTTTTATAACAGAATTAGTTTTGATGAATGTGAATTGTGGTGTTTGCACTTGTATATATATCGGGTCTCTGCTGAGTTCGGCCAAAGCGACATCGCTTACATCAGCTGTTTGTCACGTGACAGGTTTAAAATTAGAACATATATGTACTACTACAAAGATCGTAAAAGTTCAACGATATACGGGCATCTTCCCGCTATAAAATTTATTCTGTTTTCTTTGAGACAAAATTTTGAAGTTATAGTGAAGCGGATATCGTTGACCTTTTGATATTTTCGAGGGGCTGGACCCCTCATTCTAGCACGTTACTGTACAAATATGCTCCCCACGGCCTTACATAAAGTCTACACATTATCAATTTAGTTTTACAATAAAATAAGAATTAATATATTTCAGATTATGTCTCTATTTTGGTCCGACTATACGTGTTTCGTAATTATTTTTATTTTTACAAGTTATGATAAATGCTTGATCAACGCATCAAGTACAGAGAAACTGCGTGTCAAACTAAGAAATGACGTCATCTCAGTAAGTACAGCGAGATCATGCCGGCTTTTATTCTACAAACAATAAGTGCTATTATGGCAAGATAAACTGCACATCCATTTATCTTAATAATATTTATGAGAAACGAAAGTACTTAATGTGTTTTAAAAAGAACAAATAGTATTTATTTATCGAGCATCATTTGTATTGCTTTAACGTGACGTCATAATAGCTTTCCCGAACCTCAGCATAGGCTGACGTATATATGGGAGTCCTTAACCTAGCTGCGCTGAGCCTGGGTCCTAAACTTTAAATTTTTTGGAAGAGGCATCCTTGCCCATTACAACCATGTGTCTAATTAATCTATTAAATATACAGGGGTAGAAGATTTGAAAAATTTAATGCATTTTTATTACATGTCATTAGAGTTACACCTTCGCGGCTAGGATAAGACTGTCTGTAAAATATAACTGTTCCAACTGTAGTAACCTCTCTGAACTACCTAGATATGACGTCATAATAGCACATGACGTCAGGTCACTGCATACTTGAGCTCACATGACGGGGAAATTATCATAACTTTTACATTCCTTTCACATGACATGTTAAGATTTTTTAGCGTCTTTATTTGATTCAAGCGTCTGGATTGTTCTTTATGCTTAAGTCTGCTGTAAAGAGTTGAACATTTGCAATTTAATATCGTTATTCCTTTAACTTGTCCGATATACATATACATGTGTATGAATACAACAAGTTGCTGTCCTTTAAAAAAGGACTGCAATACGTGGACCGTATGCATGTGTTTCTAAACGAAATTCAAAGAAAATTTCTAGATTTAGTGATTTTACAATGCTGTAATTAAATTAATTTTTTTTTACATGTGTCTTGTAATTTTCACCGTTATTTAGGTCTGCTTAAATAGGCTGTAAGACAAAAAAAATCATGAACTTGAAATGATATGAATATGAAATGTTGATCTAGGTATCTATCACAATTGTAGCCTTTAAAATTAACAACAGAATTAAAAGAGGCTTAAGCGTGCAGTATCGTAATGGTTGAAATTTAACTCCATCGGCGGATCCAGGGAGGGGGGGGGGGTTCCTGGTGTTGGAAGCCCCTTTATTTTTGTAGAGAGAGGAAGAGACAGAGAGAATTTTTTTTTCCTGCAATATAGATATTTTTACGTCTAGTATTTTCAATAAAATAAGTACTTCAATCTCTGCCCTTTCTGCTCTATAGATAGAGTTATGCTTATTGCTTTCCTCCGCGTGCCTTCACAACCCCGGCCCCGGGCCTCGATCACCCACACGTTAAATGAAAGATTTCATCGGAAGATTCCGGTGAACGTACAGCTATGCCATTTTTAGACCATCTTCTAAAGTAACTAACTTTAAGACGTATGCATAAAAAGTCATGAAAGGGAGTATGCATAAGAGAATATTTATCTCCTTTATCTCCTTATATTATGGGGATATTTTAATCAACGAAGAGAAAGGTTCAAAATGTCCCCGTAGTATGTGGGGGAGGGGTGCTCACTCATCTTTTGTTATATTTTTTAATATAAAACTTTTGATTTGCATTGGCTTCCCCGCACTTTTTGCTGCGGAAAGGTTCAAAATACGGAAAAATTAAACATTTAAAAGAAATCAAAATGTACCGAAAAGTTAGAAGTCCCCCCCCCCCCCCCCCCCAAGGAGGATTTTACAATGTGGTGCACAGGTTGTTATTTTTATTTTATTAAGGTCTTCCGTCTTCTAAGGAAGTCCTTCTTGTTATTCTTAGGTTGCTTTTTCACTTTTGTTATTGTTTTTATTCTTACCGATTTTGTGCACGCGATTTCTCGAAAACGGTTCGATGGATTTCCGTGAAACTTTCAGGACTTATGTATCATCCTTTAAACCTTATACTTTTTTTTCTGTTTAGATAACGTCACTTCTGGTCCGGAGATATTGTCGATTTAATGATTTTTGAAGGGTCGGGTTGTCCGCGGACTTTCTCATGAAAGGCTCTAGATAGAATCATTAAACTTTCAGGTATGATAGACCTATGTCTGCAAATATGCGTAAGGCATTTCATTTTTACCGGAAATGCTGTACGTCGGCACTAGCTATGGTCAGAAAAAAGGCATATCAAAAATTTCAAAATTTTCAATGCTTTTTCTACAATAGATTTTTACCTGTATATAATTTGCTAAAACATGTAGAATAAAATTTGTTCAAAACTACAAGATCTTTCATACAATATCAACAAAAAGGGGCAGGCCCCTAAAATAAGGGATCTAGAGGGGCCAAAAGTTTTTTCTCAGTATATCAAAAACGAGCGAAAATTTTTGATACATTATTGAAGCAAAGTTGTTCAAAATAACAAGTGGCAGCTGATGGGATCAACAAAAGCTGTCTAATGATGTCACTTCCGGTAAAACAGGAAGTAGTCAGAAAATGCATATTTTTTTAAGTTTTGTACACGTTATTGTGTGTTTTGAGTCATCGGAAGCGTTCAAACTCATTTTTGGTAGATTGAAGTCACTTCCGGTCAAACCGGAAGTAGTCAGAAAAGGCTTATTTTTGTAGGTATTGGCAGGAAATTGAATGGTTAAAGTCATTGGAGACGTCTAATTTTATCGATCGACGGCACTTCCGGTCTAACCGGAAGTTGTAACCAGTGACTTCTTTTTACAAATATGTACTTGTAACTGAATGATAAAAGTTCCTGAAGACGTCTCACTTCATTTTAAGTCGAATGCTCTTCACAACTGTTCTTTTTTCACATACTTATTTGCATTTCTGTCCTACAATTTGTTCGCTGAATTGGACGGAAGACCTGCTTGTTGCTTCAGCAATAAGCTTTGCTCTAGTTTATTTTTTTTTATTTTTGTTTTGTTTTTTGTTTTGTTTTGTTTTTTTTTTTTTTCTTTTTTTTTGGTTGGTTTTTTTTTTTTTTTTTTTTTTTTTTTTTGGTTTTGTTTTGTTTTATTTTTTTTGTTTTTTTTTTTTGGTTTTTTTTTTTTTATTGTTTTTGTTTTGTTTTGTTTTGTTTTTGTTTTTGTTTTTTGTTTTATTTTTTGTTGTTGTTTTTTTTTTTGTTTTTGTTATTTTTGTTTTTTTTTTTTTTGTTTTGTTTTTTTTTGTTTTGTTTTTTTTTGTTTTTTTTTTTTTT
Source organism: Saccostrea echinata (assembly GCF_033153115.1). Classification (NCBI taxonomy): domain Eukaryota; kingdom Metazoa; phylum Mollusca; class Bivalvia; order Ostreida; family Ostreidae; genus Saccostrea; species Saccostrea echinata. The sequence goes on along the minus strand of NW_026889799.1, from coordinate 2,635,051 downwards.
TTTTTTTTTTTTGTTTTTTTTTTTTTTGCTTGTCAACTCTTTTTGGAGGTTGCCCCCTTTGAAAACCGTTTCTACGGGCTTGAATTTAAGTGCCTGCGGGTTGACCTAGAACCCTCCCCTTTTCAAAAACTATTGGATCCGACCCTGTACTGGAGCACTAGAGGGTCTCGAGTTATGTAAAGCAATGCCGGGTTATCTATTAACTCGATCAATTTTAAAAACACAAAAAAATATTAATTTTGTGCGTAATTACCTGCAATCGTAACTTCTCGGCAATACAAAGTGTTTTTCCAAGCTCGCCAGAAAGGTCTGAGAAGATGCGATTAATAATCTCATCGCACGTGTGTACACCTAGGCTATTTAGTCTTCCAAGCACAGGTGTGTGCACTGTTTGTTAGTGAAGCTTAGACTGGTGACAGTATTTGCTACGGACATGAAGAACTATACACCAGTTTCATAACATGTGCAGTTTTTTTCTGGTGAAAATTGGAGAAAATTAAAAGTCGAATATCTTGGATATGGAGTAACCCATATCTATTCTTGTTACAAGGACCGTCAATGCATCCATGGACGAGTTCATTGGTCACTCTGAAAGGTGGCACTTTCGTTAACATTTTTTACATTGATCTGCCTTCTTTGACTGATTGTACTTTCATAGAAAAAAAATTGTTAAATTTTATCCCCGATTGTATGACCTATAGTTTGTTATTAAAAAAATTCGGGCTTTTTCGATACATGTAACCCACACGCAGCTATGTTAAGGCTTCCCGAAGCTTTTAAACGCGCTCAAAACATAATATGTCATTGCGAGGTCGGTTTTGGTTTTAATTTATAAGTATTGAACTTAAGTACTTCCAATTTATATAGAGGGTTTCCTCGGCTATATATTAACATATTTGTTATGGTATCACATGACTTTGTTGGTCACGTGAAGGTCATTTATAATTTTTTGAAGTGTTTCATATAAATCGCTTCGGCGCAGGTGATTAACACAATAATTATTAACATTTTGTTATATAAATAACCTCATCGTATTCTTGTGTATCCGAAATGTGCTTGGGAAAAGTCATAGTATTACTTAGATACAAAATATTTCCTGAGAAGTTCAAGTTACCTACAATTTGAGGGTATCTTCCACACAATATCGTAATCTGTATTAAAACAAAGCCAACACATATTTTCCCAAGCAAGATTCAGTTAGAGAAAAACCTCTTCTTACAGATTTCCACAAAAATTCTCAGATTAATCCTCATTAATCACCTGCGCCAGACTGTTTTATACACACAAAATAAATTCTACCTCCAACCACGGGTATAAAACAGAGTACATTTCAAAAGTATATTTTTCATAAGCATTTTGAACATGCTGAATTTCAATCAAGGGTAGGTAAGCGGTGAATTTTTAAAATATTCGGACATATAAGACTTAAAGAACCTTTAACGACCCGTGAATTTTGCAATAGTTATCTAGCATTTTACATGCAGTTTGAAATAAAGTCTAAAGTTCATGACACTCTCCCCGTCATAACACCTCAAGTTTGCAGTGACTTGACGTCATTTTCCATTATGACGTCATATTTTGGTAGTTCAGAGATGTGAAGGCACAGAGTGCACTGTGATATTCTACGGGAAGCCTTAACCTACCTGCGCATGTATCCCATAACGACTGGGACTTGACATCTGTACTAGATTTATACGGAAGATAGTCTATCATTAGAAAGATGGTACTTGTGTAGCAGATATCTGTAGTACGCAGAATTTTTTTTTATGTTTCTCCCTCTCCCCCACATGGAAAAACGTTGCTATAGGACTTTATCAAGCTATATTTGGATTGCTTTCTATCAAATTACTTTGCGAACCTTGATGCACAAAACTAAGCCCGTAAACATGGTAAAGACCATCTTTTAAAACCTTATAGTTGAATTAAGTTTTTAATTCAACATGTTCAAGCTAGCTATTAAGCTATCTATATAAGTTCATCCTACTTATTTAAAATGTTTGTACCATAGAATTTAATTGTACATACGGATATATGCATAAAAGAGAAATTCGGATCTTGGTAACACCAAAGAATACTTAAATGTATAAGCGTAGCCTGACATAATCCCATGGCATCCGGTTTAATCTCGCTTATAAATTTTCTGCATGAACCTCAGGGTCCACGCAATAACAGAAAATTGACAGTGAAACGTCCCCCCTTACACGTCTGTGGACAGAGTTAGAATTTATAAATCGTGTACATGTATATCACTACCACAAGTGACTAACAAGGATAAATTGAAGATATTCTGTGTGAATCTATTAGAGAAGTTTGTCCTCTGACTGAATTTTGCTGGGTGATTGTATGTAATCTATCCTTTTTCGTATAAATTGCGATAAAGAGTGGAAAATGCCCCCTTTATTGTTTTATCTTTGTATATCTTTGTATATATGGTTAATGCTCGTTGAATATTTTTTTTAAATAAAAAAAAATCAAACCTGCCCCCAGCACTTTATATTGACAAACAAGTAGATGAAACAAGAATATCAGCAGTCTCGTTTAAAGCCATCATTTCGTAAGTTCTATGGTCGATACAATGACCTTGTCAGCTAATACAATTTATCATTGAGTCAAATGCTGACTTAGGTTTTTCATACTAATTGTTAGGTCATTATTTACACACTGAATTGTCGACGGATTTTTCCGTTATTTCCCGATCATGGCAATGAGCACGCGGCGGGTGTGACCTGTCGGGAGGGGATGCTCACTCCTCACTGGCACCTGATCCCACCTCTGATGTTTTTGAGGTCCGTGTTTGCTCTGCTCCTATTTTGTAATGTATAATGGACTTTTGAGCTTGAATACTGTTCGTTATTTCCATATATTTCATGTACCATAGATCGCGATGAATTGACATGTGTGACATATTTTTCTCAATATTGTTGTTTTGCACTTGTGCCGATGCGATTTTGTGCAACATTTAGGAATTTATAAGTGTCCGTCAAGTGATCAACAAAGTCATGTAACATCATAAAAATGCATTATCATAATACCTGATTACACTCTCATTATAAGTTGACCGCAAAATTCATACATAGATTACATACTGAAATTAAAATCTAGCTCAATTAAATAAATGCATAATAAGCCTTCGGACAGCCTTAACATAGCTGCGTTAACTGTAGAACCTCCTAAGGCCATGAATTTTACAATTTAGGTAGAAGAATTAATGCTTATTACAATCATGCTATTAGTTTGACTTCTTATTGTTTAGGAAGGAAAAAGATTTTATAAGATATCACTAACTGTGATGGTTTTAGCCCAATATTTATGCAAAAACTAGTTGAAATTGATAGTTCAGTGGTTTAGGAGAAGAAAATAGAAAAGTTCAAAATTTAGAACCCATGGTGAATGACGAAAACTGCTTTTAGATAGGGCAGTTAATCGATTTACATGGCCTTAAAGATTTTTCATGTCCCTATTGCAAAAACTAAATCTGTCCCAGAACATTAAAACTGACATTTTGGAAACCATAAGCTGTTTGGAGAAAATGAAATTAAAATTATGTGATAACAGAGAAGAAACACGCCCAGGAAATTCCAAGAGTAGTACGAATCTGCGGTCTGTCGAACCGAGTCGTCTATATAATGCTCACATAAATTGCATTGAACATGAGCACAATAACATTAGAATAACAATTGCATTGAATGACATTGAACTAAAATTGAACCACTTATAGATCTTGAAGGAATCAACTGAATAGAAACCAAACAATTGCGAAATGCTCTCGAAAGATAAAATTAGAACAGTCAGTCACGCAGCGTCGACGTGACATACACACGACGTTTTCTGTGTACAGGTGTACCACAGCGATAGTAGTATTGTAAATTGACAAATGGAGAGAACTTGACATTATCGTCTGCTAGATATATAGACATTATCACACCAATGGGACATACTATTGATAAAAGCTTTTAAGGGTAAGTTACTTTTCTTTAAATTAAATTAAAATCAATGTTGAAATGTTAATTTTGGGTATTGATCAAATTGCGTCTGTTTGTTATAGGGACCTTGAGTTGGGAAACGGAAGTTGGTGTTTTGATCATGGCGGAAAATAGAGGCAAAGAATGTAGCTCTTGTTCAGAGTTTGGTTCAAAATATTATTGTTTTAAATGCCGTAGATTTCATTGTGACAGTTGTTTAAAAGATGGTGATATCAGAAGCTTACATACACTAGAATATCTTAGTATTTCCTGTGCAGATCATGTTGTGGCTGATAATATGTGTAAGCATTTTTGTGAGATGTGTGACAAACCTGTTTGTCAGAGCTGCATTCTAAAACACATAGGAGAAAAACACTCCTTAATTAGATTGCAAGACGCAATAGAAAAAAAAGTAAACACAATCGAACATCGAAAAATGATATTGCGTTCTGAACTAGAGAAAAAACGAAGGGAACTGAACGGATTAGTAAAAGATAAAGATGTTTCGTGTGATGATTTCTGCATAGCAGTTGAAAGAGAACTACTTAAGAAAGTAAGAGAGTCGATTTTATCAATGAAAGAACTTGCGAAAAAACATTTAGTAAACAGTCCAGAAAAGATCGAGGAAAAAAGGCAACAGATTTCTTCAGCAGTTGAAGAAATGCAAACAACTCTTTACGAGTTTGATAGCTACACCTGCACAGATATATTAGAGTTTACAGATGACAACTGGAGAACAAGCTATTATGGAAAAGACTTTACATCATCCCCAGTAATTGACGATCTGGTTCAAAGAATAATTTTAGAAACACAGGCTAATTTGGAAGATAGTATTAGAAAGGTTTTTCAAGAAACATACAACATTTTTTTTTTCCTGAAAGAGTCGGTAGAGGGAATCAGACAATAAAAACAATGCAACTGAGGGAAGTAAATATTGGAGTTGATTTTCTGATGGATATTGTGTGCGCCTCCAAGGATGTTATGATCTGCAGTGCGCAAAATAACTGCTCACTTTTCAGAATTGAATGTGGAATGAAATCAGTGGTACCCTGTACTGGATTCAACCCAGAATACATTTCTATGTCGGCATCCTCAGATATCCTTTTCTTTACTTCTTTGAACGAACTATTTAAATTATCAATGGATAATATGGAAATAGTTGAGTTTTTCAAACTTGATTCGGATTGGGAATTCAATGGATTAACTTTAGCAGCTTATGACCGTGTTTATTTGTGTTTAAAACAAAAAACATTAGGAAAGGGATGGATCCTTTGTCTTAATATATATGGCGAGGTTGTGGATGAATATTTCCTAAATAACGATGGGCATGCCCTTTTTGTAAACCCTATATACATATCTGAAAACAAAAATAATGATGGCGATATTTGCGTTTCTGATAATTACTCGGAAGTGTGTTCCATTAAACAGAATAAAGAAATACGATTTGTTTACAAAGGAGTGGAAAAGATGGAGCTAGATTTCTGCGGCATTGTCAGTGATGTGTTAGGAAATGTTCTTGTTTCTGATTTCCGGAACAACTTAATTCATGTCATTAATAAACGAGGGAAATTAATACGCAAAATTGGGGAGGACTTTCTCTGTAAACCAACTGGGATATGCATTGATCCTCAGGGAGTCATCTGGGTCACTGAATATGAAGGTGGAAGAGTTAAAATGATTGAAGCTTGACTTACCTTCATCACGTATACTTAAATTTACATGCTTAAGCTTGTGTTCTCAATATTTGCGTATTTGCAGAACCAGAATTGTTGGAGAATGTGTATTCACTTTCAAACATTACATTTTGCATTGTTAATTTTACCTTGAGAGCAGGGCAGAATGTACAAGTAAAATGAATGAATTTATATTTTGTCATTTTTTAACGCTTGCAAAGTATAAAAATGCAATAAAATTTGATGTAAAGTTTTCGGATTATTATGACTATTTTCTTCCTAAAACAAGTTAAAGCTCAATAAAAGGGGGAGTTTCGATAAGGCCGCTCAGTGGCCCACTTTTTTCATAAAAATAAATTTCAATTTATTTTGGTTAAATACTCACCTGTCAGGTTTCAGATGCTGGATTTTTAGCCAAAATATTTCTAGTTCAGAATTCAACATAAATATGTTAACTTTTGTTATTTACATTTCAAAAGTTAATATGAGATGAATTCACACCGTAGCTGATACATACTTAGATGTACCCTCAGATCCGTTAACATTAGGCTTATGAGAAAATATAAGAGGGTGGCATTTAAAAATCGATGTTTAGAATATGAAGTGCATGAGGGACACTCACCTAAATTTGTTCAGTAATTAAATATACTCTGCACACTAATTTCTTGAAACATGATGAGTGTCTGTGCACTTCATATCCAAAAATTGAAAATTGCATAAAATTTGCATATCTAAAATTAGAAACTCCTGGTTTGTTGATCTGACTCTGTGTTAAAATACTAAGCCAAAAGTTGTATATTTTTTTAAATCAAAGAAGATTCTTGATTATATTAACAGTAGAAAACATTATCGTATCCTATTTTCATTTCCATACTTTTTTGTCTCCAATATAACGTTAACGTCACATTTTTAGCTCAACTCCTTGAAGTTGGAGGAGCTTTCGTAATACCGTCAGCATCGTTGTTCCAGGTAAAAGTTTTTGAAGCAGATTTTTTTTTTTCAAGTATATCTATGCCCTATATTAATCACAGTCACCTGATCCAGTGTGTTTCCTTGTCACCAGTCAGGTTTCAGATGCTGAATTTTTAGCCAAAGAATGTCCAGGTAAATGTTTTAAAAACAGGTTTACGTTTTTGGAGCAGAGCAGCTGTAAGCACCTGTTGACCAGACTTGCTTTATGGTGCATCTAAGGATGCACACTACTAGAATGCTTCAGATGCTAGATATGACCTACATTTCATTAATAAGTGAGCAGGTTAAAGATTTTGAAGCGGGTCTCATTCTTATGTAAATATAAGCCCGATCATGACCAAACTTGCACTGATGATGCATCTAGGATTGCACATTAACAGAAATGGTTCAGATTGCTGGATCTTTCTTTCATTTTCCGACTGACTGAACAAAAAAATAAATAAATTTTACAGCAAGTCCATTCCTTAACGTTATTTATCATGCATAGTTATATTTTTGACTTTTTGCAAATAGAAATCCACGCTCCAACATGCTAGAGAAGCGCCCATATATTTATGTGTGGTTGATATAGGGAACGTGAATCGTTTTTAGTCTGGATGTCTAGGGGCATATGTCTGCCTGATTAAGGATTTAACACATATTTTTGGCGTTTTCACATGTATTTCGAACTGCGCTCTGTTCAAGCAAATCATATATAATGAATATTCTGAAACTCTCTAAATGAGAAGTGACTAGAGTTGGTGAAGAAGTTTAGTATCAGTGGAGATTTGGGAAGCGGGAGAAAATTAGTCCAGGCTGGGATTCTCTCAGTTATGCTGAAAACATAATGCAGATGTATGTGGGCAAATACTTAGAGTGTATAAGTTTCATAATGAAAAGGAAAACTTAATGTATTGTAGATTTTTCCATCATATTAGGTATCATGATAAAATATTTTTTTACTGTAATCAATATTATTCATATTATCAAATACATTGCAATATACACAAGCCAGTAGGTGCAAGGTAAAAAAAATATGTTATCTGTCAGTCTCCAGATAAGTTTCTAGCGCCTGCCATTGAAATATCTCTCGGTCGCCAGATAAAATTGTAGTGTTTTTGCAAATCTAGTTGTAGCACCCAATGATGTACCTTAATGCACTTGATTGACAGAGGTACACAGACCAGGTATTTTTGAAGGCGGTGCTTAAAATCTCTGCCTTTAACGACATCTACAACTTCTGTTTGTAGTCAAATCTGGGAGTTTCATGCCTTATTAGCAAAGATCAAATCTACACTTCATACAAAAATTCACTTCATAAGGTCTTCATCTTATAACTTTAAATTTATGTTTTATTAGATTACATGTCTACACCGCAAGAAACTTATTTGTCGGATTCTAGTTATTTATGTGGCAGCCATCAGTTTCTAGTCGCCGCCAGTCACCTATGTAGTGGCCACAGGAAACCTATTTGGCAGCCGCAAAGATATATATTTCTAGCGGCCGCCGAATGATTATGTGGCGACCGCCAGATAAAACTATATTTTTCTTACCTTGCACCTACAATGTACTGGCTTACTTAGCAATATGATGCTTTTAAGTAAACTTTTTATTCATGTATATATATAAAATTGCATTGATTTTTTAATCTTTTTATCTCAAAGCATCTTATTTAATTTCAATTTTATGATATTAAGGTAACCTCAATGATGAAAATGTATTGCATATACCTGTATATGACTTTTTTTACATTCACCTATCTCATGTCTCCATATCTTTTCATTTGCGTTTTTTGCATGAGAAAATGATAAATATTGATTATAAAGTTTTGAAAAAAAGACATCAATCAACCAAGCTTGTTGTAAATTTACTAGGGCCCGACACTCTAGACCACTTATGAGTTATTTAATAAAAATGTTATTATGGAAGCATAGAGTGTTTCGGCGGTTTTTAAAGAGAAATGTCATATTTTTGCTCTTAGGCCCGCCATCACCAAAGTTATGATTACAAAATACAATCCATATATTAAGGGTTTAAAAAAACGCATTCTCAAACACTGGAACATCTTGCAAACAGACACAATTTGCAAGGAGATATTTATCGATGAACCAATAATCGCCTACAGTAAACACAAAAACATAGGCGAAAAAATAATCAAGTCACGGTTACAATAGCTTAAGACACGTAAAAAAGGTGGGCTCCTGATGATGGCGGGCCTTAAGAGCAAAAATATCACATTTCTCCTTAAAAACCGCCGAAACACTCTATGCTTCCATAATAACGTTTTTATTAAATAACTCATAAGTGGTCTAGAGTGTCGGGCCCTAGTAAATTTACAAGCTTGGTTGATTGATGTCTTTTTTCAAAACTGTCGATTAATTATGATGTTAAAACTTTCTATATATGTTTACGTTTTATAAGTTAAGTCTATCCTCTTTTAAAGAAAAGTAACATTTAACACACCAGAAAGATATCGCATCTTAAAAAAACATTCGCATAAGATAAACACCATTTTCCGTAAAAAAAAATGTTGAAATTGGTTAATTTATGTCTTTATTCATATTTATCCTATTTCATTTACGATTTTTAGGGTTAAAAAAATCTACTTTTCCCCTATGAAAATGTCTACTCCCAGAATATACGAAAGGGGGTATACTTAAATTTTCAATTATCAAGTGACAGGAAAATGCGTAATATAAATTATTTTCATATTTTTAGGAAGATAAGGAGTTTTTCTACAAAATATCAAAATTTCATAAAATTTCGTGATGGGTCGAAAAACGGCCTTATCGAAACTCCCCCTTTAAGTATTTTGCAATAAAAGAGGTACCATTCTCTGATATCTTTTATATAAATTATTGAATTATAGCTTATTGGACAGATATTTAATTATTAAGAAAACCCGCAAGAAATATGCTTAAAATTGAGGTAAAAATTGACAGCGGTCATAAAAAAGCAACAGCATCAAGTTATTAAAATCTAAGCATGTAAATAAATAACTTTTGCAAACAAACTACGAACCTCTTGCACCAGAGTTTATGGTTGCTTCTTCTTCTAATATAGCTGCAGATCTGTAGCTCGCTGGTCTGAAAAAATTGGGATGGACGACCAGAGAGCTACAGTGCCACCCATGAAAAAAAAAAGACTGTTTATTTATTGCACACATTAAGTTGCGCTCGGTTCTGGATTAGTTCCTCCAAATTCTTACCTCAATTGCAAAAGAGCTAGATTTAAAAAAAAAAACTGACTCCTCTGTCAAGTGCTCTCGTAGTTGACATCTGCACAAAGCTCGTTAAACCGAATTATCTTTCAAACCAAAATGGCAGTATGAATAAGCGAAATTTCGATGGCCTCAATTTCAGGGCCAGGAGGGCGATCAACGACAGTTATAAGGGATGTTTTGTTGTGGAAACAGTAAAAGAATATGCTAGGAATACGCAATTAATAATATTTTGAGATGGCAGTTTCAAAAGCATGGTGGAATAAATCAGGAAACCTTGCACTTTTTGTGCGCAATAAATATGCACTATTTTCTCAATGGGTGGCACTGTAGCTCTCCGGTCTGTCAATATATTTTATTCGGAGAGCTACAGTTCTGCAGCTATCTTTAATATTACATTATGTATAAGATGACGCCTGAAACTATATTCGATTTCATATGCACATTATTTATTGTAAATTTAATTTTAAAAAATCAACTTTGTAAATAAATCAACTTTCATGTTCGATAAAGAGCAACCCGCTGCAAGTCTTCTTTGTTGATCAGGTAAAGGGAATAACATCTAGTAAAACATAAGCCTAACAATCGACCAAACCATAGGTTACATACATATTTGCATTTGTATTTGTAGTCTATGTCATTAAAGCGACAAAAGAAAAAAGACGAAAATCTGTTGGTACGTCTATTTGATAAAATTAAAACCGTCAAGAAGTGTAGGCTTACAACAATAAGAATTTTCTTGTGTTCAGGGGTACTAGAGCGATAGCGGATTTATAATTTAAGAAATATAGAGCTTGGATATTATCGTCTGTTTGTGTAGATTTACATTGCTTTTGTCGATTCAAATGTGACACACAATAGAACATTCAAAATGAGTAATACCGCGACGAGAAGGTGTAAGTTTTGAAAAGTATTGAAACTTGTAGTGGTTATTAATGTCTTTCATCTCCAATGGAAGACATTGTTTTCATTCAGTTTCTTTTTCCCAAATATCAATGTCTTCTTTCTCAGAAAGAAGAGTTGTTGCTTCCAGTATACCAAGTGCATCCGTTAGTTGAAAACCTAATTTTATATTCATATAAGACTGATATTAATTCAAAAATTTTACATGAGAAAAAAAACTCGTCGTGGTTTTCAACTCTACGTGAATATATTTACGACATATTATCATTAACATAAGATACTAACTCACATGTTGACTCTATATATCCCATTCGACTTGAAACAAAAGATACCAATGAGTCTGACACATCTGTTACTAAAAAACGAAGTAAATTGTGACCTTACAAAAACAATTAATTTAAACGTATGACATTAATTTTTTAACGTCAACTCAACATACTCATGTAGCAATATACCCTGATTACATGCATATGGGGATTTTGATTACCAGTGTATTAGATACAACATAGCATGCTCTACGTAAAAACAATTTTTGAAACGAGATAAACTACTGACAAATAAATTGACAAAACAAGGACAGCCTGGTGTAAAATCATCATTTCGCATATTTCATGGTCGACACAATGACCATTAAGTCGAAAACTGACTGACGTTTTTCATACTTATCATTATGACATAATTTACACACAGAATTGTCCACGGATTTTCCTTTCCCCGATCATTATAAGAAGCACACAGACGGTGTGATCGGATGACAAGGTATGCTTACTCCTCTTGGTACTTGTTTCCACCTCTGATGTTTTTTAGAGGTCCGTGTTCGCTGTTCTTGATTTGTGTTGTTTCAATGGACTTTTAAGCCAGACTTCTGTTTGTTATCTCAATATTTCATTCTGATATGCTGATTACACGGAATCTGTTGTACAATATGGTGTCACAGTAAGGGATATGACGTCTACTTAAGAGCCAATGTTTCTTACTATAAACTGGATTGTTCAATTTTTATGAAAAAGGCAGTTGTCGATGATGTAAATAATCATAGACTTTAATTTATCGTACGTATGTTGGTGAATGGTTGTATAAAGTGTTGCGAGGTCGTATCTTGTGATATAATTGATTGAAGTTGTATTTGAAAAATTATTAAAATCCTGAAAATGTATAAAAACTTGCAAATATAGGCAGATATTATATTATATTATTTTTGTACTTAATTTGTAACTGGGTAGCCGTTATATACTTCGACCGACGAAGTGTAGATAGAGTTGAGCCAAGACGGATGTACACAGATGGGAAAGGGGAGGGGTTGAAGCAATTGACGTAAATATTGATTTTTGACACATGTAAAAGGTGAAAATAATAACGTGATTGATCAAAAAAAAATCTATAATCAAAACAAATATTTGAACAGGGCATAAAACATGGACTCCTGAGATCCGTTGCCTAGGAGGAGTAAGCATCCCCATAAGGAAGAAATTTTGTAAGGCATATAAGCTAATTAATTTTCATCAGTTTATTTTCATTTGAGATAATCAGTTGTCTACGTGTTCCGATCGGCATATCAAGACCAAAAATGCAAAATAACAACTTTAAAGCATAATTTTGTCCAGTCCGAGGACGTACATTCTTTAACATTTGGTAAATTCCGCTGGTATTGTAGGGCAAACATGGATTGAAGCAAAGGAGCCAATTCTCAGGTTTCATGTATAAAATGCAAAATAAAGGGGGGGGGGGGTCCCTGTGTTAATTTGAGAATAATTAGTTGACTGACTGTACAATAGTATTTTAGCACAACTTTTTATGCATCAATGATGTCAGTATAGGTTTCTACTTACAGAAATGGTTATCCCTGGGGAATAGTTGCTTAATAATTTAATATTATTATTGTTATTATTATAATTATTATTATCTTTATTTTTACTAAGAAAAGAAATATTTGCTATTAATAGCACCCATTTGATGACGTCCTGGTGTGCACTTCTTGTTTTCAGGCGTAAGGATATCGACTATACAACAGCCGATGGTAGTTAATGCTTTTTCGATAGTTATCAAACTCTTATTTTTCAAAAAAAAAAAATTACCTGAGAAATTGAAAGAGACGGGGCTTGATTTATAGGGAATCGACTCTGAATATTGACACTATTTGTATGCAGTGAGATGCAGATAAGTAGTATTTTTTAGAATAAAAAAATGTATTTGTAAACAAATGAAATTTCATTTACGGATTTGTAAGAGGCCATTAACTTGCATACGATACATGTTTAACATATTGTCCCCACGTTCCCTATTCAATGGATAATACTGTCGTATATGTGTATTCTGAGTCATTGGAGGATAAAAGAAAGGTCTTATTAAATCGACACACTGCAAGGAATACCGTCAATGGATCAAGAGAAGCTATTATAAATAAGCGCAAGAAGAAATAAGATATTGAAAAATGCTGTGAACGTGCCAGGATCTTGCAATGAATCTTTTTTTCTATATTTTTCTGTATTTTATACATGAAAATATTCAACATGCATTGTAAAGAATATGATTGTAGTGATAGAAAATAGAAAAGTTCATAAACTTATCCAAAAATTGCAAAACTTATTACAATACTAATAAATAAACTAATTTTTTTTTTTACTTGGTTATGCCCTAGCAACATTGTATCTTTAAGATGTCCTAAATAGCACTAGTATATTTAGTAATATCACATGACTTCCACATCACGTGACAAGTCGAAATAAAAAAAAAAATTATCATCCTTATCTGCCCTTAGTTACTTCTTTTGTCATCAGTTTGGTTTATGTGGTGTTTTCTTCTGCTCCCTAACTTCCTCGACACCGAAGCATTCTATTGCCTATGTAAACACAATTTTTGGAAGAGCTATGACCTGTTCAGCGCTCCCTGCACCGTCACCGTAGCACATTTTGTAGAGCGTTTGCTCTGTGATCAGAAGGTCGTGGGTTCGAGCCCCGGCCGCAATAAAGCTAAGGCGCTAAAATATTCGTGTAACAGTTACTGTTTCTTCGCCAGGCGTTCGGCACATTGAAGTGAAAGATGCGGGTCTTTCGGGTGAGACCTTATAAGCCGAAGTCCCTTGTCATGGCAGGCGTTAGCACGGTAATGATCTAAATTTGAAGTCATTCACCGGTATATGATGACGTCTATATTTGAGTGAAAAATTCTCAAACGGGACGTAAGACAACATACAATTAGTCAATCAGTGCTCCTTTGCAGTGCAGAGACTAGGATGGACGCCATATCATCATTAGTCTGAAGTCAATTTCTCATTGTAATTCATTACAGGCCATTTAATCTTTCCTTTCCTGCCTACTTGCCCTTGATTTTTTTTCTCCTCCAACAAGAGACGTTGTCTCCTATCCACCATATCCGTTGTACCTACTAAATCCATGAGAAACATATTTCCCTTGTATCCACTAAAACCATTAGAAACCCATTTCCCTTGTATCCACTAAAACCAGAAGAAACCCATTTCCCTTCTATCCACTAAAGCAGAAGAATCCCATTCCCTTGTTGAGCTTACTTTGCTGCGTACAGTATTGTGGAGTGCCACCTGACCATGAAACTACTGCGTCTCACCAGCTAGAATAGCTGTGCGCTGCTGCCGGGTGGCCTTAAGAATGTTCGTCTAGGTTGCTTGTAGCTGGTACTGTTAGTGCTTTCTCATGATATCTGTTACTAGCGTTACTCGTCATCATCACCTTGGTCTCATCTTTCCTAGCGTCAACTGTTTTTCCAACGTTACATGTCTTTTCCTGTTGCCTTTGAAGATCACACATTCAAATTTGACTTAACAATTTACACAATGTAATGTATTTCACTTATTATCTCCGAAATAAAAAAAAAATGCAAATAACATTCTTTTTGTACAAAAATCTACTGATTTTATCAAACTGGAACGAAAATTTTGAATTACAGTTTAACTTTATTATCCTGAAGATCAATATCTCGAATACCAGAGATATATCTGAGCTACTACCGTAAATCTGCAAATTTTTACTATTGATAATTTTCTAGCAAATTTGCGCGTACATTGCATTCACAAAAATATTTTCTAGAAAATTAGCCAACAACAAAAAATATAAACAAAACTTTTGTTGACAGCTGGTGTCTATTTTTAACCCGGCGATCGAACAGGTGTTCGTAAGCAGTGGTCATTTTAAGAAACCTGTTTATGCTACGAGCTAATTACCAGCGATAATCCGTGTGTTGAGAGTGCCTTCACTACATTCAATATCGCACTATTGTTTGACAGGCTGTATGTCTCTTTTAAATTATTTCTCCAAGAAAGAAAGGCCAGTTGTTTTACCTTACAACGAATTCCTAGCACGACAAATTGTTTTATACCCGGTAGAAAATGTTTTTATCTGACATCGTTTTATATATTTTATGTACATGCTTGATTTTATAAAATGTTATGAAAACTTTAAAAAGATTAGATGTTTCATCTCTTCTAATATTTTTATCTGATTATTAAACATAACATCGTTTAATATTACATGAAGATGTAAGAACAAGGTACGGTTTTATTACAAACCTTGTCCTATGTTTTTCTTAAAAATGAAAGTGATGTAAAGAATTAAAACTCATGCTTTCTGAATCATTGGAATTCCATGCAGAAAGATCATACAAATCATTTTTCTCAAATGACTTTCTAAATACTAATTGTGACGTCATAAACATGTGGATTTTCCCGTATTTTCATTAAAAATTGCACCAATTTTCAATGCAGTTTTCTTTCAGATAATATTGTCCACAGACATCACCCACAAAGATTTTGAGATATGTGGTTTTTCAAAGAATTTTACACAACGTATCCGAAAATTAAAGTGGGCGATGGCTGTGGACTATTTCTTAAGGAAAAACCCCTCTGAATTTGTCATTTTGAGGCTTTTTCTGTTTAAAATAGAGAAATGCATCAAATTAATGACGTCATATTTCCAGAATGGTACTTCTTCATGCTAAATTCTTTCCTGATTTATCACAATCATATACTCAACTAACATTTACGCCACTGTCAAAACTTTTTGAAAACATTAAATTTTTAGGGCATAACAAAGCTAAAACCGTTCCTTCTTCTTTATTGTATGTACGAGGGATGTTCGTTAAAATCGTGGACAAGTTGTCTCGAGGGAAAAATAATCATCACTGCGTTCCAAAATTTTCACTACTCTTTAGTACATTTGTTATCAATAAACATAGCAAATTTCAAATAAATGTATGCTCAAATAAACAAAATATGAGATTTTATGTTATGTACGGTATCGCCTTACGGCGCAGGGATGATAACGTCGAAGTGTCTAAAGCAGCGAAATATTCAACATACGGTCTAACAAATGTAATTTTAGCAACTATCTAATTGCTAAAATTACATTTGTTAGACCGTATGTTGAATATTTCGCTGGTCAAGTACATTAAATATAGATATAATTAATTCATTTGCAAGATTTCATCAGGTTCGCAGCACTTTTCAGATATCTTCATACCTCTTGAATTTATGTGTAAAAGCTTGTCATAATTCATTGAGGGTATGCCCTTGCAATATATCGATTTGTTACCACCCTTCTATTAAACTTTAATGAATCTGCATACAAATATACGACAGTATCGCTTGTCTAGGGAATGTACGGGAAATATATGAATAAATCATAAAATAGACATCGCATCCAAGTTAACGGTCTCTCATAAATCTGCAAATAATATTTATAATTATTTATAATTATTTTCAACACTCTTTGTAGTGTGTGGAAATTGTTGCGAACCTAACTAACCACACACTACAAAGAGTGTTGAAAATAATTATAAATTAATCTTAGATTTTTACATGGTTATGCCCTTGCAATATTGGAATTTTAAGATGACCTCAATACTGCAGGTATATTTGCTAAGATCACGTGACTGCCAAATTACGTGACAAGTCTAAATAAGAAATCTAATCGTCTTCAACATGTAGTTTTCAACCATATTACATTTGTCCGATAATAGTAAAGTCCTAAAAAGAATCGCCCACCCTTGTAAATCGTCCATCCTTGTAAAAAATGTAATTTATGTCTAAAAAAAATTCGCCAATATTCCCATTTGGCACCTAAACTGTACTGCATACCAAAAATAAAGTAAATGTCTTGAAATTTTCCAAAAGACAACTTAATAGATAATGGATTAAAAATAGGATAGCATTAGCTATTTTATACTTTTGTTTCGAAATAATACTCGTGTATACTCTAATGAAACCCTGACATTTTAATTGTGCGCTGTAGGACCATACCCTGTGCATATTCAACAATAATAAAATCTTCATTTTTGTCTATTTTTATAAAATGTGTTTTAATTTGTTAAATAAACATTTGTTGAAAATTTCAGCTCAATGCACCCATTATCTTTCGATAAAAACGCTTTGTTGACGATTTTAACGGACAACCCTTGTACATGCATAAATTATAAACTGTTTTGAAAAACTTAAGCGCTTTTTAATTTTAGCGCCAATGACAATTCGCAAATCTTTGAAACGTAAAAATTAATCAACAGCTTTTTGACCAGATGCGCAAAAAATAAATAAATGACGTAAACATTTCTAGATCTACGGTAGTTCTTTTTGTTTTCTTTTTACCCTCCTTATTTCGAATCTTCGTATATTTCGAAGTCTAATATTGGTCCAGTCAGGTTTACGATGCTTGACTGTATTTTTGCATGCTCTCTGTTTGCTTAATAAAATGTTTTCCTGAAAATTATTTTTCCTTCAGGCTCAATATAAATATACATGTTGTTTCTTTAAACAAAACGCGCAGTTTTTATTTAATGTTTTTGAAATTATAATAATAATTCATCAAACAAAATCTCAATGAATTAAAATCATAATTATATAAATACATTCAAATGCTGATGTAAAATCTAGAAAATTATTTTTAAATTAAAGGATTATCTCCCTCATGCATAGCTCTGATCCTTCGATGTATTTAGCTCCAGTATTTGGCATCTTTTTCAGCTCTTCTAAGTCTTTTTTATTTAAACATTTTGGATTTCCAATGTTTCGGATTGAGCATCACTGAAGAGACATAATTTGTCGAAATGTGCATCTGGTGCATCAAAATTGGTACCGTATATGATTTACATCAATAGTTTGTGGAACGTTGTGAAATCTAGATGTATGCTCGTTACTTATGGCATTTTAGGAAAGAGGGTTCATTATTTGCTTGAATACGAGCATTATCCAAACTGAGAATGTTTTAAACATACACATGAAATAAAAATCCAGATATTCAAAAATCAAAGCTGTTCCTAGTCGAGGCTAGCTGCCACACGAATTCTTGGTGTTCCATCCGGTTTCGTTTGAAGTATAATTTAATTTCGAAGGCAATAGAATGCCTAGGATTAATTCTTTTTATGTTTTTTTTTATGTTCTCCCCCATAGACAGTGGCAAATTCATCAGCAGTGAGTATTGTCTGATGTGTAAAAATGTTAACCAAAATCTTAGAGCCTTCCTATAACCATATATGTACAAGCAAAATCCTACCTTTAACATAACCTTGGAATATATGGTTTCAAAACAATTTTAGACCCATATTCTTGATAAAATCGTAATGCATAACCTAGATGAAAGGAAGAAAAAAAAGGGATGATGAATGGCATAATCCATTAATGAGAAAATGCATTCTGCTAGAGCTATTTATTTCCTACTCTGGTCAACATCTTCACATAAAACATTGTTGGGGCCATGTCTTTTTTTCGCACTCCAAACATTAATCTGTAACAGTCTGATTATAAAAAAAATAACCAGTCCAATTATGTATTATCGGACTGTACAAATAAAAAACAACAGTACAGTAAATAAAAACAAAGTAAACCAAGGGTTATTTTTTCCAAAAAAATAAGCAAATTAAACATACATGTACATAAAGTCAGGACAGACATATGCAAGTAATATAAGGTGTAAAGAAGCAACGAATCCATGCAAGAAAATTAATTTTTCACATACCTCTCCCCTCTTAGCACAAACATAGAACAAAACATGAAAATGCAATCAGTATTTTTTGGCAAGGCGCAGTATGTTAAATAATCTTTTTACAAACTTTACAAATCAGTTGATCTGTTTTTCCTCCACTGAGTGACAAGTATTATTTAAATTCAGTTATTAAACTGAAATATTAAATCAGAAGTTAGAACCCAGACTTTCACTTTCAGTGGGGAAAATATTTTCCAATTTCGTATAGATCTGCATCGATTATGAGTACAATCTATCTGAAAGAAGCATTAGTCAAAAAGTCATTAAACTAAAAGAAAAAAAAAGAAATTCAGCGACCAAATTAAAAGGCAAAAAAAAAAAAACGCTTATCTTTTCATTTTAATCACATTTTTTAAAATAACAAAATCAAATTCTTCACTTCTCACATATAAAGCCCGAGTATCCATACATCATCACGCATCACGCATCACACTATAAAAATCATTGATGTCACGATTCATGTGATTGTAATAGGAAATTTGATTTCATTTCATTTTTAAAAGCAATTTAAAAATATTCTTGATTTGGATGTATATCTTAGCTCTGTAACCAGTATTTACCAATTGCATTCCATGTTTCTAACTTTGAATGCATAGTTTTATAAATTGTTTTTATTTGTTTACTTTTCATAAAATTAAATATATTTGTCATATTCATTCCTCCTTCATGCTTGCTTAAGCAGCACACATTTCTGTCTATTTTATTCATTTCTATTTCATAGCCAATAATTGGAATTATCAAATTCTTTATTATCAAAGTTTTCCCTTTAAATGTAAGGTTTCTAGTTTTCCAGACATGCAAACTGTTCATAATTTTTTTCTATTTTTTCCAACTATATTGCACAAGTATCGATATTATATCCATGATGTACCCCTAAAGTTTTTATGTTAGTTTTTATCCATTGATTTTTTTTAAATTTTGGTATTTTACCCTTTGATTTTCCAATAAACAACCCTTTAGTTTTTAAAAAGTTGATTTTTGCCCATGAAGCTCTTTCATATACTTCTAAAATATTAATGGAATTTATTATAGATTCTTCATCTTTATTTAATAGCTGTGTGTCATCGGCGAACAAATTTATTTTACACTATATATGTTGATCTTCTCCAGGAATTAAGATGCCCTTTATCTGAGGATTTTGTCTGATTGCACAAGCCATAGGCTCTATTTGAAGCACGTAAAGTAGGGGAGCTATAGGGCAACCTTGCCTTGCTGATCTTGATATTGAAAAGTATTTTGATACAAATCCATTTGTTTTAATGCAAATTTTTTTGATTTTATTAGAAGCATTTTTATCCATTTACAATATTTTTCACCAAAGTTAAATCTCTGTAATGTGGCTTCTATCCACCCCCATTCTATCCTATCAAAGGCTTTCTGTTGATCCAGAAATATTATTGCCCCTTCTAAATCTTCTTTTTCTGCATTATCGATCATGTCTTGAATTAATCTATTTGCATCACTTATATTTTTACCCTTAACAAATCCTTTTTGATCTGGGTGAATTAATTTTGGCAATACAACCTTTAACCTCTCAGAGAGTATCTTAGCAATAATTTTATAATCGTTGTTAAGCATAGTTAAAGGTCTCCAACTTTTTACATCTTCTCTTTCATTCCCTTTATGTATTAATGAAATTACTCCTTTAGTTTGCGAGTCACAGAGTATAGCCTTTTGAAAAATATATTTTATTACTTTTGAAAACTCAATTCTAATTGTATCCCAATATAATTGATAAAAAGTTGACAGTATTCCATCTTCCCCAGGTGATTTATATGGTTTTAATGACATAACTGCTTTGTAGATCTCGTGATCAGTTATATCGCTGTCAAGCATGTTTACGTCACCCTCATTTAATTTACATTGTACTGTCTCTAATAATAAATTTCCGCTTTCTCTATCCCAATCCTCAGTATTTAGTAATTTGTAATAAAATTTATTTGCTCTTCAATTATTGAGTCAATGTCAGTTTTATAAGTGCCATTTTTTGCTTTAATTCTAGTCCACATTTTTTTTCCGTTATTTTTTTTCTAATTGAAAGAAATATTTAGAAGGTGCTTCTCCTTCTCTAAACCACCTACATTTAGATCTTATAATTGCAGCTTCTGTCTTATCCGTATAAATGTCTTTGATTTTTTGTTCAAGATCGTTTTGATACTTTTTATCATTTGAAGGACTGTTTTTAATCTTTTCTAATTCTTTTTCTAATTTTGCAAGTTTCTGTTTATTAACATTTAATTTTTTTGACATCTCAATACATAATATTTTTATTTTATATTTTGTTAAGTCCCACCAATGTAAAATATCCTGACAATTGTCTAAACTTTTCTTGTATTTTTCCCCAAAATCAACAAAAGTTTTTCGGAAATCTTCATTTTTATAGTTTTTTCATTCATTGCCCATAGTCCTGGGCCTCTTTGGATATTATCCATTTGCAATTTTAATGTTTTCAAGCCGTGGTCACTAAATCCAAAGTGTATAATTGCACAGTGTTTACCTTATGTAATATATTTTCACTTGAAAGGAAAAAGTCTATTCTTGATTTTGAATTGCCCCTGTGAAATGTATAGCATTTTTTTTACGATTTCTTTCACGCTAAATATCTCGTAATTCATATTTTCTTATTAATTCATTTAGTTCACAGACTGCAACATCTTTACGTTAGGGCACCGGTTGCCTATCAATCTGATTATTTTTCGCGCAGTTGAAATCACCACATATGATTTTATGATTTGCTGTTTCATCAAATTTCACAGAGTTAAAAAATAGTTTTCTATCCACCCCATTATTCGGTGTGTAAATACACTTAATTTCCATTGTGAAATCATTTAATTTTATGCTTACGTTTATTTCCCTTCCTTCGTTATCAAATGTTATTTTATCTATTATTAATTCCGGTTTTTTTGTAAAGAATAATATTCCAACACCACGTGATTCGCTGGACCAATTATTCCAAATAGAGTTATACCCTTTAAACGTTTTCCATTCATTTTCCCACTTTTGCGTTTCTTTATCTGTTCCGTGTGTTTCTTGTAAACAAATGATATCGTATTTGCGTTTACTCAACCATGAAAAAGTACACATTCTTTGTTTTCTTATCTCTTAACCCGTTAATATTTATCGAGGCAATGTGTAAAGACATCGTAATGACAATAATGAAAAAAATCTAAAAAGACAAAAGGAGAAAAGAAAGAAAGAATAAATGACCTATATATACAAGTAATATGCACAAGTATGCTTATTGTTGCCCTGTGATTTTAACAGTATGAATCAAGGTCAGCGCAGGGTGCTACATGTATTTACATTTTTTGGATTTTACCCTGCTTTTCGGTCGAAGCTGGAGTGTTTGAACTTAACTTCCTTTTGGAGATACTTGGTGTTCGAAGAGGATCATCTACAGAGTTGTATTTACAGAAAATGTCGGCTATTTTCTCGGCTCCTTCGCTGCTAATATGTACACCGCAGGGGGTCGTTGCTGTCGTAAAATACTTTAGTAACAAGCCCTTGTTCGTTAATGAAGGAACTGCATATATCAATAACCGATAAACGTTCGTTTTTTTCACAAAGTTTTTCTATGAATTTATTGACATGCCAAGTATTGTCATTCATTTTTTAATTGCGGCGCTTTTTCCTTTCCTTGGGATGACAGTGCATACGGCGATTTGCGCTTCGGGGAAGGTTTCTTGAATTTTGTTGAGTCCCGTCATTACATTGGCTGTTAGATCTCCAATTTCATCCCGGCATCTTGTTACGTCATTTGTTCCCAAGTGAACAATAATGTTTTCAGGTGAAGATTCTCCTAATTTTTTTCTTGCGAATTCAAATAATTCTGGAACGTAGGACGATCCGGAGACCGAAGTATTTAAAATACTTGAATTCGTTTGCAGTTTGACGCCCCTAATATTACAGTATCAATCTGTTCGTCATGCTTTTCGTCCTGTTTTTCAGCTTCCGCATTGTTGTCAGGTCCGGATTGGTGGAAATCGTAGTGTAAGGCCTCTCTGCCTTCGCTAATTTCTGCGGCATATTTACCATATTTTGTTAGCATTTTTTCTGAAAGTACCCCACAGTTCTCTTTACTATGGCCCTGTTCCTTACAAAATCTACACACAGGATCGTTTTCACAGTCTTTTGCTATATGACCCTGTTTACTGCAGTTGTAACAGATTGGTTTGTTTACAGGTTTGTTAATACATTTGTACGAAGGGTGATCAGAATTTCCACAATATGGACATTGAGTGCGATTGTTGTCTGCAAAAATTCTGACTTCATGATCTCCAAATTTTGTTCTGTTAGGTAGAGTTGGAATACAATTTAATATTTGCAGGTATCGCGTGCCGTTTTCAATAGCTGTGTTTTTAATTGTGCCATGTTTGATGCTGCCCGCAACTACCTGCCCATACTGCATCATGTTTGTAGCTGTGAAGGAGTCTGGAAGTTCAACGGGAGCATCTTTCATTGTTACATTTGTTATTTGTTTGTCAATCTCATACAATGATACTGTTCGATTTTTTACCGTTACACCGGACATTAAAAGTTTTTCTTTTGTTTGCTCTTTTTTTAGTGTAATAACACAGTCTTTTTCAGTAATCTGAATTGCTTTTATGTCTTCAATATCAATATCACTGTTTTCTTTTAATCCTTCTAATACTTCTTCGTGAGTTACACCCTTGTATAACCGTGTAGAAAAGTGTATTGACAGATTTTTCTGTACTTACTGCATGCTGAATAGTCTTTCGCTAAAGTCTTTTGTTTTCAACGATCAAAATCGATTACAGTGATACTCACAGTTTGTTGTTGCATTTGTTGCAGCATATAAACCACATTAATGACTCACATAAATTCAGCAGCATACAGCACTCTCGAATAGGAAATATAAGCAAAGAAGATCAAAATACTCGGAGTGACCAGAAATGACTGCCGACCATACCAAGGGCCATAACTCTTCCAATTGAACGTTGAACACACGGTGAACGAACGGTGCACGCACGCTGAACAAACGTTGAACGAACGGTGATCGAACGGAAAACTAGGAAAGTAGAACGTTTCAGGAACTGTACGTAGTGCATGCTTTTGCGTATCGAATCAACTGAGAGAGATATATCCCGAATGCAGGTGATGAAGGTATAGTGCTGCATAAGTAAGGGAAGTTGACGATTGAAAAGTCATCATGTTTATCACAAAGCTTGGTTGTTGAATTACCATTAAGGTTTTTTTCTAGTAAGATATCCAAATATGAAAGAGATGTGTTGGACACTGTGGTGTCTTTTATTTCAAGCTCACTCGGAAATATCGCATCGACATCAGAATGGAAATAAAAATTGTTAATTGACAATACGTCGTCGATATATCTAAATGTCGAGTTGAAGGCCACAGCAAGCGTTTTCTTCTTTTCATGTGAAAGATTTTGAACAAATTCTGCTTCACATGAATACAAAAATAGGTCTGCTAATAACGGAGCGCAATAGGTACCAATGGGAATTCCAATAGATTGTTGGAAGACCTGGTCTCCAAAAACCACATAGATATTATCAGTCAGAAGCTCAATCATCTTTTTAAAATCGATTTCAGAGTACTTGTGTGTACAATCAGAATGTTTTTTAACAAAATAATTTTGCAAATGACCAATGACAAAGTAAGTAAATTTACGAGTTCCACTTTTATTGAAAAAGCAGCTGTCAATGATATCAGAAAGCCTGGACTTTGAGGAAAACATTTACTCTGGCCTTCAACTCGACATTAAGATAAATCGACAATGTTTTGTCGATTCACAACAGTTATCTCAATTAATACGTTGACTCCATATATCCCAGTGAACTTGAAATAAAAGACCCCGTGGAGTCTTCCAGATCTTTTTCATATTTTGATGTTTTGCTGACTATAGAAGATAAAAGCCAACTTATAACTAAACTGCATGACGAAAAACATGACTTGAGCTTTCCCATAATCACCTTCCTTTATTTATATAGTTACATGTACGAGTATATTCCGCTATCACCAGCGCATTGTATTTTTGTCTCCCAACTTATTTCATACTCAGGTGAATTCTCTGAGTATGACAAATTTTCAAACCGAGGCAGGCTAATCATGAATTAGTTGATGTTTCAGAGATTTCAACAACCTCGTTAAGAGTCATCAGTTTCAAATTCTTTTGTCGTTATAATCACCTTGTTATCAAATATAAGCTAGCATTAGATCGTATTCTGGCTGACCTGTTTCATACCAATTGACAGCCCTTTATTTGCACTAAATTTGACAACGGAAGTTTTCGTTTTCTTGATTAAACTATAGGGCTCACGACGTATGTGACCGGTCCACAGGGGATGCTTGCTTCTCCTAGGCACCTGATTTCATCTCTGGTATTTCTGGCGGTCCATGTTCATGCCTTACTCACAGATTTGTATTGTTTGTAGACTTTTTCCAGATCGATAGCTATTCGTTATCGTTACCTTTTTTCATTGTCATTGTTGTCTTTGTTATCATCTTCATCACCTTTATCAACTTGTGTCACGACAGGGGGCATATCTTTAAAAAAGTAATTAAAGAAAAAATATACCTAAATTATATATATATTAAATTAAATTAACTTATCAATGTAATTTTTCCCATTTATTAATAATTACAGCTGTCATCATATATGTATATACGAACAAGAAATTTGTATCCAAAACTGATTCCGGAAAGATATTTTTTTTTTTTGTTTTACATGTATATATCATACAACTTAATTAAAATACCTGTTCAATGTATGTTATGAATAAAAAATTGTAACATTGTATTTAGTTGCATGTATCAAGCACCCTGCGAGGATTAACTATTATATATATTGTTATAGAGGGCGCTAAGTCTTTGCTTCATCCCAAGTAGTTGCCCAATATCACCAGTAATTTTATAGGTTTGCAAAATGAATGTTATTTTAAAAAAAAGTATAGACATCTTTAGCACACAAACAGAACTACTTTGCAATGAACAGTAAAAATCATATCATATGCATCAGAATCAGAAACTTAAAGTTGACGACGCAGGCGTGTAATGAAGAAAAGAGCACCCTCAGCAGCTGAAACCTTTTTTTTTTCCAAAAGCCTAAGATTTAAAGAAAAACGCAATTCGCGGACTCCGTAGAGCATCATGTGTCAGGACTAAATTTAGCTGTGTGTATCATTTGGTTTCGAACGTTGCAACATATATTAAATAAAAGTAATGAGACTCTTGCATGATAAAGATGTATGTATCATAAAATAAATCTGGTTCTATCTAACATGAATATGTTTGAGTTAAGAAGCTTTACATTTGAGACTAGGTGTTTGAACCAGACAAGGATTCGAGCACATATTAGCATACTTAACGCATTAATTTTCTCCGTCTTTTTGTATTGGTTTTACAGTGTATCATGTATTCTTTTATTTACCTATATTTACAAAGAAAGTTTCATTAAAAACACATATAGAACAAGAACACATGCTGAAATAGATGTATTAAATGTGTCCTCCATGTAAAACTGCTCCTTTGGCAATAAACATTTCTGGGTCTTTTATCGTATGTATTCTAAAAATTGAATTACTCTGGAACTCTTCCTTGACGCATTGAAAAATTATATCAGAAGTTAAAAGCCACCCAAATAGGTATACTTCTGCATCAGATCTGATTTTCGGAAGGTTGTTTAGAGTTGCTCTAATGCACAATTTAATCTGTAATATGCATTGGTCAAAGAAAGTTTTGAATTTCTCATGTGATATTTCAAGTGTTCCTGCCTTGAGATATAATCCACGTTTGTCAACGATAATGGGAAACTCTTCATTTTTTGTAACTTTGTAAACATTTAAAGTTTTTGAAACGTCAAAATGTATACTTGAGGGGGGAACTAGTTTCAGGTCATGACTTTTCCTCATAAAACTGCCAAACAGTTTGAAGTAGTCTGCTCTTTCTTTAAGCTTATAGGACTCAAGAACTTGTCTACTGAACACCTCATCCAAACAATTTTCAAAAGCTTTCAGAATAGTTATTCCTCCAGAATCTGCTATAGTCTCCACAAATGTTTCCTTCTCCGTACATGCATATATTTTCGTTGATCCACCTAGAAAATTTTCAAAATTGAACCATTACATAATAATTCCAGTTATGTATTTAATTTCTAATTTTCCATAACTATATATTTATTTCATAACAATTGGTTTAAATGATTAAGCTCACGATATATTAGAAATTGGAGATGTCTGAAATATTAACAAATATATATATTTTTATACTTAATTTATTCTTTTTCATGTAAAGTTCAAATCTATGCCTATTTTCAAACAACTAAATTTGTGGATTCTTTAAAACTCTATTTTTATTTAATAATTTTTAATTTAATTTTTTGGGGGGATTTTCACCGTTTCGGCCTGAGCATCACTGAAAGGACATAATTTGTCGAAACGCGCATCTGATGCATCAAAATTGATACAGTATATGATTTACATTATGACCCATGGGTCGAGGTCTCTGCAGGTGGACTATTAGTCCCCGAGGATCTCTACAGTCCAGTTACCTACTACTTCGGTACTAGCTTGAAAATACAGAATATATATTTCATTGCTTTGGTAAAATTTAGAAATTTATTTCAAAATTAAAGGATTATCTCCCTCACGCATAGCTGTGATCCTTCGACGTATTTGGCTCCAGTCTTTTGCACCTTTTTTCAGCTCTTCCAAGTCTTTTTTATTTAATTTTTTTTGGATTTTCAACGTTTCGGCTTGAGCATCACTGAGGAGACGTAATTTGTCGAAATGCGCATCTAGTGCATCAAAATTGGTACCGTATATGATTTACATGCAATAAACGTATGTCCTTCCATTTACTTGCCGACGAATTCAGTAAAATTCAGTTAAAACATTTTTGCTTTACATGTAGTGACTTGATGCCAAATAGTAATAAAACTGTAAATTGCTACAACATTTACTTACCTCCCAAATCGACTAATAGGCACTTTGATTTTTCAATTTGATCACTATACTGGCACATTTGTTGCCATTTGACTGCTGAAACGTGTTCCTTTTCTAAATATAGTCTACTCTGTGGTATTCCAGCCTTTCAAAATAAATTCAATTGAATCTTTATAAGATGGGAATTTATAACATGAGGCCTTGGACAACAGTACTCATCGGAGTCAAAATGGCCCTTCCGTTCTTTATTAGCAGATTTTTATCTCCTATACATTCACATGTAAAACTTTGATCGAATGTTCTATCCAATCCTACCCCCCCCCCCCCTCTCCCCCAAGGTGTCTTGCTTTGAGCAAATTTGAATCTAAACCATCTGATGATGCTTCCATATTTATCTGACTTTCCATGACTTTGCTATTCTTGAGAAGATTCTTTTTTTTAAATATGTAGGTATCCCTCCCTTGGGGTCGGGACTTGAAAAAAAACTTGAAATTTACACTAACCTGAGGATGCGTCCATATCAATAAGTCTAGTGATGGATTTGTAATTGTTGAGAAATATTTTTTAAGAATTTTTTTATATATATTTCTTCATAAATGTTAAACTCAAATCTCCATATTCAAATCAACATAGCCTTGTGGTCATGTTTTGAACAAACTCGAATCCTACCCTTTTTTTGAGAATGTTTCTATATAATATAACTAAACACGGTTTTTATTTTCTTGAGAGGAAGATTTTTAAAAAGCTTTCTATATATTCCAATGTAATACATTGATGTCCTGTTGTGGTTCAACCCTTCTACTGGATAAATTGAGTTGAACAACTTTGAATCTACAATGCTTTGGTACATGTATGCTTCCATATTAATATGACTAATCATTACTTTCTTGTTCTTGAGACGCAGCAATGTTAAGGCGTACTGTGAAGAAATCAAAGGAATATGAATTTGCATAAATACATACCTTTTTAAACTGAATTTATTTTTGTGTAGCTTCTATATTATCACATGACCTTAATATTAATTAAAATAACATTGTATACCCCGCACTGTATTGAATATGGTTTGGTCACGTTATTTGACAGTCACGTGATAAATGTATGTAATGTGTACTGCATGTAGGTCATAAACAAATTTCAGTATCAAAAGGGAATACCCTAGTTCGAATTAAAGACTTAAGCAATAAATTGTTTCTACATATCTTGTAGTTTATGGAAAGTGCATCTGCTTTAAATAGAATTCGCATTTTATTAGTTTAACATTCAAGTTATTTAGCTCTAGTCGAAATATGTGTGACCTTTTCCAAGTATTTAAGGTATTTATTAAGTTATGCTCTCTTTTTTTAGGAAAGTACTTTCCAAGCTAAGGAATGTTCCCGTTATGTATATTTAAAAAATACTCAAGATCTATAAAGTGTACGCCTTTCAAAAACGCGATTTAACGAGGTACCTCGGCGTGAAACATGCAAATCCTGTACAAAAACACGGTAGAATTGATTCAATATATTCTCTCGATAATTTTTATATGATGGCACTAAACAAAGGTTTCAGATTTGTATTAATGGTCTACCTAATATTTGCAAATAATATTCTCTTTAATAATAATACGTCATAGTCGACAAGTGCAATGCGATCATTGACTTGTTTATATCTTACTGTTAGGATTTAACTTGAGATAAGAATGAATGAAGTGGTAAGTTTGATGTATTTCATTACTCATATGCAGTTAAAATCGCAAATTATTTCGTTTTCTAGATCTGTTATTGTGAGGAATTGCTATTTTTGTGTGATGTCACAATAAGCATTTTCCGTATAATTTAGACCCAGCCACTTTCATGCAGCCTTAACAGAGCTGTGGATAAAGATTTTAAAAGACTCTTAACATATTCCTATGTAAAAAAAGAAATCCTACCCCCGTGGATTATGATTTGAACGCATATACCTGAGGATGCTTTCATAGCAATATGACTAGTTATGACTGTTGCTCTTGAGAAGATGCCTCCCATGAGAATACATCACTCAGTCGACTGAATGGAAACTGAATGTCCACTGATGGTCATTGAAAGGTCACTGAAAAGATCCTTACCCATGGCTTTTCCATGATCTTTCAGGTACCACTTAGACGACTGAACGGCAGATACATTTCAGTGGCCTTTTTGTTATCGTTCGGTTGTTTATTTTTATTGAATAATCGGCTTATTTTTTAACGAAGAGATTTATTTCAGTATTTTCTATTATATTTGTATTAAATTGTTCTGATAAAAAGTGAACCTAAGGGGAAAATTGCATGCGGAAACCGGGTTCGAACTATGTTCCTCTTACTTGATAGTCTGTAGGCTTTTTTTCTCTTTTATCAAATCTGTAGGCTTATCCATGAAGCCAAGGCGTCGTGTTGAATATTAACCAGATTAAAACCAATAAATTTGTAGAAATCGAATCGGAACACCTTGTTCACCTGTTGTATCGATGAGCTTGGCGATGTATTTATATCTTGTATACATTTTGTATACTATATGTTAATTGCGCGAATTTTGGGGGCAGTCAAATAAGTTACACATCTCCTATCAGGATAATGTCATTTATCGGCGATGGTCTCCTGTTCTTTTTTTAAAGAAATGAAAAATGTTCACCTCGGAGAACGGTGTGATTTTTCAACGGAATTCTTCATCGGAAAAAAATATGTAAAATAATTTCAAAACGATATCTTATAAAAGCTAAAATATCATTTGATTTTAACAATTAAGAAGCAAAATGTACAATTTTGAGTTTCTTCCACAAGAGGCATAAATAATCATTCACTGGAGGATATTTCCACGAAAACTAACCGCATTAGACATAAAAGATTTATATGTCTTTTTTGACCTATTTTGGTTGTAAATGATGGGACTAATCAATTTCTAAAATATTAAGATTTTGTAAACTTTCTATGATGTTCAAAATTCAACCTTTCTGCAACCATCCTTATTAATGTATACATTTCTTTTTCACTTAAAATCCCATTATTGTGAAAGTTTGAATGAAAAATTAAAATCTGAGCGGTTAAACTTATTCATTTTACTCATATAAACATAACTTAGGTTGTTATTGTCAGGATTTTTGATAAAGGTTTGTTTGTATCATCTGTCCTTAAGATGTGAAAAAAATATTAAATTGTTAAAGAATTATTTCTATTAAAGTAATGAAAAGCTCATGAAAAAATTGTTAATTACAACTGAAAGGTTCCTAAAAGGCGACTGAAAGATGACAGAAGGGGAGCGGAAAGGTCTCCGAAAGATAACTGAAATATGCCCGCTGAATGGTGCCTGAAAGGTACCTGAATTGCAGCTGAAAGGTCACTGAACTGTATCTTCCATTTAGTGACTGAATGGCGACTGAAAAGTCACTAAAAGCAACTTTTAATTTTTAACTTAAAGGTTTTGTTTCTTCCTGTGTTTTTCAATATTTTTTTTTCTTTATATTCTTATGTAAAACTTTGATCCCCCATTTTGGTCCTACCCTACCCCGGCGGTAATGATTTTAACATATATGTATCTGAACTACCTGGGAATGCTTCAATTTCCAATTCCAATGCTTATTTTGGCTAGTTGTTGCTTTCCTATTCTTCAGAAGATTTTTCAAGATTTTTTTTCCTTTACATTCCTATGTACAACTTTACTCTCTTTTCTTGCTTCAGCCTAGCCCTGCGGGTTATGTTTAAATCAAATTTCAACTATACACTATTGTAGGATGCTTTCATTTCATATGACAAAACTTTTTTTTAAAATTCTTTTTTCTTTTTACAAAATGAAAAACAATTCAATAATGCTTACACGGAGAGCTGCTTCTTTTAAAAATTCCTTGGCGACCGGTTCCCATGTTTCTGGAAAAGTCAAAACCCAACGAAAACTTGTCACTCCAGGAAAAGATTCTTTAGCCATTTCTTCTACCCTACTCTTTATAAATCCGATGGTTTCAGCATACACATCCATCAAAAATACATAACCACGACCCCTTTGATCTGCTGCGCGCCACAAGCGTATATCCTAGAAATAAACTTTAGATAAGTCTTGATTTATGCAATGAAAATAATATTAAGTATCTATCTATGGGCCATTGCACATTGATTGAATGTTATTATACTTTAATTATGTATTCAACATCATCAAATGGTCCCACCTCGTCACAATGGTACCAGGATATGCACAAATTTACACAAACAGGATGTTACTTGACATGGGGATACTTTCAAGTAATATGACTTAGCATACTGGAATCATTTTGATTCGTGGGATTCAATGTTCATGAGGAAGCAAAATTTTACTTGTTCGTAGAGACAATATCTCCTGGATTACTCGTTTTTTGTGGTAGATTCAATTATATAATATATTTATAAAATAAAGTTCGAGGGGATGTAAATTCGTGGGTAAGGGTATCCCACAAAATCCACTAACATTGATGGTGGTAGATTCAATTATATAATATATTTATAAAATAAAGTTCGAGGGGATGTAAATTCGTGGGTAAGGGTGCCCCACAAAATCCACGAACATTGATGGTTCCACAGAGGTTCAGTTGTTCGTTTCTTTAAAAAGGAATACTTGTTTGCACACTACGCAGGGCTTAATTTACCAGATCATTAGAGAGAGAGGCCATTTATGGGTCTGACCGGTCGATAGGTTTTCTTAGTCTCCTAGGCATTTGGTTGCACCCTGTGAAAGCCCATGTTTAACCGTGTTCTACAAAAGTATTTTCTCTGCATTTATGAGACTGATCCTTGTTCATTTATCTTCATCTTTTCATGCGACGAGTGTGTTGAAATGAGCCCATTAAGGATTTTTTGAAAATCAAAGAACTTTGCAAATCGGCAGACAAAAGACACAATATAAAAATTGCGTTTTTATATAAAATAAAAAAAATAATAAAAATATATTTTTATCTAGATATGATCATAAAAACGGAACTTGAATAAAAATCACCTGATGTGTTGGAAGATTCATTTTCATGTTGAAATTTCTGATGAAACACAATGTTTCTGGTTTATTCGATTTTATATATAATTCAACTGCTTTTTTTCCAAATGCCATGAATTTCCGCTCCTCACTAAATAGTATAACAGATTCTTCGATATTTGTTATTACTTCTGAATGATATATTTGATTCGATTTCCTTTTAAAGCAGGCAAATCCTGATTTAGTGTGCGTTGTTCCAATATCAATTGAAGCTGCAATATACTCTTTATCGACATTCTTAAAACAATAAGAAACGAAAAAATTAACTCATAAATGTTCATGTTTATACTTTTTGTAAAAAATAAATGTTAATCTTATTCTTGAAAGAATTAATATGAGATGTAGCTAAACTTAATAAACATAATATACACAATACTCACAGGAAATCCTTCAGTAATTAAATCTTGAGAAAAAAAATTAAATATAAGAAACAAGATGTACGATATATATATATATATATATATATATATATATATATATATATATATATATATATATATATATATATATATATATATATATATATATATATATATATATATATATATATATCCTATGAATATTGCTAGCTTAGGAATTTATATAATACCAATATAGACTGGAATGCCCATGCGCAATTATATTCCCTGTTTGTAGAAAGCAGGATTCACTAAGCCAACACCCTCCCCTCCTCCTCAAACTCAGTCAGATTTTCTTTTGAATGTTATGTTCTATGCGAATTAACGCCCATAGCATATTTTGTCATATGTAATGCTTTGTTTGTTTTTTTTCTAATCCCTTCAATGTACTAGTCCAAATATTTTTCAGTTAAGTACAGATGATACAAACTTTTATAAAAAATCCTGAAAATAATAACCTAAGTTATATTTATATGAGTAAAATGAATAAGTTTAACCGCACAAATTTTACTTTTTCATTCAAACTTTCACAAATATGGGATTTTAAGTGACAAATAAAAATGTATACATTAATAAGGATGGTTGCAGAAAGGTTGCATTTTGAACATCATAGAAAGTTTACAAAATCTTAATATTTGAAAAATTTATTAGTCACGTCATTTACAACCAAATTAGGTCAAAAATATATACCAATCCAGGCATCCATATTTCTGTTTGTATCATCTGTCCTTAAACCCAAATATTCCCATGTTGTACATAATTTATTCAGCAAATGCATAATATGTTCTATGCAACCTTTTTTATTAGTAGGACTGTTAGCCTAGTTGCATGCTTTTTGATTTGGGCATATTATGTACTTTTACGCAACATTATTTCTATTTGTTATGTATATTTCTATTTGTTTTTCTCATTTATGTTCAATAAATGACCTATTTTATCTTTCTTGAGGAGTTGTTCTCTTTCTAACTATGGCTGGTAGGCAGACAAACACACACACACAACACACCCACACACACACCCACCCACCCACCCACCCACCCACACACACACACACACACACACACACACACACACACATATATATATATATATATATATATATATATATATATATATATATATATATATATATATATATATATATATATATATATATATATATATATATATATATATATATATATATATATGTGGTGAGGGTGTGAGGGTATGTGTGTGTGTTCCCTTTTGTGGATGCCATTGATGCCAAATTGTACATAATTATCTAATTTTGTCTTCTAAAGATTTTCTCTATAAGTTAAATTCTTATTTACCATTTTTATCAACAAAAGAAAACACTATTTATCCTTTTATTGTGCATTTGTATGTTAGTTTGTATAGGTTAAAACACACTGTAGAATATAGCTAAAAAATACATTATCGATTTTTAAAGTTTTGTTGTGTTACTCATTTCGAATATTATCATGTTTTTAACCACAGAGCGCATCCACTAGCATTGGTAATCAAAAGTGACCGAGTTTTCAAAAAACAAATTCCCTATCATTTGACACACTTTTACGCCAAAGCAAATCATAAAATAATTACCATACCACTAGACATTTAGTTTCCTTACAATTGTTGACTCGACAACAAAAAAAATAAAACCCTTTCTTTTGTTATAAATTTTATAACTTATGTTAACCTGAGGCTTGAACGTAAATGTTTGTCTATTTTCTCATGACAGGAAAGTGTTTAGCGACATACAAAGAATTACCTTTATTAGTTCTTCTTATTTCTGCCAATTGCAAGACGCCTCCATTTGAGTACAAGGGATCTTGGTTTTCTGGATTTCGAAAAAAAAATGCTTTATTGACTTTCAAAAGTTTTATGAGTATAGAAAAAAAAATATTTGCAACAAACTTTGATTCGGTAGACTTATATTCTGAGGTCTACACTAACTTTTGTCTGATTGTCTGTGTGAAATATGGAAAAAACGAACAGTATTCAAGCTCATACGTCCATTTAAAAAAAATACAAATCGAACATTGTAAACACGGACCTATAAAACATAAGAGATGTGACGAGTTGCCTTGGAAAATGAGGATCCCCGTTTACCAGTCACATCCGTCATGTGCTTCTTGTCATGATTTAAAAAAAACGAAAAAAAAAAAATCCGTAGATAAGTCATTGCTAAAAAAATAGCCTAACAATTAATATAACAAGGTCAGTAAGCATTTGACATTAAGATAAATTGCATTTGTTGACAAGGTCTTTTTACCGATTATTGAACTTGCGAAACTCGATTACTGATACTCTATTTCATCAACTTATCTGCCAATAGCTTGACTCGTTTTAGAAATCGTTTGTAAGTAGGACATGCTTTGTAATAACATTACTTTAAAAATTACGCACTTCCAAAAAAATCAAACTGCGTTAAATTTGGGACAAAGTTAACGCACTTTGAAAAAAAATATTTCTTTTCAAAGTGCGACCATATTAACGTACTTTGAAAAAAATGTGCACGGATTGGTCAATATTCTAGCTAATGCCAATAGCATGTCTATCTTTGCATAAAAAGGTTCCGACGCATAATGTAGGTATGATGGCAATGATATTAATGGACTTTCAATTTTAAAAGAATTACAATTCAATGCACTAACGACTTCATTATACTTTTTATTGTATTTAGAATATTCCAGTTTTTTTTTTTTTTTTCAAATATGACCTTTAGGGTTACATGTATGAGAAATGCAACAAATGGGGTCCAAGTTTTTAAACTTATTAAAAATAATTTCCCCGTATAATATGATGATCATTTTATAGCTATTTGATAATCATGAAAAAAATGTTTATTTCCTCACAATATGATGGCTCTGTTTTAATTGTTATTTGATTAGTATTAAGAGGTATGAAAAATCAATTATTTATGCATTTCAAACAATTTTGTTTTGTTTTTGATTTGGCCAAAATATAGTTAGTTGACTATTGTTGATTAGATCAGCGATATGGTCCCCGAGCCTCTCTTCTTCAATATAACAGGACGATTTTTTTTTTTCAGGAAAGATTATCGCAATTTTTTCATCTATTTTATATATATTCTAAAATTTCTTGAGAGAAAGTATTTTTAGCGGGGATGTTAACTTTGCCTTATTTGGTGGTTTTGTAGTAAGCCGCTAAAATTTTCATCGTCAAATTTGCACGTTTTATTATCACTAAGGTATACAAGAAAAAATCGCTTAATTAAATAAATAAGTCTGTTGTATAAGCAATTTAACTTTCATCTGGTATTGTATTTACTAAAATTTTTGTTTTTATCGGTATTCAAACGTATATTAAACTTACTGAAATTTATCTTAAAGCTGAATTTCCTTTCTTTTGCAATGTCATACCAGTTACGTAAATACATATATTTGGGTAGGAAAGATAAAAAGTTGGGCTGGGGAACCTTTTACCTGCCGTGTCCTCGTTCCCGATGAGCGTAGATCAATTCATCAGTTTTTTGAAAGAAATATAACAAAGTAATGCAGTCTATTACTAAAAACATAGTCCAATTTTTTTTGTTTTATAAATATTTTTCGAAGTGCGTAATGTGTCTCCATGGTTAAAAATGATTGTGTACACTCTTAACGCACATTGAAAACAAAATTTCAAAGTGTGCTGGTTTTGTCCCAAATTTAATGCACTTTAAAAATTTTTTGAAAGTGCGTTGATTTTATCCTAATTTAAACGCACTTTGATTTTTTTTTCAAAATGCGTTGCCACAATGCTCTATCGTATGGAATCAATTCAGAGACATAAACTCCACATACATGTGATGAGAAGTTATTGCATCAGAAGTTAGGGAAGTTGAAAAGTCCAAAGCATCACTTTTATCATGTAAGCTTTGTTGTAAGGTAACCATTAATGTCCTTTTCTAGTACAATATCCAAATATTACGTAGATGTATCAAACTTTGTAAAATCTTTCATATCAAGATCACGGGGATATATCGAGTCAATGTATGAATGAAGGTAACTACTGCTAAAACGTCGTCGATATATCTAAATGTCGAGATGAATCAAGTGCATCGTGTGATTGGACAAGTGACTCTTCAGACCCACTTCCATCATACAACTTTCTTTTTTTCCAACATGGAATGTATGAATTTTGAAAAAAAATCCTTAAAAATTTCATTTAAATCAATTTAACAAAGTCCCAATCATTAATATTTAGCAGAGTGTCAAAAGAGGCGTTAGTCTTATTTATTGAAATTATGAAAAATCACCTATTGCTACATCACATATTCAAATCATATAAGTAAGATGTGGTTTTATAGCTAGTGAACAAAAAGACAATGCTAATTATAGCGATCGTGCAAATTTCAACCTAAAAAGAACAGAAAGGAAATCTGGAAATCCCAATAGCTGGAAGTAATATATGAAAGCGATCGAGTCTTGGTTACTCATAGTGCTACAAAACATCTACAGAATTCTATTTACGTGAATATACAAATAAGTATTTACAAGTAAAAGTTATAAGTAAGTAACCGAAAAAAAATTAAAATAAAAATTAAAACAAAGATAAAATTATGGTGGTTTTGAACATAAAAATTATAATATTGCTTGTTTTAAAACAGGTACTTTTCAGAGCATGCACGGAGGGTACAAAACTTAAACAAATTTCCTCAAATCTGATGGAATTCTGTTTTATTTCAGATAAATTTCACATCAGGAAACCTAAAGTACAAGCCATTGGAAA
This sequence comes from Saccostrea echinata, assembly GCF_033153115.1. Classification (NCBI taxonomy): domain Eukaryota; kingdom Metazoa; phylum Mollusca; class Bivalvia; order Ostreida; family Ostreidae; genus Saccostrea; species Saccostrea echinata. Next base: position 2,597,319 of record NW_026889799.1, on the reverse strand, counting down.
TAAATATAACTTTTGAAAACACAGAGCACAAGTTTGACTTTGTGAGATTTTCATGATTTTCATATAATAGATATCTGATACACATGCGTGAAATATTATGAGGAAAATAAAAATTGATCTCATAATATTGATGGCCTTACCAAACTCATAAGCTCAGTCAAGTCACCCTATATGTTATGTTTCGGGCCCTCATTTCAACATGATAACCGAAAAAAGTTTATCCAGTTACATACTTTGATAAGAAAAAAATTGCAACAAATAAACGAATTACCTTTAATAGTTCTCCTTATTTCTGCCAATTTTACGACGTCTTCCCTAGAGTTCGAGGCATCTTCTTTTTCTGTATTTCAAAAACAAACTTATGTATTAAAACATATACACATGTCTAAGCTGATGTAAGTATGGGAGTCCTTAACCTAGCTGCGTTATCAATCTTAAAGAAACGATGGTATCACGTGTGGCATTGTTTAAAATAAAAGCATTACTTTTCTAGCTGAATTTTTATTCAAAAAAAAAAGAATCATAATTTGACATCTTTAAAACGCGATCGATTTCCATTGTGTATATTACAGCATATTAGTAACTTTATTTTAAAGATTTTTCTTTAAGTAAATGTACACGAGTTTTTGTTAAGTGTTCACTTTGAGAGAACTAGTACATATTATATGTGACATTTGCTATAGTTTGTTTTGAGTAAAGTGAAAAGATTTTAACATTCCAGTCGGGGTTGAAAAGGGAAATAGGGTAACAAACACGATTTCAGAAATTCATAATATAGATATATTTTATCTCGTTTCATAAAAAAAACTCTTTATGAGGAAACCAAAGATTTTCTCAAAAGTCAGGTGACATTACAGAACTCATAATCTGATCTCTGTAAAGCTTCTGTAAAGACAACTCATCAGGGTCCTTATTCAGACAAGTTGACCGAATACAAGTTGTTGAGTTGATTTAGTTTGATTTTATTCTGAAAATCGCTAGGTTCTGATTCCTATGGCCTTTTCGCCCCAATAGAAATCTCATGTTCTCATTATCAGAAATTTTATGAAGGTGTCGAAAACCTCATCCATGTTATTTAAAAAAACATCATGCTATCAAAGTGCAGTAATGTCCTAGGCCCGGTACCTTCGTGATATTACCACATTGATATTGAATTCACTGTCACACTGTATGTAAGCTTGAGGCTTCTATGTGTTCTCCGTGTATTTTCCCATGAAAAAAACTTCTTTTTGCATCATATAAAAATTACCTTTAATAGTAGTTCTTCTCATTTCTACAAATTCTAACATGTCTTCTCTGGATCTAAAGGGATCCTCTTCTTAAATTTCAAAATGGAAACAATTTTTGTTAAGCATAATTTTTCAAAGTCAATTCAATCAAATAAAACAATAATTCATTTGCAACAAAACTCGTTTCGGCAAACTTGATACAAAGGTTATAACGTTGATGCAATATAATTTAAGATATTTGTTAAGATAATTCACATTACTACTTAAAAAAAATAACTTTTAGAAATCATTAAGCATTTTGGTTTCAAAAAAAAAATGTAGCGTTACCTTTACATATTATTTTCTTTCTTCGAAATTGTACTTCGACATCTTTAGAGATGAAAATATCTCGCTCTTCTTCATTACCTAAATTTAGAAAAAGCTTATTGCTGACTGTTATGACATTTTTTTTTTAATTGTATGTTGGTTCAGTAAAGAAAATTAATGTTTTTCATCGAAATATATTTTTTTGGTTTAGTGATTTGTTACAATGAATTCATCTTGCTATGGGAAGATATTGAAAGTATAGAAAATTTTACAGATGGAAAAATGAATTTACACGTTCAACTTTTTTAAAGGAATCTCTTGTGTCATTCAAATATGTCATACCCCCTCCAAAAGAAGATAATATATCAGCATAATCTAAAAGCGGAAATGCTTCTGATGACTTGCCAAGACTTGAAGATGACCTTAGAAGTAATGCCTGATATTTTAAACACTTAGTTTAGGTAACATCCTACACTGTATGATCATTAAGAATAAAATGAGATCAGCTTTATTAGACATAAGTTTTATTTGAGGATCCTTATTGAAACACACTGCAATACAAATAAAATTATATTAAGCACATTTATTTCAAAATAACTCTTGAACTAACTTACGTAAAGAAATATTAATATATGAGGCACAGAAAAAATCAATTCATGGCCCAGAATAACAGAGGAAGTTACTATTCTTTTCATGTGAAATTCTCTGTATTTATTTGGTGGTTGTGGTGGGGTGGTGAATGATATTCTTTTTTCCTGTAGACTCTTCGACGGCAATACGTACATGTATATACCTTTTGATAATACTCTAAATCCATTAATACGATATAAGAACTGAATCACATCAGTAATATCACTGTTCGATATCTTCACCTTTTTCATTACAAAATTAAATCCATTATAGCCACAATCAGAATACAATGGCTTGATGGGGAAATGTTAGGTATATTATAATAAAAATAACCAGAATTTGAAGCCAAATTTTTTATTCCCTTTTTCTTTGTTTTCTTTTTCCTTAAATAAAGAAGAAATACATGGCTGTAATACGGGTCCTTATATCAGTGTTGCTGAAATGTCTATGAAAGTATAAATAAAATAGTGACTTGTTTTTGTTTTTATAGGTTTGTTGATGAATGGCACAGAGAAAAAGAGAATAAACATTGTATTTACTTCATACAATTAGAAAACAATATCCCTTTTCCGAGAAATAACACGTACTTTGAATTTCTTTGAAATGTTTTCTTCGTTTCCAAAGAATAACTGCTATAGCTATAACAACGATACAACTTAGAAGTGCTGATAGGGTACTAAGGAATATCACTGACCTGCAAAAACATAAAAAAAAATTGCAGATGACAATTAGTAAAAGACAATTAAGAACTGCAATACATACTTTTTATATTCATTCTGAATTGGCCAAAGCATTTAATAAAAGTACAATATTTAACAACAATAAAAATCATAGAAGAATGGAAAAATATCTCAAGTAATGTTTTTGTCATCTATTTATTTTTTCATTCTTACTTGACTAGTTTTAAATAAAATGTAATGCTCACTTACTCATTCTGAGTATCATCCGGTGAAGGACTTGTAACTTCAAAAATTCTTGAAAAGGTTGACTCCACATTTATCATTTTTTGACAAGACATATCTTGAAAGCAAACAGAGAAATCGATTAGAAAGGCATTCCATCAGGAAGATGTTTGCAATAAATACATGTGGCGTTCTACATAAAAAATAAGATTTTCAAGTTAAAAAAAAAACTAAAGCATTACAACAGATTTGCAGCATTTAAAACAAGGTATTTTTTTTCCAGTTTCACTGCCATGAAATCATTCTATGTTAACAAACCAGCAGCCCTGCTACTGGACTTGATACTACACAGTTGGGATAACAATTATAAAAAAATAACAAGATATATTTGTGAAACACTGATGCCCCCTTATGGCAACTTATAGCGAAGGTTAAAATTTCTCAAAAGCAAATTAAATATGTTGATATCCAAAATAAAGTCTTGTACCAAAAATATACCTAAGAAATATGATAACCCTAGCAGCAACCATTGAAAAGATATGGAAAAGATTAAAGTTTTTCAAAAGTAATTCAAACATCAAGGTCATGGTAAAATGGTCAAAATTAATGGTGCCCAAGAAAAGGCCTTCTCACAAGAAATACACATGTGAAATATAAAAGCCCTAGCATCAACCATTCAAAAGTTATGGCCAAGGCTAAAGTTTTTCAAAAGTAGGTCAAACTCCTAGGTCAAGATCAAAGGGTCAAAGTTGTTGGTATCCGAAGGTAGGTCTTGTTAAAAGGCCTACACATGTGAAGGATGAAAGCCTAAGCACCAACTGTTCAAAAGTTATAGCCAAGGTTAAAGTTGGGTAAAATTTTGTAAAACTGGGTCAAACTTCAAGGTCAAAAGGTCAAATTTGATGGTACCCAAAGAAAGATCTTGTCAAAGGGAATACACATGTGAAATATGAAAGCCATAGCTCAAACCAATTAAAAGTTATGAACAATGTTAAAGTTTTTGCAGACAAACAGACAGACAGACGGACGGAGAGGAAAAAAAAACCACAGTGTATATACCCCCGAATCTTCGATAAGGGGGCATAAAAATAATTCAGAGAGTAACCTGGCTAGCTTTCTGCTTATGATAACGAACTTTGGATAGTAGGGGATATACATTGTACAGAAAAAGGAATTTACATTAAAAGGGGGAAAAGCAAATAAAAACAAAAGTTAAGTCAACATACTTATCTCGCATGTTGACATAATTTTCTTGCATGTTAACATAATTAACTCGCATGTTGACCTAAATAATTTTTGTTTTTGTGGCGATCGATACATGTGCATGTGCAGTGGCTGCAATGTTATTGTTGACAACATACACGAACGATCACGTTTTACACAAAATAGTTAAAAATATTTAGGAGTGGATATTTAAAAAAAAACAAAAAAACAAAAAAAAAAAAATATTAATAGATATTTTAGATATATATTTACTGCTGCAATTAATCGACTTTGGAAAACTGAAAAAAATATTATAAAAAAAAATATTTTTGAAACTACATGTAAATAAGATTTAATAGGTATTTTAGATTACAAATAATTATTAATGTAAATCTCCGACTTAAATTTTTTTTATCTTTTTAATACGTAAAAATGTAATTTATGATCGAATGCAGCATGTTCTATCATATAATATACGTTGACTGTGAGTTTTGATTCTATTGGATTTTATAATATGCAGTATGGGGGTAAAAAAAATTTAAAAAGTGGCCTAAATAATGAATGAATACTTATATTCATCTTTCCATTTATGAATTCAAAAATCAGCATTTTTTTTTTTTAAATTCATTCATCTGCAGAAATTAAAAAAATAATAATTATCAGGGATAAAAAGTAACCCCGACAATCATGTCGTGTACATTTGTCGACTAATTATTTATGTACATGTAAGTATTGGGAATTAATAATTTTTTTTGTAAAAATGTACATTTCTGGTGTATTGATATAAAAATATCATGACCACAATAAGCAGTTAACGTGACCCATCATCAGAAAAAAAAAATCATTAAACATCTTAACTATACGCTTAATCATTTAAAGTTACGCTATTTAAAAGAATACAATACTGTACGACTTATTATATTGCTTATTTACTACCGATAATTAGTTCGTTCAATAATGTACATGTAAATCGCGCGTTGTTTTTTTTTGTTTTTTTTTTCTTTTTATTTCAGTTAAGAATAATAATAATAATAATAATAATAATAATAATAATAAAAGAAGGTAAATCAAGCTTTACATTATTTTTTTGTAAAAGATAAATCAAAATAATACCATAGCAGTTTACGATTGTACATACTGTACAAGTACATTTATGCTGTTCTTTATTCAGTTTTTATATATATATATATTTATATTTTTTTTACTTTTCTTCAATTAAGATTAATAATTTTGATGTTGATCTGGATTTAAACAAAAATGTAAATTAGAATTATAAAAATAAAATAATTGAATGAAAGCACGTACATATACATACTCCTGTACAGTATCTTGAGATAATGAAATGTTATAATTTGTCAAAATACTTTTTTTTTCCTTTTTTCTTTTTTTAGTAACAATTGTAATAACCATTATTTTCTTTTATACATTAAAGAACTTTTTGTCTGATAAATTTACGCAATATAAATAGATGGATTTTAAAAATAACAAATAAAGAAAATAAATGTGTAAATATAACATGCTACCTAGATATTAATTTATAAATATAAATATTTTTTTAATCGTGTTAATAATAATTTCACACTGTACATAAACCCGCTTTGCTTGTAGAATGTTTTATTTACATCGAATAACAAACTGGCATGCTGATCGGTCGACGCGCTGATTGGTTAACACGTCTTATCGCTAATCCTGATTGACAGATCAGTTACGCAACACCGAACGCGCGTTGGCTTGCTGGGTTCGCTACTGAATTTGGGGTTCGCTTTCGGCGTTCGCTCTGGGTCCGCTGCGGGTTCGCTCGGGGTCCGCTATAGCGAACCCCAAGCGAACCCGAAGCGAACCCAGGCAGCGAACCCGGGGTGCGCTTTGGGTTCGCTTTCTGTTAGGTTGTGTCTGGTCGGTACTGTAGTTTATCACCTTAATGCCCAGGAGCAGAGGAGAAGATTTTTAAAGAATTAATGCTTTTTCACTATATAATCTCTAGAGCCTCACCCTAACACCAGAATCCCTGACCCTGGGGCCATGAAATTCACAATTTTGGAAGAGGCTCTCTTGCTCATCATAAATATGTACTTAGTTACTTTATTTAATACCCAGGAGCAGAGAAGAGATTTTCAAAAAATTAAAGCATTTTCACTATATAATCAATAGAGCCCTGCCCTAACACCTGAGCCCCTGACCCTGGGGCCATGAATTTCACAATTTTGGTAGAGGGCTCAATGCTTATTACAAGGATGCCAACAGTTTGACTGCTTGATGTCCAGGAGTAAAGAAGTTTTTTAAAGATTGCATTATTTTTAGTGGTTTTGGCCCTATCACTCAGGTCCCAGAGGGCAGGGACCATGAAATTCATAATTTTTGTTCCCCTTCACCCATAGATGCTATATGCCAAATTTGGTTGAAATTGATTAAGCGGTTTCAGAGAAGAAGCTAAAAAGGTTCAAATGTTAACACTCGACGCAAGACGCACGCAGACGGACGAGAACGGATAGCAATAGGTCACCTGAGTGGCTTAGGTGACCTAATAATTAACAATCGCAATATTTTAGAATTTTGATTTTACTTTTTTTTAATAAATCCTTTTGATGCCAGTACCTCGTAAAGGAATAACAATATTCTGTATTAGATTAAACTTAGGAATTATTTAATAATAATTCTATTTACCTCTTTAGTAAAATTTGAGGTGAATAGACCCTGATACATTGTAACCATGGGATAACCACGGTATAACCTTTTAATCTAGAAGTTATCCCAAAGAATATTCTTCAATCATTGAAATATTTAACATCAATTTATGTCCTTAGCATTTAAATTTTGGAACAGTGTAACAGCACCAATACTCTAAGATTTATGCTAGTTCTCAAACAACTGGACAAGACATTTCTTTTCCTTTCTTTCTTATGTTGTATTATCAAAATCATGGTATTTTTTTAATTCAAATATTCATATTCTTTTTTAAGCATAGTATTGGAGCTTGTGAAAACTTCTTTGTTAAATTTTGCCGACTATTCTATTTATGTCCTGATTATTTTTACTGACTTGCCGATTTAATTGTCGTTTGATTCTCTATAGCAGAAAACAATAACAATAATTCTAAGTGTTTTATTGTATAAACGTTCAAGTGTACATCTGTAAATCACGCAAATAAAACCTTCAACATGTTCATGTGTAACAGTGATACCCAAATAATGTGTGGACTTCCTGCTAATAATGCCCAAAGGAGATTGATACTTCAGGTGTTGACACCATTCAGTACAATTGTATTGCTTTTTTTTAATCGGGTAGGTAAACACTAACAAAACAAACAAGAAATAAGTCACAGTTCCTGATATTTTCAAATGTTTATTTCTTGAATAAATGTACTCTTTTAACAACTTGTTTATAAATTAAATATTAATTTATATATTAATCCCCCGATAATTTTTCACATTGTTATGTGACGGAAGAATACCTGGTAATTTTATATCATGGTCATTTAAATACTTATTAAGTTTAATTAAAGAGCGGTTAAAAACATAGGATAGAATGCTTCTTTTTAGTGTGGTATTAGCTTTTTCATTTTAAAAAATCCAATACATTAGGTCGCTCTGAAAATCTTATTGTATTGACAAGTTTTCTTTCCCCTTTTTTTAACAACTTTCATTTTTTAAAATTAATTCTAGAATGCAATTGTGTAAATTTACAGCCCCAGAGCGCAGTTAGTAATTTTAGCTATCTCTATTTATATAAATTTTGTGTTTTGTAATAAATCCTTGGTTTTTTAATTCTTATTTTAAACACCTTTTGCTGAAAGTACAAAACAACAACAGGGAGCCTACAAGTTCAAAATACACTAGGGGTGGAGCTATCATGTCACTCAGAAGAACCTTTTTCACGCATGAGTGAACAAAGCAGTCCCAGAAAGCAGTCTCAGGGACTACTTGGTCTATTTTCTAGAGCAGTCCAATAGCAGTCCCAGAGCAGTTCCACAGCGGTCCCAGAGCAGTGCCACAGCAGTCTCAAAGCGGTCTGCTTTCTAGGACTACTTGAGTGTCAATTTGGGTCTGGTTGGTACAGTAAATCTTGTTTCTTTTTTACTTTGTTGGCAGTTTTTTTTTAAATTGAATATTGTATAGTTTGCATCGTTTAATTCAAAAATTTATTATAAAACTTGAACTGTAATGAATAGTTTTGAAGTTTAAGGTTCTGATCGAGCTTTTCTTAAAAGCTGATGAGTGACATACCTTAAATTAATATCAAAATTAATGCGTTGTGAAATTTGTTACAGAAATTTACATTTTAATAAATATAGTTTCAACATTCATGAGAATGAAAACCGATAAAAGTAATTATGTATCTTAGTTAAGTTATATATCATTTTGATCTGATGCATCTGATTTGCAATCATATCAACGTCTAGGAAAAGCAGTTACAGATAATCTATATAATAGGATTTTCAGACCTTCAGAAAACGGTCAGAAACACAGACATACGGAAGTCATGCATTTCATTTTAGTATAAGCACCACTGGTCTCTATTCAGTTGAATAAATAATTATTAGCAAAAGTTATATTCAGATACTTACAGAAATGTGATGATGTTGAAAGATAAGTAGAAGGGCATGCTTTCGTGTGGTTACTGCAGGTCGTATTGTGATTGTTCTGAAGTTCATCCATGTCTGTGTTATAAACCACACATATTCCTAGTGTAAAATTGTAAACGTGTCATTATTTCTGAGCAAAAGCCAAACTAATACTCTTTATTCAACATTTATTCATATGTTCTGCTCATGCTTACCTGATATATTTTTTTCAGGAGCACAAACTTCCAACAATTTACTTTGCTCATGATCCGGAAGACAATGATATTTAAATTTATCTGGCTCTGTACATTTTTGCACATTTGCTAGAGCATGGCACTTCTTTGTCTTGGCTGACCTCATTGTTTCGTCAATTGTTTTAGGACAAGAACTTACAACTTCAGCTGTCCTTTTTGACCATGAGCAATACTGGTTTAAGGATACAGTTATCTACAATTACAATTACACATCAACGTAAAAAATTCTGTAAAAATATTTGGTTTAGAATTTTATCGTGATTAAAATCTGATAAACACATATCTATCATTTAATGTTTTAAAAAATAATACTTCTTTTTTTTTAATTGAATAGAAAATTATATTCATATTCCTTTAAATTTAATTTTCAAACTATATAAACGCACCATGATAACAAGATAGAAGAGAACGTAGATACTTCTACTTGCATTCATAGTTAGTCGATTCGTCTATGGATTCTGAAAATACAGTGGAAATCCAATTTGAAAAAAGAAAAAATGGAGGTTGCACTCGGTATCATTTTTGCTTTATATCGTTACAAAAAATGTACAACTTTGAGTCGGTGATCTTAATAAAATAAAACAAACTTTTGAGAGTGTTTTTACAGATCTTTTAAAGCAATTCTTTATATATAGCGGTTATCCCCGGCACTGTGATGGAAAACCCAGTTTAAATATGTTTATTAAACAATTATTAATGGATAAATGGGTATGTCCTCCAATATATAAATTTCTTCGTATAATATATACTTCAAGTATATTTCTAAACTATTATTAAATTATAACAAATTATATGTCTTTCCTTTGACAGTAACTGTATTATATTTTGATATCGATATAATGACATGAGGAAAACTCTTATATAAGAAGATTAACTCTTAAAACATAAATATTCTTTACAGTCTTGTAAAGAGTTATCTTTCTCTTATGCTTTTTTATAACAATAAAAAATATATATATGCAAAAGACATACCGATTAATGGAATTGAACTCTCGCTCCAATTTCAAGAAGCTGCATTTTTTTATTTATAATCTTCCCTGAAAAAAGGACAGGGTAATTAGAATTTGATCTCTACACAAATACCTCTGTTGCAACCACTATTGAAATAACGTTCACTATTGAAATAATTATTTCAAATAAAATCATCATGTTCCTTTCTTTTCCAAATCAATGGCAAAGATGAACAATATACATGTATACCAAAATTATTTAGAAATTCCATACAATGTACATTAATTAATTGTTGGTTCTCGCCGAGTTGGCCAGATTCAGCTGAAGCTTGCATATAATATTTGCATGTTTTGTTTGAATTTAATGTACGTCAGTTAAATAAAAAAAAATGACGGTGTATTAATGGAAATGTCTACAAAAGAAAGAAAAACATAAATAAGAAGGTACTGTGCCTACCTCCAATTTTCAGGTATGTTGTATACCGGTAAAATCCTTTGAAAAATCACACCTCTCAAAACCTTTGTGGGCGATGCATGCGCTCTTTAATATTTGAAAGAAAAATTCCACTGAAAATTGATGTCTTAAAATATATATGATAAAATATTCTTAAGGTATTAGTCCAAGAGATTGAGTTCAATCTACCCTACCTATAATGAATTACTTCATATCCTCATAAAGATATAATGCAGGGTCCTGTAAATGTTCAACCAAGCCTCTATCCTTACTCGTCGAAAGAATGTATTAACTGCTGGCTGCGAAGAGAAAATCTTCGGAGGTGTGCTATAACGTATTTAAGAAATGGTGTAAGTCAAATGTTGATCGTACGAAAAAGTCCTAAGATTTTTTAATAAAATAAAAATAAAATACTTTTAAACGTCGATTAAACCAATTATATGACTTTTCTACGATTCTGGAATATTTCTTCATTATAATTGAAGACTATATTTTGTAACATAGATAACTATTTTCAATTAAAATGGAATTCGTTAATATTCACATCTTGTGATTGATCATCTACAAAATTACTTTGTTGAAATCATCCTGATTACACATATAAGAAAAGGTTATGGATTTCCTTAATTGACAATAAGTATGTAGGTTTTGAAAATTCGTCTTCCCAAAATTTGTTGGAATTGCGAAGTGACTGCTGATCCTCCTCTACGGTACAAGGAACTTATTCTAATATTTAAATCACCATCAGCAAAAGCAAACAAAAAATATAGCATACAGCTAGCATTAGGATCTGCATTTAAAAAAATAGCATTTCCAGCATAAACATCAGTAGGCAAATGATAGAACCAGCGTTTATTTACTAAAATCGGCATTGTCCTAGTAGCATCAATGAGATTTTTTTCAGTAAAAAAAGTTTTAAAAAAATAGAAAAAAAGAAAACAGTTAAAGAAATCAAAATAATACTATATACTTAAATAAAGGGATTTCAAAATTGTTAATAATTCATTTTCGAACATTCGCTAGAAATATTCAAATACATTAGAATATTCTATTAGATAAATAATTCCTACTTTATTTTATATATGCATTAGTTTACTATCAGCCAGTACGCAGCACAGTTAAGGCTGCAGTATGGAGGCGGGGCCAAATTTATACGGGAAATGCTTACTATGACATCACACAAAAATATAAGTTCTTCAGATTACCACAAAATGAAATGATTTGCTATTTTAAACTGTTGAATAGCTTTAAACTACATCAATACTAACTAGTGCATGCATTATTGTCGTTGTTTAAATCCCACACAGCAATATATAAACAATTCACTGATCGCAATGCACTTGTCAATGTGACGTCATATCGTAAAATTTGACGCAGTTTGTATGCAGTGAAAGGCGGATCAAGTTATATTTATAGAATGAAAAATGTATTTTGTAATTAAATAAAATATAAATTGTAGATATATAAGAGGCCATTTACTTGGATGCGATGTCTATTTTATGATTTTATTCATATACTTCCAGCACATTCCCTAGACAAGCGATACTGTCGTATATTTGTATGCAGATTCATTGAAAGGTTATAGAAGGGTCGTAATAAATCGATATATTGCAAGGGCATACCCTCAATGAATTACGACAAGCTTTTACACATAAACTCAAGAGGCATGAAGGTATTTGAAAAGTGCTGCGAACCTGTTGAAATCTTGCAAATGAATTAATTATATCTATATTTAATGTACTTGACCAGCAAAATATTCAACATAAGGTCTAACAAATGTAATTTTAGCAATTAGATAGTAGAGTCTATATAGGTTCGCAGCACTTTTCACAAACTGCAAAGAGTGTTGAAAATAATTATATGTTAAACTTAGATGTTTAACTTGATTATGCCCTTGCAATATTAGAATTTATAGATGACCTCAATACTTCAGGTATATTTGCTAAAATCACGTGACTGCCACATCACGTGACAAGTCTAAATAAAAAATCTAATCGTCCACAACATGTAGTTTTCAACCACATTGCATTCGTCCGAAAATAGTAAAGTCCTAAAAAGAAACGCCCATCCTTGTAAAGAATGTATTTTCTATCTAAAAAATTCGCCGATATTTCCATTTGTCACCTTAACTGTACTGCGTACATATTCTGTGTCATGATCAGTATTTCGGGGTAATATTTCATGTAGAGTTTTGTAGGTGTAAAGTAACTTTATATTTGTCCATATTTTATAAGAATATAGTGACTGTAAGTATATACAGTCAAAAATTTATTCAAAAAATTATTTTTAAAATCAAATATGATTTATTGATCGTTTTACTGAAGACTAAAATGAGAGGGCCAACGGTTGTATTCCATGCAGGATTAACAATTATTTGCCACAGAAAGAGTTATCTTAATTCCTATAATGTTTTGAAAATAAAAAGAATAATCGTGAAAGGCAAATTCCTTAATTAATTTCCTAATAATTATTTTAATGGGATTCATGAAAACTAGGAATTTTTTGCATTTAGTGCGTAATTGAGTCCGTTTGACAAAACAAGCTGATTACTTTATACAAATTATCAAGAAATAAATTTATTTTTCAATTGATTCACTCTTTACACTTTTTAGATAGTCTGTAAGGTCAAAGTTTTCAAAAAGCAGAGGTAGCAATTAATTAATCGGTAGAGCGCTCGCTCCGTCATTGGGAGGGAGGTCGTAGGTTCGAACCTCCGCCGCGACTGAAATAAGTTGACAGAAAAAATAGGTACATGTAGCAGCTGTTCCTTTGCGAAGCGCGTGTTGGCATTTCGAAGTAAAAATTCCTTCGGACCTTAAAAAAACGAGGCCTCTTGTCACAGCAGTCGTTGGTACGATAAAGATCCCTCACTGCTTAATGGCCGAATGCCGGGTAAAGGTCAAAGGTTTGGAGTCCTTCACCGGTATATGGTGAAGTCTTTATATGAGTGAAAAATTATTGAATTGAACGTTAAACAACATACAATCCATCAATTTAAAAGAAAAGAAAACTCATGTCATTTTTTTTTTTTTTTTTTTTTTTTTTTTTCAAATTTCATCAATAACTTTTTTCACTGATCTTGATAAATCCCATGTGAATGCGAACTCAAAGAAAAGACACTAAAAGGTCTTTCACATCCCTTTCACATGTGGATGTTTTACTGACTTTTAAAGATGTGGCGAACTAATAACTATCTATGTGACAAACAGGATGACTTCTGCTTTTACACTGTCAGATTCCCTTATTGTTTCTGAACATATTTTTTTAATTATTCAAAAGGATTGGACACAAATTCTTACAACAAACTTCATGTCACAGGGTGAATTAAACTTAATTGATAAATAATTAATATTTAATTAATCAATATTACTGGTTATCAGATATCTCCATAAGGCATTATATTATTATAGTAAATAGTGAATTCACATGTATCATGAAAAATGAGGGGATATTTGTTACTGTTTATATTAAATGTATCAAGAAAAGTAATTTTAAAAATAATGTAGAGAAAATATGCTTACTCTTACTTTGCATCTGATTACAACTCTGATATTCAACGCTTCCCATTTCAATGGATATTAAACGCATATACGAAAGTCCCAGGTTGTCGAAGTTTTGCCCTACTCTACATGTATACAATCAGTTGAATTCGGTACTTGCAAGGAAACATGACATTGCCAACTAATAAATGAATCTATTTATTCAAATCATCGTCTATTTAATCATTTTCTAAGTGAAACAACATCTTGTATTAGATGCTGATATTACAACGAGGATAACTATCTTTTTGTCATAGGCTACTCTGTCTATAATATCAGAGAATGTTATTTTTTGAATGTCTTCAGAATAAATAAGAATCAGAAAACTTCTCTTTCGATTAAATTTAGCATAGCTTGCCGTTTGGAGATAGGCTCATACCTGATAAATCTAATTGTATACTGGTGTCTCATAATATCGCGGTACTTCTTTCTTTTGCGTAAAAAAGTTATTCCAAATTCTTACTTTAACTTTTCACCGAATACTTTTCATAAACCTATCAATGGCCTAACTTTTTAGTGACTAATTTTTTTCTAAGCTTCCTTCGTTTACTTTGTAGTCTATTTTTAAAACAGGAAGTCTTATTTACCTTCTAAAGTGGAGAGTCTCATTGTATCGAGGTATTGAAAAACATGGAGGCTTGACACTGTCACAAAGTACAATTTTTATTTTTGAATTTATGATGTACATCTACATAAAAACTTAACAAATAATATAAACGTAAGGCTTTCAAAATATGAACTTTATTATGGATTTTACTTGGTTATATATTTAATGGTCTAAATAAAATAAAAACGGGAAAGGAAATCTGTAAAATTTCGTTTTATTTGAATAAATATTTTTCCAACGAGTGTTCCATACTTTTTAACTATCACAAAAGTCAACATTCAGACGACAGACAGGTAGTCCATCAACAGAAAGGAAATGAGCTATGTATCCTAATATTTTGAAAATACCGCGATACAATGGAACCCGCGATATAATGAGAATTAAGGATATATCAAGTCTTCAAAGAGATTTTGATCATTTAATTCATTTTTCACACTTTTTTATTTACCTATTAAGTTTAAATGTTTGTTACAGTTTCATTTTGTTGTATTTTAGGAATAATTGGATTCTGGGCTATTTTCCATTTACATTCACTTTCCGTTTTGTTGTTTCTTGCACTCTCTCATTCTCTTTCCTATACTTTATAATATAGATATGCTAAATTATAGCTCCTGTGTATAATTTGACTCTTCATTTTCTTTCTTTTCCAGTTATTATTACATTAGAAATTAATAAAATTTATTATGAACTACATTATCATTGTCAAATCTTACACATTATTGTTATTTTTAAACATTAATTTTGTAACATTGTTTCTTCAGTTCAAAAAAAAAAAAATTAAAATTCCTCACATTTTTTTTTCAGAAACATAAGCATTATATTTATATAGAATAAGGTTATAGGTATGAAGTGAGGCTTACTTTCCACCACAATTAAGTCTATTACTTATTTGTTACAAAGAAAATTTGACAAAGAAAAAGAAATAGCACTAATTAATTACCACAGCATCAAATTAAGAATATGATTATATTTGAAAATAATATTAAGTGTCATACACATTAAAGAGCTAGATTCACTTTATGCATAAAATGACCCTGTAGATATACCAATTTATTGACTAACACCTTATGTTCCATTTTAAACATCAAGATAAAGTAGAGACTTAGTGCTTTTATTTCCTATCAAAATTTTTCTCCTTAAAGCCAAGGTCTTGGAAAACAAGCTTTATGGAATTGCGATGTTCTTGAATTTTAAGGAAAACATGTATATTTAAGTACTTTCAGAGAAGAAAAATGATATGAGCGCACACTCTGATCTAAAAAATAAAACATGTTTTGTAATTCTCAGAAACGGTTCTATCAGTAAATAATTGCATATTTTAGATCAGAGATTGCGCTCTATATTAAATATCGAAAAATAGCTTTAAATATTTGCTGTTTTTGTAGAATTGTTCAGGATATGAGGAAAATGACGCATTTCATGACGTCATAATGCATTGACTAGCCAGAAAATTACGTCATTTTTGGTAGATTCGCAATCGCCAAATGTCTAAATGAAATTTAATGCATTGTCAACTAAAACTAAGCAGTTTCAGTTTTTCAGAAATTCACAGGGCCAGAAAAGGCCCTAAGTGTAAGTCTCTATCGGTCTTCAAATTGTTCTTTATATCGAAAAACATAACAAAGTGATGTATTTTATATCAGATAATATTATGTTGTTTACATATGCTTTTAAAAAGTCCATGAGCAAGAGTTATAGCTTTCTTTCTTTTTTCCTTTCTTTTCTGAAGGAAAATTATACTACTATCTGTAATAAATATGGCATCAAAGACGGGAAAGTCGATATGGGGTATCTTGCGGGGATATTATCTATTAAAATCTCGAATTTAATTATGCAACAGTGATTGTAAATACAATGAACGACACCCTTTTCCTGATTTGTTCAGTTATGGTCGTTCGTAAGATGTCGATATTTTTCTATATAAATCTAAAAGTTGCGTATTTATTGCATGTTATACAAAAAAATATGTACTGTCGTTGCTGTCTAGCATTATTTTTTCAAGGACTCTCACAAACAGGGGAAAGAGAGAGAGAGAGAGAGAGAGAGAGAGAGAGAGAGAGAGAGAGAGAAGAGAGAGATTGGGGAGGGAGAGAGAGAGGAAGATAAAGAGGGATGTATATTATATTAAAAAAAAAATAAAACGGAGAGGTATACGATTAATTTGATATAGCCCATGTCAAATAATAATGATCGATCAAAGTGTAAACGGTTGGAAAATTGCACAGATAAAACATACGGGTATACACAAGATTTTATCTATTTATGAATTGTTTGTACACATTGACCCAGGTAAGTTGCTTGAGAATAAAAATAAGCTTGCAAGAGTATATATTTTTTAAAGCACAATTATATAAAACATTTTGCTGATTAAAAATGTAAGATACAACACACTATCCGTTAACTTATTAAATTTTTAATAACATATAATCATAGGTATCCTTTGATTGTACGTCTCTATCGGTCTTCAAATACGTTTTAATAAAACAAAGAGTATTGTGATGAAAAATAGCAAAGCCATATCAATTCTGAGTATAAGATTTACTTTATTTTTGAAAACGAAAGTACCTTTCTAAAGCATATTAGGAATAAATATGTATATATATATATATATATATTTGTTTAAATCACAATTTGAAAAAAGGTTATAACATACTAATACACTGTACATTCTGTATATTAGTATATACGAGAATATACATACCTGGCCAGGATTTCAGAACTGCGCAGAGAGATCTCCCACCATGAAAGGTGAAGGTCGTAAGACAAATTTAGGTCAAAATTCAATAATACAATAGCTGTTCTTTAATTATTAGCATTTTCAGTAAATAACAGTTAATGGATAGACATTAAAATTATATCTCTAAATAAGAAATGGAAGACATTCTCAAACATAGTGCCTTGTACACCTTGCATCTTCTGAAGTTTTCATTTTATTTTAACACGAGATAGCTGTTTTCAAAGTGGATGAAGTAAAAATCATATTAATTTGTTAACAAGGAAGCAAACATATCGCAGGTGTGTTAAGGAAGCATTCAAATCATTTCTCGGGAAATTTAGACTTTTAAAAGAAAATTAAGTCCTATAGTTTATCAAAGCCGCCAATAAAACGTAAAATACTATTAACTATTGCATGAAGACAACAGAGTGTCTGAGGCCAAGAAGTGCACCGCCACGACGTCATCACGTGACTGCTATTAATAGCAAAATTTACTTTATCAAAAAAGTTAACAGAACAACACTACCCCGGGGATTAATAATTTCTCTGAGTAAATAATAAAGTTGAAAAACATCTCTTATGCCTAAAAATCGTTGCTAGAATCCCACTGTCCGATCGGGAAAATTATTATTCGACACATTCGCACGAAACCTTATCCGATGTTTTCCATTATATACATATAACCCGAGATATTTCTTCAAACCACGTTGACCTCACGATTCTAGTAGCACTTGACAAGTATTGTTAATAGATCGCAAGATTTTGATCTGTACAAATCTTATGTTTTGAAGTATCCAGCTTAGTGTTGTTCTTTTGCATTATTGTTATCATAAATGACAGAGGAAAGGCCGACCCAGATACAGTACCCGCATCGTTATTCTTTACAGGATACACGATACGATAGGATAAACGCACGATACGATAGGATAAACGCACGATACGATAGGATACACGCACGATAGGACAGGATACACGCACGATAGGATAAACGCAAAACACGATAAACGCAAAACACGATAAACGCAAAATACGATAAACGCAAAACACGATAGACCTGATAAACGATCTTCACGATAGGATAAACGCAAAACCTGATAGGATTGTTTCAAAATGCGAAACGTTTTTTGACAAGACGAAAAGTTTTCTTTTTGATATACTATAGTATGATAAATTTCATTACTTACAAAGCAGCAAATCGAAATGATAAAACATTTTAAATTTATCATGATAAAACATTTGAAGTAATTATGCTTTGTAAAAGATATGGTCTTTTTGTCAATAAAATTGATCGTCATCAAATTCAAACTGTAATTATTTTAAGAATAATTCCACTCTATGATGGAAATTAGGCGATTTTTTGTGTAATTATACAAATGTCAATATTCCTTCGAATGATTAAATGTGAAATTTGAGTCCGTAGATAAGCGAAGTTTTACACCCAAGTGCAATAAATTCACGAAACGCTATAAATATATTCATTATTTTCACAAATAAAACCTTATGAAATTCATGACAAACATTGATTATTTTTACGGAAAAACATCTAAAAAAAAAAATGAAATATTTGGATTCAATATCTTTTGCTAGAATTCTGCGAAATATCCAAAATCACCTTTAATAGTTTGTATTTAATAATTCAAATCTTACCAAAGTCATAATCTTACTAGTCATAATTTAGGGGGGGGGGGGGATTGAAAAATTATTGTTATAATTATTTTAAGGTTAATGCTTTCTCCTCCAAGTTTTTACGAATTTGATTTATATTTTATATAAATTAATTAATTTTTTTTACGTTTTAAAATTGCTGAAATTGCTAGTTGCATTGAGACAGACCGTGCACTGGACTGTGAATAATTAATCTCTCCCATATACAAATATATATGTCACACATATCCCGTGCACATAGAAATTATTTACATATTCCAAGTACATTCCAATTACACACATTGTATATGTATATATGAGGAAGGAGACTTGCGAAAAAAATCCAATTTCATAAAATTAATAAACGTCACTAGATCTGTCATCATCTATTATCCGAAAAAATATCGCATTTCCATTCTTTTGTATTTATTTTGGTATTTTTATAGGCCTGTAAGATTAAGCTAGAATAGAGCATGCAGTCGTATAAATAAAAAAAATGTTACAGTGTACCAGTATGTGTAGTATACAGTAGTGATATAATGCTTATATAATATTGCCCATCGACAATAATAATGTCTTTAGCCATTTTTGTTTGCTTTTCAAAACATTTCTCTTTAGACCCCACCCCCCTCCCCCCGGCCGCCCCCAAAGAAATGATATTGCTTTCTTAGCGTGCCTGTGTTATAAGCATTTACAATAACAGAATTTGTATCTACTATAGATACGTGTAAACTAAGCTTACAATGTATATGAATATATTTATTGGGTACTTAAACTTTGTATTAAATAACATTGAATGATTACGTACACTTGTTTACAACAAATTAGAACACACACACAAAAAATAAATAATAAATCAATTTCCACAATTTGACAAGTGTATTTTCGGATTGAATAATTGTCAATTATTGCTATTAGACTTTGTAATAATTGTTACAAAACTTATCTTATATAGGACGACATCGGCAAAATTAGACAAAACTTTGTAAATTATGAAAGTCTTAACCCCATTTGAGGCACAGTCAGCGGGGGAAAAAAATCCGATTCAAAAAGCCAAAAAATAAAAAATTAAATAAAAATAAAATAGAATAAAAATATATATTTAATTCTTCAAATATAGTCACGTATTATATGCAATCGATAAACACAAATAAAATTAAATACAAGGTATTTACCAGTCTTGTGTATCACCGCAGAACCGGGTGATTTTTTTCATGTATCTTTGAGACGCCTTTATATGTAACAACGACAGACAACACAGAAAACCCTAAGATCCAGAAGTACTGCAAGCGCAAATGAACTTATTCAACGGAGTTTGGAGGACAAACCTCGCCTATATTTTATTTGATTCAATTATTCAATTTTTAATCTGTAACGGAAGTGTACATTTACCAATTTTCTTAGTATAAAATCTTTAATTGTTAATTAAGTGTTGTTCATAAAAATTATGAACAATATCCAGAAAATAAGTAGATGTTCAAGGTAAATACTTCACACCAGGTGAGAGCTAGAGTTCAGGTATGTCTACGTTGAATACACACGGGCCGGTCATGTAGGGGAAAGGGGGGGGGGGGGTCTTGACTTGACAAGAAGACAGTGTACTGATTAGGCAGGTAGGTGTCAGTTCTCTTGTCACGGTAGCGCTTCCACCTGTCACTAAGTTACGGTATATTACTTCATCTCCGCGCTGAAGTAGGTAAGATGTATAATAAAAATGTGTGTGGTTTTGTTTATTTGTTTATTTATTTTTTACTTCTTCTAAATGCAGTAGTTAAATATGAATGGCAAACATCTATATTATAATATATACTTATCAGAGAAAAATAATAATACAAAGGAACAACAAAACTTTCGCGCATAGACAAAATTTATGTTTCCGTTATTGATAAAAAGGATAGCCTTAATAAAGATACTGATATTTGTTTATTCATAATTTATTTTTTGCACACATACCTAATGTTTTATGTTTCTATAATTATCAAAACAAAGTTGATAAAGGTCTCGCTTTTGTGACTCTGACTGTGTAAAGGGATGATAATATTTCTATCTTTGACAAAAATATTTCTTACATATCGACAAATTAAAAAAAAAAAATAACAAATGACTAAAATAGTAGATCGATTATTTCATGTATCAAAATAGAATTTGACTTTCGATTTGTGCTCTCTGCTTGGTGACGGTACTTGACGTTTATTAATTAATTAATTTATTTATTTATTCATTTATTTATTTATTTTCTTTTAAAAATATACCAGAGTTAGAGTATTAATTTCTCTTTTTGTTCAACAGTTAGATTAATCCTAAATAAATTAACAAAACGAAAGATGAACTCGAGATATCTCGGGTGTTTCTTTTCAAGGTAAAGATAAAAAGCGAAGGTTTCCGAATGCACACGATAAACGCAAAACACGATACACGATAGAACCTGATAAACGATCTTCACGATAAACGCAAAACCTGATAAACGGAAAACACGATAGAAAACGCAAAACCTGATAAACGGAAAACACGATACGATAGGATACGATAGGATACACGCACGATACGACAGGATACACGCACGATACGATAGGATAAACGCACGATAGGACACGATAGAATTGTAAAGAATAACGATGCGGGTACTGTACGTACATGTAAATAGCTGACTGTCTTCAATAGAAGATATAATAGATGAAAATAAAACGCGTACCTGTTAAGCAAACTTGAACTCCATATAAAGCGCATTCAATATTCATTGCCTTTAAACCCCCTTTTACATATCTTTTTACATGCTGTCTTAGCCAAATTCTCGATACACAACATGATCAATTCTCAGGTAGCTTGTTGAACAGTTATGACGTCATCGCTCGGAGATTATAATCCGAGTGACAGATACAGTATAACAAAATAATTGTATTTTTGTTAATATTTGCATGTTTCTATTCATTTTCCGGAGTTTAATTACATCTCTAAATCTTAAGAAAACTTGTATTCTGAAATTGACGTCATCTCCCCTATTATAATGTCATATTGTATCATTGATTTAGTCAAGTCAGATTTTTAATTTTTTATTTTTTAAAAAAAAAGTATCATTAACGACCTTGGCTATATTGTTTTACTCATCCTTTTATTCTTGATTTTTTGTAAATATACTCATGAAATGTTTCATTTTAGTCTTCACATGATGGATTTAATATATATATATATATATATATATATATATATATATATATATATATATATATATATATATATATATATATATATATATATATATATATATATATATATATATATCTTAACTATGCATTGAGTTGTGTCCTTTGGAAAAGAGAGAGGAGAGGAGGGGCGGAAAAAGAATAGGAATGGCATAACGTAGTGCAGTTTACATGACCACAGAAGGAAGTCTATGTCTTCTAATGCTTATAGGCAAGCTCACTGCAGCTAGTATTTGCTAATTTTGTACAAGTCAAATAAAACACTTTCATAGAAATGAATAATGTCATTTATCAAAATGACGGTATAAACATGAACAATTCAACACACAAGAGGGGGATTAGATTCACAAGTTTTGCTTATCAGTTACGTAAAATATGATAATGTCTAATCCCCCCAAAAATTACTAGGAAAAAGTACCTGTAAAACACGACAATCAAAACATCATAAGAAAAAGTTAGCAAAAAGATGGCACATCAAAACAAAATAGGCCTAATATATAATTTTACATGACACTTTAATAACCATACTAATGGGTAAGAATGCTGGGGTGGAGGTGGGTCTTCAAAATAGACGTACCTCGTGTAAACGGTGGTCAGCGTGCGGGTATCAAAATACAACTGAATGACTCGCTGAGCTGACAACGTGACCTTACACCACCCTTGGCTAGAAGCTATTAATACATCAGCCAAGGCGTGGATCTAAGAATTTTCACAATTTACAAGCATAAAATCCTACTGAAAAACTCTAAATAAGTTACCGCATTAAATACATAAATACAATTATTACTCTAATAATGGTTGTTTTATATCTTCTAATGCTTATAGGCAAGCTCAATGCAGATAGTTTTTGCAAATTTTGTACGAGTCAAATAAAACACTTTCATAGAGATGAATATTGTCATTTATTTAAATGACGGTATAAACATGAACAATTTAACACACAAGAGGGGGATCAGATTTACAAGTTTTGCTTATCAGTTACGTAAAATATGATAATGTCTGATCCCCCAAAAATTACTAGGAAAAAGTACCTGTAAAACAAGACAATCAAAACATCATAAGAAAAAGTTAGCAAAAAGATGGCACATCAAAAAACAAAATAGGCCACAAGATGTGACATGCAAGTCACAACCATCTAAGATGTGACATGCAGATCACATCCGTGCCATCCAAGGTGAGCTTGCACACAATATTAAACAAAACATTATTTAGAATTGTTAACAATTCTATATGGAAGTAGTTAATACTGGCCTATCCATATATTGATGTAAAAGTAAATGAAATGAAAAATCTACCTATTATTTTTCTATCAACCACAGTTTACACCAAAATGTAGTTAATATAAACTGAAAGAAGAGCATGTACTAATACAATATCCACAATATCCGAAAAATGTTTATAAATATGGATAAGAAATATGTATGGAAGAAAATTTCTTAGAAAATGACATGACAATCACCAAGTATTGTTAAATGAGCAAGCAAGCAAGCTAAGTCAGGAGAGGGGTATTTATAATAGCCAACAGCACTTATTCACTGACCTGTCTTTACAAATAAATCATTGGGACCTACAACATGCATAGCAATAGCTAAATGCTACATTGCTGAATGTTACAACGAATTTAATGAATTAAGTGCATTAAGGTACTTGTAGGAGTAGAACAAAACAGCAGTTAAACACTGACCTGCATTCGAACTACATTCTAGAATCTGACAAATCTATTGTGTACCAAAACAACAACAATTTGGGTAACTCTGACCCAACAGGTACAAATTTACTGTGTACCAAAACAACAAACAATATGGGTAACTCCGACCCAAAAGGTACAAATTGTGTATACCATAACAACGAACAATATGGGTAAATCCGACCCAAAAATATACAAATCTACTGTGTACCAAAACAACAAACAATATGGGTAACTCTGACCAAGTAGGTACAAATCTACTGTGTACCAAAACAACAAACAATATGGGTAACTCCGAACCAACTGGTGCACATCTACTGTGTACCAACACGATAAACATATCAACTTTGTACCAAAACAATAAAAAAAAAACTTGAGTAACACCTACCCAATAAGTAAATCTACATATACTTTGTACCAAATAAATAAATTTAAACAATGTAGAAAACTTCAAACAAATGTTACATGTATACAAACTCTGTACCAAACTGTGCAAACAATAATAGGCAATCTAAGCCAAAATACCACAGTATATCTGTATATATGAACTATGCATAAGCTCGAACCAAAATCCTTCAACTCATGAGAACAAGATATTGTTATTAACATGATTAAAGTACACATTGCTCAACTAAACCTGGCACTACCTAATATATGCCTTTGGGGGAAGGGAGGGAGGCAAGTGTCTAAATACTGCTGCTTGTTACACATGTTAAATGCAAACATTTGAAGCATGAAAATTATTATAGATAATTCTCCTTATATTCAACAGAACTGAATAACTTTTGCATAAAAATGCTATCTTAAAAGCTTACACAATGGCTATATTTACCAGTTTATATGATTTGAGTGAAGCAGTGCCTTTGTTTGCAATAAATGAAAGTGATAACTTATAGACATAAATACCATTAGGAAACCCAAAAAGGTTCATATGTAATATAACGCACCTATATTTAAGAGTAAATATAATACTGGCCTTATTCAATGAATTGAATGTGAACAGGACACTGGTGACGGCAAACTTCCTTATCCATGTGGTAAAGCAGCACATGTGTACGCCATCTGGACCTAAAACGCCCAAGTCGTCGAGGTTCAGGATCACCCGCTGTGGCCCTAGACGTGAAATAGTCATGCTTGTAGCCGAACCTTGCAGGATGCTAAAGGCAAAGCAAGTTAACACAGTTTCTTGCCGATCAAACTCTGTGTCCACTGATCATGCTGATCGAAAAAGAGATATAAATGTCTCCGAAAGTTTCGTTCAATCAGTAAAAAATACTCTGAGTGAAATCCTTTCCTGAAAACTACATTTGGCGACGCAATGAAATAAAGCTCCGTGGAATATTATATTAGCACTCTTCTAATGAATCTCTGCTCATAAAATCGTGTGGAGTGCACATAATCACAAAATGAATAAAGTTCATATCGTCAGAAAAATACTGATACACCAAATGCATCATACAGTAGGGCCTAATATCTTTGTAAATAACCCGCGGACATGTACCACCACACCATAGGCCAAGAAAACAATAACGAATAAAATCCACACAGCACAAACTGCTCTTAATTACAACGTGTACAATACATTGCTGTTTCCTATTCTTTTTAAATTTCATCTCGACAGAAATCCAAGGCACGTCTAGCTCAGTTAAACAATCATAGAAATTGTAACATCTTCAAAATAGACGTGCCTCGTGTAAACGGTGGTCAGCGTGCGGGTATCAAAATACGACTGAATGACCCGCTGAGCTGACCACGTGACCTTACACCATCCTTGGCTAGAAGCTATTAATACATCAGCCAAGGCGTGGATCTAAGAATTTTCACAATTTACAAGCATAAAATCCTACTGAAAAGCTCTAAATAAATTACCGCATTAAATACGTAAATACAATTATTATTCTAATAATTGTTGTTTAAGTTGAGAAAGTGCTCTACTTCTAGTTGTTCGCATATATGTATAAATATATGGTTTGATTATGTATATCATTTACGTCACAATATCACTGCATGAAAATTTGGCTTTACAAAACAAGTAAAGATAATGTAAATTTAATATTTACAATGCCTTTAATTGGCTTTTCTGAAAAAAGTCAAAGTTGGAAAAGGTAACCTTTACATTAACTTTACATGCACTTAAATATGATGTAATGTCCCACTTTTTCTTGACTTTACAAAAAAGTAAAGTTAATATTTACAAACATTAAACACAGTATTTGGGGTACATTAAATCTGATAATTACAAATATTAAATTTAATTAAATACCATCTTTAATAGCCACAAAAGTTAATAATTACTGTTTTCCATTCTTCTGAATAAAGCTTGTGCATATGATAAATAAGCTTTTCCTTCCTTAATATACTAAGTAACAACAGATTGAATTAAACTTTGTTTATTACTACAGTTGTGTATACCAAACATTTTTATACAAACATATAATCAAAAACATCAAATTTCGTGACAGTATCTGTTGTTCATAGTCTATCCTGCAAATCCCATACACATAAATAAGTATCCAGGACAGAGAACATTTCACCAAAATCCTTTTCAAACATGTCATTTTGTTTTATAAAGAACCAATTGTTCATCCTTGAATTTAAAGATTTGAATTGACATGAAACTGCACTCCGCTTTCTTGTTACTGGACATGTGTTTCTATGGAAATCAACAACTGTGCAAATATATATTTTGTCACATCTTCCTTTTCAGAGTCCAAAACTTTTATTCTCATGTAGGCAGTCTTCTACTATTTTCCTTAAAAGAAAAAAAAATATATATATATATTCAGTGACATGAATATGAATATTTTCATAGGCATCTGTGTTATAAATTCAAATAAACTGTGATATCAGTATTCACAGTATCATGACTAATTAAAATTGAAACAAGATGCAACCATATTAATAGATAAAAATTTCATACATGACCTTTAACCTCAAAAAGAAAATATTTTGAACCATTAATGTCAGCCTTTATTTTTACCAGAAAGACAATGTTAATCTTATTAAATAAGACAGATTCAAACAGATGAACATGTTGTTATTAACTTATTTTATGATATAAATGGACTGGGCCACTAGCCCTTATCTTACCCATAAGATTAAAATTTAACTGTAATTTCTTTGTTTATCATTACCTAATTTTTCTTTTGAAAGGATTATTTACAAAATATACTAATGTAGGAGTAATATAAGATTTCTCGTGACCTTCTGTAGCTAAGATACTTTTGCAGAATTGGAATTTGTCTTACTTGCAAGATAATTTGTGAAAAAGTACGGGCCTCAGTATCTATGGATAATTACTGAACACATATAATTAAGGCCAAACAAAAAAATATGTGTGGTTCCGGTTACACCTCCAAAAAAAATTAGGGTAGGTAGGTAGGTTTTTTTTTTTTTTTTTTTTTTTAAACAAAATGATTTTCTTAATTTTTCTAGATAATACCTATCATTCTTTTGCAAGTGGCATTTAGATGTGGTGTGATAATATACTACTCAATATTGGTAGGGACACCTGTATGCTAGCTTGCTTTGGATTTAATACTATTAAACACTTACACTATGTTTTGCAAGGAGGCCGTCATTGCTGAAACTAAAGCTTAAACCGGAGCCATTGATAGAAATCAGGGAAAATTCCGGAAAAAATATGAAAATTGCCAAAAAAAGTTTAGGGTCGGGGGTATAAAATAGGGACGGTCGGGTGACCGGAACCACACATATTTTTTTTATTTGGCCTAACTCCATTTTCCTTCTTAGTAATCAGGTAACAAAAGGACCAATAGTTGCTGCTTATCGAGCTATAGTGTGATACTCAAGTTATGGTTTAGGATATATGTACCTTTCTCCCAGTAGCATGTTACTGCTCATGAATTATTTCCTGATCTTGGAATTGTAAATTTGAGAGGTCCCTCATTTTGAA
Organism: Saccostrea echinata; assembly: GCF_033153115.1. NCBI lineage: Eukaryota > Metazoa > Mollusca > Bivalvia > Ostreida > Ostreidae > Saccostrea > Saccostrea echinata. Next base: position 2,569,521 of record NW_026889799.1, on the reverse strand, counting down.
GATAACATGCTAAAATGGAATTCATATTTTGATAAGCATTTCATACATCTGGAGAAATGTAGTCAATGTTTTCATAAATACATTTGAGTTTGAAGCATACCAAAGAATGATTTTAAAAATACACAATGCAATCACAGTCAATAGCTATGAATTGCCGAACACCCTTATGTTTGTTTTCTTCACAATTAAGGACATTGGCAAGGTTCCTGGCTATTGTATAGAATTTTTCAAGAACTTTTGAGTAGGTTTAAATGTACTAAATAGGCTATATTCTGGATCGATTTACCTACCAATCCAGCATTCTTTTTTTAGATTTTGTCAAAGTAGTGTTTTTACAATTCTTAATGCATTTCCTATGTAAAATGTTGATAAAAGGGACCTACATAATTTTTCACCATAATATTTCTTCAAAACACATTTATTTCATACAGTTTTTGTATTATATACATTATTGTAACTTCATTTCCTATGACTTCTAGATATTTTGGTTGAAAATGTAGATGTAGAAACAAGACATGGATATACCGGCACCGATCATCATTTTTGAGTTGCGTCCCTTAACAGCTAAAATTGGTCAAGAGACTGGTTGATTGTTCTTATCATGTAATTGACTGAATTGATTGAAACACATTGTCATAAAAATATTGGCATGGATTTATCTTTAACTTTTATTCGTAATTACTAAATGCTGATTCCTTCACACGACCTAAGAACTGTTCTCAGTCGGCATGGTCGACCTACCTCTCAGCATATGTCACATCTTTGCCCTTCCCAGCATACTGAGCATAACTATGGTAAATGACGACCTTTTTGCTCTTTGTCCCTGAATACAATGTACAACAAAGCCATTACTACTTTTCTTTCTTGCTGTATAGATGATTCTACCCGTTGAAGGAAGTACACGTGCTTTTGTTTACCTCTATAACATACGCTTTATTGGTTGTCACCGCTTAGAGAATTCTACACGGGAGATCACTCTCAATCACTATTTTACAAATTTAAAAAACCCATGTATTAAAGCTTTTTTCTCCGGAAAGCCCTGACTTGCCAATGTCCTTAAAGAATACTTTAGGTCCAAGCAATACTTGCCATCTATAAAATTAAACTATTGAACCCTTCTCAAGTGTTTCTTCTTCATGAAAGATCTGTCAATAAGGCGTTAACTCTCTCACAGTAAGCTGAGTAGCTGGAGCCTGGAAAAAGTAATAACACATTTTTTGAAAACAGAAATGTATAATTATACTGACTCCCGAACAAGTCAAGCAATTGATAATGTAAATAATTGTTTAAATAACATTTTAATGATACCATTTATTGATTTTTTTTAAAACTAATACGTACAAGTATCGTAAAAAAAACATTGGTATCCCTTGGTCTGGTAAATCATACATTGTTCTCATCCATGACTTTTTTCTTCAAGAACCTGCATAATTGATTTCACTGTACCTGTTTTTGAAAAATGGACATGGTTTAGAATACAAAATAATATCTATAAAATATAAACTAACTTGCCCTCTATTAAAAACATTTCCCCTACCCTGGCTTCTATTTTTTTTTTCTAGCACTAATGTAAACTGCTAAACATTCTAAAACTGTGACCTAGACAGCTGCTAGAATTGTTTTTCTTGGTCTTGTTTAATCCATGATCCTTTACAGAAAAAAATGGAACATTATTCCCAATTTATCAAGTAACTTATCTAAAATACATATTTAGCGTAGTTTTTCCTGACTTTCATCAGTTTCAATGTTCCACAATGTATGCTGAAAACAGATGGAAAACGTAAACAAACCTGCAGTGCATGCCAGCCCGGGAGCTCGAGCAGTTTTCCAAGCAATAACCTCCTTAAATCTACCGGTAGATGAAAAGGTATCAAATCAACTGATCAATTGTTGCACATTTTGGTCAAAAATACCAGAAAATCCGATGAGACCCGCTCAACTTGATTTGAAATGATTGGCTATTCAACCGAATACACAGTGCCATATTTGGGTTACTATTAAAAGTCGATCGTTCGGTTTGTATTCGAGAAGACTTGGATGAAGAGGATTACACAATACTGAGGTGAAAAACATCTGTATAATATGATAATATATATTTCAGTATTTTAAAGTAAAGGTTGTCAAATGAACGGAACATTTTACTGATATTACCTCTTATAAACAGAACTAATAAGCGTATGACTTATTCAGGGCACTTGCAATGTATGGGAACCAGTCTACAAGGCCACAAAATTCCGCCAAGAATAAACAAAGACTGAAAGAGATTGCGGGATGTTGTTTACGTGTGTCACTCCACACTGACTGCAAGGTAATGAAAATGTGCTTATTTGTTGTGTATAACTGTTTTCTGTCTTTCAAGATATTGAACAACAGTCGTTTAACATTTCAGACGAAACATCTAGGGGAGGGAGGGAAGAGGGGTCTCCTCTTAATTTGTTGCATCTACCACCACTGTGTATCAGTGTCAGGTTATAATAAATTAAAATGAAAAAAAATATCATCATAATAAAAATTTTGTTGTAGATTTAGGACAGCTAAATAAAGAGGCGACTATTTTTGGTCTGATGCGGGGGGGGGGGGGGGTTAAAAGATATTAACCTCCAAAATGTAAAGAGATATAATCTCACCTCAACTGAAAAAAGGAATAATAATCTTTTCTTGTCTGATGCCATTATTGCCTTTTCCTCACTGAAATAAGAGTTTCTGAGTCAGTTTATTTTTTTCCTTTTGTAGTGGCAATAAGGGGGGGTCAAACTTTGTTCATTATGGATAAACATGAATAATCTGTCCCTGATTATTAAGGAAATCAAATATTCTGTTCATCACTGGCTGGAAAATAATTAATCTGACTTAGCTGTCGAAAAATTACCTTTTCATAATTTATCTTTTGTAGAAACAAAGAGTGGAGAGCTAATGCATGGTGCTAAGTATGGAAAGGTCTCTTGTGGATTGGTTGTGCCAGAGACAAATGTACATTATTTCCATGTTGGGTAATGTCCTTAAGAATGGAATTTTTTTTTTCTCAGATATAAGGGACATGACTTTTTCATGTTATCACTGTACAGAGATCAAAATATTTTAAAACATTGTTAGATATTCACTACTTTATTCCATGTTTAGAAAAGTATTTAAAATTATTTTCTCACATTTTTTAAAGAGACCAATATGGTGAAGGGATTTTTTATTTTTATTCTAATCTTGAATTTGGATATTATACAGGTCAGAAGTCTCAGTACACTTTGGGTGAGTGGCAGTTGGGAAGATGGATGACCTTCAGATAGTTTGAGATGAAGAAGTTATTTTAATTGATTGAAAGTGATCAACACAGAATCAACTCCATTATGAAGATAAATTACGAGCAAGCCAGGTGAGGAATTTACTTCAATGTTTATCACATTGTGTAAATGAATCTTCATTATTAAGATCTTTTACATCTTATTTTTATATTTGAACTCGCTTTTCTAATATTCTAAACTTCCAAAAATAAAGTAGTTAAAGCATGCTACAAACATTTTATGTATCTTGGCAAGCTTTCAAGGATATTGCAGATGTGCTTTAATTTCAAAAGATAACTAATTAATGCAAACCTGGAAAAGAAATGGATGTTATTATCTATAATTTCGAAGATTATGTTTATTATTAGCACCTCCTTTTGTCCAACACCAGAGAGATCTGAGTACCTATCCTACTGTTGAATTAATTGGTGACCAAGAAAAGATGACAGAGATGGGGAATCAAATATGGATGCCATCGTGATCAAGAATATATACACTGACTAGAAAATATCTGAAAATTTATAGATGAACATTCAAGCATTTATAATAATGAAAGTTATTCAGCAAGAGAGTTTTTGCACAAGTTTAATTTCAGTAAAATTGTGTATATTATGCACTGAGGAACTTAGTATGTAACTCATTATGATTATCCATTTCTTTAGAGGATGTATTTGGAGTATATTTAAATAATCATTATCTTCTAGAAAAGAGCACACAAAACCTCTCTCTGAAGCATGACACATGTGCATACACTCGAGCATTTACCACAACCACAGTTACATATTTTCCAGGGCGTGTGAAGTCGAGCACACACATTAAAATGTGTGAAGCTGGACACATATGCAAACACACAAGCATCTACCACAACCAATTACATATTTTCCAAGGCGTGTGAAGTCAAGCACATACATGAAAATGTGTGAAGCTGGACACATATGCAAAAACACAAGCATCTACCACAACCAATTACATATTTTCCAAGGCGTGTGAAGTCGAGCACATACATGAAAATGTGTGAAGCTGGACACATATGCAAAAACACAAGCATCTACCACAACCAATTACATATTTTCCAAGGCGTGTGAAGTCGAGCACATACATGAAAATGTGTGAAGCTGGACACATACGCAAACACACAAGCATCTACCACAACCAATTACATATTTTCCAAGGCGTGTGAAGTCGAGCACATACCTGAAAATGTGAAGCTGGACACATATGCAAACACACAAGCATCTACCACAACCAATTACATATTTTCCAAGGCGTGTGAAGTCGAGCACATACGTGAAAATGTGTAAAGCTGGACACATATGCAAACACACAAGCATCTACCACAACCAATTACATATTTTCCAAGGTGTGTGAAGTCGAGCACATACGTGAAAATGTGTGAAGCTGGACACATATGCAGACACACAAGCATCTACCACAACCAATTACATATTTTCCAAGGCGTGTGAAGTCAAGCACATACATGAAAATGTGTGAAGCTGGACACATATGCAAACACACAAGCATCTACCACAACCAATTACATATTTTCCAAGGCGTGTGAAGTCGAGCACATACATGAAAATGTGTGAAGCTGGACACATATGCAAACACACAAGCATCTACCACAACCAATTACATATTTTCCAAGGCGTGTGAAGTCAAGCACATACATGAAAATGTGTGAAGCTGGACACATATGCAAACACACAAGCATCTACCACAACCAATTACATATTTTCCAAGGCGTGTGAAGTCGAGCACATACATGAAAATGTGTGAAGCTGGACACATATGCAAACACACAAGCATCTACCACAACCAATTACATATTTTCCAAGGCGTGTGAAGTCGAGCACATACGTGAAAATGTGTAAAGCTGGACACATATGCAAACACACAAGCATCTACCACAACCAATTACATATTTTCCAAGGCGTGTGAAGTCAAGCACATACATGAAAATGTGTGAAGCTGGACACATACGCAAACACTCAAGCATCTACCACAACCAGTTACATATTTTCCAAGGTGTGTGATGATGGACACAATGCAAACATAATCTCCTACCACAGACTCGATACACATGTAACATTTAATCCAAAGTATAAAGTCAAGCACAAACAGGCTCACTTCGTGAAGCTGGACACATGCATTTACTTATGCATCTTACAAAACTACATCTGAACCTATATTCTAATAGGTGTTTCAGCAATTTTTTTTCCTTAATTTTGTGAATATGTAAATTGCACCATTATGCTTACAAGATGTCAACATTATTAACTTGTACATAAATACTCATTAGATAGCCTTTAATAGTTTGAATTGGAAATACTAGTACTTTGCCTGATTTATGCTGTGTAGTTTCTCATCAGTGGTCTTAAGTAGTAACTGAGTATGACATTTTTAGTTCCATTTAAACTGAAAAGTTTTAACACATGTACATGCACCATAAAGTATAAATAATGTATTGTATTTTAACCTTTTTAATTTTATTCTTTGTCATTTTATTGCCTATTCTAGTAAAAGATGTAATCTTGTAATGTTTGTAACATTTTTTGATAGATATTTATGAAGCAGAAATTACAACAGAAAAGGTTTCAATATATCTACACTAAAAGCAAATAAAAAAGAGCTCTCCATCTATCAGATATCAGCAAATCAGATAAGTTAAAGGTTAAGTCATGGGAAATTTGAAAGTTTATTATATCTATATTCTGATATCTGATACCATTTTTGATTGTCCGTCTACAATATACAAAAATAGTATAAATTTTTATATTTTGTAGATGACAATCTCTAGTGTTATACCTTTAAAAATTTGTTCCTATATAAATCAATACTAATAAAAGTCTAACATTTCTAATGTTTTACTGAGCGGGCATAAAAAAAATCGATGTTTGACCGCTGAGTGAGATATTGGACCTGTCGATGAGATGTTCAACCGCTCACGTCACATAGTGGGTTAGCTAAATCTCATTTGCATTCGTTGGTGTTCAACATACATGTATGTCAAAAAAAATAATTAAAAGGTATAACAAAACATTTATTGACTGTGTTCTCGGGCAAAATGCGTTTTGTCGACCCCTCGAACCAAACTGTTTGCCTTCGGCCTAACGGCCTCAGGCAAACAGTTTGGTTCTTGGGTCCGACAAAACGCATGTTGCCCTCGAACCCAGTCAATAAATGTATAATACTAAATACAACTGGAAATTGATATAACGCTTGAAAATTTGTGTATTTTTAGTAAGATTGAGTTTAACAAAAATGGGGTGGGGGTAACACAAAAGACACATCAGATACTTATTTATATAAAGTCAAAAACCATTTGTTGAAATCTTAAGTACGAGTGTATTAAACAAAAAAGCCAGTATTTAAATAAGGATTTAAAAAAGTTTCATATACATACATACATATATATATATATATATATATATATATATATATATATATATATATATATATATATATATATATATATATATATATATATATATATATATATATATATATATATATATATATATATATATATATATATATATCAACTTTAATGTAGCATTAAAGGTGAAAGGTTAAATTTAATTACCTTTTCTTTTAAGTAAAGGTTACCTTTTCACCTTTACTTTTTGTAAAGTTAATACAAAGATGACCTTGCTTTTTAGAACACCTTTAATGAGATTTACTTTGCAAGTAAAGTTTTGTAAAGGTGTTTTTTCAAGCAGTGTAATGACTTAATTTGTACGTCAAAATGTATCAATCACGTATCACTTTTTTTATAAGCCGCTTTGTGGTTTATAGAGAGAAAACTGTCACAATCCAGATTTTGCAGTATTTCATTCTCTATCCACAGTACTCTTCCGCTATGCTCCCGAAACCTTTGTCATCGCTCGCTGTACAAGATTCTTGTAGAAGTTATAAAAGGTATACATCATAAGTTAAAATCATAATAAATGAAAGAAACTATCAATAGAAATGATATTTTATCGTTTCATTTTAAACTTTCCTTAAAAAGATTTATTTTCTCGGTTATGCAGCGTGCAAATAAAAAACAGGAAAAAAATTCTTCGAGGGGATGATTGATTGATAATGACCTTTTCACCGATAAATAAAATACTAACATAATCATTGTTCACCAAATACAATTTCTCAAAGAATACTGTATACCAAACCCTTATAAAGGTGTATATGTGGTAGCGTAGCGGGAACGATAATTATCGATAGAGAATGACAATGTAACTTGGCTTAGGTAGCACAAAACACCTATGAAATTTGTTTGAACTTATTTCTGAACGGACACACCGGAAAAAAAAATAAAATCAATAAAATTCAATTATCAATATTCTTTGTAAGAACAATAATTAGTTTTGACAAGTTTTCAATATATCTTGTAAGAAATTACAAACATTCTCTATATTGGTCATTTAGGGGCCTACATTCTTGAATGTTTATACCTATCTAAATGCGATAAGACTGCGGAACATTAACTGGCAAGATTGGAAATATGCTTACGTCATTTCCATCTATTAAAGTTAAAACATTTGTTGATATTCAATTAAATGGACGTGAACAACTCGGCGCGGACGTATTGAGAAAACCTTGGATTGAAATTCTTGTTCGAAATTTATTTTCAATCCATTTAAGCTACTCTTAATCGCGGAGTAAGTGTTATTGACAAATAATATTAATTTCGAAATAGTTTGGCATTTATATAAATCAGGGTTTTCTGTCATTTTTTAAAGGAAATAATTAGAGGACAATCATTTGCTTCTTGAAGGTGGTTAGATTTAAGAAATAAGCAAGACAGTTTTTGAGTTTGAGATTGGACACATCCTTGCTCCTGTTTTAGCTTTAATTTGCAACCATTTTTCAGCGAAGAAGAAATAAAAACCATCTTTTGTCATCCTAGAAATAAAAATGCAATGTATTCTGTTTTGTGAGGACATGAACAGAAATAAATTCCCCTACCCTCTTTTAGAATCAAATGGTCGTTTCCAGAAAGAATATATATATATATATATATATATATATATATATATATATATATATATATATATATATATATATATATATATATATATATATATATATATATATATATATATATATATATATATATATATAACGTTTGTGTGTCTTTAAAAGATTGAATTAAAAATTTTATCAATATGAATGTTGAAGTAATGCTGGCATTTTTGACGTTTGGACAGTTCAGCAGTAGTTCTTAATTAAACGTAATATTTTCATGTGTTGAAATAGCCACAATGATTTCCGTCATCAACCTTATTTTATCTCTGAAGTCCTGTATGGCTTTAATTTTGACATCATTTGAAAAGTCTGTTTCCTAGAAAGATGATTCTTATGTAAGTACTTCTTTTTTTCAAAATGTTGTACACTAGTATTTCATGATTTTGGAGTTTTTCTGTTGAAGATGTAATCAAACCTCATAATGAGGTTGTTTTATATTGTTTATTTCTCAATTATGTTGTCAATTATGTTGTACTATAAAATAAAGTTATAAATTTGTAAATGTTTCATTATTGTGCAAGTAAATAAATATCAAAAGTCGGGACATGTTTCTTGTAACCTTCCTTAGACATGCAGGATATAAACATGACGCAATTTTAATTTTTGGGGACTTAAAGCGTCTGATCTTTTCATTTAGAACAAATTGATCTAGTGATACAGTACAGAAACCTGTAACTACAACGTTTCACGTCTGCATATTTATCATTGCTCGCTCCGTGATCGGAAGGTCGTATGCTCGAATCAGGTCTGCAACTGACCTAAGTCGATAAAAAAAAAGGTAGTGACTGTTCCTTCGCTAAGCGCTCGGCATTTTGAAGTGAAAGTTTCTGGTCCTTTGGATGAGACCTTAAAAACCGAGGCCCCGTGTCACGGTCGGCGTTGGCCCTGAGTTTAAGGTAAATATGTAAATTTGAAGCCCTTCACTGGTACAGGGTGTTTCAGCAAACATGTCCCAACTTTGCGGTTTCAATATAAAGTTAGACAGTATTAATGTAAGAAATTTTTTGCAAAAATGAAAACCACATAATCATACAATTTTATCAGTATGAAAGTTGAAGTGATGCCAAATCAATTATTTTTTAAGACAGGCATTTTTAAAGTTTGAACTTCAGCAGCAGTTTTCAAAATTTAACGTCATTTTTTATGTGTTCGAAAGAGCTGCAATGTTTTTAAGTCAGCATCCTTATTTTGTCTTTGAAGTCCTGTATGGCATATATTTTGACATCATTTGAAAAGTCTGTTTCTTAGAAAGATGGTTTTCATATAAGTACATGTACTTTCCTTTTTTTTTAAATCATTTGCACTAGTATTGGTGATTTTGGAGATTTTCTGTTTGTGTTGATTAGTTCAAAACATCTATAGATCCATTTTTGGAGGGGGAAAAAACTGACAATCTGATTTTTGAAGACGTAATCAACACTTCAGTAGGAAAAATATAATGAAGTTATTTTATATAATTTATATCACAATTGTATTCCCAGAAAATGTGCTATAAAATACAGTTACAGTTTTGTAAATATTTTATTATTGTGCGAAAATATAGGCATCAAAAGTTGGGACATGTTTGTTGAAACATCCTGTATACGGTGACTTCTCTATATGAGTGAAAAATTCTCGAATGGGACCTAAAACCATATACGTGTTTTTATGCCTTTTCATCAAATATCCGTTCTTACAATTTCTTGAAAATTTCCAGACAACAATATGCTCTCTATAACTGATCACAAGTAGCTTTTCTCAGTATATTCCATTCAAAACAGAATTCTTTGTCTGATGAATTCTAAGCGTAATTCTGGTAATTTTGGCAAAATCTACGACGGACAGTTAGTCCAATATTTTTTATTCGACTGTCAATCTCAAATGTATATATATGTAATAAATAACACTAGGAAATGCAGATGGTCTGTACATGATCAAATCTACTGAAAAGGTCTTCGTTTTTTAACTTGTTATTTGTTTCTTAAATAACTGCATTTTTAATATAAAGTTGGAATATATTGCAATCAACAAAATTCTCATGAAATAATTTTACTTATCCTGAATATTTCTACATTACCTATTGTGTCGGTACATATTGTCATTTTGTACATATTGGCGAAAATACATGTATGTACCTACCCTCACTATACATATTGTCGTTCATTTGTACATATTTTCGTCGGCGATAATATGTACCGAGACGAACCTTTTTTCCTCCTGCACAATGGACGACAAAATAGAAAGTCACACATTGGCACTTTTTGCCGTCTGCAACAATATGTAGTATAAACATTTGCATATTTTGTCGCCGATATATTGTGATGGAGAATATTTACTAAGATCGTGAAGAGAGAGAGAGAAAGACAGGAAGATTGACACACACACAGAGACAAGCAGATGGATAGACAGAGTAATTTTGTCTTTATTATTATTTTTAACATGTAATGACAAATAGTTCACTTCGTTATTTTTATATTCTGTGCGTTATTGACAACGTAATGCATTGTGAGATTTTCTTTTCAAAAATATGTCTAGCACTGAAATGATGTTCCATCAAACATTATTTAACAGTCGTTTTCTTTTTATAAAAAAAAGTGTAACAATGCAAGTGGCATATTGCTTTAGAATTTGCATGCTAGAAATTTTGTTCTACATCAACATCTTTACAATGCTGTACTTCATCCATAAGATAATGATAAATAACTTAAACGTGATTCATGTTTGCAGTAGCTTTTAGTGTATAAAATGTTAAAGAGAATGATAGAATTTAAATCTCGCTAGTGTATGACTTATAACTTACTTATAAATCAAGCACTTCATTTACAAATATGCATACTTGTAATATTTTACAAACAATAATTGAGTTATGGATCAGTGAAGTATAGGCACTGAATAAAAGATATATTTTTAAAAGAATTATCAATTCATCTCAAAAGGAGTTTCTTCTCTAAGGCGTCCTCTTTCGCCTCTTGCATCGTTATTAGTATTATTTCTGAAAAAAATACAACAAACAGATTTTAAGGTATATCTTCTTTAATGCACTGTACGCAATTTATTAAAAAGTAATTTTAAAAATCAGATTAAAATGATCCTTTCTTTATGCACAACCTCTATCAGATATGAATACGTATAAAGATGTACATATATTTCTTTTGTTTTCTGTTTCATTTTCATCTTCAATATCGCTTATATCCAATTAATAGTTGAGTCTAAGCTAATATATCAAATCAGATAATATCAGAGTATTTATTAAATCGTAATCACTTAATTTTACACCACGATGATTATCACACAATCTAATTTAAAGTACACATCCATCCACAAAAGCCTTAAGCCATATCATAGGTCTATATTTAACCAAAAATTTTTGGCTTATAACATCTATGATAAAAAGGGAACAATAAACTTCATGGTCCCTGCTCTGCTTGTGGTCCAAGGGGTGGGGTAAACCATAAAAATTAGTGATATTTTTAAACGTTTTCCTTTTTACTCCTTGAAACGAAGCAGTAAAAATTGTGAAAATTGTGGTCTCAGGGTCAGGGGTTCCGCGGGGATGGGGGTTCTGCTGCTGATTATAAAGTGCATTTTTAAATTTTCTTTTCTGCTTCGTTTATTACACAAATAAACTTCCAAAATTGTGAAATTCATTTATGGCAATTGGGTCAGGGATTCTGGTTTTAGGGAAGGGTTCTATTGATTATATAGTGAAAATGCATTTATTCTTCTTCTCAGCTCCTGGGTATTTAACAGATGAATAAAGAGCATGGTTATGATGATCAATATCTTCTTTTCCAAACTTGTGAAATTTTTAACCCAGTTTCAGTGGTTCGGCGGGGTTATATAGATCATATAGTTAAAATGCATTTTTTGAAAATCTTCTTCTCTGCTCCTGGGTTTGTAACAATTTAACTAAGTGGGTACTTATAATGAGCAAGGGTGCCTCCTCCAAAATTGTGAATTTCTTGGTCCCTAGTACATGATTATGATGGGGAGATTGCCCCTTCCTAAATTGTGAAATTCATGGAACGTGATCAGGGGTTCTGGTATTAGGTAGGGTTCTATTGATTGTATAGTGACAATGCATTAATTGATTGAAAATAGTCCTCTCTGCTTTTGAGTTTTATGTAAACAAACTAAGCGTATGGTTTTGATAAGCACAGATGCCTCTTCCAAAATTGTGAAATCCATGTCCCCATGTTCGGGGGTTCTGGTGAAGTGGGGTCGGTGTATTGATTATCTTTTGCAAACGCATAATACTTTTTTTTTAAATATTGTTAAAACTGTATAGTTATGATGAGCAAAGTTTCATGGCCCCTGTGTAAGATGTTCTGGTTGAAGGGTTAAGCTCTATTGATAATATAGTAATAATGCATTAATTCTATGTAAATATCTTGTCTGCTTCTTGTTAATAAGCAAAAAAACAGAATGCATAGTTATGATGTTTAAGGGTTTTTCTTCCAAAAGTTTTTAAACTTGTGGTCCCAGGATCAAGGGTTCCGGATTTCGGGGTGGGGGTGTCTCTTTACAAAATAGTGAAAATTATTATTTTTTTGATTCTTTAAAAATCTATTATTAAGGGCATAGTTATGTAAGTGAGAATAGCTCTTCCAAATTCGTGAAATTCAGGAGCCAGGGTCATTGGTTCTGGTATCAGGGCTGGACCGTGTTGAATCTTTCGTAAATCTGTATCATTTCTTTGAAAATCTTTTTTGCTTCTGGGCATCTCTGAGGCAGAGCAGGGGTATTTTCTACCAGATTTTTTATATTCTATAAGATTTTTTTTAGTGTTCTGGTGCTTGCCAGGGCTCTAATAACTTGTATTCTGCTGAGAGAAACCATTCCCTTCACCATTCACTTAATCTCTAACTAATCACTGTTGATATTGTTGAAAGTTTAATAGAATACTAAATTATGCAAGAAGTTTGTATAATACAAAAAGTACTTTCATCGTTTAAATGATCAGGTAGACTTGTCAGTGGCAGATTAATAAAAATGAGACAAAATATCTCATCTTGTTAAATGTTCTTCAGAGATCAAGAGAGGTCAATGTAAGAGTTAAAAGTATCGGGAGGAAGAAAGTGAAGAAGCACAATTGTTTTGTTAATAGTCTGCAAGGTGAAAGTGTTGAATGGGGTATGTAGAACTTGTGAGTGCAAGATAACGTATTTCGTTGATTATTGTCATCTTATTTCTCTTGCTTTTGGGTAATAAAGCTTCATCTATAACTTTATTTTGTACTTCAATGGATCTAATAAAGTGTACATACTCAGTTGAGTGTGTTATGGACCTTAAGTTTCTTGCATATAGAATGATAAAAACATGACAATTTTAAAACAATTAATTTTCATTTATCTGAAACTCTTTGCTTAGGGTATGCACGTGTATATAGGCCCTGAAAGTACATGTAAGTGTATGATCCAGTCAAAAAAAGATAAGAATAATACATATTTTCAAACAGAATCAGGTATCCTTTGCAGTCAACAGTACATAAATCCCTCAATATCTAATATATTACTCACCTTAAATTATTTTTAAAATGAAAATAAAGTACCACCACTAGCACTGTAAGGACAAAAACAGTACAGCAACTTGAGATGATGGCTACTACCAATGGCAATTTTCTGTAAAAGATTCAACAAGATAAAAATGGTGAAGAACATTGAAATTGCTGAGACTCTGTTTTATTTAAAGGAAGTGGACGAAATATGAAGATTACATATAATCAAACTGAAAAGTCCATTGAAACAATACAATAATATACACGTGATTGGGCACAGCAAACACTGACCCCTGAAACATTAGAGGTTAAATAAAGTAATGCTTTAATTTAAGAGAATTCTTGGGACCTAATGTCCAAAACAAATATGATGAAAAGAATTGTAAAACTATTTGTCACATCGGTCAACTGCTGTGCATTTTGATTACATTATTTTTTAAGCATAAATTAAGAAAGTATATAACACTTTTCCCACTGCATGAAAATTTGGCTTTACAAAACAAGTAAAGATAATGTAAATTTAATATTTACAATGCCTTTAATTGGCTTTTCTGAAAAAAGTCAAAGTTGGAAAAGGTAACCTTTACATTAACTTTACATGCACTTAAATATGATGTAATGTCCCACTTTTTCTTGACTTTACAAAAAAGTAAAGTTAATATTTACAAACATTAAACACAGTATTTGGGGTACATTAAATCTGATAATTACAAATATTAAATTTAATTAAATACCATCTTTAATAGCCACAAAAGTTAATAATTACTGTTTTCCATTCTTCTGAATAAAGCTTGTGCATATGATAAATAAGCTTTTCCTTCCTTAATATACTAAGTAACAACAGATTGAATTAAACTTTGTTTATTACTACAGTTGTGTATACCAAACATTTTTATACAAACATATAATCAAAAACATCAAATTTCGTGACAGTATCTGTTGTTCATAGTCTATCCTGCAAATCCCATACACATAAATAAGTATCCAGGACAGAGTACATTTCACCAAAATCCTTTTCAAATATGTCATTTTGTTTTATAAAGAACCAATTGTTCATCCTTGAATTTAAAGATTTGAACTGACATGAAACTGTGCTCCGCTTTCTTGTTACTGGACATGTGTTTCTGTGGAAATCAACAACTGTCCAAATATATATTTTGTCACATCTTCCTTTTCAGAGTCCAAAACTTTTATTCTCATGCAGGCAGTCTTCTACTATTTTCCTTAAAAGAAAAAAATATATGTATTTTCAGTGACATGAATATGAATATTTTCATAGGCATCTGTGTTATCAAATAAACTGTGATATCAGTATTCACAGTATCATGACTAATTAAAATTGAAACAAGATGCAACCATATTAATAGATAAAAATTTCATACATGACCTTTAACCTCAAAAAGAAAATATTTTGAACCATTAATGTCAGCCTTTATTTTTACCAAAAAGACAATGTTAATCTTATTAAATAAGACAGATACAAACAGATGAACATGTTGTTATTAACTTATTTTATGATATAAATGGACTGGGCCACTAGCCCTTATCTTACCCCTAAGATTAAAATTTAATAACTGTAATTTCTTTGTTTATCATTACCTAATTTTTCTTTTGAAAGGATTATTTACAAAATATACTAATGTAGGAGTAATATAAGATTTCTCGTGACCTTCTGTAGCTAAAATACTTTTGCAGAATTGGAAAATGGTTGACTTACTTGCAAGATAATTTGTGAAAAAGTACTGGCATCAGTATCTATGCATAATTACTGAACACATATAATTAACTCCATTTTCCTTCTTAGTAATCAGGTAACAAAAGGACCAATAGTTGCTGCTTATCGAGCTATAGTATGATACTCAAGTTATGGTTTACGATATATGTACCTTTCTCCCAGTAGCATGTTGCTGCTCATGAATTATTTCCTAACCTTGTAATTGTAAATCTGAGAGGTCCCTCATTTTGAAGATAACATGCTAAAATGGAATTCATACTTTGATAAACATTTCATACATTGTACATCTAGAGAAATATAGTCAATGTTTTCATAAATACATTTGAGTTTGAAGCATACCAAAGAATGATTTTAAAAATACACAATACAATCACAGTCAATAGTTATGAATTGCCGAACACCCTTATGTTTGTTTTCTTCACAATTAAAGAATACTTTAGGTCCAAGCAATACTTGCCATCTATAAAATTAAACTATTGAACCCTTCTCAAGTGTTTCTTCTTCATGAAAGATCTGTCAATAAAGTGTTTACTCTCTCACAGTAAGCTGAGTAGCTGGTGCCTAGAAAAAGTAATAACACATTTTTTTGAAAACAGAAATGTATAATTATACTGACTCCCGAACAAGTAAAGTAATTGATAATGTAAATAATTGTTTAAGTAACATTTTTATGATACTATTTATTGATTTTTTTTAAAAACTAATACGTACAAGTACCGTCAAAAACATTGGTATCCCTTGGTCTGGTAAATCATACATTGTTGTCATCCATGACTTTCTTCAAGAACCTGCATAATTGATTTCACTGTACCTGTTTTTGAAAAATGGACATGGTTTAGAATACAAAATAATATCTATAAAATATAAACTAACTTGCCCTCTATTAAGAACATTGCCCCTAACCTGGCTTCTATTTTTTTTTTTCTAGCACTAATGTAAACTGCTAAACATTCTAAAACTGTGACCTAGAATTGTTTTTCTTGGTCTTGTTTGATCCATGATCCTTTATAGAAAAAAATGGAACATCATCCCCAATTTATCAAGTTACTTATCTAAAATACATATTTAGCGTAGTTTTTCCTTACTTTCATCAGTTTCAATGTTCCACAATGTATGCTGAAAACAGATGGAAAACGTAAACAAACCTGCAGTGCATGCCAGCCCCGGAGCTCGAGCAGTTTTCCAAGCAATAACCTCGAGCTCCTTAATTCTACCGGCAGATGAAAAAGTATCAAGTCAACTGATCACTGGTTGCATATTTTCGTCAAAAATACCAGAAAATCCGATGAGACCCGCTCAACTTAATTTGAAATGATTGGCTATTCAACCGAATACACAGTGCCATATTTGGGTTACTATTAAAAGTAGATCGTTCGTTTTGTATTCGAGAAGACTAAGATGAAGAGGATTACACAATACTGAGGTGGAAACATCTGTATAATATGATAATATATAATTCAGTATTTTAAAGTAAAGGTTGTCAAATGAACGGGACATATTACTGATATTACCTCTTATAAACAAAACTAATAAGCGTATGACTTATTCAGGGCACTTCCAATGTATGGGAACCAGTCTACAAGGCCACAAAATTCCGCCAAGAATAAACAAGGACTGAAAGAGATTGCGGAATGTTGTTTACGTATGTCACTCGACACTGACTGCAAGGTAATGAAAATGTGCTTATTTGTTGTGTATAACTGTTTTCTGTCTTTCAAGATATTGAACAAGAGTCGTTTAACATTTCAGACGAAACATCTAGGGGAGGGAGGGAAGAAGAGGGGTCACCTCTTAATTTGTTGCATCTACTACCACTGAGTATCAGTGTCAGGATATAATAAATTAAAATGAAAAAATATCATCATAATAAAAATTTTGTTATAGATTTAGGACAGATAAATAAAGGGGCGACTATTTTTTGTTTGATGCGGGGAGGGGGGGGGGGTTAAAGATATATTAACCTCAAAAATGTAAAAAAAAAAAAAAATGTTTAAAAGATATAATCTCATCTCAACTGAAAAAATGAATAATAATCTTTCCTTGTCTGATGCCATTATTGCCTTTTCCTCACTGAACTAAAAGTTTCTGAGTCAGTTTATTTTTTTTCCTTTTGTAGTGGCAATGGGGGGGGGGGGGAGTCAAACTTTGTTCATTATAGATAAACATGAATAATCTGTCCCTGATTTTTAAGGAAATCAAATATTCTGTTCATCACTGGCTGGAAAATAATTAATCTAACTTAGCTGTCAAAAAATTACGTTTTCATAATTTATCTTTTGTAGAAACAAAGAGTGGAGAGCTAATGCATGGTGCTAAGTATGGAAATGTCTCTTGTGGATTGATTGTGCCAGAGACAAATGTACATTATTTCTGTGTTGGGTAATGTCCTTAAGAATGGAAGTTTTTTTTTCAAATATAAGGGACATGACTTTTTCATGTTATCACTGTACAGAGATCAAAATATTTTTAAACATTGTTAGATACTCACTACATTATTCCATCTTTAGAAAAGTATTTAAAATTATTTTCTCACATTTTTGAAAGAGACCAATATGGTGAAGAGATTTTTTTTTTATTTTAATCTTGAATTTGGATATTATACAGGTCAGAGGTCTTGGTACACTTTGGGTGAGTGGCAGTTGGGAAGATGGATGACCTTCAAATAGTTTGAGATGAAGAAGTTTTTTTCAAATGATTGAAAGTGATCATCACAGAATCAACTCCATTTTGAAGATAAATTACGAGCAAGTCAGGTGAGGAGTTGACTTCAATGTTTATCACATTGTGTAAATGAATCTTCATTATTAAGATCTTTTACATCTTATTTTTATATTTGAACTCACTTTTCTATTATTCTAAACTTCCAAAAATAAAATTAAAGTAGTTAAAGCATGCTACAAACATTTTAGGTATCTTGGCAAATTTTCAAGGATATTGCAGATGTGCTTTAATTTCAAAAGATAACTAATTAATGCAAACCTGGAAAAGAAATGGATGTTATTATCTATAATTTCGAAGATTATGTTTATTATTAGCACCTCCTTTTGTCCAACACCAGAGAGATCTGAGTACCCATCCTGCTGTTGAATTAATCGGTGACCAAGAAAAGATGACAGAGAGGGGAATCAAATATGGATACCATTGTGATCAAGAATATATACACTGACTCGAAAATATCTGAAAATCTATAGATGAACATTCAAGCATTTATAATAATGAAAGTTATTCAGCAAGAGAGTTTTTGCACAAGTTTAATTTCAGTAAAATTGTGTATATTATGCACTGAGGAACTTAGTATGTAACTCATTATGATTATCCATTTCTTTAAAAGATGTATTCGGAGTATATTTAAATAATCTTAATTATCTTGTAGAAAAGAGCACACAAAACATCTCTCTCTGAAGCATGACACATATGCATACACTCAAGCATTTACCACAACCACAGTTACATATTTTCCAGGGCGTATGAAGTCGAGCACACACATGAAAATGTGTGAAGCTGGACACATATGCAAACATACAAGCATCTACCACAGCCAATTACATATTTTCCAAGGCGTGTGAAGTCGAGCACATACCTGAAAATGTTTGAAGCTGGACACATATGCAAACACACAAGCATCTACCACAACCAATTACATATTTTCCAAGGCGTGTGAAGTCGAGCACACACATGAAAATGTGTGAAGCTGGACACATATGCAAACACACAAGCATCTACCACAACACCAGTTACATATTTTCCAAGGCGTGTGAATTCAAGCACATACATGAAAATGTGTGAAGCTGGACACATATGCAAACACACAAGCATCTACCACAACCAATTACATATTTTCCAAGGCGTGTGAAGTCAAGCACATACATGAAAATGTGTGAAGCTGGACACATATGCAAACACACAAGCGTCTACCACAACCAATTACATATTTTCCAAGGCTTGTGAAGTCGAGCACGTACATAAAAATGTGTGAAGCTGGACACATACGCAAATACTCAAGCATCTACCACAACCAGTTACATATTTTCCAAGGCGTGTGAAGTCGAGCACATACATGAAAATGTGTGAAGCTGGACACATACACAATCACTCAAGCATCTACCACAACCAGTTACATATGTTTCAAGGTGTATGAAGATGGACACAATGCAAACATAATCTCCTACCACAGACACAATACACATGTAACATTTAATCCAAAGTATAAAGTCAAGCCCAAACAGGCTCACTGTGTGAAGCTGGACACATGCATTTACTTATGCATCTTGCAAAACTACATCTGAACCTATATTCTAATAGGTGTTTCAGCATTTCTTTTCTTTATTTTGTGAATATGTAAATTGCACCATTATGCATCTTGCAAAACTACATCTGAACCTATATTCTAATAGGTTTTTCAGCATTTTTTTTCTTTATTTTGTTAATATGTAAATTGCACCATTATGCTTACAAGATGTCAACATTATTAACCTGTACATAAATACTCATTAGATAGCCTTCAATGGTTTAAATTGGAAATACTAGTACTTTGCCTGATTTATGTTGTGTAGTTTCTCATCAGTGGTCTTAAGTAATAACTGAGTATGGCATTTTTAGTTCCATTTAAACTGCAAAGTTTTAACACATGTACATGCACCATAAAGGATAAATAATGTATTGTATTTTAAACCTTTTAATTTTATTATTTGTCATTTTATTGCCTGTTCTAGTAAAAGATTTAATCTTGTAATGTTTGTAACTGTTTTTGGTAGATATTTATGAAGCAGAAATTATAACAGAAAAGGTTTCAATATATCTACACTAAAAGCAAATAAAAAAGAGCTTATATTTTGTAGGTGACAATCTCTAATACTAAATACAACTGGAAATTGATATAACGCTTGAAAATTTGTGTGTTTTTAGTAAGATCGAGTTAAACAAAAATGGTGTGGGGGTAACACAATAGACACATCAGATACCTATTTATTAAAAGTTAAAAACCATTTGTTGAAATCTTAAGTACGAGTGTATTAAACAAAAAAGCCAATATTTAAATAAGGATTTAAAAAAAATTCATATCTATCTATCTATCTATCTATCTATCTATCTATCTATCTATCTATATATATATATATATATATATATATATATATATATATATATATATATATATATATATATATATATATATATATATATATATATATATATCAACTTTAATGCAGCATTAAAGGTGAAAGGTTAAATTTAATTACCTTTTAGTGTAAGTAAAGATTACCTTTTCACCTTTACTTTTTGTAAAGTTGATACAAAGATGACCTTGCTTTTTGGAGCACCTTTAATTAGATTTACTTTGCAAGTTAAGTTTTGTAAAGGTGTTTTTTCAAGCAGTGTCCTCAGCTACATATTTCAAAAAATTAATTTTATAGTTTAAGGTATGAGAAAAAACTTCTATCAATATTTAAATAAAACAAAAATGCATTGATCTATTATTTTCTAAAAACAATCAGAATTTTCTGTAGCAAGAAAACAGATTTTTAAAGCTGTTTTTATACTTTCACCATCATTATTTCCGATTAAAAAACTTGGAAATTAATATTGAAATCCTTTTAGATATTGAAAATATTATTTAACAAGGAAAATCTCACTTGTAAAAACAGAGCTTAATATTTTATGAATGCTTTTAAAAAATAAAATTTGATCAGTTACTTTACAAATTGTAATCAATGAAATTAGACTTGTCATTTCTATAATGACAATGCATTCTTGAATAAACTGGTAACTTGCCAAATACCAAGTAAGGTTTTTCAAGATCACAGGATCAAAAAAGAACTTTTAATGTTTTTCGTGATGCTGTTACTAAAACTAGATTAATAAGATTCAAAATCTTATATAACTTTTGATGTTTCGTAAACAAATGCACAACATAAACAAGATATAGCTACATGAATTGAGAGGGGTGTGTGAAATAATACTTACGGAGTTTTCTCGGTCGAGTGATTGTTAGATGAAGTTGTTTTGGCTTCCCAATTGCATTTATAGCATTCTTTATCTGCATAAAAGTGTATCTATATTTAATTTTGAATATGTTAGAAAAATCTGCAAGTTTTTATTAAAATTGAATACATTTGTGGGAAATAACGAATGACAATTACTCGCCTAGGTATACATGTATATTATATTTTTCTACCTCATTTCATCATATATTATCAAATTCTCTCAATTTCTATCAAACCAATAATTGAATTATATACTATTATTGCAAACTAAAATGTATTTGTATCTCTTTCTCAAAATATCAGACTTAAATAAGGTTAACATATGCTTAACAATAACTTTTTTATTAACAATTCGGTGGATATAATTAAATATCCACCGAAATATCTCACAGATGGAAAAAATACATTTTGGAGTTTATGAATGCAAAAGCCATTTATTTGACTAAGAAAGGGACAATTTTTATATGGTAAGAAGACAGTAAACCAGAAATAACACTTTTTTTTCAAACAAAATGCTGGGGCATTATGATTAATCAGTGCCTGCGTTTTTCAATTTCCCTAGGAATGTTATTTTTAACATAGAATGCAATGTACATGTTTTAAATTTACACAAGTTTATTGATGAAAAGAAAAATTCCGGATAATGTTAAAATAGACGATAACTTACATGTGTATTAAGGAATGTTTTTGAGTTTTGTGTGAGTTATTGGTGTGTAAATCTCACAGACTTCTCATGAAAGCATTTTCATGAAGCGTGCTAGAAAGAAGTGTAGGTTACTTGTGTTCGTAATTTTCTATAAAATGCACAAACAATTAAAGCATAATGTAAAATATTATCTAATAAATTGATTGAGAAGAAATGTATAATAAAGAACCTTTGCCTTTTTCAGATATTGATGTGAATAGAAAGCGAAGTTTGAAAAAAAAAACAATTTCACTTCAGTCAAAAAAACTATACAATATATAAACTAAAAAACAAATGATACAATGGTTATAATCTTATCACATTTATAAGACTTTTATTGGCTAGAAGGAATTTTTGGGACACATTGAATGTGCAGACGTGTAAGTTTTCATGATTTAAAAATAGATCGTCCTGTCTAAATGGATAATTTGATAATTTTTATAAAAATTATTTTTTTTTTTTTTTAAATCGTCAGACCTCTCTTTTATAACGTATAATTACATTTTTAACAGTGAAATACTGAAATTAATTTATGAAATAAAAACGATATTGTGTCACACTGTGAAATGATATCAAAATGATATCCTTTCACGGTGTGACAAATATCATAAATATCAGTGCGGTAAAACTCTCGTTTTCCTTCTCATAACTAGGAATGTTGTAAAAGGTACTCCTTGCCCTGTTTTAAGATAGAGAAGGTAAATAAACTATTTTGAAAGAGAATAAAACTGTCAAAATTCCTCCAATATGTCGTTGAAATTCATGTTTACAGAAATTTCAATCTCACATCATTTAGCTATGACGTCTCAACCGCTCAACTATGACGTCATGTAGCCTATGAGACTGTATTACAAAAAGACAAAGGCAAAAGAAAAACCAAAGGAAATGTAATAAACAGAAAATTCAATGTTTTGTTGTTGAATATGGAATTTATTTCACTCGTGAGACAGGATTTCTTTCATGTTCACTCGTGAAAATATAAAAAAAAAATCCTGTCCCACTCGTGAAATAAATTCCATATTCAACTACAAAGCATGCAGTATCCTATATTTGTTAGGGGGCATTCATTAAACAAGAATCACCATTTACCTAGTGGTTTCCGCTCATCACTCATTTATTTTAAAAAGGCAACAAAGATAAACTTTAAATTACAGATCTTTGAGATTAAACAAATAGACTTTACAAGATTTTAGCGTTCGCTCTTGCAAAAAAAAAAAAAAATACAAAAGGCTATAAACAAACTCGTAAGAAATGCAATATCAGTATTTACGGTATCAAAGGTTTTTATAGCGATAAATGCAAGATTAATATTAGAAATTTTAGAATAGTGCATGGAAAATGATAGTGAAGGATTTTTTTTTTTTTTTTTTTTTTTTTTTTTTGATTTCCAAAAAACGTTCGATTCAGTCAAATGGACAATAATTTCTCAAGTTCTTAAAAAATAATTTTTGGTGACAACTTTATTGAATGTGTTAAAATTCCATTTGAAATCATAAAATAAATGGAAATAGCGCACAGTTTTCAAGTCCAAAGTCAATTCAAACAATACAAATCAGAAGCAGAGGAAACACAGACCTCTAAAACATCAGAGGTGGGATCAGGTGCCATGGAGGAGTGACCATCCTCTGTCAACCGGAAATAACGGAACTAATGACAGATTGTATTCGCTGTCATGCAATACCTAACTTAAGAACCCTGAAACCAGGGCCATGAATTTTGAAGTTTAAGTTGAGCTAAGACTCAATGTTAACTACATCTATGTTAATAGTTTGGCTGCATGGTGTCAACTCGTAAGGAAGATTTCGTGAAAAAACACTAATTTTTATGATTTTATCCCCACCTCTCAGGCCGTAGAGGGTCGGGGATCATAAGATTCTTACTCTTTCAAGGGTTGATGATATATGCCAAAATTCCTTGAAATTGGTTCATAAGGCCTAGAAGAGAAGTTGAAAATGCTTAAAAAGTTTATAAACGATGATGAATGGACTTCGCATGACGCACGACGGCAGATAAAATTAGATGGCAGTGGGTCACCTGAATGACTCAGGTGACCTTAAGACTTACATAAATAGGCCTCTGTTGAGTTGTACTGTCTTGGACAAGGTGAAGTATAATTTGTGCAATCAAAGTGGTAGTTGTCTTGAATGATTGCTGCTTCGGTGTCAAACTCTGTACAAAAACCTTCAATTAAACATTAAAATTGTGTATTTGGATTTACACTGATACATGTAGACATTTATTTAACACAAAGTTTGATTAATATCAGACTTTTTCATCTGATGTACAGTACGGTAAACAAATGCAATCAATTGCTGCTAGAAAATAATTATACTAAGTAAAACTTAGTCTTATATTGGCATATATGTAAACGTTTGAAAGCAGATCAATCTCATCGCTACACTATTATGTGACTTTATTCATTTTAAGAATCATTTCCCTTACGTTGAAAACCGAACATATTTATACTAGCTAAACGTATCGTTCAACCTTCCCAGAATATAAATTCCTAGAAGTAGATATTTTAGGAATAACAAAACATAATCATTAAAAGTTTTCATTTTAAACGGTTTCATATCTCATAAGCATATTTATACATTAATTTTTAATAATCCCCATCCACCCAACGCCTCCCGGGAAAATATCGCACACACAACACTAACTTATATCCATAGATCAGGCCAGTCTTCCGGATTACAAAAATGTATATCTAGAAAAGTTTATGAAACCTTAATTTATTCTATTCATGTAATATTACTTTTTTTTATTATTTAACAAACTGCTGCTCGGTCACGTTGAGAATCGATTGTATCAATAATTGATAGATCTAGAAAGAGAATATGTGATGCTTGTGTTTAGTTAACACTCTTGCTTACACAATCCTTCAACCACATCTACATGTTTTTTCGTAATAATCTAACAAAAGACTAGCTAAAAGTAATCAAATGCATGAAACTTGATTGAATCATTTATATCTTATCCTTTGTTGTTTTAAAAACGATTTTGTTTCTAAAATTCTATCTGAATATTTTCTAAAATATCGAATAAAATTTACCGTTAACCTTCTTTCCAGGTGCACAAACTTCAATATTTTTGTCTCCTTTTGCATTTATAACGCAATGGTATTTGAAATTTTTCGGATTTGTGCATGATTGTAGTCTTGCATGGTGCTCACAATTTTTGCGCAAAGCTGACTGTGCTGCTTCTAATTTGTTGGAGGGACAGGAGACTACATACTCTACTGTACCCAAGGAATAGTCACACGATTCTAATAGACACACGATGCAATCCTGAAGAAATAAAGATATTTTATTAACACCTCATTTCGCAAGTTCTATGGTAGATACAATCACCTTGTCAGCAAATACAATAAAATCACTGAGTCAAATGCTGACTGACGTTTTTCATACTAATTGTTAGGCCATTATTTACACACTGATTTTTCCGTTATTTTCCCGATTATGACAAGGAGCACACGGCGGATGTGACAGGTCGGCAGGGGATGCTCACTCCTCCATGGCATTTGATCCCACCTGATGTTTTGGAGATCTGTGTTTGCTCTGCTCCTGCTTTGTATTGTTTAATGGACTTTTGAGCTTGTATACTGTTCGTTATCTTCATATATTTCATTCCCCCATTTTTTAATCCTGAACTAACATCATAAATTCATCTACACAATGCATAAAGTTGAATTGTACACGATTTAGAATAAAAAGAGTCCAAAGGGACTCTATGGTCCCTTAATACAACGTTTGAAATGATCAATGGAATGAAAATTTAATAACTCACACCTAATGCACACCTTAACAAAGGTATTTTAGAAGATTTTGAAAGTTATCTATCTTTAATTGCGAAAAAAAAATACATAAACACTAAACTTACGACACCTTAACCAAAAGAGGTCATTATTTAAATGAAGACTTGCATCAACATAATATGTCAAAATATCTAATATCCTTGCTATCTGAATGATTTTTAAGAAAAACTATCCCAAATTAAAATGCCATTCAAATCCAAGGTTGATATGATGGGGAAAAACTGGATTAAAAAAAAATGAATATCTGCTTATCAATAAAGATTATTGTAGCCCAAACCAAATTAGTCAAAATTTATAAAATATAGGATAAATCTGAAACACACTGAAATACTTGCATAATAATATGACTACTCACAATGCACCGATCTTTCTTCTTAGGAAATTTTAAAAGTTTTTGCTCATATATATATACTGAAACGCAAAAGAAACGCAACAAGCAGTAATCTACAAATATTTGAATTTTTTTATCTAATGATTTTCAAAAATAAATACACTAAGGTAAAACTTGATTTGAAAACATCAGAGATTTGATGAAAGAGTTATATGATTATCTTTTACCTTTAGAAAGTAACATATGACTGTTAAAACACCCCCACCCCGGCCATTCAATTACAGCGTGCAAGACTGCCATGTACAACAGTTGCAGCTTGATTTCTACGATGCAATAGGTTCATCAATCTCGAGATCTGAGCGAAAAAAATATTCTTTACCAATTTTAAATGCCTGTTTTTCGGACAATGAGGTCGAATTTTCTCTAGCCAAGCGCAGTATAGTAACCCTTGGACTTCCGGTCCAAGGAGTGTCATTCATGCTAATGATACGTAAGAGTCTGTTGAGGCGTGATGTGGGTCATATTTGCATCTGCAACTCTCCATCATCTTTAGTTTGAGATTGTCCAGCTAGAGCAATGGAAATGCCTGCTTAAGTCATTTTCAGCAAGCCTTGGCGTCGCTTACGGAAAAGAAAGGGGAATTTATTCTTCGGATGCTGCATTACTTATGATGAACAGATACAAATCCTTAAAACCCCATATTATTGCCAAATGTTTTGTTAAACATGCAATTTTTGATTTCTGTTAAGCAGACTCAAACTTAACTTACGGTAATGGTATGAAAATCATTCAACCGTTAAATTACCACTATTTACAAAGTTGAAGATGTCCTTATTTTTTAGATAAAAAATTATATCTTATATGTAATATGTCCTCCGAAAATATGATGTTGCGTTTCTTTTGCGTTTCAGTATATATATATATATATATATATATATATATATATATATATATATATATATATATATATATATATATATATATATATATATATATATATATATATATATATATATATATATATATATATATTATATGGCTATTGAACTTATATTGGTGAATATTGGCATGAATTGTCTGCACAGCCAACGAGTGCAAATATTCACCAATATTAGTTCCATAATTCTTTTAATATACAGCTAAAACACTTTTCCATGATCTATGATAATTATTTCAACTAAAAAACTTGAATTAATGCTTTTTTTAGCATCGGTTTTCAAACTAACGCCTGTCCTGTAAGTTTTCAATACCGCACCATTCCAATGACAAACCAAGCGTCATATTTTCCTTATTTAGGTTTCATTTCTGCTAATACGTACCTTTTCAAATATTGTAAACATAAGCAGAGTTTTGATAATAGGAATCCATTTGCTCATTTTCACGCAAACATATCTTTAGATCTGTAAAAACAAGAAATAAAAATATTGTTTTCTTTGCATTTCCTTGAATCATGAACAAATGTATAGTTTCCATATACCCAACTATCCAACTTCCTCCTACGACTACTTATCTACTCTCTCTCTCTCTCTCTCTCTCTCTCTCTCTCTCTCTCTCTCTCTCTCTCTCTCTCTCTCTCTGATCCATATGGAAATAAATTTTGTAAAAAGAGAAACATTTAAGGAGGCTGGGGGGTCAACAAATTAACCACAAATTAACCACCAGATTTAACTTATTTTTTTAGATATGATATCTTAAGCTGTCAACTATCATTTGGCAAAGAAAAATTTCAAAAATTTTAGTTTTAAAATTTGATCATTTTCTATATCTTCATATGGAGCTCTTCTTCTAAAGGAGATCAATATAGTCTAAAAATGGCCACAACCCCCCAGCCTCTTTAATCAAAATTTTAGTGCATAATGATATATAAATATGTTGTACTTTGATTACAAAGTATAAATAATAGGAACCTAAAAATACACTATTTATATACATACATACATATATATATATATATATATATATATATATATATATATATATATATATATATATATATATATATATATATATATATATATATATATATGCCTCCTCTTTCCCTACAAACACATCAAAATTAGACAAATACACACACACACACACACACCCTCACACACACACACACACACACACACACACACACACACACACACACACACACACATATATATATATATATATATATATATATATATATATATATATATATATATATATATATATATATATGCATTTAAATTAATTTCCTTACAGACTGGAAATACAAAATATATATTTATTATGAATCCTATTACATCTGTAGGAAATCGTGATAAGCATTGTAAGTGCATGTTTTCTATTCTTTTGTTTTCTGGGAGCTAGCTTTAAAAAAGATAAACATATTAAAACATTATATAAAAAAATCATCCTACTCTATATAGACAACGTATGAAAATATGTATGTTCAATTTTGCATAAAAATATAAAATTAATTTCCCATTGGAAAGAATGGATTCAACGTAATCGTGGTTAAGTGCTCTAATTCTAAGCAAAAATTATCTGACAATAAATTCCGATACGCTATGGTTTACTCACGCATGGAACCCAGCTTGGAAATGTCTTCGTTTATTGAAAGAAATGCCTTTTGAATCTAAAACGAAAGTAGAATAACTCAGCATAAACAAACATCCATTAAAGATGAGTATTTCAAATATATTGTGCAAAACGTTCTTTTTTAACATTCCTACTAATAAAGCACACAGATAAAGAAAATGATTGTCACACTTTGCAAAAGGAAGTTTCTCATTTAGGAATACGAACGATCAAAGTGCGCAGACGCAAAGTCCCACATAAATCAGGGTAGATAAAGCTAGAATCTTGCTAGAGGATTATTAGTCTTGCTAATCTTAATATCTATGGTTTTCTCTGTCTAGTAGATTGGTCCCCACCCTTAATATGAAAATAAAATTTTATGTTACGCGATTTTCTTCATTATATATTCAATGTTAATTTTCTCCATTTTCATTTTCGCTTCAGTGAAAAAAACCCTGACATAAGTTAAAAAAAACGAAATAGGCAGTTAAACGAAATCCATATCATATCCTTATGCAGTGTATGTACAACTCTCGTACTTTCATCATTTCAAAATATTATTGATATCCTCTGGATTTTGCTTATATCCTGTAAAAGTCCTGCTTTCTCATCTCTGAAATAAAGTATATTTCATATCATTTATAATTCTAAAACAAAGCTTCTATGCAGTACCCTGACAAAATATCTACGCAGCATACATGCAATATCTTTATGGCTCGTTAAATTTTGAAATAGTTAGGGCAATTGCAAATCATGTATTTACTGAATTGTGTCTTGGTAAAACTTACAGACTCTTCATTTTTTATAAGACAAAATTTCAACGTTACACTTTCATTCCTTAGCTGACATAACATGTTGTGTTAAAACCTATGCACGCAGTAATTATGAAACTTCGTGCCCTTTCAATGATGTTATCATAAAACAACATTATGATAATAGATAGAAGGAGATTCTATAATTATTTCACAATTGTTAACATGTATAAGAACTACATTAGCTAGAGAGATATAACTACCATCTCATTCTATTTCATAAATTTTGTTCCTGGACAAAGTGCTTCTAAATTTGCTGAGCAGAATTCCGCACAAATAAAATATAAGAACAGTGTGTAAAAGATAATATTTAAAACGAAAATGTTTGTTACTTCAAAGGATATGGACCCTGGTAGAAAAAAAACATTGTCAGAAGTGTCGAAACTGAACATATCAAGTAAATACTAAGAAATGGTTCCAGATGACAAGCTTGTAACAACTTCGTCTTTGTTCGTAAGACTCAATATCACATCTGTATTTTAGAAGAACTTTTATTCAACATCTGGAAATCCTAGTTAGTATACTCATAGTTCACCTTCAATGGATAAATTTCTTCAAAATCATTTTTCAGTTTTAATACTGTTAACATTCTAGTCACCATAAATGACTTAGAACAACCTACCTATACTAGATTCCTAAACTAAACAAAAATCCTTATAAAGATACATTTTTGTAAAGGAACCAATACCCTATAAAACATGTACTGCTCTAAGAGAAGACATCAGGCGCACTGAGTTACAGTATATTCGAGAAGTGGTATAAATTAAATCTGGATTCTCAAAATCTCCTAAGAACTTTTAGAAAACTCGGAATTATCATTTTGTCAAAATTCAGTAACATCAAAACGTATGACTTTTCTACAATTTAAACAGCCATTCCCGACAATAAATTAGAACTTGGCGTTTGATGTCAAAGACTGCGTTTTCATCCAACTGTTTTTTTTTTTTAATCTTGCGATTGGTTGTCTACAAAATTACTTTGTTAACCATCACTCTGATTCTATAAACAGGTGCTCTGAAGTTGATATTCAGACAATGCTGGAGTTCCTCATTGACAATATATACATGTATGTAGTCTTTGGAGACCAGGTCTTCCAACAATCTTTATCTAATCGTTATCTAAGCGAAAACGTACAATTTAATGTCTAACCATAATAGGGAGAAAATATGACATTGTACATAAAAAGTGTAGTGCCATGCACATGATTTCATATAATAAAACATATTAAGTGTACTATTCTTCAGAATAATACAGTCATTCTGATTAATCTACATTTTTGATGTCTCCCTCACATGCAGGGTGACAAATGTGCTGTTTCCTTTAGATGACAAAAAATAATGCTAGCAAGCATGCAGAATAACAATTGTGCTGTCTCCCTTTAGATCTGGATCGATATACAATAAATTCTGTAACGGTGACTTGAAATTGCCTGATGGCATATTTTGAAAACAGTGGGTAGGAGAATACAATAGGTTAACCTGGTATTTTAAATTCTATTTCATTAAATTCAGAATAATTTATTACAAGTTTGTTAAATTTTCGATTCTTCGGGATAAAAAAAAGTATTTGGATTGTGTTACATGTAAATATCAAAAATGCCCTCAGTTGACAACCGTACTCAGGCCTCATAATTTGTGATGTCTCCCAACTAAACTGCCCATAGTTTTATACTGAAACATTGCTTTATAAATCGGAATGTCACATTAATGTTTTTGCCTGAAGCAAAGAATCCATTTATTAGCAAGACTTGTCTTTCTTTAAATTATTTCTTTATTTAAAAATATACGCACTACCAATAAAAATTCTATATATGTTAAAAGATAAATTTGCATTTAAATTATTTATAACGTGATCAATACACATAATCCGGTTAGAGTCTGGACGTGTCAAGAGTTACAGGTGGGTGAGTATAATATACAGTCATAAATATCAATTACAGTCATTTACCAGGAGCTGTTTATTTTTTATGTACAACAATCTTCCCACTTTCCAGGTGTCAGTGTCTCAGTCAAAGTGTTCTGACTCTTAATATATACAGGTATATGATTCATAGAAAATATCAGCAAAAACACCTTTGTATCCTTTTTAGCAATCTCATTATAAGCGAAAGAAAAGTGACTTAACACTGAAAATTAGTAACTAGAAAATGGTATATAGCTTGTGTTAAATAATTCTATTAATTCAGTTTAGTTATTTTAATCCACAAAGTATTTATTTATTTATTTATTTAATTTTTCATTATTTATTATTCATTTATTTGTATCTATGTATCAGTATGTAGCCATTCATTTTAGACATGAATTCAACTTTTGAGAATTCATAAGGACATGAACTATGACGCTTCACGCCGGCATATTTCATGAAGCGCGTGCGTTAGCGTTAGGGCATCATAATAAATGTGCATCCATGAAGCGTTTTAGTTGTACATGTACCTCATGGATTTTCAAAAAATTGAATTCATATCTTATATATATTAACATTTGCAAATTTAAATATTTCATGCGTTAAAGATTATAATCGGGAAAATATGTTTTAAAATAATTTAATTTTGGTTGTAACGCGTCAATTGGATAAAAAATTTAGACTATATCGTATAACCTGGGTTGCCAACGTCACAATGACTTAAGTCAAAAACGTATCAATCTGCTTTACGTTTCATTTAAAATATGCACAATTTGAAGGTATTTTTGAAGGAGAAATTGTTTTATTTTCTACTCTTAATGATGGAAATTAAATTATAAGGAGTGAGTTTAATAACTACCCAAGTTATACTTGTATAACCTGGATTGGAACAGTTTACGCCTTTTTATAAACCGCTTCACAGTTAAATAAGTCACAAATGTAAATGTAAGTAATAAGGTATCATTTTAAAACATGTACACTGTATTGGGATATAAATATGGGTTGATCAAATATACAATAAAGCTCTTCAGGGTGATACCTCATTTTTTAAATATTAATATCATTTTTTCTGATTATTTGCCACAATTTTATGTCATTAAAGGATCTTTTTTGAAGAACTTCTAATGTCAAGTACAGTATTATGATGTCACAATGGTGATATTCATGTTCATTCATGGTAGTTCCTGAGAAAATGAACTGCATTCTAATTTGCAGAGGATTTTGAGGAAAAAATTATATCTTTAAGATATATGATAGGAATATCAAAACGCAGACATGATAAAGTTTCCCATAGAATATCACTGTGAACTCTGACTACCTACATATGAGGGCATAAACGAAAATGACGTCAGGTCTCTGCATCTGAGCTGTCATGACGGAGAGAGTGTCATGAAACATATAATTTTGAAATGTAAGCTATACCATGTCCCCGGTCTGAGATGGAATTTATATCATAAAAATCTAGCACAGGCAATTAAATTTAATTGGATAAATTTCAGATTATTTTGTTGAAACCCATAAAAGAAGTTTGTTCTCTAACTTATTCTTGTGAAAAGGTATAATACAAAGTGGAAAATACTATCAAATGTATACTAGTTTTAAAAATATTTTGTAATATTTTTTATGCAAGTAAATGCTTACGTAATGCCATATTTCAGGTGCCCTAGAATACGGTAAGTTCATATACAAACCAGAGTCAATAATTTATCACCTGCGGCGAAGCGATTTTTGTACAACAATTGAAAAAAATCTTTATAAAACTTTTCGTGACCAAACAAGTCTTGTTATGTTACAACAAATGCGTTGATCTATAGCCGATATAACCCTCTACACCAAGTGCTTAATACCTTAACCTTTACTTGGTAAAGTCAAATCAAGTTGGCAATTCAATTTCACGTTGTAACGCATTTAAAACCCTCAGGCAGCCAAACAAAGATAGCTACAAAGATATATAAGGTGAAACCTATTCCATTCACATTCCATCCGAAGACAAATTTATGTCAGAATAGAGAGGTTGTCGGATAACACCGAACATGGAAAACAGTAAACGGAATTTTAAGCGGAGTCACAGTGACACAGATTGTAGAGATATCGGATTACACAGCTTTCAATATATATATATATATATATATATATATATATATATATATATATATATATATATATACTTAGGCGGTGTCTGTTGCATAAACCTATGCGAATTATGCTGGTCAAAAAACGAAATGTGGCTAAAATTAATTATATATTTACGAGGGTCATTCAAAAATGTTCCTCAATATCATATTATTTTTACAAGATCTAAGATCAAAACATTTTCATTTTTAATAACATTTATTTTGTTGATGTGTGAAGTTTCATTCCATTTGTTAAAATGGAACTCATGTAACTCAATTTTAAAGCAACATGTTTAGTCACCACGGAGCAGGCTATAGAACAACGTATCGTCAAGTACAACGTCGAGAAAGTTTCAAAAAATTTGCCATTTCAATATACAAACGGTTTATAGCGTGATATCCATTCATGAAAACGTATCCATAACACTTGACACCTAGTTTGCTAATAGCTGTTCAAGTAGCTCAAATTTAAATTGTCAGAGATTTCAAATTCTTTAACGCGTTACTCTGCTTTCACAAGTTCCGCAATAGTGAAGCTCACATCACGTTTCATGATGTTACTAACTCTTTTGACAAGATTATTAACTTTAATCTGTTTCTTTGCAGACCGTACATCGTCCGGTTCAAGGTCTCTACCACTCAAAAACTTTCTTTTCCATGTTTATACGAATGCACAGCTCATTTCTGATATATTTTGTGTTCCTCCAACATTTTCAGAGTTTGTTTTAGACGTTTTCCGAATGCAAAGCGAAAATTCATCGTTATTCGCTGCTTTCTGGCATTCTTTTAAGTCATCGTTTTCTGCTTTTTTAAATGAAGTATATCTGTCTTAAGAAATTGATCTCTTTTTAACGAAGCAATGTATTACATTGCATTTTAGCAACAGATGTGAAACAACAATACTAAATTTGAACATTTAAATCTTATTTCGTTTAAGAACCATTTATTAGGGGAAGTATTATACACATAATAAAGTATTTAATTAGTAAATATCTCAGTTTTGACCCTGTTCCGTGACCCCATATTTGATGTCTTAAATCTTTGATAACTTGATAAATATCAAGATTTATTTATACAGAGAAAATGACATAAAACTCAGTATAGAATTTATACTTATTTATTGTGGCGAGTATTGGCCGTGGCACAAGAAAATGCAAACATTTGTGGGATGCCATTTCAACTGGGCAATCCCACCAAATTCAAACTGCATGTGTGTTTCAAAGTCTAACCGTCCCGGGTTTACCGCGGAGGGTCAGTACACATACAAACTGTTCAAAATCAACATACAAACTGTTCAAAATCAACGTCATATCTCAAACTTCAAATATCAAGCATATCAACTTCATATATCAAATCTTGTACATAATATATCAAATACCGTATATCCGGGGTTTTTTTCGCGATGATCTAATTTTCGCATTTTTGCGATCATATTTAATTTGCAAAAACTAAAACACGCAGAAGTTTTATCGGTTATTGTGTGCCATAAAAACGTTACCTTTTTTTAATTTGTTTTTTTTTTTAAATCGCATAAAATAACTTACGCAAAATAAAAACTGTACAAATCTACCCTTTCTTCGCAAAATTTGCAACACGCAAAAAAAAAAAAAAAAACGGATAATTATACGGTATCTCAAACTTCATAGATCAAACATCTCAAACTTCAAATATCAAACTTTTTCATATTTCAAACCTGTACTATACATTACAGCTCTAAAGTATACATCCCTGTCACCAGGAGTAAGCTTATTAGCTTAGTTTACACTAGCATTAGCATATCAACAAGGTGACAGTTCAGAACAAGTTTCACACAAATATTCAGTTATCAGTAGACTTGGTGTGCGCAGACGCCACATGGCTACAAGCTGGCTTAGATTGCAGTCACCCCTCACATTGGGGGAAGCAAAACAAGTCAACTGTTCCACGACCAATACTGCCCATGCAAGACCCCCCCCCCACCTTCCCGCTGGGTACTTACACACATCTTGATGTATGGTTGTGTTAATCTTTCAGCAGACTTGGAATAAATTTTGAAATTCCCTCTATTAAGAAAGGTGCTATAACACATTAACTAATAAAAACTTGCCAATGAAATATGTGCAGCAGAGCAAACATGTGCACAGACCTCTAAAACATAGAGGTGGGATCAGGTGCCATGGAGGAGTGAGCATCCTCTGCCAACCGGTCACACCCGCCGTGTGCTTCTTGTTATGACCGGGAAATAACGGGAAAATCCCTCGATAATTCAGTGTGTAAATAATGGTCTAACAACTACCAGGAAGTATGAAAAACATCAGTCAGCATATGACTTAGTGATAGATTTTATTTGCTGACAAGGTCATTGTATCGACCATAGAACTTACGAAATGATGACCTTAGACGAGAGTTGATATTGTGATATGATATCATATATATATATATATATATATATATATATATATATATATATATATATATATATATATATATATATATATATATATATATATATATATATATATATATATTTATATATTTATATATATATATATATATATATATATATATATATATATATATATATATATATATATATATATATATATATATATATATATAATGTGATGTATCTCACCTATTCCCTCTATGCTTAATAAAGCTTTAATTGGTGTTCTAGAAAGAAACTTCCCTACTATCCTGCTTCACAAATGTATATGCCACCTTGCAATGCATTTACATAAAGTTTAACATTGCTTGTTAATTTTGTTTTGAATTGTCCATTAGCCAAGACAAGTTTTATATACATGGTTGTAATTAATCAAAACAAATATCTGGAGATTTATAACGAAATAGGGGGAGTTTCATTCATTATCATTACATATAGCATAATTCTCAATCCATGAAAATTGCTAGGAAAGCCAATGCATATGCTGCTTTTTGATGAACCAAGTTTCATACATTCACTCTCTAATTAGCAATTTTAAGCAGAGCTATTTGAAATCCTTAATCACATTTCAAAAACTCCAGTTTCAAGGTTGAATCTTGCTATATTCCTATTGATACCTAAATATGTAGTTTCTCGGGAGATTCCCAACCCAAATCTGGATTACACAATTATAAGAATATATCACACTACTTTACTTAGTGATGGTTACCAATGGTTGTAGAACTGTTAATTATAATAATATTGATATTTTGAAAACATATACTGGTCTTATTCCTAGGAAAAGATACATTACCTGATACATGTAACAAGTTTATTCAAATTTATACTTACCAATAACCAGTTTAGCTGCAATGAAGATATCTGGCACTTTGACAGTGCCAATTTGAACCTGTGATTTTTAGGCTGCAATATTATTTCAGATGCTTGCAATACTAGTATACTTAACTAATCATATTTATGTGTTAATTCCTTTACCTCTGATAAAGAGTCTTTCAATAAACATTATTAATGCCTGTGACCCATGTATGTGCATCAGAACTCTATACAGCTCTGCATGACCATATTGTTCCAGTGTAGTACAAAATGCACAGCAAAGTATAAAATTCTTTTAGGTATAGATGTTTGATTATTTATGACACCAGTTAAAGAGATATATTTTCATATGCAATGAGCCTGAATATAACTAATACTGCTATCAATATGGACTTGATCCAAAACGGAAATTATATATTATTCTGGTGCTCTGATTAAAAACAAAACCAAACTCATTAAAAATGTAAATCAATTGTACATCCTGAAGTCTTAGAATCAGCATTATATACGTACATGTACAAAATTACAAAATATAAGCACCCTGCTAGGAGTTTTCAGATCCAAACACCTTAAAATGTCATCCAAATGCCCTAAGTCAAACAATCAGCATTATCTGTATAAAATTACAAAATATAAGCATCCTTCTAGGACTCTTCTGAGAAATAATTGCTACATTATGAAGAACTTAAGGTACATGTACTTGACAAAGTCTTTCTTTGGGTCACTTCTGATGTCTAAAGATAACTAAATATAGTTAAAATAAGACCATATATTCATTTTGCAACATACAATCTGATGAATATTCTATATGTTTTAATTGCTTTACAGAAGTAATTGTAATATTAACTTTGGTATTTGGAACACTGATATCTTAAATAAAATGGTTACTTCAGATTGACACCTACTCCTCAAGCATTCTACCCTTGACATCTCAAATATCCGACATCTCAATTGAAAGTTATTTCTTGACCAATAATTTCAAGACAATGACGGTTGACTGTATTTACTTTTTTGATTTAATAATTGGTCATCAAGATATACATGTATTCATTAATAAGTGATCACAAAACATTCTTGTACAAGATGTTGCAATTTCCAACCTTTCATTTGCACTATACAGGATCATAACAAAGATATCCTAATTCCAGTAATAGAAGATGGATGTTAATATAAAAATATTTTGCATTTTCCTTTTCATTCAAACTTAATCAATATGAGATTTATAAATTATGTGGTTTAACAATGATAAATCCCCCCTTTTGTAATACAAGATCATTTCATTTCCAATTTAATAGCTAGCAAATAGAATCCTCAACGAGAGCACCTAAAGATACGAGACTTGAGAAAGGCCTTTTCTAGAGGTTTACTGCTCCCAGACCCCACACAATTAAGATCCCTCTGTTTCAAGTCATATATATTGAGTTGGAAGCTCAACTCCAGTGTAAATCTGTAATAACTTATGATATGCAACTGATCTTATGACTTACCTATATAGCAGAGCCTCCTTTTCACAACATTAGTCTAAAATTTCATGAATACAAAGCACTGAACTCCAGGAAAGCTCTGGAGCATTTAAATAAATATAACAATACTCTTTTCTTGGCAAGGTAGGTGGTTTCATTCTCCCTTTTATTTAAATTCATCACATACTAGAGATATGATAAGGAGGTTTGCTTATAGATTTTATTTTTTCTTTATATAATCTAGTGTTCTAACTTTAATTACAAATTCTTTCATGAAACAAGAATTGTAGGGCTTTCTTTGTTTTGATGCTTTCATAAATTGTTTCTTCAAACAAATTATTGTTGAGTCTGAGCCCTGTTGTAAGTAGTGACTAATAGTTGGATTTGAAAGATTCACCAAGTTCTACTTTTACAATTACACAGAACATTGTATCTGTTATATTACATACTACCTGAATTTATATAAAAACTAAATTTAATCTTATTACAAATAGAAACCTAATATAAATGTATAATAGGTCCAGAACATTCTACTAATATAACCGGACATATGGCAAAGTTAAGGCTGCTGTACAATGTGCACCTAATAATAGCACCTATGCACAATCTATTGAATTATTTTGACCTTAGTTTTGAACAATTCCAGGCAACTGCAAGTCTTTTGTCCTTATTATGAGAGAATTCTATGGTAAAATTATAATATGATTTTTTTTTTTTTTTTTTTTTTTTTTTTTTTTTTTTTTTTTTTTTGCAAGATTATTTTATTGTGACATAATTTTGTAGGATTTACTGGTAGTTATATTTAAATATATATATTTTTTTCAGCTTAACTATAAAATATATGGAGATAACGAACAGTATTCAAGCTCAAAAGTCCATTAATCAATACAAAATAGGAGCAGAGCAAACACGGACCTCCAAACATCAGAGGTGGGATCAGGTGCCATGGAGGAGTGAGCATCCTCTGCCGACCGGTCACACCCGCCGTGTGCTCCTTGTCATGATCGGGAAATAACGGAAAAATCCGTCGACAATTCAGTGTGTAAATAATGGCCTAACAATTAGTGTGAAAAACGTCAGTCAGCATTTGACTCAATGATAAATTGTATTTGCTGACAAGGTCATTGTATCGACCATAGAACTTACGAAATGATGACTTTAAACGAGACAGCTGATATTCTTGTTTCATCAACTTATTTGTCAATAATTTACCTCGTTTTAGAAATTGTACATACGTAGAGCACGCTCTTGCGTATCGAATCAACTGAGAGATATATACCCCGTATGCAGGTGATGAAGGTATATTGCTGCATAAGTAAGGGAAGTTGACGACTGAAAAGTTAAAGTCATCACGTTTATCATAAAGTTTGGTTGTTAGATTATCATTAACGTCTTTTTCAAGTAAAATATCCAAATATGGAACAGATATGTCAGAATCTGTGGTATCTTTTATCTCAAGTTCACAAGGATATATCGTATCGACATAAGAATGGAAATAGCCATTGTTAATTGACAATACATCGTCGATATATCTAAATGTCGAGTTGAAGGCCACAGCAATTATGTCTGGTACTTTTATCTGGTACTTTTGTTTGAAATTTAACTTAATAGATTTACCTTAGTAAGCCCCCCCCCCCCTTTCTTTAAAAATAGAAATAAATTCTACACTCTAAGCTTGAAAGATAACACTTTAAGCAAGGATCTACACTCTAAGCTTGAAAGATAACACTTTAAGCAAGGATATTTTAGAAGCATATCTATGCACTGTATAAGCAGACTATTGCTTATATTTTGGTCTCATTCTACAATGGCAAAGATTAATCAAGTATAAACATTCAACCGATTTATGTATCTCAAAGGTGTTGGATGTACCTGATATATTGGATTGTGATGATACATATTTTCAATGTCTGGTTTTCCAACTGTTTCACAGATTATTTGCTATTCTTTTCTTTGACGTATTTGGGCCCATCCTCTCTGTGTCCACAAAAAGGTCCGACCGAGTTTCCATATTGTTGTTCCCCTATTCTGGCTTTGCATTTTCCGATTTCGACGCAGTATGAAACAAAATAATTAATGTTGATAACCAGTATTTGATCATTTAATGACAATACAAAGGTAAAGTAATTATTTTTTGGCATAACCGCGTGTGTGTCGTCTGCTGCGTAAATATTTTGAAATCCAACATCATCCGCCTTATTTAATAAACATCAACAGTAATAAAAGTTTTAAAATGGTTGCAAAACAATACATAAATGGAAAATTATACGATTTTTGAAAATTACAAAGCAAAAATTAGATGTATTTTTTGCAAGCATTTGTTATGCGTCTTTACTTTTGAAAGGTTCAGCAGAAAGGAATGTGAAGAACAAACCCGACCCTTTATATAGACAACGTTTGCTGTGTCATCCAAGCCCGAAAAGCCAACGCACAAGGGACCTATATAATAGTATATAGGTCCCTGCAAATATATTTTTCTCGTAAAAAAAAGGCATCTATTTTGTATACACAAATAGATGCTAATATTCTAATTTTTGGACTCAAATTATTTGAATTTATTGTTAGAATATGTGTACCAAATTTGGTTAGAATATGACGTAAAATAAAAAAATGTTATGACAAAAGTTTACAAATTCTTTTTGATTGACCCTCGTACAACATCACGACGTCATTGTAGTAAAATAATAGTTATCATTTTACTATCTTGTATTAATTTTTCATTTTGAAGTATATTAAATAAAATATTTGACGTATTATATTTTATAGACGTTTGTCAAACAAGAAAGTTGGGATAAAAAGACCTTGAATGAATTTCAGACTTCAAAGTACAAAAAATAAATTACATATAATTAAAGTACTTGGCACATAAAGCTTTTTTTTTTCAATTAAGGAAGTTGGGATTAAAGCATGCCAAATTCAATTTTTCATTTTGAATTTTCCAGCGTGCAGAGGTAACCGATATCTCAAAAACAGTCTTGAATGACTTAAAGAGTGGTTTACAAAGAGTAAGATTTGGAAAGATATTTTTAGAAGTCTTAAATGCTCATTTTAGCTCGTATGTATTCAACAAGGCCTGAAACCTCACATGTTGTAGGAAAATGATGTTATTTAGAATTAAAAATTATTTCATTATGAAACTGCCTTGAAATATGTCATGAACTAACACACATTCGGGAAATTAATCACAAGCTCATACAAGGAAGTTGAGTATTTTGAATGCTATTAGTTGTAATATTTTTTTCAATATGTTATGGCGAATTATTTCAATTTTGTATTTCATATCCATAAATTGTGCTGATAGTCGACGATGTAAAGGGTAGACTGTTATAGATATCATTTGATTGTTTTCTTTTTTTCTTTTTTTTTTTTAATGTTTTTTCTTTGCAGCATTCCATTGATTATCTTTTTTTTTATATGCATTTATTTCACAGGGCTGGAGAACATGTGTGCTGCGCTGGATTTCGTTTGAACAAAAGTACTGATAAATGTGAAGGTATTCTAAAAATATTGACAAATGATTTATAAGTGATAGTCATTTTTTGGACTAAAAAATCAAACTTTCCGAATTAATACTACTAATAAATACGTTTCAAGTTTTATTATTAATTTCAAAGTTAGAAACCTCCATATAGATTATATTATAATGGTGTGGCTATGGGCTTAAGTATATTCTCTTTTTCAGAGTGTCCAATCGGATTTTATCATTGGAATTGTGCAAAAAAATGTTCTTATCCAACCTACGGTAGAGATTGCCAGAAAAAATGTGATTGTAATGAAAGTCTATGCAGTTTTTCTTTTGGGTGCATTAAGTCCGAGTGTGAGTATTTGTGAAATATCACTAGTGTGGTATTCATCTATACCAGTTACAAATGAATCTAAGTTAGCAAGTATTTTCTTTTATACAAATTATCTTTCAAAAGCAACTGTATATACAAGGTTACAACACATCTACGATGCAAATATATAACCTTCAAAATATTTTAATAAAATTAAAAATAGATGCACATATTTTAAATGACCAAAGAGATCGCATTGACGATTATAATTTATATGCACATTCATGTGTCGGAAGACATATATAAGATACTTATTAGTTAACTAGTTGGACAATAAAGCAGGTTTTGTGATGGATTTTAATAAAAATTTGAAAAATAAATCTTTTACAATAATTTTAAGTTGTTGATTTGTATTTTTTGCCATTTTTTGTAAAGACTTTATTAGCAAATCAGTTTTGGTGTTTTTTTAATTTCAATTTAAAATAACAATATATGTTCACCTTTTAAAATCTGAAAAACAGTTAGGATCTATAATGAATGAACAAATTTAATGAATAATTTTAAGGGAGTATTACATTATTGTATAAGCTGGTATTATTATTTTAGATCAAACGCAAATCCAAACCAAAGTAACTCGACTATTAAAGAAAAA
This sequence comes from Saccostrea echinata, assembly GCF_033153115.1. NCBI lineage: Eukaryota > Metazoa > Mollusca > Bivalvia > Ostreida > Ostreidae > Saccostrea > Saccostrea echinata. Next base: position 2,526,695 of record NW_026889799.1, on the reverse strand, counting down.
GTCAGAGCGCACACTTCATTATGATGTGGACCTTTCCACATTCCAATTTCACTTAATTACAAAGGGAATAGACAGTAAATCTGAAACAATCACAGGATCCAGAACATCAACTGCAAACACAAAGACTTCAAGTCAACAGAAAAATGTATTCCCTACTCACATCTTATTTATAATAAGTTGTTCAATAGCAGTCTTTGTCGTATTATTTGGTGTCTATGTTGTGATCACAGTTTATAGAAATTGTTTTATGAAGAAAGAGCCAATCAATCAGGTGGATCAAAAAGCTCCAAACAAAGATCGCAGGTATTTTCAAGTTAAAAGAGCAATTCAGGAACAGCGTGTTGAGCTTCAACAATTAGGACAGAGCTATTCGTGCGACGATTCGATGTATTTATCCCCATCATATCTTGCAGATCCTCAATATGAGAAAATTGATGCATATGATCTTTCTCCGGATTGTTTTTCATTGGAAAAAATTCAAAGTTCGAGTGAATTTTCTAGGAATAAAGAGATATCAAATGAACTGGAAGAAGAAACTTATTTGACGCCAATATCTGATCGTCATGACTATGTTGAAGTTACTGGTTAGAGAATTTTGCTTAAGAAATGATTTGGTGGCGGTATTGATTTAAAATTATTTCTTAATATAAATTAACAATAACTAAAAAAAAAAAAGACTAAAAAATAGAGTAAATGATTCAAGATAAATCTTCACCCCGAAGAACGTTGTAACTTCTTCAGTCCACCAAGAGTGCCCTTCGCCGATAATTGTCATTTTCCCGAGAAGAAATGAGAAATAAATTAGTGTACCCCAAAATCCGCGCAATTAACACAGAATATACAAAATGTAAAGAAGATATATACACATCACCTTATACAATCCAGTTCCTTGTACATTTTGGTATCCTGATGTTATCTTTTATTTTCTTACTATCGTAATGTTTTAGATTAGTGGCAAACCCATTTTTCTTTGTGATTTCATTCAAAAAAAGTATAGTTGAATTTATTTATTTTTTGTCATTATGATAAATAAATACATGTATCTGGTGAATGTATGACATTAGTAGTATATTCTGCATATTTTTGTGCAGTTGATTTTCATAACAAATGTATAACTATAGCTTTGAGCAATTTTGTTTGCATTTATTATTTAAGTATTTAAGATCCCCAACGTTTTTTGAATAGACTTATGACTTGCATATGCCAGAGTGTTCGTACTATAGCTGTTTCGCAAGTGAAAACATAATCAATTATAGAATGTTTGAAGCATGAAAATTAAAAACAAAAAGATACTTACTACTCGATATATTGAAATTCAAGGGAATAACACATTATTTTAATAAAATTTTAAATAATATTTTAATAATTTAAATTTATCTTCTAATCTCAACAAAAGTTTTTTTTTCTTTCTAATACATGCGTTATTTTATGATTATGTATACTTAAAGGGAAAATGTAATTTGTGTCTGTATAAAAAAAGGTTTCCTCAAATAAGTGGGGAATCTAAAAACTTGTCATGTGTACTATCAATATAAAAATCAACATCTTTTTCAAATTTAAAAAGGAAGTTATAGATGAAATATGCAAAATATTAAATGTCCCTCATTAATGCTATGGTATCATATCTATTTCCGCTATTTACGATGCAGTTATCAAACCAAAATCTGGAAACAAAGATTTGTGTATCGTATATCCTTCCATTGTTCCTGACCTGCTAAGTTAGAAAAAAAGTCAGTACACCAAATCACAAAGGCGGATCAATTTGTGGTGGAAGATCCAGGAAGTTCGAACACCCTCAATGTTTTACAGAGTGATTTAATTAATAAAATAAAGTAAATATATACCTTTGGTCTCTACAGAAATATAAACCACTCATAATTTGTTTTTTGCTCTTTTGGTGTTAAACACTTCTGTGAACGTAAACTTTGAAAAGTTCTTCTTCAGTCAGAATAAGAACCGGCGTTGTGGAGTGAGACTTCTCCCATAGCCAGACCTCCCCTCGGAGGTCTGGTCCTAGAGTTAGATATCCCTCTGGGGGAATTTCGACTCTAGTAGGAGAGGAACCCGGGGAAGTTTCACTCTAGAGCTGCACTTTTCTGCAGGAAGACCTTTTCAACTACCAGTTGTGGAGTAAAACTTATCCCATAGCAGGTCTTCTCCTTTCCTTTAATCTTGCTCTTACTAGCACTACAATCACTCTTTAGAGATACATGTACTTTAGACACAATACATTTACAACGGTGCATTAATTGCAACCGCTTTCACTGAGAGTGGAAGATATTACTTTGGGTCTTAAAGTCCGTTTGTTCCTCCGCCCGAGTAGTTGATATTCTGTCCATGCCTAACACGTTCGTTTTTGGAATATTTAAAAATATTTTGATCTCTTGCAATGGAATTTTAAATTTTCATTTCGTATGGGTTAGATAAATACGCTGTACTTTTAGTATATATTAACGGTTAATATAATTTTTATGTCAGGTGACTTACTGCTATCTGTTTTCGTCCGTCGTCGTGCGTTAACATTTGAATATTTTCAGCTTCTTCTCTGCAACCGCTGAATTAATTTCAACCGATTTGGCATAAAACATCTATAAAAGACAAACATTCTGAATTTCAAGGTCCCCCCCCCCCCCCCCCGGCGTCTTAGGTGTGGGACCGAAATAATAATTTACAATCAAAATGAGTGCAATCTTTAAAAATCTTCTTTTTACTCCTGGACGTCAAGTGTTCAAACTGTTAGCATGTTTGTAATAAGCATTGAGCCCTCTACCAAAATTTTGAAATTCATTGCACTAGGGTCAGGGTTTCTGGAGTTAGGGTTGGGCTCTTATGATCAGTAATATCGTAAAAAACGTAATATAGTAAAAATGTATAAATTCTTTTAAAAAATCTTCTTTTCTCCCCCTGTATGTAAAGCAGATAAACTAGGTGCATGGTTATGATGATCAAGGGTCCCTCTTTCAAAATTGTGAAATTTGTGGCCTGAGGGTGAGGGGTTCTGCGGGGGGGGGGGGGGGTGTGACTCTATTGATTATTTATTTAAGGTGCATGATTTCTTTAAAAATCTTTTTGTCCCTAGATATTTAGCAGATAAACCAAGTTTATAGTTATGATGAGCAAGGTTGCCTCTTCCAAAATCGTGAATATCTTGGCACCTGGGTCAGGGATCTGGTGTTATGGCGAGGATCTATTGATCGTATAGATAATTGCAGTAATTCTTTGCAAATATTATTCTCTGCTCCTAGGTATTTAGCAGATAAAACAAATGTATACATGTAGCTAGGGTGAGCAAGGATGCCTTTTCCAAAAGAAGATGGGTGAACAAGGCGGGCAAAGTGCCTATAGTGCGACAAACATGAAGTGAAAAATAAAATCTCAATTTTATCAAAATTTTCTTTGATATTTCATCTAACATTAAAGTATACTTTATGTAAAATCTCTACAATTTATAAAACTCTCACAAAGACTTAAGTTTTTAGCCTACGAAATAGCATACACACACTAAGGAGGACAAAAAGGATCATTTTCTCATACTTAAACAACATTTTACGGATATGAGTGGGTCTTCGCTCCATTTCTTTGAAAGTTAATCCTAAAAAATAGCATATAAATATACATTGTTTGGTTTACAAAAACATGAGCAAAAACCAACTATATCTTAAAAGAACACTTTTATGACAAATCATTCGCATCTTTCTGTGAAATACCTGAAGTCCATTCAGTCAAGAGTCATATCATAAATATGATTTAAATACCACTATCCATCAGGAGCTATGTAGCGTAGTGGTTAGTGTGTTAATCTCAAAGCAATATGATTTTTATTGTTAGGAGTTCGAATCCCACGAATACCATTTAACTTTTTTATTATAAGAATAATTTTTTTCCGAGATTTTTTTTTCTCAGAAAAGTTTTGTTGATCATAATTTCATAAATTTCAATAATGAGAATTTTACTTTGAATACTTAATTCACAAATTGAATATGATTTTAATATCTGAAGCTATAGGCATTCTGCACGCTTTGTTCACCCATCTTCTGTTAAAATTTGTGGCCCTTTGATCAGCTAGGGGTTCATCGGGCGGTCTATTTATTACTTTTGTATAAATGACCTATATATTTTATAACATAAAACATAAAATTTAAATATTCCTTATCCTGTCTAATAAGTTCAAAAGCTATTATTTTTCTCATAAATTATCAAAAAGTCAGTATTTATCTTAATGGGTAGGGGGTGTTTCACACTATATACGAAACAAAACTTTATAACTGGAAAACATGGCCCTAGAATGGTCCTTCCTCAAGGGGATACATGTAGTATCACTCCAGAGCAATTTATGCGGGGGAAGTAATGCCCTGAAGTTGGGCTTCCCCTTTGCATAGACTTATATACTCTCATTTGATCCTTTTGGAGGGAAGTATGGCTCTGGAGGGGAAGCATAACTCTAGAGTTAGACTTTTCGTAAGGGGGGGGGGGGCACTCTAGAACAAGAATTCCGGGAGAAGTCTAACTATGGAGGAAAGTTTCGCTCTAACTCAGGTACACAATAAATCCCATGCAATTTACATCATGGGATAAAAGGCAGCGTGTGTATATCTATTAAATTTGAGTTGAATACAGCAGCTTTGAAGTCACATAATATTATTTCAAAAAGAGCACTGCATGTGCATATTTTCAAGTGAATTTGCATGTATTTTTTTTTCAGCAGTACACTTACCAATCAAATCTTGAAAAAATTGTCAAATATAGAATATACTTGTCTGGGTATTATTATAGGTCTGTTCTGAAATGAACACTGAAAAACAAAATGATGGAAATTACTCGCATTTATATATGTTGAAGAATTTGAAATTGCGATATGCACTTGGTGCATTTTTTCCATATGAATTGTCGTATAATTTCTTAACACACCATGAACAGACGGAATACATATAGACGTGCATAATGTATCAGTTCATGTATTCAACCAAGAATTGTAAATAAATTGTACGCAATCATTTGCAACTCTTGTACACGGTTTATATCGTTTTTTTAGATATCATTTTAGAAAAAGAATTATAATCATCGGTGACTTAGTCGCTCTTCAAATACTTTATATGAAGTTACTATTTACGTACAATATCAACTTGCAAAAGTGAAGATGGACGGAGTTTTTAAGTGACTTTTTTAGACTTAGGTACCTGTATACACTAAGAAGTTTTAAGAATCCCAGTCCAAAATATTTACTCTTTCAAATTGTGTTTTATCATCATCATTTTCAGAGGAAAAAAAATATCATTGATAAGTAACTATTGACATTTTTGGAAGCAACATTGTGATTTATTTCATTTTATAAAAAGCATCGTGTGATTTTACTTAAATCTTTAATCATTTGAATTAAAAGTTTAAATAAATAAGAATTATTATATTTTACATCATTGAATGAAAAACAAATATGGACAACTGATCATCGACATTGTACTATAAGCTTGCAGGAGTTACTTGTTCTTTGTCACCACCACTGCTGAACATCTTCAATGCACCCAAGGACCCAAGACTTTAAATACCCTAACCTGTTATTTTCTATTCCACAGTATGACAGATTGTTTTCACACTTTGTAGAATCTAAAGTAGGTCAAACATTAAAAGCATTTATTAAGGACCCTCTCTACACCAACTAAAGATATTTTTAAAGCAATGAAAATGTTATATACATTACATTGAAACATTTTGAGCTGATTCAAATCATTTTTAACCTTGGTTGCCTGTTGTTTTTTGTCAAATTATATTGATATTGGATAATAACCCATAAAACCAAAAAATATTTTCTCCTGTCAAGAATACAAAGGAAAACTATATTGGATGAAAGGGAAATCATTTATTGTTGTGTATTTCATTATATATTGTGAACAAATGTCAAATACAAACTTCTAAAAAGTAGAAAAACAGTTGTTTTTCAATTACAAAATATAACAAAATGTAGAATATATCAATTTGCATTACCTTATACCAAAATCTATTGGCTTATTTGCTGAAAGATATAAAGTTTAATTTATCTACTTAAAATAATTTGCATGATTGCATGGGGAAGCCTTGTAAATAAGAGAGAAAAAAAATCAAACATTGTTAAAAAAAATAAACACTCTCAAGGGACATAACTCATTTTTTAGCTGAAAAGTAATTTGCAACAGAACTCCAAATTTTTTTACACTTTGAAACACGCACTTTACCACCAACATTTTCAATGAATAAGTTTCTGATACCATCTTCTTGATGTCTTTGAAATGCTAGCTTCAAATGTGAAAAATTCAAACCAGAGGAAGCAATCTTATTAGCCATAAAATCAGATACAACCTTTTGATGAACTAAAACCTTCAAAGACTTGTAATTCTTTTCTTTACACAGTCTCCGTGAATAATTCTGACAAACATATTCAAATGAGACACTGTGTTTGATAAGAGATTTATCTATAATATGATGACATTTTGCAAGTTTCTGTAAGTTTACAGAGTCATAAAGTGCACAATGAGCTTGACCGGCAGATTCCAATGCACATTCTCTCATCAGACTTTCCTGTGAAAAACTACCAGTATGTTGGTGTAAAAGATTTCTGAAAACATCTAAAGTGTCCACAAAGCCAACAACATTTTTAGAAACATTCTTATACAATAGATTTTTCACAAGCAAAGGGAAATCAAAATTGTGTCCATTGTGCCCTAAAAGTACATTGTTTTTACTTGATGACACCCAAGAAGAAAAGTCTTCCAATGCACTTTGAAGATCAGTTGTCTGTAATACTTCTCCTCTCTTCATCAAAGTATTCTTCTTCAAATGGATTCCATGAACCAAAGTAGCCTTTGTTGAAATACTGCCAACAGGTTTTATGAACCTCTGAAACGTTTCATTCCCTCTAGCAGCCCCGATTTCTAGGATTTCACATGTTAGACCTATGATACCAACAAATTTGAAAAATGAAATATATTTTGGTTCAAATTTTCTTATAACTTTGAGTGAGAAATATATATCTGTAAAGAATTATTGTTTCAAAATAATAATAAATATGGTTCTTTACCTAACCCTGTGGTCTCTAAATCAAAGAAAATCCAAGTATAATCATCATCCATTAGAGGTGTTCTGGTTGGCAATGGAAGGGCGGGAGGAATCGATTCAATGTCTTAATTATTTTCTTCTTGTTCTATTTCAACTGATGTTTCGTAAGTTGTTCCTTCTCTCACTTCTTTACTTTCTTGATCTTGTGATGATGACTTCTTCAGATGAAACTTTCTCTTCTTGTATTTAGAACTTTGGTACCTTTCCTTTTCCAGGGCTCTTTTCCTATCCATTCTTTCTACTACCTTCTGTGTTTGGGAACCAGGTGAGAGACTCAGCTTCTTATTTACCTGAAAATAAAGATACAATAAATTTTGTAATATGTTACATACAATTTTCTATGGTATTATGCATAAAAAGTAATGTTTTAGCATTTATACATGTATGTGTATATCTTACCTCTGTTACATAACTTTTCCTAACATTTTTCTGGGCCACTGCTGCTGCCACTCTGAAGCATGTACTTTCAGAACCTGAGAGAAAAAGTGTCTTTGGATGCTTGTATGCAACACAGTTGTTGAAACTTTCACAAGCCTGAGTGGATCCTAAATGTGATAATTTCTGAACTTGCTGTATGTATGTTGAAATTATGTTTTCCAAATCTACTTTCAGTTCTTCACAAGTCAAATATCGACTATAGGGCAGGTTTTTTGGAACATAAGTATCAGGGTTCCTGCGATATTTACACCAAGTTCTGCATTCTGAGTGGTCCCCATACATGTGTGGCACAATGGCTCCCAATGATTTCCTCATTTCCTCTGGGTTCTTCTGGTGTTGGGCAAGAGCATAGGAAAAACACTTTTTCAAGTGAGCAATTGTTTTCCCCCTCAGTTGTGAATATTTCTTTACTCTCTGCAGGTCATATAATTTGTTGGTAAATGTTTTCTTTATATGGTTTCTGTCACTATATTTTGTAAGATCTTTACCACACACTTTTTTCGCTCTTGCTATTGTCGTACTATCTTCATCCATAACCAATTCACTGACACTGATGTTTTTATCGTTCATGTTCTTGATCATACCAACAATCATGTCAGGTTCCATTGACTTTGCTGATCCATCCCAATTTTTTCTGCCAAAAAATGTATTATACTGTATTTTTGCTGATGTGATCCAATTTTTATCACAAGGGCTTTTTATGATTTACTTTTTTTCTAATTTTTTTTTTACCATCCCAATACTATAAAATACAGTGTATTTTATAAAATAATGGTGCTCAAATAGTAATAAACAAAATAAATTATGACAATCCTCTGTGGTGGAAATAGTAGTGATTATACATTATGGTAAAATATATGTTCTTAAAAATATATTTATAGTTTTACTAACCTACAGTCATGTGATGCAGGAGTAGTTCCCTTTTTCTCTGCATTATAACATATTCGACATTTCCTGCACCGTACATCATACTGCAGTACTTTGCCTGTATTTTCCCCTATCAAAACACTGTGACCTATATAAAAAGAATTTGGAAACACTTATAATGTATGACTCTTCAAAGATTATTTCAAGAAGCAAGGTATTTTATAATATAGTCATAAGTGTACTGTACCAAATGTTAGGCAAATGAGATATATTGGAAATATTTTTCTTTCATTACAGATAACTTGTAAAATCTCAAATATAGGATAAATGTTATTCATGTACAAACTAAAACACTTATTACCTGAAAAACTGTTGTATTTCCTGCCACTTGACCTTGTCTGCCATCCAGCATCAGCTGACACCCTAATGCCTCCATTACTATAAAAAAAAATTAAAAAATGAAAATGTAAAAAGAGAAGGAAAACAAGTCAAATTCTATATGTCATATTTGCAGCTGAAAACATACAATGTGAAACACACATACGTAATTTAGCAGATAATATATTATACACGTGTATAGGTAAAGATAAAAAACATTACCCCTCATTCTTTTCAACCTCTTCCATGCATGCTTCAGTGCATGTCTTTGAGGCTATCGTCTCTATAGCTTTTCCAGATTCTCTGTCTCTTTTTTTCAAAGTTGTTGAAGTAACGCCAGGGATGTTCAATACAGCCAAAAGTAAAAGCAGGGCCGAAAAACTTATCCCACTGCTGGTCACACCTAGAAAGTACATGTATGAATAACAGAATAAATATATATAGATATATATATATCTCCAGATTTCCTTTGTCGAAATAGAATATAAAAATACATGAGAGGAAAACAAAAAAAAAATTGAATAATTTCTTTTTGTCAGCATTTTTCGTACCTGCACCAAGTTTTGTGTTGATGTCCCATATACTCTTCCCATGCCTTTTCCCAGGAGGTATGCAGGTAATGTGACCACATTCTCCGTTTTTACACTAAAAGAACCATAAGAGTTGAAATGAGAAAGGCTTGTCTTTTATATTAAAAAAGTAAGAAAACAATAAATATATATAGTTTATAAATAAAAAGAAAGACACTACTTACAAGTATGTATAAGAGACTCCCAAGTCTATAGTGTCTTTCTTGGAGACAATTTGATAATTGTAGCATAAATCTCACATTTCTCACATCCTTTATGCAGATAAAATGCCAGAACTCCTAGCTCAACCACTCGTCTACCCTCATTCCATTGAAGAAGATTTCTTTTTACATCGTCGTGTAAGGGCTCTAAGAAATTTTCAGCACATTCTTCGTTATTATCATCATCGTCCTCAAAATCTGAACAACTGTCATCAGACCATCCCTCGTCCGCGGCGAAAGTGCGAGAATAATCATGGTCTATACTAAAAAAATTATTTACATTCAAAAAAACTTTACAATAAGTCACGATTTATCAACGATTTCTTTTCACCAATTATTAACTTTATAAAATAAGTTTGAAATATCTTTAGCGATTCATGATGTAGTTTTTGACTACTACCTTGGATGCACGATAGACACTTTGGCTTCTGCTGTTTGTGTTACTGTTACTGTTCGGTTAGTACGTTTATATCGGCCGTTTTTAAATCTTCTTCTTACATTTCCCGCAATTTCGTCGGCCATCTTCAAGCTTCGATAGAAACGATGCGTTTTTTATATCTTCAAGTACTAGAGAGCGTAAAGGGGGATAACTGAATTTCTAAAATTAGCGATATGAGCAGATATTTTTTTTTCCGGAATATTGTCAATGGGCAGATCACTCTATTCCCTAAAAAAACACTTTCAAACCGGAAGACTCTTCAGCGTGCAGTGTATAGAGGTTTCTTAAATAGTTGTGCGAGTTAGGGCGTTTGCTCAAAAGTCGAGGAGTAAGTTGATCCTTAAATGTACGTCGCGGAATAGAATTCCATTACGAGACATACGCATCGGTCCTTTGGAACCGATGTCCCATAACACAATAGGTGCTGGCTCGACTGCTCAAAAGCAGTAAGTGCTGAGTACGGCCCTCCACCGCCAAGTGGTGGCCTTTCGATATAAGTGAAATTTGAGGAAGTTACGTTAAAAATAAAACAAACATTGTATCAGCTTTGCGTGGTGAAGGACACATATTTCTTGAATTCATGCAATGTAAGATACAGGTTTAAATTTGCAGTTCTCCACGGGTAGAGGCTTCTCAATATAAGTGAAATATTCTGGAAGGGACGTCAAACAAACAAACTGCGAAGTCAATGTCGGCATTGCCAATATTTCTGGAATTCATGCGCTGTCATTCGACTATTTAAATTATGATAATAACAACGGGTTCAATAACAAAGTTGAAGAAAATTATGTCAGCCTAATAATCCTTTGTATGGTGATTGAGTTTTGGGTTGTCAAAAATTAGCAAGGCAGCTAAATAACAAGTTTCTTGTAGTGAATAACAAGTTTCATGAGATGTCGTCGTAGCACTCAAAATTTTATAATACATGTATGTGGTAATAAAATGTGATTGATTCTAAAATGACAAATATGTATGTCTGAGGGGAAAAATAAATGCTAAATAGATTAATCTCTGTTACCACGTGCCCATATTTTTTTCATAGAAATATGTCATTATTTCAGACATGCACACTTGCAACTTAAATGTAAACTGATATTCCACGTCAAATCCCCAGGATGTGGACAAAATTTTTGCTTTAATTCTATTTATAGTTGAATTACATGTATCTTTATCTTGCAGTATATGCCTTTGCAGTCTTTGTATGGAAAAAGTCTGAAAAGAACAAAAGACAAAAGGAAAATCAAATGCACTTAAAAGTTCAATCATTGTCAACCTGACGAGCATTTCAAATTTTATTTTCATTAAACTGGTGTTCTAAGATATATTAATTTTACTTGAATCTTGTATTTAACCTTCTTTTCAAACAAAAAGTTTCTCATTTGGCAAAGAGACTTTAATTATTGGTTCCCTTTCAAAACACCAAACCAATTCCCATAAAAAATTTTCTTAACCTTCCAATGTTTTCAAATAAAGGTTAATTTTCGTACCATTGATAATCATTGTACGAGATAAGTCATTTTCTAAATTTCACACACGCACAAATTTTCGTTCAGTTTAAGATGAAAAATTAAAATATAGTTGATTAATCAAAGAAGGGGCAACTGAACATCGCCTTTATCTTTCAAGCATGCAAGAGTAAAAGTCATAAAACATCATCCTTTTAATGACAAGTTTATCTGATACTATTCAATCTTAACCAACACGACGGACCTCGATCAGTTCCAAAGTATAGTTTCATACAATCCAGTGATCAAACCCGAAATTCCTCCAAATATTCCTTTGAAAATTGAAATCTGAGTTACTTTGTGGCACGTTCAAAAGTAAGTTCTGCTTTCAAATGCTATTGAGAGAACGTTGTAATTAAATAAAAATACAAGAAGGCATTAGACAAGATTTTTTAAAAATCGTGAACTTTATTAATCCCAGGCGGAAAAAAGTACGTCGACAGTAATTTAAAGTTTATCCTGAGTGCAATTTAAACTTGGTTGAAGAATTAATTTATGTACGCGATCAGAAATTCTTTTCTGTTGAAATTTGTCCTTGGGTACAGAATTTAAATTACATTAAGGAAAGAAATACAATGACAGCCCAAGACATCCGCGTAATTTTCTACCAGCATACTGAACAGAAATTATTACGTTTACATTGACTTTATCATTTATTGTCATAAAGACTTCTAAAAAAATTGTCTTTATCCAATTCCTCTTTTTTTCTAAATGAATACTTAATATATATAAATGAAAATGCACCTGTCCCACTCCCCATCGCCCAACCCAAGGAAATCAATTATTTTACTTTAATGCCTGAAAATATCACTTCATGGGCACCATCTGAAAGCAAATGACTTCCTTGAGCAAGCGTAACATAGACTTGATCTCCTGATTTTAGGCGTATTATGAGAAGATTCGATGACGCTATGGATTTGGGTACACCATACGCGTTCGTAACAATCCTCTCTTTTGTTTGTCCATTGACAACGATATCGGCATTAAAAGTATGGTTATTATAGGTTAAAATATTACAGAAGGAGAGGCACGTCTTGTTTAGGGACTGTGAATATTCCAGTACTTGTGTTGTATCCGCCACCTTGACTGTCAATCACAGCTGTGAATACAATTTTCTTTCCTACCGTCCAGTCCTGTTTCGTGGCTGTTCTCCCAGCTGTGAAGCTAATTCTGGTGTTTACATCTAAAATAAAACAAGATTGTGTTTGTGAAACCCTGATGCCCCCGTATGGCAGTTCAAGGCCAAGGTTAAACATTTTTCAAATGTAGGTAAAATTTCAAGGTCAACTTAAAAAAAAATGTTTGTTCCAAAAGAAACATCTTGTCACAGGGAATACACATGTGAATAATGAAAACCCTAGCAACAACCATTTAGAAAATTCAATTATTAATCTCAAAGGTAAAGGTCTTGAGGTAAAAAAAAATATTGGTACTAAAGAAAAGGTCTTGTCACAAGAACTACTTACGTGAAATATGATTGTCCTAGTATCAACCGTTCAAAAGTTATAGGAACTGTCATATTAAGAGTTTACATATGTAGGTCAAACTCAAAGCTCAAGGTCAAGAGGGAAAAAATGCTGGTACCCAACGGAGGCATTGTCGTAAGGAATGCACATATGAAATACAAAAAAACCCTTGCAGCAATCGTTCAAAAGTTATGGCCAAGGTTAAAGTTTAATAATTTTTTGCAAAAGCATGTCAAAATCCAAGGTCAAATGATCAAATATGTTGGTACCCAAAAAAGTGTTGTCAAAAGGAATACACTTGTGAAATATGAAAGCTCTGGCAGCAACCATTAAATGATATGGGCGTTGCAGACAAACAAACAAACAGAGAGATTCACGGATAGATCAAAAAACTTCAATTAGGATTACGATTCTTCGATTACGGGGGCATAATTAGACACGTTTAAGTGATTGTATTTTGCAGATTGTTTTGTATTTGTAACAATAACTTAAGATTGGGATTTTGTGCATCTTTAGAGACTATCAGCTCCTCCAAAGCAAATTTAGAATTTGTTCAATTTACTTATTTATTCACTTGGGGGAGGGAGTGGCTAAAAGACACTACAAATACCTGTTTCTAGGTGTTGAATCTTTGTCTGCATTCTAGATAAGGCAATGTTTGTTGTCATTTCTCTACTCCTAGAGTCGTTTGTTTTAGGGTCTATTTTGACTGAAAAATAAAAGTTAATTATCAAGATAAACATATTTGTACGTAAGTACAATATAAACATTATTAAATGTAACTGCAAAATCCTGGATCTATCCCTACCCCACTTACAAACTTTTAAAAACAAAGAATGTGCAATAGATTATTGGCGAGTGGCATATGGTGTATTTTTCCTCCTGCACAATATGACTCTAATGATGAAAATAGATAGGAAATATTTATTTTACATCGGGATTTTTTTAAATTCATTCTGATGATGATTTGATTTAGACCATAATGATTTGAATAATCCTGACATTACGTTGATGAGAAAAATCAACAAAGGTTGCTCATGTAGAATGGAATGTATTTCAAAGATCAGTTTTGAAGAATGATTGATTTTTATCATTTATTACGTATATATATAATTTGTCATAATTTTGTAACAGGAAAGGAGGAAAATGCGACGAAACAGACCGGGATTCGAACCCAGGCCTCCTGAATCTTCAGTCAGGCGCTCTACCAACTGAGCTATCTGGCCACCGGCGATCGAATCCGTCTGACGCCAAATTCCTCCCTCCTTACAGGTCTTCGGCCCCCGAAGATTCCAACTTAGGTTCTTCCCTGGCAGGTCTTTCACTGTCACTTCCAGGGCATGGTCACAGAACCAAATGTAACAGGAAAGGAGAAAGATCCCTTTGACCTTGACATTGGAGTTTGACCATCTTTTGAAAAAAAATAAATAACCTTGGCCAAACCAGGGATCGACACTAACTTTTAAACTATAGTCGCCCGCAGGGCTAGCAGTTTGTAGTTTCTACTAGCCTTGATCATGAATTAGTTGTCCAGCAGGCAAAGGTTGCTGGCCGAGTCGCGAAGCGACGAGCGGGGTAGGTGCGGGAGGGGGTTTTCCCCTCCTGCTGGTGGGGGTACGGGGGGACCTCCCCTGGAAAATTTTAAAAATAGAGATGCCAAATCCTGCATTCTGGCTACATTTTTGGATAAAATTATATGTCACTTCATGTCTGAACAAAAGACATTTTTCTTATTGAAAAATTCCACATTTACAGTCATTTAGAGTATTCCGAATTACTATTTACATTTTGACTGCAAACTATCTGATTAAAAAGTTCGTAACTGGTTATTTAGTATTAAAGAAAAGTCAGTTATATGAAAAACCAGATCTAGATTACAAGGCAGGTCCGTCTTCGATACAGTCAAAAATGTATGAAAATTGATATCAGAAACAAAGTATTATTATTTCTGTATAACATGAACGTACCGGCATGCTTGTATAGATATGTGTGAAATGTATTTCAGTGTATGATAAAAAGATCAACACTGACCAATATACACCCGGGCTAATCTTCAATAGCTGTTGTTTTTTCATACTTTAACTTTTATATTCCTTGCATTTAAAGAAAGCTACATCTTACAAAAATATCTGACATATTCAGCAAGTGTGCAGCGTGTGCAATTTGTTCGGTTGCAGTCTCGTACACACGTGATTCGAAATAACCCAAACTGTAAGGAGCTAAAAATGCAGTAATTATATTTTTTTTTCATTTTGAGGTGTTGTCAAAAACAATAAATGCTCATGGAAGCTTTTGAAATTGCCAATCTATCAATCTGTCAATTCCTAATGCATCATGTTTCACCCACCAACAATGCTACGACATCGATGATGAAAACCACTGCAACATTTTCAACACGAATATTTCTTCAATAAGGATAATTTCATCAATTTAATTGTTAATTTTTTATTTAACACATGATGTTTATCTCTTTAATTTTTTTTTGGTTTGTTGAGATGTGAGTTATACACCTTTAGAACCCGAATAAATCAAGGAAACAACAAACTGAAATTTTAACAAAATTTAATAAACAAAACACGTTGTCAACTCCTGATAATTTGAGAATCACCGTATCTCTTGGTGTATCTTGTATTGGATCTACAACTTTAGACTCAGACTTATCTAAACACAACCCAACATTTTCTGACCTTTTCTCGGGCTTTGTGTCTCTCTGACCTTTACCGTCAAGGCCTTTTGACTGATTTTTCTTAAATAAACAGTTTGATGCAATATGTCCAACTCTATCGCAATTGAAACACTTTCTGTTATCTCCCTTATTAAAGGTGGACTTAAAGTTTGACTTACCATTTTGAGAATTTGTCGAACCAAACTTGTTTGGCTTTCCAGTCGACTTATTCCCTGTACCATTAAATTGGACACTATTACCACTAAGATAATTACTCTTATGTGCCGCCTGAAATGCATTAGACAATGCCACAACCTCCTCAATAGACTTTGGGTCATGCTCAAGAATCCACAACTGTAAGTCTTTTGGACAGCTTCTTACAACCTGTTCTCTCAAGACCATATCATACAACTTGCCAAAATCTGAATCTATTTTCTCACGTTCACACCAGTGATTAAGGTACCTTTCTACCCTAACAACAAAATCTTTAAACGACTCATCATTTGACTGCTTACCCTGACGAAATTTTTCCCTGTAGTCCTCAGAAGTAAGCTCATATCTCTTGAGAATAGCAGTTTTGATAACCTCATACTTATCACTATCTGCATCCAACAATCTTGAATACGCTTCCAAAGCCTTACCTGCTAACATAGGAACTAAGCGAATGGCCCACTGGGATTTGTCCCATTTCTGCAACCCAGCTATCTTTTCAAAAGACCGTAAAAAGACATCAGGGTCCTGCCCCTCCTCAAACTTGGTTAACCTAACAGTTGGGCATTTAATCTCATGAGGTTGAGACCCCCCACTTTTAGCATGTTCTAGTTCTTTTTCTCTTAAAGCTAACTCTCGTAATTTCAGATCTCTTTCTACCTCTAGTTTTGCACTCTCTCTCTCTCTCTCTCTCTCTCTCTCTCTCTCTCTCTGTGCCTGACGCTCTTCTCTCTCTTGCGCCCATCTCTCCCACTCGAGCTCTCTCTTGGATTGCTGCTCCTGACGCCACATCTCGAGACATTCTTTTACGTTTGTACCCTTTTCAATTAAGTCAGACATCCACTCTGGCATATCAGACATTGTGAAAGTTTTGAACCTGCAACACAAAAACAAAGTTAATAAAAGAAACAAATAAGCAAGCAAAATATTTCCTTAATTTACCCAAGCTCAGATGTATCCCACCGCTGCCACCAAATTGTTGAGATGTGAGTTATACACCTTTAGAACCCGAATAAATCAAGGAAACAACAAACTGAAATTTTAACAAAATTTAATAAACAAAACAAAAATAACTTTTTTACAACAAAACAATTAAAAATAATAGAAATGAAATGTCTATCTGCAGACCGTCCTAGGAAATGTCCTGGAAAGTAGGGTTAACTAATCACAGCACCTCTGCTTAACATTGTCAGAATTTTGGTGTTGAATTTCCTCATACGTAACCTTCACAAATGAAACATTGAATATAAATTCACAAATAACACATAAATCACTGTTTCCTAAACTTTCATAATGCTGTGTGGATTATCTTTTGGTTTAATCAATATAATTTTCAAAGAGTGGAATTGTTTTAAACACATAACTTTTTAAATGCTGGTCCCGAGTTGTCCGTCAGGGCTGCTGTATCCGACTCTCTCTCACATGTGCTGTTGTTAATGCATAACCAAGACTCTCCCTCTCGCCCTGGACTGGCTATTGTATCAAAGGAATTTAAGTACCCCGCCCAAGACTCGTGTCATTTTAGAAACGGGACGAAAGCCCGAGGAAATAGGACCCTGGGGAAAAATAGTAAAAAAAAAAAAACAACTATACTTAATGTATAGATTCTAACTATATAAACATATTTTACAAATTACATTTTCAATCCCGTTAATACCTGATGTACTTTTGAGCACCCGCCCTGGCTACTTCAGAACAAGCCAAACAGGTCTAATCGTGGCTGTAACTTCCCGGGTACTACCCGAACACGAGCTCTCAGGTAGATAAAATTGCTAACCGAGGGGCTCCCCACAGGATAAAGACCAATATCTATTATCACACGAAAGGGGTATCTTAAGGGCAAAATTTAGTTTGTTACATGGTTGTATCTGATGTCTTTTTGGTAACTGGTTGGTTGTCACACATGTGGATGTGTCGTGCAATGTAAACCGATAAGGTAAGTTACCAAGAATCGCGAAACAAAGGGTGATTCGGAAAGTAACAAAATCGGGACTTGTGCGTTTTTAAATTAATTTTTAAATGCTCCGAGTGATTGTTTGATAATAAATTGCAGTAGCCCTGCAGGACAAGCTCGATGACATGTTTAGTCCGACCTCAATTTCAGGTGTCCCGGGCTAGCGGGCTACCGTTAGTGTCTAACCCTGAAAACATTTGAACAGTTTGTGCTAATGCTTTCATACTTCATATGTGTATTTCTTGTGACAAGACCTTCCTTTGGATACCAACAACTTTGACCCTTTGACCTTGACGTTTGACCTACTTTTGAAAACCTTTAACCTAGGCCATTATTTTTGAACAGCTGGTGCTAATGCTTTCATAAATCACAGTGTATTTCTTGTGACAAAATCTCCCTTTGGATAACAACAGCTTTGACTTTTTACCTTGACCTTGGAGTTTGTCTTACTTTTAAAAAACTTTAACCTTGGAAAATTTTGAACAGTTTGTGCTAGGGCTTTAATACTTCAAGTGTGTATTCCTTGTGGCAAGACCTACAACAATTTTGGTCCATTGTCCTTGGCCTTGGAGTTTGGCCTACTTTTAAAAAACTTTATCCTTGGTCATAGCTTTTGAACGGTTGGTGCTCAGCTTTCATGTTTCACATGTGTATTTCTTGTGACAAGATCTTTCCTTGGGCAACATTAATTTTGTCTATTTGACCTTGACGTTTGACTTACTTTTGAAAAACTTTAATCTTCTTCATATCTTTTCAACGGTTAGTGCTAGGACTATCATTTTTCACAGGTATATTCCTCCTGGTATACGGGGGCATCAGTGTTTCACAAACACATCTTGTTAATATATATATGTAAGAGAGAGAGGCATGAACCTATCTGCAACACTCACAACCTTGTATGAATATACGACGTACAATCATGTTTATCCTAAACGTCTATGTTGTTGTTTTCTCACATTTTATCGACTTTTTTTAAAAAAAAAAGGGGGGGGGGCATGTCTTATGAATTCCATGTTATGAATGATCACAAATTTAAAAATTTGAGAGGGGGGGGGGGGTATATATCAAGCACTTGTCGTGTACAAGACTCGTAAAACAAAGTTTAAAACGCTTAATTTCTACAAGAACATGTCATTCAAGTGCAGAGTAAATATTTCCGTAAATTCTTCAGAATTTGATACATTTTTGGGAAAATGAACATGAATAGGTCCTTTATTTGTCCATCGTTTGAGTGTTGAAAGAAGAAAACTTTCCATATAAATGTAGTTGTAGTTCTAACGTGAAGCAATTTGAATTGTGCATCATTGATTCTGAGAATGACTTGATTGAGATAAGGTCTATAAAATGATAAAATCATACAAATAATTGGCTGAATAACCATTGACAATTAAAAAATATACTGTATATACAGGGAAAGTTTTTCCCCGTCTCTTTTGCCCTCATCCCGGGTGGGCGAATATAAAACGGGCAATTTGAAATAGGACATCATTATCTCTTAAATGCAACTGAATCTTTGCAAATTTAGTGTGAAAGGGCGAAAAATAACACGGGGCGAAAATAACCCTGTACGCATACAGTATTCTGACATGAATTTCTTTTCAGTTTGTAAAAGATCCCATCTTAATTGGTCATAAAACTTTGAATAAAATGAGTTACTTTTTTTAAAAAATTCTATAGTGGTTACCGTACATTACTTTAGATACATCAACTTTAATAGCTTCTTCAAGACTGGAATCTTATATGAAACATCGAGTTTAGTTTTCTGATTACTTTTAATATAAAACAACATTTTTATAGCTTTTCTTAATATCAAATCAAACCCCGGGGGCGGGGGGGGGGGGGGGGGCGGGTTACAGTGCCTGGTCATTCCATTGTATACGAGTGTTGTCCCAAAAAGTCGTAGACAATATTTTTAACTTTGTAAACATTCAACCAATACTGACCAAATTTTGCACATATAGCCATAATTTATTCCATGTTCCTTAATTTTTAAATGAATATATTACATGGCAATAATATTCTGACGATTTTAGGAAGGCCGATATGGTCTGTATGGTCCGGTATAATTTATGTATGTAACTATTCCAATTGCATTTGTTTCTCTGCATGTGGAACATAAAACTTAAACTTATATCAACGAAACCAGAAACAAAGTCTTAGTAATTCTAGTATGTCAAATGTTCACATAAATGTTTATTATTATTTTTTTAGAACGATAAAGTTAGTCACTGCTGGACTAATAGATTCCATGAGAATCTGAAATATTTTAGGAAAATATAGAACTGGTGTAGTAATTATAAGAATCCTTAATAAATGTGTAGAAAACATAGCGTCTGTATTTCATATCACAAGAGTAAAAAAAAGTGGAACACAATTCAAACATTATGTTAGTACATGAATATTTATATTATCAAATTACTCTGAACTTTAACACTATTTCTATAATTGAATTGCATAATGATTATAAACAAATATAAATGTATTTCAGATTCACAAATATAGTTTGCAGGTATGAAGGAGCAACCCATGATGCCTACAATGCCTACATACTTGCAAACAGTAACATACCATAGATCATGGAGCAGCTACCAGGTTGAAGTTGGCTTCTGGGAGATAGTGGATACCCTCTCTGACCATGGCCGATGACTCCCATACTGGCGCCTCAGACGAGACAGCAGGAGAAGTTTAACGAGAGTCATATCAAGACGAGGAATTGTGTCGAGAGGGCCTTCAGAGTCCTTAAGTCCAGATTTCGGCAAGTAAAAAATAGATGATTTAGTTTAGTTTTGGCAATTTTATATAAAATACAGGTATGAAAATTATCAGAAACACAAAACATAATCAGATTTTAAAAAAAAGAAGAAAGGAAAACATGAAAAAATAAGAAAATCTAGCATAAGAAAAGAGGGGGAAAATACTTTTTTACATAAATTAAACAAACTGTAATAATGTATCATTTCAATTACTGACTGCCTGCTATTCTATCCATAATTATGACATGAATGTAATTTTATATAAGATGTCTACACAAAACAGGAGGAGCTTTGGCTTACACCCCAACAAAGTGTTTTTGTATTATTGATTGTTGCTGTCGTTTGCACAACAGAGCCATGAAAGACAAACTTCCAACACCAATGGCAGGAAAAGTTCCCATCTATTCCAATAGCCATACTATTATTCAAAGACAGTCCTACAGTAAGTACACAAGCTCTCCTATTGTCAAACTAATGATGTTTGGCATCCGAGCGTATATTTGATATTGTTGATCCGCACTTTACCAATGAAAAAATAATGATGCTGTTATGCTTGACTAACATTTCTCCAAAAAATAAAACTATTACAAAATGATCAGAAAAAATATAATTCTAATTCTCGAGGGATTCTCCGATATGAATGTCCGTAGGATTATGATCAGAGTCACCATTTATTCTGGGGAAAGGAACATTCTGTATCTAAAGCACACACATTGAGATCAGTTACCAAAAGTAAATTAACAGTTTTTTTATCTCTCAAGAATACGGGAGTTTTCGATAGTTGAATTAATGTATGTTCAGTCTTAATATTCCCTAAATCGAAAACGGTCCAATTTTTCTAAAAAAAAAAAAAAAAAAAAAAAAAAAAAAAAAAAAAAAAGTATTTCTCTGTGATTCAGAATTTATATGCATGTATCTGATGTAGACTATAACCAAAAGGACCGTTCTGTTTTTATTCCCATAATACGTAGATATAACATGTAGTTAAACCAATAATATCAGCCTGTTTAATGAAAAATGCATGAATTATGTATCTATGTAGAACATAGTCTGAACAGATTAAATCAAAATTGATAAAGTATTTAAAAATGTATATAAAGAAAGTGTTCAGCTCCCATTAGTCCATTCTGCATTTTGATTGTCCAATGTATTACCCTCTCCCTATTTTGTACTTATCTTTTAATATTTATTCATAAAAGAACAAAGAGTCACAAACCAGGACGCAGTTCGCAGTTATGGGGTTTTAAGAGAGTATAATAATACGGTATTCCTCATAATTATAAACAATCAAAACTATTGACACTACTGAAAACGTGTGTTGTTTATTTACTCTTGTTTAAAACTTATCAGTATTCTTGTAGATTCATTATGTTTCGTTGTAGAAAAAGGGGCCGCTGACAATAGTTATGGGATATAATCCTTCAACTATAATCATATACTATGAAAAACATGGTTTAATTTTCTTTATTACATTTTCAACAGCGAAATACTGTGATTTATTTATTGAATAAAAGTGATATTCTCTCACAGTGTGAAAGGATACCAAAATGATATTCTCACACAGTGTGAAAGGATATCTAAGTAAGTAAAAATAATTTCTGGTCTGTCATAAGATAGAGATAGTAACTAACCATCTTGATAGAGCTAAAACTGCAAATTTATCCCCAAATATGTTGCTAAAATTCATGCTATGTAATGTTTTCAATCTCACAACTGCTAAGCTATGACGTCTCAACCGCTCAACTATGACGTCAAGCCTAGGACACTGTGTTAAGAAAAGACAGAGGCAAAGGGAAAACCAAAGAAAATGTAATAAACAGAAAATTCAATGTTTTGTAGATGAATATGGAATTTATTTCACTCGTGAGACAGGATTTTTTGATATTTTCACGAGTGCGAAGCACGAGTGAAAATATCAAAAAATCCTGTCCCACTCGTGAAATAAATTCCTTATTCATCTACAAAACATTGAATATCCTCTATTTATTTTTTTATATAAAGGGACTCACAAATTCACTACCAACCATACAATATTCAAACAAAGCAAAATTTTCCCTAGTGATGAAATATGAAGATAATGGACAGTAGTCAATCTCAAAAGTAAGGAGTAAGCATTCCCTGTTGACAGGTCACACCCGCCGTTGCTCCTTTTCATGATCGGGCAAACGAAAAATTCGTTGACAATTCAATGTTTAAATAATGGTCTAATAATTAGTATGAAAAACGTCAGCCAGCATTCGACTCATAGATTTTATTTGCTGTTAAGGTAATTGTATCGATCATAGAACTTTTGAAATGGCCTTAAACGAGACTCTCGATATCCTTGTTTCATCAACTTGTTTGTCAATAACTTATCTCGTTTTAGAAATTGTTCATACGTGAAGCATGCTCGTGAGTATCGAATCAACTGGGAGATATAAACCCCATATGCAGGTGATAAGGGGATATTGCTAGATAATAAACGAAAGTTGACAATGGAAAAATTGAAGTCATCACGTTTATCATAAAGTTTTGTTGTAAGGTTACCATTAATGTCTTTTTTTAAGTAAAATATCTAATTATGATACGGATGTGTCAGATTGTGTGGGGGTTTTTTTATTTCAAGATCACTAGGATATATCGAGTCGACATATGAATGGAAGAAACTATTGTTGAAGTTCATTGATAATACGTCGTCGATATATCTAAATGTCGAGTTGAAGGTCACAGCAAGTGGGATCTTCTTCTCATGTATAAGTTTTTGAATAAATTCTGCTTCACATGAATATAAAAATAGGTCTTCTAATAACCCTAACAAAAAAATACTATAGTTAATTATAGTTTACTATAGTTAACTATAGTGATAACTTTGACACTATGAAAACTTTGATTTACTATAGTTATAACTTTGACACTTTGATTTACTAGAGTTATAACTATGAAAACTTTGATTTACTATGGTCAGAACTTTGATTTACTATGGTCAGAACTTTGATTTACTATAGTGATCACTTTGAAACCTTTGATTTACTATATAGTGATCACTTTGAAACTTTGATTTACTATAGTTAACTATAGTAAACTATAGTATTTTTTGTTAGGGAATATGGCACAATTTGTACCCATGGGAATTCCGACAGATTGTTGGAGGACCTGGGGCTTACGACTAAGACCAAAAACTTCAGTTGCTTGTAAAATTTTGCAACATTAATGATTCTGTTTGAAATTGCTAGCATAAAAATGTTAAATTTTGTTAAATTTTGTTAAATTCTTTTTAAAAAGATTAAAACCATTTTCAAATCAATGTGAAATAGAAAGTAATGAGCAGACTTAAATGTTGGTCTTAGTCGTAAGTTCTTTTGTAAAACGGGCCCCTGATCTCCAAAAACTACACAGATATTGTCAATTAGGAAAATAAAGCATCTTTTTTATATCTACTTCAGAGTACTTGTGTGTACAATCAGAATGTTTTTAACAAAATAACTGTTAATTACTGATGACAAGGTACGTAAATTAACCAGTTCCATTTTTATTGAAAAAGCTGTTGTCTACGATGTCAAAAAGCCTTGACTAAATTTCATTAATTTAATATATTTATTATTTAAAGCCTAGACTTTAATACCAAGAAATACTCATCGATTGAAAATATCAGATTTTCTTTAAAATAATTTCAAAGTTTGAAAATTTAATGTTTTGGTAATAAACAATTTAAATTAGAGGTAGTTGAAGATCAGTCAGAAATATGTCTGCTTGTTATATACATACACATGTTATCATATACATGTTTATTCATAATACAATTATGGCGTAAAACTACATAAAATCGATCAGTGATATGTTTTATTTGGACACCTCATCGCTGTGATGACAAGTTGAAGATAACAAACAGAAATCGATCTCATAAAAATATACGAACAACACAAATTTGTGAGCAGAGCATTAAACAGGGACCCCTGAAAATTCCAAAGGTGGGATCAGGTGCCTAGGAGGAGTAATCATCCCCTGTTGACCGGTCACATCCTCCCTGAGCCCTATGTATAGATCACGCAGAAGGGACATTCCGTAGTCAAATTTGGCTTTCTTAGACAGAGCTACTATTCTCAAAGCTAGCATTATTATAAAAATATGTATTCAGTTACTTAAATCCAAATAGATTGAGTCCTCTCAACACCTAGGTAACATAAAATACTTCGATCCTGTGTCATCGTATGGAACAAATAGGAGAATCCCTCTGAAATGTCAAAGCAACAATCCCAGTCTGAAATTTGAATTTCTTGTCATGATCTATCACTGTTATCTATCATATGTTAATGACACAATAAAACACACGTGTATCTTTCTACTACAACACAGACAGCGTATATCATTTCTAGTAAATGCACTAAAAGTTTCACTCAAAGAAGAACTTAACAATAAAGATGCATAACATATTATATATAATAGAATAGTGTTTCTGCATTTTCAGCAGACAATTCAATGAGATTTAGTACCTTGTGTATCACCAATATTTTACTAAACAGTAATTTCATGACATCCAGTTTTCCTAGAGTTCTTTGATTCTTGAATTTTCAGTAAGGCATTTTTGACTGAAAATGGCATGGTTTATATTAATCCTCGTTATATAAAATGAAAATTGTCCTCTAACTGAAATTTAAAATGTGAAATATTTTACAAAAGCTGAATAGCCTACAGTATGAGTAAGTAGATTTTTCTACAAATATCGTTAAAACAAAGTTAAAAGTCTTATTTAGATGTCATAACCACCTTTACATATGTAACCAAGCTCATAAGCTAGTGGTCACTTTTATATAAATAAGAAACTTGCATGCAAAATTTGGTGTTGGTTTTAAGCGGTTATGACGTGTAGGAGTTTCCAAACGCATCCACCTTCTCGTGTTTTCCCAATGCCCTAGCAAAAAAGCTTATAGAGAATGATCCTTTAGCCCAAAAAAAGTTCTAACTTTAGTAGAACGTGCTATATACTTATGTTCTATGTACACTATATTCACAAATTTAGATGTAAAGACTATATATTAGTGTTGTTATATAATATACGATTGCTAAGGTGCACACAAATCACTAGACTAGATATACACTTAATTCACGTATGTCTAATGATGATGTACAAAGTTTACAAACTAAATGTACAAACTCCTAGTGTACACAAAAATGTACAAGCTTTCCCTACCAATTTTCATTTTATAAATGGCATATAAATGATTTTATTCAAATCTTTTTATGACTACTATATTTTTTTTTTATCAGGGAAGGAAAACAAATGAGAGGTAAAGTGGAAGCAACTAATCATCGACATTACACTTTAAGCTTGCAAGGGTTACTTTTTCTTGGTCATACACAATTAATGCTCAACATTTTCAATGTATCCATGGACCCTAAAATTTAAATACCTTTACTTGCCTTAGTATGACAGATTGTTTTGACGCCTTTGTAGAATTTAAAGTAGGTCAATCGATAAAATGCAGTAAAACGTATTGTTAGAGCTTTGCAAGGTCAAGGTCAACATATTTCTGAATTGAATGATAGTGCATGATTTCCATTAAACATTGATAATAACAAGGTGTTCATAGGAAAAGAGACAAAAGTACAGCTTTGTAAAAGTGATTGATGAAAAAAATATGTTATTACAACGAATTAAAATACAATAATGCAGAGAATCGAGTGTGAACATTTAAACGGTGCATTGGATGAAAAGGTTAAACATTTTAGCCTTGTAAGTTGTTAAAATATTTTATTTGTTAGGAAATTGGATGTCTTGGTTTTTTTTTTTCCGAAGGTCTGGAACTTTTGCTTTCACATCTACCTTTGAACTCCAGTTGAGAGATAATTTAATATGTACAAGATTGTAGTCATGATCATTTCTTTTTGATTGAATAATTTCATGCAATTGGAAAGGTGGAAAACAGTTAATTCTATCTGTTGAGGCAATGACAATGTACATGTAATTGACTTTAATTCATCTTAATAAGACTAGTGTTCAATGAGTACTGGAGAGACTTAAAGTCTTTATTTTCAAACTCATCAATAGTTTATTAATTGAAAAAACAAACAGTCGGTCGTACGGACAGTCATGAAAGTCAGACCCAAATTAATATCCTCCATTTTCAGTAAAAGCGGGGACAATGTAAAGGTTTGTTAACTAAATTATCTCTGAGGAGTGACTGTAGTACTAGTAAAAGCAAGTCTAAACAAAGGGAGAGACCTGTTGCGGGAAGTCTGACTCTACAACTAGTAGTAGAGTAGATCTTCATGTAGGAAAGAGTGGCCCTAGAGTGAAACTTCCCCGGAGATCCTTCCGCTCTGGAATCAGAATTCCCCCATGGGGAAGTTTCACTCTAGAACCTGACTTCTGGGGGAAAGTCTGACTAAAGGGGAAGTTTCACTCTGCAACACCGGTTCTTCATTTTGTATTTGAAATTTTCTATCAGTTGAGAATGAAATTTAAAAAAAAAAAAAAAAAAAAAAAAAAAAAAAAAAAAAACCTCATCAGTTAAAGTGGGAATAACTGAACATCGCATTTACAACTCAAGAATGCAAGAGTTACTTTTCCTTCATAAAACACTTGTATTCTTTTTATGTTCGGCTGTTAAATTCCACATCCTGTTAATTTAAAAGTACAAACCATTGTTATAGAATGTCCCTGTTGTTGTTCAATTTTTTAGGTCGTTTGTCAATTATAAAACTTTTGGACTCTTATTTTTCAACTTATCGGATAGTATAAGGTAATCCAAAAGACAAAAGAAAATTGATACACGCGGCAATCAAAAGCAATTTTTGATTGCACATTAAATGAATGCCAAAATAAACGTCCCAAACTCCGTGAATTTTATGGAATTCTTATTTCATTTCTTAACTTTTAGGTTTACGATTCACATTTAAATTAATACCCTACATAAGAATTGGAAAGGCAATGCTTATATGAAAAACAACTTATCCACACAGCACATTATGAAAAGGTTTTATAATATCTCCACTTAGCTTCCTTGTTTTTTGATGGTCAATTTCATGCCAAATCATCTTGATAATTTTTATTCAAATAATTATAGAATCTTTACATAATTGCAACTTATTCCTGGCTTTAACTCTTTCCTCATCAGATTTTTTTCAAAAATCCGTAAATTTTTAGCCAGAAGTATGTCTTTATATAATTCTCCGCCTCCATATTTATAATATAATTGGAAATAACGTTAGTACTTGGACCTTGAATCAATATTGAGTAAAAAATGCCTTTCATCATCAGAGAAAGACATATGCATGTTTTTTTTTCTTTCTTTCTTTCTGTTTGTCTGAGTAACAAATTGATGTTGTCATTAATTACAGAAGGACTTGATATCTTAATCAAGGCAGTATATTTTTGAATGGTTACCAGACTTAATTTGACCTGTAAATACGAGGGCCGTTCAAATTTTACGCGGACTTGTTGCACAGAAAAAATATTTGACGACATAATCAAATCATACATAATATAAAAGAATCGATCTTTACTTACATGTACATTAAAATTTCATATCAAAATATTGTAAATTAAATATCATTTTATGTGATTGACATGATATATCATAAAGTACAGGTACAGGAAAATCTTCGACGTCACGGGCATTATAAAAATGTGAGCTTTAATTTTCTCAACGTTCACCCTTAGTGTTTGATACTGTACTGTACATTTGGGTTACCCTATTCACTCAACATAAATATCTATTTCTTGTCCAGCTTAAACACTAAAGCTGGTATTGTATGTTATAGTTTATTTTAAATCCAATACTGCTGATATTTTTTTAAAAATTCTTAAAAATGCTTGTTTTGTCTATGATTTTAGCATTTTCAGCTTATATCCACCTTACTGAAGTCAATGTATTCTTTTGATCAATCAAGTTATACATTTTCTTACAATTGTTCAAAAACCAAAAATACGTAAAATTAATAAACTAAGTATCTAAACCTTTTAAGCTTTTAAAAACCTTAATGTTTACTTAACAGCAAAACTTTGTGATAAACGTGATGACTTCAACTTTTTAATCAACTTCCCTTACTTATGCAGCAATATACCCTTATCACCTGCAATATGGGGTTTATGTCTCTCAGTTGATAAGATACGCAAGAGTATGCTCTACGTATGAAAA
The DNA here is from genome assembly GCF_033153115.1 of Saccostrea echinata. Taxonomy (NCBI): domain Eukaryota; kingdom Metazoa; phylum Mollusca; class Bivalvia; order Ostreida; family Ostreidae; genus Saccostrea; species Saccostrea echinata. The sequence goes on along the minus strand of NW_026889799.1, from coordinate 2,498,027 downwards.
TTTCTAAAACAAGGCAAGCTATTGAAAAAAAGTTGATTGAACAAGGATATTAACTGTCTCATTTAAAGTCATCATTTCGCAAGTTTTATGGTCGATACATGACCATGTCAGCTAATACAAGCTATTATTGAGTCAAATTCTGACTGATGTTTTTCAATTGTTAGACCATTATTTACACATTAAATTGTCTACGGATTTTTCTGTCTTTCCCGATCATGACAAGGAACACACGGCGGATGTGACTGGTTGGCAGGGGATACTTACTCCTTCATTGCACCTGATCCCACCACTGATGTTTTTTGAGGTTCGCGTTTGCTGTGCTCCCGATTTGTGTTGTTTAAATATATTTTGGCCTTGAATACTGTTCGTTATCGCCTGATTTCCTTATAATAGACAAAATGATAAACTTTTCGGAAAAGTATACTGCTGAAATTTAAGATTTATTGGATTAAATACTATATATATCATACATAGCACTTGCCATGAAAGTATGCTTACTAGTAAAATTTTTCATTCTTAAATAAATAAACAATTACCATAATTTAGATTTGGTCGTCAGCATAGCATGTGGCATGTCGTTATATGGAAATGTACTTAGAGTATAATAATTATTATAATAACTGTTTCATTTTGCTATATTAGCATTGAAAAAGTAAAAAAAAAATCTTAGAATGAAAACTTTGTTTTATTCTTATCTTCAGTTGTTTCTACCATAAATGTACATATAATTACCCACAACATTCTATGTCTCTTACACAAATTATGTTTTTCTTCAGTTCGGTTATTATGAAATTCACGTATAAAAATTCACTATAGATAAGTACCTACATTCATTATCAAACAGGTTCATTGCAAAGAATTGATTTCAGATATTCTACGAATAGAATGTACCTTTCCGCACCTTTCCCTATATCCCGAGTCACATTTCTTTTCTCCACATTAATGATAATACACACACAGGTACATTAAGCATCGATAAGCTTACATGCTTACAGATTAAAAAAAAAAAGTCGTAAAATGCCTTCTTCTTTTAACCAAAGTTTTGTTACGATGTTGTTGAAAACTTCGTTAACGAAGTTGAAATTGACTCAGGATAAACTTTAAATTACAAGTTATTCCTTATTATTTACTGTCATAAAGCAATCTTACTGATCAATTCTAAAAAAAATATTCTATATTCATTTGCTCTTTTTCCTAAATGAAAATATACTTTGTATAGGAATGATAGTACACCTGACAGGACCCTCTCCCCATCGCTACAAAACCTAAAAAAAAATCAATTATTTTACTTTCATGCCAGAAAATGTCACTTCATGGGCACCATCTGAAATCAAAAGACTTCCTTGAGCAAGCGTAACATAGACTTGATCTCCTGATTTTAGGCGTATTATGAGAAGATTAGATGACGCTATGGATTTGGGTACACCATACGCGTTTGTCACAATCCTCTCTTTTGTTTGTCCATTGACAACGATATCGGCATTAAAGGTGTGGTTATTATAGGTCAAAATATTACAGAAGAAGAGGTACGTTCCGTTTTTAGGGACTGTGAATATTCCAGTACTTGTGTTGTATCCACCACCTTGACTGTCAATCATAGCTGTAAATACAATTTTCTCTCCTATCGCCCAGTCCTGTTTGAAGGTTGTCCTCGTAGCTGTACATGTGAAGCTAATTCTGGTGTTTACATCTAAAATTAAACAAAATTGTGTTTGTGAAACACTGATGACCCGTATGGCAGTTCAAGGCCAAGGTTAAAAAATTTTCAAATGTAGGTAAAATTTCAAGGTCAAGTTAAAAAAAAATTTCCCAAAGAAAAGTCTTATCACAGGGAATACACATGTGAATAATGAAAAGCCTAGCAACAACCATTTAGAAAATTTAATTATTAATCTCCAAGGTAAAGGTCTTGAGGTAAAAAAAATATTGGCACTAAAGAAAAGGTTTTTTCACAAGAACTACACGTGAAATATGATTGTCCTAGTATCAACCGTTCAAAAGTTATAGGAAAGGTCATATTAAGTGTTTACAAATGTAGGTCAAACTCAAAGCTCAAGAGGAAAAAAATGCTGGTACCCAACGGAGGCATTGTCATAAAGAATGCACATATGAAATACAAAAAACCCTTGCACAAATTGTTCAGAAGGTATGGCCAAGGTTAAAGTCTAATAATTTTTTGCAAAAGCATGTCAAAATCTAAGGTAAAAGGTCAAATATGTAAGTGTTGTCATAAGGAATACACTTGTGAAATATGAAAGCTCTGGCAGCAACCATTAAAAATATGGCCAAATTTAAAGACTTTGCAAACAAGCAAACAGAGAGATTCACGGACAGATCAAAAAATTTCATGTCCCGAATCTTCGATTACGGGGGCATAATTAGATACGTATAAGTGATTGCATTTTGCAGATTTTTTGTCTTTGTAACAATAACACAAGATCGGGATCTTGTGCATCTTTATCAGCTCCTCCAATGCAAATTTAAAATTTGTTCAATTCACTTATTAATTCATTGGGGGTGGGGGGGGGGGCTAAAAGACACTACAATTACCTGTTTCTAGGTGTTGAATCTTCACCTGATTCGAACAGAGTTACAGATATGAACCGACAAAAACGTTAACGGGGTTACAGCTCTCAATGCTGTCTGTGGTATTACCATTATACCATATACTATTGGGGTTAGCGTTCAGAACAGTAACACCAGATGCAATACGGAAAGTCTCTGGTCTTAAAAGACAGAGGGAGAACTAATTCGTACAAGTATTATTCATATTCATGATTTTTTTTTTAGGAATGTAACACAAAATGCATAAATAAATAAATATATGAATATGATAAGGCCAGATATATCTGGATATGAGACTTTTGAAAACGATTTTGCTGAGCACGTACTGCACTTGGCCTAATCAAGTTACAATAGTACGATAATATATATATATATATATATATATATATATATATATATATATATATATATATATATATATATATTAGTTTGCTTGTATGTTGTTTAACGAGAATTTTTCACTCATATGGAGACGCCACCACTTGCCGGTGGAGAGCTGCAAATTTTGGCCTATGCTCGGCACTTGCGGCCATTGAGCAGTGAGGGGTCTTTTTCGTGCCAACACCTACTGCGACACGGGACCTCCGTTTATACGGTCTCATCCGAAGAACCGGTCTCCACGTCCCACAGTGGGATTCGAACCCGCGACGTAAGGATAAACTCCTTACTCCTTACCTTCCGACTCTAGAGCAGACGCTCTAACCACTGCGCCACGCGGGCGACTATTAAGTAATACATTTGAAATGTGTTTTTTTTTATATATGATATATGATACAGTGCCGGCTGCATACCTACCAGACCCCCCCCCCCCCGTCATGTTAATTATCAGTGCCAGATGCCCGCTCCTGCTGTTGACCGTCACGTGTACACTTTGATTTATTTCATACATGTACTTAGGCCTATATAATAGCCTAATAAATTAGAAAATATTTATCAGACTGATGTAAACTTTTGTCACTTGATAAATTAAAGACGGGTGTTGATGATAGGGCCTACAGCCTCACCGTCACTTTCGCCATTTTACTTCGCACGTGCGCTTTACAAAGACAAAAGAAGAGAAGAAAAAAGTAATCAAGGAAGTTTAGTCTAGTTTTGTCAATCCTTTACTGATTTGAGGACTTAAAATGGAAAAGGTAAGTGTAAAACACCAGTTTGCTTATGAAAAATGTAGATAAAATAAAATGGAAAGGGGGGGGGGGGGTCGCGGGGTATTTTCCAGAATTATTGTAAAAGTTATGTGTACACTCAGTATTTACACACACATATTAGTAATAATATGATAATAAATTTACATTTTTACTTTGAATATTCACATTAACGAAAAGAAATCTCATACACAAGCTGTTCAGAAGAAGTGTACCGTTTTAATGAATAAATATAGAAACAACTTCAGATTGGGAGGGGGTGGACAAACATTTTCAGTTTGGACTCCAGGCACTGCCAAGTAAAAAAAAGATCTTGGATGTAATTACTGGGGGAACACATAATAGTTGTTTTCTATCGCATTTTTAACAAAATAATAGGTGTCATCGAAACTTGGCATGAACCCCCCCCCCCCTCAAGGTCTATTGAAAAAAGGGGGGTTGTAGTAGGAAAATTCACGGAATTCCTTCCCATTGACCTGAATAAATAAACTGCTAGCTCCAGTCAAAAATTCAAATTCTTCAACCGCATATCAATTACCCCCCCCCCCCTTTTTTTTTCTTTTTTTGAGAAAAATATCCATGCTCTGTATAGGAATGCATTTATCGTGTCTATAAATTTATATACATGTGTACCCATCAACTGACTTCTTTATATTATTAATGCACCTGTGGGTATCCACAGTAACAATGATGAAAGGTATCAGAGTGAGGGTGTTTATTTTTAATTATATGTTTGGTACCTAATACAAAATTGTACATGTATGTAATTGATTAATCTAAATAATTCTTTACATGTACACTTTGATAAATACTACTTTATAATGTCCCAGAAATATAAATTTTTATCTCAAATTCTGTTGTAAAACTGAGTATAGTGAAAGTTTAGTTTTGTTCAAACATTCAATGCTTTAGCAAAAGAGAACAGAATTTACGCCAGAACAAGTGAGGATGCTGGAGGAGGCCTATGGACAGAGCACGAGGAAAGGAAAGGCCTGGTTAGGTGCTCGCCAGGAATTGGCACCAAAATTAAAATTTAACAGAAATTCAAGTAAAGGTAGTCCCTTTATCCATTTAAGTTTTAAATTTGTTTTTAAATAAATAAATCTTGGTACATGTATGTATTTGCCTCAGATTGAACAAAAGCTTTAAACAGAAGTACATAATGTTAGTAATTTTACATGCTTCATTGTTGTGTTTTCTATCTATCTATCTATCTATCTATCTATATATATATATATATATATATATATATATATATATATATATATATATATATATATATATATATATATATATATATATATATATATATATATATATATATATATAAAGTGTCTCCTGTCTGACCGATATAATTTTCACCGCGCCGGTTGCGGTGAAAATTATATCGGTCAGACAGGAGACACTTTAAGACACAGAATGACCGTACACCGACAGCAAATTAGGGAACCAAAATACCAGTGTACCTCTGTCAGTGACCATATTAGAAACTGTGCCAAGAATAGAAGTCCCAATTTTACCGTTTTTTCCATTTTACAAATTTCGAAGGGATACCACAGAAAAAGAACGTGAAACCAAAGAAAAACTTTTTATTAACAGATATAAACCTGTTTTAAATGCTACATAAGTATATTTTGTATCAAAGATATACTTTTTCCCGCAGTATATATCTGTATAATTTGTACGGAAAATTTTAATTTCCCATACTTAATTTCTTACGTTATGTCATGACGTCATAATTAACTTTGGTAATGCGTAAATTAATATTAGCGCTTTTTGACGTCACAGTAAGAATGTTGAATTTGTATTTATGTGTAACTAAGCAATATGTTGTCAAACTCCTGAAGATTGAAAATGAAACCGGTAGAGTTTATTTCGGTGTTGTGATTTTTTTGATATACGACTACGTGTGTGGATTTATATTATATATTTCTGCATTATATATATATATATATATATATATATATATATATATATATATATATATATATATATATATATATATATTGGAATGAATTTTCTAAAGCTTTATTTAAATTCTTTAAAAAATGTGTAGACCGGCCCCACAGCTATGATCAGAATTGAAGAATCTTTTGCGGGTTAGTTTGAAGTTAAACTCTGATAGTTCATGAATGATACTCTGGAAAATAATGTAAAATTGTTTCAACTGGAAAGGTTTCAGGCAAATCAGGGTGCTTTCCCCTACAAGATGGTGCGAAAAGGGGATATTGTGGTGGAGGGACTTCCCCAGACTGTCTTGCCTTTGCACCCTCCATTACACTATGGAGAAGAAAAGCTGCAGCTTTTATTGTCCTGTCCCAGCATATCAATAAAGTATGTGTAATAGTTATAGTTGATCAGAAGTGTTTAATACTTAAAAAAGCATTTAAAGGCACACACCTTTAATTGCCAGGGTTACACAGTATATGGTAGTCTCTTTATTTAAATAAAAAGATAGAAGTAACACTCAGACATATTTGAACTCTTAGCATATACCTATGTTCTACTGTAAAAATGCTTTGTAGTAGCTGATTCACATGTAAAGAAATTCACTTATTCAAAAAAAAAATGTTTCCTTTCCTCTCTAACTCAAAAGAAATTCAGAAGCTTAGATGAACAAGTTCGTCTACTTTATGTTCTCTCATGGAGAACATAACTACTTTGAATGGACATATTAGCATTTCTTTTTTAAAAAGACTGCTTCACTGCTCCTCCTTAATAGGGGAAATATAATCTCCTCCAGGGACATTGGTAGGGTTTTGGAAGTTCAAACTTTGCAAAGGGTTGGTTTTTACTTAAGTGGGGTGTTCAAAGGGTTTACTGAATTATTCCTTATAGCACAACCCTCACTTTTCACCAAAAAAATAATTATATCAGGGAGTGTCAAGAAGGTAGGCCAAGTGCATTGTTTCAGGATATGTAGAGTTTACAGCGCAGCTCTGTTAAGGCTGCATAAAGGGGGCGGGGCCTAATTTATACGGGAAAAGTTTACTGTGACATCACACAAATATACATGTAGCAATTCCTCACAGTAACAGAAAATGAAATAATTTGCGAATCTAAACTGCATAAGAGTAATGAACTACATCAAAACTTACCAATGCATTCATTTTTGTCGCTAGTTAAATCGCACACAGCAAGATATAAACAAGTCACTGATCGCAATGCACTTGTCGACATGACGTCATCGTGGTAAAGTTTGACGCATTTTATGTGCAGTGAGAGGCGGATCAAGTAATTTTTTCACAGTGAAAAATGCATTTTATTATCAAACAGAATATTATTTGAAAATCTTAGGTAGACCATTAATACAAATCTGAAACGTTTGTTTATTGCCATTATTTAAAAAATATCGAGAGAATGTACTGAATTAATTCTACCGTGTTTTTGTATACAGGGTGTGCATGTTTCACGCCGAGGTGCCTCATTAAATCGCCTTTTCGCAAGGGCATACACTTCATAGATCTTGACCATTTTTTGAATACACATAATGGACATATTCCTTAACTTGAAAAGTGCTGCTGCTTTCCTCAAATCGATAGCATAACTTAATAAATACATAAAATACTTGGTAAAGGTCACACATATTTCGACATTAGCAAGATAACTTGAAATTTAAACTAAAATGCGAATTCTATTTAAAGCAGCAGCACTTACCATAAACTAAAAGTTATGTAGAAACAATCCAATACTTTAATTTTTTATTTTAACTAGGGTATGCCCTTGCGATATTGAAATTTGTTTGTGACCTACATACAATACACATTACATGCATTTATCACGTGACTATCAAATAACGTGACCAAACCAAATTCACTACAGAGCGGGGTATGCAATGTTATTTCAAAGAATATTAAAGTCATAAGATAATATAGTACCTTTACAAAATTAAAATTCATTTTGATAAGGTATGTATTTATGCACGTTCATATTCTGTTGATTTCTTCGAAGTACGCCTTAACAGTGCTGCGAGAGACTCATACTTGATGCAAAGGTTGCTTATGGACAGGGGATGTAAAATCCTTAACCTACCTACTGAAATTCTTGGTCACATTTACACTGCTTGAAATCAATAAAATGTCTATATAATTTTGGGGGGTATATTTTCAGTTTGTTCATTTTTTAAATATGTTTGTATTGAATGTTTCATTATTATGCCCAATGGTCTTTTAAATTAGCTTCAATAGGACACCTTTATTTATTTATTTATTTTTTTTTTTTTTTTTTTTTTTTTTTTTTTTTTTTTGGATATTGCATTAAAATTCCTAATTCATGCAATTATTTAGAAATTTTTTCCCCCTGTTATCAAGTTATCCACAGTCAGCAGAGGAACCTACAGATTCACTATCCCAGGAACCATTCATTGAACATTCATCATCTGCATCCTCTACTGAACCATCTACCTCCAATACTAGGCCATCATCATTATAACCATTGCCTTCATTATCATGTATGCTATATATCTTTTTGGTATTGATATAAAGTTTTCATTATAATGTATTTTCCTTGCTCATAGATGTTTTGTATGTAATCATTAAACTGAAACAAAATCTAGTATAAATAGCAGAAATAGACATTGATTTTCAGTTTCCCTTGGGCAAATGACCACAACTTAAGACTTGTCCAAATGAAAAAAAAAATGTTTGCACAAAATTAAGAAAGAAGAAAAAAAAAACAGTTGAACTTCAGTATCTCAAACACTGATATCTCAAATACCATGGACACACCGAAGTGATTTGAAAGTCCCAACAGCTTATTCGTTTAGTATTTTACCCAGGATATCTCGAATCCTCGGATATCTCGAAGTATTTTCTTGGTCCCATCGGGTTCGAGATGTCGAGGTTTGACTGTAACTCATTGATTATATGTACTGTAAATGTTACAAAAAATGTGACCAGTTACATCAATGTCTGTTAAGCAGCTTGAGCTTCTAAAAAATGTCAATAAGTAGGTAACAAAGGTTTAACAGGTAGGACATATTTATCAGGAAAGAAAACAGAATAAAGAAGTAGATTTTTTTTATTTAAAGAGTACAATCTAGAAATGCTTTGGAGGGATTGCAAATACGATGTCAATCACTTTCCCAGTGGAAATGAGTGTCCACTTCAATCCATTGTTTTATTTACAAACTAATGTAGGTTAGATAACAATATTAATCCCATGTTTACCCCTTTATTCCGTGGATATGACTCATTGGATTTTTTTTCATAACCCACAGTTAAGTGCAGTTGTGACGTCACAATGGTTTTTGCGTTAGAGTGATGAAGTAAAATAAAGTGGAGTCCTATATAAAACAGTGTAAAATATTGGTTGTGAAGTATTAAACATGGGATAAAAAGATCCTATATATCTTTTTCTGTTAAATATTCACTTGCCAGTCTAAACAAATACGTTAAAATTACAGTTTTACTTGCCTGAACTTAGATTTACTAGCCTGTTAATGCTGTGATGTAGAAATGTATGATTTTGTCTTCATCGTTTGTTGCATAGCAATCAAGATGGTGAAAAGGTGTTTCATTTTATATGCCTCATTGACAACATACAAAAAATCCTGAGTAACAAATGCATGGGCTTATGTACCACAATGCTGATATGGGATAAAGGAAAATAAAGGAAAATAAATATTGCATTTGCCTATCTATGAGATGTGTTCAGCTTTAATTTACATTCTTTTTTTAAATACTGGATTTTATTATAAAGTCTATAAATAGTCCCAAAATAATCTATACAGATGCGAACAGGTAATAACCCTACAGCGATATTGTGACGTCACAATAAATTCCTCACATTGAAAACAATGGTTGCAACGGCCGGAGCCAGCTTTGTATCTGAGCAGGAATGCTAGGATTTTTTTCTGAACATTTCGACATTACACACAGTGAAAGGAAACAAAGAAGTTATAAGTTGTAATCTGGACTTTTTTTTTTTTTTTAAGACAGAAGTTCGTTAATGAAAATGAAATCGTCATGCAGCCTTCATTGTCTTATTTAATCATATCCTGACTATATAATAAAACAAATCATGGTCTCTTTCATTGGTGAATATGGTTTGTTATTCACCAGAAAATTTTCAGCTAAGACCTCGGCTTCGCCTCGGTCAATATGATATTTTTTTCTGGTGAATAACAAACTATATTCACCAACGAAAGAGTCCATAATTATATATTATTGTTTCAACAACAGTTTGATAGGTAAATTACTTAAATGATTTATTTGTTGAACTATTGTAGGGGGTTTATTTTATCCATGATGACTGTCACATGAAATTAATGTTACTTAATTAGGTACATATTATTAATATTTAAAAATATGTATTTCAGCACAACATGCCACTACAGAGATACAGGGTGTGGGAAATGACCTTATTGGCATACTTGGAGTACATCGGAACTAGGTATTCTGTTACTCTTAATTGTTTAATTTGTAATTTTAAGCTCTTCCGTTGTGGAAATTGAACTTTATTAAAGGTGCTTGGACACAGATTTGAAGTTAATATTTTCTCAAATTTTCTGTATAATTTCATGACTTACATGTTGCTATAGCATTTCATACTAAAATATAATAAAATTCTTATTTCATCTCGAAGTTATTGAAACTTCAAATTTCTGGACGCGTTTGATTGACACATCCTTGCACTTTCACAAATTTTATTTTATTCTAATACTTAAGAAAAGTGGCAATTTTGTTGTGTATTAATGAAAAATATTTAAACTATAATCCAGAAAATTCAGAGTAGAAATGTTCGAAAGCAAAACCCACTCACAGTATTGTCAGTCCGTGCTCAGTGGTGTGTGCAGACTTTAACAATTGAACACACCCGGTGAATCGTAAACATTAACAATAACAGAGCTCGTGCCCTGTTTACAAGGGGGTTTGCTATCACACATTACTACTCTGAATTTTCTGGATTATAGATGTAATGTTTTTCATTAAAACACAACAAAATCGCTTCTTTCCTTAAATATTAAGGATAAGGATAAAATTTGTAAAAGTGCAAGGATGTGTTAATCAAACGCGTCCAGGAATTCGTAGTTCCAATAATTTCTAGATAAAATAAGTTTTTAATTATATTTTCATGTGAAATGCTATTGCAATATATAAGTCGTGATATTATACAGAAAATTTAAAAAATATTAACTTCAAATCTGTGTCTAAGCACCTTTGAGGTCACCTCACTTAATTAAGTGACTTCATGTTACTGTTTTTGTCTGTCATCATTTGCCATCTATCATTGTCATCAGTCCTCCATTAACTTTGGAAAATTTTCAGCTTTTTTCTGGAACCGCAGAACCAATTGTCAGCCACCTTTGACATTAAGCATCTTTGAGTAAAGAGAAACAATTTTTTTTAATTTTCATTGTGCCTGTTCCACTTGGGCCTGTGTGGTTGCACTAAAACCATAAATCTTTAATCTTTAAAAAAAAATCTTCCTTGCTCCTAGGCATTTATTACGGCGGAGCTTGTGTTACGGTGTAAAATACGACTTTTCGGACTAATTATAAATTACTGTGTAAATTAACTTTTCGGACTATGTGTAAATTCTTATAAAAACTTTTCGTATATTTCGGCAAATGTGATAAATTCTATAAATTCCGCACAGCTTTAATCCTACCTGAGGCAGTCTGACATGGACAGTTAATCTCCTAATTGACTTCTGTTTATATTTATTGTCACTTAATCTTTCATCGTCTTTAATTCTATTATATACATATGCCGCTAAAATGTCACCAGTCGCTCAATAATTGTTGATACTTGATTTCTTTATACGTTCTTGTTAATCCCTTTATTTTGTCATATCTTTGTTCTATATGTATGTTTTGTTGTTAAAAATTATAGTCAGTTGGAATCAGTGGCCCTTTTCACAAAAACTCTTACGACTAAGATGAAAATTTGACATCTATGTAATTTTTTGTTTAAAACATATATTTATTTTTTTCTTAAATACTTTTACTAGGTAACTTTAGTCTTACAGAAATGTAATATTTTTTGAGGTCCTACTACAACTTAGATACCTGTTGAGGAATAGGAAAATTTTTGTCTTAGTCGTAAGATTTTTTGTGAAAAGGGCCACAGACCTTCGGTGCTGATAGTTCCCAAACTCATGTTAAAGTTTATTCCATGCTGATTCTATATAAAAGTACTAAAACTATAACGCGTGTTGGCTTATTGGAGATTTTATGAATCTGGGTTCAACAATAAGAGGAAAACTCACGGTTGGCCCAGAATTAAAATTTGACGGACAAGTCCATCCCGTAAAACTGTAGGATTAAAGCTGTGCGGAATTTATAGAATTCATCACATTTGCCAAAATATACGAAAGTTTTTATAACAATTTACACATAGTCCGAAAAGTTAATTTACACAGTAATTTATAATTAGTCTGAAAAGTCGTATTTTACACCGTAACACATGCTCCGCCTTCGCGTAAAACACGTCCTCGTGTTTTGAATGTTCTTTCAATGAAACTGGTCTCTTCTTGGTCTTCCTTGACGTCTCCGTGGTTGATATCGTTGTTTATTTTCCACAAACAAGGCGAGCAAATGATCCTTTTCATCTTCCAATATTCGGATGGTCTGTAGCAGGGCGTTGTTTTCTTCCCTTAACTGTTTGGTTGTTTTCTCAGCTTCTGCCTGAATTTGCATTACATACTGATTATGTTCCTTTCCGATCTCGTTTAATTTCCTCTGCATTAAGTCCATAATCACTCTATCACCGTGCGCGTCGTCTTCCAGTTTGCGAATTTTCTCACGATAGATTTTATCATTAGAATTGCAAGATTGTTCTTGCATCTTCTTTTTCATAATCACATTTTGATTCTGAAGTTTTTTGATTTCAGATTCGGCTTTTGTTAATTTCGTTGTCAAACTCCTTTTCTCGTTATTTGCATTGCATATTTGAATTTTAAGATTTTTCAGCTCAGTTCGTAGAGCACACGAATTATCACATAATAAACGAAACTGACTGTCCCGAAGAGAACTGAATGGCAATTCTCGCAGAATTCGTTTGTTTTCGAGATACTTGCACAGTCGTTTCACGTCTCGCGTCTTTTTCCTGCTAGCAACCGGTCCCTTGTCTTCACTTTTTAGCTTTGTTTCTTTAATCCGTGTGAAGCACATCCTAGAATAATGTCCAATTCTTTGACATCTGTAGCACTTCTGGTTAAACGCGAAACATAAAACGTTAGGGTGTACGTTTCCACACCTTCCGCACACTGGATGCTGACACGAAGGGAAGTTGAACTTCTTCTGTCTCCACTGCGGTCGGAAAGAATGTTCCATTGCTGGTCCTATTACGTGTACGTCTGCTTCATCTGTATCAGCACTGTCAAAATCTGGGGAAACTCGCTTTCTGGCTCTTGTAGAGGTCCAGGATCTGACTACTACAAAATATATGTAGCAGCCCCGGGTGTCGTTACCCTTAGGTTTCTCACACCAAGTTTTACGGGATGAATTTGTCCGTCAAATTTAATTCTGGGCCAACCGTGAGTTTTCCTCTTATTGTTGAACCCAGATTCATAAAATCTCCAATAAGCCAACACGCGTTATAGTTTTAGTACTTTTATATAGAATCAGCATGGAATAAACTTTAACATGAGTTTGGGAACTATCAGCACCGAAGGTCTGATTCCAACTGACTATAATTTTTAACAACAAAACATACATATTGAACAAAGATATGACAAAATAAAGGGATTAACAAGAACGTGTAAAGAAATCAAGTATCAACAATTATTGAGCGACTGGTGACATTTTAGCGGCATATGTATATAATAGAATTAAAGAAGATGAAAGATTAAGTGACAATAAATATAAACAGAAGTCAATTAGGAGATTAACTGTCCATGTCAGACTGCCTCAGGTAGGATTAAAGCTGTGCGGAATTTATAGAATTTATCACATTTGCCGAAATATACGAAAAGTTTTTATAAGAATTTACACATAGTCCGAAAAGTTAATTTACACAGTAATTTATAATTAGTCCGAAAAGTCGTATTTTACACCGTAACACATTGAGCAGTTGAACCGTGTTAAGGAAACAAACTAAATGCATCGTTTTTATAAGCAGGTTACCTATTCTAAGATTGGGAAAATTGTGGCCCCAGATTCGGTAACTCTCATGTTGGAAGTGATGGGTTTTTCGTATATATTGAAATACATTATTTTTTTAGGAATCTTTCTCTCTGCACCTGGGTATTAAGCTAGCAAACTAAGTGCAATGTATTCTAATCCTTGATAAGCAAGGGTGCCTTTTCCAAAATCTTTAATTTCATGACCCCTTGGTCAAGGGCTCTGGTGTTAGAGTAGGGCTCTATTGATTAATTTCTCTGACAATCCTTTTTTTCTGTTTGGGTATAAGAAAATTAAATGTATAGTTATGAAAAGCATGGTGTCTCTTATAAAATCAAGAATTTCAGGAATCAGGACCCTTGGGCAGGGTTAAATGATTTTAATGTTGGGCTCTTTTGATTGTAAAGTGAAAATGCATATTTTAAAATATTCATTGTTTTGAGTATTATGTAAACATGGTACATGATAATGATGAGCAGGAGTGTTTTTTTCCCAAAATTATGAATTTCATGCCCTTGGGTGGAGGTTGGGGGTTCTGGTGTTAGGGCAAGGCTCTATATACCAGGTTTGAAAATGCATTATCTTTGTAAATTAAATGTTGTTCAAAGATTTAGAAAAACCAGATGTTAAAGGGAACAAGGTGAGTTCACTAGAAGTGCTGAAACACTTTTGTTTTGTTTAGTTTGCATCATGATAGTGACCATTAGGGGTATGTACAGATATCATCCTCTTTCTTTTGGCAACATATCTTTACCTGTCAGTTATTATTAGTCTATACTTGTATCACAATGGATTTTTTTTTACAGTGTTGGATTATACTTGGGTGACCATTTAACCCCTTGAGCCCATTTTTTAATACTTTGTCTATTTTAAAGGCACTGATGTGTCTGTAGAGAAAAGGAACGTCGTTTCCAGTGCCGTATTTGTAGAGCCGAATGGTAAAATTTGATATATTTTGAAAACATTTTTAAAAATATTTTAAAAAACTGAATTTGAATATTCCTCTATTTCTACCACTAATATTTTTTTTCCAATAGATTAACTAATAGCTATTTAAGAGGACAGGACAGAAAAGAATCATCAGCATGAAGTTAACATCAAATATTTTGTTTCATATTCAGAGAAGAAAATTAAGACAGAAATGAGAAAAATAACCTAACGAAAATGAAAACTTTTCACATTTTCTTCTCCTTAAACATTGGGCCAATATCAACCAAACTAGCCATGATGCATCCTTGGGTGATAGAGGTTGAAGTAAGTTCAAATAAAGGACCAAGCCTTCTTTCAAGGGGAGATAATTCAGAAATGGTAGAAATTCTGTGGTATCATTTACAAATCTTCTTATGAGGAAACAGGGGCAAAAAGATTGAAATTTATTTAAACCCTTTTTACAAAGTGAAAATTCACCGTTCACGGTAGCTCAGTCGGTAGAGCGCTCGCTCCGTGATCGATAGGTCGTGAGTTCGAATCTCGGCCGCGACTGACCAAAGTCGATAAAAAATGGGTAGCAACTGTTCCTTCGCCATGCACTCGGCACTTTGAAGTGAAAGTTGCGGGTCCTTCGGATGAGACCTTAAAAACCGAGGCCACGTGTCACGGCTGGCGTTGGCACGATAAAGAGGGGGGGGGGGGCAATTCGGGATTTAATTTTTACATAGAAATATATTAGGGAAAACAATCTTTAAAAATTTTCTTCTCAAGAACAGTAAAGTCAGTATTAGTCATATTGATAGGGAAGCATCCCTAGGTAGTGTATATTCAAGTTTGGTCAAATCATGACCCCGGGGGGTAGGGTGGGGTCACAGTGGGGGATCAAATTTCTACATAGGAATATATATGTCATATTGAATGAAGTGAGAATGTTAATATACATTCATGTTCATCACATTTTCTTGAGTTGGAAGAAACACAGTATCTAAGTCTTGCAATAAAATTAATTGTACCCGTGGGTATTATTGAAGCAATTTTATTTTTGTGATTATTTTCAAATTCTTTCATGGGTCTTATAAGGGCCCCGCTCCGCGGTTGCCCTATAGTGACCAGTCTGTCCGTCCGTCCGTCTGTCCTTCTGTGTTTACGAATGGTATATTATGGGACTTTTTAGATACTGTGGGACTTTTGAAAAAGCCCCACATTTTTTCCCCTAATTTTATCATTTTTGAAGTCCCAGAGGTCTGTCCGGCGTTTTTTGTCTTCAAGGTCCCATAACGTTTTGGACAGATATTGGGACACATTTGTCAGACAATCAGACATCACCGTAAGCTGATAGCATTGCCTCGCTTTCAATTTCCTTTCGAAACTCTTCGTATGTATTCATTTGAGCCATGCATTCGGAACACCGATGCGCGCGCATCAACTCGCATTTCCTATCGATATGGCCGCCATCATGTGTATACAAAATTAACACGTGGATTTATGAAGGAATAACACAATTGCAAGGTGAGTAAATAATGCTATTTTATCGAAATTATCGGGAAATTACGTAGTAAAGTAAAGCGTCCTTGTATAATTATATAAAACTGTTGTTTGAACTAAGTAGTGATGAGATATACGTATCAGCTGTTGTATAGCATGCCAGATTTGTTCTGGACGACATTTTATGATTCCACTTAAGTTGAATTCGCTAAATTAATATCACAACAAAAAGGAAACGTATTCATTTAATCTAGCACTGTACTTTTATTCTGTAAATTTTAGCGTAAATAATACGCATTGTTTGTGAAAGAAATCATTCGAATTTTTGACAGTTATCATGGTTATTATGGTACTTCGCTTCGTAAAATGTGAATTGGGGGTATTAAGAATGGGTTTTTATTCTCCATATGTCATAGGGAGCCATAATCAAACTTTTAAACTTTTATTTTTATAATTTCAATGTGTTTTATTTTCTGTAATTCCATATCGAAACTTCCTTCGAATTTCCTCGAATTGAAACGAAATTATTGTTCAAACCTTCAAGGACAGCATTACATAGGTAGACAAAAGTTTTCACCAAATATTACGCATATTAGAATGCATTCAAATCACAGTTGGATTTCCACAAGTGTAAGGTTAAGGTTTTAATTTATAAATTAAACATTTAATTTCTACTTTTACTTTGATTTGATCAACTTTTTTATTAAATTTTAAAGAGTATGAAAATATTTTCAAAACAAGTAATATATGTACATGTACCTAAAGAATTGTACTTGATATAAAATAAAAGGAAACCTATATGTCATTTAAGCTGAGTAATAAGCTAACACAAATTAGAAGCAAACATTGTCAATTTTGTACAAATAGAAACGCTAATCATGTTAATAGTATAAATTCATTTTATTTAAGTTATCTCTCTTTTTTCTATAAATTTATTCTATAATTTAGAATATCGGGGGTTAAACTTATTACAAACAAAATGTTTGAAAATGCCCATTTAGATTTTACATGGTTAACAGTTATACATACTACCATATTAATTTTTGGTTATATATTTGCATACTTTTTTATTCTAAATTTCATTGAGTTTTTTAAGCTGAAAATTAGAAGGAAAAAGTTTGATTTACAATTCAAAAGAAAAGCATTTTTAAGGGAAAAAATTAAGCAATTGAAGCCCTAATAATAATTAACTTTTGAGTTCTGTTTTTATGATTATTAATTTTCCTTATACAATATTTTAGAGTGTTAGCTTGTACCATACTCTACTTTGATCTTATTAGTATCGAGTGGTTAAGTTCCAATCACTTGTTAACCCCACCCCACACCCCATCCCATGGAAAAGGCCTTAGTGGTTTCGTCCCACACAACTCACAGGTATATGGTATCTGTCTTACGAGAACAAATGACTTTAGATACATTGTCAATATGTAATTTTCATGTATGCATACAGTCATTAGCATGATCAGTGAAGAACTTTCTTAAAAAAATAATTTATTTTCTTGACATCATTGATTTGAAAAAAAAAAATGTGAATTAAAATTTTTCCGTAAGACAGAGGTTGAGCTTGCTCTACTTGTTTGGAAAGAATTTATGACAATGAACAGCCGTGAGAACTAGTATTGTAAACAATAATTAGATTAAAAATAAAATAAAATAAATTGATAATTAAAGCCCTCTTTAAAGATAAAATGAATTCTTCATTATAGAAACTGGATTTCACTACAATTACATTAATATGTAGAGAATAAACATTATTGTTCCAAATTAAAATTGCATACTCTGGAATCATCATTGTTAGTGGGGGACCAATGTACTTGGATTTCGTGGGTCACTTGGTTAGCACGAATTTGCATCCCCATGAACAATTATTTTCTCTCTCTCTCTCTCTCTCTCTCTCTCTCTATATATATATATATATATATATTCTTTGAGTCATTTGAATATAGGAGTTATCCACGAAATTCTGTCCCCAGAACCAACAAAATTTTGCTTACCCACGACCCCACAAATTAAAACGATTCTACAGTACATTAAAATATTTTATAATTATTTAATATGAGAGACATAAACAACATAATGTAACAAAATGTAATGTCACTGATAAAAACTCATACGTTAAAATGAAATATCCTGTGAAGACAAAAAACAAATATGATTTTTTTAAAAATTATTTATTTCATTTGGAATAAAACCACTCAGTTGAACACTTTTCTGGAGCATCAGAGTTTGACACTAACTTTTATGAGTACTAGACCAGTTGGGCAGCTTCCAATAATTTTCACTAGCCCTGACCATAAAATCACTAGCCCTGACCAAACTTAAATCCACTTTTTATAAACTGCTAATTATAATGGAAAAAAGTTTCGAAACCATACTACAATAAAGATACCGTCTCTCGCACCTGTTAAGATGTATATTGACAGACTCTTCCACAAATATTATAAGCCTTAATTAAGGAACAATCAATTACCTTAGTTTAAGAATAATTATCCTAAATATAAATATATTGTGAATTAAAGAATATATTATTCAATAACTTCATACTAATTTTAAATACTGAACGAAGTTAGTTTCCATCGCAACTTGTCTATTACAACCGGGCTAAAAATAGCGATTGTTTCATGAGGGGAAGTTTTCTTTTACAGAGCGATGGGTGATGTTTACTTTCAGACAAATAAGAATATTAAAAAATAATAAAAAAATAAAAAAAAAAAAAAACTTTTTAGAATATTTATTTGAGAGACTGAAATGAGGGTTATCATTTATTTCATACACACGACCAGTCATTTTACAGGGTGTTGCTAAAACGCGGAACGGAACGGAAAACGGAAAATCTTACATCAAATTATTTACTTCATGCATGTATAAATCGGACAGGAGCCAGTATTCTTTATCATACAGTTTATATCTCATTAAAAAAATGCATAGCAATGTAATTTATTCATTCGCACCCTAGAACCTACATGCATGCGGTGGTCAATGAAATACATAATAATTATACACACAGCCCAAGTATCTATCTAAAAAATCTAATTTTTGAAGCTTATTCACCAAAGACTGAACTCTCTTTCTTTATCATTTATTATGAAACAGGCAATGGTGTTTCAAAACAGGAGGACGTGGGGGAGGGGGGGGGGGGGCAGAAACAGAGAATAATCATGTACACATGGTGTTCTAGACAAAGATCATTGGCAATAAGGAAAGAATAGAGGACACGCTTATTACAACAACAGGCATGCGCGGATCTAGAGGGGTTCGGGATGGGGTTCGGACCCCTCAAATTTTCTGAGTTATCACAAGTACATAGTCAAGTAAATAAAAGAAAAATGACCCCCCCCCCCTGAAAACACAGACCCCTGTGAAGTTGATAGGAAAAGTAAACAACTTTTAAACGCTTTTTTTGACTGGGGCGTAACCCCAACCCCCCAAAAAATATCCTGGATCCGCGCTATCCACCGTCGGGCACTTAAAGCGAGGACAACGTAGGCTACATCTATGCATCATCCTCCCTCCCTACCAAATAATAAATTACGTGAACGCTGTTTTTTGGGAAAATTTATAATTTCTCCATCATAGCAATTTGAATGTTATTCTGTGCAATCGGTCTGTGTTGTTTTCCAGTTTCAAAATTTGGCCAAATACGGAGGGTGGGGTGGGTGAAGGATGAAGAGTTGTACATGATCATGGTTATCCACGCTTTATATAGGTGCCTGTGCATTTAAAATCATGCTGTGTGCGCTCATATAAAATCGAATCCTGGCTTTTTATGTTGACCAGAGTGGTCTTTTATAAAGTTAATTCACTCATAATTTACCACAACGTTTCATATATACCATATGTACGGCAATTGTTTTCCGTACCCTATGCTTCCTTATTGTACATGAAACTTCATAATATGAGAATATACATGAATAGCTCAACTTGTTCTTGATAATCAAGGTTAAATATGAATAACATATAAAATGTATATTGTTTTTGGTATAATTTATCAGGGTGATAATATGTATATATATATGATTTAATTATTTTCAAGGCCTTTAAACTGGTATCATATTTTCCGTTTTCCGTTCATCGTTTTAGCAACACCCCATTTTACTCGACCGGACCACTCATTTACTAGACTGGGTCAGTCGGACGTGCCTTAGTGTCAAACTCTGATCATAACCACTCTTGACGAACACCTACATTGGGATGTTACCACCAGTATTCATCATGTTCAATAATTTTGTTGGCAGGATGTGGCAATATTCTAAAGACATGTACAGATTTATTTTTAAGTCTTCAAGTCTTGTATAGACCTTGATATCATATCGATCTATTGTAGGATAATGATGTAGTACAATCAGGAGCCGTACACGTGAATATGTATTCTGGCCTTTAAATTCCTAGTGTCTACCAAAATTTGTGCCAAAATTGGTAAGAATACCAAATAAACTTATTCCACCTTATTATCAAACTAACGTTTTAAGACATTTTTTTTTTTTTTTAAAAAAGGGGGGGGGGGGGGTGTTTACCCTCTCCCAGCTCAGAAAAAAAAAATTGGGTTGGTAGTTAGGTAGTAAATTTTAATTTTGGAGAAAAATTCAACATCTATGCATGAATTATCTAAGTTTATTGAAATTAAAGATGTTAATAAAATTAAAGTAGTTGTTAACAGGATGAGAAAATTCCAGAATGAATGAAAAAAAAAAATGATAATTTCCTACAGTTTTCTAAAAAAAGTTTTGAATGGGGCCATTTCTAGTCTGCCAGTGGGGACTGGGGATTTTTTTTTTTATAAAGATTGCCTAATATATATTACTATTTTTTTTTTCAATTACAAAAAAGAAAAAAAAGAATTGATTATAGACAGTGTACATGTATCCAAAGTGTTCAATTCTTGTTCTTCATTTTTATTTGTTGTTTTGAATAAAGTTACCTTTCATTATAATCACTGATGCAAAGACAATTGTGAAGGATTTTTTATGATATGCAGGTCAGGACCATTCTACATATACATCAGTAATAAAATGTAAATTTTGCTATTTCATAAAGTTAGTAGAACAAATTTGGATATTACAGTGCAGGGAACTAATTTTGTTACAGCATCAATGCTGATTTGAATGCTTCCTTTGCTTGCTGATTTGAATGCTTCCTTTGCTTGCTGATTTAATGCTAGTTATCCTTATCCTGATCCTGATCTGATCCTTATCCTGATGCTACTTTTGCTGGTTCAAAACTAGGTCAATGCTAGTAATGCTACCGGAAGTAGGATTATCCTGGCGGAAGTGGATAATTTAATTTCAGCATTGCTATTTTAAGCCATAAAAAATATTTTTTTTGTAATTTTTATTTGTATATTGTATTAAATAACTTTCTTTTATCTGTTTACATTTTTTACCGAAAGAAATTTAGCGATTTTTAACGAATTTCGCTTTGTCAAATTCCAATCGTAAAATTGAAAACAAAAATGGCGACACAGTGAAAGTTGGAAGTAAATCTTGCGAAGTTATCGTAACAGAGTTGTTTGACAAAGGCTAGCTGCCCACTGCAATCCAGATAATTCTTATGAGGTATGGGTGCGTCGATTTACCCAAATGGACCCAAATGGAACTCAAATGGACCCAAATGGACACAAATGGACCCAAATGGAACCCAAATGGACCCAAATGGAAACTCAAATGGACCCAAATGGAAATCAAATGGACCCAAATGGAACATTAAACATATATTATCGTATTCTCAATTTGTTACTAATTTAAAATGATAAGAATTATGAAATTACAAATGGAGAATATTAATTATTCATTTCTAATATTGTATTTTAAAATACGAATTAATCTTTTTTCTATTTGTAATAACTTTTGCATATCATTGAATACAAAATTGAAGTATTTCATTTTAAAGTTTATATAGTTTTCATGGCTGTAGGAACGGGGGGGGGGGGGGGGACTGGGCCTGTGCCCCCACCCCCACCCCCCAATAATTTTGCCGATATATAGAATACTAAAGAAAATTAATTCGTATTCTAAAATACAATATTAGAGATGAATAATTAATATTCTCCATTTGTAAGTTCATTATTTTCATCATTTTAAATAAGTAACAACTTGATAATACGATAATATATATTTAATATTCCCTTCGATTTCCATTTGGGTCCATTTGATTTCCATTTGGGTCCATTTTGATTTCCATTTGGGTCCATTTGGGTTCCATTTGGGTCCATTTGTTTCCACTTGGGTCCATTTGGGTTCCATTTGGGTCCATTTGGGTAAATCGACGTGCCGTGAGGTATTGCTTGCACCCAACGATGCGATGATTTTCCCATTTCCGAAGCGATTTCGGAAGAAGAGCCCCAATGTGTTCAACGTGTGAGCAAGGAAACGTGATGGACAATGAACATGATGAAGTTTATGACAAACCCAGACGAAAATTTATCATGTTTCGTGTGAATATTTCAGCAAAAATATTATGCTTTAAGTTGTAAAAGCCGTTTCCAAGGAACCATCAGATCATCAGTACACTACCATGACTCAGAGGGTATGTAAACTATGTTTTTTTTTTTTTAATTATCAAATTATCAGATTATGTAAGGATGATGTGAAACAGATTTACAAATAAATAAACACTCAAAATTCTCAGCGATTCTGGCATTTAAACCCATGTGATTTTAAAGGTCAATTTTTACAATTGAGAAAGAATTATATGTATGATTTTTAGAGATTCAGATGCAGTCTTCTGTAGTTAATTCACATGGTATCAAGTCAGTACATAACCTGACCGACTGATAACCAAGTCCACTCAAACCTAGTATGTCAACTCTAACCAAATCTATAGACTGGTATTGCCTGTCTCTTTCGTACGTTCATGTATATTGCGCATATCAGACAGGCAAGGCCAGTCTACCAAATCTAGAAGTCAACTGTTAAACAAAAGTATGGTTACGGAATTCAATTTACCCTTGCGGTCTTAGTTTTGAGGGGAGAAGTTAGGTTGTACCTTATCATGTAACTGACCTGTGCCTGGTTTACGAGTAGATTGTACGTAAGGTTTTAAACAGATACATTATAACAACATTTTTCAAAAGGCAGAAAAGTAACTTACAATTAAGTACCTGAATAAAATGCTACAAGAAAAAGTAAGGAAAAAAGAAAGTTGTCCCAAGTCAAATAAAACTGTTTTGGGATGGGAAGGGTTCGAAGGCTGGGATGATACAATTTTTTTTATATTGATACGTACATTGATATGTATCAATCATGATATTTGAGCTATGATACGATATGTATCAAATATTTTGAATTGGTCATGAAATCTTATTTTTGTATTGAAAAGAACAAAACATTTCATCCCAATTATGAATGATTTATTTAAAGACATAAGCTGTATATCCGTTGTAAAACAAACTTACTTCACGCAAGTGGTGTAAATTTTTACCGGTATGTATTTTAAATAAATATTTCTATTTAAGGACATACGCAATGTACTTTACCTACTGATAATTTTTCAAGATATTCTTAATTTAAGATTATAGTGCCATCAGAAGTTCGTAGACAAAAAATCAGCATGCATTTCCAGAGGTTTTGAAAAGATATCAATTGATGAAAATTCCTGTATAATTCATAGAGAAATATACAAAAATTACTAAGCATATATTCTAGATGTTTTGTTTATCAAAACTTGTTTTAGAAGAAGTATACAATAGCATATATAGACATTAAATTGTAGCACACAGTTCCTTTAAATATTGGAACTCTTCAACTCCAGGGAAAAAGACAATAATGTTCAAACTACGTTGCGTATGTCCTTCACGTCATGTTTATCATACATATATTAAACCCAAAATGTAAGTAAACAAAGAAAAACGCCTGAATTTTTTTGCAATATTTAAATATTTTTACATACATATTGATATACGTACCATCCTCACACAGAATTAATATTATCGATTAATCTTTTCAGCCCTAATGGCTCCTTTTAAATTTTACTGGAGTTAAAGAAAAAAGAAATTAAATTAATGCTTGAAACTGTGATCATTAATTTGACATTAAAAAGCAAAATCATGTTCTAAATCACTTCACCGTTCTAAGTTACTAATTGTGCCCCTATTTCATTGACGCAAGTACTTTTCAAGTTTAAGTAGTGCCAATTTATTTTCTTTTACCTGAAAAAAAAAATACTTGCTTTAAAACTTGTCTTAATACAATTTGCTCTTCAAGTCTGTATTCTGTATATTTGTACGTGCGATGTAGACGTAATTGTATAAAGTTAACAAAACTGTAGTTAGAACTGTATATACATTGTATTTTTAACATTTGGCATTTTTTATATTTGAATTTATAATCTTTTTACTTTTATTATTTAAGCAGTCTGTTTGAAAGTAAAAATAATTCAAGGATGAGTTTCTTAATCATATGAAATTTAAAAATCTCCAACCAAAACTTATATTCAGATTCTCTTTGGAAGATTGTTTGTTAATATCCATGCAAGAAGAGAAATTAAACTAATCAACTTAATTTACATTGATAACATTTTTAAATTAAATCATGACCTAATATCTCATATTTTTCAGGCCAATGATAGTAAACACTGCAGTAAGTCCACCAGGGATTGATGGCAAAAAAAAAGGTTATTTTGAAGAATGATTTGGATATGCTGGCCTCCTCTTTGGACCTAAATCCAGCTGATGAAATTCTATCTGAAAAAATAGTGAGAAGCCAAGAACTAATAATCAACTTCTGTAAATCAGACAGTGGTGTTAAAACCTGTGTGATGAAGTGTGCAAAATTCATTGATCACATACTTGTACATTTTTAAGTTATCTCCCATGTAGATCTAAAAAGTAATGTACAGAGTTTAAAGTGGACTTCAAGTGCTTTATGTATTGTACATGATTACATTGAGATGTATGAAAATTGAAATGCATGCCTGCTCTTTTGTACAGTCTTAAAACTGTTCATATGATTGTCCACATAATTGATTTTGTCAAATAAATGAACACATATATTTTACAGTAGTGTGATGTTTTAGGTACTAATAGAGAGATACATGTATATATAAAATTTTATGTCCAAGTTGTGTTTGTAGTACACATTTTTTCAAAAAAAAAAAAACAAAACAAAACATAAAAAATAATACCCCTGATATTTTTTTGTTAACACCAACATTCTAGATCTGCCTCTGAGATTATGTAGACAGGCAATATTTCTGTTACATGTAGTGTTCTTATTGAAGCATATGCAATCCTCTATTTCATGAATACTCTAAAAAAAAATTGAATTTTTGATCACTTACACCCCAACTTAAAAAATGAAACACTAATTCATAACTGGTTAAATATTCACTGATGTTCCTACTTTTCACTAAATTTTTTGTTGGATATACTTGCTTACACTATACAGAGTATATATACAGCATTTGAGCTAAGAATATTGTGTACTAGGTAACTGAATGGAATATTATATATGTAATGGTTAAATACTGAGTAAAGCCAAGGTTACCGAGTTGTATAGAGAAAAATAGTAATACCGGTATGTCCCCATTCATTGACATCTGAATATTTAAACTTGAAATAATAACAATTCTTTATTTGGATTTCATTTAAAATGTTTAATGAAAAATTCCATAATCTGCATTAAGAGACTGAATATGGGGGATAACACATTATCATGTAGGGTATTTTAGAATGAAGTAAATCATTCAAATACAGAAAAATAAGCTTACAGCTAAATGCCTGGGATAAACAGTTTTAATTTGTTATATGTTTACTTTCCAATGGGTTTGAAAACCACAGGGAATGAAAATCATTTCGCCATCAGCATGAATTCATTATAGCGTGTTCGTTATAACCATGTTTTACTGTATAGATATTTCTTCTCTTAAAGGCCATCCTTAAAAAATTGTTTGTTTTGAATTGCCGCCTGGGAGGTTTCAGACCCAGGAGGGAGGGAATTTTTTTTTTTTAACATTAAAGTTAAATAAAAAATTTATGATAAAAATCTCAATAAGCAGTGAACACATTATTTTCTGCCTTTTTGTGAAGGGTATCTCCCATCAACCAGGAACCCAGTTTTGCTTAGATCCAACACTTACATTAAGTGATTGGATGGCACATGTGATAACAGGCCAAGAATTGATTGAATAAAAAAAATCTTATTTTTGGTCAATAAAAATTTTCCAGGAGGGTCATTTCAATGAGGCGGGAGGCAATTCCAAACGAACAATAATTTTATTTTGGCCTTACATCATGGTACATTTGTAGAGATACATTTTCCTCATTGTTTAAGCCAATGGTTTAAATCATTCACTTATTATACTATGGTGTACCATAGATTTAGAGTTTGTGCTAGCCAGATATCTTTTGACCTTGATGATATAACATTAAAACTGTTCCTTCAGTACAACACAAATTTCACAATTTTAAAATTAAAACCTTAATATATGAAATTTACAGTAATATTTTCTATCAGTTTTTCTCTTCTAGATGTGTACCGCCTTGGCAAAATGTTCAGTTTCTGAAAATATAACAAACTCTTATATCATCTTTTCCAAATTTTTCTTTTACCACTCCTTAAAAGCAAGTTGTGCTGTAAGGCACAATATATTTGAAGTAGGGGGCAAAATAAAGGTTATTTTATGTTTATTGTAGAACAACACAGTATACATGTAAAATTTTAAGTTCATGGAAGCAATAAAAACAATATTCCCAGTGTCTAAAAATTGCAATTTATTTATAGTCAGTGCCAACTTGACCAAATTATAATTGATAATAAATGGAATCACAAAATGTCCCATAACAACTTTCAGAATTTTATGAAATGGTGTAATGATGGAATAATCAAATTAATAGTTTTACAATCCATGTCCTATATTCATGCACTGCTTTTTCACTTGTTTGATAAATTTATGTCCACAAAGTCAAATAAATAGAATGGTGTTTGCATGAAAAAGTGAAGCTTTTTTCTTGACCACCAGCAAAGTTTTTTTTCAACAAGTTCACTTTCTTGAAAAACTGGGGGTTTTTTTGTAAGTTTTCACCATTTCATTATACTGTCCATGCCTTCTACTTTTAGGAATCAAGAACATTTCTCTTTTTAAAAAATATCATTTTCCAAACAGAATTTTCTTTGAATCATCATTCTCAGACTTCACTGTAGATTGCCCCAGTCCTTTGGATGAGACCATATAAACCAAGTTCCAGTGTTGCAGAAGGTGCTGGCACGAAAAAGATCTCTCACTGCTAATAATTAAAGGCCCATGTGCCGAGTACAGGTCTAAAATTGCAGCCCTTCACCGACAAGTGTTGGTGTCTCCATTATGAATGAAAAATTCTCATGTGGGGTGTTGAAACAACAAACTGTAGACTGTTCATAGCACTCCATTTCTATCAAGTACTCTCATGTTCTTCCACTAAGAGCTATAATAAAGATAAAAGTACATTATACAAAGAAGCTAAGATTTATTAATTGATCATCTTATCTTTTTTACAAATCTTGCACAACTTAATTTGGGAAAAAAACACTATAATGATTTATATACTTAATTAATTCTGTTGATAAAATCTGGTGTATTTATTATAATTGAATTGAGATCTTATTTGCAAGGGTATTAATGGATTCAAGTACTTAAAATAAAATTCTACATACCAGGACAATTATACAAACTAGTTTACACAATGTACCACTATGATGAATAATGTGAAAAAGAATATGTAGTGTAAAAGTTTTAAAATGAATGTATTTTCATGCATAGTTCCTCTCCAATATATTATTTTGTGTTATAATGATAATTATTTTTTAGCTACTTGAAATTGAAATTTTTTCTGGTAGATCTACAACATGTACATACACAAATTTATCTGCACATGTTTTTATAAAATTTAAGAACCTCCGCATTAAAAATATTTAAACAAGATTCGTTTAATGCTGTGAATAATACAGAATCAATTATTTGGTTTAATTACTAGGTTTTGTTCAATACACCTCTATGATTATCTTATCAAAGGCACTGCGACTTTTATTTCTGGCTTCCGTCAATTTTGAGGAAATTCGGATTGTGAATTACTTAGTACGTGTATACACTTAAAACCCAATAAAAATTAAAGTAAATAGTTATACACCAAACATCATACTTTTATTGTATTGTTAAACTTATTTTTGTTGACCAAGTGTTACTACTTACCCTTTTATCACCAATTTCAATAACATCAAGCCGTGGCGAGGCCTCAACAGTGGACTCCATAGGACGTTTGGTGATCAGCTGATTCAGATTGAAAAATATCGCGGGATTATTGCTATTAAATTAATTTAATATTTATCTTAAGATTGTATTGAATAATTTAACCGCAAGAAATACACTATATGTATTTGTTCCAGACTGAAATAAGAATATCTACATGCTGTTTCGTTTTGTGAAAAACGAATCTGTATTATTAGTAAACCAGCATGATCCTGATTTTAAGTAGGTCAATGCTGGTTTTTAAATCTAGGTCAATGCTAGCTATGCTAGTTCTATCCTTTGCTTGCTGATACTGATCCTGGTAATGCTGTTTTTTAAATGCTGATGCTGATGCTAGCTCGATCCTGATGCTACTAATGCTTATGCTGATGCTGGTTTATGTAACAAAATTAGTTCCCTGCACTGTACTGTGAACCCTTTAATGTGTGAATGTCAGACCCATAGCAACAATTTTCAAAGTAAGGGACCAGCCTCGAAAAAATTTGACAAGCCAAAAATCAAATGGAAAAAATCAAAAATTCTATTTCGTTGTCTTATGTTCCATTCTTGTATTTTATGTGTACTCCTATTTATAAGTATATTTACATGTTCAAGTATGTTTTGTCGTATATGTACAATTTAATAGTGCTTAGAGCGGTTTATGTTACGAGTTGGTTAAAGAGATTTAAGCTATTGTTTTTGTAAAATGTATATAATCTGACTGTACTACTACATGTGTACTTCAGATATTGGTCATTCTTGTTAGATTGAATCAACAGCCCAGGTAGCACAAAACATTTTCAAAACATTTTATTGCAGTTATAAATATGTTTTTTCAAAACATTTCAGAGTAAACATTTTTAAAATGTTTTAAAAACATTCTTCTTTCCCATTGTAACATTTTAAAAACATTTTAAAAATGTTTTCAAAAATGTTAAAGTAAAATCTTTAAGGAACATTTCTAGAAAATGTTTTTGAAACGTTTTAAAAATGATTCCAAAGGTATGTCTTGTTTGCATATATTAAACAGTTTCTTATTACGTTATAAAAATGTTTTTAAAACCTGAAATAAAACATTCCTCTTCTACATATATGAAACATAGTAATGTTACGTTTTCAAAACATTTCGAAAGAACGTTGTCAAAATGTTTTTAAAACATTCTTAATATTGCTTAGAGTTTAATATTTAAATGTTTCAGTGATGGTCGTTAAAATGTTTTTAAAACATTGAACAAAACGTTTTCTTCTCCTACAACTGAAACATTTTATTTATAATTTATGCAACATTCTATAGAAACATTTTCAAAATGTTTTCAAAAAGGTTAAAGTAAAATCTTTAAGGAACATTTCTAGAAAATGTTTTTGAAACGTTTTAAAAATGATTCCAAAGGTATGTCTTGTTTGCATATATTAAACAGTTTCCTATTACGTTATAAAAATGTTTTTAAAACCTGAAATAAAACATTCCTCTTCTACATATATGAAACATATTAATGTTACGTTTTCAAAACATTTCGAAAGAACGTTGTCAAAATGTTTTTAAAACATTCTTAATATTGCTTAGAGTTTAATATTTAAATGTTTCAGTGTTGGTCGTGAAAATGTTTTTTCAGTGTTGGTTGTGAAAATGTTTTTAAAACATTGAACAAAACGTTTTCTCCTTCTACAACTGAAACATTTTATTTATAATTTATGCAACATTCTATATAGAAACATTTTCAAAATGTTTTAAAAACATTTATATCATTGTTAATATAAATGATTTGTTTATTTTCAAAGTATGTTGTAAAAATGTTTTTAGAACATTGACTGTAACATTTATCCTTTTAAGGACTAAAACATTTTATTTAGCATTGCAATATTTTGTAAATAAATGTAATTTCCAAAATGTTTTAAAAATATTCATGACTAACCCAATTTTTCCCGAGAAAAACATTATCCCTGTATTTTTCTTTCTTTTTTCAAAAATTCTTATTGAGTTGACAGACATGTAATCAATACAAAGTTCACTGAATAAACTAAAGATACTTTAATTTAAAAAAAGAAAAAAAAAATAATAAGCAAACTGCTTACAATAATTAACACAGCCTGATTTTTGACGTCGATCTTGTCTGTTTGCATCATATTTCTTAAACTCCAAGACAGCAGATTAGGAGTGGCTTCACTGGTCAGTTTCAGTGTCATGATAACCTTGTTATGCAATTCTCCTGCTGGGCAGCGCGTTAGAGAGTATAGTGGTTTGCAGCTTATCTAGGCCAAAATTTGAATTCTGGTAAACAGGATGTGCGCGTTTTCTTGTTCCTGATTTTCAAACAAGATTTTTGCATCATATAAGCCAGAATTAGCGCTGGATTTTTAACACCTGCTTTGTGAGTATAATTTCTTCAGAGATTTCAAAAGATAATTTTTAAAAGTGACTCTTCTGTTACCAGGACATCATTTTATTTCTGTATACATGTACGCATATGAGTAGCAGAACAAAGCTATTATGTGTTTGAATTTGAATACTTTAGAAAACAACAAATATGCCTCCTTGTCTTATGTTGATCATAATTCAAAATATCTTATTATTGAAACATGAAATCATATTGCAGTTAGATGACAGTTCCATCAACAGACTTGAATTTCATTCAAATTGCCACGTTTGAAAGAACCGCCTCTAGCTGATAAAGGCATTTTTTTGTACGTAAATATCATTGCTCTTCAATATTATTATTGTAGTTTAGCTATGAACATGCAACAACTAATTCTTTTCATTAATGCAAATGGAAAATTTTATGTGATTTTATGATTTAAAAAAATATTCGTGTATATTTTCATTATATAAAGATCTGATGTAGACGGATGACTTTAACACTGTTGTCTCTATGTTTACAGGTTCTGCTTTACAGAAAAGAGCTTCTTGTTCAATTCTTTCCTAGGACAGACTTCTTGTGTACTTTATAATGTGTGCGATTCCATTTACATAATAGGTAGCTGATCCGCCGCTCTGTGGAACCTACACGTGTACATGTAGATACATGCTTTTTGCGGGATCGTACATGATAACAGTGATCTAGGCCTGTGTATTCTTTCTAGTTGGAAGGATTTATGTGATTCTGTTGTTTTTAAATTCAGAGAATGGATTTTTTTTCCTTTAAAAATATCTGTCGGGTTAAAACAGAATAACTCAAAACTTGTACTGGAAATAGAACTAAAATATGTGTTTCATATTAAATAAGGATTTGTATTAAAATTTGTAAAAAGTGAATTCATTCAGATGTGATTAATTCTTTGAGAGTTATAATTAAGCTGGAATGTATGAAAAGCGCTTTTAAAAATCATACAAAATGATGTTGATATCATTTAATGAAAACGTTAAGTGACATTTTAGGAAAGAGATGTCATTGCGACATTAGGGTAAAATGTTTTAAAAACGTTTTAAAAACCATACAAAATCACGTGACTAAAACATTTTCAAAAATGTTTAAGTAACATTTTAGGAAAATGTTCTGATAACATTTGCTGAAACATTTTGCTAAAATGTTTTAAAAACGTTTAAAAAACCATACAAAATCACGTGATTAAAACATTTTTTAAAATGTTTTCATAACATTTTAATAAAATGTTCTGATAACATTTGCTGAAACATTATGCTGAAATGTTTTAAAAACGTTTAAAAAACCATACAAAATCACGTGATTAAAACATTTTTAAAAATGTTTTCATAACATTTTAATAAAATGTTCTGATAACATTTGCTGAAACATTATGCTGAAATGTTTTAAAAACGTTTAAAAAACCATACAAAATCACGTGATTAAAACATTTTTGAAAATGTTTTCGTAACATTTTGAAAATGTTTTTAAAACATTTTAAAAATGTTTTTGTGCTAGCTGGGAGATATTGTTTTAATCATAACTTCATTCCCTTGCTTTAATTTTTATGGCAAAGAGATGTTTGTCTTGAACATAGATCTTTAACTTAGTAAAAATATGTGGAAATTGAGGAAGCAAACCAATAATTCTGCACAAGTTTGGAAATACCCTGTTGCTGTCAGAACATTTATTATTTTGAGTGAGACAAGTTCCGGTTTTGAGAGAAAAGGGAGCTTTTCTATTTATTACGTATCATTACGTATGCATAGTCAACCATGCTAAATGACTTCAGACTCCAGTCCCTTTGCAAAACCCCAGGAATCTGGATTGATAATGAAATAAAATCTTTGTTCTCTAAGCTGTAGATTTTCCTTGTTATGCATGGAAATAAGAAAAAGATGTTTATTTAAAATTTCTTTTTAATAAACAAATCAATGAAAAAAAAAAAATATAATCGCATATACTCTTCCAATTTTTTTGACTTCACTGGCTTATTTCAATCGTTCAATGATTACAGGTAATTAAAATGTTCACTCTCAACCACCATTGTTAATTTGCTAATTTTTATCTTAATGTGGCTGCATTGTTCTTTTCGTTCAAATTAAATGGGCATGAAAATGTTAACTATTTTGTGCAAACAGTTCATTTTCAGGCGCACGTAGTCCAAATATAAAGTTAGTGTGGCTAAATTTGCGTATTTTGTGAAAATAATGTTTATATTCATTCTAAAATATTTCGTGGGAAAGTTCATTTTCAACCGCGTTTGGCCAATATTTTATTTTAATGCGGCTGCATTTGCTTATTTCATGTCAATTAATGTTAATCTGAATGATATTCCAACTATTTTTTGAAAAAGTTCATTTTCAGCAGCATATGACCAAAATTTTTCACAGCTATTTTAAACAAAAGTTTATTTTCATGCGCTCGTAGTCCAAGTAGATATCAAATGCGGTGGAATTTGCGTATTTTGTGAAAATAATGTTCATGTGCAAAATATTCTTAATTATTTTGTGGAAAAGTTAATTTTCAACCGCATTTGGCCAAAATTTTGTTATTATGCGGCTGCATTTGCACATTTCATAACAATTAGGGTTCATGAGCATGATATTCCAACTATTTTGTGAAAAAGTTCATTTTCAGCATCTCATTGAATTCCTGCAGTGGTAGTGTTACATTTTCTGGAAGAACAGGTGAGGGATTCGTCATCGAGCCAGTGTCAGCTGAACAAAAGTTATACTTACCTAAACTTATAAAATGTGATGAGATTCCCAAAAATCGTAAGGAAATACCGACTCCAGAAGTGGCGTCTGCATATCGACATCTGTTGGAAATTGCACCATTTATTCCTGATTTGGATCAAAAAGCCGAGATTCTGCTTCTTATAGGAAGGGATTTGATCCAAGCAAACCATGTGATCAAACAAAAATTTGGGCCTCCGGACTTGCTGTTTGCGAAAAAAATGTACTTGGGATGGACTATTATCTGTGAAGTGTGTTTGGATAGTGCTCATAGGCCCAATACCATTGTAGTAAATAAGACTCATGTGTTCGACAATGGTACCATTGTACCATACTTGAACCTTGTGATTCCAAGCTATTCATTACACAAGAAAAATGTTGTCAACATGGTGTCGGCTCTTATTCAGAAATATTTTATACTACAGTGAATGACGAGATTTCTGGAATGTCGACAGAGGACCACCAGTTTCTGGAAATAATGAAGAGAGAGTTTCACCGGGATATCTACGGTAAATGGACGGCCCCATTACCCTTCCGAAATGAAAGGCCTGTGCTACCAAATAATTACACCCAAGCAATGAGACATGCTATGAGCTTAGATGCTTCGTTGAGAAAAAATCCCATCAACTTGGACATGCCTTAGAATTCATGAGGAACATTTTTGACAGATATCATGCAGAGGTAGCACCACCTCTGAAACCAAACGAAGAATGTTGGTACCTGCCAATTTTCGGGGTGTATCACCCACTCAAACCGGAAAAGATTCGCATGGTGTTCGACACTTCAGCCCGCTTCCAGGACTTGTCTATGAGTAGCGTACTTTTGTCAGGTCCAGACCTTACAAATAGTCTCATTGGAGTGTTGATGCGTTTTAGGATGGAAGTCATAGCTGTTACCACAGATATCAAGCAAATGTTCCACTGCTTTGGTGTCTTAGAGAAACATAGAAACTTCTTAAGATTTTTATGGTACAAAGACAATGATCCTACTAAGCCTCTAACAGAGTACCGCATGACAGTCCAGGTTTTATGAAACACCACATCACCTGCTGTTGCTACTTGTGGGTTTCGTCTAGCTGCTATTCAGGCAAAACACAGCTTTGGGAGAGACGTAAGACAGTTCGTGTAACGGAACTTTTACGTGATGTCTTTTCCGACAAGGAAGAAGCCACAGATTTCCTACAACGTACTCCACAGGCCTTAATGACCCATGGGAACTTTAGATTACATAAGATTGCATCTAATAACCCTAGAGTGATGCAGAGCTTTGATGTGAAAGACCTAGCGAAAGACCTGATTGACTTAGATATTACAAATTATGATCTGCCAGCTCAAAGAAGTCTAGGACTCGTGTGGGATCTTCAGAAGGATACCTTTGGTTTTAAACTTGGCAGGAAAGAGAAGCTGTACACTAGAAGACGAGTTTTGTCATGTGTTAATAGCTTGTACGACCCTCTAGGCTTCATAGCACCTATCACTATTCAAGGACAGCTACTTCTTAGAGAGATGACACATGTACCTTGTTTAGTCTGGGATGCTCCCTTACTAGACGAATTTCTAAGCAGATGGGATGATTGGACACAATCATTATCTCGTCTTGGAGCATTGAATGTACCTTGGAAATACCTGCCCATTGGCTTCTCTCAGCTTCAAGAGAAGAACGTACCGATTTTCACAGATGCCTCAGAGGATGCTATTGCTGCCGTAGCCTACCTGTTTGACAGTTATGGTGGAGACAGCAATCTGGGTTTTATTATGGGTAAATCTAAAGTTGCACCAAAACCAGCTACATCTATACCACGCTAAGCTATGTGCGGCCGTCCTAGGAGTACAAATTGCTACTATTATAAGGGATCAGTTAGACATCAATGCAGATCATTTCAAGTTCTACACGGCCAGCAGGATTGTTCTGGGATATGTGTACAATCGCACAAAGAGGTTTTTAATCTATATAAGCAACATAGTCCAAATAATTCTATCTTCTCCAAATCATCTCAATGGAACTTTATCCCTACGGACCAGAATCCAGCAGACCATGGCACTAAATCTGCTATAGACAGTTCACTGTACGACTCTTGGCTCAGTGGACTTATAGAATGGCTACGCACAGAAAATACTGCAGATGGTCCTGCCTTATCGTATGATTTGGTGGATCCAACCATGGACAAGGAAATCAAACAAGACACTGTGCTTTGCAAAGTGGACGTGTCTACATGTACCCCCTTATCCTGGACCTTACGCTTTGAGAAGTTTTCGTCGTAGAAGAACCTTGTAAGTGCCATCACGTGCCTAAAACGAATTGCCCATACAGTGGCATACCGAAACAACCACAGTAAGAATATTAAAGTTACAGAAGATAGCAGTCCATTCAGGAAGGCAGAGGAGCTTATAATACATCACGTCCAATGTATGAATTGTTGCAGAGGGCGGGGAAACTTCTAACTCAGCAGATTGTTGACCTACCTGCGATACGGTTGAAGCCCTCACCCCAATTCACTTACGTTGGAGTGGACTGTGTTGGACCATGGAGTGTGACGACTAGGCGTACTCGTGGTGGGATTGCCGACTCTAAGTGATGGGCAGCTTTGTTTACCTGTATATGCTGTAGGGCGTAGCACATTAAAGTATTAGAACAAATGAACACACCTTCCTTTGTAAATGCTCTACGTCGATTCTACGTCGATTTTATTAGTATTCTGAATTAGTTATAAACTCTGTAAATGTTGAAGACGCACCCATACATAACCTACTCGCAGACAAAGGAACAATTTGGAGGTGTTATCCCCCTCGTTTCTCACATTTGGGACATATGGGAGGAACCTGGGAGCGTCTCATAGGGGTCACCCGTCGTATCCTTGACTCCATCTTACAATAGAATCGACACGCAAAACTAATACATGAAGTGCTCACCACTTTCCTTTCAAAGGTCTCCTCAATTGTCAACAACAGACCTATCGTTCCTATCGCAACTGATACTGAGTCACCTCAAGTGCTTACACCCGATGTTCTACTTACACATGTACCCCAAAAAATGGGGGATGTGTTTGAAAGTCACATGAACGGAATGACATATCGGGATCGGGATGGCGGCAGGTTTGCGCGCTTTTTTGTTAGCAGCTCAAATTTTATTTGTTTTACTAGTTTTTAGACTTTTTAAAGATCATAGTGAATTGGACAAGCATTACTGTAGTTATATTGTGAACAACATTTTTATTTCGTCCGAAAATATCATCAATGCTGAACTTTTTAAACAGGTGATCTCGACATCAGCGAGGAAATCCGAACTGTATACAAATAAACATGTATTAAGAACTGTTAACTACATTAATCCATCTCCAAAATCAGTACTCATGCTGCTTTTAATACCCAGTGGTGATGTTCAATTAAACCCAGGACCTCCAAATTCCAAAAATCAAGAAAATAAATGTGACTCTAAAATTTTTACAGATGAGTGTTTTGATTAAAAAGGAATGCACTTCATTCATTTAAATGCATGTTCTCTTTTACCAAAAATAGCTGAGCTGCGTATTATTGCCAGTAAATCTAAGGCCTCAGTTATAGTTATTTCAGAAAAATGGATTGATAACTCGGATACAGACAATGAGATTTCTATCGAAGTCTATTATGTTCAAAGGAAGGACCGGAATAGATCAGGAGGTGGTGTTTGTGTTTATATACGATCCAATCTTTCGTTTGCCAGAAGAATTGATATAGACAACGAAAATCTTGAGTCACTATGGTTAGAACTTTATTTGCCAAAAACTAAACCTATTATCGTTGGAGTTTGCTATCGTCCTCCCACCCAAACTTCTTTTATCGACCACTGGGAAGAAGATATCTGTAAATTACGCACCGACTGTGAAACAATTATACTGGGGGACTTTAATATCTGTACAGCCAGAAAAAGCAACCCTTTATACAAATCTTACATGAACATTTTAAGTTCATTTAGTTTTTGCCAAATTATCCTTGACCCTACAAGAGTTACATGTGACACAGAGTCTATTATTGACCACATTTTATGTAATTCTAAAGAAAATATTGTTTACTCTGGTGTTATTACCACGGATATTAGTGATCATTTTTTGACATTTTGTACTAGAAAAGTCCCTAGGGGCCATTTTAAAAGTTATCATATTATCAAGATTAGATGCTTGAAGAATTATTCCATCGAATCGCTACAGTTTCTTTTATCAAGTGTAGACTGGAGTGATTGTATAAATTCAACTTGTGTCAATGGAGCTTGGTGTATTTTTAAGCAAATATTTACCAATATTTTAGATACTTTAGCTCCTTTTGTTGAGATAAGGGTTAAGCAAAGAACAGAGCCTTGGATGACATCATATATTTTAGGTCTCATTAGAGATAGGGATACGCATTTGTATTTGTATAGAAAACAAAAAAGTCATGAAGACAATACAATTTTTCGTAAATTAAGAAATCTAGTGCAGAGAGAAGTTAGAAAAGCCAGATCTTCTTATTTTCAAGATAAAATTGAGGAAAATAGGTCAGAGCCTAAGAAGTTGTGGCAACAACTTAAGAACAATGGATACAAATATAAACAAAAAAGTAGCGAAAATATTGTTTTAAACATAGATGGTAAATAACACCATGAAGGTAAAACTATAGCGGATTATTTTAATTGTTTCTTTACTACTATTGCATTAAAACTTGTAAGCAAATTACCTAGTCCTTTACATGTGTTTTCTGTTACATCAAGGGTTTTTAGACAGTTTTATGCAGATAAAAACATAGAAAACAAAACTTTTTGTACTTCAACCTGTGTCTGAAGATTTTATTTATAAAGAATTGAAAAATTTGAATGTAAACAAAAGTACTGGTTTAGATAATATACCAGCATGGTTTTTAAAAGATTATGCTTTTTATATAAAGGAACCTTTTATGTCCATTGTAAATAAATCTATAATCACAGGTGCCGTACCAGAAGACTTTAAAATAGCGAGAGTCAAACCTCTCTTCAAAAAAGGAAACTCCCTTGAAGTCGGAAATTATAGGCCAGTCAGTATACTATGTACAGTGTCAAAGATTTTGGAAAAATGTGTTCATGTTCAACTTTTAGATTTTTTAAACAATAATCACTTGTTGTATTCATACCAATCAGGTTTTAGAAACAAATTTTCAACAGATACTTGTGTAATACACATGTTAGATTTTATTAAAAGTAATACATCTAAAGGGCTTTTTACAGGAATGGTAATGTTAGATTTACAAAAAGCTTTTGATACTGTTGATCATACAATTTTATGTGAGAAGTTGGAAGTTTTAGGAGTTTTAGCCACTGAGTGATTCGAATCTTATCTGTCCTGTAGACACCAACAAGTCCATGTCAGCAACATTTCATCAGACTTCAATTCGATAAATGTGGTGTTCTTCAGGGTAGTATTTTAGGACCTCTTTTATTTTTAATCTTTGTAAACGATATGGCTGTCAGTATTGATGATGACTGTAAATTAATTTTATATGCTGATGATAGTGCTATTTTTTTTACACACAAAGATCCTGCTATTATTGCTCACAACCTGGGCAGTGTTCTGGACAAATGTTCTTCATGGTTAGTTGATAATAGATTGTCATTTCACTTAAGTAAGACAGAATCTATTTTATTTGGTCCTCCAAGAAAGCTTAAAATAATCACAGATTTTAAACTTTTGTGCAATGGTCATGTTATTATAGGTTCTGAAAGCATTAAATATTTAGTAGGGATGGCAATCGATTACAGAATTCCTAATCGGTTAACCGCAAGACGTTCCGACCGATTAACCGGTTAATCGTATCATAATGCACGTTTTCTTGACAATTCTTTTTCAAGTAACTCTGTCCACATACACAAATAGACCTAAATAAGACGATAGAGGTTAAAACATTCCATTAGTCTTGATTCTGGATCAGAAAAATACGGGTACATATTTTTTATTTTCAATTTCAGTAGTCAAGAAAAAATTGAGAAAACCATGAAAAAAGCCAAAGAAATCTATGATAATTTTCCAGAGCAGATGCCACAAAAGTTCTTTCAGTATTTTCACTATGATAATCAAAACTACATGAACTCTATAGCCCTTAATTTACAATATTTGTCTAATAATTACATGTAAATTGGATTGAAAACTGAAAACGAGAAACACTACAAATCACAGTGCTCAATGATTCAATTATTATCATTAAAGAATTACAGGAGATTCGGGGTAGCGACGTGGTGTTTTCATAGTAATTAACACTACATAAACTGACCAATTACGCAACGGTCTCTATCTGGAGATTAATGATTACATGTACGTCTAAATTAGATCCTTTAAATCCTAAATGATCATCCTTTGTGCAGCGATTTTTTTTTTAAATAAATTTTAAAAAATGTGTTCAAATAACAAATATTTTATTTTTTCCAATTAACCGATTACAGATTTTCTAATCGATTGCCATCGTAAAAAATAAATAAGGGGATAATGGATCACCTTGACGACACCCACAGTGTAAGAAGAAGGTTTCAAAAATATGTCCACCTTGATTGACTGCTGATGTTATATTTGTGTAAAATAATTCTACCCACTTCTGAATAGAATTACCAAGTTTTAAAAAATTGGAGTGACTTTAAATGAATGACCAAGATATAAATCGAAAGCCTTCTCAAAGTCAATTAGAAGTAACCCTGGAATATTTTTCTCTTCCGTATATTGCATAATATCATAAATGTTTCCATTTTTTTCTGATATATTTCTACCTTTTATAAAACCTGTTTGATCAGAATGAATCATTTTGTCTAAATATTTTTTAAGTCGATTATGCTAGATGCGATTTCATATACTGTATTCAATAAAGAAATTGGTCTCCAGTTTTTTTTTTTTTTAAGAAACTGTTCTGGTTTGTCTCCCTTTGGTAGACATGTAATGATACTATGTCGTTGTGTTTTACTTAGATTGTTAAGTGAAGGACCAAGAACTTTCCAAAACATATTTTATAAATTCTGATGTGAAACCATCTGAGCCTGGTGATTCATTAGACTTCATTTTATACAATGTTTCCCCTGCTTCTTCTAATGTGCCATGACTCTCTAAAGATTTTGATTCTTCCTCTGAAAATTTAACAATATCTGGATATTTAATTCCCTCCTACAAGGTGACACTTTGTACAGAGTGATCAATGTATCGATATAACTTTTCATAAAATGTTTTGTTTCTTTCAAAATATCAAAATGATTATAAATAATGTCTCCGTTATCCAATTCTACTCTCGGGATTATTTTTTGAGGAAATTTCTGGATTCTAAACAACAAAAATATTTTGTTTTTTTATCACCTTTTTCCACCCATAGGTTTCTATACAAACCTTTTACCCTCTCAGTACTACACTAATTTAATTTCAGACAAATTCTTGGCATCATTTGAAACTTTAATCTAAGCGCGTATAAAAAAGCCCAAAAAAAATAAATGGTCCCATGGCGTTTATAGGTTAAAACTGCAGTTGTTTACAACTTATAGCGATTGGCAGTAAATGACACTCTGCCTAAAATATCAAGCCCCACTCCTACAATCTCCCCTGGTATTTCAATATTTTCTGTAATATTTCTACATTCCATCATTTATTTCAAACAATAATATTTTTACTTTAAAGTGAAAAAAATTGCATACCTCAATTCAGCCAATCAGGTAATGCCTACCTATTCAGTAATCTATACTACTTTGTGCAATAAACAAAGCAACAAACAAATCCACATGTTCATACGGGGATTTAGTACTTTCATTCCTATACTTACATATTAACCTATCCCAGAATTAGTCAATTTTGTAATATTCAAAGACCTTATACTTACCAATGTATATGGTTGCCCGCGTGGCGCAGTGGTTAGAGCGTCTGCTCTAGAGTCGCGAAGTAAGGAGTTGATCCTTACGTCGCGGGTTCGAATCCCACTGTGGGACGTGGAGACCGGTCCTTCGGATGAGACCGTATAAACCGAGGTCCCGTGTCGCCCGTGATCCCTCACTGCTCAATGGCCGTAAGTGCCGAGTACAGGACAAAATTTGCAGCTCTCCGCCGGCAAGTGGTGGCGTCTCCATATGAGTGAAAAATTCTCGAGAGGGACGTTAAACAACATACAAACAAAAAAATGTATATGTATGAAATTTGAGGCCTGTCGCTTCAGTGTCTTGGAAACTGTGACCATCTTAAATAATGACACTTCCCTGGTGCAAGTAGTGTTCCAGGGAGTGGATAACTTTCATTCCTGTGATGAGACCTGGATCCGGTTGTGACTGTAATGAATAAAATATCTATACAATTGCATGTTTTTTGATGTTAATAAAATGGCATATTAGTTAGACCCTGGCAATCACAGTACTCACGCGAACGTAACCACAACACCTATAATGGTTAAGTGTTTCCCAGCTATTATAAACGCGTTAATTAGTATTCATATAATGTTGCGCATAAAATAATGGAACATCAGAGGTATCATGTACGGTACACCATACTTGTCAAAACTCTTGAACGACACTGACATTTTTATTGCTGTAG
This sequence comes from Saccostrea echinata, assembly GCF_033153115.1. Taxonomy (NCBI): domain Eukaryota; kingdom Metazoa; phylum Mollusca; class Bivalvia; order Ostreida; family Ostreidae; genus Saccostrea; species Saccostrea echinata. Next base: position 2,456,022 of record NW_026889799.1, on the reverse strand, counting down.
AGCACTGGCTTCTACCGGAGCAAATCCACTTCCTAGACTCTATTGACTCTAGTTTTAATGCGTACGGTATCTGCGACAAGCGTATATTCATTGAACCGGAAAGAAGAACCCGTTCGGCAGGTTTTGGAGGCATTGCAATTATGTGGCGAAAAGGCTTACCTGTGTTCCCAGTCGAACGTGATTGTAATGATCGCGTGGTAGTCGCCGTTGCTAGATGCAAGAACATTGAAATTCATATAATCGGTGTTCTATTACCGTCAACTAACTTAACTCTAGAAGAATACAGATAGATTAGTGTTAGAACATGTAGAAAAACTGTATGACGCTTATAGTTCAAATGGACCTGTTATAATTCTCGGTGACATCAATGCTCATTTATCAGATAAATATGGGGGTAAAAATCGCGTTAAATCCAACGAACACGGGCGGATCATCGAGGAATTTATGAATGAATGTAGACTTGAGTCTGTGACAAGCCAAAGCAATACTACCGGTCCAGCTTATTCCTATGTTGCTCACAATGGAGAGCATACGTCTTTGATAGACCACGTGTTTGTTGCACAGGATAAACTAGATTTTGTAAGGACCACAGGAATAATTGAGGATCACTATCTCAATTGCTCTGACCATCTTCCGATTTTTATTAACATCTCTTTCGAAGGTAGATTGCCTATCAAAACAAAAATTCACGGTAACAACTTTGGTATCAACTGGAGTAAAGTATGAGATGATAACGCATGTACATACAGACAGTTAGTTAGAGAGATGATCAACAGAATTACACTCGATGACTTTTCAGTAGCCGGCATTGAGGAGTACGTCGATAGAATTACAAAATCTCTCATAAATGCTGCAGAGCTTTCCTTACCAGTAAAACGCTACCGTTCTTACCTTAAACCGCACTGGAATCATGGAAATGTCAAGGAACTACATACCAAGAATAGACAGAAAAGGAAATCTTGGGTAGACGACGGTAAACCCCGAGGCAAGGAACACGCTTCGTACAGAGACTACAAGCAAGCAAAGCGCCAGTTTACAAACGCCTTAAAGCGGGCCCAAAAGCAGTATGAACAAGAACAATTTGAACGTCTACAAGAAACAGCAGAACTAGACATAGGGTTGTTCTATCGGACTATTAGGCGGCGTAACAAGAAATCTTGGACTTCTCACGAACTGCGTGTCAATGGCGAAATCGTTCGGGATCCTGACATTATTCGGAATGCTTGGTATACACACTACAATGGATTAGCAGAAATAAAACAAGATTCGTCTTTTGATCTTGAATTTGAGAATACCATCTGTCAAGAGGTTTCTAAAATGCACTCGACGTCAAGGGATAACTGTGATAGGATAAGCGAAGTTTACATAACTGTAAACGAAGTGACTTCAGCACTACGTAAAATGAAAAACGGCAAAGCTCCAGGATTTGATGGAATTGCAGCAGAACGTATCAAACTTGCAGAAGATATTTTACTTAGACCTCTTGTAAACTAATTCAACGCAGTTATGGAAATAGAAAGTTACCCTCGTCAGTTTAAAAAAGGAGTGACTATAACACTTTTTAAAGGAGGTAACAAAGACAAATTGGACGTGAACAGTTATCGTGATATAACCCTTATGTCTGTTCTACAAAAACTCTTTGAAAACATACTATACGCAAGAATACAGAACTACAACAGCGAAATATGCTTTCCCCATCCCCTGCAACAGGGATTTAGACCAGGATGCGGCAGTATAATGGCAGTATTTGTCTTAACCGAAACTGTGAATCACTATCTGGAAAGAGATTCAGATATGTACGTAGCATTTCTGGACAACGAGAAGGCTTTTAACAGTGTTTGGCACACGGGTTTGTTTTATAAGCTGTTTCACGTCGGTATAAATGGAAAAGGATGGCGTCTCCTTTTTGACTCTTTTCAGAACACAACTTCTCGTATATTATACGACGGAAAAATGTCGGATGAATATGTCTTAAATCAGGGAGTTGGGCAAGGAAGAGTTCTCTCCTCTTGGTTCTTTCTACTAATGATAGACGGTCTTATCTGTGAATTAGATCATCTCAATATCGGCCCTCGAGTTTGCGATCTACACGTCCCTTGTGTTATTCTTGCTGACGACACCTCGCTGTTCTCAAGTACTCCAACCAAGATGCAAAGACAGCTGGATGTTGTATCCAACTACGCATCGAAATGGAGATTAACATATAATCCTCTCAAAAGTTGTATAATGTACTTTACAAGTAAGCGCAATCGCAGACAACCCGATGCAGAGAAAATCTTCCATCTGGGAAAAAATAATGCGTGTATAAACATCACAAATGGAAACACGTACGCCGGGATCAAAATATTCGACAAGCTCACAAGTGAAAACGCTATTTCGCAAGCATGCAACAAAGGACGAAAAATAACGAACTCCCTGATAAATATTGGAGTGCACAAACACGGTATGAACCCCCTTTTAAGTTCCAAACTATGGAATACTGTTGTTGTACCAGCCGTCTTACATGGCTGCGAAATGTGGACAACCATTTCAAAGAAGTCATCAGAGAATCTTGAAATATTACAAAGATTTGCAGCACGCAGGATTCAAGGATTCGATCGACAGTCTCCATCACCATGCACTATATACTCATTGGGACTCATAAAAATGAAAAAGATTATTCAGAAGAACCAGCTACTCCTCTGGAACCGTCTTTGTAGATCTAGCTACACATTGTTCTCTAAGCGTCTATTTATTGCAAGGTTGTGTTCTTTCTCTGATAATACACTTCAAAAGAAACGCGGATTTATAGACTGTATTTATAAGATAATGAAAAGTTACAATATAGAGTACTTCTTCAGCGAGTACCTCATCAATAGAGAAACACCGTCAAAACTTAATTGGAATCAGTACATCAGCAATCTTATAAACCTTTCTTCTTATGATGAATGGAGAATCTCACTTGGAGGCCGACCAGAACTAAATCGTTTCGCGGAAATACATCAAGAACTTACACCCCATCCACTTTGGACGCTTAGTCTCCAGCACCCAGAATTTACTTGGAAACTATTCGAACTCATAAATCTTTCAATTACGTATGAGACGGAAGAAGTAGTGTGCAAAATGTGCAAAAAAAGTACACAGGATATCGTTTTACATTTTATTTTAGACTGTCCAAATCTGTTTAAAAGCCGTGAACATCTTATGACCCTGATTGTTAACTGCCTACCAGTGAACATATATGTTGATCTCACGCACAAGTCCGAGACTATTATGGTGAATAATCTTCTGGGGTCTAGAAAAGATGGAATCATCCCAGAAGAGGAATGGACCACCTTTATATTGTCGGTTTCTACCGGCATAACAGGAATGCTGAAGGACATGAAAAATCTTTTATAGTTAAAGATAAAAACTCTTTGAAATTCCAATGTGAAAAAGTGAACTTTTTTGTCTTCACTGCACCTGTACATATATTATTAATTTATGCACTGTTGACCTTAAATGTTTTTCAATATGATAAAACCAATCTCTATACTATAGAGGAAATAAAGAATGTCTGTCTGTCTGTCTGTCTGTCTGTCTGTCTGCATGATCTTGTTTTTTGATGTTAATAAAATGGTTTACAGTCAAATTTGTGTCAATTTTTGCAATTGAAATAATTATTTCAATAGTGGTTGAGAGTGCATTTCAAAACCAAACACAGGTTGCAACCACTATTGAAATAACGTTCACTATTGAAATAATTATTTCAATAGTGGTTGAAAGTGCATTTCAAAATCAATTACAGGTTTCAACCACTAATGCAATAACGTTCACTATTGAAACAATAAAGGTTTTAAATGCATCTCAAAACCTAAACCAGGTTGCAACAACTATTGAAATAATGGTCATTATTGAAATAAAGATTACAATCGTGATTGAACTAATGATTTCAATTATTTTCAATAGTGATTGAAATAATTATTTCAAGAGTTGCTGACAATGATTTCAATATCAGAACCACATTGCAAGCCTCATTGAAATAACTTCACTATTGGAAAAAAAAAATATAAGGATAGATTCTTCATTATGTTTTAATATGTTTTCCAATATAATAAATTAATCTATTGAGTTTAAAATATGATATGTAATTTTATGTTTTAATTTCTGTCTAGAAATACTATTATTAAACGGATATCTGTGATTTAACTGATCTAGTAATTTTAAGTAATTTTGTTTCAGTGTATATAAGGTTCATCTTTGGTATTAATTGGGGAAAATAACGACCACTATTGAAAAAAGTTATTTCAATAGTAGATATTATTTCAATAGCGGTAGTATTAATGCAACCACTGTTGAAATAACGATCACTAATGAAATAATTATTTCAATAGCTGACATTATTTCAACAGCGGTTTTATACGTCTGACCACTACTGAAATAATACCCACTATTGAAATAATGCGTATACTGACTTCCCTTTACTTTTTGTTTTTTACTGTCTTAATGAGTAGACGTTGGATTATTCATATTTGTAGTGTAGGCAAGCCCATGAATATAAGGGAGAACTTAGTTTTATTCTTTATTCTTTTTATTAAAAATAACCATATTTTCATCAGACAGTTTGAAGACATAGATATCAGTCTTCTTTGTTATTTTTAATGTAGGTACTCTAATTTCTACAACTATCGGTATTTATGATCCTTTCCTTTCCAAATTAATGGCGAAGACGAACTCTATATAACAAAATTACTTAAAACTTGCATATATTGATTAAATGCCTTTTGATTCTCACCGAGTCGGCCAGATTTAGCGGAAGTTTGCTTATAACATTTGCATACTTTGTTTGAATTTAAGTACGTCAGTTAAATCAAAAATGTCCGTGTATTAATGGTAATTTCTAGAAAAGAAAGGAAAACATAAATTTACACATCATATTTTAAACTCAGTAAATTAATTTATGATGTTGGAAAACTTAATGAACAATTCATCCATATATATAAATATATTTTCAATATTGGAGAAATTTCAAGAAGGCTTGCAATGTGGTGTTGGTATTGAAATCATTATTTCAATCACTTTTGAATTCAATATTTCAATAGCGAACAGTAGTGAACATTACTTCAATAGTGGTTGCAACTTGGTTTAGGTTTTGAAATGCATTCAAAACCTCTATTGAAATCATTGTTTCAATAGTTAATGTTATTTCATTGGTTGTTGCAACCTGGGTTTGGTTTTGAAATGCACTTTCAACCACTATTGAAAAAATGATTTCAATAGTGGTCGTTATTTCAATAGTGGTTGCAACACCCCTTCCTTCCAAAATATAACACAATAACAGAATATTATACACTGCATGAAAAGTTGCGTTTAATATAATTTAATAAATTTGTTTACTTAATTAAATTTCTTGTTTTGAATTTAATTTATGTATAACGTTACATTATATATAAAATATATTTTGATATAATTTACTACATTTTTCAAATAAGTATAATCAGATTTAATGCAAAAAACATCGAGAATAATATAGTTTAATAGAAGAAATTATACGTTTCGTTTAAGAAAATCGACATGTAAAAGTAAATCCGCTTATACTTTAAGTTTAAGCATGTTTTTGGTATTTTATATATGTGATAAATAATGTGTCAATAATTTTTTTTTATTTTATACAGAATAAATATTGTTTACATATTTATTATCGCAAAAAGACAAAAACATTTACATTAAAGCATCCCATATATATCGCTTTTGTTTGGCTTTTTATTAACTCTGAAATAATTTAATATTGACAATGTATATTATTAGTACGGTAGTACTAGATCTAAATTTGTCCACAGGTACTTGTGGACAGGACCCCCCCCCCCCCCCCCCCGATATTTAACCTCGGGGCTTGTTGGACATTTTTTTCACTAATTATAATCTCTTATAATGTATATTGAGGTATTTTTGTGTGGAACGATTATTTTTGGGATTTCACGATTTTTTCCTATGGTACACATGATGAATAAGTGTATAATTTGTGAAAAAATGTCCAACAAGCCCCGGGGTTGAATATCGGGGGGGGGGGGGGGTCCTGTCCACAAGTACCTGTGGATTTGTCGAAAAAAAAAATGTATTATGAAACTGGATCAAATTGTTCTGTTTACTTTGATGCTGTTTATTCTAAAACCTACTCGATCCCGTTTGGTAGCCAAAATTGTCCAGTTTCAAAGGATCATCTCTCTCTCTCTCTCTCTCTCTCTCTCTCTCTCTCTCTCTCTCTCTCTCTCTCAGCCTTTACTTAACGCATTGTATAAAATATTAATTCAATCAGATCTTTGAACGTACAAAAATTAATTTGAGAATGACGCAAGACTTACTACCTATTCAAGTATTCTGGCGATAGACCACTGTCATCAAAAATATTGGTAGAACATACTTTAAAAACAGCTGCCCCACCCTGAAATTTTAACAATTTTATTATGAACCAAATGAATAAAGATATTTGAATTTTTTATATAACGTTTGATTCAGGAGAATATCATGAGAGAGAGAGAGAGAGAGAGAGAGAGAGAGAGAGAGAGATTTAATTCGAAAGAGATTTTACTTTATACTGAGATCGCTGCTGTATTTGCAGATATCGAATTTTATAAAAATTGGACTGTGCTACACTCTTAATAATCATAAATTGTTATTTACTATTGTATTTATCTATAAATGCTCATATATTTAAAATTCTTAAAGACGACTTAAATCTAATTTACTTAACATATCTAATTAAATATTAGGAAAAAAAATCATCAATATGTCATGATCATTTACACCTCAGGCTCAGTTTTTTTTTTAATATATATATATATATAATAGAGTTATCTGCCCTTCCAAAAAATTTAAATCAAAATCTTTTTTTTTAATTTTCTTTCCTTTTAAAGTTTGAGAAATAATAATAAAAAAAATCAAATAGGCCTATCTAATATAAAATGATTTTTCCCTCTACGCGCACGCTATACATAATTATAAATTAGCCAATCAAAATCAGGCAGCAGCTTCGCGAATATTCCGAGCCCGCCAAACAGCACCAAACACGTCGGACAGGCCAAGTATCGGAAATTAGTGAGGAGGATGGATCCTTATCACGCTCATGGAATAGTTTCGATTCACCAGAACCATCGGATTCATACATCGATGAAATTATTGGGGAAAATGCAAGACATTTGAGAAAGGGAAGAAAAAGGGCACCTCAACATGCTCAAGGTCAAGCAGGTAAACATACTGTTTAAGAAAAAAAAGATGGCGAAAAAGTCATTATTTACATGTACATCAACACTAGCTGCAAAATCTAGCTCGCTGGTCTGAAACAATTGGGATGGACGACCAGTCTCCGGTCTGTCAATATATATTTTTGCGGAGAGCTACAGTTCTGCAGCTACATCAACATTAAAAAACGTGCAACATGACCATGATGACCTTCAATATCTATAGATGACTCGTATATGTATGAACGTCACACTATGTTATATACAACGTAGCATATTGGGGCAATTTGAGACGAAAAATAAAATATTTTGAGCCGTATAACTATCACAGGAGTTCGCAATTTTATCAATAAAGTCAATAAAAATCACTCGATTGACCAAGCCATGAGCTATGCGTTAGCATACATGTAGCGAACAGGAATGCAACGCGTTTTTGGAGAAATCGACCAATTTGCTTTTACCCACCGCTTATTCAATACAGCTCGTCAGCATTCGTATCAAACAACATTTGTCTACTAAAAATTGCTTTCTAACCCTTCTCGAATGCTGTCAATACCCACTTTCTTCGATTTCGCGTAAACATTCGTTTTACCGAGAAGCCATTGCGTGACGTCACATCAAACCCGAACCCGACAAACAGTTATTCGATTGTTTTAAATAAAAAAAAAAATAAATACGTTGTCAATTATTGTACATATTGTATTTTATAAATAAATTGAATAAATCATAATATTTAACATCCCCCGATTATTTTTTTATGGCGAGAAACCATGTCGAGTTGTTCAAAAACAAAGGGCGATAATTTCAATTGCATGTGCGCGCAAATTGAAATATTGAGTAAGTAAAAAGAAATTCGTCGTGTCCAACAACTTTGCTGATACTCTTTGGTAGGTTGGTGATAATTTAAAGCAACAGGAAATAATTTAAAGTTTATTCTCTATCTTTTTTTTATTTAATAATTGTTTGTCGGGTTCGGGTTTGATGTGACGTCACGCAATGGCTTCTCGGTAAAACGAATGTTTACGCGAAATCGAAGAAAGTGGGTATTGACAGTATTCGAGAAGGGTTAGAAAGCAAATTTTAGTAGACAAATGTTGTTTGATACGAATGCTGACGAGCTGTATTGAATAAGCGGTGGGTAAAAGCAAATTGGTCGATTTCTCCAAAAACGCGTTGCATTCCTGTTCGCTATGCTAATGCATAGCTCATGGCTTGGTCAATCGAGTGATTTTTATTGACTTTATTGATAAAATTGCGAACTCCTGTGATAACTATTCAATATGGTATGTCATAATAATCCTTTGGCTAAAACCTTCATAAAAATGACTGACATGTAAAAATGAGCATAATATGTCCGACGGTGAAACCGTTAGGGCGAGCGCAGTTCATTTTCTAAAACTCAACACATCTCAAATGTCGTTTTACATTGCTTATTACACTTTTATCGCGCGTTTACTGAGTATCGTACATAATTTTTTTTGTAAACCGTTATTGATGTACATATTCTCTAACGTTGCAGACTCCCAATGCATTGGGACGAAATTCCTAACTTCTCAGATATTTCCGACAAAATTGGAAATAACCGAGTCGTTGAAGTGACAAAATTAAGACGTCACATACAAAGTCGTGTTTATCAGGGATGCAAGCGATAGTTTTGTGGGTAATTACGGCACATGGAAATTGAATTAATTCGTTATTTATTAATTTTATCAAGTAAGTTGTTGCTATGCTTATGCCACCATGTTGCTATGCACCGCAAAGGATTATTGGGAGTATGGAATATTTTCACATGGGACGATAAAAATTTCTTTGAACAATGTGCAGATTTCAACCCGAATTTCCTCCGTTCGTACACGTTGTCTATGGAGCTCGCTATGTGAGCGGCCCTTCGTGCCGCCTCGCTGCGTTCGCTATTAACGCACATGTCGGAGGAATAGCGCATGGAATAGTGCATAAGCACTCACTGATAAAGGAAAAAGTATTCGCTGATTTCACATAAAATATGATAGATACAATAGATCAAGTGTAATTGTTATTTAATATTTTTTTATTGCATTCTTGAACTTGACTGTACTAATTTCTCGGCATTTGATTTTTTGTAGTTTTTCTGCATGTAGAAAATGACATCACAATCGCATTTGTTTACTAACAGCTCACAGTTTCCCGAAAGTGAAGGAGTAAGGGGGTTTTATATAGAGATACACAAATGTACTGTATTACTCAAATAGAATTAATGTGCAAAAGTTTTATTTCATTATTTCTATAGCTGAAATTAAAAGAATGCTAGAATTCATTACCAAACAAAACATTTTTTATAGGCCGAAGAATTATACCCCGGCTAGGTCCCTTCAGAATGAGAGGTCAGTATAATACCGTTTTTGTCTGTCTGTCTGCATGCATGTTTTTATCCATAACGAATTTCCGTCACAGTTCTCAGCAACTGCTAATTGCAGATGCTTGAAATTCTAATTCCTATATACAGCAAAACTCAAATTTAACAAACATAGATACAGATAGCGATCTTTTATTCATGTCCAGCAAAGTCCTTATATAAACCTATAGAAAATCGCTGTATGTAACGAACATGGCTATATATAACAAATTTATGGCTATAACGAAGTAATTTTAAGATATTTTAATGCATTTTTTTTCATTTAAGTATAACAAATATTTTTCATTACAAATTTCATTGAATATACATAAGATTTTAAGATCATGATGAGGAGTTCGATGAAGATGCAGATGACACTACATCAGCATTGTTAACTCAGAAATTTAATGGATCCTTTAATGATATTGTTCATGTTGTCAATAAATTTGAGTTGTGGACACCCGAGTCATCAATAAATACTCCATATGTTTGTGAGTCACCATGTATGTAAATCATATATATTTGCCACAATTAAAAAAATTGTTCTGGAAATAAAATCTTTATTTCATCGGTTCTATTTTTAATTTGTTACAGATGTATCCGGTAGCATGGATATGATTATGAAGCTAAAGGATGAATATATATGGCAGGTTTCATTATTTTCTGACATTTCAAATGCATTGGTTAGATAATATTTAAATGTTCAAATCTAAATATTATACACTAAATTCTTTAATTGTGCATCTAAGGAAGTGAAAAGGTTGTATTGACAATTTTTGTAACTGAGGGTGATATCGATTATATAACATACAATAGTTTGAAGTACTGTTAGCTGACTGTTTTATAACGAATTCGGTATAGGATTTCTTATGAATTCACTATATTAAACATATAATGAATTAAGATTATAGCGAAGATCTTTCTTTGGTCCCTTGAAATTTGCTATGAAGGAGTTTTGCAGAATTGCTGTAATTGCAATATATGTATATAATTATGTTATTCCCATATACATTGTAATAATGTATACTGTATACAAGTATCGTAACTAACTCTGGAATACATTACTGGGATTCATTTTTGTTTAAATGTTATGTCAACTTCTTGTCAAATGATCATGATGATAGCACAGTTATTTTTAACTGACTTGTGATTCACATCAAAAGGGGGGGGGGGGGGGGAGGTGGGGGGTTGGTTGGTTATATCACTATTGAGCATTCATGATTGGCTCACAGATTTCTTGTTTTGTTAAAGCTACAATTATAATAAAGCAACATGTATTATGATAAAGCTAAATGATGTACTATCATTGTGTCTAGCTTCAAATGATTTCAATTAAAGGCATAATCAGAATGTTTTATTTGTAATTGATATGTTAATCTTTGAATGAATACTTTCAGACTGCTGCGCATGATGGATATCCCCATGACAATTCACAAAAGCTTGAATGGAAACTGAAATCTGATGGTGAAAACCAAACGTTGAAGTAAGAAAAAAATTAATAACATGTACTTTTAAGCTCACAAGAGCTGAAACCTTAAGCGAGTTTTCCTGATCACATTTTGTCGTCTTCCATCTGTCTTTCTATCTAACCATAAAAAAAACTAGTAACATTTTCAAGGGGAGATGATTTAAATTTAATGAAAATGTCTTTCTATCTAACCATAAAATCAAAGCACTGAAAGTACTGAGAGACGGAGGCTGTCCATTCTGGGGCGTTTAATTATGGCACCTAAGCAAGGTTGATTTTATACTTTTGATAAGAGCATCCTGTCAAACTCATTCTGTTATATAACCATATAAAAGTGCTCTGTTCCTCAATTCAGGGAAGCTTGTAACACCGTTTTTATAGTTTCTGTGTGCAAGGAATCCTACATTACATCAAATAGAATTTTAACATTTTGCAGAAATATTGACAACATACAAATTTTGACACAGACCTTGAACCAAATGGCCTTGTGCTTCATAAAGCCAGATAATGAGTGTACACCATGTTATGACCTGCATATAAAATTAACAAAGATGGACACGCAGGGTGATTCCATTTATCCTTCCCTCTGCTTTAGGGATATATCGCTAAATATTCATAATAACAAAATAACATATAAAATAATCCAAAATTTATTTGACATTTCCGACAAAATAAAACAATGTTTTTTTTTTTTTAAATACAAAAACTTGAACACAGTTTGGCACCATTAAGGATTTGAATTGTTGAGCACCATAGTAACAGATGAAAAGAATAAATGCAGGGTTTTTTTCTAATGCAATGGGAAGATGAAATGATTTCATGGAATAAACTGGAATACGTATCTAGACTAAAGAGAATATGACATTTACAAAATACAAGAGTTTCAATGCACATTTAAGTAATATAGGTGTCTGACACAATATGATACAAGCCTTGTCTGAATTCATCAAATTTAATAAACATGAAGTAAGAATGTTTTCAATTACTGTTAAGCTCTATATCTTTGGAAGGATTCTTTTTTTCAAGATTTGACTTTCCAATGGAAAAAAAAATAACATTACCTAAGCTAAGTAATGTAAGAATAATGGTCCAAATTATCAAGAAACTTATGGGAGTAAAAGTCAAATATTTACACAGGAAATATATCAGCAACTTTGAAACATTCTCCACTAAGCTAAAAGGTCACACTGGTTAAAGTCAACGTACATCTAACAGATCTTACTAGAGTTCACCTACATGGAAAAGAAATTGACAATAAAGATATTATCAAAATATGATTAAGCAAGCCAACTGGTTGCTAAATATATGTGCTAATTTAGCAAGAAAACACACAATATACAAGCATATTACAGATAACAAATGAACAATGATGCCAGCTAGAGCCTACTTTATCCAGGTAAAACCCAATTTGATAAAAACTGGAAGAATCAGCAAAACAAATTATCAATAAATGTTTAAAAATGTCTTTAACTTTTACAAATGGCAAAATACATAGCACAATTTAGTCCAAAAAGCTGATATGCAAGGTAAAGCATCTGACATCTTAAAAACAAAATAATACTGAATTTTTGTTATGCTACGTTTATGCCATGACAATGAAATATATGGGGGCAGAAATATGGCAAAGGCTTACACACATCAAATATATATATAGGAAAAAACCATACCAATAAGGAAAAATTGCATTGCATGAGTATTTCACAAAACTTTGGCAGGGAAAAAATCCCATGGCATCAAATTATTCAAACACACAAAAAAAACTATCCTAACTATAGTATACTATGATACAAAACTTGTAAAAATAATAATAAAGTACAACATATACTACAATGTCCTGTATTGGCAAGATTAAGAAATAATAATCTTTGCAGATGAACAAAACCCAAATCAATGCTACATGAAATCCTTAGAGCTATGCAAGGCAAAACAATATCAATGTGCATAAAAGTAACACTAAGCAGATCATAAGGCATTAAATCATGATATGAAAACGATTTCCATATACTGTTTTTAATATTAACACATCAAAGGTTGACAATATTGAATCGCCTTCAGTCTGACAAGGGAAAAAAGCTCTATGTACACAAGTGCAAAATATCTTGAGCATCATGCACTGTCACAGCAATTATGTATGGCAAAAAGCTGTAGCATTCAAATGCTAAGAAGAAATAATATAAAGGGAAAATAGACAATTCTCTATAAAAGTAAAAAAAAAATGAAGTACAGCTTTGCAATGAATTTTAAAATTGAAAAAATGTGTCATTCTTAATTTTATCTGTACATAAAGCATAGATCAAGGAATTATCTACATGTGTAACACAAATACAAAGGAACAATCTAAATGCAACATTTCATACCCTCAGCATTGCTGCAAGTGACAATTGCTGTTCAGAAGCCTTGAAATGATATGAAAAATTTTCATGTTTTGATCAATATCAGGTGACAAGATGTAAAAGTGAATTCCCGAGTAATCTGTAAAAATGGCACATATATTTACCACACATTTACTATTGAAAATACCAAAGTGGATCATTACAATACTTGTATGTTTCACAATTTGTAAATCTCTGATGATAAAAAAAACATGGAAATGATATTCACATGCATTTGTAAAAAGACCAAATGAATGAAAAATAGCAGTAACTTTGAAGTTTAACAAGTAGAATAGAAACCTTCTATAATCATTGGTGTTTTGACACAATAGTAGGCAAGTCATTTATACCCGCAACATAGCTTTACATTTCAAGGATGTCAAAAGAGTTTACATTTGATCCAGTCAATTTGACTTGAACCTTGAACGGCAATTTCGTGATCAAGAATTCTTCCAGATCTGCATCAGTTTCCATACTTCCTTCGTCCTCTCTTAAACTGAGCTCTAATTTCAGCAAAGCCAAATCAAATTTTACATCTTTCAAACCCTTCGTCTCGTCTCTGATACACATTTCCACGTCCTGTTCAAGTATCGCCAAAGCCTCTACTTGGCCTGTCACATCAACTTCACGGGGAGCAACAGTCTGAAAAGTATGATGGATATTTTAAGCTACAGAATTTAACTGTAATTTGCAAGGTAGTTTTAATAATTTGCTAGAAAGGAACTGAGCAATGTTAAGGACAATCCTTTACAAAACAAGCAAATTATATTCTGAGCAACAATACTACTACCTTCCATTAGTGAACATAAGAAAATACACAATTTCCAAAAATTATATATGCTTTAAACAAAAACATGAACTAAAACATTTTACCGATTATACTGGTGTTGATGCTTCAACATTGCTTCCTTTTATTCATAAAAATATATATTCAACTTGAGTTTTCCATTATTTAATACTTGTATGCTACCTTGATTAAAGAGTTCCTTGTCGTGTTCAGTGATTTCTTCTTTTGCCACTCAGACACGACACACTGACAAATTTCAACGAAGTCTTGCACTTTAAGCTGGCTTTCTGCCAAATCCCTCCAGAGTGTTACCTCCATTGTGTTTCCGTGTTCCTCTAAGGTGATGGTTCGAATTTTTGTCTCCTTTTGCCCAACTTGAACAAACTTAACTGCTTCATCCTAAAAAATAATATACACAATAGATTATAGAAATATGTTCAAATAAAAGCAAAACATGTACATGTGAGTAAATGGAAAATATGAATGCTTTCAATTTCTGCACTACTAGAGGGAACAAACTTCTAATATTTACCCGAATTATCTGGCCCTGAATAGTTACGATGTCACGCAGAGGGGAGTCCATGGCTTCCCTCAGCGTCTTGGAGGGAGATGGAGGCATGATGAGAAGTGTTGCCTTCTGAATTTGTCCATCAGGCAGTTCTAGAGCAGATGCACTCATGACTTTTGAGTGCCCTGAAAGCACTACTCTCTTTCCTTTCACCAGAAAGTTCCTGAGTTGAAGGGTTCTTCCTTCCTTTATTTTGTTAAATTGCGTCTCATCACTCAGAGTAGCCAACATTGCATCTGTTGAATCAGCAATGCTAAAGTTTAGCATGCTTCCTGGCACTCCATTGCTCCCTGTGAATTTTGCTGTGTGGCCAACTTTGGCAACTTTCACAACCAACTTCCCCAGTGGGTAGGTTACCGTCTCCTTGGTTTTGCTTTCCTCACTCAGTTCTTTCAGAGATTTTTCTTGCATCTGAATTAAGAAAATATGTTTTTATAGATAACTGGCAAGAAATTTGATACAAGATGAAGTCATTAATAATCAGTAGATTGAAAATAAACAACCACTTTAATAACATTAACCTTTGCTTTAGTTTTATATGGGATACTAATTTAATCTGAAGACTTTATGTTCTGTTATTGCACAATTACCAAATAAATATGTCTCACAATGCAACATAAAATGAAACACTACAAAAATGAAACACTACAGGAAAAAGAAAAAAAGTAAAGAAAAGCTGTCTTAGACTAACGTTCTAGGGGAAATATGGAAATTCTTAAAATAGTACCCATAATCAGTGTGTACATCTATTCTATAAGCCAATAAATATGAAATTTTCATGAAACAGTATAGGAAAAATCATTGTTTCCCATTAATTCAGAGGCAAATAAGCAATAATTGGTTTGTGGTCCGAGTAATAAGATTCTAAGGTGGCACAAGAAACATCTGAATTCGACACATATGTAGTATAAATATGATCTAAGCATGTTCCATAGTCTCTTGTATAACTATGCATAATTTGTCTCAGCTTTGTTTTTTGTATAAATGCGGAAAGTTGTTTTTGGGAAAAATAGTCAATATTTGTATCTCCCATGATCAAAATTGGAATGTCTGCCTCAAGTAACTGCATAATTGATATCAGGTATTGGCAAAAATTAGAGATGCTTGCTTTTTTCGGGGGACAGTAAATAAACACAAGGTTTAGTGCACATTCCTTGTAATCTAAAGTTACAATTACAGTTTCTATGCCACATAAAATAAAATTTCTTGGGTTTTTCAACTCAATTTGGGAATATAGCACCATTCCAGTGCATGGGCGTTCTAATTCATTTGAAACATCTGCATCAAAACGATACATGTTGAAACCAGGCAACTGAAAATCTTCATCTCTGTCTCTATACATAAGCCTAGATTCTGAGAATGCTATAATCTTTCCTAAAATCAAATTTTTGTCAGCATAGACATCTTTCATGTGAAGGTGCAAGGACCTGCAGTTTTGATATATGATTTTCATATCTGATGCAATATTTCCCAATATTGGTAAGCATGTCCTCAACACAGCATTGTCTCTCAACCGCTGCATTTCACTGATAATGTTGCCAGATACTGCTATCTTCTGATCATTCAAAGACAGTATGAACAAGTTCTGTATCTTGCGCACTCTACTTAAGGCAACATAATGCATATGTTCTTCTTTTCTAGTCCCTAAATCTACTACTACATCATTCAGAGTTGACCCTTGAGCTTTGTGGATGGTCTTGGCACAGGCCAACCTTAATGGAAACTGCCTTCTTGTAACGTAACAGGACTTATGACGCCCTACAGTAAATTTTGGTGAAATTTCAACAATAGGTGTCCAAGATTTGCAAATATCTTTGGTATACAAATGGGCATATTTCATTCTAGTGGCAGACCCAATGCTTGGTTCATCAAACAAAGTCCACACAATACTACATCTTTTGAAACCAGGAACTCTGAAATCCAATTTCTTTACAACACATGGGCTACCATTAGTTAGTCCATCCCGTACATTTACATTTGTGCATATTTCTGCTGGCAAATCTTTCACAAGATGAAGTTCCTTATGCAATCCCATTGTTTTTGAGGGGTTTTCGGATACCTGTGCAAGAATTTTGTTTTTCATATCTGTGGTTACATCGCCACCTACTGTGTCTATTGCTGAAACAGTGCATTTGTTTTCAATAGCAGCACTATTATATGCTTTCATGTTGTGACAATTTACCTTAGCATTTGTTGTAAATAAATGTGGAACAAGATTGACATTCTGCAATGCATTCAAGCAAGACGTGCGTGTTTTTAATTGCTCTATGTCCTGTTCTGTCTGCAATCCCTCCCGTAATCTGTTCAGTAGTTCTGCAAAGTCTTTGTCTTCTTTTTGTCGCATAATTTCTTTTAGTTCAAACACCTGAAATAATTCACTCCAAAGATTCATCGCAAGTGGCCCATATCCATCATTAAGATTTTCAAACACCCACCCATCAAATACCGGCTTTAGCTGAAAAAGGTCACCAATTGCTGTGATACTTAACCCTCCAAAAGGAATATTTCTTGCAAAGATTTCTTGGAGTCGTAAATTAATGAAATTGAACATTTTATTGCCAACCATTGATATTTCATCAATAAAAATTATTTTCAGGCTGCGAAACTTTACTCTTATTGTATCTAGCTGTTGTGCATCAAGAGGTTTATAACACAGGTTTTGATTTGCAGGGATACAGAACAAGGAATGAATGGTTTGTCCTCCTATGTTATATGCAGCTTTACCTGTTGGAGCACACAGACCAGTTTTTATTTCATCAAGATTTTCTCCTGGCTGTTTTGCATAGTATCGTGTGATGGCTTGATATAGGCATGTTGTCAACAAACTTTTACCAGCACCTGCACCTCCTGTCAAAAAGTTATAGAATGGAAAATTTCCCATTTTCACCTTATGAAGTACATGGTAGAAGAATAATTTTTGATCCTCATTTAAAGACCGTACTTTATTCTTATATTCAGTGTCAGTCATTTGATGCAATACTACATCATTTGTCTCAATTTGCTTCCTTGTGATTCCCAAATCTGTGCCTATATCATATTCTGCTCCCATAAATTGTGGATTGAAACATCCGTGTGTTTCGCATACTTCAACATCCTGTTGTAAGTCAAGTTCCTCTTGATGTTGAATTTCTGCTGAAACAACATGATTACCATCAACTGACATATGATGCATATCATTTTCTATAACATCTGTTATTCCTTTATCAGCCTCATACTGTTTTTTGTTCTTTTTTATGGTCTCTTGATTGTGAAAGAAACACAACTCATAATTGGCAAAGTTCCCCATTAAGTCATGGTCTTCATTTCTCCATGGTAAAAACAGCATCAGTTGTTCTCTGAAGTAATTTTCTGGGTCCTGTTCCCTGTTAAATCTCACATATCTTATGATCTTCTGTGTTTTTCGCTGCCTCAGTATTGAACCATCTTTCATTTGATACTCTTTTTCGTAGTTATTTTCAGCAGTATCTGTTTCTTGAAAAATGTCATCTTCATTTATTTTCATCCTCTGGCAATAGGTGTAAGTCAATGTGTTGTTGCCCTTTATCTTTTGCAGGAAAAATTACATCAAACTTTGAGATGAAGTCTGCTAAGCAGCAATTTTGTAGTGACTTTTGTCTTCTTTGATAACGTTTAATTGAGTTGTCCGACTCAATATCAGTGGAATTATCTGGTAGTTCCTGCAAGGATTCCATTGGTTTAAGTAAAAATGTTCTTTGTTTTGGTTCATTAGTATTGACAAATACAACACTTCTGCTACTATTACGCAGAGGCATTTGCAATATTAGATATGTTGCCTCCTGTGCACATATTTCCACATGTGTGAGAAATTTGTTTCCAATCTTCCTTACTTGCTGTTTTAAGGACATGTTTCCATTCCTTGCTTCTTCACAAGCTTCATGTAGCAAATTGGACATTCCTCTCTGTGATTTTGAAATATACGAGACTATGTATGCTGCACAAGCATATCCATCAAGCACAAATTGAACATCAATGTTAGCTTCCCAAGCTCTTAATAAAACTTCATTGTATGAATTAATTCTTATCTCTGACACATTACGCTGCAGGAATACTTTTGCTGATTTCAACCTTGACCTGATAACCATTTCGTAGGATTCAAATGTCATTCCTAGTTCCTTTAGGAAATTTTCAAATGTGATTTCTTCCCCTAGTTTGATTTCATTTAAATATTCGAAAATCTTAAGATAATCCTGCTGTACTTGAGTATTTTCTTCGAATTCCTTGTCATAAAGGGGTTCCAAAATCTTTGTTTGTGGCATTGGTGGCAAAGGAAAGTTAAATCGGCAGACATTTTCCCCCCTCTTTTTACATGTATGAACATGTCTATGTGTTTGATAATTGATCAGTTCTGGTATTTCATCATTCTTTGAACAGGTGCAATGCTTGTCGATAAAAGCCTCTATGTCTGTTTTTGTCATTTCTCCATAAATAGGGGCATTTTCAATCCACAAGAGCATGTGGATATGTGGAGAACCTCTTTGCTGGAATTCTACACGGAAAAAGAAATCAACAATTTTCCCAAGCGGATTCAAACTGCTTTTCAAGATTCTTTGCATGAATATCTGGAACCTGTGATGGAAATACCCTGAGCAAGTCACTGGATCTTTCTTTATAAGCTCACATTTATCTGTCCAAGAGAGCTCAGAGATTTGTTCATCAGATAATTCTGTTTTGTTCAGTAGTGTACTCAGAATTTTTAGCAGACTAGTCCATCTTGTTTCTGCAGCTGAAAATGAACAAAACCATGTTGGTATTCCCAATTGTCTTATCATGGCAAAAACATCCTTTTTAGCACTTTCCCAGTATGCAGGGGATCCTTTCAATGTCCGTAGAACCCTATAACCTTCATTTAATCGTACAATATTGTCAAGAGCAGCAGGGTTAAAAACTTGCTTAGCTGTTATCTTCTTGCCATCTTTTTGGCACTTTCTCATGGCAAGAATTACTTTGTCTTGAATTTGTTTTACCTGTATCTTTTTTAATTTGAAAAACAAATTTGGCATTGAGCAAGCTACTCTCCTGTCTTTTGATCTCAACTCCCACTTACATGTGGTACTGTATGTGACTGGAACTAACCTGTCTTTGTTAGATGGACGATCCTGACCACAAAATATTGTAGGAAAAGCTAGATATTCAGCATGTGGATCCTGATATAAACCTAGGGGGATTTGATTTTCACCAGGCGCAAAGGAAAAATTTCTGCAGAGAGACCTTACATCAGTAGGATACATCAGTGTATCTGTATTACCAGTTAATCTAGTGTGAAAGTTTGGATCCTCTGTCCAGTTGTCTGTGCATTCTTCCTCTACACTCATGACTATTTATTCAGAACTGTCCTCTGTCTGTTCCCTGTTTAAATCATACCACTCTTTCTGTTCTTCTGTGATATTCCAACTGGCATTGATTGTTATCCCTTCACTCCTAAACAGCTTGCTGTTCTCAATTAGCCACTGTAGGGCATCAAGGCATTTGTTTGGTCTCACAGGCTCATGTAATACATGATGTTTGAATGCATTTTTGCGCTTCAATTTAACCTGAATGGTCTCAGTTTCTGCAAACATTCTTGGTAAACATTTCACTGTCTCACTAACATCAGACGGAACATTAACGACATTTCCACGCAAACTTTTTTGGCCACCTCGCGGTTTTTCCATTATTTGCATGAAAGGGATTCGTGAACTTATCAGGCGCTCTTCCATTTCTGTTATATCTAACTGGGGTGGTCTTTCTGGAAAACCAAAACCATTCTGAACTGAGCAAGCTGGAACTTTCCCCCGTTTCAAATGCCGATAGCATGTCAAACAAACCCACTCAGTTTTTTCAGCACTTTTTATGTTCAGTAAATATGCCCTAGCAAACACTGAGGAGTGCAAAGATTCAGTTTTAAAGACGCTTTCCCTAAACCATGTCTGAGTGCAGCAGGAACAAATATATGACGGACCATTTGCAACAAAATTTTTAAAGTTAGCAATAGCAGAATGAACTTGTTTATTCAATTTGTTTCCCTTATCACTTTCTGATTTATTTTCTATTGCCTTGTTTATTCTGTTAGAGTCTGATTTGTTTTCTAATAATTGTAGGTCTGAAATACATGAAACACCCTTTTCATTAATATCCTCCTTCATTTCACAACAAATTTTTTTGGCTGTTGAATGTTTACTTTCAAGGCTTTCATGAACTCTCTTTCCTAAAGTAACATCTTCCACCAACTGCGATGCAATGCCAGTGGTATTCAAAAGAAAACTCCTCCTATCTTCATTAATATTTACAATTGGTTTATGAGGCCTGGAACACAATTCTCTTAATGTTATTGCACAACTTTCATATTGAACTTTATGAAGTTCAGTTGCTGATAAAGATTGGCAAAGATTTCTCAAAAACTGGCATAAAGCTGGAAAGCAAGTTAACATTGAAACAACACATTTTCCTTCAGGATCACAAAGGCCATTTTTACCCCTATTGTGGGAATCAAAAACATAATAATATCCTCCATGATGCTTAATAGCAACTGCAGATGAATGGAAAATGAGTATTGCATTTTCAGTTGCTGCTAAAGTCCTGTTCAAAGAAGTTTCAAGTGACACACCAATCCCTGAACTGCTACTAATACCCATACAACCCACAAAGGTTTTTTTCACATATGATGAAAAATATTTCTTTCTAAATTTGACATGATTTGGTAATTCTGATATCAGCAAAAACTCATCTGACTTACGAAGGGAAGTGTATAAAATATCACCAGCTTCCAAAATTGCATGCAAGTCATGTCTTGACAAAGAAGGTGCATCTTTTACAAATTGTGTGAATAGTAAAAACATAAAGCATTTGCTCATACATTGCTTGCCTCTTGATGTTGATGGAAAATGGGATCCACCTTGAGAATAATCTGCACATAGGATCTTTGATGGCAAAGCAAGACTTGGATGATGCTCCATATTGTATATAATCTTTAGATTTGAGCTGCTAATTCTTCTGATGAGAATGTCATGTCACTGAACGTTCTATATTGATCATTTATTTAATATGTACATTGTTGACTCTGATATCTTGTTAACACTCACTGTTACTAGTAACAAAATTCTTTATAACTGATGTTTTAATTACATCATAAGCTAAAATGTTCCAAAAAACAAAAGCTTCTCTCAACACACCTTTTTACATACATAAAGATGTAGAAACAGATCATAAATGCCTTAAATGGTTACAAAGTATAAGGAATAAAAAGTCATAGACTTTTGCATTGGTCCTCTTGTGCCTTTGAAGTAAGATTTTAAAAAAGCAACAAATTATCAACAATTTGAATTGTTAATCATTTTAGTGCATTACAGGCAATTTTTGTGGAAATTCAAACATGACGGGCAATTTTTGTGAAATTTCAAACACTGTGTGGTTGCAATATTCCTTAAATTTCAAATCCAAAGTGTATTAAATTAGGATGTACTAAAAGTTAATTCAGTTTTTAACCAATATTTTACTCTTTGTTGTGATGAAGTGTTCAATTCTTATTTGAACAACTTTGAGCAAAGGATTTAGTGGCTTAAATTTCAGAATTATGAATTCAACTAAATTCAGTAGCAGTTAATTTCAAATTTGTGAATTCTACTTACTGATAATGGTTGCATGATTATTGACAAGTTTATATTATCTTAGTCTTGAAGATGTGTCCTGAGAAAATGTGACTCACAATATTCACAATTATTATGTTAGCTTCGCCATGGTTGGAGGTTCATAGGTTGAGCATTCCCTTATGTTTTGTATGTTCCAATTAGTATCTCAATTCACACTTCTGTACACTTTTCTTATTTTTTTCTCTATTTCAATTCAACAATTTTTATCCTCATCTCAACCTTTTCTCATGCTTCATCTCAGTAGTCAAGCAATATTCTCTCAAAATTTTCTCAAGCTTAATTTTTCACAGTATTAACTAAAATAAGTGAGAAATATTTCTAAACAAGTGACATCTAAGACATGATAAGCAGATGTTGTGAGAAAACTGACAAACTTCTGAAAAGAAATGATTAGATCTAAACAGTGTCAAATCGTAAGTATCCACGTGCTCAGATTAAAGGATTTAACGTTACAGCTGGTGAATAAACTGGTCTACACCAACATAAATAGTTTACATTGACAGAGAGAGCCAAGACTGCGGTGAATATTTAATAATACAATGATTAAGTATTCTTTACCTTTGTCTTTTGAGAACACACTACACTGGATAACGTGGAAAACTGTGTTTGTTGACGTTTCTTTGCTTGAATGCCTCTGGATTCTTCCTGCAAATTTTCCTGAATGACGCTACGCACTATTTTTGTTCATTCATCCGCATTGTTATGAAACAATATCTATCTCTTTTTATTAGTCCATGTTCCACTATTTAGCATAAAAAATATACATACACAATATTTATGTAACGTTTTACCATATACTTTCATTATTGATGCAATTAATAACATAAACAATTTGAACTATTTCTTTAACTGACTACCCTGCATGTAAACCCCAAACCTCATCATTATTCATTATTCTCATACATATTCATCATTCGGCAAACCCTACCCTATATCTATATGGAATAGGCCAAGGTGATCCGAGTGACATATTTATAGAACAATCGTAACTACTCAGCCATTTCAACGGTGACGGAAAAGGGCGAGTATAGAATATAAAATTCTTATTCTGAGCACAGTAGATGACGAAATAACCGAAATTAATTTTTTTTAAAATGTTGCATATTTATATAATTATTTATCAAACTCTATTCCTGAAAAAGTATGATAGACATAATTTCGCCGCTAGGTGGTGTCTGCCAAATCTTTCCGGTTCATTATCGACGTCATATGCAGGCTGACCGATAGTAATAGAGGAGGCTGATAGCCTCCGTCTAAAAACTAGTAACATTTTCAAGGGGAGATGATTCAAATTCAATGAAAATGTATTGGCAATTTAAAAGAAAATCTTGAACCATTTATCCAGAAAAATTGAAACTTATGTTGAAGCATCCTCAATTAAAGTAGCTTTTAGTTTGTTCAAATCATCGTACCTTATTGTTTTCCATGATATGTGATTAAATATCTGTACATGTGTGTCAGACATAGTTGAACAGGATATCAGATGACCAAACTCTACTTGGCACCTTAAATATTGTGTATTGATATGAATACATATCATATGAAAATTGTACTATGACATGCTGATCACCCAAAAGTAGGGTGGGGCTACACTAAATCATATATTCTTGTTCCTTGCAATTGTCAGATCTTAAAAACACTTGATACACCACACAACTTGTGTGGCATTTCAAGTGTTATAAAGATCTAGACATATGACCCCATGAGGTGCTCCTGAACCCCCCCCCCCCCTTTTTTTTGTTTTGTTTTGGTCAAAGTTATGGCCATAATTGCTCAGGTGAGTGATGTGGCCTTTGGATCCTTTGTTGGTTTGAAGTATTTATTAAATTTTTACTGAAAGACAAGAGAAAATAAACAATCTACCAACAATTAAGCTATGATAGAGGTAGCCATCTAGTGGATAAGAAATGTTGATACAGAACATGCATATACCATTACTTGGTAATTTATTTTTGGATCACATTCAATTTCAAATGCTGGAATGATTATGTTAAAGGTAAAAGTATTAGCTTATGGATTATGTAGAATATTTTCTGTGGAATAAAATTTATAGTACTGTTCTTTAAATGGAATTCAGGTAATTTGATATGATGATATCATGTGTTGCAGACCTTCATCAGATGGAAACAAAGAAATGACTGAACATATATGCCAGTACGTCGTAGGCATCTATCTAGCTTGCTGAGCATTTGTTTGAGGTCAGTATAAAGCATATCTTTAATCTAGAATAAAAAATGTAAAGTTTATGTAATAATATTTAAATGTATGTTAAACATACTTTATTATTATATAGTCTATTTAAAGTCCTTACATAATCTATACAAGCGCAAACAGTTCATAACACTACATAATCACTGGATTTGAGGCCTTATTTACCGGAGGGTCAGTGCGCATGCAGCGGCATTGTGACATCACAATTAACACCTCAAACAACATTGTAAACAATGGTTGCAACGGCCGCAGCCAGCTGTGTATCTGAGCAGGAAAAATGTTATACATTAAACCTATCACAGGGTTATATGGACATATTCCACATAGCGTAACTTGGAAAGGAAAACACGGAAGTTACAAATTGTAATCTGAACATTTTTTTTTCTATTTTCAATGATGGAAGTTCTTAAATGAAAATGGTGTCGTCATGCAGCCTTCAATATCTTATTTATTCAAATCTGGACTATATAACAAAACAATAATTATGGACTCTTATGGTGTTGAATATACATGTAGTTTTTTTATCACCAGAAAATATCAATATTGACCTCGGCTTCGTCTCGGTCAATATTGATATTTTTCTGTTGAGTGGTGAATAACAAACCACATTCAACACCAAAAGAGTCCATAATTGTATAATATTTAATACATCTGGTGAATGATGGTATCATTTATATAAAAATACTTTAATTTAATCATGTATTTTTTTTATTTGATTTGCAAGTCAAAAATTCAAACATTGCTCATATGATGATAGTGGAAGAAAAGAATTGTTAACTTCTGAAAGAGATCAACCAAGTGCAAAATTCAAAAAGACTTGGACACAGAGCTCAAAATTTTTTATAATTATATTTTTTCATTGTTAATGTCTAGAATTAAATAAATGCAAATGTTAATTTGCTCACAGTCAATAAAGGGTATATGTTACTCTAGCTGTGGGTTTACTTTACAACCTTGGATATTTGATATATGTGTGATTGTAATCTCAAGTTTTGAAAAAGAATCTTAATATTCATTTATTAAATAATGTATCTTACTAAAGATTTCAGACATTCTTAACTTTTGCTAATTTTTGCTGCAATGTCATATTTTAGGTGCAATACACATATACTTTCAATCCATACAAGACAAAGAAACGCCGCTTGGATAAGCCGATTCCATTAAAGCAAAGAATGGTGATGTACCAAAGAAAGTGGCGTTCTGATGAATGTTAAAAAGTATTCGAAGAACTAGACACCAAAAGTGCCACTCACAAATCAAAGCTGTCTAAAAGGCAGAGCATCAGAAGAATTAGGATAAATAAGGAATCCAAAAGAGACAAACCTGATGATGTAGCGATTGAACAGAAATTGGCTATTAGAGATCAAATATCTGAGTTGCTACTGTTTTGCATAATTGTGTTGCTTTTTTTTTACTTAACTTGAATTGACACATTCAAATGTTATATAAGAAAAATATACCTTGTGTTGTATTTTTGACAGTTAAAGTGTTTTCTGATGCTTGATTACAGATTAAAACTCGGTCATGTTTTTTATTGTTTGAAGATCGATTCGCTTATTTTGTATAGTACACATGCACATACATTTTTAATCTTGATTTATAAATTACATTTATGTACAAGTTTGACTTAAATAATTAGTGTATGGACAATTATTGTGAAAAGAAGTAGGAGACAATGCAAGGGTAGTCTGAAAGAGCTTTGCTTGCAGGAAGTTGCAGATCTTGATACCCAAGTAAGAGAAAGGTGGTGTCTAAGACCGATCCTTTTGCTGTTGCTTGTGGGCGAGTGAGGCTTCTCTGTCAGTGGCTTAGTTTGTCTTAGATGTAAAAAATAGACTAAACAGACCAGATAAAGAGATTTCTGAGTAAATAGGGTAAATAGTGATTTTAATGTATATTATATTGCAAGAGTAAGAAATTAATTTGTTTCCTTTCATTTGAAGTAAAGAGTTTAAGACCAGAATTTTTTGCATTAAGTTTAAAGAGTAAGGCTAAAAAATTTTGTAACATGTACTTGTACATATGTTTATACAGGCCTTTTTATATGTACGTTTCGGAGCTTATTCTTGACATTTTACGGCAAAGACTAGAAGATTATTTACTGAAAATATCATTATCAAAATGTCTTACGTTCCAATGTAAAATTGATTTAATGAGGATATGCTATGTTTCAATCCACAAGTGATAAACCTGATAATGTAGCGATTGAACAGAAATGGGCTATTAGAGATAAATTATCAGCTGTTACTTGTTTTGTGTAATTGTGATGCTTTTTCCTTAATTTGAATTCACATAACCATGATATAAAAGAAGTTTTCTTGATGGTGTATTTTTCACAGTCAACATAAAATGTTTACTGTACTCAGTTAATGATTAAAAAGCTGTCGTATTTTTTATTGTTTGCAGATCAACTGGCTTATTGTGTAGCACACATGCCAAACATTCTTAATCTCCGACTTATTTCCATGATTTTACAAGTTTAACTTGAATAATTAGTGCATGGATATTTATTGTGACAATAATTAGGAGACGATGCAAGGGTAGTCTGAAAGAGTTTTGCTGGCAGTAAGTTGCAGATCTTGATACCCAAGTAAGAGAGAGGTGGCGTCTCTGACCGATCCTTTTGCTGTTGCTTGTGGGCGAGTGAGGCTTCTCTGTCAGGACTAGACTAAGAAGACATTTATGCATGAAATATATTGTAATAAGAAGAAAAGGCAACTTAACTATTAATAAAAATAAAGAGTTAAAGAATGTTTATCATGTGTACATGAATATACTAATGCATGATATTTTTTGTACATGAATATTCCAGATATATTGTTTCTGAACATATATTAGGCATAGACTAGCTAGAAGAAAATGCTTTGAGTGTAAAGGTCAATTTTATGTCTCAATTTCAAATTAGCCTAAAATTGTTTTAATGAGATATATGTAGTTTCACAGTATCCATATTCCTGTCTACCTGCTTGTGCTTATTGAGATTCTTAAAATTGAAACGACAAAAGATGTTTAATGTTATAAGTGTACCATTCCCCTAGATCTTGATATACATGTAGAATCATTGGCTCTCTGTCTTGCAATGTTTGTGCTAATTTATATAAATGAATGCCCTTGTATTCCAGTATGTTCACTAATTTGTGTGGTCATAATGTACTTTCTCTTCTGTCCAAAACTTTTTAAGGATGGAAAATAGGAAATTATCATGGAAAAAGATCTTAAAATCTTTTGTGAATGATTTCAAAATTATCACTTTCAACAATATTTTTCAAATTGCATGCTAAAAAGTATAATGACTCTGTGCTTTAAGTTATCCACATTCATTTTTTGAGAAATTTGCCTATAGCACATGTAGAATTTTTTCAAAAAGGCCTTGTATTTCATGCTGTATATGAAAGACACATAATGAGATGAATAAACTTTTATTTTAAATTTACAACCCATTAAACAGTTTTGATAAGGACTGTTTCTATCATGGATATTGTATTTTTTTTTTTTTTTTTTTTTTTGAAGTCCAAATAGACTGCAGTTTTTACCTTTTGTGCAGATTTAATGCTGATAGATTTGAATGTTGTATGCAATTCTATTTTGTAAATTGTTGTAATTAATTTGTTTGGATATGAATTATTTTGTGACCCATTGTTATCAGCGTCTAAAAACTTAATTTCCATTAAATTGTGTATTGTAAAATTCTAAATTCTGACAGTATATTTAGCACTATGTAAGAATTTATAATAATAATAATAATGGCATTGAATTCCAATTACTAGTACTTTGGTATAAATTCTGAAATATTATATAGACTTATTAAGTTTTTTAAGATTTATTTGTTTGTATGTCATTAACATAATGTAATAAAATTATATGAAAAATGGATTTGTGTGTGATTGTAAAATAATTGAAAAAAAATTATATATATCAGAAGTCCATGAATTCACAGTGGTCGGTATAGTACTAAGGTGAAAATAATGAAATTGAAAACACGAAGACAACACAGTAAAGCATACATAGAAAATTTTTAAAGCATCTGGAGATTTTTAAAAGGATTTTGAAAGGAATAATGCTTTACTTTGTGGTCTTTGTGTTTTCAATTTAATTATATATATATATATATATATATATATATATATATATATATATATATATATATATATATATATATATATATATATATATATATATATATATATATATTCTACAAGGAGTAATGAGATAAAAATAAATATTAAACTAAATCTTTAATAAATCAATAATAAATGTTTAATCCATGTATATAATTATATTTATACATGAGGTACAATATTAGTTTATGAAAGGGTTAAATTGGACATATTTGGTAAGTTTTCCCGTATATAATTCAGTTTAAGGAAGTATTGTTCAGTAAAGTGTGAATTAAACAAGAACAAATAATGAGGTAAACCTCTACATTAAATTTTATTAACCAAACAATATAATATAAATATAAAACTTTATTTTATGTGCATGTTTAATAATAATTATACATTTTACATACTAAAGGTATAACATTTGTTTACGGAAGACTTAAATCTGCATGTATTAGTAAGTTTACAATTTTCCAAACTTTATTAAATTTGTTCTTTTAATTTTCTATTAAACTCGTATTAAATGCTAATTATTTTCTAACGTTTACGATCCCACAATATGTTATACTATGCAGTTAAACATTAAATAACCGCAGCATTTAAATTGCATATAATGTAAAAGTAAACCCGACTTTTCATGCAGTGATATTCTCATTGGAAAAGCTAGCCAAAGTGTGATCCAAATAGCGAGATCTGGTATCTGGGGTTACCTTGAGGCTTCCAGTTGGTACAAGGAAAAGCCTTGGTGGGGGTCCAGGAAGCTTCTTGATTCTGAGAAACAGACATTTTTATACAGAAGGTATTAATTCTACGATTACATTGGCGTATTGTAATTAAGATTTTGCATTTAGATCTCACGGCCATGAGGATATTTATCGAGGGAATTACATAAATATTTTTAAAATATATTGATATATTGATTTCATATGTATATAAATGAGTTAATTATGTTATGAATTATTCAATATTTTGCATGTACATGTATGTATACGCTGAGGGAGCCAAATGTATAATATACCCTATATTTTATTATCATTTTCTGTTGTTGAAATATCCGATCATTATTGACAAATAAAAATGAGTGGATTCTATAACATTTTTTTTTACTTTTTTACAATGCTTATCTAATTATATAATTTTTTTTTTTACTTTCACCAAAATCAAATTTGGGTTGGATTGCAATCCCTGTAACCCTTCGTTCTAGATATGCAACTGACATAGCATTTATAGATACATTTCTATAAATTCTAAATTTTTAAAAATTCATATAGTGATTTGTTTGTAAACCAAGATGCCTCAAAACCGATTTTTTTTAATTTAAATCAATCCTATTAATTATGATGCCTTCTATTGTTGTTTTAATCTATTTCGATATAACGAGAAAAAATTCTCAGTACGGTAAACATGCTTTAAAACGTATTTCTATATGCTCCCCGAAAGTTGTTTTTTTTTTTTTTTTCGCAGTCCGCTGTCCGTAGAAAGATGTTAATATGCCTTTTTTAATATGCCTTACTGTGCGTCCCACCCGATCGGCGCCATTTTTAAACTCCCATTGTAGATATGAATTTATTTTTTCCTTTTTTTTTCTTTTTTATGTTTTTCTTTGTAGCATTCTATTGCGTATCTTTTTTTTTTTTTTTTTTTTTTCATATGCATTTATTTCACAGGACTGGAGAACATGTGTGCTGCGCTGGATTTCGTTTGAACATAAGTACTGATAAATGTGAGGTATTTCAAAAATATTGACAAACGATTTATAAATGATAGTCATTGTTTTGGACTAAAAAAAAGTTTTCCGAATTAATAACAAACATAATTAATGCTACTTATAAATACGTTTCAAGTTTTATTATTAATTTCAAAGTTATAACCCTCGACATAGATCATATTATAATAATGTGGCTATGGGCTTTAGTATATTCTCATTTTCAGAGTGTATAATCGGATTTTATCATAGGAGTTGTGCAAAAAAAAGTTCTTATCCAACATACGGTAGAGATTGCCAGAAACAGTGTGATTGTAATGAAAGTCTATCCAGTTTTTTTTTTTTTTTTTTTTTTTTTTTTTTTTTTTTTTTGCTTGCATTAAATCCGAGTGTGAGTATTTGTAAAATATCACTAGTATTCTTCTATAGGAGCTACCACTGTATGGAAAGTGCGAATTGAAAATCTACTAGCTATACTTTTGATGGGTCATTCGAAATTTCTGTTTGCACTTTCAGACCAAAAATGTCATTGATATACGTTTTCTTACACATAATAAAACTGTTTCAATTAATATGAAATTTCTTTTTGTTATATTTAAAGTTTACCATATTTTCTTGTCATCTATTCCTCCTACATATCGGTAGCACGCGTTTTTCACGCGTCATTTTTTGATTAATCACAAACTTAAATGGACGTTGACATTAATTAAACAAAATATCTTTTTACAATGATCACTAATTTAGCAAAGATTTCAATTTGATCAGAAAAGCTACATTTAAATTACAAAAAAATGTGATGTCAGTGTCAGAAACCGGAGGAGAAATTCAGTTTGCTAACTGCTGGTATTTTAAATACAAATTTGGAACAAAGTGAACATATGGAACTCTAGAAAGATCATAGTAATTTAATTTTTCATTCTATGCGTACTAACACTCTTTCAGCGTTCAAGATAAAAGCAATCATATAGTTATCAGTAACGGGAAATGGGGATTTAAAAAATAATGAACACCAAGCTGATTTTTTTTAAAGAAAAAGTCAACTAACCATAACATTTTTTCTCACTAATATCATAATCCTGTAAATACATTCTAGTTAAAATTTCTAAAGTGGCAATACAATAGACAGTTTCAGATTTTTTTTAAATCAGGAAAACCTTATTAGAAAAAGGAAAATATCAGTACATCGTGTAAGACTTTCTAAAATGCGAAATCAATTTGGTTTGAAAAGTGTTAATATTAAAACAAAAATGTTTGAATCAACAAATTCCTCCAAAATTATTTTTGTCAAATTAAGACATTTCTTTAAATCTATGCCAAGAAAGAATTTAGATTTACAAGTTTTCCTACAAAAATACTAGATATTGAAGTGAATTTTGTTGCACTCTTGACTTCTGATATATATTTTTGAAATATTGTTTTAAAAGTTATATCGCAAAATAACTCGTTCAAAGATTACACATCAGTTTTTCGTTTTGATATTTTTATCATCTTCTACAAGTTTTAATATTTACTAGACTTCAAAATATTATTAGCTTATGTTTTATATATTAAAATATTTGTTTAGCGATGAAAGCTATTCTGTGAATTGCTCAGCTATGTTAGGGACCGGAAATGAAAATGCTTAATCAAAGTAGCTTATATTTTATATAATATTTTTAAAAACTTTGTAACAAAGTATTTGTATACATGTATATGTAGGAAAGATAATATAGATATCCATAAAGGATAAGTCTGTGTACCAGTTACATCGCATGTATCAGCTACGTGTCACGTGACTGGTATAAAAATGGACATTAAACTGAATGTAGAAAATGGCATTCAATTTTTTTTTGGAGAGCAAAAAAAAATGATATACATAACGAAAGGTTTACATCATCTACCCGAAAAGTCATGGGAGCTAGTTTGTGTTTTTTTGGGAAGTACTGATAAGTTTGCCAAAAAAATGCGTAAACTTTCCTCTTTGTTCAATTCTGTCATAAATAAAAAATGTTATGCAGACCAGAATCAGCATTTAGCACTTTATAAAACATATACTATATAAGCAATTAATATTTCATATTTCAGCACAAACCACAAACAGACTACTCTTTATTCTGGCACTTTTGATATAAATTAGGAATACTCTAATCGTTTTAGTGATATTCTCTACAACCCTTGTCGCTGTGCAGCTTCATAGCGACTAGAGACAAATTCATAATAAAATATATGAAGATAAGGAACAGTATTCAAGATCAGAAGTCCATTCAAACCAAATGTATCGAAATATATAAGTAGTATACCTGTATATAGTGATGCAGCACTGTTCAAATATATAACCACACCATATTGTGGACGAGAACGCATGGTGTATGGCTCAACTAGGATATATGGATAAGTAGTACCGGTATATATTTTCATACGCCAAAGGGCCAAAGAAAAAGTGTACATAGCTAAAGAATATGAGGAAATTTGGAGAAATTCTATGTAGCGTAGGAACTTTTTGGTAAAATTGTGGACATGTAAACAGGTGGATATGTTGACAGGTCGCCAGGAAGACACGTTGACAGGTCGACAGGATGACAGATCGACGGGTTGACAGAATGCTTGGTTGACAGGTTGACGAGTCGACAGGTTGACAGGTCGACGGGTTGTCAGATTGACAGGTCGACGGGTTGACAGGTAGACAGGTCGACAGGTTGACAAATTGTTTGCTTGACAGATCTACATGTATTCAGGAAGACAAGTCGACGGGATGACAGGTCGACGAGTCGACGGGATGACAGGTCGACGGGATGACAGGTCGACAGGTGGACAGATCGACGGATTATTATCTCCAGTGGGTTCCTGCACTAACCCTAATCTCTCGGGTGGGTTTGACGACTAACGCTAATCTCTCAGGTGGGTTCGTGGACTAACCCTAATCTTTCCGATGAGTTCGAGGACTAACCCTAATCTCTCGGAAGAGTTCGAGAAAATACTTTCCCAATAAGGTGTCAACTGTCGACCTGTCGACCTTTGTTGTGATGGATAAGAGTTAGCAATTTGATGTCGACCTGTCGACCTTTATTTTGAGGGATAAGAGTTTACCAATTAGGTGTCAACTGTCGATCTGTCGACCTTCATGGTAACAATACAGGTTAAGTGTCAAATTGTCAACCATTTCTTGTGGACTCTTCCTGTGGACTATATTTTTAAAGGCGTTTATTTGACGTAATAAGGAAAAACACTCACTTTTCTGGTTTTATAAAGGGAAATATTTCTTTCCTTATTTTAAATTTGAAAGATGTTAATCGGGTTTACGGATCTACTTTTCCGTATACCCTAATTGAACCGGTATGGCTAAGGCTTCACATAGAATATCGCAGTGTACCCTGTGCCCTCAATTCTCTGAACTACAAGTAATAATCATAATCAAAAATGACGTCAAGTCACTGCAAACGTGAGCTAGCTGTTATGATGCGGAGAGTGCCATAAACTTTACAATTTATTTCAATTTGCAGATAAAAATTCAGAAAGCTATTAAAAAATAAACTTGTTTTTAATAGTATTTTTTAATCTTATATATCCGAATATTTAAGAAATAAACAACAATGTTAAAATGTTTTCTGGGAAATGAACTTGGTTGGTGACGTGATCAAATCCCGTGAAGCCCGAAAGGCTTCTTAGTAGATTTGATCACGTACCAACCAAGTTCATTTTCCTGTGTACCAACCAAGTTCATTTTCCTGTCAACTTTTTAACACTGTTGTTTATTACTTAAATTTGAGACGAATTACATTTGAGACGAATATTCCGAATAGAACTGCATGTACAACACGAATGGCCCCATTTATATTTTTCATTTTTTTTTAATCTCTTCCATCGCTGTCAACTTACTTTCCGAAACCATTTTCACCGTGACAGAAATATGAAAGCAAAATATCGTCTCGCCGCGTGATTCAGTCAAGCTATGACCTCTTACCCCCTAATAAGTTCATACAGAATTGAATATATTTTCTCTTCACTAGATTCATCTAAGAAAATTATTTGCAGATGTAAATATTTTTAAATACTTTGCTTTATTACTCATGTTTAAAAGCCTGCGTGCTCAAATTATATATACGAAAAATATACGTTTGACATTAACCCTTTCTTATACCAGTGGATAGAGGTAGAATTTATGATATGTGTATAAAAGAGCCTGGCGCAGGTGATTAATGAGGATTTATTTGAGATCTTTTGTGGAAATCTGTGAGAGGATTTCCCCTCTAACTGAATCCTTCTTGAGAAAAATGTGTGGTGGCTTTGTTTTAATATAGATGACGATATTGAGTGGAAAATATCCTCAAATTTGTCGGTAAGTTGAATTTATTGTGAAATATTTACATTTGCAAATATTTTTCTTAAATGAACGTAATGAAAAGAAAATATGTTCAATTTTGTATGAACTTATTAGGGGGTCAGAGGTCATAGAGTGACCGAATCACAGAGCAAAATGATATCTTGCCTACACATTTCTGTCAGGTTGCAACTGGTTTTGGAACTTCTATGTTGAAAGCGATGAAAAAGATAAAATAATTGAAACATGCGGATATTTTTTATTCAACTGATGTTAATTAGATCTTCCTTCGGTGTGAAGAATGTTTTGAATATTATAATTAGCCTAAGATCACACTGAACTTTTTTCACCCGAAATTCCTTTGAATTTATGTAAACTAAAACAGGCGATACCACCGCTTTTGACTGCACAAATATCAAGAACTCATAAAATAGTAAGATTGTTCTTTCATTATAAACAGAAATTCCTGAACTGGACTGCTGAACATCGATGTAAATATTTAAATGTTGGAGCGAGACGAACTTTCCAGACCAAACAACTTCTAGGTCATTGCGCTTCACAACATAGCAACACGGAGGCCCATCCGTGTAATACATGCAGTTCTATTCGGAATATTCGTCTCAAATGTAAACATAGGTAATAAACAACAATGTTAAAAAGTTGACTGGGAAATGCACT
The DNA here is from genome assembly GCF_033153115.1 of Saccostrea echinata. NCBI lineage: Eukaryota > Metazoa > Mollusca > Bivalvia > Ostreida > Ostreidae > Saccostrea > Saccostrea echinata. Next base: position 2,420,623 of record NW_026889799.1, on the reverse strand, counting down.
TGGTTGGTACGTCATCAAATCTACTGAGAAGCCCTCCGGGCTTCACAGGATTTGATCACGTGACCAACCAAGCTCATTTCCCAGAGAACTTTTTAACATTGTTGTTTATTTCTGAAATATTTTGTATCCAACTAATAGTATAACTTTTCCAAAGCACATTTCCGGTCCACAAGGATACGACGAGTTTATTTATATGACAAAAAGTTAATAATAATTGAGTTAATTGGCTGTACCGAAGCGATTAATGTGAAACACATCAAAAATTATAAATGATCGTCGCGTGATCAACGAAGTCATGTGATATCATAACAAATATGTTTATATATAGCTAAGAGGGCTCTTTATATAAATTGGTCGTAGTTTAGTAAATAACTTACAAATTAAAATCAAAACCGACCCTGCAAAGCAGTGTAAATGTTTTGAACGCATTTAAAGCTTCGGGAAGCCTTAACACATTGCTGAGAAATATTTGTACAACAAGCTTAAGCCTTTTAACAAAAGGATGTCAGCTCCTTGTACAGGAGTTAGATAGGCTTTTGCCAATTGGTAACGTGTTTTTATGAGAGAACCTAGCTGTTTCACTCCTTGTCCCTTTTCTTACTAAGAAGACGAGGATTTTCTTCGTCATTACCTTAGAAAATAATAAAAATATATCTATATTTTTTACACGAAAATATCTAGGTTTCAATCATTTATATATTTGAATTTTATTTACTTTTGTCTAGTGACACGTTCTAAAGAACTCAGAAGTTAATAGCTTTAGCATATTAAGGTTTTTATGATTCTTTTTTCTTTATACATCACATATATACTCCCTCATTTGTTCTTTCCCGCTGTACTCTTCGTTTATATCTGATCTAAATGCACAGGAATTAAAATTACATCTTTCAAAAATCAAGCAATAATAGTTTTTAAATGAAATTTATGTAGATAAGGACACTTGACCCCACTAAAACCTATCAATAGATTTTGCTGAAATTTTCACATGATGCAAAGGAATGTGTAATGAACATTTAGTGGAAATATCAACATTGCATTGAGGGTTAATTACGGAACTAGGGCTTAATGAGTTACCTCACCTTTCCAGTCACTCCGAAAATCATAATACAACATATATATTACCCATAAAAAATTTATTATGCAATATGCATTCAATAATAAAAAGTATTTTAAAACAATTTTGATACTATTAACTTATTTTAACAATGGATTGTCTGAACACAGAGAAATTACGACATATATGTTCGGTTTGAAATTCAGATGAAGAGATGCGCAAATGAAATCCAAAATTTCTGTGACCTACATGTAGAAAAAGTTATAAGGTTATATTTGAGTAGCTTCCCTTTACATTTTCGAACCTAAAGATATCAGTTTAACAGGGAAAATATACCCATTGGGATATAGCAAAAATTAATAACACAACAGATAAGTTTTTTTTATGTTAAAACTGTTATAATTGTTAGAAAGAGGTGGTAATGACACGACAATATTTGAGAACGTTGTTTCTTCCTATTACTCTGCGTCTGAAAATTTAGGTAGCCTATGTTGGACAGTCATTTGTTCTCAGGTTAAATCTCATCTTGAAAGATAGATATTAAATTATAAGAAATAAATCTAATAATTTTTTTTGATCGATGGATCAAAGAAAACTTGGACAGAACAATTCATCAATGCGCGTAGATCTGTATACCATATGTACATTCGGCCATTTTGAATTTCAGCAACGTTGTTGTGATGTATACCTACGTACAGTCTTTGATGCGTTAATTAAATATAAAAGTGAAAGAAAGTTTCATTTTATTATTTTAAATCATAATTAAATGATAAAAAATATTACATTCATTTCTTAAGTCAAATATATGCACCTTTTCCAGCAGAAAACGTCTTGGCCATACTGAGACCAAAAAAATCCATTTGACATAGCACTGCACAAAACACATAATTCTGTTGCATAGAATAATAAGAATATCATTGATTGGCCTATTACCGAACCTAACATAATACTTGCATAGTGGATTATGCATAATTTAAAAAAAACGTCTGCAGCAGCCTATTACTGAACCTGACATACATGTATTGAACACTCACATAGTACATTATACATGAAAAATTAAAAAAAAGTCTATATGTGAAATGTTCTGTAACCACCTCAGATGGATGTAACAAATAAGAGATAATATGAAGTTGACAAGAAAAGAAGTCTATGTTAGTTCAATTTCATCAAGTGATTCTTGTCCTGCTTTTTTGTAAGAAATGGAAAGTCATTCTTTATTCGAGCTGCAGTAGTTGAATCATTATCAGCATGAATGGTCTGGATCTCACATTCATATATCTTATACACTGTACTTGATGAATTTAACTGAAATATAAAATTTAACAATATTATCTGGAGTCCACATCAGAATATATTCCCCGAAATGTCTATATTCTATATATAGAATTTCAGTGAACACATATATATATATATATATATATATATATATATATATATATATATATATATATATATATATATATATATATATATATATATATATATATATATATACTTGTATATAACTTGCAGAAGTTTACAACCCATAAATTGCTAATTTCTATACTTTTTGAATTTGGCATAACAAAATTCAAATGATGTCTTTATCAGTATAACTTTTATACTGACAACCAGTCCCCCTAGTCAGCTATCCAGCATGAAAGCTGCATTCCAACTGGTCCGGTTTAGCATTTTTCATCTCTAGCTATACAACAAGACTCCTTGGCCTGGTTGCACAATAGAGGCCGAGGAGAAGAAAGAAAATAGATCTCTTTTTCTTCAATGTGGTGACACCAGTAGTGGAGTGCTAAAGGTTCTGAGAAAATTTACTACATGGGTTGGTCCCATACCAGAATGTACAATCATGATGGCTGAAAACAAATAGATCAAATAAATATATACCAGCAAAAACAAAATTAATTATGGTTGATTGTAAAATCACTTTTTAACCACGGCAGAAAATCTCACACAGAAACTGGACTTATCAAGAGAAACGCCCACGCTGCCTGACCAATATTCTAACTATGCAGCAGTAGTAAAATAAAGGATTGAATTTCATCAGACCAGCAAACAACATGCAAACAGTTTCAATATGTACCACCTTGTCTTAATTTTTTTTCCAGTGAAGAAAAACAAAAATAATCCGCCCCCAATCATCTTGGGAATAAAAATAAATAATCTGTCCATCACTGGTATGTAAATAAATAATCTGACACCCAAAAAATCCCCCCTCAAATGGCAGTTCCTTACATGCAGTGAGTTTACTAAGGAGAAGTTTTATATCCATGCTACAATTATGAAAGAAGTTTGAAATGGAATGTACATCATGATAATATTTATTGACTTACCAAGAGCTACTTCTGAGTTGATACCAAAGGCTTCTCTATCGTGTCCCTTTCCCGTGGAACAATTGTTGGTAAATCAACAAATAGCACTATCTGTCATATTTAGGCCCAATTAATGTATTGATACAATAAAGTACCGAGTCAACGACGTTTTTAAAGTTGGAAAAATACAAATGATTGTCTTTACCCCGTGGCTGTAAGCATAAAAACTGGTCTGCGGAGTTCTTCAGCTCAACAACTCTTCGTCCTTCGTTCCATTTGATGTCATTATATGATTTACATCAGCTGTGTCGTCTGCTTTGGAATAGGGGTGCAAGTCGTTTGCAACATACGAATATTCTATTTCATAAAAAGTTTTGTTGTTGTCCTGTGTGTTGACATGTTATAGTCTCTCATTCGATCTAATTTACCTGATCTACTTTACTGCTAAGCATTCACGGAAACTTTTCTCGGGGCACGTTGTTTACAACTGCATTCAGCCATATTGAAAAAGGCGCATTTCCGGATTAAGTGGACCGAAAAATTCTTAATTTAGAATTCACGTTATGTCACGTGATCGCTATCCGTAGCTACGTTAAAGGAATACGGGTCTTCAATTAAAATGTATTAAAGTAAGCTTAAAATGCAGATAATTGTCTTAAAAGTAGAATTTAACACTTTAAATTATTGTGATCTTGGCAAAATGTGTCAATAGCAAGAATTGTTTTCTCTCTAGCTCCGTTTGCCGTACATTTTGATAGTTTCCGTTCCTTTGACATACCTTTACAGATAAAGTCCACTTCCCTAGTAAACAGGCTCTTGACCAACATGGATGGATGGACGATCTCTCTCTTTCTCTCTCTTTCTCTCTCTCTCTCTCTCTCTCTCTCTCTCTCTCTCTCTCTGAATCTCTCTATAAAAAAAAAAGCTTGCTTTCATTTTGTTGGCTAAAGAAAAAAATATGTTTATGCAAAATAACTTACGTGTGAAAATTACGTTGAAGTTCTTGATGAGTTGAGATGCATCACTTGATTCTAATTACTTATAACACGTATTATTATATAGTCTATAAATAGTCCCTATATAATCTATACAGACGCAAACAGTACATTACACTACATATTCACCGGATTTGAGACCGTATTCATAGTAGGGTCAGTGCGCGTTCAACGTCATTGTTACGTCTCAATCATTATATCAAACAACGTTGTAAACAATGGTTGCAACGGCCGGAGCCAGAGGTGTATCTGAGGTGGAAAAATGTTACAAGGACCTATCGCAAGATTATTTTCTAAACATTTCGATGACTTTTACTTAGCGAAACTTGAAAAGAAAACTCGGAAGTTACAACTTGTAACCTGGACATTTTATTCTACTTTACAATGAGAGCAGTTCGTAAATGAAAATGGTGTCGTCAAGCAGCCTTCAGTGTATTATTTGTTTAAATCTGGACTATATAATAAAACAATTATGGACTCTTTCGGTGGAATATGGTTTGTTATTCACCAGAAAACAGGTGACTCTCGATTGCTCGAACTCCGATCTCTCGAAGTGAACCTCCGAGGTGAACCTCGGTACCGTTTTTTCTCTATATAACTAAGCAAATTTACTCCAGATCTCTCGAACTTCCGAACTCTCGAAGTTCTCCATCTCTCGAAACAAGTCCTGGTTCCCCTTACAAACATTTCATTGTTTTTTTTTTACCCTCTATCTCTCGAAGTTTTGATTGGCATGTATACACGCCAATTAAGCGTAAAATCAATGCAGCTTGGACTTACGTGGAAAACAGTGAACGTCTGGGGCTGGCATGGACGTGGTAATTGGGTATTTACATAGATGACACTACACCTGTGAGTCATGCGAGTGTTTATATAATTAAATGGTTAATTGGTAAATTCTAAACAAATCGCTTGACTACTTATTTTGACTTCACAGCGAGACAATAATTTTGAGGAAATAATTTATAGACGTGTCAAAAATTTTCCATAGATTATGAAGTTTTATTAAAGTCTACACAATTCCAGTATGGCAAGCATGGCAATGTACAAGAAATCCTATCTCAATTAAGAAATTGAATACCGATTACGAGCAATCTGGTGAAGGACCCGATCCAGCCTTGGGAATAGTCCCATCAACATTTGCTATTCAGGTTTCTTGTTTTCATGAACCGAGATAAATAAACATTGAAACTTAAAGAAATCATTTTATTTATTCAAAATACGATCATTGTTGTTCAAATCAAGTAAATGACCTGTAAAATACGAATGAAAACTTGCATTGACATTATTTACATATACTTCTGGTATCTATAATAGTAGAACAATGATGATCGGAACTGAAATTTCCGGATTTTATTCACTTTCTATCTCTCTAACCTCTGTACCTCTCGAACTTTTCTTACGGTCCCTTGAACTTCGAAAGATCGAGAGTTACCTGTATTGTCAGGTTCTAGATTCAATAATAACTGATATTAAAGGTTGAATGATCGTTTATTCCCTATCTTCTTCCTAAATTGATAACGTTGATAACGTAAAATACCTTTAATAGAGACCCTTAGCACAAGTTGGAAGTGTACATGAAATAAAAAGAGTATGTAAGGGATTTTAAAAATTTAAATTTAGGGATGAACTGAAAATGCGTTGCTAGAAAGTAACATTACATCAACGTCTGTAACATTGTAGTAGTGCGTTGATAGACGTTGTATTGATCTTTCATTTTAATATTTGAATAAGTATAGCATATATTTGAATGAAAACCTAAAACAAGAGTCAAAAAAAATTGTGGTATTAGTATGCATAAGTTTGTTGATCACTTTTGATTATTGATGATTTTATAGCAGCAGTGCCAATATTTTTGGAATCACCTCCGTATTTAATCATATTTCATTCAAAAAGTCATTCTTTTATTTCATTCGAAGAAAAACAAAACTTGAAAACTACCTAAGGATTCCATCCTAATTTTAGCTGAACGTAATGATGAATTACTGAAATTTTATAACTCATCAGTATAGGCTCAAGAAGTTGAAATTTTATATCAGATATCACATCTTTTTGAATTCATACAGAAAGATTTTTTTTACTTATTTTCAAGACTACAGTTACCCATGTTACTTGTAAAGATAATTTCGTCGAGTTACATGTCATTGTGATAAGTATATGATAATTATTTTTTATTGAGTAATATATAAATTGCTGCGTCTTTTTAACATGAACACCAGTAAAATGAAGTGATTTGTTTTATAAAATTGCATTGAAAAATAATGACTATATCATATCACCCCTGAAAAGCAGCTGTTCTAATCATGTAATATAAGATTTTTTTTAATTATTTTTCAACACTCCCGTTACCTGTTTCCAAATGTTGGAGTTTTGTCTGCATTTTCGCTATGGTGGTCTCTGATGTCGTTTCTCTACTACTGGAATCTTCTGGAGTCTGAATTGTTTTACTGTCTATGTTACCTGGAAATGTTTTTCATCGAGATTCATTTCTCCATGATCAATTTGAAAAAACAATTATTAAATGTTTGAGTTCATTGAAAGCAAGTGTTTAATAAAATGCCAATTTTATTTAGAGCTATAACATTTACATTTTATTGAGGAATTATTTAAGAGAGAATATTGCTTTTATTACCACATTATGTCAATACAAATCTGTAAATTTTAAGCTAACGTCAGCCAAAGGCTAAAGTGAGTTTTTCTTATCGAAGGGTGTCCAGCGTTCGGCGTCCGTCTATCCTCTGTCATATGTTGTCTAAAACTTTTCAACTAGTTTCCAAAAACGACTGGGCAGATATCAACTTCACTTACCACAAAACATTCTTGAGTAAAGGGAATTAAAGTTACTTCAATTGAAGGGTTTTACATGTACCCTCTTTCAAGAGGATGCAATGAAAAATTAAGAAAATTAGAGGGTAACTTTTGAAATGTTCTCCTCAAAACATCAGGAAAGATAAAACTTAAGTGAAAGCTTCATTGCATTATGTTGATTGTAGTTTGTTCAATTGTTTGTCTCAGTGCTATGGAATCAACTTTTTTACAAAGATATGAAAGAGAATAATCTTATCTTAAAGAAAAGCAAACCCATGAAAAACCATATTCAGTAAAAAAAAAAAATAAATAAAAAAAACACACACATCTTCTGGTAGTTTAGTTTAAAGTTTGTTCATTTCATGTCCCCTAGGGCTACGATAGGGCCATTTTAGAAAATCAAAGCTTTCCGTAAGAATAGAAAGAGACAATTTTTTAAATATAACTTCCTTAGAACCGGAAAGCCGTGATTAGTCATTGCCTCACGTAACGGCGTCAGGTAGTATAAGGATCAATTTTTCCATAGTGCGAAGCTAAGGGGTCACAATTAGCCAGCAAAATTTTGTGCAAGCTGATTTACATCGGAATTTGTTACCTACGTTTCAACAACAACAGTTACCAGCTGGTTAGCAGAAAAATAATCATATTACTGATGCAATATATTGATGCGTTTACTTCATTCAGTTTTTTGCATGCAGCTATTTATTCCATACGATTCTCTATACGAACATGTCCGTTTGACCTTTTTTCAGCGTTTCTGCACTACAGGATTAGTCCATTTGTCTTCTTAGTAAGAGGTGACACAATCATTTCACGCCAAATGTTACGTGTAAATCTTCGCGCCTTTTTCCTGGATTATTCTTTTGAATGGAAACGAAAACTTGCATGAATTAACGTAGGTCGCGGGTTTGCTGACGTCGTTAAAACTGGGTATGCAATTTATATGATTTGGGCGACTTTCTTGTACACATTTGATTATGACGTCACAATGAAAAAGAAATCTGCGATGATTTTTGTTTAAATTTATTAAATTCTTCAGTATATCATTATTTAGCTATAACTTTTCTTGGAATTGGTAGTTTAGTGTTATATTATTTAAGCAACAACTTATCACAAATAATGAAGACTTTTTACGATTTGTATAGTCGATACAATACTTACATATAACTTTTGTTGGAGTTGGTAATTTAGTGGAGAAGGAATATTACGATTCGAATGATCGACACTGGAAGTATTAAAAAACGTTTAATTATTTGTTATCTTCTCGGGTCTTTCCTGCAAGCTTGGAAAAACAAGAAGTTGTTTTTCGGCTTGTCGGAAAGGCCCGAAAAATTGCGATTGATTCGTTTTCACTTGGTATCGCGAAACGATATGGACACAAGATTCATCTGACCTTTTTTTCCTTTGATCGTATTTGAATTAGCAGTTTGTTTTATTAATAAAGAAGCCATTATTTTAAAAAGAAATCGCAAATACACCTGTTACATTAAAAGATTAAACTTTATTTTTAAAAAGGATATTTTTAAAATATATAGATCTACAAGTTTATAATAAATTAAATACTGCTAAGGTACGATGAAACATAAATACATTTTTTAGCGACACTGACCTCCTGTTAGGGGACAACTTTTTGATTTTGAGGGAGGGGGAGGGCAAATTTTACCGAGTAAGATTGTTTATTTTTATGTTGTTGAAAGACAGAATATTTATTTCTTCTTCACTAAAAAAAAAAAAGTCTGACAAGCAAAAAAAAAAAAAAAAAAAAAAAAAGAAAAAAGAAAAACATCAAAGTTGAAAACTCCCATTGGAAGGGGGGGTGCTAGAACTAGTCATGGACAGATTATTTATTTACAAAATCTGTAAGCCCCCCTCCCGAATGGAATGATCGTCCCCTAAGCAACAGCTTACAATGCTGTTTAATACCTACAGATTTTATTCGCTACTTTGCTTTCCATGTCCAACAAGTAGAATTAAAGTTCTTAAAAAATGGATGTTGATTACATCAGATAAAATTAATTTTTAAATTCTCATCCCATTTACCCCTCTGAAAATGTGGTATGTAAAAATAAATATTTTGTTTACATATATACTGTATTTAGCCAAAACGATATTTGACAGAAATTCGTAGATTTGAGCGCCTTGCTGAATGGTCTAAATAAAAACATTTTATATACTTGAATTACTTGAATTAGAGGATACCGTTTTCCGCTAGCACGCTGGAAAAGAAAAATACACAGTCAAATGTAAGGATGCGTCTAATCTACGAAAAAAAGCAAAACAAAAACAAACAGAAAAGAAACGGTAAGAAAACAACACATAAAGAAAGTAATTTGGAAGAAAGAAACTAAAGGATTGATTGTTGTTTTACGTCTCTTTCGAGAATTTTTACTAATAAAAGACATACAGAATACCTAATCTGAAGAGAAACATGTCTAATAATAATTTCATTTATATTGAATTATTATGATACGATTCACGGGTCACTTGAAAGCAGATAGACGTGAATTTCTTTTTTATAAAAATCATTTTATCTCATTTTTCTGCACTGAATACCGGATAGATATTCACAACGTCAAGCATGATGTCGCGATATTTTATGACGTCGTTCTTAAAAATGTTACATTTTGCGATATAAAAGCAATTACCCACATTTAAATTACGCGAAAACTAACCCGAAGACATATTAATTTTTTCACATTGATTAATTTCAAATCAATTCTTTGTTAAAATACAAAAGGGGAAACAATTTCGTCTGCACCATTTAAAAGTTATTGATATTTTTTGAAACAAAATCTTGCCTCAAAACGAGCCGAAAACGACGTTTTTCTTATATAATTCAATAGAATAACGTCGAAAATGTAACGACAACAATGACATGTTTGGGATTTAGTTACACAAAAACGATGCAGACGAATTTTATAAAATTTTCAGAGAATATAAAACGAAAGTAGAAAGTGTCCCCTCCCATTTCAGGAATGAGGAAGTTTGTTACTTTTCTGCTCGTACAATATTTTGGATGTTGAACCCCCCCCCCCTCCCTGGGAAAAAACATCCTGAATCCGCGCTTGTCGCCATTCATATAAATGTAAATATAAGGAATCACCGTCAAGTTTGTTGGGTATTTTATGCATATCCCACGTTTCTAATAATCGTTGATGCTCTGGCAATCTTGTAAACATATTCTGCATCTCAATGATAACGATTCCCAATTTCTTGTCTCTCTGATAGTCTATCTAGTTGAATCTAATTTATGTAATGTTTACATAGCTACGGCTTTTCAGCATAAATCAAGAACATTAATTCATTTCCCTTTTTTACTTTATCCTCTTAAACCATTTTTAGAGTCGCGGAGTGAGGAGCTGATCTTTAAGTCGCGGGTCCAAATCCACTGCGGAACGTGGAGATCTGTCCTTCGAATGAGACCGTATAAACCGAGGTCCTGTGTCGCAGTAGGTGTTAGCACGAAAAAGATTAATGCTCACTGGTCCTGAGTGCCAAGTATAGGTATAAAGAATTTGTAGCCCTCCATCGGCAAGTGGTGGCTTCTCCATACAACAAACGAAAAACAGAACAAAACCATTTATAGAAATCTTCAATATCTTGACAAATTAACTATACATATAACTATATACTCATATTTCAAATGTCATCCATATGCATGTACATATAGTGTACGTTCCACTTTTTGTTTGAGATACAGACAATATATACGTTTATATAAAAGCTGTTCTTTTTCCATTGTTCTGATGAGTAGCAAACAGCTTATAATTATTGCATGATGTTTTGTGAAACGTCTACATAATGTACTCTAGTGAAATTACACCCCCCCCCCCTTCAAATGTAAACGTTTATTACTTATCATGCTTTTAGGTTATATAGATATTGATTGCCTTGGTCAGGCCAGATTTTTGAAAAGCTATTACTTGTATTTATATAGAAGCATCCTCCGGTAATGTAGATTCAACTTTGTAAAAATCATGACCCCATAGGGTAAGGAGGATACACAAGAGCCATATTTTTGCGTATGAATGAATCAAAAAAAATCTTTAAAAAGTATTATTCTCAGGGACTGCAAAGCCATAAATATTCTTCTGTAGGTTGAAAATGCTCAGGAAATGCAGATTTAGATTTGTACAAATCATTGGGCTACGACAGCGTAATCAAAGTTTATGTAACCAGAGTTATGTATTATCAAAATATTAAATGCAACTTGCGCTGCTTTCATATATGTGAGTATGTGGTATGAAAGACTTAATGTGAATGTGGTATTATTATTTTTAGACACTGCACAAACGGTCACATGACTTTACAATTTTATTCAATAAATTCACGCTTTCTTTCACTAATAACGGACACTCCTAGTCTAGCCATTGAACTGGGTAGACGTTCAGATAGCAAATATTTGTTACTTTGCTTGTGTGTCAAGTTTTAAAATGTTTTCCTAAGTAAAGGCTAGTATGTTTTAATTGTCTGTCTGAATGTTCGTCTATGTGTTTTATGTCGTCTATATGGTGTGTGAAATTGTAATATTTCAGATTTTTGTTTACCATCTTTATCAAAATTTTTGAACCTGAACCAGTCTTCATTTGACGATAATCTACCACTAGCTACATAATCAAAGTTTTACGTAAGAATATAAAGTAAAAAGATCTTTAAAATCTTATTCTCAGCGACTGCAAAGCCATATTTAATCAAATTTATATCATCCTCAGGTAGAGTATAAATTTGTTAAATTCAGGATATCGCAAGCTTAGGGTGGAACCACAATAGGCAATCAAAGTTTTGCATGGGAGTGTTAAACTATACGCAAAATTCTTCTCTTTAAGGACATCAAATCCACTTTAAGTCATATTTATATTGAAACATCTTCAGGAAGTGTAGATTCAAGTTTGTTCAATTTTTTTCCCCAGAGCTACATGTATTGGCCGTAATCAGAAATCCAGTTTTATGTAAAGCATGCGTACATAAAAGAATCTCCAAACAACAGGACCATGTTCATTGTATAGAATTGAAGCATCACAATGAAATTGATTTACTTTTTCAAAAAATTATTTACTTAAGGTCTTTATTTCGGTCCACAGCTATAGGCTCAATATTAATGAAATTTAAGAGAAATTCTATTTTAAAAAATTACCCAAAGTGATTCAGGTGAGCGTTGTAGCACATGGGCCTCTTTTCCGGATATATAATGAAAGGATCATTTTGACAAGAAGGGAATATCTGGAAATTTATTTTTTTATGTGGTTCTCCTTTTTGCCCTCTTATATTTGTTACAAGGGTTTCATTTATTTAATCTAATGTTAGCGTTTCGAAATTTATATGGTCGGTATAATTGTATTTTCAGATGCACCCTATCGGTGCTCTGGGTTAGGTTTGTTTTTATCCCCTCGCAACTGAGTTGGAGGGATACAGTAACGATAACAATCGAGTGTGTTCGTTTGGGGGTGAGTGAGTTATTGCTGTACGAAACGGAAGCGATGTAATTTGCATCGAGATCAATATCGAATGCTGTTTTGATTTTTAGATATGCTCTTTGAGAGTGGATGCTCCGCTTTGCGGTACCTTTTTTTTTTCCTACTGCTTCGTTTCCTACAAAATGTTAGGTCATTGTTTTAATATCCTTTTCTCTAAGGATTTCTCTGTAATTTGTTTGTTGCTATTTATGAAGAGGGCTCACAACGGGTGCGACCAGTTGACAGAGGATGCTTATTCCACCTGGGCACCTAATTCCATCTCTTGTGTTTCCAAGGTTTACGATTCGTATTTTGTTTTTGTTTTTGTTTTTGTTTTTTTGTTTTTTTGTTTTTTTTAATGTCCATTGGTTCAGTTATTGCATGAACATACTCTAAGCCTGCTCTGAAATTTTAACCCCTTTTCAGGAGACTGCTAACTTGCCATTTACAAAGTTGCATATAATTATGAAAATTAGATATCATATCGATGTAAATAGATATTCATGCAACGTACCTCTCTGGATTTCTGTGCGACTGGAATTTAAGAAAAACTCCATATAACATAAGTGTTAATCAAAAATTTAGTCTTGCCAAAAATGGCTTGATATACGTATTCTTTAAGGAAGACGTAAAAATTAAGGTTACTCATAGCAGATCACAATGCATTATCTGAAGTCATTTTTTTCATATGATACCAAAAAGGAATGTGACATGAGGACATTGCAAAACGGAGATAATATCATTAACTCATAACGTAGGTAAAAAGGTTTTGTTTTAAATTATTGTAAAATTTATATGTCTGAGGTTCGTCTTAAATGTGCTATTATTGCCTGACGCCACGTGTGTCAGGCAGCATAAGGATTATTTTTTTCAAGATCCGAAACTAAGCGATCATTCTTAATGAACTAGATTTTCTGAAAGCTGATTTACACTGGAATTTGTTACCTGCATTTAAACAAATACAGTTTGCAGAAGAAAGGATCATATTACTGATGCAAAATAATGTTGTGTTTAATTCCTTCAGTTTTTTTGCATGCACATGTTTATTCTTTGCGATTCTTTGTACGGTCATGTCCGTGTAACATTTTTTCTGCGTTTCTAAACTACTGGATCAGTCCATTTGCCTTCTACGAAAGGGGTGACACAATCATTTCGCGCCAAATGCCACGTAAATTATCTTCGCGCCTTTTTTCTTGGATTGTTCTTTTGAATGGATATGATAACTTCTATGGAAATAAATAACGTTTATTCTTTTAACCTGATTCTTAAGCTTCAGATTTTTTATTAACAGTAAATTTTATCTCATTTTTAAAAGAACACATTGTATATGGGCAGGCAACACTAAAGCAATCGATTTGCTGATTATTCTTACTCTATTTATCCCATAAGTGAACTAGTCCAATCATAAACAAACTCCCTCGACCTTGTAAATGGGACATCCCTTCTTTATTCAGTCTGTTTAAGCGTAGAAAGTCAGCCAGTAGCATATTATTTCATGCTTTGTGATGAACAAGGATAGTGACAAGAGTAGGTCAGTACCCATAGAGGAATGGGCTTAACTCCCGTAAGGTTCTAAGCAAAGAATCGGCAAAATGAAGAAGACATCATGATCTGTACTAGTTTTCATTTCATATAAAAGCACGTTATTATAATTATCAGAAAGGTCCTGAAATCGATTGAAGGAAAAACTAAACAATTTTAAAACTGCACATTAAGATGTATTTTTAAACTCATTTATAATACATGTACATGTATATAGTAAGACAATCAGCGCGTGAGTTTCGTCGGGGGGGGGGGGGGGGGGTTATTAGTATCTTGTTTTGCTTTAACTATAAAGTGTACGGTCCATTTACTTTGAGTTCTAGAGCAGCATTGAAGCATTTTTGTCTCAAACACTTCAGGAAAAGACAGTTAAAACTGTTCATAATTTACTTCGACGCCGAGAACGACGGAAAACAGACCAGTCTATAAAAAGAGGCCGTCTCATCAATCTATCACTGACCAGATGACCAGAGAAGCGCACCCTCTAGAAAGAGAGTACATGTACTTGTAATATGAATTTCTTTAGAATCATCTAACTATTTTTCCCAAAATTATAATCTACGCAAGCGCACTTACAGTTTCATCCAAGCGTAACTTGTCAGCCCATGGGCTAAGTAATAAATGATTGAATAGTGGCATGTCTTAGATATTCGTTAATCTGTAGTATTTGGTTATGAGATTTGAGAAAGTCAATTGTACATCTTGTGTAATGGAGTATCGCAACTATGTCGCTCCTTGATGACGGAAACGTTTAGCACCTCTCTTGCTTATACGTTCCATAGATATTGATTGATTAGTCAGGCAAGCTTTTTGAAAAGCTATTACTTGTAATGGATTTAAAATTCGTTTGTTTTTTTTTTTTTTTTGTTTTTTTTTTTGGGGGGGGGGGGCTGATTTGAGGTCATATCAATTGTCAACAAAGAATCTAGTATTTCAAATGTTCCCGGTTATAAGTTCATAGATAGAGGCAGTATATAACCTTGTATATAATAGTGCAAGCTTTGCATTCTCATCATTTTTTGGGTGACCAAGCAAAGATTACATTTTAAAATTTGATGTATCAATATCTTTTCAAAAGAAAAATCCGAGGAAACATTTTTTACGAAAGTAATTATATGTTCTATGGAGTATTATTTTAAACAAAGAACCAGAAATAACTTTTTAATCATTGAAATTGGACAAAGCGATGTTATTGATTACAAAGTGTAACGTTAGAGAAAAATTCTTTATTAGTAGAAGCATAAAAATCTATTAATTCATTTGTTGACGTAAACGATATCATATTACTGTAATATGATGTGCTATGTACGGTCGGATTTAATATTATATAATTATCAATATCGTGTTGATATACTCACACTTTCATATTATTGCTGTAGTTATAACATCCTTTGTCTGCAATTATATATATCAAATTTAAAGACAATAATATTTAGAATTAAAAAATATCCTGTGTGGAATTTATTTGATTTTAAAAATTTAATACGTTTCAAAAATTGAAGCATTTTAATTTGTAGGAACCTAAAAAAAAAAATAAAGGAAAAATAATTTAATAAATTAAAAACACTCCAAAATTCGTTTACTTCCTTTCTTTCAAAACGTATACAAATTACGTTTCAACAAAATCTTTGTATAAATCACACAAATTAGAATTATTTGAACAAATACTTACCTGTTTTAAAAGTGACAGAAAAATAAATGAAAATAATATACTGAGAGCATGCTAAAAATCTCAGTAAACATTACCAAAAGGGAGCAGAACAAACACAAACCAAAGCAAGCATATCAAATTCTCTCTCTCTCTCTCTCTCTCTCTCTCTCTCTCTCTCTCTCTCTCTCCAAAAATGAATTATGAACTTTAGGAAATCAAATGTCAGAGAACTTAAGGATACTATGTGTCAAGCTTGATAAGTACTTCGGTTATCCAAAAACAGAATTTTCACAACTTAATGTTCTTTGTTTTATATATATATATATATATATATATATATATATATATATATATATATATATATATATATATATATATATATATATATATATATATATAGGCTGTTTCAACAAACGTGTCCCGACTTTGAATATTTATATTTTTGCCAAATCTACAAATTTGTATATAACAAAAACTCCACTGGAAAGCAAATTTTAGGGCAAATTGTATTAAAATATGAATATAAGATATTATGACGTCATAATTATTTATTTAAGCTTTGATGACCTCATCAAAAAATACCGTAGATTGTCAGGTACTTTAAAAATGGAAGACATTGTTAAACTGTTTTACGCAAATGGAAAATCACCAACACTTGTGAAAAAGATTTTGAAAAAGAAGTATCCAGATGAAAAGCTTCTCTCTAGAAAACAGATTTTTTGGATTGTGTCAAAATTTGATCTGTATGGGACTATTAGTGACATAAGAAAAGACACGCCTATATGGCCAAGGATTGGAAGGTGAGATAAAAATATCGAAATGGTGAAGACAATCATCCAGGAAACACCACAGAAATCAGCGAGAAGAGTATTTCCAGAAATTGATTCAAAAAATAATTCCTCATCTGTTAGTAGCATCTGAAAGATACCGATATTTCCTCCCGTCTTTGTTCTGCTAAGTGGGTGTTGAAAAACATTTCTTTAACCGACGTCATATGATTCTCACATGAAGCACATTTTACACTTGAAGGACATGTTAACAAGCAAAGCATGCGTTTTGGGGGAACTTCAAAGCCTGACTTCTATGAAGAGAGACCTCTACATAGCCAGAAGGTAACAGTCTGGGCAGCAATGAACAGTACAGGTATCATAGACCCTTTTTATATGAAAAGGATGGTGAAACCACAACGGTAAAATCTCAATGCTATTTGACTATTCTGAAAACAAAATTCTCCCTGAGCTTATGAGAAAAGGAATAGAAATTAATGAAGTATGGTTTCAGCAGGATGGTGCCACTCCTCACACCGCAAATATTATGCTTGAATGGCTGTCTCACAGATTTGGAGAAAAGTTTATACTCCTTTGTTCAAGCATTGAATGGCCACCAAATTCACCCGGTCTTTACCCTTTAGATTATTTTTATTGGGATAAAAAAATTATTAACGGATTACTGAAGATCACTATAAAAGTAATATATTTTCTCCAAAGAAGATGGCATTTATTCTGTTTTTAAAAAGTTATTTAAAGGATCGTTTTTATTCAACCCCCCAACCCAACCCCCCCAAGATACAAGTGCTCTGAAAACTGAAAATGGCTATCAGAAGAAAAATTAGACGTATATCCTTAGACTCTTGCAGAAATGTTATCAGGAACTTCAGAGAAAGAATGAAACTGGTGACGCTAAAGAAAAACATTTGGAACACTTTATAAATTGACGTCAAATCAAAATCGGTCTATAGTGACCATGTTCTAAAAATGTATGTCTTTAAATAAATAATCCATCTTTTAAAAAACTTTTGTTATGATTTGATTGTATAACATTGTTCTTTACTTTTCTGCAAACTATCCTTTCATAAATGCTACATAACTTTTTTTAATAAAACAGCAAAGTCGGTGCATGTTTGTTAAACACCCTCTCTCTCTCTCTCTCTCTCTCTCTCTCTCTCTCTCTCTCTCTCTCTATATATATATATATATATATATGGACCGATCTCCAGAGATCTGGAAAAAAGGGGTCTTAATGAAATTTTTATCGAAAATGAGTTTTTCCAAGGAAATTAATGGCACTGGTCTGATAAAAAATATTTCCATGTTTGGTCGTTTAAATCCTAATAGTAACCTAGTTACAGCCGATTGAATGACGTCATTTATAAATGTTCCCAAACCCATGCAATGTTGTAACGTCATTTAACGTCAACTTCCATAAGATTTATTTTGAAATTCTTTAAATTCAGGAATGCTTTATGTGATATTTTCAAAAAGATTTACTTAATACGAATAAAACATTATGAATATAAATATATATAATGTTTTGTTTTTAAATAGTACTTTGATTATTACATATGTTACACTATTAGGCTATCAAAATAAAAGAACACATGCTTTCAGTTTCATTTAAATTTCAATCTTCATTAATCTGTATATAAATAATGATAGAATAATTATTTTTTATTTTATTTAAGATTCAGAAAGTCCACTTGCAGGAAAAACATCTAGCCTTCTAATTTCAGTAAACTAAAACCCGTTGTCCTTCAAAATTGCGACCTTTTCTTCGTTCTCTCCACTGGTCATCTTCACTGTAACATTACCGGGTTCTTCTGAATTGAAGGAGAAGTGTTGGTACTGGCGTATACCCTTCATTGCTTTGAAAAACTGACTAAGGTAAGCTTTCCATGATCTCCATTGCCATGCTAAGTATCTCACAGCTGTGTTTGTAGAAGAAGATTTGCTCCCAACATCTTCAAGTTGGCCAATACCATCACAATCATAACGTCTGTATAACTTCTGAATAAGAGCAAATCCTCCATCGGTGAGGCATCTGCATCTTAAACTCTATATTTCGGTGTTGTTTCGTCATGACTCGCCACATAAAGTATCCAAGCACATATTGATTTTTATTCTGACCACAGCAGTTATCAGCATGGAATGTACATGATACTTCCCCCAAATTGTGGTTTCCTTAGGCCCAGTCCAGCATAGAAATCACCGAATCTGGACCATGTATATTCGCCCATCTGGTCCAATAATTACATCCTCATTAATAAAAAAATTCAGTTGTTTAGGTTCTCCATCACTGCGGACACCAAATATATGGACTTTTCGAAGCGTATGAAAGTACAGTGGGTTCATTTGTTGTGAATGGTGGGGGATACAAACATTTTGACTGAAATCAAAAGTATAATGAACGAACTTGTTCTGTAAGTGGAATGTGTCACGGGACCTTTTTACACATTCATTGTAAATTTTTCTCTCTGTTTGTGCATGTATGATGTGATTCTGCATCTTCCTTGCTGCCTCCAACTTTTCTTCCTCTGAAACAGCATCCAAAATGCATTTCCGTAGCTTTTCACAGGTGGCACAAACATTGTCTTTCGGTTTGGCAATTCTTTATATGCGGAAGACACTGATTCCAGATGTTGCAGAATGTGGAGTATTGTACATGCCGGTCATTAGGACAGCTTTCCACGTATTTCTCATGAATAGCTTTCTTTGTCATGTCGGATGGGATGTATATTGGAGGAGCTTCGTCTCGTCCTCTTGGAGCAGCTGGTTGTGGTAGTCCAAAGTCGTCAGCAAAATTAGAAACAAATTGGACCACTGATCTAATATCACAATATTTAAATGAATGACTAGTTTTTATCCCAGTGTTTCCATATTTGCGTGGTATTACTCCATGTGTATTCTTTTGTGTTAAAATGTTTTCAAGAAAGAGCTTACCAATCTCAAAAGCGAGCATAAAAGTTTTCTTGCACACTTTTCACCAGAGAACATGAATGTTTGTCGTGAACGCAATCTCTTTTTTCCCCGTTTGGATGTCTCCTTACAGTTGTCCACGAGAGAACCCATGACATACAAGTCTTTCTCTTCCTTTGACATCTCCCTCATGTTAAGGATGTGAGTATATGAAATATCACTGCTAAACAGAGAGACACACGTATTCTTATAACCACTTTCCCGATCCTTTGTTTTCCTTATTTTATACAGATCAGGATCATCCCGGGGAAGAGACACATTTGCGATATTGTTCGAATCTATTTGGTCTTTAATTTCTGGGTCGTCCCGACTTGCAACTGTGTCACACAAGTTTGTTTCATCAAGGAACTGCATAGCACGTTGATCAAGATCCACCACCTCATTAACAGGCTGAGTCATCCGAAAGAACTTCATTGTCACTGATTTGGGATGCAGCGGGAGTGCTGAGAGGAGTTCTTCCGAAATGTTCCGAGAAGAAATTCTCTAGGTCCTGATATTAAAAAAAATTCAAAGTGCATTTCAAAACATGTAGAAATTTGCTTTAATATTTACATACAAGTAATCATATTGCTTTGGTAAACTATATTTTGAATTCATATTTCCTATTCATTATATTTTTATTCAGTTTTTTTTTTAATTCAAAATACAAAACTGAATATTATTATACTCTGTCTTTGATAAGATGCAATCTATGTATTTAAATTTCAAAATGATATTTATGTATACATTTTTGAATTTAACTAACATTATATAAGTATGTCTAGCGAAATTGATTTCAATACCCCCCCCCCCATCCACCCCCATACAAACAAATTAATAACAAATAAAAATAAATAAATAAAATTAGCAAAACAAAATTATTATTCCAATACATAGAATATTGTGATGTGAAAAATGTTATCGGAATTTCACGTTAAATACATACATATAAACTTGAAAAGACACACAGCATGTTTTTTTTAATGTAAAAATTGTGGCAAGTTTAATGATTCTGTTTATGAAAATAATTTCAAACATTTTATGCCATTTAAAAATACCATATGCTTAAAAAAAGTTTAATAAGGAGTCCCGCTTGGATTTGAAAACCCGATAGCAAAATCACAGAGTGTGAGTTCAACTGTTATATCAATTATGCCACGGCAACCCGTAATGAATTTCAGCATAATATTTTTACAGATTTTTAGCAAGATTTGCACTATTAATAATTTACATTTAGTCACATTCAAAATTATTTTTATTTTCCTTTTAAATACCTTTAAATGCACTAGTCTGTTAAAAATAATTCGAAACTGTGATAAACGTAGTTAACATTATGCATACATTATAAGTTACGATATTACCTCATTGCCAAAGTTCGAATACAAGCTTAAGCTTTGAATACTTTTGTGAATCTTAAATATGATATTTGTATTTCTTTAAGATTTTTTTCTTAGCTTACAAAATAATAAACTGCGATTTTACATCGGTGCCTATGAATGAAATATATGGAGATAACGAACAGTATTCAAGCTCAAAAGTCCATTAAACAATGTAAAATAGGAGCGGAGCAAACACGGACCTCCAAAACATCAGCGGTGGGATCAGGTGCCATGGAGGAGTGAGCATCCCCTGCCGACCGGTAACACCCGCCGTGTGCTACTTTTCATGATCGGGAAATAACGGTAAAATCCGTCGACAATTCAGTGTGTAAATAACGGCATAACAATTAGTATTAAAAACGCCAGTCAGCATTTGACTCAATGATAAATTGTATTTGCTGATAGGGTAATTGTATCAACCATAGAACTTACGAAATGATGACTTTAAACGAGACTGCTGATATTCTTGTTTCATCAACTTGTTTGTCAAAAATTAACCTCAGTTTAGAAATTGTACATACGTAGAGCATGCTCTTGCGTATCGAATCAAATATCGAACCTACTATAAAATGTTATAGTTTTGAAACAGATCGCACACACTTTAAAGAGGAGTCTTACATGTACCAGAAATTATGGCCAGGCCTATAAATTATAATCAATAAAACATATCTGTTTGAAAAAAGAAATGTCCTTACCTCTAATTCACAATCCATTTCAATTTCATTTTTTTATAAACGACAAGGCAACGAGGCAACTCGAAAACATTTTTATAAAAATCACACCTCACAGCAGCAAAATGACGTCAACTTCTTAGGCGATTTTATTCGTCATAATACCGATGTCATTAAGCCCGTTTTACCAGAGAACGGTCCATATATATATACTAATCAAAATTTCTAAGTCCCCAGGTAAGTTCTTGCCTTACACACTTTTATATTAAATTATTTTGACAACCTAAATTAATAAGTATACAGGATATAAAGTAGCAAAACAATTTTTTCACTTTATCTGATTTTATTGAAAAGCTTTATCACAAAATGCAGAAATGTGAAGGCAACCTAGAATTAAAAATTCGCAACGTTTAATACTGCATTTATCCTTCATTCAAACGAATTAAGAGCAAGACAACTGCTCCTCAAAGAGCTCTATTAAAGTAAAAATCTTTTTTTAAAGGGTACCTGCAGTGGGAAATGATATTTCTTTATTCAATTGTTCATAAAAAAAATAGAACTATTCCAAAAATTTGTTCAAAGTACGTCGTGTATTACTCGAGATATTGTGAAAAAACCCGAAATCACACCTGAACGGTTTACTAAAACGCGCTTTTGCTACCCAGATCGCCGTGACGTCAGAACATGTACCCGCCATATTGAAGATAGAGGAGAGAAAGAAGTATATCGTAGCATTCAGTAGATTTTTTCGTGTTTTCAACATTATTAGATGGATTAAGTGTATATAGTGTTTTCAGTAGTGAAGAGGTTTAATTTTACCATGTAGGATTTGTTTTTTTTTTTTTTTTTTGTTTTTTTTTTTTTTGTGTATATAGTGTGTAAAATAGAAAAATGTCCGAGGACACTTCCACCACTGTTCGGGGAAGAAGATGTGTAGCTGCAGGTTGCAGCATGACTAGAACAGAGACTAATGGTATTAGTTCGCACTATTTCCCCTTCGATAGGCCACAGATTCTAAGACAGTGGACTTCGTTTGTGCAAAGAAACAGGAAAAAAAGGAGCGGCCCGACCAAACACTCAGTGCTGTGCTCGCTGCATTTTTCAGAGGACTCCTACCCTCCGAATTCAGATTGATGGCTACAATGGGCATTCCCTGTAAGCGGAAAGAACTTGAAAAAGATGCCGTGCCAACAAGAAATCCTCAGCTGACTATTGTCCTTGACTCGGAGGAAATGTTGCCCTATTCACCTATGATGACCAGTACCCCAAAGAAACTACGACGCACCTATCAGAAGAGAGAGACTCAAAGGGTATGTAAAATTTGTTTATTCTTCCTAATTAAATATTTAGTTTATATAATAAATTAATGATATAACCTACGTCTCGAACGAGTATGGAGGAAATTCGAACCGGGACCAACCAACTTGTGTCTTTTACTGATGATTTTGTTTACAAGGACAATGCACTTCTTGTGAAAAATTGGTATAGCTGCACAGTAAAAAGTTGTACCAAATAATATCATACACTTAAATGGAATTCTACAATGACTTTTATTTGGGTATAGAGAATTTTACACCACTAATGAGTACAGTAAGTAAATTAAGAACTGCACATTGAAGGTGTAACAGAGTTAAAAGTGACTGTGTTATAAATAGTGAGGCTACACTCCTACTAGCACTAAGTAGTGGGTTAACCCTTTAGCTCAGTCGGTAGAGCATTTGATTTTAAATCTATGGGTTGTAGGTTCAAGCCACAGTGTGGACACATCTAGCTAATTGGTCGTAAAAGAAATACAAAATAAAATTTGCCCAAAATAATTTTTTAAAGAATATTGGATGAGTACAATTCTTATTTCTTTTGGTTATATGCAGATTATGCTCGAGTTTGAGAGAGGCCGAGAAGCAGAGTTGACTCAGGAAAGAGAAGACGCAGGGGAAGATAACGAGGAGCCTGCACTGTCATTTACACCGAATGAACAACATGAACAGGTATTTATATCTTATATAATATTCTATAGCTGTCTTCATGGGCAGGTTTAGCACAGTCTCTTGATTTAGCTATATAGGTTGATAAAGCTATTTATAATTATTTATACATGCAATTTGTCAATAAGTTACAAGTATTTGACTATTCTTATAGTTATGTACTGTGGACTATCAAAAAAGCAACCTTAAGATAGTTTTAACATTATCACTGGTATATCAGTGCAGTAGAAGAAAAGAGTTTCTGAATCTATAAATAATTGATGTGTTCTTTATCAAACATAAGTTATTCCTGTTTGTATAACCCCTAAGGAAGTTGGATATTAATAAGCACACCTGAAATAAATTTTTGATGTAATCAATGATTGCAGCTCATATCATCTCCCTTTTTTAGGTTGATGATATTCCTGTGAAGGAAAGCAGAACTGTTGGCTTTCAGTTTTCAGCTCCTAAGCCACAGATGAGATCCCACGCCACACATACGAAAGTTAAGCAGAATGACAAAGGTTTAAAATTTTACTTTATTGCACTTGTAAATAAAGCCATTATAGTAAGGCGTGAATATACATGATTCATATGGAAACATTTTGCATGTAATTTTTTTTTCAAAGAAACACCTATCATGATTTTATGATTTCTTTTTTAGTGGTTCAAACAATGGACACAACTGTGAAGACCAGAGAGATTGGAATAAGTTGCAACCTTATTCAGGCACCTCCATTAAAAGCACCTCCGGCACCAAATGAAAGCTTTGCAACAGAGTCCTCGTTTGTCTCAGAAGAAGTAGAGAATGTTGATGACTCCGCTGACGATTCAACGATTGAGGTCTCCTTGCTGTCATCTGAGTCTGATCAGCAGAATGACAATGGAGTCAATGGAGTCTGAACCAGGGTAAAAATAGCTTATTAATTTCTATACTGTTAAGAACATAACAAATATTTTTCATATAAATTGTCGGGTTCTATAAAGCTTTAGTCTAATTCTTTTAAAAATATTTTTTTCCAAAATAAATTGTTTCCATTATATGTCTTTTTTTTGTTTTTGTTTTTGGTTTTTAAAAAGGGGGGGCATAAGGTTTTCTATTTAAATAAGTCACTTGTAAGAAAGTAATGTTTCTCTTTTGATAGATAGGCACTTACTGTTTTTTAACCATTTCAGAAACAACCATGACAAGAAGTTTCTTGTGTATGAAAGTCACCTGATGACCCTGTTCAACAGCTGTCCATCATGTGCAGGGCCTACAAATGGTGAATTGAAGCAAGTTAAAGGATCCTTCATTGTTATTTATCAGGAATGTGGACTTTGTGGGATGCAGAGATCTTGGTCTAGCCAGCCACTTGTTGGAGCTATTCCAGCTGGAAACTTGGAAATGTCTTGTGCCCTGTTATTTTCTGGTTCCCTACCTTCAAAGACTTTGAGACTGTTTCAGTTCCTCAATATGGCTTCCATATCATACAGATCATTTATGAGTCATCAGCAATGCTATTTGCATCCAGCAATTCTTCAAGTATGGAGTGAGCAACAAGATTTACAAACAGTACAAACATTTGGTGTTGGAATGTGGACAACCAGTCCATATTGGTGGGGATGGCAGGGCAGAATCCCCCGGCCATAGCGCTAAGTTCGGGAGCTACACCCTGATGGACTTGGAGAGGAACCAGATTGTAGATCTTCAACTTGTTCAAGTATGATTCTTCATTATTAAATGATTACACAAGTCTTTTGTTTAAAGTAAATACAGACATTGACATTTCATTTTCAAAGTATTGTTACATGTTGAGTAAATTCTAATTCTGGGTTGGTATATTAAATGTGAAAGTGTTTAAAACAGCATTTATTTTTTCATCATAATTAAATCTATTGTATTATCAAAATGTATATTTCTATTTATTAGAGTAATGAAGTAAGGGGAAGTACCCAGATGGAAAAAGAGGGCTTAGTGAGAGGAATTGAGTTTCTTCAAGAGAATGGAATTGAGATCAACCATTTTGTCAGCGATCGACACCTCCAGGTGGCAAAGTGGGTCAGGGAGAACATGCCAAACACCCGACACAACATATATGTTTGGCATGTTGCTAAAGGTAGGATGGGATTAAAAGCTGGATTTTAAAAAAAAATCTGAAGTCCATCTCTTCATTTTTGCAATATAACTTTTCTATTTGAAAAAAATTAAAAAATCAGTCAATTTTACAGGTTTAAAGAAGAAACTGCTAGCCCTCAGTAAGGAAAGGGATTGTAAAGATCTGGCACAATGGATTAAGAGTTTGACGAACCACCTATACTGGGTCCCTTCATCAAAACCCGAAGACGCCCAAGATGAAGTTAAGTGGGAGAAATGGACCAGCATATCTAACCATGTGCAAAACGTTCACGTTGGCCATGGGGATCACTTCCCTCGCTGCGAGCACCCAGATCTTGACCAAGATGCAAGGAGGAAAAGGTGGCTAGCACCAGGTGGGCTCCTTTATCTTGCATTCATTTTAGTATCCCATTTCAAAAGTATGCAACATTACTCAAAACTCTTTCCAGTAAAATACATTTAAATGGCTGAAAATATGTATTGAAAGAATTCATATGCATTGATTCTATGCAAATAAAACAAAAAAAAAATTTACATTGCTTATTGCAGGTTCAAAAGTAATGACAAAGCTTGAAGCCATCGTTTATAGTCGCCAAATGAGGAAAGATATTCCTATGCCTTCTCCATCTATGCAGACAGCAAATTTAGAGGCGTACCAATCCGTCATCAACCACTTTGCACCAAGGATGAATAAATTCTCTTTTCAAGGCAGGAAAAGTCGGTATGTTTAAATTTTCTTCAATAATTTTTGCACATATAAAAATGTATTATTTCATATTTTGAAAATTGCTACCCTTGACATGAGTAATCAGTTCATTTATTTATTTCAGTTTGATCTTGGCTGCCCTCCATTACAACGAAAACGCAAGTAGGGAGCAGGCAACAACCAGAAATGGGGATTTGCGGTATAAGATTGAATACCCGAAAGCAAAGAATGGGGAATACACAGTAAAGAAAGTAAAGACAAGAATTACATATGGTAGCTATTTTATTATGAGACATTCTAATTCCTTTGAAATTTTCATCAATGCATTAAAATACTTGAGATATTAAACAGTTACTTGAAACAAATCAAATATTCATTTAGCACAACTTTGTTTTAGACTATGTCAATGTCCTGAGGAAGTTGGCCACCACTCGTGCAGCAAACATGACCATGCCTCGATGTGAGCCCGCAGCTGATCTTCCATCAATGTGCGAGGGTTTCTACCATCCTGATAAAGAAGATGCAGTAAACCAGCTCTTGACAAGGTATCAGCGCAATTGAGGTGCATCGAACCCATGGTATGTGCCTGTTTCTTCAGGGTATGTTTCTCGGACTTTGGTAACAGCACAAGCAGGCAGTGGGACACGAACATTTCTCCCTAACCATCCCCAGCACCACCGCACCAGCTGTCTGTAGCCAATATACCGCATTCGACTGTAAAGAGAGGGTTTTTGTATGAGTATATTTTAAGTTTTTACAAGTTTTTTTGTTATCTGTTATTTGATAAAGATAATTTTCATATTTATATTTTTTTATGCAATGAATTTTATACATGTGTTTCATGTAGAGTTAATTGTTGACGTATACCTTTATGTTAGTGAAAATTTGATATTGAGCATTCTTTTGTTATTCAGATTCTTTTCGTGTTGTATTGTTGATTTCTAATATCTGGATTTGGCATTTAAGTTAATATTTTTGCTGTTTGAGATTTGTTTGTTTATTGTTTTTGTTGGTGTCCCATGTCAATATTTTTTTTCACTGTGATATGAAATTTCAAAGAGTAATCTTTTGTATGTGTTAAACATTTAATTTTAGATGAGACTTTTCACTTGTTATTAGTTATTACTTTTAATGAAGTATTTTGTTTAAACGAACATTGCCTTATTGTTTATTAGTTGTTTAGATGGTGCTCTGTATAGTTAAGATATATTATTTTGAAATTTTGTTTTTGGTTATTGTTGTTTTGTAAAATAAAAATACATCACATTGTTTACATGAAGTTATACTTTTAGTTATGTATTTTTGTTTTAATTTTTTTTTGTATGGGTTGTTAATGTTGTTGAGTATTTTTGAAGTAGACTTTCTTTTTGTTGTTGCTATTTATGAAATATGACTGTGGTATTATAAGACAATCAGATGGGAATTTTTTATGTGCTTCATTTGGGGAAAGTTAACCTTGTGAAAAGGATGATGATAACAAACAGTGATCGATATCATAATTCCTGGAAGTCAGGATAATGTGACTTTTGTATTTACCATTGTTTTTACTTTTTTTTTTGGGGGGGGGAGAGGTGAAATTAGAAAAAGTCAATCTCATAAATCCTGTAAACGATACACATCATGATTAAAGATATTAAGAACTGTATTATTACTATATTGATGCATCATTTCTTTTTATGATTATTTTCAAATATTTCTATCTTTAGAAATGTAATAGACATTTATATATTTTTTTATATATAATTCCTTATGTTTAGTACAGGTCCATATTTGGAAAACTGTATTTAGTGCAATACTTTGTTATGGTACTGCTTGTCTGTTGTAAATCTAGTCATTTGTTTAGAGATATAGATCCATTATACTCATTAAAACAATTGTCCACTAAAACTTGATCTTTGTTTACATTGCACTTACTCATTACTCTCTGGAAGGTCTTGATATTGCTGCCTGTACTCGAAATATGCAGTACGCAACACATATTGATTCAGACAGACTGGTTCAAATCCTTGGTGTAGGGTAATGCAGGTTTTTCAGGCATCTTCATGTAATACAGTCATAACTTCCGGAATTTCATGGCAACAAATAGATTCAGTTACAGTTGCCATTTCAGGACAGTGGTCACAAGAGCACCTGAAATTAAATTTGAAAAATTAAAAGAAATTCTATTGAAGTCTGGAAACATTTTGAAGAGTGTTAACCCTTCTAACACTTGTTAACAGGAGTTGAAATTTACAGTACCCCAATGTCCGGGGCTAGTCATTTTAAGACTCGTGCTATCTTGCGCTTTTCTATGTAGACTGATTTTTTTTTTACTAAGAACCAATTTAATTTGTTTCTGCCATCAAAGCATTTGAAACTTTAATTTGTTATGTTTTCATTTTGCATAAAAATTTGTTGGGCTAGTTAGTTTGAGGTCTTGGCTAGTAATTATGTACTGATCAGTAGCCACTAGGCTAGTGGGTTTTCTAGGAGAATTTCAACCCCTAGTTAAAAATGAAAATTTTAATGAATTTGGGTGTTTAGGATTGGTTTTAAAAGAATAATTAAAAAACATGTTGTATCTCATATTAGTTAGAATACGCTAACTGTGTCTCGGGACAAGCCCTCACTACAACCGGGTCTGTAGGACAATATCATTTTAACGATAGAACGTTCTATCTAATCTCTTATATGCCACATATTATGTTGGCTTCTCTAAATGAGGAATATTCACATTCTAGAGCTGAAGTTGCCTAGTTAAAAAGATGTACAATAAACTACAGTATGTATTTCACAAAACGTGCGAGCGAGTCTTGTCAACAAAATTTCTATGCAACCGTTCGTAAGCTTTTAAAAAATGATATTGGGAAGGCCTAATTCTCGCTTTTTCAATATTTATAGAGGTTTAATACTAAATGAATGTGTTCTTCAACATGATCAATAGCAAACTTTCCTTTATTGAACTAATTTGTAACGAAAATAAGACGTAACCCTACCACTCATTAGTTCCCAAGCGGTCCGACTGGTTGGTTTCATCTGGGGTGTTTCTTTCCAAATCTTCTTCATCAGAGTCGATCTCCGGCTCAAATAAATATGGTTCTGTCCCCAAATAAGCTGTGTTGTTCTCCATCTCATCAAAACTAGAGGAATAACATGACAATGTCTCGTTTAAATCGTCACTGTCGTCTCTAATGTCCATACTCGCCGCCATTCTGGTACATGTTCTGACGTCACGGCTTTAGAGCCTCGTTCTCGAGTGTTTTTATTTTTGTCTGATTGGATTTCTCTCGGAGGTAAAAATAGACGTTTTCAAAGCCCGATAACTCTGCTATTTGAGCATGGATTTTAATGCGGATTTTTACAACGGGTTTTTTACGACCAATTCTTTTTATCAATTAAATTTGCTCATCCACTGCAGGTAATCTTTAAAGGTTATTCCATGTGTTGACTAGGTCGTCCTCTAGTTCCGCTAGATTCTGTGGCTGGAAAAGCTGTCTCACTCTCCGGTCTATCTTGTCCCATTCATGCTTTTAGGGTTGAGATGTGGATGAAAAGGGTGCTTACAGAAATTGTCTTTACCTTGCCGAAAATATTAAGCCTACAGGACAAAACGTCTCCTTACACGCATTCCCCACACATCCTGTTTGTTCCTTACAATTTGAACAATTGAGGAAACTTCAATTAATTTTTAATGTGTGCCGAGCAGTTAAACAGTCTTGTAGTTAGGTTCTTTCCACAATAGTAAGTAATTCTTATGCAGTAGCCCTGTTGATGTGTCCTTACAGTACGTATACGTGTACGCCTTGACCATGGGCACTTCCGGTTCCAGTGAATTTCCGGATAAACCCTAGGATGGTTTTGTTCTGTTTGTTAAAAATCTAGCGATTTCTAATGATTGTAAAGAAATCAAGTAAGCTTTGTTCGTCTTTCGAACGGTATTTTTAAAGGTTTTAAGTAAAATAAACACATACAGTGAAAGGAAACACAACTCTCTTTAAGTACCACCAGCTTGGACCATGTCAACTTCACTTGCACATTGTTGTGCGGACAAACATCACATTTTAATCAAGCTTTTCTTTTTGTTTTTCGGAAACAACTAAAGATGGAAAACACATGGAAATTTTTGAAAAATAAAAAAATACACCGGAAAACATATGAATCTCGCACTTCATGCTTTTTAACAAAAACGGTCATGGTAGAGTAATTACACATTCAATTACAATATTTTTGGCCGTGGCAGATAAGCATTGTAAATTGAAGGCAAAATTGTAAGCAACTTGTAAATTGATGTTAAGGTTTTAATTTTTTTCAATAATAAAAGTGGGGACTTAGAAATTTTGACAAGTATATATATATATATATATATATATATATATATATATATATATATATATATATATATATATATATATATATATATATATACATATACATTAAGGAAGTCAACGAATAGTCGACTATTCGACTATCAGTCGAATGGACCGACGATCGAATAACGAAACGACATTCGAATAAATAAATTCAATAAATGAGTGTTAAAGAGATGGAATTCTCATCCTATAATTGAAAAACAGTCTTTCCTCAGACACAGTCGATAAGATAATTTTCCTCATTAAGAATTGCTGACATTACATGTAGAAAGTAGAGAAATTAGAAATGCTTTACTTCCGCGAGAATTATTTGTCAATTAATGTGTTGTTTTTGTAATGAAATTATCTCTCTATACTGGGCTTTGTAAAATTATTAATTGGACTTGATCTCATACTATGTACCCATTATTACCGTGACATGTTTGGACACTACGGTAATTATTATAAAATTAATATTCTTTTGCATATTTTAAAGACATTTTGATAGTTGGTACAAAAAGTATACTCATATATTTAACATTGTCAAAGACACCGTGTGCACACACCCCCTCCCCCCCCCCCCCCCCCCATCATTTTAATAAGCTTAAAGAAATATATCGTACTGTTATTTTTTATGCTTCCTAAAAACCGACTTTACAGACCGATTTATTAACAAGATTGATGGGAGATATCATACATTTTGGAGAAATTAGCCGTCTATATTTAGTAAATATAAACACGCTATCCAAATTTTAGGTCCATGTGAAAATCTGTGTGGAACATTTGATGTTAGTTTTTAATACATGTATATTTAATAGAAGGGAATTTGGAGTTAAATACGTCATGTAATAGTGAAGTTTAAAATAAAATTTTAGTTTCCGAAAAAGTTTCGAATATATTCGGCTCTCATTCGAATAATGCAATCGAATATTCAACTAAAGAAAATAAATTCTTTGACATCCCTAATATATATATATATATATATATATATATATATATATATATATATATATATATATATATATATATATATATATATATATATATATATATATATATATATATATATATATATATATATATATATACATATATATATATATATATATATATATATATATATATATATATATATATATATATATATATATTGATTTTGTGATATTTAAACACCTATTGTGACCCAATCTAAACTCCATGACCATGACATGAATGATATTGAATCTGTACTATCTGGATTTTTGCGTAATATTATGTTCTTGAGAACCAACACTTTGGTCACACTTGACCCTGGTTAGTCATGTTTAGACGATGGATCTACACTACCTTTGTATACTTATGAATAATAATTTGGATGTTAGTTGTCCTGCTAATCTTGAGAAGATTTTTTTCCGGATTTTTCCACTTATATTCCATAATAATGCATTGTTCCTGCATATTGTCACCACTCTACTTTCCGAGGTCATGATTAGAAAAGACGTAAATGTTCAAAGATGTTTGACTTACGTTCTACCTGCGGATGTTTACTTTTAAAGAATATATGTAAATACCCTATTGTTCTTAAGATGATTGACTGGTTTTGACATTTTTATTTATATCTTTCCCTTTAAAACTTTGATATCTTATAGTACGTGAACCAACCTATTCAATGATATCATAAGTTGAATCCACATTATAACATGCAATTCTTAATTAGTTTCATAGATTATGGAACAATGTTAAATGGACGATCCTATTATTGTTTTTTATTAGATATCCGACCAAATATTTCGTTCTCTTAACAAAACTTTTTTTTCTCACTTTAAAAGAAAAATTAGCGACAATGACAAGTGCTGCGCACGTAAACAAAATACTAAAATTTGTCAATGATGTAACTTTCTCTTTTTGTGTATTTGTAAATACACACATAATTGTCATTTAAATAAAGCATAACTTTTCCCAAAAAAAAATAATTTCTGTAAATCTCCATGTATGTAAATAAAGTAGGTTTTGATAAATTGATGGGAAACATTGTACTTACACAGGTATGCATCAGATGAGTTATACTGCATTTTGCAGGGTGGCATGAATTTTGTGCAGTCCAAATAATAATTGGCAAGTATTTTTCCTACCTCTTCATCAAATTCTGTACAAAACCCTATGAACACAAAGAAAAATATGAAGTTTATCTAATCTGCAGGGAAGAAACTCATATATTTGATTTCTATATTCAGGTATTTTATATTACTTTGTATGCATTATGTCAAATTTTTCCGTGCATAGATTCTCTATTTTATACAGCCATGTAGTATTTTCTCGGTACCCAAATAAGTTTATCTAATCTTCAGGGAAGAAACTCGTACATTTGATTTCCCATATTACTTACACTAAGCTTCATTTCCACAAAGTCTTCTATAATTTCTCTTTTATATCTATATTTATTTGGGTTGTGCTACTTACCAAATATTCTTTTTTCTGGTGCACACACCTCAATCGTTTGATTTCCGAAAGAATTAAGTACGCAGTGGTATTGTATCTTTGCATAGTCTCTACAGTTTTGGTGTTTGGCTTTTTCAACATATTGTTGGCAGTTCTTGCGTCTAGAAATTTCTTCCTTTTCTTTTCCATTTGAAGGACATGATTGGACTATTTCTACAGTTTGCATCAAAACCTCACAAATTTCATTGTCACAGAAGACGCTATCCTTCAAATGACAAATGTCGCATATAATGGATCCGTGTGTTTTAGATTCTTTAAACTTTTATTACTAGAAGTAGTATATGTTTGTAAGTTTGTTTCTTTTATAGTGTAAATAATCTTTATTTTGTCTAGACTGGGTCAATTAGAAATAAATCAAACGCTGTGATGCTGTGTGTGTGTTTGGTTTGTTTGATGATATCAAATATTACTTAAAGAAAATGTTATAAAATAGATACACACTTTTGTGAGAACAATAATTATGAAGATAAGAATAAATTTGCGTATGTTCCTCATTTTCTAAAAGCTGTCACAAATGACGAATATAGCCTTCTTATGAAAACTTCTATTGGTCACCATGCTGTCTACAATTCAAATATGCAACTCAAATAATAAAACCTTCATTTTATAACTACTTTTTTTTTCGAGATAAATGAAAATAAGTATCAATAAGAATTCCGAACAACAAGAAAAGTAAAACTAATCGTTGCGTCTTCAAACTTTATATATATATATATATATATATATATATATATATATATATATATATATATATATATATATATATATATATATATATATATATATATATATATATATATATATAAATATGTCCTTTACACCAAAGTGTTTATTGTATTAAAAAAAAATTACCCACCTTCAGGTTTTGTTCAATTATAGAAAACGGTTAAATAAAGATTTCAAGCGTCTAGACAAACTCCTTGCCGAACAGTTCCAATGATTATATCAAACTGGGAATTTTAAACTCTCAACTTTCTATGTGATTTGATATTATATTATGCTGATTAATTTCCTTATAAATATCAAATCATGAACCCTCGCATCATTCTGTACTTCTATCTAAACTATTCCTGGTTTAAAAACTGAATCACTAGCACTGAAAAGGGATATTTTATATTTTGAAACGAATATTTTCTTCTTATACAATAAAAGATATTGTGTAATAACAATTTGCATAATTTATTTCTAAGATGCAAAGTTGAATAAGACAGATAATAGCATGTCGTACAAATAATAATGCATCCTTCTCATCATAGTTCCCTATTTCACATATGAGAAAACATTTTTCAATTGCAAGCGACCATCTATATGATCAATAAATTTCAAAACAAAGATATATAATTTACGTTTCTGATTTGCAAATGTTTTCTTTTTTTTAATCTTAACAGTGACAAAATGAATGATTTCTAAGAAATTAAATAGGTAAAAGATATAGCTGTGGTATAGATGATATAATATTGAGCGTATTTGCATGATAAAGGTAATATTCAAAACGATAGGGCATTCTTAAAAGGATATCTCCCTCTTTCTCTTGTCAATTATTTTTGAAGTGCGTTGATCGTGTCCTGGTTTTAACTCACTTTGAAAATTGTTTTCAAAGTTCCTGGTTTTTTAAAAGCGTTCCACAGAATAAAAGGCAAAATAGGACACTCCTTATACCCTTTAAGTGATGACGACAAGATAAATATGATTTATTATATTTTTTAAACACATGTCTGGAAAAATAGCATTGAATGCGGAAATTTATATCAAAATGACATGCAAACATGTTAATATTAATGAATTCGGTACCAAGGTACCAGGAACTGTTCAAAATTATATTCTTTTAAAGTATAGTTTTGGGAAGAATGAAAAGACAAAATATAAACAAGGAAAATTTAATAAATTGAAAAGAAAATTCTATTCTGTGTAATGGTTCAAAAAGACTTTTTGAATTTGTTATCCTTTTATTTCCAAATACTTTCTTCCGTGAAACCTCTTTTCCACGTCTCCTATAAAATGTTAAAAGTGACAATTAACCTCAGAAACTTAATGCATTGATTTAGATCGTACAGGTAAATTAATTCAACTATTGAAATTCTTTATGATTTCAAAATACTGTAGTACCTGGAGGTGGAGAATGACAAATATCTATCGAGAATTTAGATAATTTCTATGATATCTACCCAATTTTTAAGAAACAAAATCCTTCTATTCTTTTGTGTCCTAACGATATGTTTTTTAAGATATTTGATAAGCTTCTACACAGGTAAAATTGCAACGTATGTTCAACATATGTTTCGAGTAACATATGTTGAACATACGTTGAACATATGTTGACCATATGAATTTTCGACAGTATGTTGAACATATGTTTAAAAAATATGTTGAACATATGTTTAAAAAAATATGTTGAACATATGTTTAAAATATATGTTGAACATATAGCAGACTCAAAACATATGTTGAACATATGTTTGTGGTAACTATATGTTTAACGTATGTTGAACATATTTTAAACATATGGTTAATTCAAACATATGTTCAACATATGTTTTGAGTTTCGCATAAAATCCATATTGAGCATTATATGATAACCAATAGCCTTTTCACATTTATTTCACTTAATATTAAATTAATGTTATCATTATTTGAATTAATTTTATTTTAATTTAACGAGATTAAAAAAAATATGTTATTCAATTTAATCTTAATCAGTGAACCGGCAATAATTTAATATTAAGCCTTATATGAAATACACGAGTTAAATATTATATTTTAACACGTCGGGGGGTGGGGGGCAGCAAATTTTGAAAGGGGGGTTCCAGGTCGGTGCCCCCAACACTCATGCATAGAATCGCACCATAGGCACTTCAAGCCTATAGCAACAGTTTTCAAAGGCGGGCAACCTCCGAACAGAGTTGACAAGCACCACCCCCCCCCCACCCACCCCCTTCCTTCTGGATTCGTCAATGCAAGTAGACTGCATGTTAAAAAAAATAATTTCAATAACATTTATCAAGATCAATTTCAATACTTATTTATTCAACCACATTCAACAACAGACCGGTTTTGGTTTTTATGTAAGGGTTAATGTACGAGTAGCGCTCCATTCCTTAAAAGTAATGGAGCCGAGGCCCCGAAGGGGCCGAGGCCCATTGCTTTTAAGGAATGGAGCGCTACGAGTATATTAACCCGCGTAAAATCCACCTTCTTATAAATGCTTGTAATTATTATTCGTTAATATATAATAAAGAATATTTATAAGATACACTGTAAATATACATAATATATTAGTATTTCATTTTATATATGGATAGAAAGTAAGGCGAAAAAGTGTAGTGAAGCTAGTTAAATCAACTGACACTCGACAGCTTCGATAGCACAGTGAGATGAGTACCCGAATTCGAAGGTGAAGGTACCGGGTTCGATTCTCAAGTTTGGAACTTTTATTTTCTTTATGTGAAAATAAACTTGTTAAATTTTCTAAGTTCTTTCCTCGGTAGAGGCACGGGAAGGAGAACAAGAACATAACCAATTCCGTTTTCAATGTAATTTGCAACTCTCCATTCCTGAAAAATAATGGAGCGCTCAAACAAAGGAGTGACGTCACAGGTGGATTTTACCGGATGAAAGTGTACTACGTCATTTTTGACGTCACTGCTGCAGCAGAAGTGTTGGATGTTGGAAACAAGTAAGTGCTCTCAGATATGTTTTTAGAATATTTAGTTTATGGTGTTAAGAGAATTTCTTTAGCGTTACAGATTCATACGAACTTCTAGATACTCTCGTGACTTGCATAACATCTAAGTATAGTTGTAATTAATGCAGTTCGTAAAAAGACGATACACCTAACGTTAGTGATCTTGTCTACGTTATTTTGGATTTGTTTTCGACGAATGCGAAAACCATTTAGCATTTCTAATTTTTCAGATTTGTTTTCCTTTGTCAATAGTTACGTTTGAATATTTATGTACGATCTTGATATGAAAGTGAAAGTAGAAATCTTGCATAGCAGTTTGTATGTAGCCTATGTTAAGATGGTTATCGATTCGGTTCTTTTATCAAATTATTAATGGAAAGTGTTTGTTTTTATTGTGTATTAAGCAACTGGAGTTCAGTGTCAGAGTGCCGTTTTTATTGAAAGAACCCAAAGCTGTTAAAATTGACGACTCAACCCAAAGCTGATTTGACTGAAGATTGCAAGATCACAATATACAGGTGAAAATAAATACATAATAATCACAATAATTACAGGGTGACTCTTTAATGACAAAATATTTCTTGAGAAATTTCTTTTTGCTTCTTAATTCTACACTGGTATACTATAAAAAATTAATCAAACTTTTTTTTTACTAAAATATTGAAGATATTGATATGGATAGAACTTGCTGGTTTTTAAACTATAAAATATCTGAAACTGAGAGAGGCTCAATTTCAGCCTAATCTGGCATTCAAGATAATAGTGTAAATGTACTTAAAGTACATCAGCTAATTTATTACTCATTTAAATATTAATTTTTTTTCAACACTAGAGAAACTAGAGACTTGTACTCACTCTCTTTCGAAGTTTCTTTTAAGTTTTGATTGGAATTTGAATGGAAAATATTTACTGTATGAATATCTATTTTACAATTTTTATAGGCTCCCCTCCCTGCAATGAAAGACATGGAAGAACACCATGACCCTAGGCATGCTCCAGAATTGGTAAGTACACCCTGTATTTCATGCTTTGTTATTTTCTTCCAAACAAAGTTTTAGGATATACTGGAGACAAAATGTCTATTTCTCTGCCTGTACTTTTCCCTGTTTTATTTTTTATATCCAAATATACATTTGTATCTGATTATCCATTTAATATTCATATATTATACTATTTCAACATTCCAAATTCATTTGTAGACATTTTGAAAAAAACTAATTGTTTTTTTTTTATGATATTATTATTAAGTATGTCTTCCAAGAGTGAAATTGTCTTGGACATTACATTATATGGTGTTATACAACACCAGATAATGTTTTATGAAATTAGTTTTAAATCATATCATAACGGATAACTGTTTAGGAGAATGGGGTATGCATTTGTTTGCACATGACAAATATCTTCAGTGTATGAACTTAAATTACATTTAGAGTTTAATTTGTATTTCAGAAAACCTGTATTAATCAACAGAACCTTAAAATTGGAGGCTCCACTGTAGAGCCACCCAGTACCTTAACATGTGACAATTTCAAATCCTATGATGAGGTTCCAAGGGGTTGTAAAATGGAAGAAAAGAAAGAACAGGCCAAGAAAAAAATTGTAAGTGCTCAAAGTAATTACACTTTGTGCTAACTAATACCGGTATATATTTATCAATTATACATGTAATTGACTTTTTAATTTTCATTATTTTTTCTTTATCATTTCAGAAGCAATGCAGTCACTGTCAGGGAAATAAAGCCAGAATTATGTAAAAATTTGAAAAAAATAAACACAAGATTATTGCTTGAGATTGTGTTCTTTGATTTCTTATTATCAAGTGATTAAAGGACAAGAGAACTATTTAGTTAACTTTGCAATCCAAAGAAATACAAAATACTTAAATAATAAATGTAAGTAAGAAATAAAATTAACATTCGAAAAACATATGAACATAAACATATGTTCAAACAAAACATATAAGCAACATATGTTAAACATACGATCAACATATGTTCATAAACGTATGTTAAACATATGTTGCTCGTTTTTTATGGCGAACATATGTTTAACGTACGTTCAACATATGTTAAACAAACGTTGCAATTTTACCTGTGTATAAATAGAACAAATAATAATAATAAGAAATTGGGTTCTTGACTTTAAATTTCATGTAATAGTTATTGTCATGGAGTTTAAAATTTATATATTAAGGAATGTCACTCGTCAGCTTTTTAGAAAAATTCAGTCAGAACCTTTAACTTCAAAACTATTTTAACAATTCATTTTTTATTACATATATAAATTAAACAATGCAAATTATTCAACATTCAATTAAAAGACTGCTCACAAATTCATAAATAAGCAAGATTTTATGAGGAAATATTTCCTGTGGTGGAAGGATATTTAGAAGAAAAATCTTCAAATTCACATTTGTTAAATTTAATATCTTGAAACTTTAGCCCTACGTACTTTTACTTAGAGAATATTGTCCATTATGATATGATAGGAATATTAAATATAGGTCTCAATTTATATTTTCAGAACAAATTTTACCCTCTCACGTGGCAGAAACGAAGAGATATTGAAGAAGTCAAGATAAAATTTACATCTTTTTTTTCTCCCGAAAATCGCATATTTTGACCAATATCTCAAAATTTACATCACTGACACGATATTTTTCTTTGATTATTTTTAACTTCACGATACTTCCAACCGATCAGCACTTAAGTCATAAAAAGTTTGATACAGGAAAATATTTTACTGCTTATTTAGATTTTTAATAACCCAAATGTGATACTTTTTAGAGCAAAAAGATTACACAATAATTTATGCACATTTGTTTGCATGATTTGTTCAATGATAAATATTATTCAAAGTATTTTACGTAAAATAAAATTATATTTATTGCCATTATTACATCTGTTAAAATATGATAAAGATTAAAGTGATTAACGAAAGATTTGAAATTTGAGTGCAAAAAGGTCAACTTGCACCGTAGCTCAGTAAGGTACACACTGACCCCCCACTCTTTTGTGATTTTGCGATTTTGAGTCATTCTCTATGAGTACTTTTCTAAAATATATTTCTCAAAAAATCCTTGATATAACTAGTTTCACAAGTGATATACTTTAACATTCTTTGGACTCTTTAAAATATATTACAATTAAATTATCTTACTTATTCACATCCTGACTATATAATGAAGCAATTTTTAACTCTTTTGGTGGTCAATATGGTTTGTCATTCACCAGAAAAATGGACTCTTTCGGTGGTGAATATGGAATGTCATTCACCAGAAAAATATCGATATTGACCGAGGCAAACCATTTTCACCATCGAAAGAGTCCATTATTGTTTTATTATATAGCCAGGATTTGAATGAATAAGACATTTAAATCTGCATGACGAGTCAATTTTCATTAAACAAATTCTGTGGTAAAAAAAAATGTCCAGCTTCAACTTTTATCCTATAAACATCCCTTACACTGACTGAATAAAGGTAGCTTAGCAACCAAAGTTATATTCAGTCACTGCCGTAATGAAGCCTCGTGCATGTATTCCGACGTTCTTAAAGCATTGTGACGCCATATATATTGCAATATATACGCCATGGCATCATATTTTCAAGTGCAGAAATGTGTCTAAATCTGTTGAAAATAGCTTGTTCTGGACGTCATAAATATTATGGATTCTGTAGAGGATTACGCCAGGCGATGGGCCAGACATGAAAAAGAAGACCTTGACACTTTGTCAGAATGGATTAAATGTATCAGATGTACATGTATGCTGAAATCGCGAATTAAAAGATTGAGGGGGCAATATGAGAACCATCTATCCATCTGTATTCAATAATGCAGAAGAGAAAAAATAATTAGATAGATTACATGATCAGTACGTACTGGTCCCTGCTGACAAAACAGGTAACAACATTGTCTTTGTTTGTAAGGCTCATTATGTTAAATGTATTTTAGAGGAACTTGGATTTAATTCTACAAGTTGGAATCCAACTTATACTCATAGTTCCCTTTCTAAGGAAGAAATTCTTCAAAATCATATGTCAATTTGAGTATTTTTAATATTCCCAACAACCAACAAGAATTTGAATTACCCTCATTGAGCTCCTATATAAAAGTTCAAGTCGTTACACAGAATGGTTCTTAACACTTAAAGGCTTGTTAAGGTAATTTTGAAGACAATGTGTATCTATACGATATTTGTATAAATAAGCTTTTGGCATTGTCGATTGCTGCTCTTAATTCTTAAATGTAAATATTTTTCATTCTTTGTTCAATAAGATTAAAGCATATTTTTCATCATAATATGTATGCATCAAGAAATCTAATCCTAATTTTTCCAGTTCTGTTTTAATATTTACAATCTATTCACCATTTTCCTGTACCATTTCTTCATAATACGTCTTAGAAATACAATTTTCTGTTTTTCTTATATTTAACCAATATTTCAAAATTTTTATTTTCCTTAAAATATGGCAGGTAAATCTACCTAGTTCAAGATAAACAAGCTAATTCAGAGAATCTGTGCACCCCCCCCCCCCTTCTGCTTAAGGAAAAAAGAAGAGTATGCGTGGATCTAAAAGGGGGTGTTCGAAGGGGGATACTTTAAGAAAGGCGGGCGGGGCCATAGGGACAAAAGTTTCTTGAGATATCGCCCGGAAAGGAGAATTTTACACACAAACGCAATGTATGAATTTACGACCTTGACCTTTGACATTTTGACCACAAAATAAAATGGGGTCTTTCTTAGACTGTAGGGAGTTGTGGTTTGAAACTGCAAAAGCTCAAAGGCTTCTCGAGATATCGAACGGAAACGAAAGTGTTAAAACAGACAGAATTTATATGAATTTATGGCCTTGATATTTGACCTTTTGACCTCAAAATCAATAGGGTTTACCATAGGCCATAGAAATTTGTTGTGTAAAATTTCATCGCAAAAGCTCAAAGGCTTCTTGAGATATCGCGTGGAAACTTAAGTGTTACAGACAGACGGACAAGCTTGTTACAAGCATTCTTTTTTAACCCTATTTTTTTATACAAAACAATACATGCATACATGTATAAACCCCATACTTCGGAAGCATACAAAAGTATACTATTGACATAAGTGCCCAAAACAGAACATTTTGTTTGAATATTTAAATAGTAATCATTTAGTTTACTATAAACGCTAAAAACAGCTTTTCTCCCCTGTTCTGCCAACTTCTGTTGTGCTTTAGTAAATTTAGCATTGTGATTTAATAATAATGCAAGCTAATTAAACTCATTAACTATTTCTAATTCCTTTTTGTCGTAGAACCACTTCTCATTTTCTTCTATTTTTCCCCCTTTTCTAAAAACCATTATTTAAGGAGGTTGGATCCTGCCATCAAAAGTAATGAGAATTTTTTATCAAGTATATTTTTAGAACTTATACACATAGCTTTATTAAAAATCAAAACAAGAAATGGGAGTCAATGCGCTTCTTTTGGCGCTGCAGAGCATTTAGTTTGACCTTTTTGCACTGTAAATACGTCTTACACATAAATCAATTTCTAAAGTTTCTCCTCCAATATTTTTTGTTCAAATAAATTATGGGAACAAAAACAGTCTTATTTCATCTTTAATAGACACATTAAAATTTGTGACAACAAAGAAATTTTCAAATTACTCCGCATGTTCAATTATTTGACCTTTTTGCACTCAAACATTTTCATTTTTCTGGCATTAAAAATTTAACAAGCAAAAAAATCATTTGAAAGTAATGACATTTTACTGAATTTAAGAAGAATGGTTAAAAGTATCGTATATATTCAGAAAAGAAAATCAAAAGTGGGGGTCTGTGATGTTAATTTTTAGATATTACTAAAACAGTGCTAATTTTAAGCTTAAATTAGGACTATTTTTTTCTTCATGTTCACAATATATTTGCTATATTTATCATATATGATGATAGAATTCATGACAGTTTATTTAATAGATAATTTAGAACCAATATAAAACAGTCCACTGCACAAAATGACTATGTGTGCAGACTGCATGTAAAAATAGGAATCCAAACTTAGCATACTTTAAATACTTCAAAAGAGAAAAAATGATCATTTTCTTCTAAAAAAAACCTTCCGCCACAAAATATAGTTCCTCACTTAATGCTTTTAGTATTGAATTTAATCATGGAGTTTTAACTGAATATAGTTAAATTGGCATTGTAGAATCCAAATTTATTGTAAGAATTAAAACATTATGCAGAATTTTTTAAATATAGGTTAAGATAAAAATTTGCTCAAAAGCTCAGGAGCGAACCTCGTTAAGTCTTATCTGCATTTACAGTTAGATTCCATTGTTAACGATAATTGTGCAAAGAATTAAGTATTTGCTGTAAAGCTTCGGGTGTTTCTGCTAATACAACAGTATCAAGTTTAAGTTTCTTTCTTTCCTTAAGCCAACTGGCTCATCAGAATAGTAATACAGTCAAGTTATTAAGAGAAAAAACAAAATCATACAGAGAGAGTGAACGTAAAAAATACATACAGTACATGTGCATGAAAATAGTCTTATACATCGATATTATTTATTTTAACAATGTGACAGCATTCAAAAATTTGTCCAAATTTAAGAAATCTTTAATATTATTAGAACTTAACAGTTGAATTAATTTAAACACTAGGCTTGAATAATAAGACTTGTTTTCAAACACTTCTCCCTTAGATCGGTATACAAAGGGTATTTCAAAATAAAATGAAATTCGTCTTCTATATCATGCAGATTACAACATATACATAATCTATTAATCTTAGGTATGTTATGGTATAGATCTGTTTCAATTTTCAACATATGATTTGATAACCTAAATTGTTAATAGTTGTCTATAGGTTTTGTTAAATATGATTGCAAACAGAAATTGTCAAATAATTGTTGGTACAAATAACCCTTTGGAGGGTTTGATATACTTTCTGTTATATTTTGCTTTGAAACATATAAAAGTCGTTGTTTTATAATGTTATAAGCTCTATCATTTACATGGTTTTCTGTCCAAAGTTGTCCTAGTTCTAGGAAAGATAGTTCTTCAAAAATTTTAATTTGTAAAATCCATTTGTCATCTTTTAATACCATATTTTCATAACAAGACTGAAGAATGCAATTTTCTGTTGTTTTCAATTTGATCCAATATTTAAATATTCTTAGTTTCATTCTATCAGCTAGTGGAAAACGCCCAAGCTCAGAATAAA
This sequence comes from Saccostrea echinata, assembly GCF_033153115.1. Taxonomy (NCBI): domain Eukaryota; kingdom Metazoa; phylum Mollusca; class Bivalvia; order Ostreida; family Ostreidae; genus Saccostrea; species Saccostrea echinata. Next base: position 2,376,573 of record NW_026889799.1, on the reverse strand, counting down.
TCAAGCTGTTTGAGGTTTTCTTTCCAACACCAAGAGTATTTTTACAAAAATTTAACTGTACCTTTTCTACATCAGAACATCTGTTAAAACCCCATATCTCAGATCCATAAAGTAATACACCACATACATAAGCATCAAAAATTGAACATAGAGGAGTTTCTACATTAAATCCACACCTCTTTAATCTACTTGAAATAGCAAACATATAGCTTTTCTACCTTGTTCAGCAGCATGTTTCTGCGTTTTTAAAAATTTTCCATTAAAGTTATATAAAATACCTAAATATTTAAATTCATTCACAATTTCTAATTCAACATTATGATAAAACTAGGATTCGTTATTACGTAATTTACCACTATTTCTAAAGACAACAATCTTAGTTTTTGTTACATTAACAGAAAGACTCCATTTCATTTTTCAATATAACTGCATAGTATGTTTAACTTTTTTTGTAATCCTTCTGGAGATTCAGCAAAAATAAACATGTTGTCTGCATACATAATTATGCGTAAGTTTAGCATTTGCAAATTAATATAGGAACAGTTATCTGATATAAAACCAACCTCGAAATCATTTACATAAAGTGAAAATAATATTGGTGATAATGTTTCTCCTTGCATTTGACCAATGTCGTTGTGGTAGTAATCGCTGAGATAACCGTTGTATTTAACACAATTTTTAACATTATTGTACATGTATAGAGATTTAATTATCTTTAGCATTTTACCTTGGATGCCTTGATGAAACAATTTCTGCCATAATTTTATTCTATCAACAGAATCAAAGGCTTTCTGAAAGTCTACAAAACAACAATATAATCTTTTCTTAGCAGAAAGGTACTTATTTATAAGTGATTGCAGAACAAATATAGCATCAGTAGTTGACAATCCCTTACGGAACCCGAACTGCGCATCAGTCAATATATCATAGGAATGTTCCCATTCTAATATCCTATTATTAAGAACACTTGTACGTGTAAATAATATAATTCACCAAAACAACTAACAATAGATATACCACGATAGTTATTGAGGTCGTTTTTGTCCCCTTTTTTTAAACAATGACGTAATGAAACTTTTTGACCATGATTTAGGGTAAAAACCGGAGTTAAAAATATTGTTAAAAAGTTTATGTAGGAGTGGGAGCAATTCATCGCGGCATTTCATGAACAAACAATTCGTTAACAATACAATCTTCATAACAACTTTTATTTGTTTTTAACTTTTTAATTGCTGTACATATTTTTTTCGAAACTGATCTCTGAATCTAACTCATCGTACACAGCATCCAAATAACATTCTTGACTCAAGCTGTTGCCCGTGTTAGAATCTAGATTTTTAAAATGGGTAAAGAAATCTCCTAAAGTTAAATTACAGTCAACATGGTTTGTTTTTTTTTCTTTTTTTTTTAAGTAAAATAAACTTAAACGACAGTACAAACGCCATGAGGGAGATATGCTAACATTTTTGAAGAAACAAAATTCAAAACAATTCTTTTTCTTCAAAAATGTTAGCATATCTCCCTCATGGCGTTTGTACTGTCGTTTAAGTTTATTTTCAATTTTTTTGTAAGTCAATTTGACCTCTGCAAGAACTTCTCTATTTTCTGGTGTTTTCTTTGCATTGAACGTATTTAATTTTTGGTTTTTTCTCTTCGAAAAGATGTTTACATTTATCAATGAACCACGGCTTATCCTCGTAGTTTTTAGATAGTTTTGTACGTATGCCTTGATAGGGATTAGATTCACGTACATCACAGAAAGGGAGTACGCAAGAGTTTAATAACTCACAAAAGCTATCTACACAAGAACTAACATTCTCGATAGTAGTGAAGTCTACGTTTACGATACTTTGAAGTTTGTGTATGTGAAGTCTACTGATGTTATTGTTTAAACACTCTTTAACAAGGCTGGAATTTTCGTCCTTCCACTTGACTGACCTAGTAGTCACTCTACTGTAACAATTGTTTACTACGTGTAAGTCATTTTGAATGACCAAATCTCTCAATGAAACACGAAAGGAAACGGGTGAATGATCAGAAAAGACAGTAAAATTACCTGATTTGAACTTACTTATACTGGATAATTGGTTATTTTCAGTCAATACATAATCAATCAAACTAAAACCTCTTTTACTATAAAAAGTTAAGTTACCTGATTCATCACCAGTTATTCTGCCGTTAACAAATCGAATGCCAGTAGATTTACAAAAATCTAAAAGTTGTCTACCCAAACATTTATAAATTTATCCATATTATTACGCTTTTTCGGTACCTGATCTTCATAATAATTATCTTTTTAAAAATCTGAATGAATACCGTCTTGTAATAATTTATCGTGTCTAATAAAGTTGTCATACTCTTCTGTTATAGCATTGAAGTCTCCAAAAATATACACTGGACCATCGTTCACTTTATGATTCCCCAAGTAATTGAAAAAAATTGACATTGAGTTTTTCATAAACAGGACTATTTTCGGATGGATATAATAAAAAAATAAAAATATTGGGGTTATTTCACATTCAACGTTTAAGCAAATTACACTATCAAATGAGTTTTTAACCAATTTTATCCTTGAACTGAAAAAAAACTTTTATAAAAATTACAATTCCATCACCTTTTATTTTTCTGGGAACAGTGAAATTTTCATATCTTGTTAAGTGAAATTCATCGTCTGGATTAATCCAACATCCGCAAAGACAATGACGTCGTAGTTGGCAATCAGTGAAATGAATTCAGAATAAGACAATTTTTCAGATAGAGATCTTGCTATATTCCAAGATAAACTGAGATTTCACCGCGGCCACTCTCATCGCGTCCCTAACTCACTCATATCTGCTGGTAATTGCTCCTGAATACCGTAAGGCTTGCTTTTTATCATCAGCATACATAATTAGGAATATATTTATTAACAAATGCATTTGAAAATCGTTTACATAAAAATAGTATAATATTGGGAATAAAATTTTACCCTGAAAAAGTTCAACTTGACTTCCAAAACATTCGAAAGGACACCATCATATTTTACACACGATTTGATATTTTCATACAGTGATTTAATTAACTCTTGAAGCGGGAAGTGGATCCCGTTTTATCTTACCTGAGTATCACAAACTACCTAACGATACGATACATGTCATGATACGGGCATGCGATACAACATGTATCATGATACAGCTGCCAACAATTGAATTAATTGTTATCTTTATATATTATTCTTTGCTAACATCCACAGTTATAGAAAATATAAAAAGGATATCTTGATACCTCTGACCAAAGTTAATAAAAGATGGATTTATAGTCTTTATTTTGCATTTTTTAATTTGCTACCTTGTTTTCAGTCTTTTTAAAACATTAAAAATTGTTGGGTTGTAGAAGTTTCAAACAAAACAATGAAAATTATTTTGTACTATATCACGATACTTACATGGCGATACGATATGTGTATCGTGATGAGCCCCTGCGATCAATACAATCGATGTTTTGTTGCATAGTTACACTTCTATTCCAAAGATACAGTAGTTAAAATGATTCATTGTTGTTTAGTGTCGATCAGAAACACGAATGACCCTGCAAGCGACAATAGGAGGGCATTAATAAAAAAGACAAGAATATCACACCGTTCTACGCTTTCTTTACACAGATCGAGAATAATTTAGGGAAGAGGGAATTTTTTTGTTTGTGCTTAAAGAACAAGTCTCAATAAGGCTTATCTGTGGTCCCCGGTTACTCGTCAAATTTCGAACATTTATTAAAATTTTTAAAAAATAAATTTTATTATTAACTAATGTCTTAATTATTTGAATCATCATCTAAAAATGTCAAACAATAGATATAGGCAGCATACAAAGCTGCGCCGTGAAGGTACGGCCCTTTGATTTTCATGAATATCAAAAGAAATCAGTGACAGGTACACACTTCAAAGCTTTCGTAAACACCGAGCACAGGTTTGTTCAGAGTCGAGTTTGAAATATAATGTGTATATTATATGTGTAAAGGTTGAATGAAAATATCTTTGTTGAACAACCTTGTGCTCTATGTTTTCTAATTAAAAGTATTGTGATTTTGAATCTCTTCGCTGACTTCATTTACATGCGATTAACCTCTTTATGACCTGTTCAGAATCATAACAAGCGACGTGGATTAGTATAGACTTTACAGGTACATGTAAATGCCCCTAGTAAACCTGCTACATGTAGTTCTCAGTTGAAACGTACTCAAGTTTTATATCGATCAGCATGGACTTGTTTGGTTCATCTTGTTATAGCTTTTATTGCCAAAGTTTTGTAAATAAAAAATTGTAGTTGTAGTTGATTGTGAATCTAGAACATATAATTCGTCTTTGAAAGAAAAATATCATACCATAGTCTGATCGGGGGAAAATGTTAAGGCATTTTTTAGTGCGGTAGGTGTTAAAAATAGGCTTGTATTTTTTTTATATGTTTAATTATTCACTATAAATACACAATTTTTTAATTAGAAATACTTCGTTATACACAATGAAAACAAACAAAATACCGTATGCTGATATTTAATCGGTAAACCAAGGGTGTAAAAAGGGACAACATTACTATACTAAAGTAGAATACTCCTTTGTTGTCATAAATATTTTGATAACTGCGTGGTTAAGTTAGAAAAAAATAAACATTGATTTAAAGGGAAAAGATTTTTAAGTTGAGTGGTGTTGTACATACGTGTTTAACGAGCGTCAAACTTATTAATGACATACAGATATGATTGTTTGTACAGTTCAATTTTGGCTAGGCTCTAAGATTTTTCCCTCTAAGGAAATGCATATATATGTATACGCATTGAATTCTTTTGCATCAAAACATGCTTTTTAACTTAATTATTACTCCCCATTCTACTCTTAATAATATTTCCTAAAGTGGAAAATGTGTTGCCTTGGCCGACAATTTTTATCAACATTTAATCCCAGTAAGTTCTTATTGTCGTGTACATATTTTAATTTTCAAATAAAAATCAGTAAACGACACTTATGCTAAGGACATATGTGTGATGTTCTCCAATATCACATGGCCTTAGAAATTAAACCTAAATCGCCATGTGTCTCGACGATTGAGGGGGAAAAATTGTTAATTTTGTTGACTTATTAAGAGTTTAGACAAATTCATCCACACTTAAATACTGTACTATGGCTGAATATTAATGATGCTTTCTCAAAATTAACAAATAAACAACTTATCAGATTCATCAAATAACTTTTTAAAGCAAAAAATTAGCATTGATTGCGGAAATTTATACCATGTTAGAAGTATCATATATTTGGCATAAACCCCAAGTTCGCACATTTGTACCTAACATTTCTCTCCCTATCATCAGGATGTGGCCTATATTTTTTTTTAATTGGATTTATTTTAGACTTGCAGTGTTTCTGAGAAAAATACAACAAAAATCAAACAACATACTTCTATTATTACTGTTGAGCTTTATTTATACATAATATGTTTTTTTTTTTTATTATGATTCGACATTTTTTATTATCCTGATCCTGATGTTTATGAAAGCTATTTCTGTGACGGTTTAATTCTCTCTTTCCTCTTCATATATTATTTACATTTACTCATCTGAATGACAGATTATCTTCTAAAATAAAATGTTTTGATGTATAGATACAGTTTAACTGTTTCTTCTGATAGGATCTCTTCATGAGATAATGATTACATAGATTACACTGCGTTTGGAAATATATAATTAATCATATTCTTAAACATTTACCTTTTTTTCCTGACCCTTGAAATATGAAATTCTCGTATTCTCTTATGATGATGAAAAATCTGAAAAAAACACTATAGCTTCTTGTATTTCTTTTTTCCATCTATTTCAATATCAAATATACGGCACCGCGAAAGGGCCAAATAAAAATATATTCTAGCGGAAAAATAAGATCTTTTTTAACAAATTAGATAATCGTTCGGACAAATAACAAAATTCGTTTAGACAAATTAAAACTTTATTAGGACGAACATATAAAATTTTTCTTCGGACGAATTATAGATAGAATCCTTAACCTATCAATATTCATCATTAAATCGGATTATCAGTCTGATGATTCATGAAGTGTTTAAAGAAAAAACATAACCTGAAAATTTGAATTCATTGTAGGCTGCGAAAATTAGGGCCTCATAGAGAATGATAAGTTCCAACTTCAGTAGAACACGCTGTATACTTATGTAGATGTACACTATATTGACAAGTTTAGAAATAAAGACACTAGACTAAGCGTGGTTATATGATATACGATTGTGTAGGTGAACACAAATCACTTCACTAGAACATACATGTACACTTAATTCACGTATGTCTAGTGATGATGTACACAGTTTACAAACTAAATGTACAACTCCTAGTACAAAAATGTACACATTATCCCTAACAATTTTCATTTAATAAATAGCATATATGTATGATCTTATTCAAATCTTACTATTATTTATATTTTTTTTTATCAGGGAAGGAAAACAAATATGTGAGGTAAAGTGGAAGCAACTGATCATGAACATTACACTTTAAGCTTGCAAGGGTTACTTTTTCTTGGTCATACACAATTAATGCTCAACATTTTCAACGCACCCAAGGACCCTTAAATTTAAATACCTTTACCTGGCTTATTTCTAATTCCATAGTCTGACAGATTGTTTTGACGCCTTTGTAGAATTTAAAGTAGGTCAAACGATAAAATGCAGTAAGACTCATTGTTAGAGCTTTGCAAGGTCAAGGTCAGCATATTTCTGAATCGAATGATAGTGCATGATTTTCATTAAATATTGCTAATAACAATGGGTTCATTGGAAAAGTGACATAATTACAGCTTTATAATGCTTTGTAAAATGGTTGATGAAAAAATCTCTTATTACAACGAATAAAAGCACAATATTTCAGAGAATCGAGTATGAACATTTAACGGCACATAAGGTGCATTGGATGAAACGGTTAAACATCTGAAATGCAATTTTAGCCTTGTAAGTTACTGACATATTTTAGTTGTTATGAAATTAAATGTTTTGAGGGGTTTTTTTTTTTCCCGAAGGTCTGGAAATCATTGAACTTTTGCCTACACATCTATCTTTCAACTCCAGTTGGGAGATCATTAAATATGGACAAAATTGTACTCATGCTAATTATGTTCCCCAAACGAAGTTGGGGAACATATTGTTTTTACTCTGTTTCTTATTAAGGTCTTCCGTCTTCACGGAAGACCTTATAGTGATTCTACTGTTTCTTATTAAGGTCTTCCGTTTCCAACGGAAGACCTTCTACTGATTCTGTTGTTTCTTTTCCATTATTATTATTATTTTTTTTTTCTTACCGATTTTGTGCAGACGATTTCTCGAGAACGCCTCGATAGATTTTCACGAAACTTTCAGCAATGATGACAAATTATCTGAACTTTCTGCGTTTTTTTTTTTATTTTGTCGTCGTCACTTCCGGTCGCGAGATATGGCCAATTTTCCATTTTTAAAATGGCATTTTGTCCGCGAGTGTTCTCAAAAACGGTTGGAGATTGAGTCTTGAAACTTTCAGGGATGATAGATTGTGACTAGTAAATTTGAGAAACCTGTATAGTTTTGTTGCCGTGACGTCCGTTGTCCACCGGAAGTAATTTAAAAATATGAAAATTTTCATTTTTTTGTTATTGAAATGTTTTTAATAGAGGCAAATAGACTGTTTCGAGTCATATTATTTCCACCGGAAGTTATTTCTTCCGAACCGGAAGTAGTCGAAAAAATGCTCATTTTTCCTCGAAACTTTGAGGGATGATTCCTCCACACTCAGTGAAGAGTTAAAAGTCATTTTGACTACTTCCGGTCATACCGGAAGTGAATAAAAAAGACCGGAATTTGTTTGAAATTAATAGATTTCACTCCTTTATGAGTTGCTAAACAATTCTGAAGAATTGATATGAATATTTTTTACATTTAAAGTTGTTTTACTTTCTTCTATCAATCAAAATTTCCCAATCAAGATTTTATCAGAAATCTAACAGAAGACCTACTCGTTGCTCGCAACGAGATCTCATCTAGTTATTATTAAGGTCTTCCGTCTTCACGGAAGACCTTATAGTGATTCTACTGTTTCTTCTTCTTCTTATTATTATTATTATTTTTTTCCCCAAAATTTTGTGCAGGCGATTTCTCAAAAACTATTCAGTGGTTTTAAATGAAACTTTCAGAAATTATGCGTCGTCAAATGAACTTTGTTCATCAGAAGGGAAATTTGGAAAACTCGCTTCTGGTGCCAAGTTATTGACAGTTTTCTGATTTTAAAATGGAATTTTGTCCCCCCTTTTTTTCAAAAATGGTTTAAGATATGAACTGGAGACTTGTTACAGATGATAGGTTATGTCTTCTAGATGAGGGGAATAACCTTTTTGTGCGTCGTCAATACTTCCGGTCGTTACCGGATGCGAATTCAAAAAAGTCGTATTTTTAAACTTTTTTGTTTTTCTATATTTTTCTTTTATTTTAATAAGGTTAATAGAGACTCTTCTGAAAATGCTTTATACATAATTTATTTTAGAATTGATCAATCCAAACTCTAGATATTCGCATTTCTAAATTTGAAGCGGGTCCAAAATGGCGACTGTCTCTGTAAACTCCGATAAGTAGGTCAGAATTTATGGAGTCAGCCGAGCGTTTGTTTGAATGAAAGTACTATAAGGATCAAAGAAATGTGAAGGAAATGTTGGATTGTCACATCACAATTACGTTGCAATTCTGTTTCGCAATAGAGTTTTAATCCGGGGTTTCCTCAAACGTCTACTATAATTTTTCTTGTCTGTATCTCAAAGTAGAAAAACGACATGACTACAAGTGGAAATACGATAACTACAACCTTTTGTTTTACACCACGGAAAAACTGATCCTAAACCATGGTTATAAGTAAAAGCTTTTCAAGAAACTTGCCTGACTAAAGCAATCAATATATAGTAATTATTACGTGGCCATTGTTTTTTCCCCATGCAGACTTCTGTCATATTAAATGAACAGAAAAGACAGAAATAAGAAAATCATTTTTTTTAAAGACTGTTTAATGAAAATGATTTAAATATTTTTTTTCTAAAAGATGTTGTTATTGAACATAAATGGTATCAGATTCCTTGACCGTCGCAGGACGAGACATGTTTTTGGGCGAAACATTCCAGTCTTCCCATGAATGTGTAACTAATCGGGATAGTCCACTTTGGGGGTAAACAGGAAAATAAACTTGTAGAAAATCTTACCTAAATCACTGCTTCAGTGTTACTTATCCATACGATATATAATAAGTACAATATGATAAAAATACTTTCTCAAGCTCGATATTCAGGTTATAAGAACATACATTTTGAAATTTCATTGAAACCATCACCATTCAATAGAAAATACATTCCGAAGGATATGCGCGAATATTTACCCGTGACATTTCGCGCGAAATAATGTATCGTGATCAACCTTTCGTAGTAGACAAATGGTCTGATGCAGAAGTATATAGAAGTGCAGAAAAAGATTACATGAACATGCCTGTATATGGAATTACATGAAATAAAAAGTTGAATACATAAAGAATAAAATAAAGTAAACAGTATCAACAGAGAATGGCTAAAGATATGAATATGAAACTTGCTGAGGTGATAGAGCATCAAATGTAGATATATTGATCGACAATTAATTTTCGTCGTTCTTACTTCCGGTCCCAAACGAAAGTGAATTCAAAAATGTTAAATTTGCAACTTTTTTGTTTTTCAATATTTTTCTTTGGGATTTACAGGGTTAATAGAGAGTCTTTTAGGAGTTTATGTATGTTTCAATCTTTTTGATTGAAAAAGTTTGCAGAGATTTTTTATAAAATTCACTTCCGATCGAGTGATTACCTGTTCTCAAAATTAGAATTTATTCTCACAATGTTGCTTGGCAACAGTAAACGACTGAAGTCTAAAACTTTCAGGTCTGATAGTCAGTCATCAGTTTATTTGAATCGTGAGAAAATCTTGTATCGCCGTTACTTCTGGTCGTGACAGGAAGTGATGCAAAAAAGTGAATGGTTAATGGTTAGCTTTCTTGGATTTTCACGCTGAATTTCTTTTATCACTTTTTCAGAGTGAATTTTTGCTTTTATTTTCAGAATCGGACGGAAGACCTCTTATTGCTCGCAATGAGTTTCTAGTTATTATTATTATTATTATTTTCCCCAAAATTTTGTGCAGGCGATTTCTCAAAAACTATTCAGTGGTTTTAAATGAAACTTTCAGAAATTATGCGTCGTCAAATGAACTTTGTTCATCAGAAGGAAAATTTGGAAAACTCGCTTCTGGTGCCAAGTTATTGACAGTTTTCTGATTTTAAAATGAAATTTTGTCCCCCCTTTTTTTCAAAAATGGTTTAAGATATGAACTGGAGACTTGTTACAGATGATAGGTTATGTCTTCTAGATGAGGGGAATAACCTTTTTGTGCGTCGTCAATACTTCCGGTCGTTACCGGATGCGAATTTAAAAAAGTCGTATTTTTAAACTTTTTTGTTTTTCTATATTTTTCTTTTATTTTAATAAGGTTAATAGAGACTCTTCTGAAAATGCTTTATACATAATTTATTTTAGAATTGATCAATCCAAACTCTAGATATTCGCATTTCTAAATTTGAAGCGGGTCCAAAATGGCGGCTGTCTCCGTAAACTCCGATAAGTAGGTCAGAATTTACGGAGTCAGCCGAGCGTTTGTTTGAATGAAAGTACCATAAGGATCAAAGAAATGTGAAGGAAATGTTGGATTGTCACATCACAATTACGTTGCAATTCTGTTTCGAACTAGAGTTTTAATCCGGGGTTTCCACAAACGTCTACTATAATTGTTCTTCTGTATCTCAAAGTAGAAAAACGATATGAATACAAGTGGAAATACGATAACTACAACCTTTTGTTTTACACCACGGAAAAACTGATCCTAAACCATGGTTATAAGTAAAAGCTTTTCAAGAAACTTGCCTGACTAAAGCAATCAATATATAGTAAATATTACGTGGCCATTGTTTTTCCCCATGCAGACTTGTGTCATGTTAAATGAACAGAAAAGACAAAAATAAGAAAACCATTTTTTTAAAGATTGTTTAATGAAGTTGATATAAATATTTTTTTTTTTTCTAAAAGATGTTGTTATTGAACATAAATGGTATCAGATTTCTTGACCGTCGCAGGACGAGACATGTCTTTGGGCGAAACATTCCAGTCTTTTCATGAATGTGTAACTAATCGGGATAGTCCACTTTGGGGGTAAACAGGAAAATAAAACTTATAGAAAATCTTACCTAAATCACTGCTTTAGTGTTACTTATCCATACGATATATAATAAGTACAATATGATAATATACTTTCTCAAGCTCGATATTCAGGTTATAAGAACATACATTTTGAAATTTCATTGAAGCTATCACCATTCAATAGAAATACATTCCAAAGGAAATGCGCGAATATTTACCCGTGACGTTTCGCGCGAAATAATGTATCGTGACCAACCTTTCGTAGTAGACAAATGGTCTGATGCAGAAGTATATAGAAGTGCAGAAAAAGATTACATGGACATGCCTGTATATGGAATTACATGAAATAAAAAGTTGAATACATACAGAATAAAAGAAAGTAAACAGTATCATCAGAAAATGGCTAAAGATATGAATATGAAAGCTGCTGAGGTGATAGAGCATCAAATGTAGATATGGTGATTGACCATTATTTTTCGTCGTTCTTACTTCCGGTCACATACGGAAGTGAATTCAAAAATGTTAAATTTGCAACTTTTTGTTTTTCAATATTTTTCTCTAGGATTTACAGGGTTAATAGAGAGTCTTCTAGGAGTTTTATGTATGTTTTCATCTTTCTTAAAAGGTTTGCAGAGATTTTTAAAAAATTCACTTCCGGTCGAGTGTTTACCTGTCCTCAAAATTAGAATTTGTTCTCACAATATTGCTCGGCAACAGTAAACGACTGAAGTCTAAAACTTTCAGGTCTGATAGTCAGTCATCAGTTTATTTGAATCGTGAGAAAATCTTGTATCGCCGTTACTTCCGGTCGTGACAGGAAGTGATGCAAAAAAGTGAATGGTTAATGGTTAGCTTTCTTGGATTTTCACGCTGAATTTCCTTTATCACTTTTTCAGCGTGAATTTTTGCTTTTATTTTCAGAATCGGACGGAAGACCTCTCATTGCTCGCAATGAGTTTCTAGTTATTATTATTAAGGTCTTCCGTCTTCACGGAAGACCTTATAGTGATTCTACTGTTTCTTATTATTATTATTAAGGTCTTCCGTCTTCACGGAAGACCTTATAGTGATTCTACTGTTTCTTATTATTATTATTATTATTATTATTATTATTATTATTATTATTTTTTGGACAAATTTTGTACACGCAATATCTCGAGAACTATTCAGTGGTTTTTCATCAAACTTTCAGGAGTAATGCGCTATAAAATGCCATTGTTACATTTGAAAGTATTTTGGAGAAATTTGTTTCCGGTTCCAAGTTATGGACATTTTTCTGATTTTGAAATGAAATTTTATCCGCGCGAGATCTAAAGAACGGCTAAAGATATGAACTGGAGACTTGTTGCAGAGCATAGAACATGACTTTTAGATGTGCGGGTTTGCCTTTTCGTGCGTCGGGAATACTTCCGGTCGCTACCGGAAGCGAATTTAAAAAGTCAATTTTTTCAACTTTTACGTTTTTTAATAGTTTTCTTTGATTTTAAGACGGGTAATAGAGACTCTTATTCTAATGCTTTATATATAATTTGTTTTTAAAATTGTCTACCAAAATACATTTTAAAAATAGATTTTTTACACAAATCTTGTGAACGCAATATCTCGAGAACTATTCAATGGTTTTCCAACAAACTTTCAGGGATAATGCGCTATAAAATGCCATTGTTACATTTGTAAGAATTTTGGAAAAATTCGTTTCCGGTTCCAAGTTATGGACATTTTCTGATTTTGAAATGAATATTATCCTCGCGAGATCTAAAGAACGGCTAAAGATATGAGCTGGAGAATTGTTGGAGAGCATAGAAGATGACTTTTAGATGTGCGGGTTTGCCTTTTCGTGCGTCGTGAGTACTTCCGGTCGCTACCGGAAGCGAATTAAAAAAGTCAATTTTATCAACTTTTACGTTTTTTCAATATTTTTCTTTGATTTAAATAGGGTTATATTCCTTTATAGATGCAAGTTACCGAACATAATAGGTATCAGATTCCTTGAGCGTCATATGGCGAGACGTTTTTTGTTGCAAAACATTCAAGTCTTTTCATTAATGTGTTACTAATTGGAATAGTTCACTTTGGGGGTAAAGAGGAATATAAAATGTGTAAGAAAACTTAGCGCTGCCTTTATGTTACTTGCCCGTATACGATATGTTATATGTACATTGTGATAAATAAACATTCTTAGGCTCGAAAATCAGGCTATAGCAACATTTTTTTTTTTAAGTTTCATTGAAGCTATCACGTACACTTATTCAATTGAAGACACATTTCAAAAAAAAAGGTGTGAAGATTTACTCGTGACGTTTGGCGCGAAATAATATATCGTGACCCGCCTTTCACAAATGGTCTGATGCAGTACTGTAGAAGCACAGAAAAAGATTACACGGACATGTCTGTATTTCGAATTGCATAGAATAGAAAGTTGAATGCATAAAGAATAAAGGAAGTAAACACAATAGTTTTTTTTTTTTTTAGTTTTGATCAGTAACAGATTATTTTCTCTGCTATCAGTTATTGTTAAAATTCAATTAACAAATCCAATGTAAATCTACTAGTACTTGCACAAAATTTAGCTGGCTAGTTTTCATCCTATAATTCCGCACTATAAGAAAAAAAACCTACCTGGCACTCGTTACTTCAGGGAATGAGTGCAAGGTAAACATCGATGAGGGCTGGTACATTGTGCTAGTGTAAGGGTTTCAATATTAAAGAACAAGGTTCACTTAGGGCCTTTTTTGGCCCTGTGAATTTCAGAAAAACTGAAGCTACTTGGTTTTATTTGACAATGCATTAAATTCATTTAGACCTTTGATGACTGCGTATCTATCAAAAATTGGCGTGATTTTCTTGCTAACCTATGCATTAAGACGTCATGAAATGCGTCATTTTCCCCATATCCTGAAAATTTCTACAAAACAGCCGATTTTTAAAAAGCTATTTTTCGATATTTAATATAGGACGTAACATCTGATCTTAAATATGTAACTATTAAATGATAGAACTATTTCTGAGGATTACAAAACCTGTTTTATTTTTAAGATCAGAGGATGCGCTCATATTATTTCTCTTCTTTCTTTTTTAAACTAAAACTTGCATCACTTTATTGCATCTCTTTCGCTGTTTTGAAATATGTTAGATTCCACCGGAAATATAACGTCAACTTCCGGTCTATTGCTCGGCAACAGTATACGACTGAAGTCTAAAACTTTCAGGACTGATCGTCAGTCATCATTTTATTTGAATTGTGACAAAATCTTGTCTCGCCGTAACTTCCGGCTGTGACAGAAAGTGATGCAAAAAAAAAAAAAAAAAAAATGGTTAATGGTTAGCACGTTGGATTTTCAGGCTGATGACCAGGGTTAAATCTCCAGAGTGTCTGAATTTCTTATCACTTTTTCAGCTCGAGTTTTCCTTTTTCAGAATCGGACGGAAGACCTCTCTTTGCTCGCAATGAGTTTCTACTTATTATTATTATTATTCTTTTTTTTTTTAGACAAAATTTTGTGCACGCGATTTCTCGAAAACTATTCAATGAATTTCCTTGAAATTGTCAGGGATAAAAGGTCTTTATATGAATTTTATATAAAATTCCGTTTTTTGGTAAACTCGGTTCCAGTGCCAAGTTATGGACAATTTTCTGATTTTAAAATGAAATTTTGTCCGCGAGTGTTCTCAAGAATGGCTTAAGATATTAACTGGAGACTTGTTAGAGATGATAGAACATGATTTTTAGATTGGAGAGGGCACCTTTTCGTCTGTCGTCGGCACTTCCGGTCGCTTACGGAAGTGATCAAAGAAATCGTTAAATTTCAACTTTCCTTTTTTAAATCAATTCTTACATCACTTTATTGCATCTCTTTTGTAGTTTTGAAATATGTTGGTCCCACCGGAAACAAAAACGTCAACTTCCGGTTATAAGAGAAAAACTACATAATTTGAGTATTTTTCTTTCTCATTAATATCTATTGTAGATGAAGTATTTGGAATGAATTTTGAATATGTTATTCAGAAAGCAAATGTCTAAAGTAATTTCAAATATCTTTCAAAAATTCACTTCCGGTCGCGTTTTTTTCTGTCCTAAAAATGAGAAGTTGTCTGAGCAAGATCTCGGAAAAAGTAAGAGATTAAGACACCAGACTCATATGAGCAACAGACCTTAAGATGTAGCCAAAACTACTTGGGTTCAGAGCGTCAGCCGTCACTTCCGGTCGTCACAGGAAGTGATCAAAGAAATCGAAAATTTCAACTTTTCTTTTTTTATTTAAAAATTGCATCACTTTATTGCATCTTTTTCGCAGATTCAAAAGATGTTGGTCCCACCGGAAACAAAACAACAACTTCCGGTTATAAGAGAAAAACTACAAAATTTGAGTATTTTACTTTCCTATAAATATTCTTTATAGATAACGTATTTGAAATGAATTTTAAGCATGTTATTCAGACTGCAAAGGTCTAGAGTAACCTTAAATATCTTTCAAAAATTCACTTCCGGTTGCGTGTTTTTCTGTCCTCAAAATGAAAAATTGTCTGAGCGAGATCTCAAAAACAGGTAAAAGATTAAAACACCAAATTCTTATAAGTAGCAGACCTTGAGGAGTAGGCAAAACCATTTTGGATAAACGCGTCAGTCTAAACTTCCGGTCGTCACAGGAAGTGATCAAAGAAGTCAAAATTTTTAATTTTTCTTTTTTAAATTAAACTTTGCATCACTTTATTGCATCTCTTTCGCTGTTTTGAAGCATGTTAGATTCCACCGGAAACAAAAACATCAACTTCCGGTTTTAGGTGATAAACTATGTTACTTCGATATTTAACCTTCTCATAAATATTGCTTATCGATAAAGTACTTGAAATGTTTTCATGCATTTTGTAGATACTGCAAATGTACAGAGAAACGTCAGAGATTTTTTTTTTTTTATAAAATTCACTTCCGGTCGCGTGTTTACCTGTCCTCAGAATTAGAATTTGTTCTCACAATATTGCTCGGCAACAGTAAACGACTGAAGTCTAAAACTTTCAGAAGTGATAGTCAGACATCAGTTTATTTGAATCGCGAGGAAATCTTGTATCGCCGTTACTTCCGGTTGTGACAGGAAGTGATGCAAAAAAGTGAATGGTTAATGATTAGCACGTTGGATTTTCACCCTGACAATCAGGGTTAAATCTCCAGAGTGTCTGAATTTCTTTTATCACCTTTTCAGCTTGAATTTACGTTTTTACTTTCAAAATCGGACGGAAGACCTCTCATTGCTCGCAATGAGTTTCTAGTTATTATTCTTATTTTTTAGACAAATTTTGTGCACGCAATATCTCGAGAACTATTCAGTGGATTTTCATCGAACTTTCAGGGATGATGCGCTATAAAATGCCATTGTTACATTTGAAAGAGTTTTGGAGAAATTCGCTTCCGGTTCCAAGTTATGGACAGTTTTCTGATTTTAAAATGAAAATTTATCCACGCGAGATCTAAAGAACGGCTAAAGATGTGAACTGGAGACTTGTTGGAGAGCATAAAACATGACTTCTAAATATGCGGGTTTGCCTTTTCGTGCGTCGTGAGTACTTCCGGTCGCTACCGGAAGCGAATTTAAAAAGTCAATTTTTTCAACTTTTACATTTTTCAATATTTTTTTTTAATTTTAATAGTGGCAATAGAAATTCTTAGCGTAATGCTTAATATTTAATTTGTTTTTAAAATTGTCCACCAGAAGATATTTTAAAAATAGATTTTTTAGACAAATCTTGGGCACGCAATATCTCGAGAACTGTTCAATGGTTTTTCATCAAACATTCAGGGATAATGCGCTATAAAATGTCATTGTTATATTTGAAAGAATTTTGGAGAAAATCGTTTCCGGTTCCAAGTTATGGACATTTTTCTGATTTTAAAATGAAATTTTATCCACGCGAGATCTAAAGAACGGCTAAAAATATGAACTGGAGAATTGTTGGAGAATATAGAACATGACTTCTAGATATGCGGGTTTGCCTTTTCGTGCGTCATGAGTACTTCCGGTCGCTACCGGAAGCGAATTAAAAAAGTCAATTTTTCAACTTTTACGTTTTTCAATATTTTTCTTTGATATTAGTGGGGTAATATTTCTTTATAGATGCAAGTTACTGACCATAATAGGTATCGGATTCCTTGAGCGTCACGTGTTTTGTTGCGAAACATTCCAGTCTTTTCATTAATGTGTTACTATTAGAGATTGTTCTATCTGACGTATCCGTATACGTATCCGTATCCGTATACGTATCGAGGTGAGGGAGGCATCTCGATCCCGATGTCTAAACTATTTACTATAATTTCCATCGTTATTTGTTTGGTTTTAAAGCAGCCTCATTCATTTAAGAATAGCATATGATATTTTTTTTCTAATAAAAAATGTATTAAGCTGCTGTAAACGTCTATCATTTCGCTGGAAAATTTCTTAAAAAATAGATGTATTTGTTTTCATTATATTATTTAAAACTTTAATTGCAATTTTGTTTAAAAACATTTATCGGGATCCCCCTCTCTCTCCTTTAACATCAGGCATTTTATTGATTGATTCTGTAATTTACATTAGATGACATAAAATTAACCCCCCACCCCCGCCAACTCACACACACACACACACCCTCACACACCCTCACACACACTCCCAGGGGGGAGGGGGGGGTTGAACTGGCATTTTTAAGCATATACTTTCATAGCGTCTGTTAACTTTCTTCATTCTTTTTTTTTCAATGAACTAATTGACAAATACCTGTATGTCTCCCCTTCCTCTCCCGAGTTGAAATTGCTACTTTCGTGCCTATTCTCATACAGCTTGATTTTGCTTTATATTTTGTCCTTTCAGCAGTATAAACTTGAAAAGACTTCATGGCGACAAAAAAATAGGTAATGAAATGAAACTGCAATTGTTAAATTTGATTTTTCCTTTTAGTTCTCTTGTTGTCGTACATGCGTATTATAATTCATGGTTTGATATAGAAACTGTTTCAGAATAGGGTATTCATTATCTTAACTCTCTTTTTATAAGAAAGAAAAGAATTATTAGGCTAAAGAATGCCAAAACAATAGATTTATCTATTTCTTCTATGCTACCTTGTCCATCCAGCTGATTTTTATTTATTTATTCATTTATTTTTATTTATTTATTTATGCATTTTGGCCCAAAAGTGTGAGTCAATTCAACACGCAGTTTACAGAATTGAAGAGAAGAGGCTGCTTCAACGTAGCAGAAAAATAAAAAACACAGAATAAAGGATAAAATTTATACAAAACATTTAATTGATAAAATGTCAGCATTTTTTCAGAGTTTTGATCCCTCTTGTACACAAAGAATTACAGTCATCTTAATTTCAATAAATAAATCATTAAGTACACTTTAGTCAACATGTATATAAAGTAATGTATGAGACATAAAAATTTTTCTCCTTTTATCGACAATTGTTAATTCATCCCCGACAAAAACTGCGTGTAATTGCATCACTTTCGGAAATGGTAGTCTTCCTCAAGCTCTCTGGAATATCGGATACGGCTATAACTTAACAATTTAGGGAATTTAGGGTCTTCAAACCACCCCAGAATTGCCAGCTTTCCAAAGCTTTTCTGGAGAACTATGTCCATCAAATATAATCAAATGATATACAGAATTTTGATAATGATAATAAGAAAATAAGGATGGAAGTTTTCAGTGACCCCCCCCCCCCCCCACACACACACACACACACACAGAGTATGCAGTATGGTCAAGTTAATCTTTCACAGTTAATGTATCCGTAATTATTTTTGTGGAAAAGAGAAACTCAGGACTTAATATCCATACCCCCCCCCCCCCACACACACACACACAGTAATAGGTTTTTTAAAGGTTTGATTAATTTCTACACCTTTTTTTGTCAAAGTTTTGCAAAGGTGACTTGGTATTTTTTGGTTTCTCCATGCCTTGGCCCAGCTTCCACCTTCTCCACTTTGTTAATCAATTTTAAGTGTCTGCTTGATGTATACAAACTTATACTCATCTAGAATGTTTGATCTCTGACAACTCGTACAGTTAAACTTTGTTAACTGAAATCCTTGGATATATCGAAGTTTGAATTGGTCCAATCAAGTTGAGATAACGAGCGTTGACTGTATGCATTATGGGGAATATGTCTTGTACTGGTAAAGGTTACTTCGAGAATGAAACAATAATATATCCTGATATTGAGAGAGAGAGAGAGAGAGAGAGAGAAGGGGGAAGTCCCTTTTTGAACCTTTTTTATTTTTAAACAAATCAATAAAAATATACTTACTTTTTTACTAATTTTATTTTTTTTCAAATCCTTCCATAAAATGATAGGTGTGAACAACAACTTGATACGTTTTAGTAGAAATATTACTATATATCTTATTTTCCAATGAATGAGGTTAAAATCAAACAAGAAACGATGGAAATGTTACCCAACGGTTAAATCATCGGGATCGAGATGCCTCTCTCACCTCGATACGTATACGGATACGGATACGTATACGGATACGTCAGATAGAACAATCTCTAATTGGAATAATCCACTTTGGGGGTAAAGAGAAATATAAAATGTGTAAGAAAACTTAGCGCTGCCTTAATGTTACTGCCCGTATACGATATGTTATATGTACAGTGTTATAGATATACATTCTTAGGCTCGAAAATCAGGCTATAGCAACATATTCTTTTTTAATTTCATTGAAGCTATCACATACACTTATTCAATTGAAGACACATTTCAAAGAAAAGGCGAGAAGATTTACTCGTGACCTTTGGCGCGAAATAATGTATCTTGACCCGCCTTTCACAAATGGTCTGATGCAGTAGTGTAGAAGTACAGAAAAAGATTACACGGACATGTCTGTATTTGAAATTGTATAGAATAGAAAGTTGAATGTATAAAGCATAAAGGAAGTAAACACAATAGTTTTTATTTTAGTTTTGATCAGTAACAGATTATTTTCTCTGCTATCAGTTATTCTTAAAACTCAAGTAACAAATCCGATGTAAATCTACTAGTACTTCTACAAAATTTAGCTGGCTAGTTTTCATACTATAATTCCGCACTATAAGAAATAAAAATTAACCTGCCTGACACTCGTTACTTCAGGGAATGAGTGCAAGGTAAACATCGATGATGGCTGGTACATTGCGCTAATGTAGTGGTTTCAATATTAAAGAACAAGGTTCACTTAGGGTCTATTTTGGCCCTGTGAATTTCAGAACAATTGAAACTACTTAGTTTTAGTTGATAATGCATTAAATATCATTTAAACCTTTGATGACTGCGTATCTATCAAAAAGACGTAATTTTCTGGCTAGCCAATGCATTATGACGTCATGAAATGCGTCATTTTCCTCATTTCCTGAAAAATTCTACAAAACAGCCAATTTTTAAAGCTATTTTTCGATATTTAATATAAAGTGTAACCTCTGATCTTAAATGTGCAACTATTAATTGATAGAACTATTTCTGAGGATTAGAAAACCTGTTTTATTTTTTTTTTTTTTAGATCAGAGGGTGCGCTCATATTATTTCTCTTCTGTGAAAGTACTCAAATATACTTGTTTTCCTTAAAATTCAATAACATTGCAATTCCATGAAGCCTGTTTTCCAGGACCTTGGCTTTAAGGAGAAAATGTTTTATAGGAAATGAAAGCACTAAGTCTCTACTTTATGTTGATGTTTAAAATGGAACATAAAGTGTTAGTCAATAAATTGGTATATCTACAGGTCCATTTTATGCATAAAGTGAACCTAGCTCTTTTCGGGCAGCCGATCTTGGTTTAATCCCGACTATATCTGAATTTTTTGCGTTTTTCGTTTTTATTTATCTAGAGTAACCTTAAATATCTTTCAAAATTTCACTTCCGGTTGCGTGTTTTTCTGTCCTCAAAATGAGAAATTGTCTGAGCGAGATCTCAAAAATAGGTAAAAGATTAAAACACCAAATTTTTATGAGTAACAGACCTTGAGGAGTAGGCAAAACCATTTTGGATAAACGCGTCAGTCTAAACTTCCGGTCGTCACAGGAAGTCATTAAAGAAATCAAATATTTTAACTTCTCTTTTTTAAATTAAAGTTTGCATTACTTTATTGTATCCCTTTCACTGTTTTAAAACTTCAACTTCCGGTTTTTATTTAGGTGATAAACTACGTTATTTCAATATTTAACTTTTGTCATAAATATTGCTTATCGATAAAGTACTTGAAATGTTTTTATGCATTTTGTAGATACTGCAAATGTCTACAGAAACGTCAGAGATTTTTATTTTTTTATTTTTTATAAAATTCACTTCCAGTCGCTTGTTTACTTGTCCTCAAAATTAGAATTTGTTCTCACAATATTGCTCGGCAACAGTAAAAGACTGAAGTCTGAAACTTTCAGGACTGATAGTCAGTCATCAGTTTATTTCAATCGCGAGAAAATCTTGTATCGCTGTTACTTCCGGTCGTGACAGGAAGTGATGCAAAAAAGTGAATGGTTAATAGTTAGCGCGTTGAATTTTCACGCTGCCGACCAAGGTTAAATCTCCAGAGTGTCTGAATTTCTTTTATCACCTTTTCAGCTTGAATTTACGTTTTTATTCTCAAAATCGGACGGAAGACCTCTCATTGCTCGCAATGAGTTTCTAGTTATTATTAAGGTCTTTCGTTTCAGTCGGAAGACCTTATAGTGATTGTACTGTTTATTATTATTATTATTATTTTTTTTCCCCATTTTTTGTCCAAGCGATTTCTCAGAGATGCCTCGATGGATTACCTTGAAACTTTCAGGGATTATGACAAATAAAATATACTAAAAACATTTTGAAGGATTTTGCAAAATTCACTTCCGGTCCTCAGATATGTCCGGTTTCCGTTTTTTCAAAAGAGATCATGTCCGGACGATTTCTCACAAACGGTAAAAGATTAAGACCTCAAACTTTCAGGGATTATAGATCATGACAAGTATGTTTGTGGAACATGTTTAAATCCGTCAGCCGTCACTTCCGGTCCTCACAGGAAGTGATCAAAGAAATCGAAAATTTCAACTTTTCTTTTTTTAATTAAATCTTGCATCACTTTATTGCATCTGTTTTGCAGTTTCGAAATATGTTGGTCCCACCGGAAACAGAAACGTCAATTTCCGGTTATAAGCGAAAAACTACATAATTTGAGTATTTTACTTTCCCATAAATATCGTTTATAGATGAAGCATTTGAAATGATTTTTAGATATGTTATTTACACTGGAAATGTCTAGGTTAACGTCAAAGATCTTCGTAAAATTCACTTCCGGTCGCGTGTTCTACTGTCCGCAAATTCAGAACTTGTCAAAGTGAGATCTCAGAAACGGTAAGAGATTAAGACACCAAACTTATATGAGTAATAGAACTTAATGAGTAGGCAAAACCCTTTGGGTAAATAGCGTCAGCCGTCACTTCCGGTCGTTACAGGAAGTGATCAAAGAAATCAAAAATTTAAACTTTTCTCCCTTGAAATAAAACTTACATCATATAATTGAATCTCTTTCACAGTTTCTATATATGTTGGTCTCACTGGAAACAAAAAACGACAACTTCCGGTTATAAGAGAGAAACTATGTAATTGGGGTTTTTAACTTTCCAAAAAATATCACTTATTGATAAATTTTTTGAATGATTTTTACATATGTTATTGAGACTAAATTGTCTAGTTTAAAGTCAACCATCCTAGGAAAATGCACTTCCGGTCGTGTGTTTTTCTGTTCTCAAATTGGGATTTTGTTCACCTAATTGCTGAAAAACAGTACATGACTACATGACTGAAGCCTAAAACCTTCAGAACTGACAGTCAGTCACCAGTTTAACTACATCATGTAAAAATCGTACGTTGTCGTCACTTCCGGTCGTGACAGGAAGCGATGATAAAAGTGAATTTTTAGAGGTTTTTTTTCTTTTTACTTTTCTTTTTACAGAAATGTTTGGCTAATGCAGATGTTAGATAGACCATGACCATGCAAATTATTTTCATCGGAAGTGCCAACCAATAAAACAGAAGTTGTCTCAAACATGAGTAGTTTTTCATGGAAACTTTTAGGGATGATCAGTTGTGAATAATTTAGGTGTAGAATGAACATTTTATTCGTTTGGACACTTTCGTTCATGACGAAGTACATAAAGAAAACAGAAAAGTAATTTCGTTTGTTTTTATCTGTATTTACATATCTTTGGAAGCCTTGAGATAACTTTTGTGAATTATTTAGAGTAATCTTATTGAGATGATTGTGTTTTTTTTTTCAAAAAAGTCAAGAAAACGGAAGACCTGTTATTGCCTTGGCAATAAGTATCTAGTTATTATTCTTATTTTTTAGACAAATTTTGTGCACGCAATATCTCGAGAACTATTCAGTGGTTTTTCATCAAACTTTCAGGGATAATGCGCTTTATAATGCCATGGTTACATTTGAAAGTATTTTGGAGAAATTCGCTTCCGGTTCCAAGTTATGGACATTTTTTCCGCGCGAGATCTAAAGAAAGGCTAAAGATATGATTTGGAGACTTGTTGGAGAGCATAGAACATGACTTTTAGATGTGCGGGTTTACCTTTTCATGCGTCGTGAGTAGTTCCGGTCGCTACCGGAAGCGAATTTAAAAAGTCAATTTTTTCAACTTTTATGTTTTTTAATATTTTTCTTTGATTTTAATAGGTGTTATAGATACTCTTATTGTAATTCTTAATATATAATTTGTTTTTAAAATTGTCTACCAAAAAACATTCTAAAAATAGATTTTTTACACAAATCTTGTGCACGCAATATCTCGAGAACTATTCAGTGGTTTTTCATCAAACTTTCAGGGATTATGCGCTTTATAATGCCATTGTTACATTTGAAAGTATTTTGGAGAAATTCGCTTCCGGTTCCAAGTTATGGACATTTTTTCTGATTTTGAAATGAAATTTTATCCGCGCGAGATCTAAAGAACGACTAAAGATATGAACTGGAGACTTGTTGGAGGGCATAGAACATGACTTTTAGATGTGCGGGTTTGCCTTTTCATGCGTCGTGAGTACTTCCGGTCGCTACCGGAAGCGAATTAAAAAAGTCAATTTTTTCAACTTTTACGTTTTTCAATATTCTTCTTTGATTTAAGTAGGGTTATATTCCTTTATAGATGCAAGTTACCGAACATAATACGTATCAGATTACTTGAGCGTCATATTTTGTTGCAAAACATTCAAGTCTTTTCATTAATGTGTTACTAATTGGAATAGTCCACTTTGGGGGTAAAGAGGAATATAAAATGTGTACGAAAACTTAGCGCTGCCTTTATGTTACTTGCCCGTATACGATATGTTATATGTACAGTGTGATAAATAAACATTCCTAGGCTCGAAAATCAGGCTATAGCAACATATTGTTTTTTAAATTTCATTGAAGCTATCACGTACACTTATTCAATTGAAGACACATTTCAAAGAAAAAGTGGAAAAAATTTACTCGTGACGTTTGGCGCGAAATAATGTATCTTGACCCGACTTTCACAAATGGTCTGATGCAGTAGTGTAGAAGTACAGAAAAAGATTACACGGACATGTCTTTATTTGGAATTGCATAGAATAGAAAGTTGAATGCATAAAGAATACAGGAAGTAAACACAATAGTTTTTTTTTAGTATTTATCAGTAACAGATTATTTTCTCTGCTATCAGCTATTGTTAAAACTCAAGTAACAAATCCGATGTAAATCTACTAGCACTTGCACAAAATTTAGCTGGCTAGTTTTCATCCTATAATTCCGCACTATAAGAAAAAAATAACCTGCCTGTCACTCGTTACTTCAGGGAATGAGTGCAAGGTAAACATCGATGATGGCTGGTACATTGTGCTAGTGTAGTGGTTTCAATATTAAAGAACAAGGTTCACTTAAGGCCTTTTTTGGCCTTGTGAATTTCAGAAAAACTGAAACTACTTGGTTTTCGTTGACAATGCATTAAATATCATTTAGACCTTTGATGACTGCGTATCTATCAAAAATGACGTAATTTTCTGGCTAGCCTATGCATTAACACGTCATGAAATGCGTCATTTTCCCCATATCCTGAAAATTTCTACAAAACAGCCAATTTTTATAAGCTATTTTTCGATATTTAATATAGGACGTAGCCTCTGATCTTAAATATGCACCTATTAAATGATAGAACTATTTCTGAGGATTACAAAACCTGTTTTATTTTTAAGATCAGAAGATGCGCTCATATTATTTCTCTTCTTTCTTTTTTTAAACTAAAACTTGCATCACTTTATTGCATCTCTTTCTCTGTTTTGAAATATGTTAGAATCCACCGGAAATAAAACATCAACTTCCGGTCTATTGCTCGGCAACAGTAAACGACTGAAGTCTAAAACTTTCAGAACTGATACTCAGTCATCAGTTTATTTGAATCGTGACAAAATCTTGAATCGCCGTAACTTCCAGCTGTGACAGGAGGTGATGCAAAAAAGTGAATGGTTAATGGTTAGCACGTTGGATTTTCAGGCTGACGACGAGGGTTAAATCTCCAGAGTGTCTGAATTTCTTTTATCACTTTTTCAGCTCGAGTTTTCTTTTTTCCAGAATCGGACGGAAGACCTCTCATTGCTCGCAATGAGTTTCTAGTTAAGGTCTTCCGTTTCAGACGGAAGACCTTATAGTGATTCTACTGTTTCTTCTTTTTATTATCATTATCGTTTTTCCCCCTTTTCTTTTCTTGGCGATATCTCAGAGATGGCTGGACGGATATTCTTGAAATTTTCAGGGATGATAGAGAATGAAAATACGCCCAGAGGATTTTTTCATTTTTTCAAAATTCACTTCCGGTCGTCAGATATGTCCGATTTCCGTTTTTTTCAAAAATATTTTGTCCGAGTGAGATCTCAGAAACGGTAAGAGATTAAGACACCAAACTTATATAATTAATAGATCTTGTGGAGTAGGCAAATCCATTTGGGTTAAGAGCGTCAGCCGTCACTTCCGGTCGTCACAGGAAATGATCAAAGAAATCGAAATTTTCAACTTTTCTTTTTTGATTTTTTTCTTTCACCACTTTGTTGCATCTTATTTGTAGATTCGAAATATGTTGGTCCCACCGGAAACAAAAACGTCAACTTCCGGCTATAAGCGAAAAACTACATAATTTGAGTATTTTACTTTCCCATAAATATTTTTTATACATAATGTATTTGAACTGATTTTTCAATATGTTATCAAGACTGCAAATGTCTAGAGTAACGTCAAATATCTTTGTCAAATTCACTTCCGGTCGCGCGTTTAAATGTCCGCAAAACGAGAACTTGTCCGAGTGAGATCTCAGAAACGGTAAGAGATTTAGACACCAAACTTATAGGACAATTAGACGTTGAGGAGTAGACAAAACCATTTGGGTTAAGAGCGTCAGTCGTCATTTCCGGTCGTCACAGGAAGTGATCAAAGAAATCAAAAATTTCAACTTTTCTCCTTTGGAATAAGACTTGCATCATATAATTGTATCTTTTTCACAGTTACGATATGTGTTGGTCCCACCGAAAACAAAAAACGACAACTTCCGGTTATAAGAGAAAAACTACATAATAGGGGTTTTGAATTTTTTCCAACATATCGCTTATAGATAGAGTTCTTTAAATGATTTTTATATATGTTATTGAGACTGCAGATGTCTAGTGTGATGTGAAATATTTTAGTAAAATTCACTTCCGGTCGCGTGTTTTCTTGTCCTCAAAATGAAAAGTTATTTCAGCGAGATCTCGGAAACGGCAAGAAAGTAAGACACCAAACTTATAGGAGTAATAAAACTTGGTGAGAAGGCAAAACACATAGGGTTAAAAGCGTCAGCTCTCACTTCCGCTCATCACAAGAAGTGATCGAAGAAATCAAAAATTTCAACTTTTCTTCTTAAAATTAAAACTTTCATCACTTTCTTGCTTCCCTTTCGCTGTTTTGAAATATGTTAGATTCCTCCAGAAAAAAAAATTTAAACTTCCGGTTTTATGAGATAAACTACGTTATTTCATGGTTTAACTTTCTCATAAATATCACTTATAGATAAGTATTTGAAATGTTTTTACATCTGCTGTAGATACTGCAAAAGTCAAGAGAAAATTCAAAGATTTTTATCAGTTCACTTCCGGTCGTGCGTTTTCCTATCCTCAAAATTAGAATTTGTTCTCACAATTGTTCGGCAACAGTAAAAGACTGAAGTCTAAAACTTTCAAAACTTATAGTCAGTCATCAGTTCATTTCCTTCGTGTAAAAATCGTGTGTCGTCATTACTTCCGGTCGTGACAGGAAACGAAGCAAAAAAGTATTTTTTAAGTTATTTTGTTTCTACATAAGCTTTAGGCTAATACCGACGTTGGAAAAGACATGTTCATGCAAACAGGAAGTCGTATAACGGAAGACCTTCTCATTACTAGTAATGAGTTTCTAGTTATTAAGGTCTTCCGTTTTCACGGAAGACCTTATAGTGATTCTACTGTTTCTTATTATTATTATTATTATTATTATTTTTTTGACCAAATTTTGTGCAGGCGTTTTCTCGAAAACTATTCAGTGGTTTTTCGTGAAACTTTCAGGAAAAATTAGTCATTGTATGAACTTGTTTCATCACAAGGAAAATTTGGAAAATTCCATTTTGGTTCCAAGTTACGGGCAATTTCCTGATTTTAAAATGAAATTTTGTCCTCGAATGTTCTCAAGAATGACTAAAGATATGAACTGGAGACTTATTGGAGAGCATAGAACGTGACTTCTAAATTTGTGGAATCACATTTTCGTTCGTCGTCGGCACTTCCGGTCGTTTACGGCAAAAACGACAACTTCCGGTTATAAGAGAAAAACTACATAATTTTAGTATTTTTCTTTCCCATTAACATCCTTTGTAGATAAAGTTTTTGAAATGAATTTTAAATATGTTATTCAAACTGCAGATATCTAGAGTAACATCAAATATCTTTGTAAAATTCACTTCCGGTCGCATGTTTTCCTGTCCTCAAAATGAGAAGTTGTCTGAGCAAGATCTCGGAAACGGTGAGAGATTAAGACACCAAACTTATATGAGCAACAGACCTTAAGATGTAGCCAAAACCATTTGGGTTCAGAGCGTCAGCCGTCACTTCCGGTCGTCACAGGAAGTGATCAAAGAAATCGAAAATTTCAACTTTTCTTTTTTTAATTAAAAATTGCATCACTTTATTGCATCTTTTTCGCAGATTCGAAAGATCTTGGTCTCACCGGAAACAAAAGCGACAACTTCCGGTTATAAGAGAAAAACTACATAATTTGAGTATTTTACTTTTCCATCAATATTTTTTTCTAGAAAAAGTATCTGAAATGAATTTTAAATATGTTATTCAGACTGCAAATGTCTAGAGTAATCGTAAATATCTTTCAAAAATTCACTTCCGCATGTTTTCCTGTCCTCAAAATGTGAAGTTGTCTGAGCGAGATCTCAAAACTAGGTAAAAGATTAAAACACCAAACTTTTATAAGTAATAGACCTTGAGGAGTAGGCAAAACCATTTGGGTTAAACGCGTCAGTCGTCACTTCCGCTTGTCACAGTAAGTGATCAAAGAAATCTAAAAAAAAAATTAACTTTTCTTTTTTAAATTAATGCTTGCATCACTTTATTGCATCTCTTTCGCTGTTTAGAAATATGTTAGATTCCACCGGAAACAAAAACGTCTACTACCGGTTTTAGGAGATAAACTACTTTACTTTGATATTTAACTTTCTCATAAATATTGCTCATCGATAAAGTACTTGAAATGACTTTATGTATGTTGTATATATTGCAAATGTCTAGAGAAAAGTCAAAGATTTTTATAAAATTCACTTCCGGTCTCTTGTTTACCTGTCCTCAAAATTAGAATTTGATCTCACAATATTACTCGGCAACAGTAAACGACTGAAGTCTAAAACTTTCAAGACTGATGGTCAGTCATCAGTTATATGAATCGTGAGAAAATCTTGTATAGCCGTTACTTCTGGTACTTCCGGTCGTGACCGGAAGTGATGTAAAAAATGAATGGTTAACGTTAGCAAGTTGGATTTTCACGCTGACGACAAGGGTTAAATTTACAGAGTGTCTGAATTTCTTTTATCTCTTTTTCAGCTTGAATTTTCGTTTTTATTTTCAGAATCGGACGGAAGACCTCTCATTGCTCGCAATGAGTTTCTAGTTATTATTATTTTCTTCTTCTTCTTCTTCTTCCTGGGTACTTTTTTGTCCGCGAGTGATCTCGTCAACTACTCATCCTATTGAGGTGAAACCTTTTTAGGGTTAATAGGAATGTTATCTAGATTTGCGGAATCAAGGTCATTTTGCGCGCACGTGCATGCACGTGCGTGCGCGTGCAATGTGTAAAATGACCAATATACTTGATTTAGCTGTAACTTTTACATTTTTTGATGATATGCTTTGATACTCAGAATATAAGGATATATTAAAAGTGTAAACAAGATGACATGGTCAACATGCACATGCATGCACGTGCGCGCACGCGCAAAGCGTAAAATGACCAATTTACCTGATATAGTGACTGTCGTAACTTTTATACTTTTTGATGAAATGCTTTGCTACTCAAAATATTTATATATATTAAAAGTGTAGACAAGATTACATGGTCATCATGCACATGCATGCATATGCATGCACGTGCGCGCGCGTGCAATGTGTTAAATGACGTATATATTAAATATAGCCGTAATTTTTATATTTTTTTTATGAAAAGCTTTGATATTAACAATATACAGATATATTAAAAGTGTAGACAAGATGATGTGGACATCATGCACATGCATGCACATGCGCGCGCGTGCAATGTGTTAAATGACCAATATACTTAATATAGCCGTAACTTTTATATTTTTTGATGAAAAGCTTTGATAGTAAGAATAAACAGACAAATTATAAGTGTAGACAAGATGGCATGGTCATTATAAACATGCATGCAGGTGCGTGTGCGCGCAATGCTAAGATGACCAATATACTTGATATAGCCGGAACTTATATATTTTTGATAAAATGTTTAAATTTGATACTGAGAATATAAAGATGCATTAACAGTATAGACCGGATGACATGGTCATCCTGCACATGCATGCACGTGCGCGCTCGTGACATGCAAAAATCGACCAATATACTTCATTGCCTTTTTTAATGAAGCTTACAGGAAATAAGACACCAAAAGGGTGTTGGGGAGCGTTTGGGGAACATCTGTAACGGTCCCCGTTACAATTATAACTAGTTTCTTTTTGCTTGAATAATTTCATGTAATTTGAAAGGTGGAAAACATGCAGTTAACTCTATCTGTTAAGGCAATGACAATGTAATTGGCTTCATTTCGTCTTAATAAGACTAGTGTTCAGTGAATAGGGGAGAGACTTAAAGTCTTTATTATCAAACTCATCAATAGTTTATTAATTCAAACAAACAGTCGGTTGGACGGACAGTCATGACAGTCAGACCCAAATTAATATCCTCCATTTTCAGTAAAAGCGGGGACAACGTAAAGGTTTAATAACTAAATTATCTCTGAGGAGTGACTGTAGTACTAGTAAAAGCAAGTCTAAAAAAAGGGGGAGACCTGTTGAGGGGAAGTCTGACTCTACAACTAGTAGTGGAGAAGGTCATCATGCAGGAAAGTGTGCCTCTAGACTGAAACTTCCCCGGGCGTCCTTCCACTCTGGAGTCAGAATTCCCCCCCCCCCGGGGGGGGGGAGTTTCACTCTAGAACCAGACTTGCGGGGGAAAGTCTGACTATAGGGGAAGTTTCACTCTGCAACATCGGTTCTTCATTTTGTATTTTTGTATTTGAAATTTTTCTATCAGTTGATGATGATAAATTTAAAAAAAACTGCTCATAAGTTAAAGAGGGAACAACTGAACATCGCCTTAATATACCTTCAAGAATGTAAGAGTTACTTTTCTTAAAACACTACCATTTGTACCCTTTCCTTGCAAGGCTCGTATCTTTCGCTAGCCTTGGACTTGATCCTTGTTCAACCATTGTTCTTAAAACATGCTTGTTTTGTAATTTTTTGTTATGTTCGGCTGTTGAATTTAAAATTGTTAGAATTGTGATTTTGAAAATACAAACCAATATATTACATATACCTGTAGTTTTTCAATTTTTTAGGTTGTTTGTCAATTATGAAACTTATTGCGTGGATCCTGAGGTCCACGCAGAAAATATATAAGCGGGGTAAACCGGATCGGGTTACGTCAGGCTACGCATGCTTGAGAGTTCGCCTCCAAGACAACTTGCCCTTAAAACAATTCGGCCTTTTCGAATTAGATTATGCCAATCATTGGCAAACCTCGCTCTAAAATATGCACATTGTATCTATGTATTCTTTGGCGTAACCAAGATCCGAATTTCTCTTTTATACATACATCTGTATATCCTTATATACAAACTAAATTCTATGGTACAAGCATTTTAAATAGGTAGAAAGAACTTACATAGATAGCTTAACAGCGTGAACAATGTTGAATTAAAAACTTAATTCAACCACTAGGTTTTAAAAGATAGTTTTTACCATGTCTACCGGCATTAGTTTTGTGCATCAATGTTCGCAAAGTAATTTGATAGACAGCAATCCAAATAAAGCTTGATACAGGCCTGTACCAACGTTTTTCCATGTGGGGGAGAGGGAGAAACATCAAATCTGCGTACTACAGATGTGTGCTACACGTGTACCATCTATCTTTCCAACGATAGATCTAGTACAGATGTAAAGTCCCAGTCGTTATGGGTTACATGTATCGAAATAGCCCGATTTTTTTTAATGACAAAACTATGGACCAATCGGGGATAAAATTTAACAATTTTGCTATGGAAGTACTATCACTCAAAGTAGGCAGATCATTGTAGAAAATGTTAACGAAAGGTGAATGAATCACTATAAGAGAATGTATCACTATTACGATAACGTCCGAGAGAGTTTTGGCCTGACGTAATAATCTCTCTCGGGTGTTATCATATTAGGTAATATATTCTCTATGCACTTCCGTTGCGTTTACCTAAGGATTTTTCAACGCAGTGACTGCAATGCTGTTTAAGGATTAATTGTGGGATTCTTACGAGGTGCAGAGTCAATCCGATAGCATGAACTAAGACAGAAATATATGTAGAGACAGTGTGAACCGACATTTTAGGTTAAAATAAAATAAATACATGTTTTTAAACCCAGAAAGACCAGTGGGAGTACAACGTAAACAAACCGGAGTGGCATACCTTTCTCCCTTATAATGTATAATTTTTTCCTATGGTACACATGATGAATAAGTGTAATAAATATAATTTGTGAAAAAAATGTCAAACAAGCCCCAGGTTGAATATCGGGGGGGGGGGGGGTGTCTTGTCCACAAGTACCTGTGACATCAACTGGTTTAATCATGTCTCCATAGCAACCAATTTTCCTTAGCAACATGCATAGATTTCAAGTTGTATAATACAACTGCCCTGAAATGAGAGTATAATGAAATACTATAACCACATAATTCTTTATTGACACGCTCTTTTCTGTAGTCTGCATTGAAAACTATAGCAAGCCAAATGGAAATATATCAAGATTAAAAAAAAGATCCTTTTCTTCTAAAAATAAATAAATATATATATTATTATAACAGTAACTTGATCCATAGAGTCGTATCACGTCGAGTTGACAGGAGCGGATTATCAGATCAAACGAGACGCAAAGCGTCGAGTTTGATCTGATGATCTGCTCCTGTCAACGAGACGTGATACGTCTCTTCTGATCAAGTTACAGTTATAATGATAAATTTATTATATACCCCCTTACAACTAGCAAGATATAGTTTTAAAAACTTCTGAGATTAATTATTTAATATTTTTCCATTAAACAAAGCATTGTGTCAAGGGACTTTTTGATGCGCGAGAAAAATAACCTCATGTTTCTGTGTACTACGTCATCCATTTCAGAGAGGGGTGATATGGATTCAGAAAACCACAGTGTGGTGATCCGGAAAGTCAGATCACAGCGTCACTTGATTGTACAAAATCTACAGTAAAATTGAGTGAAACACTGTTGGGTATATAATAAATAAAAAAACTTACTTCTAATAATTTATGTTATGGAATTCAGTAATCAATTTTCAACATAAGGTCATTTGGCATTGTAGAATTCAAACATATCATACAATTAAGATGCAGCTAAATAGCTATGATTCAATGCTTTTTTAATGCAAAGCTTTATTCTTTGCATTTCTCCAAATGACATGAGGAAAAACACAAATAACAATTATGGTTTTCTAATACATGTATATAAACCCCTATGTAAAGAAAACTATCAGGATTTATATGCAATCTCTGGCATTCCAATAATTAATCTGATATACTGTAATTATTTATTTATATAATAAACGATTGAGTTTACATGAAGCTTAACCAACATCTACATGGATATGCGCATTTCATAAATCAGTAAACAAGGATGCAACCTCATCTATGGCCTCAATTTTCTCAACCAGAAACATTGTACTATCTAAGTCATCAGTACACTTCGATGGATTTTTTTTTTCTCTGCAGCTAACCTTGAGAAAAAAGAATTTATCTGGCTAGAATCTAAGTAATCTTCATGATTAAACAATTTCCTGCCATTTTCTTGCACTACTCTCATGTTTTTTGCAACAGCAACTGCATTCATTCTCTGACCACTCTTGTCACCTTCAGAAAATATGCATCTAAGATATGTTTTAACTTTCTCTGAAAATCTAACGTGCTTCTTTTCCTTCTTCAATGCCCATCCCTGAATTTCATTCGATTGACGTAAAAGTTCACCATTCGGATCCAGCAGTGTACTACTACCCTGTAAGCTTTTTGATAGATTGACACATACATCATACCATTTTAGCTTTACTTTATCATATGTGCTCATCTGCTGCAGGTTATAGTGATGCTCTCCTATCAGACAGTGGTCATGCATTGCTGTAAAGGATGGAAACGTGTCTGAACATCCATCTGGGCATCCAATACTGTCCTCTGAGATTGTTTGCTTTATTGAGCCTTCAACTTTCGAAGGTGGTGTGAAGTCCGCAATAACATTCACTGTCCTACAAATTGAATGTTATATCACAATAAAAATAACAAAAAAAATCAGCTGTATTAAAATCATAAGTATAACAAGACAAAAGAATAAATACAGTCAAACCTCATTACTCAAACTAGATGGGGCCAGAAAAAAAAACTTTGAGATATCCAAATAAACGAGATATCGAGGGTAAAATACTTAAAGAATAAGTTGTTGGGGACTTCCAATTCACTTCATCATAACTGAGTATTTGAGATATCAGTGTTCGATAAAGTTCAAACTGTATACCTTTATCGCCTAATCCTTTAAATCACGCTTGAGATTAAATTCAATATTAATAATAAAACAAATCAGCATCTGCTGAAATTCTTTAAAATTACATCAGTATAATATTTACATGTAGTGTGATACCTTGACTCTGCCAAAATTCACATCAAAGAAACCATAATTTATAAAGAAAACAGATACTACTACATTTACATCAAATTGCATACATTAAACTAATTTTACAAACCTCTCTTGATTTTTCATCTCTCCTTGAATAGCCGTGCTTTTCCCATCTCCAATGCCATACGCTCTCCAAACTTTCATACTTCCGTCATCTTGAAATTCAACATTTGATATCTTTGATATCCCTTTAATAAGTCCTGTTGTTGTAGTATCTGCAGTGAAACTGTTGATCTCCATGTGAGCTGCTTGGCACCCAGTCACACCACCATACCTATCAATCGCAGATTTTATGTCAGCAGCACACACCACATCATTACCCTCCATTACAGTTTTTTCTGATCTTGGCCCTCATATGTGCTATCTTGGCATCACAATAGGACTTCCCACTCTGAGCCTACTGAAAGTAAAAGCTGTTAAAGACCAGATTCTTAAGATGACACCGATTTTCTTTTTCTGTAACTGTTTGCATTTACCAATATGCATCATCTGTAAAACACATATACACACACCTGTTTTTTGGCTGATAAATGGGATGGAGAGCCAAAGGTTGCTACAATGGTAGCAGCCAGCATTGTCGCTGCGCAGAAACACTTCGGTGATCTTTGGCAACTGACTTTTAATGGTTAATAGTGTGTGTTCCAAGAAAAGAGACACAGCATTCCAGTCCTGTTTAGTAGCCTCAAGGCAGTGAGCAAAGGTTCTGTGCTGAAATGTACATAAATAATCAATCTGAATTGTTTTTTACTACTTAATTTTAATACCCTTCTAATAATGAAAAGGTGTCATCTCAAACTGTTACATCATTATTTCCTTAATATTAACATCCACTGAATATCTTCTCTTTTATTTCTTAGGAAATCCATTGCCATTTATCAGTCAGTAAACACTGCTAAGCACATCACCTCTTCAGATTTCTTGAGCAGTGGCTCTTCCATCAATCAAACGTACAATGACGATCATATGATTAATACAATATTTAATCTTCTTAATCCTACTTTAGATGATTATTTGTACAGATATAAATATGAAAAATAGAATGTCTTTCTTTGTTTGTAAGTACGGAAAATAACGTTGCAGCTATTGCAGAAAAAAGAATAACCTGTGTATTAAGGTTATGTATTTTTTCTGCAACAGCTGCAACATTAATTCCCATACTAACAATTAAAGAAAACATTTTATTGTTGAAATAAACAACTCACTGATGAAATAAACTAACCTTCAACTCATTATTCTCTGACTTGTGAATACAGACAGATACATGCCAGTTAACTCCCTTCTGACCAAACCAGTCACTCTGCTTTTCCCTGTAAGCCATGGGGAATAATTTCATTGCCCAGTCCATGACAATTACGGCTTGTTGTGGCAAAAGTCCTTTCAAGAGGTCACTCCTCCCTTTGTCCTGGTTAACTGTTCTTATTATATGTCTTTTCCAATCCAGTACTTTTCCAAATGCAGAGTCAAGGTCTGCATACATGTCTGTATACATGTCAGTTGGAATTGCTCCTGTAAAAGTACACATGTAAATATATTTTAAAGATTAATCTTTGCAATGATAACAGTTACATATTACTCTTAATAATCTTTTTGAGTGTACATGAGTAAAGCCTGAACATGGACAAATAAGTTATCAATTTAGCTAATTTTTCAAGATAATGCTTGTATAATACCTTGCAAATTTTCCAACTGTTTTTTAATTTCTGTAAAAGTATCTGGCAATAGAGCACATCTGTCGCATTTCAAGTTGTGGGTGTGGTCCAAACACAACTGCTGGTATTTCTGTTCTTTTGGATCACTTAATGCAAAGTTAATACAATGATCAGCACAAGAATCTTTCTGTTTAAGGTGAGCCTTATAGTCTGTATTCATATACAGTTTTGCTGCCAGAAAGTTTTCTCTACATTCTTTCAGGGATGTACTCCTGTCATTATTCGTAGTACATTGTATATGTCGATCTCCATTATGGTCAGAGTTTCAATAAGATTGTCAAACCCCATGGTACCATCTGCTGCTACATTGTCTAAACCCTTTAAATTGGTTCGTTTTGATGCCGGACATGCTCTTAGAATTCTGAACAGGGTTGCTCGGGATAGTGGAGTTTACTCTGTTTCTTGACAGAAAGACTGGTATATATTTACCAGAGTAGAATGACATGCTGTTCTGACAAATTCAGGAACAGTCATGACTTCCCCACTCTGCAATCACATTTCCCTTGTACCAAATGCAGTCACCTACAAATACATGCGTAATAACATTACATGCGCCTTTATCTATATAAATCATATAGGTACATATTGTCTGAATGACATGATGTTCTAAATCCATGACTTCCACTTCAACTAACCACATTTCCCTCATTCTAAATGCAGTTAACTTGAAATACATTTTCATTTCTCAAGCATTATATCTCTCTTAAAATTGTACATTGTCTCTCTTTATATTGCTTTTACCTGGTGAAAAGCTGGACTCAAAAAGAAATCCAGAGCATGTTCCAGTTTCTCTTTATTAATTCTCTGACGAATTAGTTTGTCTTTTTCTGGTGGTGCAACACCTGAAATAAATAAAATTCAACACGTTAAAAAAACAGGTATGGTCAGATTTATCCCCACTCAAGGTTATGGTGCAAAAACAAGAGGCCTATGGGCCACACTATGTAAAGAAGGTTTCCAATGAGTTTCAACTTTTTGGGCCAGTGGTTCTTGAGAAAAAGATTTTTAAAACTTGCCACCACATTTTCACTATTTCTTAATTTTTCCCCCTTGAATGAGGGCATAGCCTTGAATCCCCTTCACCCAAGGATGCTTTGTGGCAAGTTCAGTTGAAATTGGCCCAGTGGTTCTGGAGAAGAATTCAAAAATGTGAAAAGTTTACAAACGGATGGACAGCTAGATAGACGGACTACAGACAAAATGCGATCAAAAAAGCTCACTTGAGCTTTCAGCTCAGGTGAGCTAAAAATACACAATGTAGTACTTTAATACAATTCTAACTGTTACAATATCAAGATTAATTACATTCTTAACAGAAAATACATGTATTTGAATTTATCCATGATTAATGCGTAAAATAATTTTTTTTTATAAACACTAGTCAAAATAAAACATGAAGCACTTAGAAAACTTATTAAACAAAAAAATTAATATAATCACCCTTTCCATGAGATTTTGCATGTGTTCGAGCCTGGTCAATGGCTTAGGTGCTTATACCAGGAACCAGGTCTCTGAGCTTTTGTTTACTGTAGTCAAAGCAAATCATAGAAAGAAGCTACTTCTTGACATTTCTGTCAATTGACTCCTTGTACAGATGGAGAATAAGTTCATCAACCTTTGGAGATGGTACAGAACTCTGAGGGAAAAAAATATTTCAAATAAGTAGCTGTTCAAGGTATTTAAGACTGTGAACCAGTGAGTTTGAAAAGAATGGAAAGATGGAAGGCAGTGAGTAAGTGCTCAGGTTTAAACATATTGTGATGAAATGCTTATAGTGCATCAGACTGCATCCATGTGTTTAAAAAAGTTTTATTATAAGACCAGATATCCTTGCAGAAATACAGCTATCTCACATGACAATAATTCGACAGGACAGAGTGGTTATTTTATAGATATATTTAATTCTTAAAATCAATAAACTCTTTTGGGTGAAATCTAAAGAAATGAAATACAACTGTGTCGTTTTATTTTTCACACTTTAAAGGGGGCTAGTAAAAGTGAATTGGGTGGAAGTTTAACCATCACTAGCCCGACTGGGTAAGTGCTGAAAAAGATTTTGGTGCACACTGTAAATCTAAAATTTTTTGTGAAAAGGGCTTCTGAAATGGATGCAGCTTATTGACCAACGCATGGTGGGGAGGGGTAATATGATAAACTTACCACTTCATTTTCTATCAGTTGCCACACTTTCTTCCCTTGAAATGGAGCAAGGCAATCAAGAGCCTCATGAGCAGTTGCATGGGCTTTCCTTTTTAAGGTCCGCAAGGTTCTTGGTTTAAGATCCTCTACATCTTTTCTAATTTGGAACTTGATAGGACTTATTTTTCCATGACCAATGATGTCAAATGCTTTATTAATTTCACTAAGGGAGCGACTTTGCTCACAATTTTCTATACTCCAAGACGATATTTGAGAGGATGGACAAGAAGCCTGAAATTATTTTCATATTTTTATGGTAACATTGCTCATTAAGGTTATCTATGAAAGTATGTAAAAAGTAAAGAAATTGATAGAATAAAAACTCATCCAGTGACAATAGAACTATCATAACTGGGACAAAGGAAAATAATAATTTGTGTTTTATGAAAAAATAACATTAAAAATATGGAAATTACTTCACAATAAGGGCAATTGACCACAATGCTCACCTGAGTCAATATAGGCCTGTTCTTCTTCATTGGCAGATTTTTTTCCCAGTATATTCCTATGTTAAACTTAAATCCCCCATTGTGCCCACACCCTTCCCTCAGGGTCATGATTTGAACAAACTTGATTGTACACTATGTAATGAAGGTCTCACTTAAGTTTCAACTTTTTTGGACCAATGGTTCTTGAGAAGAATTTTAAAAGATGCCACCAAATTTTCTTTAACTCTTAATTATCTTCCCTTAAAAAAGGGTATGGCCCTTCATTTGAATAAACTTGAATCCCCTTCAAACAAGGATCCTTTGTAGCAAGTTTGGTTGAAATTGACCCAGTGGTTTTAGAGAAAAAGTCGAAAAATGTGAAAATTTTACAGTTGGACAGACAGACGGTTGATAGACAAAATGTGATCAGACTTTCAGCTCAAGTAAGCTAAAAATATATTTGAAAATTGCTTATTATCTATTTCATTTATAATTGCTTTATCATCATAGAGAAAATCAGAAATACATCATACCGTTAAGTTTTCTGACTCAGACTGTGACATTGTAGTGCATGTTGAATCTACCTCTAAAAGATCCTAGAACAAAGAGAGAAATTTGATCTATTCATTGAATTACTATGACTTTGGCCATATATTTTCATACATGTACAAATAGTACATGCATTTTACAAATTTTTCTTATTTATTTCTTTCTAAAATTTAACTATTCGTGATACACTTAAGTTATGATCATAAAAATGACAAGCATATTCCACTGGTACTTAAGCTTCATTTAAATTAAAAAGGCCTAAACTACAAGTTGTAAAAAAAAAGCCTACATTAGAGAGGTTAAGCATATGACCATGTGTGTCTATGTGTACATGTTAACCTAGAAGTGTTTTTACAAGTATGCGTAACTAATATCATGTTCTGTTTAACAAACTGTACGTGTACCGGTACGTGTAAAACGTTATTTCAACAAGTCACTTAACAATCCATTTTATCAAATAATTCTATGACTTTGGTTAAAAAAGATACAAAGTTGTACGTAATAAACTCTCAGCATCACAACAAACACCGCCTGAGAAATATATATTCTATAATTTGATTTTAAGAAGCTACACATTCTTACCTCCATGTACTTATGAATCTACATGTGTACAACTTGTAGAATTACGCAGTATGCAAAACTGATGACATAAATCGCAGTAAATAAGGGGATTTCCCTAGCTACACATAAACGTAGACGTACATGGTCATCTGCTTAACCTCTCTATTGTCAGAGATGGACTTAGAAGACATACATTACATACATACAGAATGAGAAATCTGTGAGCCAATGCTCACTAGTAATACCCCCACTCTGATGTGAATATATGCTCTCATGAATCCCACAATATGGCATGCCTAAACAAAGACGGGTAAAATTTCAAGCAATTGCGATGAGTAGTTGCTGAGAGAACTGTGTTGGAAAATTGGTACAGACAGATGCAAGGATAAACAGGAAGTTGACATTTGATTGATACAAAAATGAATACCACCATATGGCATGCCTAAACAAACACTGTGCTAAAATTTAAAGCATCTGTGATGAGAAGTTGCTGAGAAAACTGAGACAGAAAATTGACACTGACAGACACACGGATATATAGGAAAGTTGACATCGGTTTGGTAAAAAAAATGAGTCCCACCATATGGTAGGCCTAAACAAAATGTGCTAAAATTTCAAGCATCTACAATGAGTAGTTGCTAAGAAAAGTGCGACAAAATTTGTCACAGACAGACTCACAGACTGACAGACATACAAGGGTTAAACAGTATACCGGTATTCCCTCTCCTTCGGAGAGGGGGTATAATTAAAAGTGATACAAGTATATCCTTAAAGTTTCAAACAGTCTGTCTCTTATAGTCAAGTTCTTCTGTGTAAAATTTGAAAATGTTACGTTGAAAACTGAGTACATGTAATCACAACAGAAGTGCTGCCAGACAGACAGGCAATGTGATCATTATAGGACCCCCTTCATTTTCATGCAGGGCCCTTATGATGTATTATAATTTTAAAATATACATCAAGACAAACTGATACTCCTATTTATTTGAATAAATTTTGAACTTTAATACCATGTGTTCATCATCTTCATTTTTCTTTGTCCTATCTTCTGATATTATGCAATCATTGCATGTACCTGATCCATGGTGAAGCTGTAAGAAATATTTTCAATTGTATATTTTTTTTTAATAAAAGCAGTATGCTTGTTTAACATTGATTAGTATTAATACATGTATACGTATACATGTCTTTGAAAAAAAAAATTGTTCTTGTTTTCAAAAACTTAATTACACATAAAGTGTTACATTGACATCATATAAACCTGATTTAAATCAGAAATTTCATCAGTCAGGTCTACCAGAAGGACAAAAATTTAAACACTAAATGAGTAAAAGTATAAATACTGGTAAACATATAATTTTTATTTCGGGGGGGGGGGGGGGGGAGTGGGTTAATACAAAATTACATACCTGATCCTGTAAAAGGTGTTCAAAGCAGCAAGTATCACTAGAAAACACATCAACCTTCATAATAAAAAAAAAAGGGAATTAATATAAAATCTCAAATTGCATCAAAATTTATTGATTTATGTTTACATTAGTAATAGCTCTTTACATTGTAAATAACTGAAAAATAAAATGTGTAAGCAATACTACCAGAATGTGAAAATGATGCATTAAAGATATAATTAAATTAATAATAATCTGAAAATTACATTGATATTAATGATAGCCAGTTAATAAACAGATGAACAGCACATATAGTTTAGTACATGTATATGTACTACAGATGGTAGATTTGTTTTCAGTTGCTGTGTGTGATCAAAAACATGTAGCCTGAAAAAGTCTTAGATCACTGGAGATTTGTGACTTACATGCTTTGCAAATGGCTAAAATAAATTTACATATTAATTATTAATCTTATTTTGTAAATGGAATATTTCATCAACAAATTTATTGCTTATTTAACAAGCATCTATATGACCTAGAATTGTTAAAAAAAAAGGGGGGGGGGAATAAGCTGTATACATAAACACCTGAACATTATCATCAGAGACTAATGTTACTTATATCTGTTATCATGATTGCATTATTTACAATTGTAAATTCATTGAAATAATTAAAATATTATTAATTTATGATTAAATATGTTTTATAGGATAAAAATTGCTTAAATATCAATCAAGTGGATAAATCACAATAAAATCCCTCACTACAATAATGCATAAAAAGTATGATAAAAATTATGCAAACTTACCTGATCCTATTGGCAGAAACATCCCTCGCTGAGAAATTAGTGCGTAACTTGTTCTAAGTGAGATAGGCCTATCACCTTTGCACTTTCCCAAGTGTCCCGGGAAGACACAGGATGTTTTTCTTTTCCAATTTAATCCCAAAGAGCTTCGGTGATAGGGACAAACGGTAAAATATGGTATAAGACGGAAAATACCAACACGTGCACATATCAAAAGTCCTGTCACATACTTCTCAT
Source organism: Saccostrea echinata (assembly GCF_033153115.1). Lineage (NCBI taxonomy): Eukaryota > Metazoa > Mollusca > Bivalvia > Ostreida > Ostreidae > Saccostrea > Saccostrea echinata. The sequence goes on along the minus strand of NW_026889799.1, from coordinate 2,333,947 downwards.
CATAAGGCCAAATAAAAAAAAAATATGTGTGGTTCCGGTTACCCGACCTTCCCTATTTTATACCCCCGACCCTAAACTTTTTTTTGGCAATTTTCATATTTTTCCGGAATTTCCCCCAATTTCCATCAATGGCTCCAGTTTAAGCTTTAGTTTCAGCAATGACGGCCTCCTTGCAAAACATAGTGCAAGTGTTTAATAGTGTTAAATCCAAAGCAAGCTAGCATGTAGGTGTCCCCTACCAATATTGACTAGTATATTACCACACCACATCTAAATGCCATTTGCAAAGCAGTGATAGGTATTATTTAGAAAAAAAATTAAGAAAATCATTTTGTTAAAAAAAAAAAAAAAAAAAAAAAAAAAAAAAAAAATCCCTACCTACCTACCCTAATTTTTTTGGAAGTGTAACCGGAACCACACATATTTTTTGGTTTGGCCTAAGAAACATTAAGGAAACGTAAATGGCCAGATACAGATCTGTTACAATCTTTCAAGTAAACTAACTCTGAAGCATCTGGTAACAAGATGTGTTTGTGAAACACTAATGCCCCCGTATGGCAGCTTATGGCGAAGGTTAAAGTTTCTCAAATGCAAGTCAAAATCCAGGCCAAAAGATTAAATGTTAAATTTGAAAGCCCTAGCACCAACCATTCAAAAATTATGGCCAAGGTTAATGTTTTTCAAAAGTAGGTCAAACTCCTATGTCAAGGTCAAAGGGTCAAAGTGGTTGGTATTCAAAGGAAGTTGATGTCACAAGGATTACATATGTGAAGTATGAAACTCCAAGCTCTAACTGTTCAAATTTTATGGCCAAGGTTAAAGTTTTTCAAAAGTAGGTCAAACTCCTAGGTCAAGGTCAAAGGGTCAAAGAGGTTGTTATCCAGAGGAAGGTCTTGTCACAAGAAATACATATGTGAAGTTTGAAACCCCAAGCACCAACTGTTCAAAAGTTATGGCCAAGGTTAAAGTTTTTCAAAAGTAGGTCAAACACCAAGGTCAAGGTCAAAAGGTCAAAGTTGTTGGTATCCATCTTCGCTTACCAAGGGTTTCTTATACGCTACTCTCCTCATAAGCCCTTGGCATACGGTGTTAAAAAAAAGTTGGGATTTTTTTCTCAAGTTGTGATTGGAGTTGATCGACATCGTTCGACCAATCAGCAATTGTTTTTTGTGAATGACGATATTTGCGTTCAGGATATATCTTGACTCTTTAATATCGGTAATGTAAAACGCAAGTAAACAATGATTCGTAAGATAACATGCCATTCTATGAATAGCTATATGGTGTCATCCAATATCTAAAGCTACGTGCAAAATATGTGATTAAGAATCTATACTGAAGATGTAGATTTGCATTTTTACATGTTTAAATAACAAAGTAACATAACTCGATACCTTCTTGTTAAATTATTCTTTAAAAAGATTTTTTTAAATACGCTTTTTATTTCTGTTGATGCCTGGTAAGAATCATGATCACGTAACAAAAACAATTCCGTCTTTTATCAGCACCGTATGCCAAGGGTTTATGAGGAGAGTAGCGTATCAGAAACCCTTGGCTAGCGAAGATGGTTGGTATACAAAGGAAGGCCTTGTAACATAGAATACACATATGAAGTTTGAAACCCCAAGCACCAACTGTTCAGAAGTTATGGCCAAGGTTAAAGTCTCTTAAGATTTTGCAAAAGTGGGTCAAACTCCAAGGTCAAGGTCAAAAGGTCAAATATGATGGTACCCAAAGAAAGGTCTTGTCACAAGGAATACACATGTAAATATGAAAGTCATAGCTCCAACCAATCAAAAGTTATGGGCAAGGTTAATGTTGACAACAGACAGACAGACAAACAGACAAACAGATAAACAGACAAACAGACAAACAGATAAACAGACAAACAGACAAACAGAAAGACAGGACAAAAACAATATACCCCCGGGATCTTTCGATCCAGGGGCATAAAAATGGACATGGAGTGTCGGTAAACAAAGAAAGACTGCACAGAAATGTGTCGTCTGTCCAGAGTTAAGTACTTCTTCCGCCATATTGTTTCTGTTGCTATTGTAACTTCAACAATGAAGAGTTACTCAAAGGGAGGTAATTTGGGATTAAAATTCAGTTTTACCAACGTTCTTCACAAAGATTTGCATTAGTTTCCAAACAATCTATTTTTATCATAAAATTCATAAAACCAGAAATATTTAGATTTTTAATACAAAACTTATGGGTGTAACTGGTAATAGAACATTTTAGCATTTTTAATTTGCATAGATTATATAGGAAATCTGATTTTGCTATCCATGTAATAAACAGTCCAAATTTAAAGTAAATAAACAAAAACAACAGGTGTAAATGATATAAATGAATTTGGAGCACCCTTTTACTAAAAATAATTTACTTTTAAAATTAATTTTTAATTAAAAGTATGCCACTTATTTGAATTTTGCATGATTCTTACGGAGACTGCTACTTAATATGTAATAATATTAGTACGTAGTCGGAAAATAGCTCTTCAGAGCTAATGTTTCTTTTTTTGTCTTACCCGACTTTAAATAAATATTATCTTATCTAAGAGAATGCACTGGGTTTGATCTATATCCTTTATACAATCATGTGCGGAATCCAAAATTCCTAAAAAAAATTATTCCATTGAAACCTGATTTATTTTATGACATTTCCAACACTCGGTTTCTTCTTTCAAATGCTACAAACAGAAGGATGTATTTATATCAAATAACACAAATTAGATTAAAAAAAAATTGGTGAAGTTTATTCAATGCGAAATATGAAAAGAGTTTAAAGGTAAATCTGGCACAAAAATGCATCGGTTTGATGCATATTCCTCCACCAATCACATCCGGGGTTTGTACGGAGCGAAGGAAAGTCAACCAGGGATTGCCGATAGATTTGAATTCTTAATTTCTTCATTGTATCAAAAAATACAATACACATGACCTGTCTTTTCTCCAGTTTTTCAGAGGACAGATTTGTTTTGTTCATTGCTGTATAAAGTTAGAAATTTGATATCATTAGAATTAAAGCTCATCTTGAAAGGTGTTGGTTGAGTTGAGACAAGAATATTTCAAAATTTAATGATAAAGCTTTTTTTTTTAATTCTAATTAACGGGACCCCTGAAGAATTATACAGACAACAACTTGATTACTGGTTAATCAAAATTTAATACATTGCATATAACGAAGTTTATTTGAATGAAACATAAAAATTAAAATTTTACAAACCTTTAAATTAAACCCCTTGCATGCTCTTTTAATGTTTACTGGATATCACTCAAGTCGAAGGAGTAGCACATTCTACTTAACACTTTCTTACGGTGGCTGGTATAGTGCATATGCTTGAGATAATTTTTTTTTTTAAAATTCGTTCACACGAAATAAAATTCGTTCTAACGAATGAAAAATTCGTTCCGACGAAATAAAAATCCGTTCTCACGAAATAAAAAAAAATCGTTCCCACGAAATAAAATTCGTTCCGCCGAAATAAAAATTCGTAAAACTAAAATTTCTCCATCAACTATATTTATCTTCTTCAAACTTTAGCTTTTCTAATCATAGAATTTATTATGTGCATATGTAATCTTTCTGTTTGTTTGAGTAACAAATTGATGTTGTCATTTATTACAGAAGTACATGTATATACGTAATTACCCATACATTCTATTTCTCTTACACAAAATTAAATCATGTTGTTCTTCAGTTCAGTTATTATGAAATTCACATATAAAAAACATTATAGACAAATAGCTAAATTCTTTATCAAACAGATTCCTTACAAAGAGTTGATTTCAGATATTCTACGAATGGAATGTACCTTTCCTCTCCTTCCCTATATCCCCAATTACATATCCTTTCTCCACATTAATAATAACATACAGATGTATTGAGCATTGATAAGCTTACATGCTAACAGATAGGAAAAAAGTCGTAAAATGCCCTCTAGATCTTCTCTTAACCAAAGTTTTGTTACGATGTGGTTGAAAATTGCGTCAACTAAGTTGAAATTGACTTAGTATAAACCTTAAACTACTACTAATTCCTTATCATTTACTGTCATAAAGCAATCTTAGTGACCAATTCTAAAAATAGTCTATATTCAATTGCTCTTTTTTCCTTAATGAAAATATACTTTGAACGAATGATAACACCTGAAGGACCCTCTCCCCATCGCCACCAAACCTAAAAAATCAATTATTTTACTTTCATGCCAGAAAATATCTCTTCATGGGCAAATTCAGAAAGCAGATGACTTCCTCCAGCAAGCCTAACATAGACCTGATCTCCTGATTTTAGGTGTATTATGAGCTTTGATGACGCTATGGCTTTGGGTATACCATACGCATACCTTGACTGTCAATCACAGCTGTGAATACAATTCTCTCTCCTACTGTCCAATCATGTTTGGTGGCTGTTCTCCCAGCTGTGAAGTTAATTCTGGTATTTACATCTAAAATTAAGCAGGATATGTTTGTGAAACGCTGATGCCCCCGTATAGTACCTCAAGACAAAGGTAAAAGTTTTTCAAATGTAGGTCAAACTGCAAGGTCAAGTTCAAAAATGTTAGAACCCGACGAAAAGTCTTTTCGAACGGAATAAACATGTTAAATATGAAAACCCTAGCACCAACCATTCAGAAAATATTACGTTCCAAGGTCAAGTTCATGAAGTCAAAAATATTGGTACCAAAGGAAAGGTCTTGTCACAAGGAATGCATAAGTAAAATATGATAACCCTAGTGATAACCTTTCAGAAGTTATATGCAAGGTTTAATTAAGTTTTTACAAATGCAGGTCAAACTCAAAGGATAAGGTAAGTGATAAAAAATGTTGGTACCCAAAGAAAGGTCTACTCTGATTTCCTATAGAAATGAACCATAGTACAAAGTATTTCAAGCAGACTATTACCGGAACTCTTCGGCGTCGGAGGTTTCAACGAATACGTCAGGGGTATGAAAAAATCAACAACTTGATTGTGGTTGGATTTAAACCTTTTGAAGGTAAAAAACGAAAGTTTTATAGTGATAGGGAGTTAAAAGGATGTCCAAAGCGAAAAGTTGAAGCGGGCGGGGAATTCATTTCAGCCCGTATTGATCGTCCGGTCAAGATTTCCCAAGTCACTTTGTGTGGCAATGGTTTGAGATTCGGAAGAGACGTCTGTCAAAAATTTTTAGTCTCGACGAATCTTACTGAGATTAATAAAACTGCATTTTTAAATGTGTTCAATAATTTTCATTAATATATTTTTGTTTTGGGTTTCTTACTCATAATGGGTAATTTAGATACCCTGGACCAATACCAAATAATTTTTAAACAGAAAATTTAAGTATAGTTCCTAATAATGTATGTAGTTTACTGAGCAAAGTTGATGTTGTTTGCAATGAACTGTCTGAATATGATAATATTGGAGTTACTGAAACTCACATTGATAATAATATATCCAATGATGAAATGAAGTTTCATGGTTTTCATCATCCCATTAGAAAGGATCATAATAGGTTTGGGGGTGGAATACTGTTTTATGTTTCCTTAGACTTGCATTTTATCATAAGAGATGCTCTCAATATCACTGACATTGAGCTTCTTTGGTTTGAAATACATATGCAAGACATTAAGAAAATTTTACTTGGTTTAATATATCGACCACCTAATGCAACTGTCTCTTATTTTAAGCGTCTTTCTGATTCACTAGATATTGCATTAAATTGCATTAAATGAATCCATGCAAGTATTTCTTATGGGTGATTTTAATATTGATATGCCGAACAGTGGAAACAATGCATTTAAAAAATATATGGTGCAAAGTTGCTTATGAAACTTGATTGATGAACCAAAAAATTTTTAATCTACCTGGTACATGCATAGATTTAGTTTTCACCAATAATCTAAGTATTGTAGATAATGTGTATGTAACATCTACATTCTGTAGTACACATTCCCCACGTTAGTTTTGATGTTAAATACAAAACTTTCAAAGAATATCCTTATAAACACACCATAAGGGACTATGATGGCGTTAACTTCAAAAATATTGAAAATGTTCGAAACAAAGTCAATTGGGACTCCTCTGTCTTTCAAACATAAATGAAATATATGATAATTTCTTACACACGTATAATGCTATTTTGGATAGACATATACCTAAAAAGGTAGCCACAATTAGGCCAAGAGATAAAACTTTCATGAATAAAAGAATAAGGCAAAGAAATCGTATACACAGAAAAGCAAAACATAAAAATTGCCCAAACCTATGGCGTCCTTTCAGTGAATTGCGAAATGAGGTAATCTCTATAGTCAGAAATGCTAAAGAAAAATATAAGCAAAAACTTACATCTCAGATATACCCCCAGGTAAATGGTTGCGAATAACAAAATCGAATATTGCAAAACTTTCAAACACACATAAACCTATACCTCCTTTAAAATCAAATGGTCAATTTTTACTTCATCCATTAGAAAAGGCAGAAGCATTAAATAATTTTTACTCAAATGTTTCTAGTGTTGATGAAAGTAAAACCTTGCCTAGGCATGGTCCTGGTCCTCCCTTAGTAACCATTGAAAACATATTTGTCACTGAACAAGATGTGGCTGATCAATTGAATAATTTAAATGTAAGCAAACCTCCTGGTCCAGATGGTATAACACCAAAGATTCTTAAACAATTATCCTCCTCCATCTGTAAACCACTAGTAAAACTTTTTAATAAGTCGTTTAAATTAAAACGTTTACTAGATGTATGGAAGCAAGCTAATATTACCCCAGTTTTTAAGGGTAAAGGTAGTCCTGACTTAGTTAATAACTATAGGCCAATTTCACTAACTAGTACTGTTTGCAAGATTATGGAAAAAAATATTTTTAAATATTTGTACAATTTTATATTAGAAAACAATATCTTAACAAAATACCAGTCAGGATTCCAACCAAATGACTCAACTATCAACCAATTAGTAGAAATGTATAATACGATTATATCAAACCTAAATAAAGGTAAAGATGTTAAATTTATCTTCTGTGATATCTCAAAAGCTTTTGATAAAGTTTGGCATAAAGGTCTACTTTTTAAATTAGAATCTTATGGTATTCAAGATACATTATTAAAATGGATTGGAAATTATTTAGATGATAGAGTTCAAAGAGTGGCCTTAAATGGGTTCTAATCAAATTTTAAACCTATATCTGCAGACGTTCCTCAGGGTTCTGTTCTAGGTCTTTTGTTATTCCTCCTGCATATTAATGACATAACTGATAATCTAGTTAATAGTACAAGGTTATTTGCAGATGATACATCACTCTTTATAGTTGTAGATAATGATGTTAATGCAGCAGCAATATCACTCACGTCTGACTTAGATAAAATTAATAAATGGGCTTCAACATGGGCTGTGGATTTTAACCTAACCAAAACCTATAATTTAAATTCTTCAAGAAGTTCAAATGACCATCCCCCAGTCCATTTAGGGTTTAATTGTAGTATTATTAATGAATCTAGAACACACTGTCATCTTGGACTCCTTTTCCAAAATGATGCCAAATGATCATCTTACAAAAAATTCATATGAAAAAGCTTGTTCTCGGCCAAACCTTTAAGAATGTTGAAACATTTGCTAGATAGGAGTGCATTAATAAAAGTCAATTTTGCTTTTATTCGACCCATTGTAGAATATGGTAGCATTGTCTGGGATAATTGCTCACAGGAACTTTCAAATCTTTTAGAAAATATTCAAGTAGAAGCAGCCAGAATAATAACAGGACTTAGGAAAAATTTATCCAGAAATGCTCTGTATTTAGAATTAGGTTGGGAACCATTAATTAATGGAAGGGAAAGACAAAAACTCTTGTTATTTTAAAAAAAAAAAGTGTGTATGGTATTTCCTCTCTCTATTTGCAAGAAATGGTCCTACCTTTTATGCCTTCAAATCATGGTTACAATCTTAGGAATATTGGTAATTTTAATTTTGTCATACCTCAAGCAAGGACAGTTTCATATTTCAACAGTTTTCTGCCTTCTACTATTCAATTATGGAATAATTTACCATTAGAAACAAAATGTTTTGAATCTTGTTCAAGTTTCAAAAATATCTTAAAGAAACCTACTATAGATAGAATAAAGGATGTCAAGATCTTTAATTATGGTAATCGCAAGAAAAACATAATACATTGTCAACTAAGAAATGAATCTAGTAATCTAAATGCTCAACTGTATAATCAGTATTTAAGTGAAATGGCATCTTGTACTAATATCTGAACGAGGATAGCTATCATTTTTTTAGAATACCTTGCCTATAATAATCAGAGAATGATACTTTTTGACAGTCTTAAGAGTATAATAGAATTAGAAACCCACTCTCCTGATCAAACTTTGAATACTTTGCTATTTGGTGATAGGCTATTACCTGATAAAACTAACTGTACAATTTTTGAAGCAATCCAACTATACATCAAGTTTTCAAAGCGATTTTGATATTATTTCATATTTAAGTTTTAATATTAATTTCTGAATATTTTTGATATTTATACTTATTTTAAATCTCAGCATTTCCATGTACATATGTTGTATTTTTCTTGGATATTTGTCTTTTGCACTTTCATTCTTTTTTTTTCTTTTTAATTATCCAGTGTGTTTGCTTCTTCCAGATTTATCTACTTTTTATTATTATTATTTTTTTCTCTTTTTTTCCTTGCAAATTTGTCTTTTACACTTTATTTGTTTACTTACTCTATTTTGTTGTTTGTTTGCGCTCTTTTATTTTCTTTTCATTATATTGTATAGTGAGTATACATGCTAAGTAATAACTCTTGTGTATTTATTAATTTATCTCTCCTTTTTTCCCATTTCTAGTTATCAAAAGAAATTGATGTAACTTATTATGAATTATTTCATCATGATTGTAAGTCATAGTCAATTCTCAACATTTGTAACCCTGACTTCTTGGAGAGGACTTATGTAGGCCATACCTGATGTCCAATCCCATTATGTAAACTGACTCTACATAATAAAATACTGATTAAATTAAATTAAATTGTGCTAGTAAACAATCATTGTTTTGAACATATTTTATTGACAATTTGTCAAAGGGATTGGACACGAGTTCCAAAAACTTAGATAGTCCTCTCCCATACATAAAATCTTAATAGCCATACAACATTTACAAAGATTTACAATTTCACAATATTATACATGAACATAGAAGAACAAAAACAATAGCAATTATTGCTAAGGAAATCAATTGATATAGTTATGATTATACTGAAGACAATAACCATATTAAAAATAGTTTCAAAAGAGGTAGTAAATACAAATAAATTTTAATAGAAACGACCAGCATCCTGGATAAATTTTTCAACAATACCAATTTTTTAATTAATTTTTCTGCAAAGATGATGATTCATCTCCCCATTGCAGTTCATGCACATTTAACATTTTTACATCATTTATTACAATCAATGAATTCAACATTAAACGTCTTATATCCACAAGAACAATTTGGATTCGTTATGATGTTACATCTATGCAAGTCATAATTTAGAATACAATTGTGCCTTAATCTTGTATGTAAAATGTTCAGATACATTTTGATATACGATAGATACTTGTGAGGCTTGTCATTATTGTTATTCAATTTTCTGTTGAAAATTCCTTTCAAAGTTATTTTCCTTATTTCGTTACTCAATGAATTCCATTTACAAATAGTTTCGGGGACAAATGACTTACTGAGTTTTTCAAGCCTACATTTTGGCAAGTAATACTTATACTGTACTTGAATTATGAGTATTATAATTTCAATCAGTGTTTCTAACTACTGGTACAATATTTTTTTAAATAATCAGGAGCTAGATTATTGTGGTAAACATTGTTAAAAGTTTATCTTTGTCCCTTCTTATTATAAGAGGTTCCTATCCTGTTTCAACACACAACGAGTTTCTTGACCCTAATACTGACAGACTTGTCACAATTCTTGCAGCGGTCAGTTGAACCTCTTCAAGTTTTTCAATATCTGCAGACATACAGCCTGACCAAACTTCAGATGCATATTGTGGTCGAATAAAGTGAATGTAAATTTTGGATAAAGTATCTCTAGGCACTGAAAATTTAAGTTTCTTGAGAAGTCTAAGCTTTTTGTAGCGTTTACTGACAATACTATCAATGTAGTCAGTCAAACCTAATTTAGATGAAAAGATAACACCAAGATGTTTATGTTGTATAACATAAATTATTCTGACAGTTCCACAAAAAAAGCAGGTAATTGGTTTGTATTTTTAAGCTGAAAAAATACTACTTTTCTTATACTTGGATTAAATTTTAAAAGCCATTTTTGGGACCACTCGTCCAGGATTTTAAAATCATAATTTAGATTATGTTCAATGAAGCGCACATCACTTGAGCTTTCTTGTAAAGAGTTATCGTCTGCAAATAGTCTGCAAACAGATATCATATTTTCGACAACATCATTCACATATATAAGAAATAAAGGAGGACCTATGACAGAGCCCTGAGGTACCCCAGCATGCACGTTTTCCACGGGAGAAATTTTTTTTTTTTTTTTTTTATTATTATTATTATTTGTTTTCTATTGATAAGGTAACTTTCCAACCATTCTAACATATTACCGGAGATACCATACATTTTTAATTTATAAATCAATCCCCTATGCCAAACTTTATCAAAAGCTTTATATAAATCGCAAAAAAACATACAATATTGCCCTTCATCAATGCTTTTGATAAGTTTTTAAAAGATCGCACACAGTTGAATGACCAGGCAAAAAACTTGCCTGAAATTTATGAACAAATTATTTGTGTGAGAAAAAAAAATACATATATGTTTAAAAATAACTATTTCAAAAATTTCACTCACACAACTCAAAAGAGATACAAGTCTATAATTTGAAGTCACTGATGGATGGTCTTTTTTAAATATAGGTAGGACATGTGCTAGTTTCTAACTTTCAGGATAAACTTTGAGTCTTAGGAATTTATTAAATAATAATAAACAAAGTGGCATAGCTATTGTTTCTTTACAAGATTTTAATATTTTGTGACTATTACAATTAGAGCCCATAGCTTTCTTTAGGGGGAGGATGGAGATAATATCAATAATCTCACTTTCTTGTATATAAATCACTTAATCTTTTTACATCTTTGGATTCGAAAGCTGGTAACTGATATTCCTCATGTTTTGTATTGGAGATCGATTTGAAAAAATTATTGAGCAATTCAACTTTCTCTCTATTGGAAAATGCATATACAGGATCACCGTTACCATTCGTTGAATAGGGGGTACTCCGCATGTAGTTTTAGCGTGAAAGACATCTTTTTTATTAAACCTCTGTGAATTTTTTCTATATAAAAATATGACGAATAAACCTGCTAATTTTTTTTCTAAACAGCCCTACCGTAGAATAGTTTATGTGCTATTTGACAATGGTGAAATAGTCATCAAATCTGGCTGTATTACCAAAGGTATTATTTGAAATCCATTTGATGAAATTATAGTCATTAAATATTAGCTCACACGTTTATTAACTTGAATAATGGCAGCTGCTTGATAAGGTCAAGTACATGTTTTGCACATATTCCTGCCATCTGTATTTTCCAATATTTTACCATTAATAGAAATGTACATTTATCTATAAGCATACACTGTACATGTAAGATCTCTTTATCTGTAACGTTCTTCATGTAAGGATTGTTAATACATGTATATATTCCATATATTTTTATCAATGAATTATGAAATGACCATATATGCTCATATAAATTTCACATACACCAAGGGCATTTGAAAAGTTCTGAGAACTGTTTGATAAAATATTATCTGTTTAATGGAAATTATGAGTTTGATTTCATTGGATAGATCACAAAAATATACACATATTTTGACGTCAATTTGTAATTTTTATTACGTAATAACTCAGAAAATGACGTCAGAATCTCGAATGTCTAGCATACTGACCATAGAAATGACGTAACAAGACATACAATTTCAGGGAAGCAAAATTTTTTTGAAGTCAACTTCCAGTTGGAAGAATCTTTACATAGACTACAGTCTATCAATTGGAGTTATATTCAGGAACTCCTTTAGTTCTGAGGTGATTTAAGAGTGTGTTATACAAAGCATGTTATAATCGACTCTCGCTGAAAATATTGGGTAAAAAAGACGCTGCTGTGAGAAAATCACAAAGTTTACAATCACAGGAGAATAGTGGACACTGTTACAGAATTTGTTAGCATTAATTCGTCAGTTGCTTTAACCAATTTTGCGGGAACAATTAAAGCTCAAGAGAGGTTCAGCTAAGGGTGTCCCATATTTTCTCGTAAAAACCAAAATGGCGCCGATGTAGTTCTAACCCCACCATAACTCGAAATGTTTGAAAATTTTAAATCATGGAAAATAAATAAGATTATACATGGCAATGAAAGTCATTTATTTATTTATTTTTTTTTTTTTTTTTTTTTTTTTTTTTTTTTAATTTTTTTTTTTTTTTTTTTTTTTTTGAGTCGAAAATCAAAAACAATAGTGAGTTTTGGACCGAAGTTGAAATAATATGAAAAAAATACGCACAGGAACATGTCGGGGGGAAGACTTTTGTACGTTTTATTCGTAAAGGGTAAGAGTCCTGATACTCAAGATACATTTGTGGAAAACTGAATTGTTACACTTCAGTTTATATAGAATATCTTTTATTTAATAAAGTGGAGAGCTATATAATAGACCGAAATTCCAGCTAGATCACATAAATAGAAAACTTTTATGAATGCCTAGGATAACATAACCAGACATAAACCCTGCTTATTAACCAAGCAAAAAAATAAAATATAGAATTGCTGATTTACAGTACAAATTTAACTGTCTTACTCTACCTCCATGCAAAGTTTCTTTGAAATATCTTTTCGAAGAAGTCTTTGACAGCATTTTTCAGATGTTCTCATGTGGACAAGAAACGCGACTTTTCAGTATGCTAAACATTCGAGATTCTGAGGTCATTTTTGGAATTATTACGTCATTAATATAAGAAAGTGACGTTAATATAAGTGCAAATTTTCCAGCTCTTTTCAATGATATCAAACTTATTAACTTCCGTGAACTGGTTAATATTTTAGCAAGCAGTTTTCGGAACTTTTCAAATTCCCAACGTATATTGAAACATGTCATGCTGTTTCTGTAAAATTACCGCAGTTCCTCTAGCAAAGTTTTTTAAACTTTGTCAGAAGTCAGAATTCGGTGCCCCATATAAATTAAAGTGTGTGTTCCTCATTTCATTATCATTTTCTCCAGGTCAAGTGGCAGTGTACTATGAACAATGAACTACAGCAAAGTGTATTTTGCCTTTGGGAATATATTCAACAAATGTCTGGGACAATGTAAACCGTTATTAAAGAAAGTTATAAACTCTCATTTGTTTTCGATGGTGACGTAATTTCATTCTTAAGTCTCCAATATTTAGTTAACTCTGTGGTATTGATCATATGGCGATCAGCAAGTGGATGCAAAGGACAGATCATTTTACAGTCTTCATTCGGAATGTCCTTTTCTGGTAAAAAATGCTCTTTGATATCAACGGCAATTGTTTTCTCCTTGTCCATTCGGCATCTAAAGCCTCTTACAAACATTAATTTTCTTTGAAATGTTCTTGCCAAATCGTTTAAAATCTTTTCTATTCTTTCCTGAATGCTGCATGTTTTTTCTCTTTCTAAATCATACCCTTGCATCGGACAGAATGCTTGAATTTGTATAGACTCGTCTGTGACGGATAAAACGATGTTGAATTCCATATATGAAAAAAAAGCAGCGTCTTTGTAGAGGCAAGATGTGCCGTGACTTATGAGTACGTTCAAACCATCTTCTTGCATACAAGCGACAACAAGGCGAAAAAACAAGAAAAATGGTAGAAATTCAAATCGATAAATCAGAACAGATGATTTAATTTTTGACTCGTTTATAAGATTTAAAAGTTCTCCCTCCAGTTCTTTCCTGTTCATGCAAGGAACATAGTGGGATTCTTTACCAACAGCCAGCAAACCAACTCTTTGCATAAAATTTAGAAGTGATTTTTTATGATGCTGCAAATATCGATGATCCTTCCGAAAAAAACCACCAATGATATCGTAGCTTTCGTTTCTTTCCTTTAAGTATTCAAACAACCGTTCATCTTTATGTTTCCAGATGTCTTTCAGAAGTTTGTCTTGCAAATGTCCTGTCTTGTAATACTCTTCCCAGTCTTCCTGGTTTACAGGAATACCTTCAAAGTGAAGCTTGTCTGTTATTATATGTTTGAAGGCGTCAATAAACCATTGCACGTCAATAACCACTTCTTTTTCCAAATCATTCTCATGAAAATACAGAGCTTTTCCGGCATCATGATAGTATCGTAACATATCTTGTTTTCCTTTTCCAGCTTTATTTGAACCCTGCTGTCCTTTAGCAGTAATTTTTGGAACTTCAGTTGTTATTTCCGATACCTTCATGATTCGTTCTGAATGTTTTTTCTGGTTAATTTCTATTCCAAAGAAAAACCATTCTTTTGGAATGATTTCTTCCCATCGTTTTTGGTAAGCTATGTCGAAGAAGCATCTTTTCACATCGTCAAGCGGTAAAAAAAGCTGTGTACAATAACAATTATCTTTTCTGACATATTGTGATAAATTAGATGACTTTGGTAATTGACCTCGTAAGTTCTTTATAAGGACATCTTTGTTCTGCAAAGAGAAAATATTTTCTAATTGATAATTTAAATTTTGTTTACAAGATTAATTATCCCCCTGTCTGACTACAAACTCCATGAAGTTAATAAAATTCCATACAAAAACTGAATATATGAAAATCTTATATATATATATGTGCCATCCTAAGTTTAATACTCTCTTTTGAACTGACAGCTCTTTTAAGAATATGTGCTTGTGAAAAGCAATGTAAGTGAATACACATAAACCTGGTTTGTTGTTTTTTTTTTTTTTTTTTTTTTTTTTTTTTTTTTTTTTTTGTTTGTTTGTTTGTTTGTTTGTTTGTTTGTTTGTTTTTTGGTTTTATTAATATTATTATTTTTGCATGTTTAATTGTTCTTCGTATGTTGAAGATACCTTCAGCCTATTGACCTTTTAAAAAAATATATGAAGATTTTGGCGGAAATTTTAATCAGTTTAAGTCACCAAAAATTAGGTAAGACCCCCTCCCCCCCCCCCCCCACCTTCTTTTTTTCGATCGAGTTTGCTTCCCCAATGTCAAATACATGACGAGGCATATTTATCTACGTGATTGAGAAAGTTAAATAAGGAACACTATGTAAATATCTAATCTATTCGGCAAAGATAGACTATACTAATAAATACCATGCAGGGAAACAGAAACTTAATCATGCAGGTGAACACTAAGAACAAGCATTCACAGCTATGCTCAGATTGTCCAGATTATTAAAATGTTTTCAAAACATATCAGTACTTTTCCAGTTCGGGCATGATTTTAATAAGTGAACTAATCCAAAAAATACGAGCAGCTTGAGAGTTGTTTCAGTTATTTACTTGTTTGTTATTTATTTGTATTTTTTGCTAACTCATCATTTAACAGCTCAAAGTTTTTCCCATCAATTAAAACGATTCAAGAAAGGGGGATCGTTCATTGCAATCATTAAAAAAGGGAAAGTGGAGGGGGTCAAAATAGGCTTCATTTAACGCTACTGTCATTACATGTTAGGTGTTAAGATAAAATTTTACATTTGCCAATGTCTCTCATATGACAATGCTAACAAAACTGTCATTCAATTCTCCTTGACATGAAGTTGATCACGTGGTCAGACCTTCTTGCGACTCGAAAGCATATGGTAGGCTCTAGACTGTAACTTGACATGGCGTCGTGCATTTGTGTTAGTTACATTTCCATAACTGAGTTTCAAAAATACAATTGTTTCTTTGTAACCAAAATAAAATATACATATATAAAATAAACAGGAGTCTACATTTTTAAAGTTTAATTCAGCCAGTTGTACATGAAATGAGAAAGATAACAGTTTTTATGTATAAAGTGTGTGTCAAAATTGTACAATCTACATGTATATAAAGATTTTTTCCTAAAGACAATCCTACATATTTGCAGCTCTACACATTGCAGTTCATCTGCTGCTGGAATAATTAATGAAGGCTGTTCATACCACTGCCCCTTACAATCTGTTACAATCTGGTGTTCATTGTTAAGGAGATCAGTGTGTGATATAATGATTGATTATATCTTGTTTTACGTCACATTCGAGAATTTTTCACTCATATAGGGACGACACAATATACCGGTGAAGGGCTTCAAATTTTGACCTTTACACGGCACTCAGGGCCATTGAGCAGTAAGGGATCTCTATCGCGCCAACGCCTGCCTTGACACGGGACCTCGGTATTTAAGGTCTCATCCGAAGAACCCGCAACTTTCACTTAAAAGTGAAGAGAGCATGGCGAAGGAACAGTTGCTACCTATTTTTATATCGACTTAGGTCAGTCGCGGCCGAGATTCGAACTCACGACTTTACGATCATGGAGCGAGCGCTCTACCGACTGAACTACCGTGAACGGCGATCAGTGTATGAGGTATTTGTTTCTGTGCATTGTTGAGATTCGTGAAATACTTTTAATGAATATCTCTTATAAAGGTACATTCATTTATTATGTATCTTACACTTTTCAAATGTAGATGAGATTTACTTGGTCCAGGAAAATCATATATACTGAAAGAAGCAATTACTCTGAATAAATGTTTTGAAGTTATTGAAGCATTATGTGTGTGTGCCTCATTTGAACCCTGAACATGCTGAATAACATTAAAGATCAAATGTCAAGGTCAAAAAACAAAAAGAAACTTAAATAGGGTTTTGAATAACTGCTGTCGTTTCCTGATTTTTATTTGAAAATTAAAATACATACAAGACTATATATAAATGTAGTCATGTACGTATTTAAATTTTCACATAAAAATCAGTAAACAACACAACTGTGGCTTCTAATACATGAATTATTGGATCTAAGGAATTGAGTGTTCACTGCAATAATTATTGCTGCCCATATATCTGACTGCAAAGATTTATGAAAATTTCTGTTAAACATATCTTGATTTATTCCCCTACCTACGAATATTTTAGTATTTGGAATAGGGGAGTCAGACCATCAGTTCATCTACAATACCCTTACACCTCATAAGGGCACTCATAATATTTTGGTACCTGGATTCCAGTCATGTACTGGCCGCTTTGTATATGAATAGACTTGTGAACATTAGATTTTTAACATGTTGAATAACTTGATTTTTATTTATTATACATGCTAAAGTAGTTACATGTATTTGTTTGATATTCACACACACACACACACACACACACACACACAAAACCCAAAATGAACTAAACATTTTAAATGGAATAATTTTTTTAAAATAATTTTGACGATGAAGTTATGAAGTTTACAATGTTTTTTATTTGAATTCACAATAATGATTGGTTTTATACAATTGATATTATACGATTTTTTCAAACATGCTTTTTTTTTTTTTTTAAAAAATCAATATTTTAAAATTTTGACTTTTTACTTAAGACTTAAGTCTGTCCTCAGTTTATGATCTTAATCTGTCAAATTTAATTGTTAACATTTTACATTTTTAAAAATGAAAAGGTAATACAAGTCCAATTCGATCTATTTCGTGTACTCTTTTTTCATGGTGCTAATTTTAGGGGATAAATGTTTTGCATAACGTTTAGATTAAATAATCTTATTAGATTATACAGAAAATACAATCATTAAATCATGAGATTTGTCCTATTTTCTGCCTTATTTTTTACGTGTGGAATGGTTGATATTTTCAACAGGTTTCTGCCGGGCATGGAGCGTAATCTAATTCTTGTAATGAAGCTTCATGTCATATCCCAATGAAATAAAAAAAAAATATCTTATTTCTGAATGAAAATTAAAAATAAACAATGAAGTTTTGTTTAATCATGAATTGATTTTTATCTGATTTTCATAATATTCTTTCCGGTTTTTTTTCCGTTTTGTAAAATCCTAAATATGGAAAAGCTGCAAGTAGCAGGATAGGATAGGATAGGATTAGCCTGGATTGTGGTTACAGGATTCATTATAGGATAGGATAGGATTATCAACTTGTAGGATGGCAGCACTGTATGACATGAAGATGGTACGTCAAAACATATTACATGTATAACGCTGTTCGGGCATTACAGGATTTCATCATGTGACCAAATTCCTGTCTTATCCCAATGAAATAAAAAAAAATATATATTTCTCAAAGAAAATTAAAATTAAACAATGAAGTTCTTTTTTGATCAAAAATTTATTTTTATCTGATGTTCATAATACTTTTTTTCCGTTTTTGTAAAATCCTAAATATGAAAAAGCTGCAAGTAGCAGAATAGGATAGGATTAGACTGTAGTCATAGGATATGTTTGTGGATACAGGATTCACGATAGGATAGGATTATCAACTTGTAGGATGGCAGCACTGTATGACATGAAGAAGGTACGTCAAAACGTATTACATGTATAACGCCCTTCGGGCATTATATGATTTGATCATGAGACCAACTTCATTTAATATCCCAATGAAATCAAAAACATATCTTATTTTTTTAAAAAAAAATTAAAAAATAAACAATGATGTTATTTTTAAAAAGAATTTTTAAATGATCTTGCATATTTTTGAAAATCCATATTTTTCTACAGAGAATGAATTTATGGTAGTCGTCAAATAATTTTAGTGGCATATGCAATTAAATATATTACTCAAAAAGATAAATGCGCAAAAATACTTTTGAAATGTCATTTTATACTGAAAATCTATCTTATAAACTAAGTTCTGAGTGGGGACTATTGCTAGTGAATTGCAGTCTTTTATCTGCCACTGTTTCTTACGTAAATATCTCCTATATTTTTTAAGATATCTCTCGATATCTATGACACTTTCGTCAATTTACGTATAAAAAGGCTCTTTATATAAAATATATTCACCTTAAACTGTCTTTTTCCTTCTTCCCAGTGAGTTGCTACAATCAAAACTATGGGCTTTGGATCTTTTTCAATGTCAGAACCACAATAGGTGTGTATAGACTTTATCCAGAATACAAAATAGTCTACAATAAAAAAAAATGCAAATATTCTCTCTCAAAATATTTCAGATATTATAAATTTAAAAACCTTTAATAAAAAAAAACATTGCTATAACTACATTATTTGGGATAACAAGATCTCTTCCTGTAAAAAATATAAAAGCACACAAGGATACAATTAAGGTCGGGTACGGGCGTTCCGATATAATTGAGAAAATTTTAAAAAGAAGGCACAATATAAGCTATAATTAAAATCCTGCTAACAAGTTGAACAAAATATTGATAAAACATGTCATGTTATTTCTGATGCAGTTTATGACATCAAAGTAAAACAACATCTATTTTCTACTGAGGAAATTAAAAATGTATACATTGTACTTTTTCAGATAACGATGCTACAATTCTATGCATCTTTCATTGTGTTGTACAATTGTTATCTCTCTTCAACAATCAATAACTAGTAACTTGCGTGTCCATTTGACTTAAAATTAATGTATTCAGTCGTTTTTACAAATATGCATAGTCAAGTCTTGTAAATGCTTTTCCTAACCCTACCTTTACTCCAAACAAGCTAATTCAAGGAATTTATGTCCACCGCTTAGGGAAAAAAAGACGAGCATGCGCATTTCGGGGTGGGGGGGTCGGACTCCCCTCCCCCCACCTGAATTTGTAGAATAATTAAATGTATACATGTATATTGAAGCAAATAAAAAAAAATGCCAATACGGATATAGAGATTTGATTGCTTATTCTTTAATATGTGTATAGAAGATTCTTTTTATATAGAATATTTATCACACTGTTATAATGATTCTATGAGTTTGTACAAGCCAGATGTCATAACTGTTTCATTTCACATGCTGAATTCAATCATTTAGTAAATCCACCAAAAAAAAATAGAAGGATCGTCCGGGATTTTGACCCAGGTCTCTCGCTTGCTAAGCCAGCATCATACCCCTAGACCACCGAGGCACTTGATAGTGTAGCAGATTATATGCAAACAGTAGGTCACATATAATGTTTATGTTCACGTTCGATATTGTCAAAATTTTAATCAATTCATGGTGTCTAATTTAACCTTTACTAAACAGTTCTAATAGATGTAATAAGAATATAAAGTCCACCGACAACCTGTATTATACTTAATAACTCTCCACATGCCCCTGTGCTAAAAAAGCGACTTTTGATACGATAAATAATCAAACCAAAAAAACGGGGCGGGACACTTTGAGAGGGGAGAGAGAGGCCCTAGGGAGTTATGGTATAAAATTTCATTGCAAAAGCTTCTTGAGATATCGCCCGAAAACGAAAGTGTTACACACAGACGGAATGTATGAATTTACGACCTTGAACGTTGACCTTTTGACCTCAAAATCAATAGGGTTCTTCCTTAGGCCATAGGAAATTGCTGTGCAAAATTTCATTGCAAAAGCTCAAGGGATTCGTGAGATATCGAGCGGAAACGAAAGCGCTACAGACAGACAGAAATACATACGGACGGACGGACAGACAGACCCAAATTAATAACCTTACTTTCAGTGAAAGCGGGGGACAAAAAATATTAGCGGCTGTAAAGGAGAAACTTTAGACCATTGTGCTACAGCATATTCTAGAGGTGGTGTGAATAAAATGTTGATTCTCAAAACTTCAAAAGAACTTCCAAAAAAAAAAAAATACCAGATTTTTTTTTTCAAAACTTAGTAACATGAAAAGGTACGAATTTTTTACGTTACATAATACCATTCCTTACGATGAATTAAAAACAATGTTTTTGATTTATAGAAAACTATTTCTTCAATACAAATTGGAACTCTTAGGTTTTCGTTTCTTGTTACTGTTCATCAACAGAATTACTTTGTTTAAAATCACTCTGTGTTTATACATAAGATTTCTAAAGCTCAAATTAAAAAGAATGCTTGAGTTCTTCATTGACAACATTTATATAGTCTTTGGAAACCAGATCTTCCAAAAAACTGATGGATTTTCACTGGTCACTAATTGTGTCTCTTTATTACCTGACCTGTTTTTTTTTTTTTTTTTTTTTTTATTCATATGAATAAAAATGAATGTTTTTTTTTTTTTGTTTTTTTTTTTTTTTTTTTTTTTTTTTCCCAAAAAAACTTCTACGTGAGAAAAAAAGTTTTGCCGTGGCCTTCAACTCCACATTTCGATAAATCGACAACGTTTTATCAATTAACAATAGTTACTCCCATCGTTATGTCAGCTAAATATATACCAGTGAACTTGATATAAAAGACACCACAGAGTCTGCCAGGTTTTTTATATTCTGATGATTTACTGACCATAGACGACAAGGACCCACAGATTAACTAAATTGTAATACACACGAGGTGACTTCAGCTTTTTTATCGTAACTTTCCATATGTTTGTGGTAATATATACCAAAGTCATCATTACATTCTATGATCGTTATAATGATCCTGTTAGTAAATATAATCTATCATTTGTATCATTTGGTCGTAATTCAGAGAGAATATGCACCGCAAAAGCAAAAAATCATATTAAATACTAAGCTCAGTCACGTCATTTTTGTGTTTGAGATTTCAGTTGCATGGTATTACAACAAAGCGATTTAGATTAGATTTTCTATTTATACCCCGTATTGAAGATTCGGGGATATATAGTTTTTGCCCTGTCCGTCCGTCCGTCTGTTTGTCTGTTAGTCTGTCTGTTTGTCCGCAAAAACTTTAACCTTGCCCATAACTTTTGATTGGTTGGAGCTATGACTTTCATATTTCACAAGTTTATTCCTTGTGACAAGACCTTTCTTTCGGTACCAACATATTTGACCTGATGACCTTGACCTTGGAGTTTGACCCAGTTTTGCAAATTTTACCAAACTTTAACCCTTGCCATAACTTTTGAACAATTGGAGCTAGGGCTTTCATACTTGTGACAAGGCCTTCCTCTGGATACCAGCAGCTTTGACCTTTTGACCTTGACCTAGGAGTTTGACTTTCTTTTGAAAAACTTTAACCTTGGCCATAACTTTTAAACGGTTGGTATTAGGGCTTTCATACTTCACATGTGTAATCCTTGTGACAAGACCTTCCTTTGGATACCAACAACTTTGACCCTTTGACCTTGACCTTGGAGTTTGACCCACTTTTGAAAAACTTTAATCTTGGCCATAACTGTTAAACGAATGGTAGTAGGGCTTTCATATTTCATATATGTAATACTTGTGACAAGACCTTTCTTTGGGTACCAACAACTTTGACCCCTTGACTTTGGAGTTTGACTTACTTTTGGAAAACTTTGATCTTGGCCATAACTTCTGAACAATTGTTGCTAGGGCTTTCATATTTCACATGTATAATCTTTGTGAAAAGTCCTTCCTTTTGGTACCAACAACTTTGACCCTTTGACCTTGACCTTGGAGTTTGACCCACTTTTGAAAAACTTTAACCTTGGCCATAACTTTTGAACGGTTGGTGCTAGGGCTTTCATACTTCACATTTGTAATCCTTGTGACAAGACCTTTCTTTGGATACCAACAACTTTTAACCTTTGAACTTGGAGTTTGACCTACTTCTGGAAAACTTTAACCTGGGTCATAACTTTTGAACAATTGGTGCTTCGGCTTTCATATTTCACCTGTTTATTTCTTGGAAGAAGGCCTTTCCTTCGGCATCATTAATTTTGACCATTTTACCTTAATGTTTAACATACTTTTGAAAAAACCTTAACGTTTTCCATATCTATTTAAAGATTGCTGCTGGGGCTTTCATATTTCACAGGTTTATTCCTCAAGACAATACCTTAATTTGGGTACCAACATATTTGTTTTGCATTTGAGAAAGTTTAACCTTTGCTATAAGTTGCCATACGGGGGCATCAGTGTTTCACAAACACGTCTTGTTTATTTATATAACCAGTCGAAGTGACACATTCTGGCAAAAAAAAAAATTGAACTCAATTCATCCGTTTCTAAAAAGTATTAAATGTAATATGCAAGAATATTGTGTTCATGTTTCTCTTTAAAAATTCATATATCTTTTTGCGCCTTCAACAAAACAGAACTATCCTACACTAAAAAATTTTTCATTCCTAATTTCTCTTTAAATATTTGTATTGTTTGTGGGTTTTTGAGATCGATCACCGTTCGTTATTTTCACATTTTCATTAGGTACAAACACATAATGATAAAATTCATTTATTACATCTATAATCAAACCAAACACATATTTTCACTGCGGACAAAGTTAGTTACAATGGCTCAAAATATTTTTTAAAGCCCACATAACCTAAACAATTTTGATGACTTCATTTGCAAGTGATTGGTGTTTGCGACAGCAGATGGCTTTTTTCATTAGGATTTTTATCATAACAATTATAAACCTACCTAATGCATAATAAATAGATACGTTACAAGTATTTTCATTTAAATTTCTTGTAATTTTCTGTTATGAAAAACAATAAAATTTAATTACATCTAGCATGCTTATAATGAATTCACGCTTTCAACAAAGTGATTTTCACTTCCCTTATTTATGTAGTAATATACTATTATCACCTGCATATGAGGGTTATAAGTCGCACTTGATTCTATACGTAGGAGAATGCTCTATAAATAAACCATTTCTAAGATTGATTGATTGTTTGTTGTTTTACATCACATTCGAGAATTTTCCCTCATATAGATACGTCACCATATACCGGTGAAGGACTTCAAATTTAACCTTTACTCGTCACTCACGGCCATTGAGCAGTGAGGGATCTTTATCGTGCAAACGCCTGCCGTGACACGGGACCTTGGTTTTTAAGGTCTCATCCGAAGAACCCTCAATTTTCACTTCAAAGTGCCGAGAGAATGGCGAAGGAACAGTTGTTACCCAATTTTTATCGACTTAAGTCAGTCGCGGCCGAGATTGGAACTCACGATCTACCGAACACGGAGCGCCATTTATAAGACATGACAAGCTATTGACAAATAAAATGATGATACAATGATATCAAATATCTTGTTTAAAGTCAATTTTTCGCAAATTCTGTGTTCACTGCTATGACTTTGTCAGCCATAACAATCTATTGTAAAGTCGACTTTTTCATACGAATTAACCGGCCAATATTTTCTCAGTGGGTTTTTCAGTTTACCCGATTAAGACAATAAGCACACGTCGGGTCAAGATTTGATTTGAACAATTTAGAATCAAAACTACCGCAGGATGCTTCCACATTAGTTTCAGCTTTTCTGGTCCTTGAAAAGAAGATTTTTAAAGATTGTTCCTATATATTTCAATGTAAAACTTGGATTCCCTATTGTGGCCCCGCCCTACCCCCCGGGGGTCATGATTTTAACAATTTAGAATCTACACTACCCCAGGATGCTTCCACACAAGTTTAAGCTTTTCTGGCCCAGTGGTTCTTGAGAGGAAGATTTTTAAAGATTTTTCCTATATATTTGGATTCCCTATTGTGGCCTGCCCTACCCCCGGGGGTCATGATTTGAACAACTTAGATTCTACACTACCCCAGGATGCTTCCACATAAGTTTCAGCTTTTTCTGGCCCATTGGTTCTTGAGAAGAAGATTTTTAAAGATTTCTCCAATATATTTCAATGTAAAACTTGGATTCCCTATGGTGGCCCCGCCCAGCCCCTGGGGTCCTGATTTGAACAATTTAGAATCTACACTACCCGAGGATGCTTCCACATAAGTTTCAACTTTCAGATCCTGTGGTTCTTGAGAAGAAGATTTTTAAAGATTTTTTCAATATATTTCAATGTAGAACTTGGATTCCCTATTGTGGCCCTGCCCTACTCCCGGGGGACATGATTTGAACAATTTAGAATCTACCCCAGGATGCTTCCACATAAGTTTCAGCTTTCTGACCCAGTGGTTCCTGAGAAGATTTTTAAAGATTTTTCCTATATATTTCAATGTAGAACTTGGATTCCCTATTGTGAGCTAAAAGTGTGAATCGAAATTTTCTATAATTATGCACATTAGTTGCTTGTTCACTTTCTGTCCTTATTTATTACAAAGTATCACAAAAAAATATCTGTGTAGCTGTTTCAGAGGATTTGCACTAACAAGACTGATGGAAGACAAACTTATAACTTGAAAAGGTTCATAACCCAAGAAAAAAAATGAATCAGAATTTCCTTGAAGTATGCAATGATTTCACATTATGCCCTTATTAACAACAATTATTAGGATCCATGAATTTCTGTTGAGTGGTTATGGCAGCGTCAAGATGGCAAGAATGCATCTGACATACTGATTGACTAACGGACAAGTCAAACCCTAACAAAAGTTTACTATAGTTAACTATAGTTACCTATAGTAAATAATTTGATACTTTGATTTACTATAAAAACTTTTTTGGTTATTTCTCTTAAATTCTATACCAATGATTTTAAATTTGTAAATAATACGTTTGTATTCATATAATAGTTCCCTTTAATACTGAAATATAACACCATCTGAAATCCATTATAAAAATAGTTTAATTAACTATAGTGAAACTTTGATTTACCATGCATATTAAAAACTTTGATACCATAATTAACTATAGTATACTACATTTATCTATAGTATATATTTGTTAGGGAAACCATTATAACATTCACAGATCGTTGACTGGACATAAAATTATTTTTCTTGAGAATAATTGAAATAGATGTGTAGAAAGCAATAACTTCCGTCTTAATTTCCTCCATTTCAAAAAAGTAAGCAATTGCTTTTAGTGAGATAAAAAGCACTCATGGAAAAGAGAAAGAGACCAGTCAACAAATCGAAAGGTCTGTCCAACCTTAACATGCATATCCATATCTTTTGATCTATTGTAGAAAGAATAACTTTTTTTAAATTTTAATAATAAAGACTCTTTTTTGGAAATTCATGCAAGGCATGTACTAGTAAACATTTATAAATTGATATAAAACGCATAGATGTCTCTTTGTTTAAGTTATACCTCCATAAGTCCATCCAGAAAACACGCTTCCATCTTGATCACACACTTCCTTATCAACCTTCTGGTCAAGACGTTTAGAAGCGTCTACCACCACAACATAGAAAGCTCTCCTGGTCAGGTAAATCTGGTGACAGGCGTAGTAGGCAGATTGTCCCCCGAAATCAAAGAAAGTCAGAGTCTTTGATTCAATATCTTTTGCATTTTTTCCTTTATTTCTGTGATCCATATATCTGACTAAAAAAATCAAATCAATATTATAATATCTTTTACCCGAACATTATCAGCATCAGCAATATTTCTTGTACAAGTACAGATTCAAACAGTACTTCAAAATATTTTACTAATAAATATCTTAGGGTTACACTTATCAATTAAAGTGACATACGAAATTGTTCATAGTCTTTTACAGTGTGCTTCACGACTGGTTTTATTTAATGATAGAGCGATTTTCATTGAAGTTTTATAGCACTTTTAAATCAATAGAGAAAAGCCGTTTTAACTTTTTTGGAAATTAAATGCTTTTTAAAAGTTTGAATTAATTTCTCCTTTTCAATATTAACATGGCAGCTTATTAACTTCGCATAATCATGGAAAAAGATTGTTTATTACAAAGAATGCTTGAGTGTCTTTACTTCTTCAAAACTGCTTTCTATAAAATCTTCAATTTCTTTTCTATGTGTTTAAATATAATTAATTGATTAATTGTAAGTTGTTTAACGTCCCATTAGAGAAATTTTCACTCATATAGAGACGTCACCGTATGCCGGTGAAGTGCTTCAAATTAAGACCTATACTCGGCACTCAGGGCCATTGAGCAGTGAGGGTTCTTTATCGTGTCAAAGCCTACTGTGACACGGGGCCTCGGTTTTTAAGGTCTCATCCGAAAGACCCGTGACTTTCACTTCTAGTGCCGGGCGCTTGGCGAAGGAACAGTCACTACCTATGTTTATGTCTTACGTTTGACGCGGCGCGACGAACGAGATTCGAACCCAGGCCTCCCGATCACGAATCGAGTGCCCTACCACTAGGCTACCGTGACCGGTCGTGTTTAAATATGAAAAGGGTCTTATTATATCATATTTTTGCCAACGATGTAAAGCAGATCACATTTAAATTACACGCATCTTACCTTTTAAAGATTTTGTTTCTTCACATAATTCAAATATTTCCTCATGCACCTCCAATCCCTCAGTAGATTTTACTTCCTTAATCTCTTCTTCACTACAACCGAGGAGACGTTTAAGTAACGTGGTTTTCCCCGCTCCAGCACACCCTACAATCATCCCCCGGGCATGGTGGACTGTACGCGTTCCTCTCTTAGCATACTCCACATACCGCTCTCTGGCCTCCTGGTCCCACTGTAGTATTTCTTCAGGGACACCCACTAAAAACCTCGATCAAGTATTACATGTATCGTGACACATATTAAAATTTATGTTTTTAGTTTCGGGATCATGTTTTTTGATAAATTTGATATTATACTTAATACTGATTCAAAAACAGCCTTTTAATCAAAAGGTCTAAAATAAGCAGTCCTTCAACGGCAAATGTGGGTGAAAAATTCTCGAAAGGGACGTTAAACAACAAAATAAAACAAAACAAAGAATGAAACACAGAAAGTATCAAATTTATACTTACATCGATCTCTGATATTGTTATGAATTCCCCGGTCAGACACGGTACAGTGTTTGATGATATCCAGCTGTAGTTTGTCTATGAAGAGGTCGTACATTTTCCCCGGTCTGGCCGGTAAATACAGACATCTCTCTCCCTCACTCCTCCTATAATCCCAGGACCTGCAGTATTCTGATACCACGTCACCTGACGCCGTGGTCAGGAAAAACTCCAGATCACTATCCTCCACCAGACACTCCGTAACAAAGGCGTACATGACGTCATGTCGGATGTCGTCTGATTCAAAGGTTACCACACCATTATGTGTTTCTATGATTCCAGCAGGAAGATCTACCAAGCCGTCATTACATGTAGAAATATCAGTGAAATATCTGTCTCTGATTTTTTCGCATATTATTTTTTGTGATTGTTCATTAACATTCAACTGATATTTCTCAGCAAACAGTAAGCAGTACAATTGACACCTGACATCCGGTGGATTGTTATGGAATTTACCTGTAACAAAGAAAGCAAAAGAAAAACACTATTAAAGACATACTTGTCTAATTTCATTACTTTTTTCTAAATATTATTGACATTATTATATTTAAAAAGCTTGTGTACGACATCTAAGATTTCTTTCAAATCAAACGTAAAAATATTCATGACATTTATTGCAATTATATGACTAAAACTTGCTTTATAAGGAAAAAAAAGAGACTGCTAGAGCACATCCGAGACTGTTGGTAAAAAGTGAGATCGCTGTCCAATCTGTACATTTTATTGACATCACTAACAGCCCTTATAACGGTCGACACATAATTTTTTGCCGCTCCGAATATATGTTAAGTTCTAATTGTGATATTTATTATCCGAGATGCATGCCTCAGAGAAAACAGATGCTCATTGCTTTAGTTTGCAGGGATAGTGAAAGTTTATTTATTAGCACTTAGCATGCATAACTTTTGCACAACCCAACAACAAGAGGCCTGTGGGCGACAATGCACACATGAGTAACTATGAACCTGCTGTTCTTCAACAGTAGATCCCCCCATCTTCCTTTCTCCAATTTGAATTATTTGAACAAATTTGAATCTACACCACCGGAGGATGCTTCTTAATAAATACGACTGATCTTGAAATTCCTGTTCTTGAGAAGATTTCTAAATTTGTTTTCTAGATATTCATATAAAAAAATTTATTATCCATAGTGGCCCAACCCTACACCTACCACTGGGGATCAAGATATAAATAAAATTGAATCTTCACTACCTGAGGATGTTTCCGTATAAATATCACTAATCGTGGCTTTGCTGTTCTTAATTTTCAAATATTTTCCTTCATATTCCTACATGTATGTAAAATTTTAATCGCCCATTGTGACTAAATTCTACCCCCGGCGATCATGATTTGAACAAACTTGAATCTACACTATCTGAAGACGCTTCCATAATCATGGCGTTGCTGTTCTTGACAGATGTTCCATATACTTAACATTTATATGAAAAACTTACCCCACCCCCCGGAGTTTTGATTTGAACAAACTTGAATCTACATTACGTGCATTGGGGTGCTTCTTAATAAAAATGACTAATCATGGATTTGATGTTCTTGAAATGAATATTTTTTAAAGATTTTTCCTATATATTCTGTAAAAGGCTCAATATTCCTAAATATTCTTATGAAAGCATTTGGATCAATCACTGGGCCCCGCCTTACCCAAAAGGAGTCATGATGAATTAGCAAATTTAAATCTGCATTATGTAATAACGATTTCACATAAGTTTCGTCTTTTCTGACCAAGTGGTTGATGACAAGAAGATTTTAAAAGAAGACAACAAATTTTCATTAATTCCTGATTATCCTCCTATTAAAGATAATCAGAGCCTTCATTTAATTTGAATCCTCTTCGCTCAAGGATGCTTTGGGATGCTTTATGCTAAGTTTGGTTTAAATTGGCTCAGTGGCTTTATCCATGAAGAAGAAGTCGAAAGCGTGAAAAGTTTACAGACGGACCGACGGACGGACTGACGGACTACAGACAAAATGTGATCAGAATAGCTCACTTGATCTTTCAGTTCAGGTGAGCTAACAAGTCAGTGAACAGGTTTTGAACACTATTTAAAATGTCAAAAGAATTGACACATTTGTCTCTGCACGTCTCTAACAGCTATTCCAAATGTATATCTCATGAGGATATACTGAATATTATACTCCGAGACAGTCAGGTTAATGAAATTTTTCTAATGTTGGATATAACTGTCAAAAATAGAAGCAAGTCTCTGATTGACGAAGAGAAACAGACAGCAAACGTTACTTGTAAAGATGCCCCAGTGGAACTGGACTGCTCCTTTATAGTAACACCTGCTGGCTTATGGACAATAATTTCCGGATCCATAAAGCAAGGCACTATCAAAAACACATAGAAACCGGCACAAGACATATACAGGTCTAAAATTGTGTACCTATACTACTCAACTGAACACACTTCGGAAATTAATGTATAATGATCCATTATTTGACAAAAAAGAACAGAGTGCATATTTTTTTCTCGATAATCCATGCAAAAGTTTATATTTCGTATTTTGTAAACTTGGCTATTTAAAGCAACGGAAGAATTCCCAATTGGATTGAAATATTTTATTGGTCAGTTTTGATTTTTTGTCTTTTAAAAGGGTGTTACTCGACAAAGATGAAAGGCTGGGGCTGCTCTGAGTTTAATACATCTGTAGTCTTCAATTTAAAATGATTAGCCTTGATTTATCTGGGTGCAGATTATGTGTGACAAGGTTTATAAAGATTCTACTTTCTCTCAAGGACAAAATAAATTGTAAATAGATTGTGCATCTGATACATACTGATACAGTATGCAAATGCATACGGATTTCTTTGTAAAAAAAATATATAGTTGAAATTAGCACTTGTTATAAAAGCGTAAGGGGAAATCTTAGGCAATGCCAGAGTCATTCAAAATCTAATGCAAAATGCCTTTTTCTTTTTTTTAACTGCCTGCGACGTAGTGTTTAAATACTTTAATTCCTTTAAGATATTTGCTGTTGATCTTTACCTGTGTATTAAGTCTTTGTACCCATGACCAGAACAACTTAGCACACTCATCTTTGAAGCTGCTCAAAGGACACAGGTGGACAGAACTCCCAATGATATGCATGTATTTGAAATTGTAAAGTCTTCTAGGTGATTTGATTGTTTTCTTGCGTTTTTTTAGAAAGATTTCACAATGACAAAGATCTAGCAAATACGAGGGATGGTTAACATTGAATTCTTATTTTTGGATGTCGTCGGTCCTATAACACAACTGGCTGTGCCTACAAGCTTGACACTGCGATTTTTAACTTTTTCTTTTTTTTTTAATTTTGAATTTTGTAAACCATCTTAAACCTGTGAAAATACTAGGTTTTCTATGGCCATTTCACGTATAAAAATATCTTTCACATGGGGTTTTAGATCAAATACGCATCAATTTTTGTCTTCGATTCTTTGCAGAGACAAATTTTAAACAGAAGTGAACATGCTGATTTTAAAAGAGAAGTTCGTTGAAGTTAGAAGGGGAAAGCATGCAGTTTTCGGTAATTATCAGTTCTTAAAACTGAACTTTTCGCCTGTAAAAAAAAATTGCATTAAATACTTCTACATGTATACTGAAAAAACACATGCTGCATTACTTGAACGACCCTCGTAGATCTTGAAATAGCAGTTCGTTCCTTCTTAGTCATAAGTATGTGTGAAAGACAGGAAGTCAGAGTCCCCTTTTTAATTTTTCCCCTCTTTATTTGATGATCTTAGCAAAGCATTTGATGCGGTAAATCATAATGTACTTCTCCACAAATTATTGTCTTTTGGAATATGCTAAGACTCTTTTAATTGGTTCAAATCGCATTTGTCGAATAGAACACAGTGTGTTAGATGGAATTGTATTTCAGTCAGAAAAATTAAATATAACTATAGGCGTTCCGCAAGGATCAAAACTTGGGCCATTATTTTTTTATTCTGTATGCCAATGACTACCCAGACTAGTTACTCAGGATGTCTCAGATAAGAGTATAAATGTTATTGAAAATAAATTACAGAGCGATCTTATCAATACGTTAGAATGGGTGGAGAAAACAAGTTAGCAATCAACTTAAAAAAAACTCAGCGTATGTTAACTCGGACGTAACATAAGTTAAGAAATTTCAAGTGGGTAGTATTGTTAATGAAAATGTATTTTGTGCGAAATTACTTGGTGTTTACATTGACAGGTGTCTTACGTGGTCTGAACATGTTGAAATTCTAAGAAAAAAAACGTGCAGGCAAAATAGGTGTTTTGTCTAAATTAAGATCATTTATGTCCTCGGACTTATTGCTTTTTTCCTCATTTTGATTACTGTTCTACTGTTTGGGGCAATATGAAGAACAAAGACGGTCTTAGCAAAGTGTGTAAACTCCAAAAGCGAGCCGCTAGAGTGATTTTAGATAAAACCTTTTATACACCTACATCAGAAATGTTTCTGCAATTCAAATGGACGCCTTTAAATGACTATTTTATATATAGAACTGTCATCCTTGTTTTTAAAGTCCTGCATGGATTAGCTCCAAATTATTTAGATGTTTTTAAATATGTATATGAAATAAACAGCAGATCTACTAGATTAAGCCAAAGCAACGCACTGTACATTCCGATGGCAAAAACAGAATATTATAGAAGATCTTTTACAATTTATGGCTCGCACATATGAATTGAATTGCCAGAATTTTTAAAGTGTTAACCATCATAACAGTTTTAAATCAGCATATATCAGAAATTATTTTCAGTCTACAAACTATCATAAATGTACCAAACACCACATTGATTTTGTTCAGTTTTATGTAAGTTTTACATTATATCCTGCGTAAATATTATTTTTATTAGACTACACGCTTTTTTTCATATTCTTTAATATTTATTTGTTTCTGTACATACTTTTGCTGTCTGTATAAATGTTTTCAGGACCACAATTTAACCTAGTTTTGTAAACTAATTGTGCTTTTCTGTATAAATAAAGCCTTGATTTTTACCTTTTTTTTCTTTTTTATAATGGCATTTCTGTTCGGTTGTAAAGCCCCCCCCCCCAAAAAAAAAGAGGCCCAGGGGCCACATCGCTCTACTGAGTACTCTGGCTAGGAAAAAGAAGAAACAGTTCAGTCTTCGGGGGGTGGCGGGAGGGGGTTAATTTGAACTTACTTGAATCTATACTCCATAGGGTTGCTTTTGAATTAATATGACAAATAATGGCTTTGCTGTTCTGAAGAAGAAAATTTTTATTGATATGTCCTTTGTGTTCCTGTGTATAACTATTATCCCCTGTTATGGCCCCTCTATTCTCCTCGGGGTCATGAGTTGTAAAAAAAAAAAAATTGAATCTACATTACCTGATCATGCTTCCATTTAAAAATGACTGATCATGGCTTTGCTGTTCTTGAGAAGATTTTTAAAGATTTTTTCTATGTATTTCTATGTAAAACTTTGATCGCCCATTGTGGCCCCATCCTACCCCCCGGCGATCATGATTTGAGAAAACTTGAATCTACACTACCTGAGGATGCTTCTATATAAATATGACCAATCATGGCTTTGCTGTTCTTAAGAAAAAGATTTTTAAAGATCTTTTATTGTGTATTCCTATGTTAAACTTTGATCGCCCATTGTGGCCCCAGCCTACCCCCAGGGTTCATGATTTGTACAAACTTGAATGTACACTACCTCAGGATGCTTCCATATAAATATGACCAATCATGGTTTTGCTGTTTTTAAGAAGAAGATTTTTAAAGAGTTTTTCTATGTATTCCTATGTAACACTTTGATCGCCCATTGTGGCCCCACCCTAATCCCGGGGGTCATGATTTGTACAAACTTGAATCTACACTACCTGAGGATGCTTCCATATAAACATGACCAACCATAGCTTTGCTATTCTTGAGAAGAAGATTTTTAAAGATTTTTCCTATGTATTCCTATGTAAAACTTTGATCGCCCACTGTGGCCCAACCCTACACCCCGGGGATCATGATTTGAACACAATTGAATCTACAATACCTGAGGATGGTTCCTTATAAATATGACCAATCATGGCTTTGCTGTTCTTGAGAAGAAGATGTTTTAAAGATGTATTCCTATGTAAAACTTTTATCGCCCTTTGTGGCCCCACCCTACCCCGGGGGTCATGATTGGAACAAAATTGAATCTACACTACCTGAGGATGGTTCCATATAAATATGACCAATCATGGCTTTGCTGTTCTTAAGAAGAAGATTTTTAAAGATTTTTCCTGTGTATTCCTATGTAAAACTTTGATCACCCATTGTGGCCCTACCCTAACCCCGGGGGTCATGATTGGAACCAAATTGAATCTACACTACCTGAGGATGGTTCCATATAAATATGACCAACTATGGCTTTGCTGTTCTTAAGAAGAAGATTTTTAAAGATTTTTCCTGTGTATTCCTATGTAAAACTTTGATCGCCCATTGTGGCCCCAACCTAACCCCGGGGGTCATGATTTGAATAAACTAGAATCTACGCTACCTGAGGATGCTTCCATATAAATTTCATATTTTCAAGCACAGTTGTTCTTGAGAAGAAAATTTTTAAATGATGCCATTAATTTTTCCCGAATTCATAATTATCTCCCCTTGGAAGAAGGCGTGGTCCTTCATTTGAACAAACATGAATTCCCTTTACCAAAGGATACCATGTGGCAAGTTTGGTTGAAATTGGCCCAGTGGTTCTTGAGAAGAAGATGAAAATGTGAAAAGTTTACGACGACTGACAACGGACAAATTTCGATCAGAAAAGTTCACTTGAGCCTTCGGCTCAGGTGAGCTAAAAACTAAGATCACTTAATTAACTTTTAATAAATTTGACCAGCAATAAAATGTTTGGATTTAGATTTTTTTAAATGTAAAATGAGATTGTGAGTTGATACTCTATTGTACATCATACATTTTCAAAAACTAAATAATTTTAGTCATACCTTCCTGATGAAATTAGCACAATTATGAATCAAATACAGAAACATTATTATAATTTTTTGTTCTTGTAATGTAAACAACCTGCTTCGCGTCCTTCAAGATTAAATGAAGGGTTGCTTGTTATTACTTTGTACATTTGTTATAGAATGGTCAGATTTTGCAAGTATTAATCAATAATTGACAGAATAATTATAAAAATCTTGTTATTTACTCATCATTATGTGGTTAAATTGAATCTTGTCCCAGAGATCATGATTATAGCAACCTTGGAGCTACACTATTTGAGGATACTTATATTTTAATAGGACTAATCATGGCTTTACTGTTCTTGAGACATTTAAGGAAAGAGTTTTCATAAATTTTCCTATGTAAAAATTTTGTTGCCTAATGTTTCCCTGTTCTTAACCCATGATCATGATTTGAAGACTTCAATATACATATAATTCACATAAGTTTCATTATTTTCCAACGAATTAGTATTTCAGAAGGGTTTTTTTTAAACACCGTTTATTTTTAACTTATTTATAAATATCTCTTATTGATATAGGATGTAGCCCTTCATTTAAATAAATTGATTCCCATTCACCCAAGGATGATTTGTACAAAAATTGGGTTAAAATTGGCCTGGTGGTTCTGAAAATGTGAAACATTTACGTAGACGACGATGACATTAATAGAAAATGGACAATTCTTTTATCAGAAAAGCTAACTTCAGTCTTTAGCTTAAGGACCCTCTTTACACCAGTGTAAAATGTTTTTTGGACATTGAGAAAATTATTTTGAATAAAGGTGTAAATATTCAGCTTATCTTTTTAATTTTCAATATATGGTACGTGGCATTTACCACCAGGAAAAATGTTCAAACACAACACAGTATCAGTTAACAGAAATCACTGCTGTTACTTCCATGAAGAAAATATTAGTAAATAACATGTTCAATTAATTTATCTTGGCCTTTCAAAATGTTAAGAATACTTGAATTGATTACAAATTGAGTAATATACTGTAAATTTTTATTTATTGGAATTTAGATCTAAGGGCAGATCACTCTTACTGCAGAAAAATACCATAGAATCAGAACTCTTTTGTGTGCAGTGTAGAGAGGGTTCTTAAGTGAGTTTACAAGAAGCAAATAGGCAACAAGGCTATCTTGAATCACTTTTACTTGCTATTGCTCATCACCAGATTTCTACAATATATTTCTATGTAAAACTTTAATCTACCATTGTAGTCCGAACCTTTCCTAAGAGCTCAGATTTGATCAAGCTTAACTCAATACTACGTGAGAATGCTTTCATATCAATATGACTAAATATTCCTATGATGTTATTGAGTAGGAGATATTTTAAGATAAAGTTTAATTCCTTGTTACTACTATGTTAAAACTTTGATTGCCCTTTATCACTCAAGCATATCCCTTGGATCATGGTTTGTACAAAGAACCATATGCAGTATATGCATATTTTTCTCCCACAAAAGTCATATTTTGAAAATATCTTGAAATGTGTTGAATTGTATATATATTGCATGAAAAATCTAAATTAACAAAAAATATTATAGTTTCGAAGTAGGTTTTTAGCAATTTTTGTTTTTATGACGTCACAGACTATTCGGATTTTGTGTTGTTTTTCAGAAAGAGGAAAAATGGACAAAATTTGTTCAATTTTTACTATAAAATTCAAAGAGTGCAGGCCTGCTCCAGAACAATATTTACATATTTCATTGATATTATCATTCTACACATTATATCAAAATAATTAGTTGGAGCAGACCTGCGCTCGGTGACTTTTACTCAAAAAATTGACGTAATATACACCTTTTCCTGTATAATTCATGGAAATTTTGAATTTTGAATTTCTGACGTCATATCTAACATATGGTGTCATGAATTATGAAAATATTCAGTGCTTTGAAGTCTGCACATATCACCCTGTTTTAGAACATAATTATATATTTCTCGGTAAAATTTTGCATTTGGGGGCAAATATTGGTCATTACTGAAAATAGTTCTTTGAATGTTACGAAGTCTAAGAAATGGAACTTTAACATATGTTTAACTTTTTCTGGCAAAGTTAATCTTGAGAAGATTTATAAACATTCTTCCTTGTGTATTATTATTTCCAAACTTTGCCTATTGTACCCCCCAACAACCCCTTATCCTTCGGTGGACTATGTAATGAAGCTTTCAAATGTTTAACTTTTCTTGCCCAGAGGTACTTAGTTTTGAAAGATGCCATTAATTTTCACTAATTTCCCTGAAAAGGGCATGCTTTCAATTGAATAAACTTGAATCCACTCATCCAAGGATGCTTTATGAAATTGGCTCAGTGGATCCTGTGAAGAGTTTACTGACGGACGAACGAAAACAACCTTAGATCAGAATAGTAAATTTGAGCTTTTGTCTATGATGAAGTAAAACATGCAAAGTTTGATGACTATAAGTTCTTGAGACCTCTTTCATTCCTCCCAAAAAGCTTGTATAAACAACCTGCTTATACGCATGCAAAGAACTTAAATAATTAAATGCTTTGAATTGAATATTTCTGTGTAATTCTCACGTGCACGTACATGTAGATATAATACGATCTATTCTGAACATTTTTCAATGAATCAAATTTTTAATACTGAACATACTGAAAAACTTGAGTAGTTTTTTAGGTCATTTTAGTGAATCAAAAGACTTCCTAAATGTTATCGTGTATGATTTTAATAAGTAATTTTTTAAGATGAGTATAATTATATTTTCTTACGAGCATCCATATTTACAGCATGTATTTCACGCAACTTACATGTTTCCTGCTTTAACCTATCACTTCGGTGTAGGATCGTTCACAATCGCCCATTCCATACTCATAAAATGTATTTTATGTAAGTTATATTATTTTTTTTCTATAACTTATCACTTCAGCATAACATACACTCTTGTGCAGGCTACTTAAATTCTATGAATAAAAACTACACATTCAATAGTCTGTTGGAAAATCGAAGTGATTTATAACTCTAAATAGTTCAACGGTAAAGGATTACATAAATTTTTATATACTATGTTATTTACAGAAATTATGTATTACAAGATTGGATATGTCCCAAACACCCCCATCCCCACCCACGCCCTTTTCTGTAACTACCACAACGCCAGCACATGTAGTTTATCAATTCAAAATGACAAGGAACAAGACCTTTTTTTCTTCAGTTTCTACATTCGCTGCTGAAGAGCTTAACCTGAATAACATCTGTCGTGTCTTTTATTGATTTATATTTATATTGAAAATAATTCTTGTCATTCAGTTAATCTTCAATATTAAAAAAAATTAAATTGCTATGCACGACGGTGTAATCAAATAAACTTTAAAAATACCCAAGAAAATGTACATTCGTTTTGAATTAATATCTTTATCTGAACTTAACACGTTTAATTTAAGATGAGAATTTACTTTCTTTAACAGGGAACTGTATAATAATACGGCTAAAATTACGTGGTAAAGAAGGGAAACAGATTGTGGTGTTGTGTGACCAGTTGAATGGGACTCTATCTGTAAAGTTTATGTGTAAAAGTGTAACGAATTAAGACTACCAGTAACTTAAGATTAAGTAAAATATCATAATTTTTTCTTCTTACTTGTTTTTCTGTAAGCTTTGTTGTCTATGATGAAAAAGTCATTGTGTGGACTGAGGCCTATACAGGATCTCACGATGTCAGGTCTCGCGTGCACATCGCGTTTCCTGACCCAGGTCTTGTATTGTACCATGTCATGCAATTTATATCTGTAATGCACAGCATCCCCTTCTCTTTTTAGATCCATTAGAAATTCTTCTCTTTCATCTTCACTATTCTTTAGTATTTGGTTTGTAACATTCACTGTTAAAGAAAAAGATAAATATTTAAGGAATTACTGCCTGATTTGTTGAGATTGCAAGGGCATCACCAACAGTTTAAAAGTGGGGGTAATTTTAACTTTTTAAGATTATCAAGGAGAAACATTTAAACAGGTGAATATTTTATACAAATATTATACCCAAGTATACAAGTGAGTAACTGTAATCAGAAACAACATCAATATAAAACCCACTGAATTATTTGATTTAAAAACTTATACTTATATCACACTTTTGAATTTAATTTTATTCATTTGAGACATTTTCTGATATTTGAAAATAATTATATTTCTTAACGTTGACTTACGTATTTGGTATATCTTGTCACATAAAGCCGTGTCCTCCATGGTGACGTGAGTCAGTATGTTCATCTGTAGACGAAATATGAGTAAGTTATCCCAAACAAGACTAATGACACACTTCTCACCAGGTTTTCTGTTGTATCCCTCTGATCTCAGGTACACACTGGCTGTGTCATAACTACTGTAAAGGAATGGTATATCACTGTTTATTGATGCTATTCTATACATTGTCTCATCCTTTGTGTCCTCCGTTATCTTGTCCTGATCTTCCCAAAAGTAATCACGTGACTTCAGTCTGTCCAGAGTCTGCTGTGCTTCCTCACTTGTTACAGGATTCTCTTTACCATACACTATCTGTCGTAAAACATTAAGCAAGTCCAGCCACTCTGTGTCAGTGAAGTCAGGAGGACCAAAATCAGAACACAGGAAACAATATAACACGGACACCTCGTCATCAGTCAGTGTGGAGAACTGATCTAGAAAATGTAATGAATAATAAATCATCAATAGTTTTAGAAAAAATGTTACATTTTGCAAAGTAAAAGCAATAATTCGCATTACAATTACGAGAAAACTAAATCGAAGACATATTTTTTTACATAGATTTTTCGGAAATCATCTCTGTGTGAGATTACCAAAAGGGGAACAATTTCGTCCGCACCATTAAAAAATTACTGACAGTTTTCTAGAAGAAATCTTGCCTGAAAACGAGTCAAAAATGACGTCTTCCCTATAGAATTCAATGGAATAGCGTCGAAAATGTTACAATAACGATGGCATGTTTGGGATTTAATAACGCAAAAGCGATGCAGACGAATTTTATAAAATTTTCAGAGAATGTACAACAAAAGTAGGAGATTCAAATAACTAATTTTCATAATATGTTTTCGAGCAATTTTTAAAGGTCACCAACCCCGCGACCTACGTTAAGCTCAGAGGGATATATAGAATCAACGTAGGAATGAAAATAAATATTGATAATTGATAAAACGTCGACCATATATCAAGATCTTCAATTGAAGGCAACAGCGAGAGACTTTCTCTTTTTATGTAAAAAAAAAATTTTGGGATAAATTCTGTTTCATATAAATACAAAAACGCCTAAAAATTGGATGAAAGAAAAAATTATACCACATAAATGAATAGCTCTTAACACACAAATATTTTACGGAACTCCTACAACATCGTTTTGCAGATTCAAGAGAAGATTTCAAAAGTATTTCAAAATAAAAGTTCTTTTCTTTGTGCTATATACTCGACAGTATAATTGGAATTTCGATTATTTGACATTTCTAAGAATCCCATATGAACAATAATGAAAAGCTTTTATTTTCACCCGTGATCGTGTTCAATTTGTAAGCTTACGCATATTCAGGACCGGATATATAAGTTCTGTCTAATGTCAGTGTGTTTTAAAGCTTTTTGAAAATGCTATCGTAGCTCGGGTGTCTAAGCGAATGTGAGATGCTTGTCGCATATTTGCAATGTATTTTTGTTTCATTCCTTCTCATATTCGATATCGTAATATTCAAACATAAGGATGTTAATATTTACTTATTTTCATCGATATACCATTGATGTGATTGATCTAGGTGAAAACTTATAAACGCCATGCATGTTTCATGAAACCATTGCAAATATATATGATTTTTTTCTCACTTTAAATAGATTTTTACCTGATATCTTTGTCTTCCACACATTGTATTTGCCTAAATAATCTACAAAAAAGTATCAAAATAACTAAAATTGATATGTTGATAAATCGATACATAAGTATCTGTAGAAAAATGTTTGAGCTCTGTTATTGAAAAGTAATCAAGTGTCAATACCGAAGTTGCATAGTAGCCGTTCCCTAGGCATCTTTCCCCACTAAACAATGACTATTTAGCAGTAACACCCACCCCACCCCACACCACCTCCGAGAAAAATGGATATTTAATATTTATCTCCAAGGAAAAATGGCTATATAGTCAGTTCCCTTCTTTTATAGCCAGATAGCCCCGGGAAAAACATCTAGTAGTATCTATTGCATTTTCCCAATTCTTTTCTCTCCCGGGTACTTTAATGACAGGCCATTCCTTAAATAAATTTCAAAACATGAAAAGTCATCCAACCTCTTGAATAAAAAATACATTTATTGTTTTTGTTTTGTCAAAACTATTTATTAGTTTCTAATGACTTATTCAGATGAACTGTTGAATACGATATTCCCAGCAGGCGCGCAACGTTGTTTCAACATTGAAAGTAGATGGAATATAAGTTGCAACGTTGAGCAACTATAGTTTAACATTGTTTCAACGTTGAGGTTTCAACGTTGAATTCTCAACCTTTTACAACGTTGAAACAACAATGAAGATGCAACATATTTTCAAAGTTGAATGTCCATCGATATATCAACGTTGAAACAACGTTGAAGATTTAACATATTTTCAACGTTGAATCCTTAACCTTTTTACAACTTTGAAACAACGTTGAAAATGCAACTTATTTTCAACGTTGAATGTTCGTCGATATTTCAAAGTTGAAACAACGTTGAAGATTCAACATATTTTCAACGTTAAATATTTGCGGTTATTTTAAGGTTGAAGCAATGTTAAAAATGCAGCATATTTTCAACTTTGAATGTTCGTTGATATTTCAACGTTGAAATAACGTCGAGGATGCAAGATATTTTCAACGTTGAAAAAAGTGGGGAAAATTAAATGTTGAAACAACGAGTAATGAGCACCTTATTTTTCAAAGTCAAAAGAGTAAGGGATATTGAACGCTAAATCAATGTAATTTTTTGCTATACTGGTATATACATGTATGCATTGTTAGAAAATGTCATGATTATTCACAACAAATGAAATGCATTATGAATTAATTTATATAAATTTCAAAAGAATTTTGCGTACAGCACTGTAATAAAATGTTTAATATGAGTTAATATGAAGTATATGACATCTACATTCAACTCTTAACTGTAATTGCATTGTTTCAAAATGTTTATTTGTAAATTAATTGTGAATGCAGTGCTTTTGCATAAATGAAATAAACTTTTTTTATGCCTAAAATAAGCTTTTTATAAATAATCATTATTATATTGACATCTTTATCTAATACTTCACTGTAATTCCATGTTAATATAAAATTAATAAAAAATAATAATTTATTCCAAATTAGTGTAATCTAATTAAAATTAGACTTCTTAGATCCGCCGCCGTATTCTCTGCACAGAATGTATACGGAGCGGATCTAAGAAATCTGATTTTAATTAAATTGTGCTTTTGTTGCATTATGAAAGAAAAAAAGTAAACTGTATTAGATATTTACTATTATCTTTCTCATCACAAAATTAAAAACTATCAAAATTAACATGTTACAAAAGGGTTTATCAATTTCCAAATAACAATTAACCCCGGTCAGTTTATTACTTAAGATCCACTCCCCAAATTTATCTTCAAGGCATCTGATAAGGAGTGGTTCTGGCTTAGCTGGTCAGTTTCAGTGTCATGATAACCTTGTTATGCAATTTTCTTGCCGGGCAGAGTTTGCAGCTTGTCTAGATCAAAATTTAAATTCAACTGATGGACAAGAAGTGCGCGTCTTCTTGCTGTTCATATATAATATATTTTACAAGCCATGCACAAGGATCAAGGCCGGATAATCAACTTCTGCTCAGTAAGTATAATTTCCTTTTCATGGATTTAAAAGAAACTTTAGATTTTCTAGTACCCCATACATCATTTTATTCTTGTTTTGTAAGCATATTTGTAATCTGCGGGTAAAACTTTAATACTTTGCAATTACCAATGCCTTTATCCTTACAACTTATTTTGAATGGAGACAATAACCTTACTTACAAAAAAAAATATTGCAGTATTCAAATCTGTTCATGAATTTATTACACCTACAAAGAGATTTGCATGATAATTAATGTTCAAACACAACACATTATTGGTGAACAGAAATCACTGCTGTTTACTTCCCTGGAGAAAATACAAGTAAACAACATGTTCAATTACGCAGCTAGGATAAGGACGCCCATGAAATATACGCCTTAACATATTCAGGGAAAATGAATACAATTTTAATAATTTTTTAACAGCATTAGTTTGGATAAATGTAATTTGTGGTGTTTGCACTTATATCGGGTCTCTGCTGAGTTCGGCCAAAGCGACATCGCTTACATCAGCTGTTTGTCAAGTGACAGTTTTAAAATTAGAACATATATGTACTACTACAAAGATAGGAAAAGTTCCGCGATATACGGGCATTTTTCAGCTATAAAATTTATTCTGTTTTCTTTGAAAACAAGATGTGTTTGTGAAACACTGATGCCCCCGTATGGCAGCTTATGGCGAAGGTTAAAGTGTCTCAAATGCAAGTCAAAATCCAGACCAAAAGACAAAAAAATGTTGGTACTCAAAGAAAGGTCTTATCTCGGGGAATATACCTGTGAAAATTGAAACACCTAGCTGCAACTGTTCAAAAGTTATGGCGAAGGTTAAAGTTGTTTTAAAAGTAAGTAAAACGTCAAGTTCAAGGTCAAAGTGGTTGGTATCCAAAGGAAGGTCTTGTCACAAGGATTACATATGTGAAGTATGAAAGCCCTAGCACCAACCATTCAAAAGTTATGACCAAGGTTAAAGTTTTTCAAAGTAGGTCAAACTTCTATGTCAAGGTCAAAGGGTCAAAGTGGTTGGTATCCAAAGGAAGGTGATGTCACAAAGATTACGGTAGTGAAGTATGAAAGCCCTAGCTCCAACCATTCAAAAGCTATGGCCAAGGTTAAAGTTTTTAAAAAGTAGGTCAAACTCCTAGATCAAGGTCAAAGAGGTTGATATTCAGAGGAAGGTCTTGCCACAAGGAATACACATGTGAAGTTTGAAGCCCAAGCAGCAACTGTTCAAAAGTTATGGCCAAGGTTAAAGTTTTTCAAAAGTAGGTCAAACTCCAAGGTCGAGGTCAAAAGGTCAAAGTTGTTGGTATCCAAAGGAAGACCTTTTCACAAAGAATACACATGTGAAGTTTGAAACCCCAAGCACCAACTGTTCAGAAGTTATGGCCAAGGTTAAAGTCTCATGAAATTTTGCAAAAGTGGGTCAAACTCCAAGGTCAAAAGGTCAAATATGATGGTACCCAAAGAAAGGTCTTGTCACAAGGAATACACAAGGAAAATATGAAAGTCATAGCTCCAACCAGTCAAAGGTTATGGGCAAGGATAAAGTTGACAACAGACAGACAGATAAACAGACAAACAGACAAATGGACAAACAGACAAACAGACAGACAGGACAAAAACAATATACCCCGGGATCTTTCGATCCGAGGGCATAAAAATTCCTTAACACGAAAAGAGCTGGGAGCAACTTCCTCATGCTCGGGAATTGTTTAAAATTTAGCCGTCTTTCTATAAACTCCAGTCAAAAATGTAATTCGCATTGGAATAATGTTACTTTACGAAATAAATCAACAATGCACAGCCAGCTCCCAACACTTTTCAGAATAGTTGGAATAATAGCTACACGTGTTTAAAAATTCAGAATTTATAGTGAAGTGGATATCATTGAATTTTTGATATTTTTGAGGGGCTGGACCTGTGATGTCATTCTAGCACGTTACTGCACAAATGTGCTCCCTACGGCTTTATAAAAAGTCTACACATTATCAATTTAGTTTGACAATAAAATGTGAATTAATATATTGCAGAATATGTCTCTCTTTTGGTCCTACTACGCGTGTTTCGTATTTATTTTTATTTTTACAAGCCACGATAAAAGCTTGATCCACGCCTCAAGTACAGAGAAACTGCGTGTCAAACTAAGAAATGACGTCATCTCAGTAAGTACAGCGAGATCAAGCTGGCTTTCATTCTACATACGCTTAGTGCTATTATGGCAAGATAAGTTGCACATCCATTTATCTTTATAATATTTATGATCGAAAGTATTTAGTGTGTTTTAAAAAGTACATATAGTATTTATTCATCG
Source organism: Saccostrea echinata (assembly GCF_033153115.1). NCBI lineage: Eukaryota > Metazoa > Mollusca > Bivalvia > Ostreida > Ostreidae > Saccostrea > Saccostrea echinata. The sequence goes on along the minus strand of NW_026889799.1, from coordinate 2,289,143 downwards.
AGATTCATTTGTATTGTTTTAACGTGACGTCATAATAGCTTTACCGAACCTCTGCATAGGCTGACGAATATATGGGAGTCCTTAACCTAGCTGCATAATTTATATCTTGGCCTTTTAAAATGTTAAGAATACTTGAATTGATTACAAATTGAGTAACAGACTGTATATTTTTATTTTTTGGACTTTAGATATAAGGGCAGATCACTCTAACTGCAGAAAAATACCATAGAATCAGAACTCTTTAGTGTGCAGTGTATAGAGAGTTCTTATATTGTCAAACCACAGAACCAACATCTATTTATGTGTTCTTATTAACTTTCACATTTATTCCTGTATTATTTTTGTTAGTCATATATGGTGAACTGCAAACATATATTGCATTATCAGCTCACTTATAATTAATTTTCTATTCATTTTGTCTTATTTCTATATTTATAGTCATACAGTTCTGAAATATAATTCTTTTCATTAATTCCAAGTATAAGAACATATACTTTTGTTTGTTTTTTAAAGAATTATTCATGTATATTTTTATCATTTGAAATAACAAGAAATCAAATAAATGACTTTTACATCATTATCTCTTTTAATAGTAGGCGTTGCATTAGAGGATGGACCTTCACGTTCATTTCTTTCCGACCGACGAGTCATTTTGTGGGATTTACATGTAACTATGCGCGTGATTTAAAATCAATGGATCCGCCACTTTGTGGAACTTAGTTTTAGACATATGCATGATATGATGAACCCGGATATGATTACTGTGTCCCCTTTTCACTAGGAAGATAAATTGTGTTAAACAGTGATTTTTGAGATTCGGTGATTGGATCCTTCATTTATGTTTGTTTTTAAAATACAGTATAACGATCGCACTAACACACAACACACCGTCATGCTATCGCATCTAGACACAACACGTCGTCTCGTTAACACACAATATTTACATTAGCTGTGCTTTTCTACTAAGCCAACTAAGAAATTTATTTGAAATCTATTTTGTGTATACTCACGCGTAGATATATACACGGAAGACCTCGCGCTTAAGTGGAGTGAGGCTACAGAGACGTTAAAAAATTTGACGATATAGGGCAGCGAGAAATTCAAACATTGAGTATTTTTTAGGTCACCTGAGTAAACTCAGATGACATATTGCTATCTGTTTTTGTCCATTGTGGTGCGTCGTGCAATTTTGGAACATAGCATCTATGCTAAAATTTGTGAATTTCATGGCCCCAACCCATTTGGGGCCTGAGAGGTGGAACCAAAACCACTATAATTAATGCAATATTTAAAAATCTTCTTCTTTACTCCTGCACATCAAGCGGTCAAACTGTTCGCATGATTGTAATGGGGATTTAGCCCTGTACCAAAATTGTGAAATTCATGGCTCCAGGTCAAGGGTTCTGTTGCTAGAATGGGGCTCTGTTGAATATATAGTGAAAATGCATTATTTCTTAAGAAATCTTCTCCTCTGCTCCTGGGTATTATGCAAACAAACTAAATGCATAATTATGATGAGGAATGATACCTCTTCCAAAATTGTAAATTTCATGGCCCCTTGGTCAGGGGTTCTAGTGTAAGTGCGGTGCTCTAATGATTATATCGTGAAAATGCATTATTCCTTTAAAAATCTTCATTTCTGGTCTTGGTGTTAAGCAGATAAAACAAATAAATAGTTATTTTTCATATTTTCTCCATTCCTCCTTAACACTGTACTTTAAAATGAGCCAACAGAACTTACAGAAGTATCCGCATCTTTGAAGTTATGCATCTAGTTTTTATGCGGAATTAATGTGAATTACCTATTATTCTCAACAACCTGTATTTGCAATTCACCATTTTTTTATATGAATTGTCGTATTCATGCCATCGTCCTTCAGTACATTCAGTACTTTGATGTCAATAAAAATGGAACTCGTAAATTTACCGATTGTCCGATTATATCAAGCATTCTGAGAGTATTGCATTAGCAATACTAGTCCCCTACCGGCAAGTGTAATCTGGTTCCCATTAAGAATTGAAAATGTCATAATTCCGTCAAAAATTAATGAAGCGGGACGAAATGCAAACTTGATCTATAACTAATCAAGGTAAAGCCACATACCAAAAATCAGCTCAATATCTACAAGCGTTTAGAAGAAAATTGCGGAAAACCCGTAAAAATTGAAAAGGCCGTAATTCCGTCAAAAATCAATGAAGCGGAACGAAATGCAAACTTGATCTGTAACTCATCAAGATACACTCACATACCAAAAATCAGCTCAATATCTGCAAGCGTTTAGGAAAAAAGTGCGGAAAACCAAGTGGGACAGACAGACAGAGGGACAGACAGACAGACAGACAGACAGACAGACAGACAGACAGACAGACAGACGGACGGACAGACAGACAGACAGACAGACGGACAGACGGACGGACAGACTCAGAGGAAACCTATAGTCCCCTCCGGTTTCACCGGAAGGGGACTAATAAGGAGGAAACGCCGGAAGTGACTGGTCTGGAGGGGATGCTTACTTTCCGGGGCACTTGATCCCGCCTCTGAAAGTTTTTAAGAGGTCAGTATTTGCTCTGCTACATTTTTTATTGTTTCAATGGACTTTTAAGGTTTATTACTCTAGATTCCGATATCCGCTTTTATGATTTATGTCAAAGCTATATTACTGTCAAGATATATCTGGCCCGGGAAAACGTTTTCTTCCTCTTAATGCCGTAAGTGTTTGAGTCAAAAAATCTTCCTTCATTATTTTAATTAGACAATTTATGTAAGAAGAAAATTTTTATCTGAGTTTGGATCTGAAAAATTGATATAGATTTCTTACCTTTTTCAGGAAAAGTAATTGATGTTTTCTGAACTTTCTCTGAAATTACACACAACAAATTAAAGAAAAAAACAACTATGGACACGTTAACTCAATTGAGCATAAATCTATAAAACGTATTCTGTGAATAATTAATGAATACCTAATATTGCTAAAACTGCAGTTTCAATATTCTAGTTTTGAGCACAAATATTCCATATCTATAATCGAGGGTATTCTTTTATATGTTACAGTAAATATTTGAAATCAGGAATTTCATGTATTTCCTAAACCATTCAGTAAATATATGTATTTACTAGCCATTTTAGGAAATTCATTTTAATTACTGAATAGCTATGAAATTCATGCATTTACTGGAAAAAGTTAGCCAATTTTACACGTTTTTACTGAACTAAGTAGGATAACTATACATATGCTTTAAAACAGTAAATATACAAATACTAGAATGCTTTTTTTTTTTTACAAAACTGACGTTATACATTAATTTCCTACTCTGGGCAAGACTCAGTGTATCGTCTTTCTAAAATTTCATTAAAGGAGGAATGCTTTAATGTATTTCCATCCTCCTGCGAAGTCATAGGTTTTACAGAATTTTTTATTAAATCAAATTCATACCCAAAAGAAAAATATCTTGGAAGAATGCTTTTCAGGTGTGATGAAAAATATTGTTAATTAAAAGAATCTTAAATTTTAAAGAATGTGTATTTTTTATTGTTTTCAGATCAATTATCAATCTTTTACAAATATTGCTAAGGGCTATAACTCGTGTATCCTCATTCAGGCATATTCTTTATTGTACTTCTAATATAAAATGGATTCCCTGTATTCATAATTCAAATATATTTATAAAGAAGCAATTATTTTGGAGCTTTCGTCATCAGAATGATGTATTTGAATTTTTACATGATTTTTATTATAAAATTTATTAAAAATGTACTTTTTTTTAATACTTACTTATACAGTACTTCTGTTTATTAAAGTCTTACATCTAGAATAGGAATTTCATGTATTTCCTAAAATTCAGGAAATACATATAATTCCTGATTACAAATATTTACTGTAACATATATATCGCCCTCTGTATATTTCACATTGACAGCCTTGACAAGATATATATATATAAATTGTCTTGTCCAACTAATCAATTTAAGAGTTAATGATAGATATGAATATTGGATTAGATGTTACATTATTTTTGAGATGTTTTTTTTTTTTTTTAATGGTAGATAATTTCAGTTCCCAAAATTATATAGATTCATGTACAAAAACAAACAGTGACAGAGAAGATGAAAAAAATGATGTCAGATGTTAATCTTGATATAACATTTAATAAATTTCTAGCAGCTGCTAAATTTGGCTTTTTTAGCGGTTTCGAATAAATTATAATCGCTTAATATGCACCCTTACGTTTAAAGACATATATTTACATTTGCCAATGTCTTTCCTTATATAACAATACTAATAAAATTGAACTTCAATTTTGAATGACATGCAGTTGGTCACATGATAAGACTTTCTTGCATATGGAAAGCTAACTGCACGAGCCATTTGGAAAATTCCGATTGTGACATAACATGACGTCGTAAGTACGTTATGTTGCATTTCCATAACATAGTCTAAGTAGTGCCTATTTTCCCTTGTAACACGAATAAAAGTAAAATATAAACATAAGGAATAAAATATCATTTTTTAGAGTTGACATGAAGTCGGTACTTGATTAAATCTACTATAACGCCCTTCGAGCGTTGTAGAATTTGATCACGTGACCGACCTCATGCCATATCCCAATGAAACTCTAACAAGAGGCCCAAGGGCCTTAACGGTCACCTGAGTATAATACAACAATTTAGAAGTTAAATACACTGACAGATGAAGCTTTTTTGCCCTAAAGCAAGAGAAGTAGGAAGATCAGGATCAACAAAATAATTAGTCTAGTATTCAGTATCAACTCATAAATTAAGTTCTAATCTGTGCTCCACTTAACACTAACACCATGCAGACTATTAACAAACTATTAGTGCTTCTGTACTATTTTTAAACCCATATTAAGACCTCTAGCATTGACCTCTCTTATGGTCTTTGAAGAACTTTTAATAAGATAAGTTATTTTTGTCTCATTTTTATTTATCTATTACTTACAGGTCTACCTGATTATTAAAACTAAGAAAATACTTTTTGAATTATATGATAAACATTCTTGCATAATTATTTTATTCTATTTACCTTTCAAATACATTATTCTGTTCGAAGCTCCCATTTTCATCATAGCTAAGCAATTTATTTATCAGCTCAATGCTAAGGAGCAGACAGGATTAATTAATGATTAATTAATAGAATTAATGCTTTTTCACTATATAATCAATAGAGCCCCCCCCCCCTTCCTCAAGAGCCCCAAAAACTGAAGCCACATATTTAAAAATTTTGGAAGAAGCATCTTTTCCTATCATAATCATGCACTTAGTTTGTTTAAATAATCTCCAATAGCAGAGAAGATTTTCAAAGAATCAATGCATTTTCACTATATAATCAATAGAGCCCCGCCCTAACACCAGAGCCCCTGATCCTCGGGCCATGAAATTCAAAATTTTTGAAAAGGCACTTTTGCTCATCATAACTATGTACTTAGTTACTTTATTTAATACCCAGGAGCACAGAAGAAGATTTTCAAAGAATTTATGCTTTTCACTATATAATCTATAGAGCCCCGCCCTAACACCAGAACCCCTGACCCTGGGGCCATGAATTTCACAATTTTGGAAGAGGTTCTCTTGGTCATCATAACTATGTACTTAGTTACTTTATTCAATACCCAGGAGCAGAGAAGAAGATTTTCAAAGAAATTATGCTTTTTCACTATATAATCAAAAGAGACCCGCCCTAACACCAGATCCGCTGACCCTCGGGCCATGAATTTCACAATTTTGGAAGAGGCTCTCTTGGTCATCACAACTATGTACTTAGTTACTTTATTTAATACCCAGGAGCAGAGAAGAAGATTTTCAAAGAATAAATGCACTTTCACTATATGATGTATATAGCCCCACCCTGGGGCCAGAACCCCTGACCCTGGGGCCATGAATTTCACAATTTTGGAAGAGGCACTCTTGCTCTTCATAACTATGTACTTAGTTACTTTATTTAATACCCAGGAGCAGAGAAGAAGATTTTCAAAGAAATAATGCACTTTCACTATATGATCTATATAGCCCCACCCTGGGGCCAGAACCCCTGACCCAGGGGCCATGAATTTCACAATTTCTGAAGAGGACTTCTTGCTCATCATAACTATGTACTTAGTTACTTTATTCAATACCCAGGGGCACAGAAGAAGATTTTCAAAGAATTAATGCATTTTCACTATATAATCAATAGAGCCCCGCCCCAACACCAGAACCCCTGACCCTGGGGTCATGAATTTCACAATTTTGGAAGAGGCACTCTTGCTCTTCATAACTATGTACTAAGTTACTTTATTTAATACCCAGGAGCAGAGTAGAAGATTTTCAAAGAAATAATGCACTTTCACTATATGATCTATATAGCCCCACCCTGGGGCCAGAACCCCTGACCCTGGGGCCATGAATTTCACAATTTTGGTAGAGGGCTCAATGCTTATTACAATGATGCCAACAGTTTGACTGCTTGATCTCCTGGAGTAAAGAAGAAGATTTTTAAAGATTGCATTATTTTTGGTGGTATAGCCCCAACCCTCAGGCCCCAGGGGGGCAGGGACCATGAAATTCACAATTTTTGTTCCCCTTCACCCATAGATGCTATATGCCAAATTTGGTTGAAATTGGTTAAGCGGTTTCAGAGAAGAAGCTAAAAATGTTCAAATGTTAACACACGACGCACGACGCACGCCGACGGACGAGAACGGATAGCAATAGGTCACCTGAGTGACTCAGGTGACCTAAAAATGATATTTTATTTTTTAAATATCGTATGTAGCAGGAAAGGATGAAATGTATGGCTACCGGTAGACTAAGAATCGAACCTGGGACCCCTGTCACAATTCATGCCCATAATTGTTTCCATATATTTTATAATCATACTGTTAATATTTATCACCCAATATGTTCTCCATACTTTTAAGTTTGTTCAGCAGGATTTACCCGGTGATTTAAATCCCGTGCTATTCAGAAATCAGATCGGGCGTAGCAATTGACCAGAGCTGTCGTGTGTTAGACAGCTCAAGTTTTTCCCCCATCTGTTCATATGTTTTATTATATTTAATGTCCAGAGGTCCACCTATTCTGGGTAAGTGTATTTTATTTATTATCATTAGTTATATGGTTTATTGACCATTTTTATTCCTGAAATGGCCACAGAACTTTGATCTATATTTTCATTTGTAAGTTAGATTCAAAGAAGTATTTGCTCATGTAATGTATATATATTATAAGCAAAAGTATAAGTGTTTTAGTATATGTGTTGTATGTACAAAATATGGCGTATAGTATTCATCTTAAAGTAAAGTTATTGTCTACAAGTAGTACACTTAGTCTATGTGTGAACGTAAAAGTTCTGTAAAGTAAAATGAGATATACGTACAGTGCAGTGAAATGCAACTTAGAATATGTATAATGCAGTAAAATGCACCTTAGTGAATGTACAGTAAAATGTGAAAGTATTAGCAAAGTATATTAAGTGTATTATGTCCGTATCTAACTTTGATTTATATTATAGGTCCCATTATGCATTGAGTCATTGAGCCATTAAGCCATTAAGATTTAAGACATTTAGGGCCATTCATGCTGATGGAACCATTGTACAAATCGCGTGTGTTTGTAAACACTGTAAATAAAGAACAATTTTATCAAAACTCTATTCTAATTTTGGAAGCCGCCAGCCACGTGACAAACCCTGCATCACAAGTCAGATGCTCTTCTTACTAAGCTACACAATCCAATATCCACGGCCGAAATCATTACATTCCTCCTTCCGTAAATTGTCTTCGTCCTCGAATGCACAACACAAGCTCTTGTTTGCCCCTGGCAGGACTTTCACCTGCAAGTTTAGGGATAACCAAGGGCACCAAATCTGTAGCAGGAAAGGCAAAAATGTATGGCCGGACCGGGAATCGAACCCGGGATCCCTGCTTCACTAGTCAGGTGCTCTATCTACTGAGCTACAGAGGCCAATATCCACGGTCCAAACCGTTACATGTACGGTTACCTGATAAGAGGGAGTGGGTTTTTTTTTTTTTTTTTTTTTTTTTTTTTTTTTTTTTTTTTTTTTTACTAAGGGTGTTATTTACCTAGAGAGCCGTAAACTCAAGATGCCAATATAATTCGTTAGTGTGACCAAGTAATTCCATATATTCTATTTAGGCGAGTATCGAACTCACTTTTGTAAACTTATTTTTTATTCGATGATTTGAATCAAGTCAGTGAGATTCTAACATTTTGCAAAGGCTTTTGTCGAACACTCTTTTGTAATCTTATACCTGACTGGTGCATTCTTTAAATCAACTCAATTCAGTTGCGCAGTAGATCTGAGTATAAATACACAGGTTCGATTAGAATTACTTTCAAAGATGGAACACCTCTTGGTCGTGCTGTTCATATAGGTAGTTGCATTTGTAACACTTTTCTTTTTCATAACTTATGATGTTATTTTTCATTTTCTATCTATTTGACATTATATTTTTTCTAATGGGTAGAATAATTTATGTATATTTTTTTCTAGACACTAATGCCATTGCCGTTTGTTTGCAGTTAAATAAAGATTATAAACGTGAACCTGGTGTTGTTCTTCTGCTCGGTTACATATGGCGCTGCGCGCAGTTCCTTAAGGACATACGCAACGTACATTTCCTACTGATAATTTTTCAAGATATTTTTAATTAAAGATTATAGTGCCATCAAATGTTCGTAGACAAAAAATCAGCATGCATTACCAGGGGTTTTGGAAAGATATCAATTAATGAAAATTCTTCAGACTTCAAAGAAAAATGCACAAATATTACTGAACATATATTCTAGATATTTTGTTTATCCAAAGTTGTTTTAGAAGAAGTGTACAACAGCATATATAGACATAAAAATGTAGCACACAGTTCCTTTAAGTAATGGAACTCTTCAACTCCAGGGGAAAAGACAATAAAGTACAAACTACGTTGCGTATGTCCTTAAAACGTCAATGGCAAAGCACGCAAGGTCCGAGGATTGATACACCTGAACGACTACAAACTACGGAGGTCGTCGGGGGAAACCTTTTTGAAGCGACGAAAAACTATGACGGACGATAGGGGAAATCATTCCATGAGACGACGATCAAGATGGCTGGCGGTGTACCAGGGCGTCGATGTATGAACTGAACTTTATTTTTTTTTTTTTAATTGGATGTTTAAGTTATCATTTACATTTGACATTTATTTATAGAAAATAAGTTTAATAAATAAAAAGGTGTTACTTCAGGTAAGGGTTTTTTTAATTGATTTTTTTTTAAATTAGTAATTGTGAAATTATGAGCAAAATGAATAAGAGGGAATTACTAAAACGTGTTCATGAGCTTGAAATGGAGTTATTGGAATGTGATTCAATTAAGGAATGTTTTAAAGTTTTGTGTGATTTATTCGTGTAAATAACACAGACTTGTCACGTAGGCATATTTTATGAAGCGCGCTATGTATATGTCCACTGCTGAAAAATGTTATCTTATTTATTCGCATCTTAGGGGTGAAACTAAGGATGAAAGCAAATTTCGCTCAGATATTCGCTCAGAGCCAAATGAAATGTAGGAATGCTTACATAAAGCCTTCGGTGATGGGGAATCCATTACTATACTACAGAAAAATTTCTTTGGTTGCAAACAAGGAGAAAACGAGTCTATCCGAATATATTCCAATACATTACTGGATTTATTCCAAAAACGTTATTCGTAAGGATTCATCGTCAGATACAAGGAACGCACATTATGTGAACATTTCTCTGAAAATCTTAGAGATACACACGTCAGGAGAAAAATAAAGAAAATATTACGTAAATCAGAAGATTGTGATTTCTACGCATAACAGGAGGAAGCCATATTATTGGGCAAAGAAGGTGTAAAAATGCCTAATTCGAGATCGGTACAAAAGAAAACTGGAAGTGAAGATTCACCTTCGTTCAACAAGCTTATGTGTGCTATTGAACAACAACAAAAACAAACTAGAATGTCTGCTATTGCAAGCAATAGCGTATGTCGCCCCGAATTGGCTTTATTAGGTATGGTCTAAAAGTGTATTATTCTGGTGGGGTTTTTTTAAGAAGCTTTTAAAAACATATGGTCCAGTTGCTGGGATGGACTACCGACTCTTGGATTGTGGAGGAGATAATAGTTTTGACAGCCAGGATTGGTAGATTAATAAACATTTTGATTTCCTCAAAAACCTGTTTTTTTTTTTTGTTTTTTTTTTTATTTCTGATTGGTGAACATGAAATACATCAGAACACAGATGTTTATACATGTAATTAACACTAACATATCCGGAGAACTGGATTGTATTGAAGAAATAATATCGCTAGTTTTTAGTCACTACTGATACCGAAAATGATTTAACTTATACAAGTGGTTTATAATAAGAAGAAGTAATCGTAAATAAGATGATTTACACACAGGCAACAGAAAAAGCATCACGGCAGCGGAATATAAACTCATATATTAGGGAAACTTGATTTACAAAAAATAAATTTTATATCTCTGTGCATCAGTACAGAAATTCGACGATTAACTAATTGAATCAAAGGCAACCATATTTTCATGAAAATTTATTTTGGGTCTTTATTAGTAGATTTAAAGTCGATTAGAGGTTGAATTCGGGTTAAGAGAAATATTTTATGTTGTTATTCTGGGTGAGGCACGCGCGGGTGTGTGTAAGGGGGGGGGGGGGGGAGGAGTAGAAATGTACAATAACTTTTTTGACTTTACATGAATTAGTTAACAGAATTTTATTTGAAAACTGTATGTGAAAATAAAGCATTACTCAAGAACAAAAATTTTCAGAGAAAAACGACACTTATCAAAAATATACTTGCTGCATACACTCTAAGGAATGTCAAAAATTGTGGTTTTAATATATTTTATTATAGTTGTGCAAGTTCATTTCATTTCTTAAAGTAAGGTAGCAATGCTCAATAAATGTATAACTTGTATAATTATACTGAAAACAGAAAGAGATATCATTTTCTTATAATTTCATAAGGTACTATCTGTTAACTGAATTCTAAAATACATTGCATCATGTCATGAAATTGACATCAGAAATAAATTGAATTTTAAATTTTTGTTTCTCAATAGACATTTCATTTTTTCATAACTAAAGCAATACCCATTAGCTAAGGTTGGAAAACCATCAACTCGTATCAGTCCTTTCAGTACTTTGATTTAAAGAAACTTCTGATAGCATACAATGGTCACGTGACCGCGACTTGTTCCCTACCTGGATTCAGCGACAAACTTTTTAAAAAAATAAAATATCCCATGCACAACTAGGGTTGGTGATTTTTATTTCTGTAAAGTTTCATGAAGATTTTTAAAGCCATCTACGAGAACGCTCGAGTACAAAACTAAGGTGAACCAAAATACGACTTCGTTCCGATGGCTGAAATATGGGCCTGCTCCAATTTTTTTGTGGAAAACAATTTGATCTAGTAGAAGGAATAAACCTCCAAAGTTTCCAAAAGATTGCTTTCGTAGTTACTGAGAAAATAGAAATTAAAGAATTTTCACTTTTCGTTCGTTTCCATGGCAACGGTAGGATAAATTTGAATGTTGTTGACTAATGAATAATGACTGCACACTTAGAAATTCTAATTATAATTTCTGTAAAGTTTCATCAAGATTGTCCTAGCGACCTCTGAGAACATATGTGAGCATAATACCTTTTTTTCTGTTTTGTTTCTATGTTAACTGTGTGCGGCCAATTCCAGATTTTTGAAAAATAGAAATTACTTTGACACAATGCAAGGAATCATCCCTTGAAGTTTCAAAGTGATTGCTTGAGCAGTTACTGAGAAAATCGAAGTTAAGAATTTTCATTTTTCCTCTGTTTCCATGGCAACAATTGACATTTTGAAAATTTTAAATGCGAATTGCACAACAACAGTTACTGATCATTATTTCCATAAAGTTTCATGATGAATGTTCAAGGAACCAGAGAGAACACTCCCGGACAAAGTTCGTCACTTTTTGTAAGTTTCCATGGCAACGGTAGCCATGTTGAAACTGAAACAAAAACAATGCCCTAGCCATCTGCGAGAAATTTCCCGGACAACGTTTTTATGCGTACAATAGCAATATGTCGCCCGACATAAATAAATAATTAGGAAACCAACTCACAGATATTTTGAAAAACCCTCCTACGATGACGCAAAATAAATTCACTGATGGATACAGAAAATGTTTCTATTGTCAGGAATTCGGTCATATTTCACGGAATTGTCCAAAAAAAAGAGGAAAGAGGAACACAGCAGAAAAACTTAGTCACACTATCGACCGGATTCCGAATACAAAGGACTCTCTTGGTATTTCACGCATGACTGGAGCATGTCCGGTGATTAATATAGTAATACAAAATGTGAGCATTCCTTGTTTAGTTGATACCGGATCTAATGTGTCTACAATAACAGAAAGTTTCTATAGAGAATATTTGGAAAAACCTGGAAAATCTTTGTCCTCGTGTAAAATTCAACTTACATTAGGGTTCTCAATCGTTTGATATTTGAATGTGACGTACATTTTAGTGTAGCGTTTATGTTTGCTTTCTTATGGTGACTGATTTCTCAAAAATATCAGTAAATAAATTGAAAAATACATAACTCATCTTAAGAACTTAATCTAATTTGTTAACAACCTGTTTTAAATATTTCGGAAATTGAAAAATATAACCAAAAAAATTAGATTGTTGCCAACATATACACTGTATGTATACTGTGAAAATAAAGTATGCTCTATTAACCCCCCCCCCCCCCGCCCCCATTTCTGAGAAGGGAGAAAACATGCGTGAAGTCCAGCGAGGATCTAGAAGATATTTAACTGTGAAAGCAAAGTAATTGGTCCTAATTATAGAAAATTAACGGTTTAGAGTTAGAATCTGAAAATAGTACATAATTTAGAGTCTTATTTTCTAAATCTAAGTACATTCATGCTCCTGATTGATGAAGATCTCACTGTTGCAACGTTAATATTTAACTGTGTTGGAACTATGGCGCTGATTTAATTTAACGGTGGCGGAACCTCTATGTTAAATGCCCATGGAGAACCTTGTTATACACATTCATCACACAGGAAGTCTGTTTTTGGTTATCAGAGTGAACATTACATACGCGTCTTGTCTTATTTGAATGGAACAAAATAATTATTCTTTATGTGTTAAATTTTGGCTCTCCAATATCATGGATGTTTTTAAAAAAAAATGCAACGGGAAACATCATCAATAAACAAATACTTTAAAAAGCACGAGTGTTAAGTACAGTTATCATTTGAATTATTATATCAAAGATTTATCTTAATCTTTATTGTCAGTAAAAGAAATACAGTAATATCAGATTTGAGATTTGAAAAAAAGATTCTTTTCTCGTGAGGAGATCAAACATCAAAGAAGTCTTGATTTCCCTGACCAACACTGTCAGCGTTTAATTATCTACTCTCAGTTTTTTTTATTTCATTTTGTTATTATTTTAATGGGGGTGAAATCATCCCAATGTGATAATCCCAAGGGACATGAAAGAACTGGATGTGAGGTCAAAAAACTGTTTTTCAAACATCCAATCTCAGAACATCTGGTAGCACAGGTGGCTTGCTGGTCAATCAAAACAGTAGCTTTTGTATTTAGTATGATTGACAAGCTGTAAAATATTGATCTTTAATTAGATAAATTTTGGGGGAGTTAACGTTCGATTTATCAGTACTTAAATTAAAAAAGACAACTCTGATTAGTTTCAAAAGATCTTTTTTAATGCAGAACGTACGGGGATTTCAATTTGATGAAACTCTTATGAAATAAGTGAAGATAATAAACACTGATAATTAAGGAATAACTGTGTAATTTATTTGGTTTCATGATGTGATCAATCAATTGGCCTGTGTGATAATTTGCATAAACGCCTTCGGCGTTTATGCATAAAATTATCACTCAAGCCAATTGATTGATCATCGTCATGAAACCAAAAAATCTGACAGTTATTCCTTATATTAATATGCTCTTGATTCTGTAAATTCACGTGCTACAAGCCCCGCTTCTGTCTCTATTTTTCCCGCCCCGCACGTGATTTTTTTTTCACCACGCCTATCCATGAACCAGTAGATTTATGCAGAAATAAAGTATTTTTACTTTTTGAAATTTTACCTCGGACAAAGACATTAGAAATGTAAATATTTCATGATCAATATTGATTTTTTTGAAGTAAAATTATTGTTTTTAAGAGTTTCTTAACATACCCAAGGTACTCTAAGTACTCTCCCTTTGAGTGGTATAACATTATGCAACTGGATTGCAGTCGTGGAAGTCTATGTCCGCAAAAAATAGTTCCGCCAAAATTTTAAGCATATGAAGTCACCTGTTTTTTTTTTAAAACATATCAAGCTTTAAGGCTTATTCTTCAAATCATGATAGAAATTATCAGTGCACATATTTATAGGCGATGACTTGGGTTTTCATTGAGCAATACTTCGCTCATCATACTTAATTCAAACAAATGCTCAGTTTTAAAACAACTATTTCCATAGTATTGATCAAATTTTAAAAAAATTAAAAAATCACAGGTTAAAAATACGAAAGTTGTCCAAAATGTTCGTGGACAATGTCGTTTTTTTTCAAAATCCAAGTCAGAATAATTTGGTCAAAATATTTTAAACAAAATTATTCATGTGGGCTACTAGAAGATGCATACTGTCTTTATTTCCCTTGTATAGACTATGCAAAAGCAAGGAATTCCAAAATGAATAAGCTATTGTCATTTAATAATTTATACGTTATAGATGTATATCTAATGCTATGGGGTGATGATTCTCGTACTAATGAACAAAATGCTGAACTTTTCAAGATTATTCAAACTTTTCTGAATGAATGTAGTCGCTTTTCAAAAAAGCTTAATTTTTTTCCCAATGTAAATCTATATTTGTACATTAATTTTAAAGACGACCTTGTTTTTTTCTATTACTACTATGTATATGTAGTAGACCACATATATACATTTATTTTATTTTGGCAATTTTAGAGAATGTTGTATTAGGAGAAGACTATCTTAGTTTTTGAACTTGTGTCTAGTCCTTTTGACTCTTTGTCCATTAAATATGATCAATTCAAATTCAATTCAATAGTTTGGTTTTTAGTGTTGAACTTAATATTTTTAAGAAATCACGGTCACTAAAGGTCGCAGATAGTCCGCACGGACCAGGGTTAAAATGCCATAAACCTTTAAATAAAGTTTTTTTCATTAAAATTCTTATTTTCTTTATAAAACAAGTCAAAGCTTAATAAAAATTGAATGTGTCGCAAATACATCGGCTATCGTCATTTTTTGATATCTTAAGTACATTGTATCGCTTACTAAAAAGACAGTGAGAATATTAAGGGAAAACCGCAACCGCAAGAAGTTTCAAAAATTGACAGAAAAAGCGACGTCAGCCATCCGAAAAGAACAGCGTCGTCGAATCATTAAATTGTGATTTAATATGGTTGAAACGACGTCAGACACAAAATATTCATTCAAAGAACTTGAAATTATTGGAATATATTTAGTTCATTGATTTGTAATTGGTGTATACAATTTTTTAACGCTGTGTAAAATTTCACAGATGCATGTACTACAAGAAGTGGAAAACCACTGTAATTTGATGAAAATAGGATATCCCTATTCATGACCTTGTAATAAATCTAGCGCTGTCGGACTGGGCTGTGTATACAAAGTGTTTATATTGATGGCGCTTGTAAATTATCGTGTGTTGTTTTGAATTTTAAAAGTTAAATCAATTTTGGTATATACATAGATATTATTGCAAACACTTGGCGGTGCGGCATAATAAAGAATATAAACGTGTGTCCATGAACATGTCATAAAAATTCAAAATCTATATTTCTGACGTTATCATAGAATTAGTGACTGAGCCGTGCGGCTTGCATATACTAAGTATTCACACTTATAATATTCATGAAATAGTGTGTATTTTTTAAATTTTTATTATCTTTTTCATATCATGATCTATATTAAGATATTATCGTACACGTTTGCCATCGCGGACTTTATTAAGAAAATTAAGCATTTGTCCACGAACTTTTTGGACAACGCTCGTTTAGTAACAATGTTAAGAAATAAATTTCAAACTATGTTTCAACTGAAAGGTATACAAATGTTGTAATGGTGTGTTTGTGACGTTATGATAAACTGATGTTTTTAGAGGGGGTCATAAAATGTTGTAAAAGAAAAAGTATAATATATATGCTTTTGAAATTTTAAACACAGGAACTTGAAATTCTCTCAAATATTTGTTTGTTAGATATGCATATACAATAACTGATATGATTGTGGTTGCTGTCAAAATTATTTTAAAAGTTTTCCAATTAAACCTGCTAAATGAATTTATATGAAATTGGTTTAAACTGTAAGTGCACTGGATATCAGTGTATTTTCAAAGACTGAAAATAATATTAGAAGGCATTTGGTTTAATTATCTCAAATTAAAGATATCTGTACATATATGTACAATTCCTCTGCAAACTAGCCTCCTTAACTTTCCAGATCATATCATCATCATCATCTTCTTCTTCAATATCATCATCATTATCATCATCATATTCAGTATCTAAACATGCAAGGCGAAAATATGTGCAAGGAGGCTAGGCACATAATGTCGCCGGTGAAAATATGTACATGTGTCACTTTTCAGCCGGTGACAATATGTACCGATAGTCCGATTTTGGATGTCCAGTTTTGGATGTTTGAGACCTCAGAGAAGTTTTTCTAAAAGCTGGCATTGTTTCAGTAAGTTGGACCACCACAGTTGTCAAATTGTATGCCATGGCTTTTGTATAGTAAGTGCAAAAGTAACTATCTTTTGGGTCCTGTGTGATGTGAGGTTTCTGTCATTAAACTCATTTTCATATCAATATTAGAAAATGGATATTCTAAATCAATTAAAAGAATATGGAGAGTCATTAGGGTTGAAAAATGTGGAGTATCTTCTTTCATTAGAGGACAACAAGCTATTCAGAAAGACGAGAGAAATGGACATAGAAGAAGAAAAGAAAAGACTAGATTGTTAGGCAGAGAAAGTTTCATTGGATTTAGAGAAGGAGAGATATTGGTATGAGATTGAGCAGATCAATGTTGAGAAAGTGTATGAATCACAGGTAGTAAACACTAGCAAAGATGAGCAATCTGATCACATTCAAGGTCTAGTTACGCCTAAAGCTCCAAAGCTTCCTGTATTTAATGAAGAACATGATGAGATGGACAGTTTTCTTCTTAGATTCAAAAGGTATGCAGAAGCACAAAAATGGGGTGAAGAGAATTGGCTGTTAATTTACGTGCGCTTTTACAGGATAAAGCTCTAGATGTTAACTCGTTAATGCCGAAAAGTGAGGCCTTAGACAGTAAGAGTTTGAAAAAAAACCCTGGGAGAAGATTTGAACTGACGGATGACGGGTTTAAGAAAAAGTTAAGATCTTGTTCACCTGATCAATTGGAAACTTTTGCACAATTTGCAGTTCGACTAAGTGGTTATTTCGATCGATGGATAGAGATGTCAAAAGCACCAAAAACATTTCAGGGTTTGTACGATCTCATGTTGCGTGATCAGTTTTTACATATTTGTAGTCAAGATTTACGTTTATTTCTGAAAAAGCGCATTCCAGATAGTCTTAAGAAAATGGAAGATCTTGCAGACCAATTGAAAGATGCTAGAATTCGAGCTCAGTTTAGACAGTAGATAAAGGTAAGGGCTTATTGCAGAAGAAATTAGAACCATCAAGAAAACATACAGTACTAGGAACAGAGACAATGTACATATGAAAACAACAAATACCGGTAAGTTCGTACCCAAGTCAGATAGAAGATGCTTTAAGTGTAACGGAGTAGGTCATATTGCTTCAGAATGTAAAGCCAAACCGGTTGTTTGTAGTTTGTATCTGAAGTAAGAACCGAAGGAGAATCATCCACTACACAAAAAGAAGAAAAAACAGTTTGTTTTGTAAGTGCGTTACCTTCAGATTCTACAGTAGATTTAATGATGAATATGTCGCCGTTTACTCCTACTTCTGCTTGTAATAAATCTGTAGACTTTTCAATGCCTATTTCTGCGGACTATATTAACGGGAATCCTGTGACAGTTTTGAGGGATACTGGTTGCAATGGAGTTGTTATCCGGAAATCCAAGGTAAGTGAGGAAAACTTTGTATACGGTAAGCAACAGGCGTGTGTCTTAGCTGACGGATCTAAAATTACAGTTCCTTTGGCAGAAGTGTTCATCGATACTCCCTATTTGTGTGGTTATCACAAAGTATGGTGTATGGAAAATCCAGTGTATGATTTGATAATAGGAAATGTTCTAAATGCAAGGATTCCAGACAAAGAAGACGAGAATTGGTAGTTCAACGCGGTAGAAACGAGACAACAGAAACGGAACAGAGAGAAGTCTTATTCACCTCTGAAGGTACCCAACATAATCACAGACGTAATAGAACCACACTGTATCAAGGCTGCAAAAGAGAAGGACCCAACCCTTTCCAAGATTCGGGATTATGCAGAACATAATACTGTTCACCAGAAGAAAAATAGTAAGGTAAAACGGTATAAAAAGAATGGGTTGCTTTATCGAAAATTTGTAGCGAATGACGACAGCGTAAATAAGGTATTTTCTCAGCTTGTAGTTCTAGAGAAATTTCGCGCATTAGTTATGAAGTTGGCACATGATTCCTTATAAGCAGGGCATCTAGGTATTCAGCGGACAATAAGCAGGGTTAACTCAGAGTTTTTCTGACCAGGACTCCAGAGCGACATCCGACGGTTTTGTCAGTCCTGTGATATATGCTAGCGTACTCTTCTAAAAGGTAGGGTGAGCAAAGTGCTTTTAGAACGTATGCCATTAATTGATGTTCCATTCCAACGAGTTGCAGTCGATACAATGGGTCCTTTATCCCCATTCACGGAAAAGGGTAACAGGTACATTCTTACTCTAGTAGATTATTCCAGCTGTTATCCAGAAGCCCTAGCTTTGCCAAGTATAGAGACAGAAAGAGTCGCTGAAGCATTAATGGAAATCTTCTCCAGAGTAGGTATACCAAGAGAAATGTTAACGGACATGGGTACCCAATGCACGTCGTCTCTTATGGAGGAAGTAAGTCGTCTCATTTCAACCACACCTCAACACCCTTCCTGCAATGGATGGGTCGAACGCTTTAATGGGACTTTAAAGCAAATCTTAAAACGACATTTTGCAAAGAAACCTAAGGACTGGGATAAGTATTTAAATGCAATTTTCTTTGCTTATAGAGAGTTACCACAGAAAAGCTTGGGGATTTCTCCTTTTGAAATAGTCTGTGGAAGGTTTGTACGAGGTCCAATGTCTATTTTGAAAGAACTTTGTACCAAGGAAATAGAAGATACAAACGTGAAAAACAACCTATCCTTATGTTTTAAATCTGAAAGAGAGATCGCAGTCTATGGCCCAACTTACCAGAGAAAACCTTTAAAATCTGCAACCAGGTACAAGAAGTACTACGATAAGAAAGCTAGAAATATATCTCTAAAGGTAGGTGATACAGCTCTTATTCTAATACCTACAGACTTCACTAAATTACTTCTTCAATGGAAAGGCTTTAGACATCGTAAAGAAGGTAAACCGTGTAGATTGCCAGTTGAAAATGAATGGGAAGGTAAAGACCTTTCATTTAAATCTTCTGAAGAAATATCTCGAACGAGTACAAGGTAACAATGTTCTTGTTGAGACTGATGAAAGTGTATTTGGTTCAGTAAATGCTACATTTGTGGATTGTGTGGGAGACTCAACACAGGAAGGACAGTTAGATGACTATCCGGCACTAGATTCTGACCAAGGCACAGAAGTGGATGTCAATGGTTTGCTCTCGACCTAGGAAAGGAAAAAGTTAATGAGTACTATAGCGAAGTATGGTGACATTCTACAAGACCAACCAGGAAGTACAAATATTTTAGAACATAACATCCGCATGGTAAGTGCTAAGCCAGTACATGTCAAAACACGTTCAGTTCCCTTTTCTTTGGAAGAAACAGTCAACAAAGAGGTGAGTGACATGTTAGAATTAAAATCATTGAACCGTCTGAGTCTCCTTTTTGTTCATAAATAGCTAAAATTCTAAAAAAGGATGGTACCAATCGCTTTTGTATTGACTTTCGGCTACTAAACAGACAGACAATTTTTGACGCGGAGCCAGTAGAAGACGCAGAAGAAATGTTTGCAAAAATTTGCAGGACACAAATTTTTCTCAAAAATTGACTTATCAAAGGGATATTGGCAAATAAAACTGACAGAGGCATCTAAACCAAAGACACAATAATTATTAACATTTTGTTATATACATAAACTCATCGTATCCTTGTGTATCCGAAATGTGCTTGGGAAAAGTCATAGTATTACTTGGGTACAAAATATTTCCTGAGAAAATCAACTTACCTACAAATTTGAGGGTATTTTCCACACAATATCGTAATCTGTATTAAAACAAAGCCAACACACATTTTTCCCAAGCAAGATTCAGTTAGAGAACAACTTCTTCTTATAGATTTCCACAAAAATTCTCAGATTAATCCTCATTAATCACCTGTGCCAGACTCTTTTATACACACAAAATAAATTCTACCTCCAACCACGGGTATAAAACAGAGTACATTTCAAAAGTATATTTTTCATAAGCATTTTGAACAAGATGAATTTTAATCAAGGGTAGGTAAGCGGCGTATTTCTAAAATATTCGGACATATAAGACTTAAAAAACCTTTAACGACCCGTGAATTTTGCAATAGCTATCTAGCATTTTACATCCAGTTTGAAATAAAGTGTAAAGTTCATGACACTCTCCCCGTCATAACACCTCAAGTTTGCAGTGACTTGACGTCATTTTCCATTATGACGTCATATTTTGGTAGTTCAGAGATGTGAAGGCACAGAGTACACTGTCATATTCTACGGGAAGCCTTAACCTACCTGCGGAGACCAATGTTAGACAAGGTCAAGGCCATGCAAGATGCACCAAGACCAGAAACTAAAAACACAACTACGATCGTTCCTTGGGTAAATAGGCTTCTATCGTAAGTTTGCATTGCATTGCCCATAACAGATTTGACTAGGAAAGGATGTAGAACCAAACTTGTGTGGGGAAAATGTTATGAAACTGCATTTCAGTCTTAGAAGTTGTCCTTAGCTCATTCTCCTATTTTGAAATTACCAAACATAAAGGAGCGTTTTAAACTTCAGACTGATGCATCTGTTAAAAGTTTAGGAGCTGTATTGTTACAGAGAGTAGAAGACCAGAAGTTACCAGTGGCGTACGCCAGTTGAAAGAGTGTGAAAGTGTGTACGCGACGGTAGAGAAAGAATGTTTGGCTATTGTTTGGGCTTTTCAGAAATTTCAAAAATATCTATACGGCCAAGAGTTTGTTTTAGAGACTTTTCATAGCCCTCTTGTGTATCTAAATCGGTTAAAGGTCACAAATCCTAGATTGATGCGCTGGACATTCTATCTCAAACTATATCGATTCGGATCCAAGCTATTTAGGAAAAGGAGAATGTAGGGGGCGGATTACCTAAGCCGTTTATAAATTTATGTGAATGGCGTGCCTTTTGTAAAGTTTCAGATTTTGTTTCTTACATTTTAGATTCTTATGTGTTTTAAAGTACTGCGTACTGTTGGAAAACGAGAGGTATTGTCACATTAAAATCTACATCTATATGAATGGTCTATATTCGAACACGCAAGCAAAATTCTATTCCCCTGTGGTGAGCCTCCGTTTTTCATTATATACATATTTAATCCCTTTTATGCCTCAAATCACTGGACCTTTAAAGTAATGTTGAGTCTGTGTGGCTGTTGGACACGGCAGTCCTCATTGAGAATGATGTTTTTATACTTTTCTAGAGATTTTAGTAAATTTTGCAATAGAATAGTCATGGCAAACTTCAACACAGTGTACCTGATATTGCCAATGTGTATGGTTCCACTTTTCTGAGGTAAGCCTTGTTTTTATTTTTTCATTACAAAATAAATGCTGTAAATATCTTAAAACAAACAGTTTCCTAATTTCTCAACATAGTCAGCCTAAACTGTTTTGCTATTTGAGATTATTTCTATATTTCTGTATACGTTATTTATATGTATAGTTCGTCAAAAGTGTTCGAGTAATGATTTAACGGTGTCCCGTTCGTGTCTTTTACTATGTCCTCTGTTCTGTAATATTTTGTTATAAAGTGTAAAGTAAAGGTATAATATATTGTAGTAAAGCATCTTTATGCTATTTGTACGCCATATGTACATGTGTACGCAGCACAGTTAAGGCTACAAAAAGGGGGCGGAGCCTAATTTGTACGGGAAATATTAACTACGACATCATACAAAACCATCAGTTCTTAAAAATACTACAAAATGAAATTGTTTGCTATTTTAAATTATAAAAGACCATCAAACTACATCAAAACTTACTATAACACGCTGTTTTGTCTTTAGTTAAATCCCACATAGCAAGATATAAACAACTCACTGATCGCCATGCACTTGTCGATGTGACGTCATTTCGTAAAACTTGACGCAGTTTGTATGCAGTGAGAGGCGGATCAAGTAATATTTTCACAACGAAAAATGTATTCTATTACTAAATTAAATAATATTTGAAGACATTTTAGAGGCCATTAACTTGGATGCAATGTCTTCTTCATGATTTTATTCATATATATTCCGTACATTTCCTATCTAATTGATACTGCCTTATATTTGTATGCAAGTACATCGGAGGGTAATTTAAGGGTCATGATAAATCAATCTAGTGCAAGGGCATACACTCAATGGATCACAGTAAGCTTTCTTATATAAATTCTAGAAGTATTAAGGTATCCGAAAAGTGCTGCGATCCTTGTGAAATCTTGAAAATGAATTAATTACATCTATATTTAATGCCGTTGATCAGCAAAAAATACAGCATACAGTCATACAAATATGATTTTAACAATGAAATAGCAGAATCTATAGAGGATCGCAGCACAATTCAGAAACTACAATGCTTGTTGAAAATATTTATACACTAAATTTAGAATTTTAACTTGATTATGCCCTTGCACTAGTAAAATTTATAGGTTATCTCGATACTGCAAGTATATGCGCTATATCACGTGACTGCCGCATCACTTGACAAGTCTAAATATAAAATAAAATCTCCTCAATATGTAGTTATTAACCATAATTACATTTGTCCAGTATAAATAAAGTACTGAAAATGATCGGCATCCTGATTAAGAATATATTTTTAATCACAAGAAGTGGCGATATTTCCATTGCGCACCTTAACTGTTCTGCGTATGCACTGTATAACTTATAATGTGTGAAGTGTATGTCTACCATGACATTATATTGTACATGGGTAATTAACAGGTCCTCATCCTGTGTGGTAGATGTCCCGGGAACAGACATGGTCAAATCTAGAGTCTTGGGCGCAAGACGTATACATTTTGTGTGTGTGTAGGCCTCCATGGCAGTAGGACAGGAGGATACATTTCCATACCAGTCCGGAGACCAATTGTATCGTAATTAAGGACAACCGTCATCGCCGAGTTGAACACTGACAGTTACCCAACTCAATCCAGTTTATGTTGTATATTTTGGTGTATTAAATGTAAATGTTTTAAAATTTGAAAGAAAATTTGTTGTAAATAACCAATTAAAAGGGCAGTTTGGATCAACATCATTTACGCTTGGTCATTACCATGACAGAGGGGTTACGTAAAAGTTTGTGGACTAGCGCCATATATTAAAATCGCTTTAGGTACATCCATGAATTTTAAAACATTCAGTTAGCATCATCTTTTCTATCTATGATATAAACCATAAATCATTAGTTCTATTTTTCAATATATTGTTAATGATTTTTTTAAGTAATGGTATGTCCAGTCTGCGAAAACTAACACATAACATTTTTTTTTTAATTTTCCACCTGAGTGTAACTGAGGAAATATCTTTTGATATAAATATTTGTCATCCAAACATCCCGTTAATTCATGCATGTGGTATGACTCAAATTTTCCGTAACATTTTCAATTTTTACCTCATTCTTAAAGTTCTATCTAATGAAATTTTAACATAAATCTTGTATGGAGTGTCCAGACAATTAAGAGCTAAAAAATTACGTCATATAGGGAGTCGAATTTCTTTTCCCAACATTCTATAAAGTTTTTCCCCTTGAAAAAAATGTTGTAGATCTAAGGAATGTTTAATTGGACCACAGAGAAATAAAATCCGTTCAGAGTACTTGTTTTCAAAAGCCGAAAAAGATTCAGAGAAATGAGGCATGCAAATTTAATGTCGATTCGTAGTCGGTGTGTCAATTCAATCATGTCGAAAAGTGACGTTGATCATGTGTGGTACATGTAGATATTGAACTCCGACAAGCAAAATATGCTCACATAATCAGGTGAGGATCTCTCCATATGTATAGATCAATTTACAATAGCATATGTATTGAAAGCTGTTCATGACAATGTAAAGTCAAATAGATAAGACAGGATTCAGTTGTTACTTAAGTCCAGGGAATTTCATCAAAATAAATTGAAGAGGTAGAAGCAGCAGACATTGAGAAACAATGACGTCGTCGGGCGTGATGAAACCAAACCGCGACAGCGCCGGATGATCATATTATATTTTATCTATTTTATAATAATTTGGCAAACGATCTACGTATCAAGGTAAAAATTTTTAAAAATTTCCAAAAGTTTAATGTACTTTATAAATTTTGTAAACACAGACTCCAAAGTTTGTGCATTGAGGATTGTGACATATTGCCGCCAACGACAATTTGCACAGAACGACAATATGAACCGTCAAAATTCCTGCTTGAAATATTTCAGTAAAAATCTTCTTTCAAAATGGATATCAAATCTATTAAAAGTTTATGTACCATTTCATTTGAACATTTATTATCTGTTTGGATCTGAAAATTTGTATAAAGTTCTCACCCCTTGTAAGCAAAGGACGTTCTTCGCTTCTGTCTTCTGAAATTTAAAAAAAATCGAAGTGAAAACAATTGATAAATAATCAATGTAAACTGAATTGAACATATTAAAATACAGTTATATGTAATTGATTTGATAGTTTATAATAATTATTATAATTATAGTCATATTTTAACTTTTTAATATAAACTTTTGAAGACTGATATTCAATATCTATAAATAATGGTTTACTTGTATATATACTGCCTTCAGTATAACTAACGTTGACTGTTACAACATATGATGACAATAATAATCGTCATTTCAATCCTAAAACCTCAGAATTAATGTTGAATATGTTTATGAGGCTGGCTTTCAAATTTTACATGAATTTATTGTCCTTCAAATGTTGAAGTTCCAAAAATTACAGGAATCCATATCACATGTAATTCCAGAGAAACAGAATTACTTGAACATGAAAGTTTTGGCTCTGATAGGTATCATTAAGTTCTCCAGTCTATAGATCACACAGCTAGGTTAAGGACGCCTATGCTAACATCAGCTTATGCAGAGGTTCGCGAAAACAATTATGACGTCACGTTACAACAATACAAATGAATCTCTATAAATAATTTTCATACACTCTAAAATACTTTGTTTCTTATACATACTGTAGAGAAAAATCTATTTGCAGCTTATCTTGTCAGAAGCCATCATGATCTCGATGTACTGACTAAGATGACATCAATGACTAGTTTGAACTGCGGTATTATAATACTTGTATTATTCCTTACAAAAAAAATACTATAAATAGTAAACAATAGCTACCAATAGTTTACTATAATTAAGTATATCAAATCAGAGTTTCAAAGTGATCACTATAGTGATATAGTTATCACTATAGTAAATCGAAGTTTTCAGTATAGTTAATTAAAGTTTTCATAGTAATCACTACAGTATTCCAAAGTCAATACCGTAATATATCAAAGTGTCAAATTTATCACTATAGTTTTCATAGTGTCAAAGTTATCAATATAGTAATCTATAGTTTACTACGTTTTTATTTTTTATTTTTTTATTTTTTTTTCCTAAGACATGATACAATTTTTATTGTGTATACCGGCCTTAAGTTTTGAATAAAGGCTACTTTGACAGTAATTGTCCAACTTTTTTTTCAAAGTAACAACGTTACTTTCAGTTTTTGTTTTTTTTTTTTCAAAGTAACAACGTTACTTTACGTTTTTCAAAGTGTTTTTTTTTTTTCAAAGTAACAACGTCGGAAAGTCATTTTGTTTCTGGTTAAGAAGTGCAATATATGAAATGATCATTAAATGTACTATGTATAAGAGTAAATCCGGCATTTAAAATCGACACAACTAACCTGATGAGGGTATGATTTAACTAAGCTTAAAGATTAATGAAAGTATCCTTAAAGATACTTCAACCACTCTTAATATGTTACAAGTGGAATGAAGATTGTTTAGATAAGCAGAAAGACCTTTGAACGTTCAAGACATATACGCTGCAATTAAAATGTCGCTTGAAATTAAAATAGATAAATTTTGTAACCATTTTTAAATTCCTAAAGTAGTCTTTTAGCCGCATGAACATGGCTATTGATTTATGTCCCGCAATTCGTGTTTGAAATGTTTTAGTCAGAATCTTTTTTTTTCAAAATCGATATCAAAACTATCTATAGTTTATGTGTCGTTTTGTTATTATCTGTTTTGATCTGAAAATCAGTATGAATTTCTCACCCAATAATATTTCGTCCTCCGTTGTATTGTCTGAAGCTAATTTGACGTTCTTATTCATTGGTTTTAGCATTATGTTGTCTGAAAATTAAAAACAATATATATATTGAAGTGAAAGCAGTTGGTGAATATTCATTGTAAACTTAATTGAGCATATTAAAAATAAAGTACTCTGTTATTCAACTGATAGTTAAGTAGTTATAATTTTTTTATACAAACATTTTAAAGACAGGTATTCCTTATCTATAATCAGTAGTGTGCTTTTACATGCTGCCTCAGTATAACTAACATCGACTGTTATAATAGACAAGTACATTGAACATAATACTCGTACTGTCAGACTAAAAACTCTAGAATAAAGGTAGTCCTATTCTCAGGTTCTGAAAATCAGCTTTTCGGTACCTAAAAATGCTCACAAAAAAGTCTTGGGATTTCATTGAGTAACGTGTATTTATCCATAACATTTCTTTAAAAGTCATCCTTTTATACAGGGAAAATAATCAAATCTCGAATATATTTTCAGTAAATGCAAATAAAAGCACTAGCTTAAGCGTTTTCTAATTGAAATATTTTGGATTCAAAACTATAAATTTTCAAGCATTTGAAGAAAATTGCATGTTTTGCATACTTACATGGTATTGTAGTTAATCTATTTACTTCAATCGTTATATAATACATAATATAAAAACATGGAAGATGGGGCAATAATATCAGGTATCATTAAATTGTCCAATCTATATATGACAAGTTGAAGATAACAAACAGAAAAATCATAAAAACCCATAATAATCTTCAAAGGATAGATAATTTGTCAACAAGGCATAAACACGGATCCTTGGAAATTCCAGAAGTGGGATAAGGTGCTTAGGAAGAGAAAGCATCCCCTGTTGACAGGTCACACCCGCAGTGGACCGTGTGTATTGATCAGGTAGAAGAAACATCCAGTAGTCAGTATAAAAACAAAGTCCTTACAACTGGTTCATGTATGAAACACGTCAGTCAAAAAAGGACTCAATGCTATGTTATATTTGCTAACAAGGTCATTATAATGACCATAGAATTTACGAAATACTGACTTTAAACGAGCTTGTTGAAATCCTTTAACATCGACCCGAGCATGCTCTTGAGTGTCATTTACAAAAACTTAAATAGTTTTTTTCTTACGTACTGTTGACAGAAATTACTACAGCACGTTTAAATAATGAATTTAGATATAATTGATAGAGTTTTGATGATCTGGCTTCTAAGACGTCATTGTTAGATAGCTCTTGTATGTAACAACTCTTCTAATTTTCGTATTGTCTATAGCAGTTTGATGTAAGAACACCCGTAAACTGCATTTAATAAATTTCCAAAATTAAGAATGTGTGTATATTACTGTACCTTTAAAGCATTTTTGACAATGACATCTTCTTAAAGTCTGTAAAAAACTTTCCACTTATAATACGTTTTGAGATTAATTACAAAACAATGTTAACGTTTCTGATTCAATCCAGCAAATTTAGCCACGAATTACATTGCTTACGTAGCAGTGATCAATCATGTTCATATGCTAGGTAATTTAAGATAGGTTGCAATTGATCCTTACCAAAGCGCTCGGTACTTAATGGTGAAAGTTGCGGGTCTTGCAGGTGAGACCTTAAAAACTGAGGCCCGTATCACGGCAGGCGTTTGCACGATTAAGATACCTCACTTAGTGCCGAGTAAATTTTAAGTCTTTCACCATTACTCTAGATCCGCATTTTCAAACCACGCGACACTCAGTTTAGACTGTGGAGACTTATGACATTAAATGTTAGCACAATTTCTATAATTGAGTCTTAAAAGTAGTATATATATATTTTTGTAAAGAAAACAGCCATAAAACTATTTTACATTTGTTTATGTATAAATATATAGAATGAGCACACATAACTGTTAATAAGCATGGTTTGACTAAGTATATACAGATTACTTCAAAATATCTAAATTTTAGTTTAAACACTCTATAAATGATGCTTGAAAGTAACTGGCCCCTACGTTCACAAACAATGCTTCCTTCCTGTTAATATCATCAGACATGATATTATAATTGAGGAATTCACTATAGTTGGGCACGGATGCCAGATTTTAAATTCCTAGCCCTTCTGAATTAAAGATAACATGAAAAGAATAAAGCACTCACTGTGCTCTTCAGCTGAACAGTCACACATATCGACAACATTTTGTCGATTAAAGTAGTTACTTCCATTCATATATTGCCTCAAAATATCCCAGTGAACTCAAAATAAAAGGCAGAACTGAGTTGGCCACATCTGTTGGGGCAACAAACAACTTATTTGCATGACAAACAAGAAGACTTCAACTTTCCAATCCCCAACTTTCCTTATTCATGTAGTATTATTCCGTTAACTCCTACATATGATGTGTACATATCCAAGCTTTTTTGGTCCTCTGAGTAAGACCATATTTAGGTGATGTGATCAGTTGACAGGGGATACTTACTCCTCCTAAGAACCAGATCCCACCACTGGAATTTCTGACGGTCTGTCTTTATGTCCTGTTTACAAATTTGCTGTTTCATATCTTTCCCTTTTTTCATACTCATGAATATTCTTCCTTTTTATTAAGCTAAGTTTGTCACAGAATTAAAAAATTCAGGAATTCCATAGAGATTGTTAAAGATTTCTCAAAGTAAGGGCAACTAAGGATCGCACTTACTGATGAAAACGTGTCTGCAGTAAAGAAAATAGTTGAGAAAGATGACGGATATACTTTAAGATATAGTGTTGGGGATTAATCAACAAAGCTAAATGAAATTTTGATTGAACACTTAATGATCATGAAAAATGCTGCAACTCTTGACACAAGAAAGGAATCCAAAATTTTTTAAATTTGTCAAAAAAAAATTTTAAAATTATTGCAACCACTATTGAAACAACACCCACTATTGCAATATTTATTTCAAGAGTGTTTGCGAATACATTTCAAAACCAAAACTAGTTTGCAGCCACTATTGGTAAAATGTTCACTACTGAAATGAATATAAGGGCTATGTGTCCATTTTGTTTTCCCACTTAACAAGGAAATTATTGAGTTTAAGATATGACATGTGCTTGTATGTTTTCTTTAATTTTTGTAGAAATACTATTAATACAAAAACATATTTGGTTTAACCGAAGTTCCTAAAATTTAATCATAGTATGTCAGCTTTATTTACAAGATTCCGCTAAAATATGGCTGAAATACAGCCAACTCAACGTAAACCAACAGACAATCTATCAAGCACTTTACGTAAGTTTCAGGAAGTCTGTTTTTTTTTTTTTTTTTTGAAGAAAGAAAATCTGACTGATACTATAAAGTACCACTAGCAGTTATATGTAGTAGGGTAAAATACCCTTAACAGTCTTAGGCACTGGTACATAGACCGATTACCTCTCCTTGACTGCCTTTTATAATATCATTTTCATAACTTATAACAATATAGTACATTTGCTGAACATTGTAAATATCAACAGTTTCTTTTTGAATGTGTAATTTGCATAGTAGAGATAGTGTATATGATTTTGTAACATCTGAATGGTTACATACATAATGCATGGTTGATGGATAATATTTAACGTTTCCTACAGTTGTTTGGAGTACTCAATTTTCCCAAGCATTCTCTTAATATATTGTTAATATCTATCATCTCCAGTTTTAATAATTGAATGTGTTGTTTTTGAGTGGAATATTTCCAAGTAAACATATTTTAATAATTTTCAATTTCTGATTATACCAATTTATGTTGGTAGCTATATATTTAATGATAACTATATATCTAATGAGCATATTTGTACGGTATTTACCATGCCAATTTATATACTTTATTTCTTATTTATTTGATACTTAACGACGACCGACCTAATTCATTTCTGCAATAGATCTTTATTCAAATTTTAAGATAAGGTGAAGTGACTTTTGATGAGTTACAATCAATTTTTATTCATTTTAAAGGACAATGTTAACTAGACATTTTACCAGCAAATTATGCCAAAAAATAAAGGGGTCGTCGGCTTAGGTTTTTCAGATGGGCATGTCAAACGCAGGTGTAGGGCACATTTTGGGGAAATTTTTCAATGAAAATACTTTGGCTAAATAAATCATTTATTTATGAAATTAACAAATGAATATAAATATAAATGAATGAATAAAAATATAAATTTTTGAATTTAGAGGAAACGTTTGAATATTTTAAAAGAATTAAAAATGTATATTTTTATCTTTTGCAATACATAATTAAGTCAATTTGATTCAAGGCATATGCGCGGTTTTCTGCGCAGTGGCTCGAAATTTCGAATTAGGTCCGTCGAAATATTGTAAACAAGGGAGACATTGGATTAAACTGTTTATACTTCTCCTTATTGATAATATAAAAATCAATTAATCGTTATACATTTATTTCAATTTAGGGTGTTGTTTCTAACGTATGTGGCAACGCACTTTGAAAAAAATACGCTTTTTGAAAAAAAATTCAAAGTGCGTTAAAATTTGGACAAAATCAACGCACTTAGAAAAAAAAATTCAAAGTGCGTTAAGAGTTTTTACCATGGAGACAGTTAACGCACTTTGAACAAATATGTATAAAAAAAAATTCTAGACTTAGATTTTAGAAGTAGACAGCACAGTTTTGTTACATTTCTTTCGAAAACTGATGAATTGATCTATCCTCATCGAGAACGAGGAGAAGCAAGGTAGAAGGACCCTCAGCCCAACTCTTTATCTTTTCTACCCAAACATATGTGTTTACATAACTGGTATGGCATTGATATACTTTCAATAAATTTGAGTTAACTTAAAATAGATGAAAAAAATTATATAAGCATTCCTGAAAAAAAAATAACGAACCCTGTTATTTAAAAGAAGAGAGGCTCAGGGCCATATCACTGATCTAAGCAACAATAGCCAACTGATTCTACTTTTGGCCAAATTAGCTTTACAAAATCATATACCATACAATTTAAAAATGTATAAAATGCATAGATGATTTTTTTCATACCTCTTAATAGTAAATAAATAACTGTTTTTAAAAAAGTCATCATATTGTGCAGGAATAAACATTTTTTTTTTCATACTTCTATATACTTATCAAGTAACTATAAAAAGACCACCATATTGTGCGGGAAATTATTTTCTATGGAAAAATAATAATCACCCATTTTTCTAAGAAAAAATGCGATGCATTAAGTCATTTATCGACCCCTTCATCTACTGAATTAATTACAGACTGGATAAAATAAGCAAGAGGCCCATGGGCCACAACGCTCACCTGAGTAACTTTGGCCTCAGTTTTTCACCTGATCCCCCCCCCCCCTTGTAGTACCTACATTACCTATTATATCTACATTACTCCAGGATGGCCCAGTGGTTCTTGGGAAGATTTTTAAAGATTTTTTCGACATATTTCAATGTAATACTTGGATTCCCTATTATGGCCCCGCCCTAACCCAAGGGGCCATGATTTGAACAATTTAGAATCTATTTATTCAACATAAAACTTGGATTCCCTATTGTTGGTCGCTCAGGTGAGCTAAAAAGGAAACGAAAATTGTGCTATTAAACAATCATTCCTCCATTATTTCTAAAAGACCCATTTCCCTTTCATAACATTTACGAGAACCTTTGGGAACAAGACAACCCCTAAAAATCCTTAACACGTCTATATCTCAGATTCTGAATTGACGTCATTACAAAAAGTTATCCAACTAGGTTCAACTACTTATTTATCATACTACAATTTGCAAGAATATTGACCAAACCGTGCGCTTTTTCTCAAAGTGGGGTAAAATGGTAGATATTATCGCACTTTGAAATGATTTTTTTTCAAAGTGCGTTAACTTGGTCCCAAATTTTACGCACTTCAACTTTTTTTAAAGTGTGTTGTAACATCCGTGGTTTATTAAAATAACGAACATTATTGAAATAATTATCTTATTAATGATTTTTATTTCAATAGAGGATGCAGTTAAGTGTTGTTTTAGAAATATATTCTCAACCAAAATCGAAATGAATATTTCAATAGCAGTCGCTATATCAATAGTAGTTGCAAGCGGTTGTTGTTTTTAAATGAATTCTAGACGAAACCAGTACTAAGAACCAGTATTTCAACTGTAGTCGCTAATTCAAAAGTTGTTGCAAAGTGTTGTTTTTGAAGTGCACTCTCAATCAATATTTTTTTTTCAATAGTGGTTGTTATTTAAAAAGTTGCTACAAAATGCTGTTCTTCTTGAAGTGCATTTCTATCACTACAGAAATAATTATTTCAATAGTGATGTTCATTTCAAAAGAAGTTACAATGGGGTGTTGTTTTGCAGTGCAGTCTCAGCCAATATTGATATTGAAAATATCATTTCAATAGTGATCGTTTTATTTTGCAATAGTGGTTGCAACAATGATATCTTCTTTTATATAACTGGGGGTCTAGTGATGAAGATTCCAACTCTGCAAGGTCGATGTGTCACAATACAAATTTACAAAAAAGAAATGTACTTAAAAAAATTAAATTGATAGGAGAAATAAAGACCAAACAAGTTTTTGCTTACAATAATACAATATTTTAATGGTAAGTTGGCTTACATATTCGGAAAGTACACCACTCCTTACAGTTGTGACCGGTCAGTATAAGGGGAAAGTTTCAGATATAAATTTATGTGTCCCCTCCCTTAGATTGGGTGGTGGTATTTACGGAGATGGAAGTTTACTTCATAACTTTGATATTATAAATTCTCAACAAGTACTGATATTAATGTGGTAGTGTCAGATACATGGCTTCCTACTAGCTTGGGCTAGTGGGTTAACCCTTTAGCTCAATTGGTAGAGCACTAGACTGGCAAGCCAGAGGCCCCGGGTTCAATCCCCAGCAGAGGCACATAAATGTCTCTGTTACATTACATTTTGATGTTTTCTCCTTTTTAAAACACTTCCTCGTAAACATTCCGATCTAAATACTAAAAATGACCTCCAGTAGAGAAATTTCAGGTGTTCACTTTTCGAACTCTAAGAATAAGACACCCGCCAACAACAAAAACTGAATATTCTGTTGAAAGTGATCTCCAGATTACGTTTTATATATGTGCATCCTACTGGAAATTGTACACTGTTAAAAATGATCCCAATTCCAAAAAAGTGATACAAAATTTAAATATGTGACTGAGGCTAAGGTTTTTATCTCAATGTTTAATTCTCTTGCATTTCTCTAAAGAACGCTTGCCTATGGCTGTCTATTAATTTGTATAATAATGGCTTTCTGTTCATTAAAGAAAGACTTTCAAAGATATCTCCTATATTTATATCTCTATGTAAAATTTCGATCTTCTATCGAGGCCCCACCCTACAATCGGGGATTATTTTAAACTCTGGTCGCCTTTTCTGCCCAAAACTTATCCACGGGGTCATGATTTGAATAAAATCAAATCTACTTTATGTAATAAAGCTTTCATATAAGTTTTATCTTTTTAGCGCATATGTCCTTGAGAAGAAGATGCAATCAATTTTCACTTATTCTCAATTTCTCAATTTCTTTACATTTAAAGCATGCACGCGGCATCGTTTGAGCAAACTTTACCAAAGGATATTTTTTAATAAGTTATTTTGAAATTGGCCAAGTGATCTATGAAAAGAAGTCGAAAGTGTGAAAAAGTTTACAGACGACCAGACGGCCGAAGTCAAAAAGCTCATCTCAATATCCTTAGCTTTGATGTTCTTCTTCAGTTTTTATGACTATTTTTCCCCTTATTTTCATGTAAAAGTGTGATCTCATTTTGTGGCACCTACGTACCTACTATAAAGGATGTTTAAATCCTAAAAAAAATTGGGATGCTTTTATATTCGAAGTAAAATCAATAAAACTTGGATATCATAATTGCTGTTATGGAGAATAAATGTTAATCCTATGTTAATGCTTTCTGTGAGTTTAATCCGAACCCTAACTTATGGTTTATAGTTTAAAAGAGAAAAAAATGAACATTTTTAAGAATTTTTACTTTATAGTTTTGTTATGATTAAAGGTGAATAAATTTCAAGGTTTTTCTCCATATCTTCCCACTTACAATGTTAACCACTGTTGTTTCCCAACCAAGACATCTGGGCACTTATTTAAAGAAATATGGATATGCACTAAGAATCTTCATCAGAGGATACTTGCATAGTTAGCATATACGCTTCAACGTTTTAGCATATACGCTTCAACTTTTTTAATGAATTCCCTTTTTTTGAAAGAAGTTTTTGATTACTTCAATCCTTTGAAGATATTCTTAGTATGAAAAACTATGACCCCTAATGTGACAAAACCTGAACCCCAGATGTCATGATTTGGAATTATTTTAACTGTGCCAGGAAGGTAAAACAAAAGTTTCTTCTTTCTCTCTTGAACTGGATCTTAAAAAATAATTAATGAACAAATTCTTTTTTTTTCTTATTATCTACATAAGAAGGAGGTAGGTTCACCTTTGAACAATATTAATTCCATTTAATTCCATTTATGTGCCTACTTTTTATGAAATATTGGTTGAATAGTTCTGAAAAAAAAAGAAACGAACATGTGTCTACTGACAGAAGACAGGCAGACGCCGTGCAACAGTTGATCATAATATCTTATGTATGCTAATAGCTCTGATAAGGTAAATAGTGTTTACCTTGTCCATGGTACAAACGCCTTCTTTTAGACTTAAAACGTATGAAGATGCAGATGATGATGATGAAAAGGACTGGGAACAATACAACCAGAATTATCAAAATCCTGAAATTTAAAAAGAATAATACATTTTTCTTAAACATTCAAAAAAAATTAAACAAACTTAAAGAAAAATTTTATCATTGAAATTTGAAAGATTTACAGGCTTTTTTAAAAACACAAAAATGTAGTATATATAGCTGAATAGTCGACAAGCATATAGAATAATTAACAGACATTTGATTGGAATTGTAAACCCAAGATTGAAATATTGAATATATTGCTATTGATATTAATATCACATTCTGAGAGTAATGCATTTACACATTCCTTCAATAGTTCAATAAAAAGGGGGTTTCATTGAGCATTCTAAGTGTTAAATTTTCCCTAATTATTTCCTCGATTAAGACTCATGCTTTTCCCTAAAATATGATAGGAATTTACAACATGCAACAACGATAATCTCCATTTAATCAATTAGATACAAAGAAACGAGTGATTAAAATGATCATTATTCTTACTGCGACAAAAATTCCTTAATGAAATTTTGTCGATATGCAATTCTCATTGTCTACTTTTTTTCAATTACAAGTCAATATTAAAAGTCTTCATATTGGCTAATATTGACATATTCCTTGTCAAACCTCAAATACCACCGATATGGATTATGGATGTGACATTATTTACAATATTATACATGTTTTCATCGCTTATGAGCTGAAAAGGGACAGGGGAAAATACCACAAATGTTTACCTTATATTAATTCTAAAAAGAATGGGAGAACAAGATAGAATATACAGATTTTTTCTGTAACACAGAAAATGTTTTTTTTTTTTTTTTCATTTATAAGTCCTCAATGATAGAATAGCTTAAGCTTGGTGTGACGGTGCATATTCTCGTTCTGTACATATTGTCGTCGGCGACAATATATTACTACCCTCACTGCACATATTGTCGTCCATCTGTACATACTGTCGCCGGTGACATGTGCCTAGACGAGCCTTATTTTTCTCTTGCATAATGAATGACAATATATACAGTCAAGCATCGGCACATATTGTCGTCTATATATTGTTTTGACGAATATTTACATGTACTAAGGTGGTGAAGAGAGAGATTGATAAACAAACACACACGCATGGAGGAAGAGAGAGAGACAGTCAGAATTACTCGCAATACTGTAAGAGAAATGTTTTGGTTAGACAATTGTTTCAAAGATCGGTGTAAACGATTATGAATTAGAGAGATTCCGGAATTCTTGATTTAATTAATAAATCAGAGAATTTTTCTTTTCTCATTTTACGCTTAGAGACGGGGTATATCTAAGGACTAAACTGATGAAAATTAATGTGTTGCTCAATAAATTTAATTTTTTCTTTAGGTTGAACAGGGAAATGGATAAAGTGCAGTCATTCCGCAACATTACTTAAACTTGATTAACTTGATTCACACATAATTAATTGTATATCAAATTAGTTATGAATTATTGTACATATATCAATAATGAAATTGTTCGATTAAACATTTTACATTGTAACCGTCTGGAAATGAGGGTTTTATATTTCAAGAAATCAAATAAGACGTGTTTCTAAATTAAAACTATTATTCATACATACATTTTAAAGTTCGATGAATCAATGATAAAAGAAATGTTAAAATTTCACTTTCAGAGTAAATAAATGTTTTCATACTTACTGTTCGTTATTTTCCGGGTTTTCAGGATTGTTATTTTTCCCTGTCATATCATACATTGTCAGGTTCATCAGCCCAGGACATGTTGCATCTGAAAAATTATTACCTTTATATTGACTCGGTATTTAGCTGAAATATGCCTAGTACATTAAAAAAGAATAGTGTTGCAAAAGATTTATGGGTACATCGATAAGAACTACAAACATACTATATTCTATAAAAAGCATCTTAGATTTTCAAGATTTGCTATAATTTTGATAATATTCCATATTATCATACAATATACAATGAAAGAAAAGGTGAGCAAGCTCACATACCCCACGCTTCCCCAAAACTCGACAATGCAACACGTAATGAATGGCACAGTGCATTTTAAATACACAGTATAATTCAAAAAAGGGGCATTACTTGCAAAAAATCATCACATCAAAACTTCTTGCATATAAGGACATTCAAATCTTTGTATGTTACAAATTTAACTGGGCTGAAGTTTCTAGATAAATAATGGAATCAAAATTTCTTGGTAATATACAAATCTATACATTATTCTGAAATACCTACAAAGTTTCAGGAAATTCAGTGCCGGAATTATGCTGACAAACTGTTATTTAAATTCCTCAGTGATTTCGATTTGTTAATGAGTGTAAGTCCATGTCCAACACATGACAGTTTACACATTTAAATAATTGATGGAAACAAAATTATGATGTAGTCATATGAATCTGTTTATATACTGTACTTATGAAATTATTTAAGGCAAAGCACACCAATTTGAAGGGGGGGGGGGAGAGAACTATCGAAGATGGTGTGTGTGTGAGTGTGTGTTTGTGTTAAACCATTAATATTTTGATCTCAAAATCAATAGGGGTCTTTTAAGGTCATAAAATATTTCACATAGAATTTCATTATAAAAAGCTGATTCCAGTGGAGTTTC
This sequence comes from Saccostrea echinata, assembly GCF_033153115.1. Lineage (NCBI taxonomy): Eukaryota > Metazoa > Mollusca > Bivalvia > Ostreida > Ostreidae > Saccostrea > Saccostrea echinata. Next base: position 2,251,102 of record NW_026889799.1, on the reverse strand, counting down.
TTATTACCTAGCTGGAAAGTTTCTTCAAAAAAAGGCAAAACTCTTAAGGCAAAAATAATGGAATCGGAATTTCCTGGTAATATGCACATCTACACACTGTGTACTAAATATCTGCAAAGTTTGTCCAAATTCTGTGCAGCGGTTTAAGAGGAGTTGCGCTGACAAACTGTTCATCTCTATATTCAAGATATGGCCAAAAATCTAAGTTGAAAAGTGCTGAAATTCCCAGAAAAATAATGGAATCGGAATTTCCTGGTAATATGCACATCTACACATTGTGTCCTAAATATCTGCAAAGTTTGACCAAATTCTGTGCAGCGGTTTAAGAGGAGTTGTGCTGACAAACTGTTCATCTTTATATTGAAGATATGGCCAAAAATCTAAGTTGAAAAGTGCCGAAATTCCAAGAAAATATAAAGGAATCGGAATTTCCTGGTAATATGCACATCTATACATTGTGTGCTAAATATCTGCAAAGTCTGACCAAATTCTGTGCATTGGTTTATGAGGAGTTGTGCTGACAAACTGTTCATCTCCATATTCAAGATATGGCCAAAAATCTAAGTTGAAAAGTGCCGAAATTCCGAGAAAAAATAAAGGAATCGGAATTTCCTGGTAATATGCACATCTACACATTGTGTCCTAAATATCTGCAAAGTTTGACGAAATTCTGTGCAGCGGTTTATGAGGAGTTGCGCTGACAAAAAAACAGGACTGACGGACTGACTGACTGACTGACTGACGGACGGGTCAAAAACATTATACCTCACGCAACTTGTTGCGTGGGGTATAATTATTGCTGGTTTTGGAGGTCAATACGATGATTTAGACACCTGAGGAGTGCAATATTCACTGAGCCCGAAGGGCGAGGTCAGTATTGTAATTCGAAGTGGCTAAATCATCGTATTAACCGAAAAAAACAGCAATAATTGCTTTATTATACATGTATGATTCAAAAACTAAATGACGCACACTCTTTACTTGCCATCTTATTTGTTTACATTTACTGAAGTAAGTACTAGCTAAACATTATAAATGAGAGAAACGGGGTTAAAAACATAACTAGTTGTATCATTTTGGAATTTTTAATTCAAGTGTAGGTGCAATATAGAAAAAATAAATGGCAGGCAAATATTTAGGATTGAATTTGAAAAAAGGGGCATTACGAGGAAAAAATTGACAACTTACAGAAAAACAAATCGTTGACTAGCCTACCCCCCCCCCCCCAAAAAAAAATAAATAAATAAGAAAAGAATTTTCCCAACTCAAAATTTTATTTGGTGGGATGTTAAGGTCCATAAACTAGGGTAGGAGGTCTTTCATTGAAAATTTTCATCCTTAAAATTTAGATTAAAACTTTACATTAAAAGGTGGGGAGAGGGGCAGGCCTCCTGCAACCCCCCACATCCACGCCCATCCCTCACCCAAGAATCTATGTGCCTTAATGTTATGTTCAAATGAATGGAAGTCAGGTGCAAGTGAAACAACTTGCCAAAACTATTTGCATCAAAGTGGAATTTGCCAATCTATTTTTAGTCTAATGTGGAGAAAATAAATCCTTATATTCACCTGGAAGGTCACGTGCAGGTGAATATAATATGGTATTTTTTCTACATTGTTGGATCTCACCCAATCAGAAAGAAAGGAATTATTCAATTATATAATAAAACAATATATTTATATACTGAATAACAAATGGCTAAATAGTCCATTTTTAATTATCGAACGTTCAAAACTACTGCGCTTTTGGGTAACAGCCCGTCAATTCACACACAAACAAGTTCCACAGCAGACAAACACTCCTGGCTAGGCAGTGCAGTAAATGTGCAAAGTGGAAATATCGGCACTTTTATTATATATATATATATATATATATATATATATATATATATATATATATATATATATATATATATATATATATATATATATATATATATATATATATATATATATATATATATATATATTATTGATTAAATGTTTCTCTTTTGAATATTGCCAACACTGGACAAAAACTAAAATTTCTGATCGAAATGAAATATAGCTGCATAGTAGTTTTGACGCAATCACGTGAAATCAAAATTGAATATCTTGTGAGACTTGAATATATTTTACATAATTCAGGTCATTTATTCATCTTCCTCCGTGACCAGCTCTAACCTGATATTTAAGCTTTTCAAAATTCGATGCGGTAAAATGTACATATATGTCATAAGAAATAATTAAATACCAATAATATTCCATGAATAATATTTATGGTTGTCATGGTAACACAGTGTAACCAAGCAATCAGTTACTAAGATTGTGTTAATGCTACAATCTTGAGGAAAAACATGAAAATTCAAGACTGACAAATATACATCCTTAGGACCTTGCAACACCGACAACATAAGAAGAATTGGGATTAATTGCTACTTTGCAGTGTAACCATGGATTTGGAAACAACATACCTGTGGTTTAAAGTGATATATATTGCTGCTTTAGGAATTTACTTACTTTTTAATCAAGAAACATTTTATTTCACTCACCTTGAATAGTGCTTATCTGGTAGAACTTAGGTTAAATATTATGTATCGATAAAGTTTGATAAAAAAAAAAAGAAAACACTGCAGCTATGATTACCAAAAAGGGAAAATATTCGATTTCGTTAACTTTATATCAATATTAAAGCCTTCATGGCCATCATTGCCAGCCAATAAGAAATAACATATTTTGTCCTTGGTATGTATTACAAGCTCTTTTCTCTCATTTGGTTGCATTTCAACCCATGATTGATTTTATTTTTACATTTGAGTGAATTGTTTATCTAGTTACATATTTAATAGTTGATTTCCCAAACCTGTTTGTCATGCATTTAAGCAATTTTTTTTCAAATTTAAGGTCATGTTGCCATGGTTATTACGATGCATAGCAAGCACTTTTTGCCTGATTTAAGTTTACGGTATCAAAGCCTTTTTTTATAGAGCGTTTGGATAAATTCTGAGACTATGCGTGCCACAGCAAAAGTTCATGTCATTACAGAGAATGGCTCTTAACTAATTACTGCATCAGGGATTCAAAAGACTAAATATACCTGCAAAATTGTAGGTCAATATATATTTGAACGACACTTTTTTCGCGAGATAGCTACTGTAAATGTATTATATTTAATGTGTACGATATTTGGCGGAAATTGATTTTTGAACAAATTAGCAAAGATCTGATTTAGCGCAATTTTTTAATGTTCTTATTTATGTATACATGTGAAAGACATTTAGCGTTGTACTTGAATTAGCGGACGTTTCTTTCCACCAAAGGCGCTAAAAAGAATACACAGCCAAATGTAATACGTTTACAGTATTTGGTATTTACAAACGAGACAAAATTATCTCGAGCTATGGTTTTTGTGGTGTATATAATCCTTAACAATATAAATTTACGCCCGAGAATGAAGATTTCGCGAGCAGAGACACACGCGTAATTACTCGAAAATAATGTTCTCGTGAATATTTTGAATTTCATATGAAAATGTTTTGAATTTCTATTAGGACTTTTTTATAAATTACTTAAAAAATTGATTTACTGTGGAAAACCCCTTAAAATATTGATTGACCTTACTGAACTACTGATTATCGTTAGGAATCTGTACTTTACTATGATAATCCATTGTTGTTGTTGTTTTTTTTTTTTCTATAGCTTTTTTGTCGGTGTTTCTTTGATGCACATAATATGTATTTTGAATATAAAACCACACTTTTGATCGCCTTTTATAATATTTAACCTTAAAGATGGCTGCATTGATTCAAAAAGTAATTTATAAAAAGTACTCACACAAATGTCCCTCAGTCGATAGATAACTTTCTGGACAAGCCGCAGAAATATCTCTACATTTTATATTGTAAACAGGTTGAATCTTCGAAAATCTCGTATCATAAACGATACATACACCTTTTAAAAAATGAGAAGAATTTACAAAAAATATATCTCAGTAAGTTTCTGTAGTTTTTTTTTCGAACTAAAGAACATTGCTTGCTAGTAAATTTATTACTTAGTTCCGTACCATGAACATCAGTTTCGACTGAGCAAACTTCAACAAACATCTTTTGACGGAAGCTATATATACAATGATACTTGAATTGAGATGGTTTAGTACAGTTTTGACTCCTTGCAATGCCATCACATCTTTTGATCCTTGCTGCTTTTATTGTTTCCTCTTTAGTTGTTGGACAAGAATCAACAACATTTAGCGTTCTATTTGACCATATGCACGCTTGTGTTGGAAGGCATATGTAGCCCTTCAAAGCAGAAATCTGAAAAGACAGTCAACTGAAGGTGTTTTAACATTGTTTTCTCTTTTCTTTGCACACCTTTTATATAGTACATGTATCTGTACTCCCAACAAACTGGCAAAAGTATATATAACAGAAAAAATACTTATTTTAAAGCATATCTGCAAATATGAAAATTTAAAAAATAAATTGTGGCAGAAAATGTAAATAAAGCCTGGTCTAATCTAGATAGAATAATTGCTGATTATAGTATTCAAGTTTAAACTGAATGCAATTGTGCTTCGAACCTGAAATATAGAATGGAAAGATTTGCTTTAGAATTAAATTCTTCCAATATTTTTATACAAAAAAAAATCACATATATAAATATATATTGGATTAATGCAGAAATGACTTAATATTTTATAGGACATTATACAATTATGGACTCTTTCGGTGGTGAATATGGTTTGTTATTCACCAGAAAAATATCAATATTGACCGAGGCGAAGCAGAGGTCAATATTGATATTTTTCTGGTGAATAACAAACCATATTCACCACCGAAAGATTCCATAATTGTTTTATTATATAGTCCGGATTTTAATAAATAAGACATTGAAGGCTGCATGACGACACCATTTTCATTTACGAACTTCTGTCGTAGAAAAATTGAAAAAAAAAATCCAGATGACAAGTTGTAACTTCCGTGTTTTCCTTTCGCTATGTGTAAGACATCAAAGTATTTAGAAAATAATCCTGCGATAAATTGTGTAACATTTTTCCTGCCCAGATACACAGCTTGCTCCGGCCGTTGCAACCGTTTTTACAACGTTGTTTGAGGTGTTGATTGTGACGTCACAATACCGCTGCACGCATACTGACCCTCCGGTGAATACGGCTTCAAATCCAGTGAAATTGTAGTATTATGAACTGTTTGCGTTTATATAGATTATATAGGGACTATAAATAGACTATATAATAACACTGATGATTTCAAAGGTCCATATTTGTTTTGCTCATATTTTTTTTATTGTTGAATCGGACGTTTCAGCATGATTACTTTTCATTATCTTCACATTTCTATCGCATATAAAAAAAAAATGCAAAATTGATCTATAACTCATCAAGGTAAAGTAACATACCAAATATCAGCTCAAAACATGCATTCCAAGTGTTTAGAAGAAAAGTTCCGAAAACCAAGAAGACAGACAGAGGGACAGACGGACAGACGCGGAGAAAACCTGTAGTGCCCTCCGGCTTCATCGGTATAGGACTAAACTAATTAATAAGTCTAATTTGACCTTGCTGTTCTTTAGAATAGGAGACTTCCAAAAGATATATTCTTATAAGTTTTCGTGTACAACTTGGATACCCCATTGCGAATACACCGTCACATTCCATTTAAATAATTTTGAACGAATCTACATAAAATATTTTCAAATAATTTTCAAATTTTCTGAGGGACGTATTTCTGAGATAAAGAGTTTTCATAAGATATTTCTTCTCTTTCTCATTACACGTTTACCACTTCGAATTACTGAGTAGTCTTTCATGCAACAAACTTGAATTCCCTTCGCCTAGGGATGCTCTAAGAAAAGTTTGGTAGAAAGAGTACAGTGGCTAGAAAAAAATAAACAAAAAATCTTGAATATTAACAGACGTACATGCGTTAAGAGCAAAAACAAACAACAGAGAGCAGAAACACTCCCCTGTACATTTGCTTCTAGTTACATATAACACAATTTAAATAGTTTTAAAAACAGAAACACTTAATTATCTCCAAATACATTAGGCGGAGAAATTATTTTAATTCTATTTTCAATAAATTGTTTTTCAAATGGAACTTTAAAGTATTTGGAAAACAGAGGTTCTTTTTAATGTTAAATTCTGAAAACATACAATGGAAAAACATTTCATATTTCAGTAATTGTATGCCTTTTTTTATTATTATTATTATTTTATCTTTTTATATTTTATACCAAAAATGAATAGTTGTGACATTTGTCGTGTCATTCTGTTATACATGTACAGAGTTAATTATTTGACAACCTACCGGTAATAACTTTCTCTAGGAACAGATACACACTTTTAATGCTAATGCATGCTAGCAAGGTATTCATTGAACATTTTTGTTAAGGGGGGCGACCCTCTGATAACAGAAAAAAGTCAGAATAAATAGTCCTAAAATATCCAATAGTTTATCTTACCAGTGTTTAAGTACATGTAATGTAATGTACATATAATGCACGCTTCAAATAATCAGTTATGAAAGAAAACCAACATATGGTGAAAAAAATTACTTTTATTTTCTTTAGCTAATATTTATGATAGTAATTGACATTTCATTTAAACAAGAGACCTAATGACCTTAACGGCCACTTGAGTACAGCAAATTAGATTATCAATAAACTGATAAATGAAGCTTAGTTGCCCAAAAGCAAGAAAATAGTATAATTAGGATCAACCAAATAGTTGGTCTTGTTTCTATCTGTCCTCCATTTATCACTATTACCACGCAGACTATTAACAAAATATTAATTTTTAAAATTATTAATTTTGTAACCCCACATTACTACCTCTCATATTTGCCTCTCTTGGCCTTTGAAGAACATTTAAAAAGATATGTTATTTTTGTCTCATTTTCAATCATCTATCATTCCCAAGTCTACCGGATCAATAAAACTATGAATGTACTTTTTGTATTATACCATAAATGCTTTTGCATAATTCTCCTATTGTATTAACATTTCAAATGCATTATGCACTGTTACCAATTATCAAAGGTGAATGGCAAAGGGTAATACCTTTGCTCAGTAGAATACAAATTAAGAAAACCCTGGCCAGGCCCAGAACACTTGACTAAATGGTCTAGATGTTCAGTAAAAATACCCTTGCTTATTAAAACTTTTTCTTTGCCTCCAGTATGCCCAGGAGCAGAGAAGATTTTCTAATATATATATATATATATATATATATATATATATATATATATATATATATATATATATATATATATATATATATATATATATATATATATATATATATATATATTGCATTTTTACTAGAGATTCAACATAGCCCTAACACCAAAACTCATTACCTTGGGTCATGAAATTTACAAATAAGTAAGAGGTACCTCATCATAATAACTATGAAGTAGTTGAAGATTTTCAAAGAATGCACACATTTTCACTATATTATTAAGCCCCTCCCTCGGAGAAACACGAGAACACCTGGGACCATAAGTTTTAAAATTTTTGTAAAAGTACCCTTGTCTTGCTCATTATAACTATACACTTGTTTCTTTGCTCAATAACCTGGAGTAGAGAAAATATTTTTGAAAGTAATTATATGCATTTTCATTATATAATCAATAGATCCTCCCCCCATCTTCATCAGAACCCCTGGGTCTGAGGCCATGAATTTCACAATTTTGGAAGAGGCATTCTTGCTTATCAAAACCATGCCCTTCCTTTGTTTAAATAAATAATACCCAGGAGCAGAGAAGAAGATTTTCAAAGAAATAATGCATTTTCACTATATTATCAATACAGCCGAGCCCTAACACCAGAACCCCTGACCCAGGAGCCATGAGATTAACAATTTTGGAAGAGGCACTGTTGCTTATCATAACAATGTCTGTTTCCTACCCAGGAGCAGAGAAGAAGATTTTCAAAGAATTAATACAATTTACTATATAATCAATAGAGCACCGCCCTAACACCAAAACCCCTGACCCAAGGGCCATAAAATTACCAATTTTGGAAGAGGCAGTCTTGTTCAACATAATTATTACTTAGTTTATTTAATACATTCATGCCAATAGTTTGACTTCTTGATGTTCATGAGTAAAGAAGAAGATTTTTAAGCTTGCATTCATTTTGGTGGTTTTAGCCCCATCCCTCATACCCCAGGGGGGCAGGAGCCATGAATTTTACAATTTTTGTTTCCCTTCACTCATAGATGCTGTATGCCAAAATTGGTTGAAATTGGGTCAGTGGTCCAAGAGAAGAAGCTGAAAATGTTCAAAAGTTTATGACCAACGGACGACGAATGACGACAGACAAAAGCTGATAGCAAAAGGTCACCTGAGTGACTCAGGTGACCTAAAAAAGATTTTATCTATTTTGTTTTTAATTTACACATTGAAACAGTTCTATACTTTTATAAACAATTTTAAAAGATGTACCAAACTATGAATTTTAAAAAAATTGTAAAGAAAGTTAACTCTTGACAATATAAATTTTGGGGTTTTTTTTTCTTGAAGAACAAACTACAAGGTGAAAATCTATAAAAAAAAAAAAAAAAAAAAAAAAAAAAGGCCTAAAGACGACTATACGACTACATATAAGATAATAATTTTTACTTACCAAGACCATAGAAAAATATATTAACATTTTTCCTGGTTTTTATTACTTGTCCTTTTCATTGTTTGAACATGCCTTTGCTAGCTGTAAACAGAATATTCTATATATATTATATTTCAAAAAAACTTTACCGATTACATGTTGTTATAAAAAATTGTAAATATTTTCTGCATGTTTAAGGTCTGTATTTTTTCTACATTTATAACAACAGATAATACAGACAAATAACATTAGATTAAACATGTAAGACCCCCAAAATATAAATTTTCGAAATATTACATATAAGTTCTATGTATATAAAATTAACATTTCTCTTGGACTATATTACTTTTTCTTATCATATCTTGCTGTTTTTATTCAACAGTATAGCAGTAAGAATCTATCCGTTTTTATATCCATCTATTAAGAGGAATATGACTTTGAATCTAATTGAATTTCATGGATTAAAAATGACGAAAATAAATGCTTTAAGGTTTTTTAAAACAATTTTTAAATAAAACTGGTCTAATTGTATTTTTTCAAATATTAACCATTCATATAGATTTTCTTATCCTGTCGAGGTCAAGATTACTAGACGGGGTTGTATATTAATTTACAAAAAAATGTATTTTAAGATATATATATATATATATATATATATATATATATATATATATATATATATATATATATATATATATATATATATATATATATATCATCATCATCATCATCATCGTCATCATCAAAAAATATATATCACCGAAAATGTACATGTATACATACCTTTTTTTCCATATGAATTCCCTTAATTATTGTCAAACCATGCAGTTTCATTCCCCTGTTATTTAAAAGCGGTACACAATAGATAGGCCAAATTTTGCCTCAAATTCAATTTTGTTTAAACTTAGATATTTTGTTCTAGGATACAAAATTTCTCTTTATATGTAATATGAAAGAAATTCAACCATACATATTTTGCCCACATAGTTTGAAATAAGGCCGTTCAGACTCCTCTAAGAAGATTTTGAAAGCAGACAGACGACCTGAGATTGTGCATTATTTAAAAATAACCATCTATTGCAAACTTGTGTGTGAGTTTATTTATAAAGGCAACTTTTTGGTACTAAAATTTAGTAAAATATTTTGATACCAATATATTTGACTAAAATGTGATGTAAAAACAGAACAGGGATAGCCCGAAATTCACATGTAAATATGCCACACATTAAGTCCTCTTAAAAGAATATGTATAAATGTTAAATTTTAACAAAAATTCAACAGAATAATTGAAATGGAACCCAGATTAAAATAGGTCGAAATGAGGAAATTTGAACTGGTGGTTTCAGTTATTTTTGGCGATTTTAAATATATAAAATGCCAAAAAAAGAGATTCAGTAGATGACGGCACTATATTTGACCTTTGACCTCTTAATATTACCATGACCTTTATTGTACAAAAAGAATAGAGACTTCTTATAAACATATCCAAATATCCAGTTCAAATGGCATGTAGATGACATAAACACGATCGATAATGTAGGCTCCCGAATGACCAATATATAGGTTGTCTCTAATTTTCTTCAAAATATGTTGAAAACATGTCTCAGCTTATTACTTTTTTACAAAGTTCCTTGATTATTTGACATTATAGTGAAATTATTCTTTTTTCTGGAGTACTTTATAAAATATGTGTAAAAATAGATTTCATGGGTGTTGTGTTCTACCATAACATCTTATTCTGATGGGAAATTTTAACAAAATATTGTTATTCTCCATATCTACTAAACACAAAATTATTATGTTGTTATTGATTTTTATCAGCTGAAGATGAATTGAACGTCTAAAAAGTTTAAAAGCTTAAAAGCGATAGACAGCATAAGACAGATCTATTTGGATGATACACTGATCATATATGCTATCTATCTATTACACCCTAAAAATGGACGCCATTGTAAGAAAAGAACCGTTAAACCGAAAGTACATAATTTGCACGAAATAATAATAAATTATATCCATTCCTTTCCCAGACATTTAATCATTTAAGTAAACAATATTTCTTAAAATCTTGATATTGCCTTTTCTGTTTAAATTTTAACTTACATTTTGATATGATGACATTGCCCTCCGGTAGGCTTGCTCCTTATGTAAACAATAAGCACGCAATTTGGTTTTATATTTAAAGGTCAAATAAACGAATAATGTTCGTCTGGCGGCACATAACTTCAGTGTTGACTCTTAGATAACTCATATCTTTTGTGTTGATTCTTACATGTAATTTTTACTTTCGGTGTAATATATGCTATAAGCGACCGAATTAATTTTCACTAATAATTTATTATTGCAAAATGTTAAGTCGTACAACGTTGTATTCTCTCCCCATATACATGTAGTACTATTGCAAAGTAATATAGGTACCAAAAAGAAACGAATAATACTGAAGGAAATTGTACATATAGAACAGAATTAGAAGAAAACTGATAATTTATTTTTTTTTTTTTTTTTTTTTTTTTTTTTGAATAATTGAAAACTTTCGACGAATAATAGCATTCTTGAAACAAGATAGTGTTAACAGTAAATGGATGAACGTAATTTTAAAAAATAATGAATGAAGTAATAACTATGTAGAGAAAATATCATTATTGTTATTAGCAATCATTTTGTTCTAACTTACTAATGTTCTTGCCGATAAAGTCATTCAGTTTGTTAATACCATGGGAGAAGAATGACTTCAGCTTGTGCATCCAAAATTTATTTTGCTTTTTCTCTGAGCATCGGTCCATTTTGGATTTTGGCCAGTAACCACTATACTGTTAAGTCCTCTCATTTGTGAACTTCAAGTTTGAAATGTTCTCCAACGGGTTCATTGAGTTTCTTGGCCTTAATGGTCGAAAGGCGCGATTATTGATTCTCCTGCGGAGTCTCCTGTTTCCCCAAAATACTGTTTGGAACAAACTTTACAACTGATTAGATATATGCATCTGTCTGCTCGACAGTATTCTGTAACTGCAACCAGTAACGGGGCTGTTAAAGGTGTCTGTGTCAGAGCTGTACTTACAGAGAAGACGTCTTCTGTCAGAGCAAGATCAGTCTGGTTTTTACTACCATGTCCTTTAAGTTCACCGTGTTTCTTCGGGGTTCCTTGTAGACCTCTGCCATGCAACCAGGTTCTTTTTAGAAATACTGCTGAGGTTCTTAAGGACGGGAGGGTATGTGGTTACCAGAGTGACTCTGCTGCTATTGTCTTTTTCATTGTAGTGTAACAGGTTTTGTCTGTCATGTTCTGCCATCTCATCAACAGCAGTTTGTACAGTGTGAACCCTGTAACCTCTCTTGCATTTATGGGACTTGAGGAGACTGCACTGTTCCTGATACAGAAAAGAGATTGAAGAGATTCGACGAATTCTGGTGGTTAGACCCTTAGGCACACCCTTGAATGTGTGTGGGGGATGACAGCTTGTCGGCATGAGATACAGGTGGGAATCGGTGAGTTTCGTGTGGAGACTAAACTGGATTTCACAATCAATCTGGGTGGATGTAATATCTAAGAATATGTTTTTGGAATTGGCCTCGTGGTATTCATTTCGTTTGTCAACACCTTCAATCAGTCTTTCAAATTCACTGTAGACATATCTAACTCCAAAAAACAATATTTAGATACTACATAGATGCTACAAACTTGATGTATTTTTAAAGGGCCTGGACACAGTTCATTGTTTAAAGTTTTAAATATCTATTTTAATCAAAAAAAAACTTCAGTTAATGACATGAACTTACATGAATACTCTAAGAATTCAATGACAACGGCATTCTTTATAATATCAAGTCAAACACTTGTGACTGTAAACAGGACATGAGCTCTGTTATTGTAAGTGTTTACGTTTTACCGGGTGTATGCATTTGTTTTAGTCTGCACACATCACTGAGCACTGAGCTGACAATATCGGTAGATTGGTTTTGCTTTCTGGCATTTTAACTCTGAACTTTACGGATTATACGAGGGTGATTCAAAAATTCGTAGACTTTTTTCTTTTGTTTTTTATTTAACGTCATATTATAACCAAATTTGGTACACATATTTTAAGAATAGATTTAAATAATTTTAGTCAAAAAATTGAATATATTTTGATATTTATCAAAATTATCAAAGATCTAAGACAGCAAAATGGAGTCACGGAGCAGGGTCGAAATTGAGTTATTTACTAATTATACACTTTATTGTCCCCCGCTTTCCACTGAAAGTGGGGGATATTGATTGCGGTCCGTCTGTATTTCTATCGGTCTGTCTGTAACACTTTCGTTTCCGCGCGATATCTCGGGAAGCTTTGAGCTTTTGCAATGAAATTTTACATGAAAATTCCGTATGGCCTTAAGAAGATGCCTTTTGATTTTTAAGTCGAAAGGTCAAGGTCATTGATTTATAAATTCTCTATGTTTTAACACTTTTGTTTCCGTGCGATATCTCGAGAAGCGTTTGAGCTTTTTGCAGTGAAATTTTAAACCACAATTCCCCATGGCCTAAAGAAGACCCCTACTGATTTTGAGGACAAAAGATTAAATGTCATGATCGTAAATTCATACATTCTGTCTGTGTATGACACTTTCGTTTCCGGTCGATATCTCAAGATTTTGAGTTTTTGCAATGAAATTTTATACCGTAACTCCCTATGGCCCTGCTCGCCCCTCTCAAAGTATCCTGTCCCGGTTTTTTTTTTTTTTTTTGGGGGGGGGGGGGAGGGGGGCATTTTTTTCAAAGGGCAATTGGAAAGTTGTTGGCATCGATCACACTCAAAGTTTTAGAGTTTATTACATATAATACATGTTGTCGGCGGACTTTATATTCTGATTCAATTATCAGAACTGTTTAGTAAAAGCTAAATTAGACACCATGCTTTGTGTGAAATTTTGACAATGTTGAACGTGATATAAACATGTATATGTGCCTTACCGTTTGCATTTAATTACCTTTGAAATCAAGCGCCTCCTTGTTTTAGGGGTAGGATTCTCACTTAGCACTTGAGAGGTCCTGGGTTCAAATCCTGGATGATCCTTTTTTTTCAATTTACTAAATTATATAATTCAGCATATGAAATGAAGAAGATATGACGTATGGCGTGTACAAACTTTTGCATGAAATCATTATTACAGTGTGATGAATATTTTATATAAAAAGAATCTTCATGTACACATTTTAAAGAATAAGCAATCAAATCTACGTATCCATATTGGCATTTTTATTTGTTTCAGTACATACATTTAATAATACTGCAAATCCGGAAGGGGGTTCGATAGCCCCCCCCCCCTCTAATCTGAGCATGCTCTTCTTTTTTCCTAAAGCGAAGAGGGGGGCACAATTTCTCTGAATTAGCTTGCAATGTCTATAGTTATACCTCCAATAAATGATGCTCACACGAAATAAAATTTAAAAATAAAATTTAAATGTTTAAAATAAGTATTGTTCTATTACTTCAGATGCTAAAATGTAATGTAATACATTGCTTCGATCAAAACATATCAATTTCGAAAGACAGATATACCTGATTAAAAAAATCAAAAAAACAAACGATGACGCCAAAGGAGCGAATAGCCATAAATATTTGCTTTGCGTTCAGGAAACCTCTAAAACAAACTATAAAAATGCAGGAGGAGTCAGGAAATATATAAAAAATGAGCTGTGCATTTGTTTATAAATGGAAAAGACAGTTTTTGAGAGGAAGAGACTTTGGATCGGACAATGGACGGTCTGCAAAGAAACAGATTATAACCAAAAGAGTTAGTAACGTCATGAAACGTAATATGCTCTTCCCTATTGCAGAATTTATGAAAGCAGAGTTACAGATACCTGATTTAAAAAATTGAAAATCTAACTTTAGCTACTTGAACAACTGTTAGAAAACTGGGTGTCAAGTGCTATGAATGCGTTTTATGAATAGTTAAGACCCGTGTATAAAATGAAAAGTCAGAGTAATTTTGAGAAACTGACTCGACGTTGTTAGTGACGTTACAAAGTTGTTAAGCGTGCTCCGTGGTGAGTAAACATGGTGCTGTTAAATTGACAAACATGAGTTCCATGAAATATGTGGAGATAACGAACAGTATTCGAGCTCAAAAGTCCATTAAACATTTACAAAATAGGAGCAGAGCAAACATGGACCTCTAAGACATCAGAGGTGGGATCAGGTGCCATGGAGGAGTGAGCACCCCCTGTCGACCGGCCACACCCGCTGTGTGCTCCTTGTCATGATCGGGAAATAACGGAAAAATCTGTCGACAATTCAGTGTGTAAATAATGGCTTAACAATTAGTATGAAAAAAGTCAGTCAGCATTTGACTTCATGATAGATTGTATTTGCTGACTAGGTCATTGCATCGACCATAGAACTTACGAAATGATGACTTTAAACGAGACTACTGATATTCTTGTTTCATCAACTTGTTTGTCAATAATTTACCTATTTTTGGAAATTGTTTATACGTAGAGCATGCTCTGGCGTATCGAATCAACTGAGAGATATACACTCCATATGCAGGTGATATATTGCTGCATAGGTAAGGGAAGTCGATGATTGAAAAGTTAAAGTCATCACGTTCATCATAAAGCTTTGTTGTTAGATTACCATTAACGTCTTTTTCAATAAAATATCCAAATATGAAACAGATGTGTCAGTCTCTGTGGTATCTTTTCCATTTAATCAAATGGAATGAAACTTCACACATCGACAAAATAAAAGTTTTTACATGAGAAAATGTTGATCTTAAATCTTGTAAAAACAATATGATGATGATGGAAATTGTCTACGTATTTTTGGAATGTCCCTCGTAGTTTTCATATTTTTCATTGATACACACCAAAATTTATACTTTCCTTGAGTATTATGGATAAGGTTTACTTTGTGAAAGTGCAAGGATATGTGTCAATCAAACGCGTCCCCAAATTTGTAGTTCTAATAATTTCCAGATAAAAGAAGTTTCTAAATACGCTTTTAAAATATTTCGGCGTGAAATGCTCAAACAAGATTTAAGTCATGATAGTATTTAGAAAGCTTTAGAAAATATGAACTTCAAATCTGTGTTTAAGCCCCTTTAAAACCCATGGATTACAAAAATTGATTTAGAAAATAATGCTATCTTAAATCAGTTCATAATTTTTTTGTACCACAATACATAAAATTCAAGTAACACATAAGTAGAACATGAATTGAAGCTTGTTCAAAGCACATTTTAAACTCATTTGGAGACATTTGTACAAGGATAACGTTATATATGAAAATGTTCTAAAAAGCGCATAACAAGATTTATACATGTATATAAATAATTTATACATGTTTCAAGAATATAAATATAAGACTCCAAAGTCTGACGGTGACGCTAAAGTCCGATGGTCTGCGCCAAACCCCGGTGGTTTGATGTCAGTATGGACGCCAATCTCCGATGGTCAAGCCGAAGTCCGATGACTCGTTTCCTATGAGACGCACTGCGCTAAAGTGCGATGGTCTGGTACGCCAAAGTCCGATAGTGCGGAGAAACAACCAACATTTATGACCTCACAATATTCCGACGTCAATCCTTGACGCCGTTGTCCTGCATTCAAAAGCTATTATATCTGAATTCGTCCTCGCATACAATTCTATTGATTTGGCTTATTGCGTGCACCTTTCAGTTATAGTAAGATTAGTCTTCGCACACCACTCCACTGATTAGGATTAGTCCTTGCTTCGCACCAACCCGAGAGATTTAGGGTTAGTCCTCGCACACTAGTCGACTGATTAGGGTTAGTCTCGCACCCACTAAAGATATCTAGGTTATAGTTGTTACACACTTTTCAAGCGATTAGGGTTAGTTTTTGGGTTAGTTTTTGCTAATGATATTTATTAAAAGACCTTGGCATGGCGCGGCATTGCAGTATGGCACAGCAGTACTATGACGTCATAAACGTTAATTTTTTCCGCACCATTGGACTCTGGCGTGTCAAACCATCGGGGTTTGCCGCAGACCATCGGATTTGGCGTGACCACAGAACTTTGGAGTCCCATCGCACTTTGGAGTCATATGAATATATATATATATATATATATATATATATATATATATATATATATATATATATATATATATATCACATCAACATATAATATTTGAAAATATCTATATTGCTAATTTATATACGATAAGTTCATGTTGCATTCATAATAAAGATTCGACAAACATAACTCTACAGCAGAAAAAATAAATTTATTTGCATGCAAGTGTATGTGTTGTATTATATGTCTACATTTAAATGTGGCAGGTATCAGGATGTTTCTTTTTTCACCTGTAAAGCTGCTCCCGTTGATATGGAATAGGTTGTAAATGGAAGAAAATGGAAAAATCACAAATGAGAACATGTGCACATAAAATGTAACAAAAAATATAATTATTACAAATAGTATCAAAGATGGGAATTCTACAATGATCGGAAATAGAACAATGCCAAAAGTCCCTAATCTTTTATTTTTAAAAAAAAATTGATATTTGCATACTTTAGCAATCAAATATTTGAAAAATATTTTAAAGACCAAACCCTTAAAATATAGCACATACGACAAAGCATTGCAAAGAAATCGATGTGATAAGTAAGGCTTTTCACAATCCAAGTTTATCCAAGATATAAGGTACATAAATGAGGTATATTTTATAATAATGGAATTAAATTAAGCCAATGATAGTTAAAAGCTTTCCTCTGGACTCCCTGCTATTATGTCAAAGGACATTTATATGTTTTCGGAAGCTTGCCTATTTCCTCATAAATGTATTCTACTGTTTTCATAATGTTTTTTTTCATTTTCAATTAAAAAAAATGTTTATGAACGCATTTTTAACTTAAAAAAAAATAATGTATGTTTTGTTGCTTAAGTATTAAATGTACCAAGGATTTACACAAATGTATAATTTTTCAGAGGTACATGTAACACCCCCCCCCTTTATTTGGTATCATGTGTTGGATGTTGTCTTATATCCTTGATCTTGTGTATATAAATATTCCAGGGCAATCAATTTAGTTTTGCAAATATCAATTACAACTAACCTTAACAGGAATTTAGAGTTGAAATTCATAATCATAGTATTCAGAGACAATATTACAATACTACGTAAAATTATGATTAAGAAAACGTGGTAATAAAATATCCAGATCAAGCATGAAGAAAACTGAGTTAAAATTATTCAAGGCATTTGATTTCCAAAACTTAAATTGTTATCAAAATTTCAGTAAAAGAGTGAGGAACGACAAAAGATTGGTCAGAAGGAAAAGAAGGATTAGGGGGTTTTCCATATATAAAAATTTAATTCAGAAATATTTTACGTGGAATGATGCAAGAACAAAAATTATTAATCACAGATAATATTTCGCTTTGTTGTCAAAACTGAATAAAAGTTGTTTTATCAGAGTAATACAGCATTCACAGGTTATATTGTACGCAAAGTTGAATGTATATTTTCAATTTTATAACATAAAATAGAAAAAAATATCCTCAAACACTTGATGGTTCGTTCTCTCAATGGTAAAATGAAATGAAAATGACAAAATACTGGAAACCGTATATCTGAAGTCATGTAGAGAATGGCAATTATAAAAAATGAAGGTTTAGAACATATTTCGCCTAACTTTTATTGAAAATATAAAATGTAAATAATGTCTCAAACATTAAAAATCAGGAAAAAACAAGATGTGTTTGTGAAACACTGATGCCCCCGTATGGAACTTATAGCAAAGGTTAAACTTTCTCAAATGCAAATCAAATATGTTGGTACCCAAAGTAAGGTCTTGTCTCGAGGAATATATCTGTGAAATATGAAAGCCCTAGCAGCAACCATTGAATAGATATGGAAAAGGTTAAAGTTTTTCAAAAGTAAGTCAAACATCAAGGTCAAATGGTCAAAATTAATGTTGCCTAAGGAAAGGCCTTCTCACAAGAAATATGAAGGTGAAATATGAAAGCTGAAGCACCAATTCAGAAGTTATGACCAAGGTTAAAGTTTTTAAAAAGTAGGTCAAACTCCAAGGTCAAGGTCAATGGATTGCAATTGTTGGTATCAAAAGGAAGGTCTTGTCACAAGGAAAAACATTTTAAATAAGAAAGCCCTAGCAACAACTTTTCAAATGTTGTGTCCAAGGTAAAAGTTTTTCAAAAATAAGTCAAACTCCAAGGTCAAGGTCATAGGGTCAAAGTTATTGGTATCCAAAGGAAGGTTTGTCAAAACGATTACATATGTGAAGTATGAAAGCCCTAGCATCAGCGTTTCAAAAGTTATTGCCAAGGTTAAAGTTTTTCAAAAGTAGGTCAAACTCCAAGGTCAAAGGGTCAAAGTTGTTGGAATCCAAAGAAAGGTTTTGTCACAAGGATTGCATATGTGAAGTACCAAAGCCCTAGCATCAACTGTTCATAAGTAATGGCCAAGGTTAAAGTTTTTCAAAAGTAGGTCAAACTCCAAGGTCAAAGGGTCAGAGTCGTTGGTATCCAGAGGAAAGTCTTGTCACAAAAATAACATATTTAAAGTATGAAAGCCTTAGCAAAAGCCGTTCAAAAGTTATGGTCAAGGTTAAAGTTTTTGAAAAGTAGGTCAAACTCCAAGGTCAAGATCAAAGTGTCAAAGTTGACGGTATCCGAAGAAAGGTCTTGTCACAAGAATTACATAAGCTAAGTATGAAAGCCTAAGCACCAACCGTTCAAAAGTTATAGCCAATGTTAAAGCTTTTCAAAAGTAGGTCAAAGTCCAAGGTCAAGGTCAAAAGGTTAAGTTGTTGGTATCCAAGGGAAGGTCTTGTCACAAGGATTACACATGTGAAGTATGAAAGCCCTAGCATCAATTGTTCAAAAGTTGTGGAGATTAAAGTTGGGAAAAAATTTGCAAAACTGGGTCAAACTCCAAGGTCAAGGTCAAAAGGTCAAATATGGTGGTACCCAAAGAAAGGTCCTGTCACAAGGAATACACATGTGAAATATGAAAGCCATAGCTCGAACCAATCAAAAGTTATGGGCAATGTTAAAGTTTTTGCGGACAAACAGACAGATGGTCGGACAGGGCAAAAACTATATACCCCCGAATCTTCGATACGGGGGCATAAAAGAACAAAATAGACATTTCAATATCTGTAACTAAAATGCTTTTGGTTTCAATCTTAATGTTTAATACTCCTGGAAGGAAAAAGATGATTTTGGTTTCGACATCATAGATTGAGTAGCAAGTTTGCTCTGGGAATGCTTCAGTTTTGAGGTGGGACGTTCATCTGCTGCATTTCAATGTCATTACCCTAAAAGATAAGTGTAAGATTTTACTTAATTTTTCTCGTTGCTTAAAAGCGTTTTAAAAAATGCATCTATCATGTACTAGTAGTTAGAGACAACAGTGTCTGCTAAAAGCAAAATAGATCATAAACTGATGAATCTCATCATGCAGCAAACAACTACTGAAATATAAAAAGAACCTTTCCCCGATAGCATTGAAATAAGTATTTCTTTATAGAATTGTTAGTTTCCTTGTAAATAAAGCAATAAAATAAAATATAAACAAATGCATAGAGCACAATCACTAAGCCAAAGAGGCTCTATAGATAATAAGATGACACACACGCTGTAACCACAAGACCAGAGGGTGGCTTGGGTTGCTGCAAGTTACTTGACAAATCTTTTACACTCGTATAAGAACCTTCCAAAATGATATAAATATTTTTTTAGAAAAGTATAAGAAATGAAAAGATTCGTCTGCTTCTTATAGTCCTTTCATGTGAAGATTAAGTTAAAGAATGGCCAAAATACTTATCTGTGCTAGACAAGCAACTTATAGTTTCGTATTAAAAGATCTGCTAATCCACGTTGAAAAGTAAAATAAAAAAGAATAGTAAAAACTAGAGAATCTCAGAGTTTCATACTCTTTTGCACAAAGTATATGAGTATGCTCCAAAACATTCCGAATACGATTGAGCGTTCAATGTTGAACATGTACACCCCGTTGTAAGCAAAAAAAAAATGTCGTGCTCAACTGTTCAACAGCAAAATATATGATGGTTAGTGGAAGCTAGCAAGATAGTTGCGTCTTTTTTCTCGCATAATTATTAATTTACAATTTAGTACTTGCTATGGACACTGGCATGATGTGATATTAAACTTGACTGGCGCTAATATTGCACAATTTTAAAATAAATACCAATACCGAAAAATTCGCATTAATTTTGGGTTATTTAATTGAAATCATTAATATAAATTATTGAGAATTGTTTAAGCTGATTAAATTCTTATCTTTTATTTATAAGTATTCAAAAAATCAAGTACAAGGTCCGTTTACTAAACTGTTTAAATTATACAATGATTTTCATTGTCAGGTCATAGGATTTACTGAGTAGACACTTGACGTTTTCGAAAATATGTTTTTTGTGGCGTATCAGATATTAGTGAGATCTGGAAAATAAATGCCAACAAAGTTAAGCAGTCCGGAATGGAAACAATGTAAAATCTCTACGCGCAACGTTCAGGCGACAAGCGGTTATTGGGGTATTGCAGAAGTTGATAATGAAAAATGTAATTTTTCCATTGCAACAATTCTACTGCTAGAAAATCCTAAACAGCATTTAAAGATATTTGAGAATTTAGTCTTTTTCGGGCAATCCCCTGTCTGCAGATTTAATTTTTTAATAGCTCGATGTTTCCACACTTGCATTACTGACTCTATTTTTACGCATTTATAATATATAATAAGCGATAAAAACACTCGTTATACCTGCAATTTAAACCAAATTCACAAAACTAGGATTTTTTAATATTGTAGCGAGAGGTGAAAAATTATAGAGCTCTGTGTGCTTTTTAAGCTCACATTGTCTTTCGCACAAATTATGGTCACATTATTCTAATATTTATAACAAACATTATCTAGGTTACATGTAAATACATGTATACATAATAATCCTGACATATATTTGATATGTAATGTCTAGGGTACATGCCCTTAAAAATATTATTTAAAGTTTTCAGTTGAGGGGGCACTATCTTGTCTAGACAAGCAAAAAAAGGATATCAGACGTTTTTATTGAGGGGGCACACGCATATAATAGCTATGTTTTCTATAGTAAACTATATATCGGCAAAATTATTTTCTATAGTAAACTATATACCGGCAAAATTATGGGGGGGGGGGAGCACGGCCCCCCGTGCCCCCCTCCCCCGGTTCCTACGGCCATGGATATAAATAGTAAATGGTACGATGTAACAAATATAATGATTCTACCATTTTTAAACTGAATTTATCGAGCTTTCTTTGATAATGTTTGGTGAAAACTTTTAAATTCACTTCTTAAAGGTGAGTATTTTCCTAAGTCCATATAATTTGCTTATCTATCGTACTCATTTCGGTTATATCGAAATGTAGCACCGAAAAGGGACCTAGCTGCGGATGGAAAGCATGCCAAATGGTAGGATAATTGAGCATTTTGTACCTTTGAAATTGGTTTGTTGATACTATTGAAGGTAAAATTCTTTTCATTTACGGTTTGTTACTTTGTAATTTTGCAGTGGAACGGACCTCTCTTGAAGCTAGATTTCAGTTAGTTACTTTGAAATTTGAAAAATGTCAGTTTATTAACATGGAAAGCAGTCGAACAGTCGGAACAGATGAGAAATACTGTGTTTTAATCTTGCGTTATCGAGTAATGTGAATGCACAGAAAATTCAAGTTATGGGTATTATATCTAGGCAAGGGAAATATTATAACATGCAGTAGTAAAGAGAGAGTCACTAAGAATTTAGAATCGTAGAAACCACAAAAAAACTTGCATTGGTTTGTAAATTGTAATATTTCCAACCAAAATAATTAAAGACCTATCAAATATTATTTTAATTAGTGTAATAAAATAGTATAAAAAAACAAACACGCTTAAAATAGATTTTGAAGTCTCGTTGAGGAGTTGTTATGATATCACTATTTTACAATGTGACGTTATTTTATGCAAAAAATCAGTGGGTTTAAAAAGAAAAATAGTGCAAAGCTTTATATCTTTATGTGCTATAAAGGTAATAGTCCAATTTTTTATTGTCACTGCTTTTACGGGATCTAATATATCCTTATCGTTTCTGCATGTATATTGCTTTTTGTAAAGTAATTTTAATGCGAAAAGAACCAGATATATATTGAAGTTATCACCACACCATTAATAAAAATCAACTTTTTTTAAATTTGATGATGAGTTTAACTGGTATTGGTGTTTTTAATTACCTCTTCTGTTGGGTTTCTCTTGCAATTTTTGCTTCTCTGTATCAAATATCTGTAAATACATAACAAAATTGCACCATGCCTATAAATCTTTCACTTATCACGCTGAGAAGCATTTCAGACATTTACATTCTATTTTCTAGACCTCGAGATCATAAAATTTCCAAATTTCTGAATTTTTGCAAACCCTCATGATA
The DNA here is from genome assembly GCF_033153115.1 of Saccostrea echinata. Classification (NCBI taxonomy): domain Eukaryota; kingdom Metazoa; phylum Mollusca; class Bivalvia; order Ostreida; family Ostreidae; genus Saccostrea; species Saccostrea echinata. The sequence continues at coordinate 2,228,066 of NW_026889799.1, read as the reverse complement.
TCATAAATTCTATTATAGGAACACATTAATGTAAGAGGAGTTTGTTGAAGAAGACAGTGAGACAGACAGACTGTCGGATCCAAATAAATATAATAGACCTGAATTTTTTAATAAGCTTGACACAAAAATCTTGAAAAAAAAAGCTTGATACATTGATTTTTACGACAAAATCGATAAATAATATGTAGCATAAATAATTAACGCAACATTTAATGATTTAACAATTTTTTTAGATGGATAACTAAGTGAAGATGTTTTAGATATGAACAAAGTTAATGATTATTTATATAAGATTTCGTATTTATACTATCGTAAATATGTAATAATAATAATAATAATTATAATAATAATAATAATAATAATAATAATAAATAAATAAATAAATAGATAAACTGATATTGCTTATAAGAACATATATACGTACTTAGACCATTTTGGCAACTTCCCAAAGAACATAACTGTAACTATCGTTAAGATAACAACGCATACAATAGTTATTGTTTGGATCCTGTAAGAAGAAAAGGAATTTTTCATGGAGTACTCAAATAGATGATTAATAGAAGAAAATGAATAAACATTACAATGCCAAAGTAAAACAAGAGACCCAAGGACTACATTGCTTACCTGAGCACTTTGGTTAGAGAACAACAGAAACAAGCTCAGCACTGAAAAGCTAAAATATATGTGGTCCCATCATACCCCGGCCCAGGGGTGATGTTTAAACAAACTTGCTTCCATACTCATATGAATAGTCAAGGCTTATCTGTTCTTGAGAAGATATTCCCATGTAAAACTTTGCCTGATGCGGCATCGACCTACCCCAGGGGGTAATAATAATAATAATAATACTTTATTTATAGAAGGTAACCCGATAAGTGCAAGCACTGTAAAGCAAACTTTAACCCCATTACCTATTAATATGACAAATAATGGTTTTGCTGCTTTCTGAAAAATGATTATTAAAGATACATGTACTCCATTTAATTTTGATTTTCTGTCGAGGCCAAATCTTTCCCCGGGCTATGCTTTGAACTAATTTAAATCTACACAACCTAAGAATGCTTTCATATCAATATGCATAAGTTGTTATTGAGAAAAAATCTAAAGATGATCGTCACTTGTGATCCTACCCTACCCTGCGGGGTTGTGATTTAAACAAATTAAAATCTTTATTACCTATTGTTTCCAGGACAATATTACTAATCATACGTTTGCTGTTCTTGACCAGAAGATTTCTAAAGATTTTTGCATATGTATTTCTATGTAAAAATGTTATCATCCATTCTGGTCTCACTCTACATCCCGAGGTAATGTCTTGAAATAATTTGATTTTACAACCTAAGGAATCTTTGTAATATGACTAATCTAATCTGTTGTTTTTTGGAGGAAGCTTTCTCTTTGTAAATCTTTGACCATTCAATGTGATCCGATCCTACCCATGGGAGTCCTGATTTGTTCAAATTTAAATTTTCTGCTTGATGATGCATCAATATCAGTATGACTAATCACACCTTTGATGGTTTTGAGGAAAAAAAAAGGTCTTCTTTGTACTTTTTTGTAAAACTTTGATCGCCAATTTTGGTCCTACCATACCTATGGGGTTATGATTTGAACGAATTTAAATTCACAGTACTTGAGGATGCTTCCATATCGGTATGACTAGTTATGTCTTAACTGGTTTTCAGAAGTTTTTTTAAGATATTCACCTATTTTTTGTAAAGCTTTGATCATCCATGTGGCCCCATTCTACCATCCTTCTACCTCCGGGGGGTGGGGTGGGTGTTTATAATTAGAACAAATATGAATATACACATCTTAAAGCTTTCACATATGTTTCAGCTTTTCTGGCTCAGGGGTTCTTGGGAAGAATATTTTAACATTTTTTCCTGTATATCCACATGTAAAACTTTAGTCGCTTATTGTGACCCCACCCTTCCCCTGGGGGTACGAGTTGAACAAAAGTGAATCAACACTATGTAATGAAGCTTTTACATAATTTTCCACTTTTCTGACCTAATGGTTCTTGCGAAGATTTGTTATAGATGCAATAAATTTTCAGTATCTTAATCTCCCCTTTATAGTGGCCTTGACTTTTCATTTTAAAAATTCTGAATTGTCTTTAAACAAGTGATACTTTATGGAAAGTCTGCTTGAAAATGACTCAATGGTTCAGCGAAGGTGATTAAAATGTGAAAAGTTTACGATAACAACCACAATAGAAACAACCGTACAGACAACGGACAAATTCTGATCAGAAAAGCTTATTTCAGCCTTCGGTTCAGGTGAAGTAAGTTTTTCTCTGATAATTTTTTTGTCATGAAGTGACAGTGACAAATTTAGGGAGTAACTATTTTCCAGTTGTTATTTGCGACAGTTAATGCTGATTAAGCGATCGCAAATTGAGTTTTACCTGCGTAATGGAGCCAGAAAAAACGGGTGTTTGCATCCACTTAATCAGAATAAACGGTCGCAAATAACAAATGAGAAGAAGATATATTTCTCATTCTAATGCAAATTATGCGTTTTGTTTTATGTGAATGTTGTTTTTTTCATGAAATGGGTAAAACATTGTGTTTTGTGTAAGTCTAATCATCAAAAGCTTGAAATCATTCTCGTTAATACTTGTGTAAATGCCTCAAATATCAGTGCATAAGCCAATCGAAATTGGTTTTTTAACAGTTGTATCAGAATGTATGCTTTGTCTAAAAAGGTATAATCTTTTGCAACTAAATATGAATTGTTTTTATTTACTTACGGTTCTATGATTTTTGAAGAACTCGGTAAGTAACTGGAAGAGGGACGTAATCCTGGTGAAACATTCATTGGTTGCATTTGTGTGGTGACATCGCCATACTTCATTCTTTTAATCACTAGTTCGTTGTTGGTGTGATTGTAGCAATTTTTGTCTAAACAACAGAAGAGTTAAATCCATGCATAGGAGGCAGTACATGTCTATATATATAAACAAACTTAAGTGCTCACCTTCGTAATATTAGCTTTGCTCGTCTTCAGAAGACATTTTCTCCTTTATATTCACGTAAAAAAATTGCACCTAAACTAAGCCACTTAGGTTTATAGCTAAATCACATACGAGTAAACTGTACTTGGTGGTGCTTTTTATCAATATGAAATAAAATAAATTAAGATTTTTTTTAGTGAATTATGTAAATTGACTCGGAGTGTTAGCCCTATTCTAACTTAAGTCTTGATAATCTGAAGAAAAAATTAAATTAACACGCTCTAGAAGTGTCTGAATATTTTTTTTAATTACCAGACCGGTAGACATTGGATGCTCACGCCTCCATGGAACCTGATCTCACCTCTGTTTTAAGAGACCCATGTTTGCTCTACACACAATTTGTTTTATTTGTTTGTACTTTGAGCATCGTTACTGTTCGTTATTTTCACATTTAGTTTGTAGTGCCTCTATCGATTTCTTAAAAATTACTTTCCATTCTCTCAAAAACATTTTAGCCCCAAAACAACCCTGCAGCCATAAATTAAACAAGCATGTAACAACCTTATTTAAGCTAGTCCTTTCCTCAGGTTTTGAAAATCAGCAGTTAGGTAGATGAAAAAACTAAGAAAACTTCACTGAATTTACAAAGTAAGGTGTACAAAATTATGTTTTTTCTTCATCACTATAATAAAGTGCAAAATTATCAAATCTCAAATGGAAATGTAAGAGCCGTTTTCATACGGAAAGTAAACTTACGCAAATGAATATGGCGTGGGGAAAAATTTGCATGTGCGGAAGAATTTAAACATAAAATTTATTTTTTTTCAATGATTCTTAATGATCATTGTTCCCATTGTGTACTCGTGCGCCGTGACAGTGTGAAGAATGTGTTCATAAGTGCTTGAATGTTTTAGATTCGCAGCACTGTTTGAGGCGGATCCTATTATATAGGGGAAATATCAACTATCACTTTACTCATTAAACTACAGAAAACGTACCATTACATGCTGTTTTGTCATTAGATAAATTCCACTTAGCAAGGTATTAAAAAGGGCACTCATCGCGATGCACTGGTCGATAAGACGTCATAAAATTTGAATCAGTTTGTATGCAGTGAAAGGCAGATTAATAACATTTTCACAAAGAAAGTGTACTTTATGATAAAATAACATATTATTTGTAGATATTTAAGAGACTATAAACTTGGTAAACTTGCTCAAGTCTCTATGTTTCAGTGCTCTCTTTCATAATTTTTGATAATGTCAAGCATGTCAATATTTGATAACATTTAACTATGGTAAAGAGCAGAGGAAATAATACAAAAATGACAAAGAATTAAAAAAAAAAAACAAAGAGACTTGAGCAAGTCTATAAACTTGGATGCGATGTCTCTTTATTATTTTACTCAAATATTCGTGTATCCTTTAGTTAACTGATACTGCCGTATATTTGTAAGCAGGTACATTGAAGGGCAATGTAGGGTAAAAATAAATCGAGCTAGTGCAAGGGCATTCACTCAATGAACCATAATAAGCTTTTACCCATAAACTGAATACTCTAGAAGTTTTGAGCTATTTAAGTGCTGCGATCCTGATGAAATCTTAAAGATAAATTAATTATTTCTGATTAACGCAGTTGATAAGAAAAAAAATTGAGCATGCAGCCTTACAAATATTTTAACAAATATATGTAATAGAATCAATATGATCACAGACTGCAATAACTGTTGAGAATATTCTTAATCTTATAATTTTAACTTGGTTATACCCTTGCAGCATTGAAATTTGAAGGTGGTCTAAATACTGCAAGTATATGCGTTAATATCACTTGACTGCAACATCTAAATAGAAAATCTAATTGTACTTAATATTTAGTAACTAACCATATTACATTCGTCCGATATATTAGTACCGTACAAAACGAAATCCATCGATTTAGAATACAGTTTTATAAGAAAATTCGCCGATATTTCCAGTAATGCGTTTCCATTCCAATATTAATGGATTTTAACAAAGAAAAATACGATGAATACAAGTATACTGAGATGCCTGTACATTAATGTGAAGATTTTAATACTTTTAACCTTTTCTTGCTGATTTTCCTTTATTTAAAAAAAGGTTTGAAAGGCTTGATAACTGACAAATTTCAATAGGACAAGTTCACCTGAGCCTTCGACTCAAGTATGCTGGGTAATTCTAGTGTAAGTTTCTCTCTCTCTCTCTCTCTCTCTCTCTCTCTCTCTCTCTCTTGAAAATGATAAAACATTAAATGTTTTTCTTTTCATAAAAAGTAGCTTTCTTCAAAAATAAAAATTAATCGAATTGATCAAATATAAATAAATGTATCACAGATAATAAAATACAGACAGTTGGAAAGATTGTACGTACAGAGATAAGCATCAGCTGAATTATAATGACTGCTGCAGGGTGGCGTAAATAATGAACAGTCTAGATAGTGATTTGGAAGTATTTCGCCAACCTCTTCATTGAATTCTGCACAAAACCCTAATGAATAAAAAAAATTGAATAAATTACTGTGAAATCAGACATTTTCTTAGTTGGAGGGGGATGATTTTTGTTCTTTGGATGTATGCTGAGACCCACGAATTCATGTACACTACGAAATGTAGAATTTCATAAACATATCACTATTCAACAGTTCCTAACAATGAAATCAAAGCCCCAAAACCAAAATTTTTTCTTCAACCCTCGAAATTTTGACTCCATGAAAATATGATTTCACATTAAGACAGTACACAGTTTCAAAATTCAAAGAAAGTTGATATAAAAATTTAGATTTTTAAATTTAAACATCAGAAAATATATATATGATTTTTTTAATCTTATTTTTGGCATCATGTCAAGTAAGCTCTGTATAATTTCCATTCACCCTCCTGTTAGGAAAGTTTGATTTATTTCAAGAAAATACCACTTTATTATTTAAATTATTTGGGGTATTTTTCAATTCTCATGAAGTCTTATTTACATGTTTATTTGGGTGTTGTTACTTACCATTTATTTGTTTCTCTGGTGAACACACCTCAAGCGTCTGATTCCCGTAAGAATTAAGGACACAGTGATATCGGATTTTTGTATAGTCTGTGCAGTTGTTGAGTTGAGCTTTCTCAGCATATTTTTGGCAGTTTCTATTCTTATTTTCTATTTCTGTTTTATTTGAAGGACATATTCGAACAATATTCACAGTTTCCTTCCACATCTCACAAAATCTGTTGTCACAAATGACCCATTCCTTTAAAATCAATACAGTAAAAAAACGGTCTTTAGAAGAAAAATGGGAAAATATTTCAATGTAGAGCATAATAAAATCCTTTATGTAACATATTGTTTTGCCTTGTGTACGTCTGTTTTGTGTATACATCTAACATGTATCATTATTAAAAGCTCACGATAAAAAATATTTCATTCTAAAAACGGAAGAAATATTAGTTCTTATTGCTCATTGTTTGCTTAGTTATTCTAAAATGAGTTTTCAAAAACGCTATAACCTAAGATTATTACAAAAATGTGCATTTAAAAGATGTCTACTTACTCTTGTAAATATCATCATGATCAGGAAAGGGAAAATGACCCTGTTACTCATTTCACAAACATTGACATCTATAAATAATATTTCCCAAGCAAAAACCTCTGTTGATTACCATGTCATCTAGAATTAAATTCAAAATTTCGAAATATTGAATATTTTATTACATGTACATGTGTATTATATAACTATTATTATTATTATAATTATTATATATATAACTATTTACCTTTGATAACAATTTAATAATATTGTAGAGCTAAAATTATAGAATGATTCACTTTACCTTGTATAAATAAATAAAAAAGTAAATTTACATGTTGATTTAATAGATTCTACGTTTGATAATTCAAATATTACTCAGTAGTATTTTAACCATATTTTACCAATTAAATTATTTAATTGTTAGATATAGAAATCGTTTAAAGGACTTTATAAGAAAGAAGCTTCCGTTAAAAGATACTCTCATATATTACCAATCGCTATCTAAATGTAGTAAGAAAAGAGTAGATGACCATAAAAACTTGTGCATTAGTTTTTCTTTCGACATGGGCAGACAACTCTTTCAAATGTCCTAAAAAATAAAATAATTTAGAACTTAATTAAAGTTCATACTTGAATGATTTGTGAAATTAAGCTATACATTTTTTTTCAATCCATTATTTAGAAAATTTGCTTAAATATTGTATCTCTTAATACTTCAGATACAATGATTTGCAACCAAAAACAAATGGAATTTATTGTTGTTATATTTTTTATTTGGCAAACAATAGCAAGATATATATTTTTTAAATTAAACTTAAAACATATTTAATCAGAGTTTTATAATTTATGATAAGGAAACGAAAAATCTCAGAGTCAATTAAGCATTTATTCGTAAACTTGTCTTATTTCGAATTTTCTCGACAATCTTGAGTCAAAACGAAAGTACTTTATTTAATACAATAAGATACTAAAAACACATAAAAGCACATATTTCAGTAACATGAGTGAGCAAATAATTATACACTCTCGCTGGATCATTACCCAAGTTTTAATGTAAAATAATATTTTCTCATTGTAAACAACAACAATGAATATACTTACGTAGTCTACTTCCTGTCAACTTATGGGCATTAAAAAAACGTACGCAAGGCTCACCTGTAGACTTTTAATGGATGATGTGTCAATATGAATTGAGTATATCTTCTAGGGAATGCATCAGAACTTGTGAAGTCCACAGTCTGCATGTATCTCGTAATAAATACAACACATTCTTCAACGGACAATATATAAATAGAACGTTGCTTAAATTATTGAGTAAACAAAGTGTTGAAAGCGAAGATTTGAACATAATCTGTGCAACAAGGAAAACTGGTCAATCAACGTAAATACATTTCCCCTTAAACCTGTTTAAAGATCCGACATATTTTTTTTTTTAGTTTGGTACGTTCTCTTATTCATCCAGATTTTATTTTACAAACCTAATACAAACTTATGGTATCATAATTAGGTTAGTGAAAAAAAAAAATATACATTAAAAATTACAATACAAGACTGTCTCGATAGGGAAAAGGTTTATAATGCATGTAGCAATACAAATCCTTCGACTTCGAAGTATTTAAATAAGCAAGAAATGTTCTTACATAAATATAGCGTAAAAAATGACTGTTATTTCGTACATGCATATGATTGTTCGCGCGTTCTTTTCCATTGAAACGTATCGGCTTGAAAAACTTAGAGGTCAACCAATTTATTGTTCAATTCCTCGGTATTGAAATTGTTTAATCGAATATGTTAAAACAAGTTTTTCCCCTCTTACATGTAAAGCTGAATATCGAGATGCATCCACATGGAAAGAAAGTTTGAAGCGTATTGCAAGACCTGAAAAGTTAAAATATTGAAGTGGTTACTAGTTTATAATTGTCAAAGAGGCTAGTGGGTCTTACTAATCATTTAAGTTTTTTTTATTCAATAAAACTATTAGTACATACATCGAACTTGCTAGAACATGTTTTTCTTAAACAATAAAATGCTTTCTTGTTGTTAAATGTAATGTAGGAATTAATGTTGCAGCTGTTGCAGAAAAAATGCCTAACCCGCATAAGGGGTTCAATATTATTTTTTTCTACAATAGATGTAACATTAATTCCAATAATGTGGATGTAAATATATAATCGTTATAAGTACATGGAAGATAAGTAATTTACGTATATTAATTTTTAAAATAGAAAGTTTTCTAAATGTTGATATTTACAAAGTAGCTGTAGCTGGCACATATAGTTACATACTGGAAGCAGATTTTAAGAAAAGACAAACAAACAAAAAAATAAAAATAAAAAGATGGGGGCTACAACCACCCGCCGATGTTTTCTCTGTGAACATTTTTCATTATTGACAAAATCTCTCAAAATTAATTAAAACATCTTAAATACACATAGTATCATTTGATTCCTTTTTTCCTTACATCAAAAATAGATAATTATGGTCAACATCAAATTTGCAACAATTTCTGATAAATTTCCTTGCCTCTGATAGTTTGATTGGTCTATTAACAAGACGTCAAAAAGTCAATTATTGGGTTCTTCACTTTAAATTCCAACATTTTTGAGAAGTAATTAATTCCGAAGGAAACCGATAGTTCCTAAAATCAACCGACAAGGAAATATACCAATCGATCTACTGCAACTTGTGTTGATAAAGGCAACCTTATTGTTACAAACAATCAGTAAATTATATTGAAACCGGTATATTTGAGTAAATTTTGATGTAGAAATAGAACATTCATTGCCCAGGATTTGAAAATTCACATGTAAATATGCTACACTATAACTTCATTTAATAAAAAATGTTTAATTTTACTTTTACCAAGAATCAACAGATCTCGAATAATTGAAATGGAACCTAATTTTTAATGTAGAACTAGGAAAATCAGAATGAGGAAAAACTAAACCAGCAGTTTTAAACATTTTTAAAACAAGATGTATTTGTGAAACACTGATGCCCCCGTATGGCAGCTTATGGCGAAGGTTAAAGTTTCTCAAATGCAAGTCAAAATCCAGGCCAAAAGATAAAAAATGTTGGAACCCATAGAAAGGTCTTGTCTCGTGGAATATGCCTGTGAAGTTTGAAAGCCCTAGCTGCAAATGTTCAAAAGTTATGGCGAAGGTTTAAGTTTTTTTTTTTTTAAAGTAAAACGTCAAGGTCAAGGTCAAAGTTGCTGGTATCCTAAGGAGGGTCTTGTCACAAAGATTACATATGCGAAGTATGAAAGCACTAGCACCAACCATTCAGAAGTTATGGCCAAGGTTAAAGTTTATCAAACGTAGGTCAAACTCCTATGTAAAGGTCAAAGGGTCAAAGTGGTTGGTATCCAAAGGAAGGAGATGTCACAAGGATATTTGAAGTATGAAAGCCCTAGCATTAATTCAAAAGTTATGGCCAAGGTTAAAGTTTTTTCAAAAGTAGGTCAAACTCCCAGGTCAAGGTCAAAAGGTCAAAGTGGTTGGTATCGAAAGAAAAATCTTGTCACAAAGATTACATACATGCATGTGAAGTTTGAAAGCCCTAGCTCCAACTATTCAAAAGTTATGGCAAAGTTTAAAGTTTTTGAAAAGTGGTCAAACTGCAAGGTCAAGGTCAAAAGGTCAAAGTTTTTGGTATCCAAATGAAGGCCTTGTCAAAAAGAATACACATGTGAAGTTTGAAACTCCAGGCACCAACTGTTTAGAAGATATGGCCAAGGTTAAAGTCTCATAAAATTTTGAAAAAGGTAGTCAAACTCCAAGGTCAAGGTCAAAATTTCAAATATGATGATATCCAAAGAAAGGTCCTGTCACAAGGAATACACATGTGAAATATGAAAGTCATACACTGTAGCTCCAACCAATCAAAAGTTATGGGCAAGGTTAAGTTGACAACAGACAGACAGACAAACAGACAGACAGGACAAAAACAATATACCCCCGGTATCTTTCGAGCCGGGGCATAAAAATTCAATGCCAAAAATTAAAACAGTCAGTAGATGACATCTCAGTATTTGACCTTTGACCTCTTAATAATACGATAATCTGTATTGTACATAAAGAATGGAGACTCTTTATAAAAGTATATGACGTTTAACAATAGGCTGATCAATTTTTCACTTGAACCAGGGTTGTCCCTAAGAATTGAAATAGAAGGGGACATTTAAAAAGAAGAAGAGGATTTTAGATTCCTCCCCTAATGGGGAGTTTAGGAGGAATACCATCATAACCGGGGATCGTTATTACATCATTAAAGGCGGGGAAATTTCCCAGGTCTTAGGGACAACCCTGCTTGTACTCAGTATTTATAAGAAAGGCTGCAAATTTAGCGATTAAAGTTTTAGCGGGCTACTATAATTCCAGCTAAAATAAGCCAAAGTTATCATCCCAATAAAAAAATCCCGTTATACGGTATCTGATATTCACTACAAATGAATCAAAAGAGAAAAGGTTTTTAAGGTCTGTTTAAGGTCCCGCAACTTTCAATTTAAAGTGCCAAGCAATTGGCGAAGGAAAAACTGCTTCCTTTTTTATCGCCTTAGGTCAGCCGCGGCCGGGCTTGAACCCACAACCTTCCAATCACGGAGAGCTCCACTGAAAGAGCTACTGTGACGGTCATTTCTATATATTAGAACTTTTTCAAGAAGTTCTGAAATTATTCTCCCTAAATAAAGTTTTACCCTTTTTGTGGCCAAATCTTAGCTTTAAAGGGCCTGCAGAACATATAGGTCCGTAGAACCGGGGGCATGGGGCTGTCAAAGTAATTTTTTAAGGAAATTTTATATTTGATTGTGATCAACTTCACCCAGATGTACATATAATTGCTTCCAACGGGCCTGACATATTGACGGTTGTATTTTAATATGATTAGATTATTGTTTCGATTTATAATGTGCCTTCTATTTACAAGAAAATGAATTAAAACGATTTTTTTACTTCTTGTCTTAAAAATTTTAAAATGTGGTTTCTCTATGTATGCAATAATGACCATAATTCGCAGAGGTCTGTCTCTACAAAACAAGACAATGCTTGCCATGAAAATATGAATTTGTGCCTCTATATACAAAAGAAGATTTAAAACATTGTGGCTCAAGGCAACTCGTAGGGATAGAACATTTCCATTGTACACATCGTTTTATAATGACCTTCTTTGTAAATACGATCTATCTAAGATGTATAATATATCTGACATGTTTCATACCATTTGTAAGGTCATTGCATTTATTCTAAACATGACTCATACTCAATCCATCGGAGTAATATGTAGGACTCACGGCGGGTGAGACTGTTCAAAAGGGGATGCATACTCCTCGTTGACACATGATATTACCTCTTATATTTTCTGAGTCCGGTTGTTTTGTTTTTTTTTTGTTTTGTTTTGTTTTTTTTTTTTGGCCTTGATCACGATCCATTTGTTCACCGGTTTTTTTTAAACTTCGTCATTGTTCTTTATTTTTACTATTTACCTCATTCTTATGTGTCGAAATTGCACACTAGAAAATATTTTGTTTGCGCTAATTCGAGAAGTAACGTATTTGCAGTTCGTATGCTGGACCTGATAAACGTACACGACAGATCTTTAAATTTCTATAATTGAGAAAAAGTTTCATATCCTGGGAAGAAATACACTAAATATGAAATAAATACGAACAGTATAAGAGGGGTAGTTTTTCTTTATTGACATCACAGAAGAAAGAACGCTGCCATCTTCACAGGAAAATTGCTGATGTGCTTTCATTCAATTTTTCTACAATGCTGGCAAATGTCATAACATTGCTTGCTTTCATCATTCATAGAATTATCTCTGACCCCCCCCCCCCCCCGGCAGTCTGGAAATTAAATTGTTGATTATTAGATTTTATTCTTAAATTCTAAATTATTGTTAAGGTATCTTTTTTGTTTAATTCTATGATTTCTATATACATCTCGTCTGATACAGCTGTAGGAGTCAAATATGTGTCGTTCTGTTCCTCTGGTGTATTTTCAACTTGAATGTATTTTGATTCTGTCGGAATATCATGTAAATTAATTTCCTCATACTGACTCGTAGCCAAACTCACCGGAGATAAATATGAAGTATCATCACAAGTATTTTCGCTCTGAATTCCTTGGAAAATAGCTCTTTCTTCATTGCCTATTTCTTGTCCTATCGACAAATAATTGCTGTTTTCTTTTATAGTACTTTTGTCAACTGAACTTGTACTTTTCTGAATAAACTTTCTGTAAATATATGATGCAACAAATATCGCAAACAACACAACAAACAGTCCCACTAAGCATAGCATGATGAAACCTGTGTTATTCGACAGAAAAAAATCAGTTTTTTCCTCTATTGCTTGAGTAATTGTCAGATCGGTACTGGTTTTCAATGGAGTTTGGTTATTTTCATCACCCGACTTGTCCTTCTTGAAAGGTAAGGAAAGTGTAGAGATTTTGCTGAATGAATGCTGGGTGGTCGAGGGATATTCACTTTCGTTTTCAAAATTCTGTAACGAAACGACTGTCCCTTGCCCTGTATATCCAAAAAGATAAATATTCATTCAAATAAATGTTAAAGTGCATTCGGAAATACCTCTTCTGGCCTGGACAACATAATTATGTAATGGTCTGTTTTAGAGAAAATTATTCATTAATGTAAGGGCATACCTTCTTAGCATTTAGTAGTATAACCTTGCGGCTGAATTAAGAGATGGTTCTTGATTTTACAGTTTACCAATATTAATTTTTAACTTGTAAATATAATACATGTACATAAGAAATTTGATTTTAAATTGTATCAGCATAGCATTTGTACAAAATCCCTAGATATATCCTCCAACTTGAAGTACACATTGTATTAGGAAGATTACCGACCTTCAGATTCTGTACAACCATAAGAGAAATGACAAAGATCTTCTGAACATGAACATTCCTTTTCACAACGCTTCCCATAATATCGATATTGACATTTTCTAGAACAGTCCCAGTGATAATATCCAGGTGGGCATTCTGAAATTCACAAAATCTATCAATGTCTTGATGTTGTACAAAGTTTTTAAATAATTATGACATATCTTTTTTCTATGAATCCTTACCCTCACATTTTTCTGTGGCTTTATTATACTGCGATCCTGGACAGCATACTATAATACCACCTCTACAAAACAAAACCTCATATTTGTGAGAAATTTTAAAGAAACAGTATCAGGGGGGTTTTTTTCAATGCAAAAAATGATAATGAGACATTTACCGTAAACATTCACTACTAGATTCTAGAATCCTAACATGAATGAGACAAAACAAAGTGTATCGTAAAACCATCTTTGTTAACATTGTCAGCTTTGAAATTATTGACGATGAGTTTCCTATTTTACATAAATGAGACACTTCCTGTTAATGCAAGCAACTAAATCTATATCAGGAAGAACATAAAAATATTAATTATTTGAGAACTTTCTACTTTACATTTTGTATTTGTAGGCTGTTTTATTTCAAAAGTTAAATAGTGAGAAGAAATAATGTTGATTCAGAGTCTTTAAAGTCATTAGAAATAATTGCGATATAAATATCATGATGTAGAACGCGTTTTATGAAAAAGTCAGCAAGTATTTAAAAAAAGAAGTTTTTTGTATAAGCAAAGGTTTACAATAGTGAAAAACATAGATTTCGTTCGAGGAAAAATTCAGAGGTGCTTATTCTTGACCTTAGGCTCCTTTTCAATGATTTATAGGATGATTATACAACATTCTTAGTATATAATAAAATATGTAAGCATTACCAGACTTGTGTGGTGCTTGTATCTTTTGGAAATGTATCCGTTCATGTTTAAAATAATGTGATCTGGAATGAGGACTTCTTTGTAAAAAAAAATCTTTTTTTTAGGAAAAATTACCATCAGCTAGCGGTAACTGGGTTTACATATATTGTCTCATGATCACTTGACATTGTTTTCTAAGTTTGAGATAGACTGGTCACAGAACCTTAGTGGAAGGGTGCTTGCTTCGTGTTTTGTAGGTCCCACGTTCGATTCTTGGAACTGTGTAAAACCTAAGACGTTTAAGATAGTTAGAGACTGTTCCTTCCCAAGCAACCGCCACGAGAAGTGAAAGTTGAATGATACTTTAAAAATCATGCAACGTCCCATGTCATGATCGGATTTGACACAATACAGATTTCTCTTTGCTACTCTAGTAAGCGCCATGCATGGGTCAAATATTCTGGCACTTCATATAAAGCAGGTGACGTCTCTATATGAGTGAAAAATTGTCATTCGGGACGTAAAGCAAAATAGAATCAAGAAGTCGTGCACTTCCAGAAAAACAAATGAAAAAAATCGATTCCTGGAGGTTTAAAAAAGTTTCGAGTCTGGCCATTTTTAGGCAGTCGGTCGGGAGAGGGAAACAAACAATTTTTAAAAGATTGTCTCACGTAATTCAGAATGAGATGAAAATATCGAATTTGAGTTGTCAGAATAAGATGAAAATATCGAATTTGAGTTGTCAGAATAAGATGAAAATACCGCATTTGAGTTGGCAGAATAAGATGAAAATATCGAATTTAAGTTGGCAGAATAAGATGAAAATATCTGACTCAAATACGATATTTTCATCTTATTCTGACGACGTATTACTATTCTCCAGAATTACGTTTCATTTTATTCCTGGATTTTTTCATCCTGTCAATATGTATGTTTAAATTTTCTTGAAAAAAATTTCCTCACCTACCTACCGACCCAATTTGTTTACCCTGAGTCGGGAGAGGGCAAACAAACATTATTTTAGATGGCCTGATCTTGAACAGTTTAACAGCTTAAATCTTGTTTATGAATCACAATTTTCGCTATTTCAGTTTTGTTGACTCTTTTAAGTTTTTTTTTTTTTTTTTTTTTTTTTTTTTTTTACAAAATCATCCATTAAAAAAAAGAAAAGATCAGCCTTGAAAGCGGAGAAAAGATCAGCCATGAAAGCGGATGTCAAATGACTGTGTAATTGTTCGATCAAGTATCAATTTCAAGATTTTGTACTTGGTACCTAAACGCAGCCTAACATTTCACTTCCTATCCTCTTGATATGTCCTAATTTCGTTATGATAAATAATTAAAAATTGAACTATTTTGAACTTTTGGTATTTGTGATAAAATTATATATATATATATATATATATATATATATACGAGGGGTTATCAAAAAGTTCGTGAACTAGCGCCATAAAATTAAAACCGCTTTAGGTACATCAATGAATTTTAAAACATTTAGTTAGCATCATCTTTTCTTTATATAGAATAAACCTTAAATCATGAGTTTTATTTTTCAATAATTTGTTAATATTTTTGTAAGCAATGGTATGTCTAGGCGGCGCAACCTCAAATATGACGTATTTTCTACCTGAGTGTAACTGCAAAAAACTCTTGTGATATGAGCATTTGTCATTTAAAAAAATCCCATAAATTCGGGCATTTGGTACAACACAATTTTTCCGTAAAATTTGCAATTTTACCCCCATTCTGTAAATACTATGAAATTTTATCGTAAATTTTATATAGAGTGTCCAAACAATTAACGGCTTGAAAATAACGTTAGAAAGGGGGAGGCGTTTCTTTTTCCAACATTCTATAAAGTTTTGAACCTGGAAAAACTGGTATAGACCTAGGGGATGTTTGAATGGGCTACAGAAAAATAAAATGCATCCAGAATACTCGTTTTAAATACCAAAAAAAGATTCAGAGAGTTGAAAGATGCATAGTTAATATCGCTTTGTAGTCAGGGTGTCAAAAGCCAGTTACGTCGATAAGTGACGTTGATTATGTGAGGTAGAAATTGAACTCCAACAAGCTAAGTATTCTTGCATAATCAAGTGAGGATCTTTCCCTGTGTATAGATCCATTTACAATATTATATGCATTGAAAGTAGCTGTTCATGACATTGTAAAGTCATATAAACAAGACGGATTTAAGTCCTTACTTAACTCCAGGTAATCTCATCAAGATAAGTGTATGAGGTAGAGAAAGCGGACATTGAGAAACAATGACGTCGTCGGACGTCATGAAACTAAACGGCGGCAGCGCCGGGTGATCATATAATGTCTTTTTTTATTTTAGAATAATTTGGCAAATAATCAACATATCAAGCTGAAATTTTCAACATTTCATAAACTTTTGTTGATTTATGTTCAGTATAAAGTTTGTAAGCACAGACTACATAGCATTAATTTTATCGCATCAGTCCACGAACTTTTTGATAACCCCTCGTATATATATATATATATATATATATATATATATATATATATATATATATATATATATATATATAAGGAAGAACGGTTAACAGATTTCAGTCATGGCTAGATTGAATGGATTGAAATGAATGGATTGAAATTTAATTATATGTTATGGTTTCTTATTCTGAAAGTCATAATTCCTGTGTTTCTAAATTATATTCTTATGAAGCATTTCTTCGGCGTTTGCTTTTTATTTACGATTCACATTAGCGATTCATCGACTGAAAATTAAATTCATTGATGTAGATTGCTGGTAAATGATTTAATTGTTTCCATTGATAACATTCATTGGATAACCAGTCTCTCCCAAATCTTGGGCCACTGGTATTGGCATATCAGGCGCCATACCTTTGCTTGATCCATCCAACTAGCTTTCTTGAACATACATGAGCTTGTCTTGATACTGAGTGAAATATATGGAGATAACGAACAGTATTCAAGCTCAAAAGTCCATTAAACAATACAAAATAGAAGCAGAGCAAACACGGACCTCAAAAACATCAGAAGTAGAATCAGGTGCCATGGAGGAGTGAGCATCCCCTACCGACCAGTCACACCCGCTGTGTGCTCCTTGTCATGATCGGGAAATAACGGGAAAATCCGTCGACAATTCAGTGTGCAAATAATGGCCTATCAATTAGTATGCAAAACGTCAGTCAGCATTTGACTCAATGATAAATTGTATTTGCTGACAAGATCATTGTATCGACCATAGAACTTACGAAATGATGGCATTAAACGAGACTGCTGATATTCTTGTTTGATCAACTTGTTTGTCAATAATTTATCTTGTTTTAGAAATTGTACATACGTAGAGCATGCTCTTGCGTATCGAATCAACTGAGAGATATAAACCCCGTATGCAGATGATGAAGGTATATTGCTGCATAAGTAGGGGAAGTTGACGACTGAAAAGTTAAAGTCATCACGTTTATCATAAAGCTTGGTTTTTAGATAACCATTAACATCTTTTTCAAGTAAAATATCCAAATATGAAACAGATGTGTCAGACTCTGTGGTATCATTTATCTCAAGCTCACTGGGATATATCTTATCGACATAAGAATGGAAATAACCATTGTTAATTGACAATACGTCGTCGATATATCTAAATGTCGAGTTGAAGGCCACAGCAAGTGTTTTCTTCTTTTCACGTATAAGATTTTGGACAAATTCTGCTTCAAATGAATACAAAAAAAGGTCTGCTAACAACGGGGCGCCATTGGTACCCATGGGAATCCCAATAGATTGTTGGAAGACCTGGTCTCCAAAGAGCACATAGATATTGTCAATCAGAAACTCAAGCATCTTTTTAATGTCAACTTCAGAGTACTTGTGGGTGCAATCAGAATGTTTAGAGTCTCAGATTTTATGACTTTAAACCCCTCTCTTTTTAAACTACTTTTAAATCCTTTTTTGAGATGAATAAATAAAAGTTAATGATAAAATTCAAACTGAAATCTATCTAGGGAGAAAATTCATGTGCAGCATATTAAATATCATTTTGTATGTTTTGACTAAAAGAGTTTGAACATAAAATTTGTTTACTGCATTCAAGATTGATATTTTAAAACATGGATTTGGGCTTCAAACTTTTTTCAGTGTGAACTAATTTACAGTGAGAAATAACACTAGATCTTCTTAGTTTCCATCAATAATTCAAACTATTTCATAAAAATGGTGAACATGCTTTCCTGGTAGTATTAAAGAAAGCAAAAGAATATTAGAAAAAAATGGAATTTTTAAAAATAAGCTGGATGACAACCTATTCTGCATTGCGAGATACATGTAGTTCCACGAATACCCTGATCTATTCATCACTGTTTATGTCCGTAATAAGTTAGGTCATTGATAACTATCAGTAATTTAATGGAATGCGCGATTATAAACTACAAATATATAAAATTAACAGTTCATTAATTACCTGATGCAAACTATATCAAACTTCAAATGCTCCAAGACTTCTCTCAGGGACGTATAGACCCCCATTTCCCTTCCCTGTTCGGTCGGACTGCAAAGAGTGTAGCAGGATGCCCCCAAGTCAATGCGAATTTTCCTATCGTTCTCGATGTCATATAACCTGTTTGAGTGAAGTGTTGAAGTTCACTATGTTCACGATGAACAATACATTTGATCCTTTGCTCTAATTTCATGTTGACTCGACTTACCAGTGACCATGCAACTTGCCCATATCCCGATTATCCGTACTGAAAATAAACTAGTCCTCTTTTATTGGGTCATCAATCATACATCACGCTAAACATTTTGAAGATGTCAGCTAAATTCTTCTGAGATTCCTGAGCTTTATCGTTATACGATTTCCTACTGAAATGTCCTTTGTGAAACTTTGTTCCTAGCACAAAATATTAATAAGGGATTGAATGCTTAGCATCGGTGATTTAAATTTCGCCGGATTCAAACGTTTATGGTAGCTAAGGACACCTGACCCCGAAAATACGTCCCAATATTTTTTGCTGAAATTTTCACATGGCACAAAACAATGTGTAATAAACATTTAGAGAAAATATGAACATGGCATTGAGGGTTAAGTATACGAAACTAGAGGGTAATGAGTTATCTCCCCTTTCCAGTCATTCAAAAAGTCATACTTCAACATATTTATTACTCATCAAAAAATTATTATACAATATGCATTAAATATTTAAAATTATTTTTAAACAATTTTGATACTATAAACTTATTTTAAAAATAGACTGTTTGAAAACAAATATATTAAGGGAAAATGCACATACAACTCTTTAAATTCAACGAATTTGGCCATTTTCATGCACACAAATTTGATACTTTTTGAATTCTAAAAAAAAATATGTCCAATAGACTTTTGATTTATTTTTAATTATTATTATGTGAAAAATTTGTCCAATACCATTCTTCACTCATAAAATCTTGGTCACATTGAGGGCTAATAAATAAAAAATGGCACATGAAACTTCTTAATCTTGACAATTTTGATGCAAACAAATTCTATACTGCCTTATATCTAGATCTAGAAAAAAAAATCTGTTCAAATAGTTTTTATCAATATTATTATGTGAAAGATTTGTCCAATACTATTCCTCACTTAAAAATCTTGGACACATTGAGAACTAATAAACTGATCCACTATTCACCCTCCTCCACCCCATTTCCAGACTTGAAAATTTGAATACTGATTGATGTATTCCCTAGTCTAAGGAAAACATATTGTAGCAGTGTCCTTGACCTGAGACATACATAGATTATACATAAAGTTTTTTTTTTTTTAATGACAACATAAAACATAAGAACAGCCCATTGCTGCATCTGACATAACACTTGCACAGGACATTTTATATGAAAACTTGCAATAGTTTACACCCCATAAATTGCTTATTTTCTACACTTATTAAATTTCACATAACAAAATTAAAGTAATCATGATAATGGCATTACCAGTATCACTATTACATTGACAGTAAGACCCCTGGTCTGCTATCCAGCATTAAAACTGCATTCCATCTGGTCTGCTTTAGCCTTCTTCTTCTCTAGCTATCCAACAAAGTTTCATTGGCCTAGTTGCACAAAATAGGCTGACATCTCTTTTTCTTTCTTCAGTGTGGTAGCACCAACAGATAGAGTGGTACAGATGCTGAGAAAATTCACCAAATGGGTTCGTCCCATAACAGAATGCACTTGCTGAAAAAAATAGATCAAAATATATACAGGCAAAAACTAAATTTATGGCTAATTGGACAAACACCTTTTTACCAGAAATTCTGACGCAGAAATTGGACATATCAAGAGAAATACCCAATGGCCAAGCTTCTTGACCAATATTCCAACTACAATGTATGCAGCAGTAATAAAATAAAGGATTGAATTTCATCAGACCAGCAAAAAACATGCAAACAGTTTCAATCCATACAGAGTTAAAATTCTACATGTACGCAATGGGGAATCACTAAAAACATGTTTCATAATTTTTGGCATGACCCATACTGAGATACTGCCACTTATTACTCCTTACCAACCTTAAATGGACTTTTGAATGTGATTTACCTGTATTACATGTAATAAAGAAATGAAAAAGAAAACAGTTAGGGTAGAACACTTATCCTAATGAGTTCATACTATCTTCCAGTCCAAACTAGACAGAATGATTCCCCGTAAAAAGTCTAAAAGTACATATAAATATGATCATATTTCTTAGAACTTACCAATAATAAGTTCACTCACCAATGATATTACATTATACAAATTGTTTGCATAAATAACATTAAAAAAGAATTTGGCATATATATCTAATTGAAAATAATTTGTCGGAGTATACGTTTTATTGTTCTGTTTTCTTAAAGGCAAAAACTTTACTTCCCTATGGGTATGGAAGGAAAACAAAATTAATATCATAATGTTAGATAGAAAGGAAGCAACTGATTATCGGCATTGTGACTTAAGCCTGAGAGAGTTACTTGTTCTTGGTCACACACAATGCTTAACACTTTTAATGCACCCATTGACCACCAAATTTAAATGTCCTTACCTGTCTTATTTCTCAAAGTATGACAGATAGTTTTGACTCCAATGTAAAGTAGGCCACCTGATAACATGCAGTAAATATTGGTTTTAAGAGAGTACGTAGGCCAATAACAAAATACCTGTGTCGCATAATAGTGCATGAATTACATACATTAATGGCCATACCAACAGTTGAATTAAAAAGTAAACATCTTATAGAATACGGAATTCTTTGTAATAAAGAGATTGATAAAAAAGTATGGTATCTCTAATAACAAGAGTATTTTAATAAATAAATAAATAACTTTTTCTAAAAAAAAATTTAAAATGCTTGTTCATTTAAATTAAAAGAATAAAATTTTACACAAAATTTACTTTCGTTGTATTTGTATAGATATACCAGCATATACATTAAATAAATAATCATAAATATAAAGTACAAAATACAATTATAAATACAAAGACTAATGCAATAGAATTCTGTTTTAGGACAGACGATACAACAGATTTTTGTCAAAAACATGAGAATAACTAGTGCTAATTGTAACGGGAACCGTTACAGATGTTCCCCAAACGGCTCCCCAATCCCTTGTAATGCCCCATTCCCTACAAGCTTCAATAAATTAGACAATACTTTTGTAATATAGATGGACACTTTTTTAGGGTATTTCATTGGAAAACTACTCCGATATAGCCATATGGGTATGAGCCAATCTAATAGCTACATTTTTCACATTAATTATCTTATAGTGTCTCACAATACATACATTTGTTTTAAATATTAAAGAATTTCATTGAAAAATAAGAGAGATGTAACCCTTTAAGTATTAGCCAATCAAAATTCAGCATACGCGCATGCATGGCCTTGCATTCAATTTTGATAGTATCATAATGTAGGAGCTCTATGTGCCTATCCATGTCGTAAATTTCATCCTGTTTTGTTAAAAACCAAGGGAGTTAAAGACATTTAAAGTTTCAACCAATCAGTTTGCAGCACACCTGCATGCGCGTGTTTTCAAGAAATTTCCTATATAACATGTTGTAGCACCTTATAATATATACTTATATTCTAAATTTCAAAGTATTTTGTCAAAAAACAAGGAAATTATTGAGATTTTTGTATCAGCCAATCAGAGAAGAGTGCACGTGCATGCGCGTGAGTTCACGCTAATTTGACCATGTTGTCTTGTCTAGACTACTAATATATCTTTATATTTTGAGTTTCAAAGCAATTGATCAAGAAATATAAAAGTTACGGCTTCATCAAGTATATCAGTCATTTCACTCATTGCTCGCGCGCGCACGTGCATGCATGTGCGCGCAAAATGACCTTCGTTCCACACACCTACACAACATGCCTATTAACCCTAAAAAGGTTTCATTCCAATCGGATGAGTGGTTCTATGAGAACACTCCCGGACAAAAAAGTACCGGAGAAGAAAGTAGAAAAAAAGAATAATAATAATAATAATAATAATAATAATAAGAAACAGAGTAAAAACAATATGTTCCCAAACTTCGTTTGGGGAACATAACAAGATAGGTTATTGTTTACCTATGTGAAAAGAATAATTCGGCTTGCCCAAGATCAGGTGCCCATGTTGTTTTATGTGCATCATACAAAAAGACATAAATCTCGACCGCGACTGACCTAAGTCGATAAAAAATAGGTAGCAACTGTTCCTTCGCCAAGTGCTCAGTACTTTGAAGTAAAAGTTGCGGTTCCTTCGGATGAGACCTTAAAAACCGAGGCTCCGTGTCACAGTATGCGTTGGCACGATAAGGAACCCTCAATGCTCAATGACCTTGAGTGCCGTGTAAAGGCCTAAATTTGAAGTCCTTCACCAATATATGGTGACGTCTCTATATGAGTGAAAAATTCTTGAATGGGACGTTAAACTTCAATCAACATACAATATCGTTATATGGAGATGTACTTAGTGCTGATTATAATCATAACTGTTTGATTTTGCTGTATAAACCACTTGAAAAAAAGTAAGAAAAATATTAGGATCATGAAAACGTTTTGTTCTTATCTTCAACTGGTTCTACCATCAATGTACAGTACATGTAATAACCCATTAAAATCTACGTCTCTACACAAAATTTCAAATACTCTACAAATAGAATGTACGTACATTTCCGTACCTTTCCCTATATCCCGAATCACGTAACATTTCTTCACATTAATAACATATAGTGTTTTAAGTATCGATAAGCTTAGATGCTTACAGATAAAAAAAAATCGTAAAATGCCTTCTTCTATTTACCTATTAAGTTTTGTTACAATGCTGTAGAAAAATTCATTAACCAAGTTGAAATTGGACTCAGAATAAACCTTAAGTTACTAGTAATTCCTTATCATATACGTCGCACTGTCATAAAGCAAATTACATTGTAGTGACTAATTCTAAAAAAAAAATATATGTATCCAATACGCAAGTTTCTAGATATTTTAGCTCTCAAACGATAGAGGAGCAATACAGTATCCATCTCAGCATGGGACAGGTTGTCCACGTAAACAAACGAGCATAAATAATTGAACAATGACTAAGGCTTTTAAAATTCATTCCATGTTATACATGTGTAGTTAGATTTTAAGGTCAAACAGTGATGATTTTATTGAGCTCTAGCTACTTTACAGGTTTTACAAAATCTACTTTCAGCTAGGATACTTGAAAATAAAAGAACCGTATTTTTTTTATCAGATTACTTTTGTGAAAATGACGCTTCCTTCATTGTACAAACCTTTTCTAAATAGTTAGTTGAAATCATTATAAGAGAAAGAGTCGGTGTACTATTCAGGGGTGCCGACGTGTAATGATCAGATGTGTGTCAGGTCCGTAGCAACGGTTTTCAAAGGGGGGGGCAACTTCCCAAAAAATCTGACAAGCTTTGAAAAAAAAAACTCAACTGACCAAAAGTGGAGGGGGCAACTTCCCAAAATTATCTAACATGCAAAGAAAACCCAAAAAAAGAAAAGCCAAAATAAAAGGGGGGGGGGTAATTTACTCTCCAAATCCTAGAATGGGGGGGGGCATCTAAAGGAAAACCTACTATAGCAAAATACTATACTCAGAAAGGGGGGGGCGGAACCCCCTGCCCCCCCCCCCTCCGGTGTTCTAAGGACCTGTGTGTGTATTTAATAGAGATCCATTAACAAGGGCATCTTATCCGCTCTGTTCTTTATTACGCATATAGTATATATACACGGGAATAATCGAAAGTAGTGCATGATTTGTAAACAAAGTCAAAAACAACTTACTTTAGAAAAGTTACACTAGTCCTCATATGCACTAGTGCAAATGATGTCCTAGAACTTACCCAGGCTAGAATATTCCAAATATATCAAATGTTAATAGTTTTAATCCAACTAAAACTCCAGCTTTCTGCAAAGTTTTGTACTTTTTTGGTAGAAAAGATAAC
Organism: Saccostrea echinata; assembly: GCF_033153115.1. NCBI lineage: Eukaryota > Metazoa > Mollusca > Bivalvia > Ostreida > Ostreidae > Saccostrea > Saccostrea echinata. The sequence goes on along the minus strand of NW_026889799.1, from coordinate 2,203,381 downwards.
TCGGCAACTTCTGAGTTTTTTTTTCTTTTTTCATAAATTCTATATTATATGATACACTATATGATAATTTGTATATTATTTTATTACATATTATAATATATATGTTAATATTATTAATTTACACAATAAAAAATGTTCAAATCAAATCAATATCTTTCTCTTATGATAATTTCAAAGAGTCCGCTAACTTTTTAGAAAAGGTTTCACTTTGTACAATCAAGGAAGCGTCTTTTTCACAAGTGATCCATCTCTCTTCCTCGTCTGATAAATCTTTTCAACTGAAATTTTCTTTTGTTCCGATTTTTGGTAGAAAAAAATAATAACGTCTTTACTTAAATTCGGTAATTTTCGAGTTCAGGAGAGAATCCCGACAAACAGTTATGGCAGTCCTGCCTAACCAATGAAAATAGCTGTCCAGCTTGCGTATTGCTCTTTTTGTTTAAATGAAAATATACTTATATATGAATGAAAACACACCTTTCCCACTCCCCATCGCCGCCCAACCCAAAGAAATCAATTATTTTACTTTAATGCCCGAAAATATCACTTCATGGGCACCATCTGAAAGCAAAAGGCTTCCTTGAGCATGCTTAACATAGACTTGATCTCCAGATTTTACGCGAATTATGAGAAGATTTGATGACGCTATGGCTTTGGTTTGTCCATACGCGTTTGTTACAATCCTCTCTTTTGTGTGTCCATTGACAACGATATCGGCATTAAAGTTGTGGTTAGCATACGTCAAAATATTACAGAAGAAGAGGTACGTCCCGTTTTTAGGGACTGTGAATATTCCAGTACTTGCATTGTATCCGCCACCTTGACTGTCAATCACAGCTGTGAATACGATTCTCTCTCCTACCGTCCAGTCCTGTTTAGTGGCTGTTCTCCCAGCTGTGAAGCTAATTCTGGTGTTTACATCTAAAATGAAACAAGATTGGTTTGTGAAACCCTGATGCCCCCGTATGGCAGTTCAAGGCCAAGGTTAAATTTTCAAATGTAGGTAAAATTTCAAGGTCAAGTTAAAAGTTTGTTCCCAAAGAAAAGTCTTGTCACAGGGTATACACATGTGAATAATAAAAACCTTAGCAACAACCATTTAGAAAATTTAATTACTAATCACAAGGTCAAGGTCTTGAGGTAAAAAATACTGGTACTACAGAAAAGGTCTTGTCACAAGAACTACATACGTGAAACATGATTGTCTAGTATCAACCGTTCAAAAGTTATAGGAAAGGTCATATTAAGAGTTTACAAATGTAGGTCAAACTCAAAGCTCAAGGTCAAGAGGGAAAAAATGCTGGTACCCAACGGAGGCATTGTCATAAGGAACACACATATGAAATACAAAAAACCCTTGCATCAATCATTCAAAAGTTATGGCCAAGTATAAAGTTTAATAATTTTTTGCAAAAGCATGTCAAAATCCAAGGTCAAAAGGTCAATTATATTGGTACCCAAAAAAGTGTTGTCATAAGGAATACGATTACGGGGGCATAATCAGACACGTATAAGTGATTGTATTCTGCAGATTTTTTTGTCTTTGTAACAATAACTTAAGATTGGGATGGATTTTGTGCATCTTTAAAGACTATCAGCTCCTCCAAATTTAGAATTTGTTCAATTTACTTATTTATTCACTTTGGGGGGGGGGGTGTTAATGGCTAAAAGACACTACAATTACCTGTTTCTAGATGTTGAATCTTTGTCTGCATTCTAGATAAGACAGTGTTTGTTGTTATTTCTCTACTCCTAGAGTCGTTTGTTTTACGGTCTATGTTGACTGAAAAATAAAAGTTAATTATCAAGATAAACATATTTGTACGTAAGTACAATATAAACATTATTAAATGTAACCGTAAAATCCTGGATCTATCCCTACCCACTTATAAACTTTTAAACACAAGCAATGTGCAATAGATTATTGACGAGTGGCATATGGTGTATTTTTTCTTCTGCACAATAGGACTCTAATGATGAAAATAGATAGGACATATTTATTTTACATCGGGATTTTTTTTATTCATTCTGATGATGATTTGATTTGGACGATAATGACTTGGGTAATCCTGACATTACGTTCATGAGAAAAAAATCAACAAAGGTTGCTCGTGTAGAATGGAATGTATTTCAAAGATCAGTTTTGAAGAATTAATGATTTTTATCATTTATTACGTATATATATAATTTGTCATAATTTTGTAACAGGAAAGGAGGAAAATGCGACGAAACAGATTCGAACCCAGGCACCCTGAATCTTCAGTCAGGTGCTCTACCAACTGAGCTATCTGGCCACCGGCGATCGAATCCGTCTGACGCCACATCCCTCCCTCCGTAAAGGTCTTCGGCCCCCGAAGACTCCAACTAAGGCTCTTCCCTGGAAAGTCTTTCACTGTCACTTCTAGGGCGTGGTCACAGAACCAAATGTAACAGGAAAGGAGAAAAATCCCTTTGACCTTGACCTTGGAGTTTGACCATCTTTTAAAAAAAAAAACCTTGGCCAAAACAGTTGAACAGTTTGTGCTAATGCTTTCATACTTCATTTGTGTATTTCTTGTGACAAGACCTTCCTTTTGATATCAACAACTTTGACCTTGTAGTTTGACCTACTTTTGAAAAAAATTAACCTTGGCCATTATTTTTGAACAGTTGTTGCTCATTTTTCATAAATCACAGTGTATTTCTTTTGAACAAAAATCTTCCTTTGGATACCAACAACTTTGACCTTTGACCTTGGAGTTTGTCTTACTTTTGAAAAACTTTAACCTTGGCCAAAACTTTTGAGCAGTTTGTGCTAGGGCTTTAATACTTCAAATGTGTATTTCTTCTGACAAGACCTTACTTTGGATAACAACAATTTGGCCCATTGACCTTGACTTGGAGTTTGGCTTACTTTTAAAAAACTTTATCCTTGGCAATAGCTTTTGAACGATTGGTGCTACGGCTTTCGTATTTCACATATGTATTACTTGTGACAAGATCTTTCCTTGGGCACCATTAATTTGTCTATTTGACCTTGACCTTGACGTTTGACTTAATTTTGAAAAACTTTAATCTTCTCCATATATTTTCAACGGTTGGTGCTATGACTATCATATTTTACAGGTATTTTCCTCGAGACAAGACCTTACTTTCGGTACCAACATTTTTATTATCTTTTGACCTGGAGTTTGACTTGCATTAAAGAAAGTTTAACCTTCGCTATAAGCTGCTATACGGGGACATCAGTGTTTCACAAACACATCTTGTTTATTATGTAGAGAGAGAGAGAAAGAAAGAGGCACGAACCTATCATTTCCTTTGAATCAGTTATGTTCTTCTCCAGTTCTGCAAGTAATGATGTCGCGTTTTCTTGGCGTTGTTCAAGATGTCATAAATCGTTTTTGACGTCATTCAAAGAGAGGGATATATAATGGTTTTGTTTCTTAGCAATGTCTAAAAAACCACCCAACTTCGTTATATTGTTCACTATGTCCTGTCTGTTTTGGCGAAATTCTTGTTGAATTTCAAAACTAATAGATTGTTTCATTGTGTTCGTGCCTTGGACAACATTCGAGAGGTTATATTCAAAACCTTTTAATGTCTCGTTCAGGGTATAAGTATTTATACGATCGAGTTCCATGGACCTGTTCAAATGTCTAACACTTTCCACGAGACTAGACATGTTCTTTCCTGCCTCTTGTATTCCTTCATGGATAGTCCGATTGCACAAATTGGTAAATTGCTGTAGAGTTTCCATCTGGCCTCGTAGATTTTCAATTTCACTCTTGTGTAGTTTTCGTTGCTCTCTCAACTCACTCTGAAGAAACGTAACTTGGTTCATTGTCGACGCAAGTCCCTGTTTCAGAAGAACGACATCTTGTAATAAAGTCAGTAGTGTCTCACCTTCAGATTTGGTAATCGCACCATTCAGTGGAATTGGTGTGCTACGGGACTGCTGCTGAAAAAGCAATGCATCACTTGCTTCTAGACAAAAAATTATCAGAATAATTAAAGAAACGTGCATTCTGTAAATTTCCATGTTTCTTCTTACATTTACAGATTGAAGAAAAAACGAAATGGCAGCGTTTTAGTACAAAGTTTAATTTACAATAGATAGTAAGTGATAGATGGTTAAAACTTTTTTACGTAACAAAGTAACTATACACCGAGGTATACAGGGGTTTCCCCTAAGATATGCTGTTTTATCTGAGCAAAGGTTTATAAAATATACGGTATAGATGCAATTTATGTGCATCTGCACACTCACAACCTGGTATGAATATACGACGTACAATCATGTTTATCCTAAACGTCTATATTGTTGTTTTCTCACATTTTATCGACTTTTTCCCCAAAAAAGGCCATGTCTAATAAATTCCATGTTATGAATGATAACAAGTTTAAAAATTTGGGGGGGGGGGATATATATCAAGCACTCGTCGTGTACAAGACTCGTAAAACAAAATTTAAAACGCCTACTTTCTACAAGAACATGTCATTCAAGTGCAGGGTAATATTTCCGTAAATTCTTCAGAATTTGATACATTTTTGGGAAAATGAGCATGAATAGGTCCTTTATTTGTCCATCGTTTGATGTGTTGAAAGAAGGAAACTTTCCATATACATGTAGATGTAGTTCTAACGTGAAGCAATTTGAATTGTGCATCATTGATTTTGAGAATGACTTGATGGCGATAAGATTATATAAAATGATAAAATCATAAAAATATTTGGCTGAATAGCCATTAACAATTAAAAAATATACTGCATATATAGGGAAAGTTTTTTCCCGTCTCTTTTGCCCTCATCCCGGGTGGGCGAATTTAAAACGGGCAATTTAAAATAGGACAGCATTATCTCTTAAATGCAACTGAATCTTGACAAATTTAGTGTGAAAGGGCGAAAAATAACAGGGGGAGAAAATAACCCTGTACACATAAAATATTCTGACATGAATTTCTTTTTTCTGTTTGTAAAAGATCCCATCTTAATTGGTCATAAAACTTTGAATAAAATGAGTTACTTTTTTAAAAAAATGTCTATAGTGGTTACCGTACATTACTTTAGATACTTCAACTTTAATATCTTCTTCAAGACTGGAATCTTATATGAAACATCGAGTTTAGTTTTCTGATTACTTTTAATATAAAACAACATTTTTATTGCTTTTCTTAATATCAAATCAAACCCCCCCGGGGGGGGGGGGGGGATTTACAGTGCCTGGTCATTCTATTGTACACGAGTGTTGTCCCAAAAAGTCGTAGACAATGTTTATAACTTTGTAAACATTCAACCAATACTGACCAAATTTTGCATATATAGCCATAACTTATTCGATGTTCCTTAATTTTTAAATGAATATATTACATGGCAATAATATTCTGACGATTTTTAGGAAGGCCGATATGGTCTGTTGTATGGTCCGGTATAATTTACGTATGTAACTATTCCAATTGCATTTGTTTCTCTGCATGTAGAACATAAAACTCAAACTTATATCAACGAAACCAGAAACAAAATCTTAGTAATACTAGTACATTGTATGTCAAATTTTCACATAAATGGTATCCGATAGAGAGGATTGGTGTCGTAATTTTCAAAGAGTTTGCTACAACTGACGTCGTCAAACACTTTGAAGGCGGGGCACGGGAAAGTAATAAAATTGTAACATATATGGTTTGTCCACTTCAAGGTAGGGCTTGCTAATATATCGATTAATCAAAACGTATCGATATTCAGAAATGTATCGTATCGAAAAAAATAACTTCCAATACATATCGGGCAGATAGTTTTTCTTATAATACTGTCAAAAAGTTTGGAATTTCAGTCACCAAAGATGATTTTTGGCTGATTTTATTTGAAACTGGTCAATAATGAAATAAACATTAAGGAGATTGCAAATTTAAATAACTATTATATATAAATATTACATGTAGTTGAGTGTATCATTGAAAATTTTCACCCCAAGAAAACCATTGTCAACCGAGGCGCAGCCGAGGTTGACAATGGTTTTTTGAGCGATGAAAATGTTCAATGTTACACTCAACTATATGCAATATTTATTATATTATACTGGGACGACCCTCGTATACGTATATGCTATATAAATTTATGAAATCTTGATCATTCCATAAAGGAAGTATCATTTTCATTATTCGTTTTAGTTTATCAAATGAAAATCTGTAATATTTTATGATAAGTTATGCAGATACATTTTGAAAAGATTCTTCAGGGTATAAATGGCGTCGTTGATCCTTTAAATCTATTGTCATTTAGTTATATCAAGTAAAATGTGATAAATGTAAAATAAAATGAATGAAATGGGCCACATAGTTAGCATACAATTTCTTTCCGATGAACACACGCGACTGATATTCGATCGAGTAAATGTTTGTTTAAGCATAATTTAATGAAAAGGGTTGTTTAAATTAAGGAGAGGTTGACAATAGTGGCATTTTTTATGAAATAGCTTAGTCATTACGAAAGCGAAATGGGTCTATAGGAAAAACTTATAATGCAACCTCTTTATTCTGAGATTGAAGTTGACCAAGTGAACTACAGCCAAAGGACATAAAGCTTTCTTATCGTCTTCACTTCATTTCAAACTCTACATGATTTGAAAAAAAAAAATGTTTTGTACAGGAAAAAAAGAGATTCCCATATTTTAAATAGTTTTCTTTGCTCCAAACAATAACAACAATTTTAGATAGGAAATAATTCTATTTTTAAATTTTTATAAATTTAAATAAAAATGGGGCGTGATAAAGTTTAATCTTATTTCAAACTATAATCCATCCAGTTACTCCAAAGTTTGTTTAACCCTTACTTGCAAATCTACACTGTCCTGTACGAGTTGTCTTCCTTTCAGCAGTGTCATCTCTCTCTCTCTCTCTCTCTCTCTCTCTCTCTCTCTCTCTCTGTGCAATTCGAGGTCGCAAGTTCCGTACACATTCTGTACTCTTTAAGTTCAGACTTATAAGAGTTTCTCCTGATTTTTTGTTAGGTTTTAACGTTCTTCAAATTATTTGTTTTTAATTTAGTTTTGTTCTAAATCATACAATTTTAAATAGCTTTTAGTTACCATATCCAAATTTAAAAAAAGAAAGAAAGAAAGAAAACGGTGAAAATGAACAATAGTATACGTTTTCATGATTTCCTATAGACAAGTTTGCATACATGGATAGTTCAGTGAAGTTGACTTTGATTGGCACATTCCAACATTCCAAAGTTGAAATGTATGGACAATTACATGTAAATAGACGGTGCGTCGTACTTTAAATTCTGAAACAAATTTCAAAAAAAAAAAAAAAAATCACAGCCTAAATAAGATTCTGGGTAATTCAGTAACGTGGAAGGCGGAAGTTAGGGATTATCATTTCCACACCTGTGATAAGTGTTAAATTAAATAAAACATTTAAACATAACAGATATTGAATTTCATACTTTTCCCACGTTTACGAGGGTATGTATTCACTATAATGGCATTTAAAAGTTATCAAAATGATATGGGTAGATAAGTTCGATTAAGGTACACCTATACGTAATAGTTATGCACCGGGTTAATCTTAAGATTGAGATAATCTAGTCCATGTTTACAAAAGTCGGTTTTAATTAAATTAAAGACATTCTGTTCCAAAGATTACAATGCGTCACAGACTTTTAAACAATACAATTGCTGTGGGATAGACGGAATATTTTACTTATATTATAACTGTTTACCTAAACCAGCATTGTTTAACAATGAGTCGCTAGGAGGCATTTAGTATGTTAATTCCTTAATGCATTCACAACGCTAGACTTCACCGCCTACGAGCCACTGCGATCCATATAAGGACAATAAAAATTAAAATATGCACTTTCCATCAAAGGCTTTTTTGTTTGACGTAAAGTTATCACCTTATCGCGGAATTTTATTCTTTAGAAAGTCCCTCCTATAAATAAAAACTAACCAATCAGTGCACGAATCTCCAGTATCACGTGTACATGTGAATCACACGAAGTGGCCTCAAAATATTGTTTACTTTCCTCAGTCGGAAGCCGGCGACTTGAACCCTGTGGGATATTTAAACCAGATCTGGTCCAGATAGAATCTTCATCTCAAAAATGTCATACAGAGCGACAAAGTCCGGCCTGGCGGCTGAGGCCCAAGGAAAGGTAAGGATGTCGGAAGGGGATAAATGTCCTGTCACGGGATAAAAGTGGCTATCGACCACAGCCCATACATTTGATGGATGGTTAGTGAGCGACACGTGGATTAATTATGTTTAGTAATATTGATGGCGCGGATCCAGATTATTTACTTGACATGTATATAGTTTTATAATTTGTATCATTTGGTATATATACATATTATATATTTTTTCATGATGGGATTCTTCAAATGCATGAGCTTTGGATTATATATACTGGGCCTGATGAAAAGGAGGATTGAGTTGATGTGAAATATTCTTTAAATCGCTGACTTCGATCAGTCTAGACCGACAGATTCAATTATTCAAGGCGAAGGGGATAATCTTTTCAGGATTTTTACTGTTAATTCAAGATGAATTCCACGCTATGGAGACGGACCCCTTTGACAGCACTTAAGAATTTTTAATTAAGAACCACCCTCGTCTCTTGTCAAACATTATCGTGTATTCGGCGTGATCTGCCTTGCATCAAAATACCCATTCTATTAAGCAACAGTCTGCTTTAAAGAAATGCCAGAGAGAATGTAATTTTGCCGAGGGTGACCTGGGGAATTTTTCATCGCATTAACAACACGCCGGAAAAAGATTCGACTTGGTGGATGTTAGATAAGTACATAGTCTTCCTGCCAGGGGTGACGGGGAGGGTAAAAGGGGGGACCGATTAACTGATTACACTTCTGATAGTTGTCAAGATTTCTCCTACAGGCACTTAGGTTCAGACTACCTTTGTGTAAATGTGTCACTTTTTGTTGATGTCTGATAACCTAGCTTCGTAGACTGGTTCTGATGAATATTTCACATACTTATAATAGTAATATCCATCAGTAAAAATTGTCAAAAATTGTCGAAACCATTTATTGGGTGGAGTGTAGAAGGGGGGAGGGGCGCTCAGGATAATCAGTCAACAAGTATGGCTTGGACTTTCGGTAATGAGCATATAAAGGGCATCTTTTTTATTAGTCGAGTTGGGGGGATAATTTTCCAAAGTTCTGCAGATGTCATATAGAGATTTAAAGAGTAGATCACATTGAATGCCTCTGTGTTACCAGACCATCAAGTAACACGTGTACAAAAGCAGGAATAAAATAATGTCCTTATTTCTAATTCATAGACAATATATAAATCTCTGTAAAATGTAGGGTTTTTTAACAATGACGCCTTGCAGTAATGTTATGCAAAGATAAGGAAAGAAACACGTTAAATGTTCTTAGCAACTTCCTCGTGTTAAGCTCACACGCCCTTTGTTGAGTTGTATATGTTTTTGTGCTATTTTAATATATAATGCGTTTTCGATAAGTAAACGGGAAATATTATTTTAAAATAACCTTCATCAATCAAAATATGTTAATTTTTCAAATAAAATGATGATTCTCAAGAGGCTAATGATAAAAATCGATTTACTCATAAAGGAATGTTAATTATGTGTGTATGAGAGACGGAAATACATCCGATGACTGTTTCAAACCATAATGATATTGTATAGTCAAATGATTGTGCCTCCCTGCTGAGATAATTTACATGTAGAAGACTATCAATATGTGGCCTTCAATTAGGCTTATAGTGCAGAGCGGAAATAAATGGTTACACCAATAATATATGAAGAGAGAATAATTTATGATTTTTTTTAAAAACTTAATTTTCACAAGTGTGTAATTTTCCACCACGCCCAAATTATACTTTATACACATACTTTATTGCCTCTTGAAGCTGTCTGCCATCTTGAAAGCTTCCCCCCCACTTCTCTTTAAAACTCCGAAACAGGTTTTGACGAGGGAAAGCAAGTTTATCAAATCTGCAACAAGTTTTTATCCGCACTGCCGAGACAAGGAGCGATTTGTTTGTCGGAGGAAAATATCTCAAGAATGTTTACATTATATAGTGACAGGTCACGGCCAGAACAAACGAATAGCTGTCACTAAATAGGAGAACGAAAAATAGGGGTGGATCCAAAGAGAGCAGTCACTGGCCAGGCGAGCTGAAAATAGGGGCAGGGGTTGTAGCTGGCCAGGCAAAAGGACAATAAGATCGGGGTGGATCCAAAGTTCGCAATGACGTACCCATCCTCACAACCTCAGGGGTCCTGGGTCAACTCGTTGCTGTGGACTCCTGACAAATTTCATTTGATATTAGCTGCAGTCAGCCCGTAGAATATCGAATGAAATTTGTCAGGGGTCCAACGGCAACGAGTTGCCTCTGGACACCTGACGTTGTGAGGATGGCAATGGTTATGATTCCTAAATTATTAATTTCATTTAACATGTAACATGTACACCATTAAAGACGTTTTAAATCTATATAAAGCTTTTAAGGTTAGACGTTATTAAAATGAAATAGGCTAAGAGGGAGAATGTGGAAAGGGGGGGGGGGGGGGGGGGTAAATGCTGACCCAGTGTTAAACTTATCCAACGTCTCTGTAATCCTATACAGACTGCATACAGTTTAATTTGTTTTAGAGACTTATTTCAATGTGTCATTTAAGGCGTGTTCACTGAAGTACATTTATATTAAGTTCTTTCGTGAATCACAATACCCCCAAGCTTGTTTAGATCGATGATTTCCGCGCCAATCCACTCTCTAAAGAAATTCACAATAACTGAATTGCTTGTTCTTCGTCCACTGTCCATCTATTCAAAATTAATCATTCTAGATACATGTATGTATGACGCACCAGATGTAATATCGAGTTTCGGAAGGATATGAACGTTTGACCTGTTTAAATTCTTACAAAAGCAATGTCATTTCTCTTCTCCGTGGTAACCACTTGTTTTTCTACATGATTCAAGGATTTATTTTCGGGGGACATGAGAAATGCAATTTCAATTTCAATGAAATTGCATTTCTCATGTCCCCCGAAAATAAATCCTTGAGTCTTGTAGAAAGGGGCGAAAATAAATGGGAGAAAAAATTTCCCTGTATACAGTATTGTGAACGCTATTTCAATACATTTTGCGAGGAGATACCATGTCCTTGTCAGTAAATTTTCATTTAATGAAAAAATAGAGTCGTCGCCATTGATAAAACACAGATCGTTTACTTATTACTGAAGCGCAAGTTATTTTGATGGAGAGAATTTTAATTAAATTCGTTTTAATATCCCATTTGCACATTGTGGATTTTATATAAAGACCTTCTGTTGAATTTGCTCGAAGTGTCAGCGACACTGTTTATAAATTCAATAGGAAAACGTTTGTCATAATACAAGGCCCCAGGGCAACGAACGAATAAACTGAAGCTAAAGGTAGCAAAAAATCGGAAGGTGATATATTTAGATAGCATTGTTACCTTGATGTTATTCGACGGGCGCGGATCTTGGGGCGCTTGATAAAAATATTCAGAATATTCAAAATATGAGATGCTGTGGTAGTATAGCAAATGGATAATCTGATAGTATTTAGAATATGTTCTGAACATCTTCAATTTCAAGCCATGTGTCTTGCATTATTTATAACCAATCGACGATTTATAATACTTCTTAAATTATGTATGTTTTTTTTCATTACAAGGTCTATATATAAAGTATATGGAAATACTGAAGCAAACACATGAATAACATGCTTATTTATGTATGCCATTAAACATGTTTGTATTGAACTATTCGGTCTTTACTAGATGAATTAATTTGTTAGCTATGTATGATATCGTTGTTCATGTCAAAGGAGAATACCCCCTCGGCTGGAATAAATGGATTTAGTACATTTATATCCACAACAAAGTGGACTCATCCTGTATTCAACAGGATATTTATTTTCTATTTCCTATGCTCGTTTATCGAGCACTATACGATGTTTTTTAATACCATTGACTTTTAAAGTACATTTCAAAACACATGAAGGGCTTAAAATTCTTTCTACATCAATTCATTTCAATCCAATCATTTGTATATAAACCTCAAATCCATTTGAAAAACTTAAACATATTCAGCAAATGTTACAGCGTATCGAGCAGTTGACGTATTGAGTGAGTCATGAATTGTCATGCATGAAACACGTTTGTCTGCAGATACTGAAAAAATAATATAAAAAAACTTAAAATGATATAATTTGCGCAGTGGAATGGGTGGCTGTTAAAACTGACAGAGTTATTGGCCCTTGTCCAGTGATAAAAACGGTCGTAAAAACTAAACTATTAAAAATGCATTAAATTTTTTATAAAGGGAAAAGGCAATTTGCTACATCGTTTATCGCTCTGAATGCGTGAAATTCATTGTATTGAAAACATTTGTCACAGTGTTATAAGATATTTTTATTATAATTTAATGCATGTTAAGTGTGCGGCCGATTTCCCAAAGAATTTTAGCTTCGGATTCCAAACTCTTGACATTTTATTCTTTCAGATCAAGGGTAAATATGACCAGGTTGAAGCACAAAGAGCTCTTGACTTCATCAGCAGAAAAACTGGAGAAAGTTTTAACACAGCAGGAGACATGGACAATTTCCAGAGTCAACTCAAAGACGGTGTCAAACTCTGCAAGTAAGTCGATTTTTCCTATAAGTCGAAAGTTAATTATCGTTTTATAAGACGTGGTTGAGATATACATGCAGTTATATTATAAATTTGGATAATCCATAAATATAAGTAAGACTGAATGGTTTATTTTTGGATTATTTGGCTCAGTATTTCTTGATATGTACAATGAAGTCTGAAATCTATATTTTAATTTTTTTTTCTTCAGATTAGTAAATGCGATTAAACCAGGGTCCATTTCAGCGAAGAAATATGAAAAAAGTCCAACTTTACCATTCAAACAAATGGAACTTATTGGTCTTGCCATTGATCAAATGAAAGCATTGGGGGTCCCAGATCATGAAATGTTTGCCACTGTGGACTTACACGAGGCCCAGAATCTCCATCAGTGTGTTATTGGAATAAGCTCTCTGGCCAGGAAGGTAAATTTTAAGAAACAATTATATTGGGAGGATGGCTTGATGTAGTGATATTTCCCGGAATATTGTTAGAATTACACAATTGATAAAAGATTAATTATGAAATTCACTTCCTTTGGTGCAGCTAAGACCGGTAGAAGCCGGCAAATACATGTTTTGTGATCGAAACGGAGGTCTAGAGTAAACATGTAACCCTGCCTCCTCCTTATTTGATATTTCCTATTATTATGATTCATTCTGTAATGAAAATTAAATGTTGAAAAAAATCGTTGTGTCTGGATTTCAGATTGGTGCATATGGACCTAAGGAGGCAGAAGCTAACAAGCGTGATTTCACGGAAGAACAGCTCAAAGCTGGACAGAATATTATTGGTCTACAGATGGGAACTAACAAAGGTGCTAACCAGTCAGGAATGAATATCGGAAACACCCGGCATATAGTCGACTAAATCATCCAATCAATTCCTTGTGCAAGATATTCGCAACTCAAGCATTTACAATTAGGTTTTTTGTTTAGTTTTTGAGCAACCGTGCTACTGAATATTTCGCTTCTTTAAATCAATGCTAACAACAAGCGATAATAGTTTTTTTTCATAATTGTATTTGCTCACACATTTCAGCGTGTATGTAAAGATTGAAAAAAATCGACCAAATCATGAATTTTTACTTGGAAGCAGGCTTTTGTTTTCACTCGCAATATTGATTAGGGCAGTATAAACACGGAAAGGGACCAATGATGACGTATTTCACTTACGTCATAAACCATTTTATTGTTATTTAGCTGATTTACATTATTGTTTACATGGTTTATATAATAAACTTTTTATACAATAAAACAGTTTTATGTGTATTATTGCACGGTGTATGTATAAGAGTTTAGTTATTCCATAATACCATCAGAAAAAAATAACATGATGTCTGAAATAGAATGCAGCAAGGAAGAAGACCAAATTTTTGTGTAAGTGAACCTGCCCTAGAAAGCCTGCATGATTTCTAAACATTTTGCCCAATTTAATAAGAATATACCAAGTTGTTTGAGGATTTGAGCGGATGTTTCTTGACGGCCATTAGTACTGAGTTGTGTAAAATGAGACGATTTTTCCTCCATCGTTCGACTTTCATCCTTGAAAATTGGAAATGAAAGTTTAAGTCCAATAAAAGTCCCTTATTCAGTTTAGTGTTGAATTGATATTGCCTGAAAATATCTTACTGCTATATATACATAGATAAACTTAATTCCATGTGTCGAAATTACAACATTTATTAAATTACTTTATTAAATTACATGTATAAGTTTAAACAGGAATGAGTCAGACCTTTGTCCACCTGGCCAGGAATGACCTTTGTCCACCTGGCACTTGCTGGTTAGGGGTAAAATCAACAAAATTAGTCCTCTCCTTTACTCCTTGACATTAAACAGCTGTTGGTAGGATCATAATAAGCATAATGATTGATCCTTTTACCAATATTGTGAATGTCATGGTTCCTGGATTCAGATTCCAAAGTAGGCTAAGTTGATCATGCATTGAAATTTATTAAACTGTACAGTATATCTTATTTTCTTTACTGCGGAGCTTCTAGCAGACTAGCTTCATGAATATAATAATGAGTACCTACCAAACTGACTTTTTTAATCACACGAATTCCAGGTGGGGCCAAAGTGTTTTCTTCTTTTCACATATAAGATTTTAAACAAATTCTGCTTCATATGAATACAAAAATAGGTCTGCTAATAACGGGGCGCAATTAGTGCCCATGGAAATTCCAATAGATTGTTGGAAGACCTGGTCTCCAAAAACCACATAGATATTGTCAATAAGAAACCCAAGCATCTCTTTAATATCAACTTCAGAGTACTTGTGTGTACAATCAGAATGTTTTTTAACAAAATAATTTTGCAAATGACCAATGACAAGGTAAGTAAATTTACGAGTTCCATTTTTATTGAAAAAGCAGATGTCAATGATTTCAGAAAGCCTGGACTTTAATTTATCGTGGGGAATGGTTGTATATAAAGTTGAAAAGTCGTAAGTTTTTATGTTGTTGATTTTGGTAAAATTTTGTGATTTCAAATTTTCCAAAGTTCCTTGGAATTTTTAAGTATCCACATCTGATTTACACCACTTCTCGAATATATTGTTGCACAGTACCCCTGAACTTTCTCCTTCACTACTGTTAATATTTTAGTGAGGAGTAAAGATAGAGGCTTAATTGGTAGAACATTTAATGGAACCCGCTATGTATCTTTGTTTGTAAGGATTTTTATGAAGTCTTGAATCCAATATATAGATGCTTATTCTATTCTTTCTAAATTCTCAGAGAAATTGTTATATATAAATGACAAAATTTTGGAAATTGAAAAAGTATGAACGTAAAAATGTACAAAAAGTTTCACTTGTATGCCGAGTTTATCAATAAAGGAGATTCTGATGGTTTAGGCTTATCAAAGACTCACAGTCTGCTATATGAGACAGTCACTATAAGACGCCAGCAGACACAGCTACATGTACGTATATATACTCGTGCGTAATATTGTGCGTATTTTTGTAAAAAGGATCATAAGATTATAATGCCATTAACTTAATTAATATACCCTTTACTCCCCCACAATGCTACAAAAGTCAAATTACACACATGTATTGCGCGTAGGGATCGACGAAATATTTCTAGCAATGCACGGGTGAATATTGGAGATTACCAGCTCAGCGTGCACAGCAATGATGTTTTTCGGAGATACAAGAAGATAGGAGTAAAAGCTGATCGTACGTGCCCGAATGTTTCATCACAGTATTTTGGGGGAGAGTTAGGATCTATGACGTCATAGTCTTCCAATGAAAATTTCTTTTTATGAATAAATTCATTAGCAGCAACCATTGTCATTACATATATTTATTAGAAAAATACTCAACAGCTGCAAAATAACGTGATTGGGTGTTTTAGAATAGTTAGGGTTCTTCTTTTCCTAGATTCTTTTCACCCTCGAGCCGACTTAGACCCGTCCTCGTCAATAACTTCTCCAAGAAATATTAGTTCTTCAGACGTAATTAGTTACTTTTGAGGATATCCAACAAAATGCCTGCAAAGGTGAGTAGCTTTCATTTCATTCACAAAAAAGTTTTAAGCAAGTTTTGTATCATTGTCAACACATTCTGTGTGGAAAAACTTAACCGTCAATTACAAAATTGGAAATAATTTTAAAAAATTAAAAATCTGAGATCATTTGAAAGAGCAAGCTACGAGAACATGTGAGACGTGTGTATATACATGTATGTTACTATAAATAAAATCGATTTCTTTTTAAAGTGTACTCTAAAGTTTCTCTTACTAGTTCATTGTTGTCTTAATGAGTTATGTATGAACTTAGCAAACTTATGTTACGAAGCAGGCAAAAAATATGTTTTTCACTATGAAATCACATAGATTACAATTTGGTGGTGGAAAAGAAAAAAAAACATAAACTAATAAATTGATCTGGTGAAAAAAAATATTTATTTGGTTAAGAAATTTAGATTGTAATGTTGAAATCACGTCATTTTCTTTTCACACCAAAAATCTCAAAAAGCCAAGTTTGCTTTATGGAGCTGTGTATTGTATTCTTTTACAATGATGATAATATTGGTAAAACGAAGATATCAAGTATTTTACTGAAGCATAAAATAAATTAAATACTATATAATGTTACCGGTCCTACATATATCTATCATACTTTCCTTGTACTCTTAGAGGGGTGAAAGAATTGGGCCATTATAAGACAATCATCAGTAGTTGACTTTGACTTCGTGGTTTTTTTTAGCTGCTTTGGCATTCATTTCTGATGTAAACACGATCATTCCGCGCCAAACACCGTGTATACGTCATAAAAATTGTTTCCTTGCGTGCTTTTTTTCTGGAATTGTTTTTTTTTCTGGTTTATCTCAGTTTTCAAAGGCATTAAAATTTCATTGAGGCAAGATATGAGAAAAGGTATAATGAAGATTTCTTTCAGGTTAAGCAGTAATTACTATTCAGTTATCTTGGCATTTTCATTGCTCTTAATTTGTTTAAGCATTCCAAAGAGCAAAGAATAAACCCCCCAAAAAGACTGTATTAATTAAACACACATGTGGTTTCTACATTCAACATTAACTTGAAATATAATCTTTTCAGCCGTTTTACAAATTAAATTTAACCTGCCAAATGCATGCTCGATCACTTGGCTGCTAGTGAATTCCTGAATTGAGAGGCTATTTTTAAAGTATAGCAAAGAGTCTGGCAACCGTCAAAAGGTACAAAATTTTTTTTTAAAAAAAAGGGAGATATTTTGGGATGCATGTGGGAGATGAAAACTGAGCCTTAAAGCAGAAGGGCAAAGATATCACCTGTAAAGCATTCATTTTCTGCTCATTTGGCACGACTAGAAAAGAGGAAAGTCGCGCTTGAAAAGAATTCTTGATTTTTTTTCTTTCAACGGAAGAAGAAATTTCATGACGTCGATAGAGAATTGGTTACATGTTAAATCAATGTGTCAAAATGCTGTTTCTTCTGTTTAAATCTAGACAGTCGTATTCGATATACATGTAGATTGTTCGTTTGAATGAACACGAGCAAGTAAATCATCCAAGGTTTTAATAATTTCTCTGGTCGTTGCCTGGTATCCATCTCGCCCTAACACTGACATGTTGAAGTTTGCATGAGATGTGAAGGACATTTGAACACAAAAATAGTGAGCACATTTTGATTTTTAATTCAACTGGAGTAAAGCCTTATCTATACCGCAGGACACGCGATAATCTCAGATACGGGGGAAAGCTTGCAGTGAATGTCACCTCAGATTTGGCGTGTCTGTGTTGAGGTGATAAGCGCGTGCTGAATGAGATATAGTGCAAATGTTTTCATGCCATGTTCGGTTGATAATTTGTGATTAGAAAAACAGGTGTCTGGAAATGCAAAGATCATGCAGATTTAGACAGAAGGAAAAATATTTCCCTTATGTTGGCGTACAAAGCTTTGAATTGAAAAAGCTAAAGAGAATTTTATTGCTAAAGTACGATTCATAAAGTACGAGCTTGGTTTGAAATGTTGTAGTAATATGACTGATTACACAAATTAACGGTTCCATATCAAGCACAATCAGTGGCATATATTAAAATAAACAATCCCTGGTGATAGGCACAGACACCCAAACCTCTCGTGCACCTCAGTATAAACAGGTCGGTGTTTGTTGAATGATACTCACCATAAGCCGGTCACGTTTTTTTCTATGTTTCCAGTGAGAAGATGTGGGGTTAATTACGTTGTGTTAGAATATATATCCTTGTGAGCGATAGCGTTATTGAGATGTGTCAAAAAATTGGGCTTTCCTAGAGCCTTAAGCCTTTGAGTTTGCAAGTAGATTTTTTGTTAAGGGTCATAACCAGACTATTTTTGTAAAAAGGGGGAATATATGTGTCTGATTTCTAGAAAATTGGCTGAATTAGTTGACCCTAAATGAACAAGTTGGAAAAAGAATGACTAAGTTTGTTATCAAGGATGTTTTGTAATTATATTATTATTATTATAATACCGGTATAGCAGATATGCAAAGCCCGGACAATGCACCGAACGCCCCGGCGATCGAACTCAGGGAAGGCAATCTGTGTCATATTGATAATTGAAGATAGAATTAAATAGTTATTAATTTTCATTGAATCAAAAAATATTTCTGAAGATTATTTTTAGACGATTTATAAATAAATGGGCTTTAGAAAGAAATGTTGTTTTATAATGGCGTCATTATGTCTGTAAAGCATTAAATTTTCCAAACTCTCTCCCTAAAAACAGATAGAACCTACTGATAACGCATGCGCAGAACAATGAACAACTTGAAGCTGTGCACCACATTGCATACGTTCCCCACTACCTTAATCTGTGTACCGCAGGGTCTTTAACTTTCTAATCTTGCCTTAGACAAGCAAACAGTATCTGACTAATCTGCTTAAATATAAAAATTTCTTAAACACAAAACATGCAAAATACGAAGAATAATTAGGGTCATGTCCTAGTGTGACCGGTCTAACTGAATGGGAATTCCACAGTGGATTACACCATGTGAAGGACATTGAAAAAGCACGTTGATTTGAAATAACTTTGAAGAAATTGTTATGCTACTTCTATGGGTTTTAAGGATCCATTTTTTTTAAATTTTCCTCACATACTCAACGATCTTATTATAATTGGTACTTCAGTCATCGAGCAACACTTGGACATGCACTTTCCCTTCTGAAAAGAGTCTGGATAAAAAGGAACCTTTGTATACCATACTTTGTGAAATTTCCTTCTATGTAGATTTGATAACTTCAATTAAAATAGTCATAATCGTACGGACCGTACATTGTATTTTGCTATACATGTATCATAGATCCGCGCCTGTCCTTATACCTTTGGTCATCCACACATAGTTTGCATGGTGCCAGTAATATCCCAAATATATTTGGTATCTTTTATCTTATAGATCTTGTCAAAACAATGCACATGCCAAGACTCAGCTGGAAAAATATTTTGTGAGGGCACATTATCGGGGGGCACTGCCCGTTCACAGAGAGGAAAATATTATATGTTACTTAGGGGGGTCAGTGGCCATAGGATTACGTGAGGAAGAAAATCCTTCCGCTGATGGGTGAATGACTACAATGCTGAAAATCCTTCCGCTAATGGGTGAACGACAACAATGCTGTTGTATCTCTGTCGACATGTATATTACAGTCAATATGTCTAACGAGATCAAAGCGAGATCGAGCATATATTTACAGATTTATACGCATTTCACTTCAAAAAAATGAAATTAACCATTTTAAAAAATCATGCAAGAGGCTAATATTTGCAAACATCTTAACATCTATACACGTACGTTGAAAAATGTACTCATGACCTTTTACACTTTATATACAGAACTCATAAAATTGATTTGGGGTGATCTAAAAAACATGATATGGAGTATTTGAAGTGCATTTTGAAATGTTCGATGTTTACTTAATGGGACGCTTGTAGCTGGTTTGTGAGTGAGAGGCAATTAAACGTTTAAATGGTATAGCCCCTCCCTCCAAAACAATCAAAAAAGTTGAAAGATCTTGCAGATAACTTCACATTCTAAAACTCTAATCCATGTGTTATTTTTCCTCATCTAAAAATAAAAGCAACCGGTAGAGATTACTTGAGATCAAACAAAAAAAAATCGTTATAATGTTGTGTAGAGAGATTTTGATGAGAAAGCGTTGTTATATCAAGTGCTAGATCAGCTCAGTGATTTTATAGTTTCACACCCATCAGTAAAGTAATACAAGAAAAAGATTTTTTTTAAAAAACGATCAATATAGGGCCTAAAGACACGAATCACGGCTACTTCAAGTGTAGTAAAAACATGTATCCTGGACCACACCCCTACATAAATTTTGAGATCTAAAATACACCTACCTGCAAAAGTCAATAAAAGAACAAGTTCTTGAGGAGAGGAACCTATCCCTTGCTTAATATTGAACACCAGACTGTTCGACTTTTTTTCTCCATTAAAACAATTTCATCACGCGTTCTCCAGAAAATGGGGGAGGGGGGGGGATCTCCAATAATGATTCACACCCAACTGAATACATGAATAATTTATATCAGAATTCCAATTTCCTTAGGTTTATGTTAAGAAGAATTTTTTTGTATGATCTCAAGTTTATGATAAGCGTGGAGACCCTGTCCATCATTAATAACCTCTGTTATAGCAAATTACATGTACATGTAAATGACCGTCATACAATAAACAATGTAGTCAAACTAACACTTTCAACTCCATGAAATCAATGTTCTTAATAAATTTCTTGCTTATTTCCAGAGAGATAAGGAGTTAGAAGCTCAGGCCTTAGACTGGGTTGAGGCCAATTTAGGGGAACCGGTCGACAGGAAAACCCCATATGAGGATGTTCTGAGAGACGGAATCATCTTATGCAAGCAAGTCAATTACTCACACGTGAAATTTGAGTTACATGTATTAAGTTGACAAGAGTTATCTCGCCTAATGTACATGAAGGCACATCTCTCTCTCTCCCTCTCTCTCTCTCTCTGGATAATCATCTTTTGACATGCTAACGATCTATCCCTTTTTTTAAAGGTTGATGAACAAACTTATGCCTGGATGCATAAAGAAGATCGACACGAAAGGGGGTGGTTTTGCCCTCATGCAGAACATTGAACGTTTTCAGGAGGCAGCCAAAAAATACGGTGTCCCCGTTAACGAGGTCTTTCAAACCGTAGACCTGTGGGAGAGGAAAAACATTCCCCAGGTCACTCTCTGTATCCACGCCCTAGGACGTGTGGTACGCACCAGTAACGGAGAAAACCACACAAAAATAAAAAAAAATTAAAAAAAAAAAAAAAAAGAAGAAAGTAAAATGATGAATTGAAGTTTTGAACATTCCATGGTATTTCTTCACAAGAAAAACTTCGACTTCGGATTATTTTTAAATTTAAAAATTTATTTTATGCTGCGTATTTTGGATAATTGGTAGACTGTAGTGCATTGACAAATATTCAAGTCAATTGAATTTTAACTTTATTTTGTGCTGCGCATTTTGAATAACTGTTTGACTGTAGTGGACTTACCATATTTCATAATTAGAAGGCTTTTTTCTGTTTTCGCATATAAAGTAAGATTGAATAGGTATAACTTTACCAGGTTAAGTATCTACAGTTCGGCACATTCAATAAATGGCTTTAAAGGGGTCCTTTATTTATAAGCTAACCAGAAAAATCGACAATTTTTAGAAAGAGATATATAAAATTCTTTAATTTTCAGGCACAGACACGACCGGACTACAAGGGGCCTGTGTTAGGTCCAAAGATGGCAGAAAAACAGACTCGGGAGTTCTCGGAAGATCAACTCAGGGAAGGAAGAAATGTAATTTCCCTACAATACGGAAGTAACAAGGGCGCAAGTCAGGCGGGACTTAACATGGGCAAGCAGAGGATGATCAATGATTGATGCGCATGCCCAAATTTCCAAAGTGACAAATGTGAAATGACGTTGACTATTTTTTTTAATTTCTTAAACTTTTTTTGTTTCATTAGTTATTTATTCTTTACATATCAGATTATTTTTCATTTATGTGTCTAGACAATTTATAAACTGCCTTGTGTCGTATGTATGCATAGAGAATATATAATTATATGGAATATTTGAAGTGAATTAAACACTATCAAATGATGTCTTAAATCTTTATCTTTAATCGAATTCTAATGCAGTATTGATTATGAAAGAAATCATACTTTCTTGTGTACATTGCAGAAATTTTAAGTCGCCCGCGTGGCGCAGTGATTAGAGCGTTCGCTCTAGAGTTGCGGAGTAAGGAGTTGATCCTTACGTCGAGCGTTCGAATCCCAGTGTGGGACGTACATGGAGACCGGTCCTTCGGATGAGACTGTGTAAATTAAGCGAGGTCCTGTGTCGCAGTAGGTGTTGGCACCTTAAGATCCCTCACTGCTCAATGGCCCTGAGTGCCGAGTATAGGTCAAAATTTGCAGCTCCTCATCGGCAAGTGGTGGCGTCTCCATATGAGTAAAAATTTTAATAACTTCGTATCTCGGTAAAAGAGAGACAACTCAAATGCATTATTTTCATTCTATGTCACCGTTCGCTTCAGAGCACAAAAAAGAACTAAAAGTGGTTAAGGGGAAAATTTTCACAGACAGCTTTACAGTTTGACAGTCAAATACGAAGAAGATAAAGATGCCTCCAAGGCGCGTCTGTTCCTTCTTTCTTTAATTACCTTATTTTGAAGACAATCTTTTCAAACCACATAAAATATTTGTTACTTTTGACAAGCAAGAATACTAACATTGTAGCCAGGATGGATCCAGGATTTTTTTCCCGGGGAGGGGGGGGGGGGGGTTAGCAATCAAAAATCAATATAAATATGCCCTCTCCGCGTCTTTTACACTTACATCAGTGAATATTTCAATACAAGTTACGACAACTTCAAAAGTCGTATTTACACACTGGAAACTATCGTTCCGCATAAACGAGAGTCTTTTAAAAAGAATTCCAGTTTACTGATCATTTATACTTGTGTTGACGTGTTGTTTATCAGTTGTAACTGTCAAGTAATTAATTAAACTAATGGATAGCCAATGTAAGTACCAATAATAAACACATTGGATATTTATATCTTACTTATGTACGTAAAGAATTAGGATGTATATGTAATTTATTTCTGTTCTGAAAAAATGAGTAAACGTAACAAAAAGTCCAATTTTTTGGTGAAAAAGAACTATCTACGAAAGAGGAAACGTTTCCGTAGTTTTTATACATGTAAAAATATTGAAATAATGGTTAATTTTGCATATACATATTTTAATATGTTTAAAGGGGCCAAAAACTATAAAGGGAGTGCCCTTTCTACGATGTCGGCTAGAGAGTTATTTTTTTTCTTCAAGGAGATACCCTTGGTGTTAAAAATTAATAATTTACCCCTCTACATGTATAACAGCAGATTCACCGGATTAAATACTGCACATGCATCCACTAAATTCCAACGATATTTAAGATACAAAATTGAGATGTAAAGATAAATGTATTCATTATTCTAAAAGAAATATACACAGAAGATTTTAACTTATCTAAATTAAATTCATTTTTTCAATCGTCAGATATTGTGGTTGCGTCTGTCGTCAGTGGTATTGTTGTCATTATCATCATAACGATCATCGCTATTCTGATATACAACAGAAAGAAAAAGGTAAGACAGAGAGAGGGATGACACTATTAATTAATCTCTAGCTACATGCATCCAAATTTTAAGTATATATTATATATACAGACGCAAATTTTCTTCAATGTGAGGTAGGTAGTGCCCTTTCTGACATAATGTTGTAGATTTTGATTGATGAAATAAAATGTCAAAAAGGAGTAAGCAAAAGAATATCACGCAATATTAGTAGTAAATAAATTAATATTAGGTATATAGTATTAAATATTCTTTCCTTAGAGAAGTCTGACTTTCTGTACTGTGAAACAGCCTGTCAGGGCTTACTCTATGAATTTGAAAGACAGAAGTTTTTCCACTCTATTGAAAAAAGGTTGCATTCTTAAATACATAATATAAAATGCTAATTATAGATAACCTTTTAGCAAAATTGATTTTAAGGTGCACAGAAAATTATACCTAAATATCAGACTATTTTACAGTACTCAGTTTTAATTTCCACATTTAAGGCATTGGGTCCTCTTAATGTTAGAAAATTTCAATCGTTGTTCGAATACATGTACTTGTAGAAGATACACAACAAGGAAACTGTACTCAGTATTTCCGAAAGAGACACGAAACACACTCCAAACACAGACAATAATGATTCACAACTTTCTAAGGTTGACCGGAAACTACAGAGTTCCGGAAGCAGCTCAAGTGATGATAACTCTAGTGAATCGACGAGTACTTCTGATGAACAGATTGATGTCATTTTTACTTCCGGTGCACCATTCAATTACCAAGAAAATATGACCATCTTAAACTTCGAAAAACAAATCTGTTCCTCTGAAAGTACCACAAAAACTAGTACAGGCTATGCAACTGATGCATCAGCCAAAGTTGAGGGCGGTGTTTGGTACAAGAAAGAGACCGAATTCGAAATTGACAAGAAAATAACTACACATGAAGACAGCCAAAAGAGCCATTCTCAGAAAAAGCAGGTGACATTACAGGATCAAAACGTACAGTCCTCATATAGAAAATTCAAAACGAATTTTGATGTCTTCAACAAAAATTCAACAAATGACAAAAACAGAGAGAAGGGTGTCAAATTGAAGAAGAAATCCGAAAGTCAGAAACAAAACATCAGTAAAATATATCAAGTGCCGTCGTCAGTGGGAGATGTAAAATCCACAAAACCTTCAAGAAAATCATCCGTCACTGAGAGGAGCATTGATAACAAGTCGGAGGAATGTCGAACAAAATTCAGGAAATGCAAGTGTGAATTCCTCCAACTAATCGTTAACCAGCCGCGTAAAAGACGGAGAATTTCCAAGCAAAGACTTTTGTTAGAGCAGGATATTAAAATGATAATGGAAGACCCTTTTTTACGTAAAAACCTGTCGGTTTGTGTATCAGATTATCGGATCATAATACCAAAACTAATATTTCCTCATCTACGTACTCCCCGAAAGAAAGGGAAGCGAGTAAATAGACGAACTAGGCCTGTTCGAAACGATTCTAAGCTACTTCATAAATGAATTTTAAGAATTGGAATTTTTTTTTTCAAATGCTCACAACCGATAAATACAATGCTTAGTTTGTATGGTATCAAATTTTAAAATAAAATCGGCGTTACAAGAATGAGTTACATTTAATCATTTTATATTAAAAAAAACCCACAAAATTATTTAAAATTTGACGTTTTCACTATATAGTGAGTTGCACATATTCGCTAGTCACTTGCAGCATCAGAACCCAAATACATGTACCTATCCTGTGTACAAGTTGGGTAAAAGCTAGACATATTTACCAAATTTTACCCAAAAAATTTGAATGAATCACTCCAAAACCTTGAATTCACTAGTCCCTCAATTTTGTCAAGGTGACCTATAAAAGTTGTACTACATGTAAAACTTTGTACTTTGCAAGTTATACTTGACCCTGAGACAATGACTCATTTACATATGTTTCTTGTTGATCAGTCATTACAACGTTAACTCTCCTTCTATGCAATGTTCAGATGAAATAACATCTACATCACAAATACGACCATGTACTTAAAGGACCTAGGTCAGGAATGCTCAATACACAACATGCAACGGTACTAGTGACCTTGAGCAAATCTACAGGGCCATTGCACGACTTAATTTCACATCTACGTGTACTTCAAATACTTGTGATGTTCAAGTCAAACTGGACACATCCTCCATTAATAAATGCACAAGAAAGTTAGTTGTATTTATTAACCTATTGTTTTTACCTATTCAGTGTAGTACCATCAAATTCACACAAAAAAAATATTCTTCTACATTTATTTAACAAATAACTGATGTGATTGATTTTAAATTTATTTTATTCAACAACTTGTTAAATGGATAAATTATGATCACAGCCAAAACTGAAATTCAATAAACAACAGATAATACATTGATCCATTTACACCATCATCAATAACTTAAAACCTTGTAACACTTAAAACAATGCCAGCAATGTTAATTTATCATACACAAATTTTATAATGTGCAAATGCTTCCCAAAAGTTCTTTGCATGTAATGTCACTTTTCTAAAAATAATGCACACCTTAAATTCACACATTGTACATATGTAATTATCATTCCTATATATGCCCAGTTATTGATCAAGTTACATGTACATTTTTTAATTTTCAACAACATAAGAACAAGTTGTTTGAGGAAGTAAATAGAGAATTTTAATAAATGCAGAAGGTTCAATAACCAGGTATTCTAATTCCATTATTAATCAGTAGTAAGCATGCATTCATATCTTTAAAGAATAGAATACAGCTACATTGACCATCCCTATAGGCACCTTCCTGGCTACAAATACATGTACAATGCAAATGTATATATGAACAGTTGATGACATTTATCTGTTTTTTATTCACACACAGTCCGTGAAAATTATTGGTGAAATGTATTTCTTTGGAGTCTAAGAAAAGAAGAAAAATGTCTGAAATATGTACCTGCAGGGATTTTTTTTGGAAACCCTAAGAATTGAGATGGTATTTTTTTTCTTTATCTGCCCTATAATTAACCAGTAGGTGGGTAGCTTAATGTAGCAATTGTATGCATTGTCTCCCTTGATCAAGTCCGCTCTCTGTCTTGTCTAATTCAGATGTAAAACACTTACTTTTTCTAAAAATACAAAAGTTCATGTACTCATAGATAATTGATATTAAGAAGCATACTCTTTGGCACATTTCATTATCAAAAAAATATTCTACACCTTCAATATGTGTTCAATCAACATAAAAATATCAATAAATTTGACTACAGTGTACATATCATAGGTGGATTTCTATATATTTAAGAAGACATAAAATGAACAGATGGAATGGGGCCGCCTGTCTGGGACTCTTAATTTCTCATATAGTGTACACAACATTTTGTACACATCAAATAATTGAAAAATTAATTAAAAAAATAAAACAAAAATTCACGAGAATTTCATTAAAAGATCTCAATTTAAAACATCTGTTCATTTAGTAATTGGAACAAGAAGCAACTTATGCATCTTAAGGCAAGAAATGTGACAAATCATGGGACCACATGTATATTTTAAAACAACTGCCATCAATATAATTTTGATTAGTTAAATTTGATATCCGGTTTACAAATAGATATCTGTAAAATTAGCTTATAACTATATTTAAAATAAAGAAAAATAAAATTCAATGTAATGGTTGTATACTCAAACCTTACTTAAATGGGAAATTAAACACCATTATATTGCTTGTAATAAAAATGCACTAAAAGATGGCTTGCTGCTATTGCTGTTACTATAAATAGCACTAGGTCAGACAGGTGGGGGGTTGACATGGTGATACTCTGGGTACACCTGGACCGCTGCGTACCCCACAGGGAAGAAGGACATGATGACACTGACCGCGGCCAGAAACAGGAAGAAGATGACGGTGGCCAGTCGGAGCTTCTTACTGGCTGTCTCCCACTCTGGTACGTGTTCCCAGAACTTGGTCATGATGGTGTCTCGCAAGCTTCTGTACAACACAAAATGTAGAATATAAAATTGGAAACATTTCACTTTTGGAATACCGATTGAAAATACATGCATCTGTTAGACTTCTAAAAACCAAAACATAAAATTCAGAATGATCAACAACAGATTATTTCCCAGAATGCCTTGGTACTGACACTTCCTCTGTTTCCTCTTCCTCCGCCTCTTCACACTTGTCACGGAGTTCCTCCAACGAGTCTGTGATGGAGTTCTGCTGATCTCGTAACTGTTTTAACTGTCCTGTAATCTGAGCCTTGTAGCCCTGCTCAAACCTAACACAAAAAAATGCATCATATATAATATCTATGATTACTGTAAACAAGGAAATGTTTGCATTTGTGAATGAGTAAAGTTTCACAAAATTTATTATCTGTCAACAATACATGAACAATTTTTAAAGGAGGTACAGTACTACAGGATATGCATGCATTAGTGAATTCCTAAACTTCCAATAAAATTACCCCTATCCAAAAGCTTTGTTACA
Source organism: Saccostrea echinata (assembly GCF_033153115.1). NCBI lineage: Eukaryota > Metazoa > Mollusca > Bivalvia > Ostreida > Ostreidae > Saccostrea > Saccostrea echinata. Next base: position 2,175,123 of record NW_026889799.1, on the reverse strand, counting down.
TGGAAAAATTGCAGAATTTCACCCCAATAAAAAATATCTGAGTTTACAATATACACATAATGAGAAATGATGTATATGGTTTTATGAAAATCGTCACATGATGATCGACTGACTTGTGATCGATCAGAGTTACTTACCCTTTTTGAAATGCTTCCTCCTCCACTGAATGTTGCTTGGAGCCGGATCCTGAGGACTTGCTGCAGAATAAGATTTTTTTCCATGAAAGAGATCATATATATATTTATAATATATTATATTGCAAGTATTAATATGGAGAATTTCATCAAACATCTGACTAAACATTATACATAAAATATGTGTATTTGAAGCACTTCGAAAGCTGTTGAGTAGGCACGAGCATCACAATTTTGAATCTTTACATGAAAATACATCCAGTTTTTCACAAAGTTGAATAAAATGAAAAAATAAATTTCCATCAATAAAATGTCTTGTGTGGAAAATTATATCTTTTAAGAAATTGCACAATCAAATGTGTGTCATATCATGTAATGAACAAAAGCAATATTTCAGAGAATTGGGGTCCTATGTTTTAGAGGTTTTATTGATTAGGGTGTAGTGATCTATGGCATAATGTAACTGTCTTGTCTGTCCATCATGCTAAAAGAGCAGTGTACATTATATTTAAGTAATATATTCTTGTGCAAAAGTAACTGCCAAGATTAAAGTTTTTGAAAGTCAAACTTTGGGGTCAAGGTCATAAGGTCAAAAATGATAGTACTGTCAACTGAAAAATACTGGCATGAAATCGACCTCTTCTGGTGCAAAAACTACTAATAAGTTTAAGATTTTGAAAATTAGGTCAAACTTCAGGGAAAAGTCGTGTTATAGGAAATGATCATGTAAAAGTATGAAAGCCCGGTCTTTTCAGGTGCAACAGCTCTGACCAAGGTTAATTTTTTCAAAAAATTTTTTGCAAGGTCACAAGGTCAAAAATCATACAATATGTTCTGAAAGGTCCTTTCCTATATAATGCACATAACATGTAAAAGATAAAAGTCCCATCGTTCTCATTCAAAACTTTGGGTCAAAGTTATGTTTTTGTGGCAAACAGACAAATAAGATTTATGTCCTTGCACTTTTGCCAAAGCGGAGGACAAAAAACATGACTAAATGTACATCTATATCTAATAAATACTTTAATAGAGAATTGATAAAATATTGTTTTAATTTTCACAATAATGACAAATAATCTCTGGCTTATCTTTATACTTGATCTTGAATTCTCTACAATAAGTCAAATTAATGTAGTTTACTATATATACCTCTCAGACTGGGTACTGTCCTGGGACAGTCGGAGGTTCTGTCCTAATAGTGACGTGGTGCTGGTCTGTTTACTCATGGAGGCCCGCTTAAAGGCTGAGGTGGTGGAGTTCTTCAGGGCTGCTACTGATGCTAGCTGCTGAAACTTGGATCTGGCATCCTAAAACAGGGTACATACACTGAACATGTTCAAAATCCATACAATAGTTTGTTTTTTTTTCTCTTTGAAATTGACATTGTACATATTTGGAGATTTATGATAAAACAGAGCAGATTTTCTTCTTTTTCTTTTTTAAGAAAGAAGACATTTTAATTAAATTAGTCTAGTCATCTGATTTCTAAGCATATTTATTGCGAAAAAAAAAAAAAAAAAAAGAGTAATAAATATAAACAAAAGCAAGGGCCATATATTTTTGAATACATGCATGCACATGCCTGGAAAACACTAAGAAGTCTACACTAAAAAAGTTTTGACCTTACCCTTATTCAAATTACTTAAAGAATTCAAATGACCCAAGTTTTTATTTTCATACTTCAAAAAAAGATTTCTCTATTCAAATTTTACTCACTACAGAAAGAAACATCTATGGTGCATTCTACTAAAATCATTGCCGAGATCAAAGAAATGCCGCAGACATTATTCTCCAATAAATCAAAAGATTTTCAGATCTGAGACACGTATCAAACTTGTACAGGTGAATGAATATATAACTTTAGAATGTAATATTTATTTAGACCATATCAAACTTGTACAGGTGAATGAATATATAACTTTAGAATGTAATATTTATTTAGACCATATTGATTTCTCTTCAGGCCCCATGGCCAAAAAACTTAGACAAGTTCCTTTTTGCTCTCAATCTCATTTTCCATTATACATTCCTTTGGTAAAAAGGAGACCGAGTCAAAAGTGAGCTCATCTAAGTTTAAGGCCTAAGAGTCTGCAGTCAAAATGTTGTGTATTGCTTGAAACCGCTTATAAATGTCTCAGCTTTCAGGGTTGTCCCTAAGACCCGTGGGCCAGGGAATGTCCGTGCCTGTAATGGCATTATCCCCCCGTTACCCTGGCATTCCCCCTGAACCCCCTGTTAGGGAAGGAATCCAAGACCCCCTTCTACTTCTATAATTGTCCCCTGCTATTTCAATTCTTAGGAACAACCCTGGCCTTTATATTTCAAAACAATATTTTCAACCTTAGACGTTACCCTGCAACATACAAGAAAATGTGAATTTTATTTCTTAATTATTGTAATATTATTAATAATTATTCATACTGTGATAGATTCACATTTTAATATCTGTATTCCTTGGACAAATAATTTTACTCGTTATGGGTCAGGAGAGGGCAAATCAAGATATTTATAATTGTGATCCATAATTTTTTTAAAAGTAAAATAATAATGTAAATTCTAAATATTAAGATTTTTATCACATTGAAATATATAGCATTTACAGTAATTACAGTTTGTCAATTAATGCAGTAGCATGTGGTTATCTCATTCTCACCTCATCTGTAATGGACAACTCCCTCCGTAAAGATGGTGTTACATGCATGGACTCAGAAATGCAGTCCTAGGGTAAGAATGAAGGCATGCACGTTCCAGGCTACTACTTACATTCCAAAGATATTGATGCTAATTGTGTTATAGATTATTATAAAAAGTGCCATAGAAAATGATAATAAATCAAGTATTAAGGTGTATATTTATTATTATGTTGATATAATTTGTATGCTGGTAAAATATGTATGATAGATAATATATCATTATATAGCATTTACAATTAACATATTCCATGTACGATTATAGAAGGCTGCTAGTTTATAACAGTGAAGCTTACATTATGTAAAGGTTGCCTTTTTTAGGGAACTCACACACAGGGTTCAAAAGGTCACTTACCATGGAGACAGAGTGGGGAAGCCCACTTCGATTCAAGGTAGCATCACTAACTCGGCGACGAGCCCCCTGTTTAATTTCATATAAAATTGTTACGTGCATGAGGTCCTACATTAAGAAATACATTATCAAAACTACTGTAATTTCCTTTAATTTGAAGTAAATAAGAATTGCGTTCTTTATCTTCAATATTTTTTAACTACTTAGCATAATAATTTCTTTTAAGTCATTCTCTTTCTTTAACCATCAACAGTTTTGGTGTCAGGAGTGCCCTAGTATCATGTACATGTATAGAAAAAAACTTATCATCTTGAAATGTTAGAATTTTTCCTTTTCTAAAGTATTTAGTCTACATTTCACAAAAAGTCTATTAATGATTTCTAACCCAGTGTGTAGGTAATACCCACAGAATGTAATGTGCTACCATATTTTCCCACTACTCTTCCTTGAGAAGGGGCAAGGTTTCTCATTGAAAAATCATATCCACATACCCTTTCTTCCAAAATTTGGCATGAATTTGGAAAATGGATGCTTAAAAAAAGCACTTTTTGCTTAGCTCAGCTTGAGAGTATACAAAATCAGAGCCATCTCAGAGAGAAGAGCCAGATTAAAATCATGTCCACAAAACAGAAAATTAAAGAACTATAAACTATGAAATGAAGTATCGAAACTAACTGCAAAACTTTCCATGCAAGATTAACACTAAATATCAGAAACCAAAAGTTGCAGAATATCAAAACTTTAATGACAACTAATATTTACTGTACAGAAGAAGCCTTGCATAAAAAGCATGTATAGTTGATCTAAATGCTTGTGGGCCACAAAGGTACGCTATATAATAACACAAAAGAACATGCAAAATCTTCCTTTAATTTCAACAAATATTGTGATCTTGATTTGACTTTAACCTTAAGCACTGTGATGATTGTAAACTGTTAATTAAGTAGCAAAATTTATTATTTAACCAAGCAGCACTGATTAATAAAACTTTATTAAACATACTGATACTATATTGGCATATGACATCACTTTTTCTCTGAGAGAGTAAATATTATAGAATTCTAGTTAATTTACTTTTGGTAGAAAGGCATTGCTCTGGCACACAGAGGCGGATCTTCTCGAAAGTCCTGTAAAATCTCCTGGAAAGAACAATCAACAAAACATATATTAAGTTTCAATCATTTACATGAGTTCACCTATACTCATTTCTTAATTTCTCTCTAGCATCATTGATATCAATTTCACACACGTTATCCCCTTATCAATTAAGCAATATGACTTAAATGAGGACATGTTTTAATATGATAAAAGTTGTTTGAGATGTATGCATTGAATAACCAGCAGATAAAATGATAAGATATCCTTACCTATATCTGAGCTACCACCAAAGGGTCTGTTGTCCTGAATTAATTTTCTACAGCAGAAAATACACAATCTTAATCACCAACACAATATTAATCAGAGATTCTGAATTAAAGCACACAATATCATTATCATGAAAACATACTTGAAATATATTTTTTCCTAATTTTATCAAACAGCTATATCATTATCATGAAAACACAACTGCAAATATATTTTGACTTAACTTTAACTGAACAGCTATATTTCACAGTAAAGTTAATTTACTGGTATTACATAATTGCCTTGTTTAAGTTATCTGATTGATTCCCCTTACCTGGCCTCCTCCAGTTCGGCCGTCTGTCTCTCGTGTGACAATCTCAAGTTATCGACGTGAGTCAACATGATCTCTATTGCCTTACTCATTCTCTTCTCCTGTAAAAAAACCATCAATTTATCAAGACATTCATACTTTGTGCAAATACTGCAGAAGCACTTTTTTCTACCTGGTATTAGTTTATGCTATGCATGGAGTCAATGGAGTCACAAATTTTCTGCGGAAATTTGTCCCGGCATACTTAAGTACATTTAAGGCATAAAGAGGCAATCTAAGAAATCCATACCTGTAATTTTCTACCTGTGGATTGAACAGTAATTGTGATTCTGTTAAATTATGACGCCATGGAAAAAAGTAAATTTGCAGTATGTTGTAATCTTCAAATACTTTAAAGCTGGATTAATGTTACAATATAAAACATAAGACTGACAGGGAAAGTGCTGGAAGAGCAATGTTATTTACTTGATACATGTGTTACCCACCAACAAACCAGTTCATAACATCATGTTTGTCTCCACTATACATGTAAGCTCAAACTGAGGTAAAGCAAACCCAGATAAGACACTTTTATTCTCTCTTTTTAACAGTAAAAAATTCTTTCAAATTATCCTGTAACAAATTTTTTTTTTTGTTCATGAGAAAGATTGTGCTATGATTTAAATGATGCAAACAGCAAAGAGTAACTCATCCTCCCTCCTGTCTCTTTTGATTAAACTTATATGAACTAATTATTTATTTTACATAATGCTTTTTTATACTTGAATGAATCTACAAAATGACATCAGAGATAACAATGAAATATATGAAGATAACGAACAGTATTCGGGCTCAAAAGTTCATCAAACAATACAAAATAGGAGCAGAGCAAACAAGGACCTCAAAACATCAGAGGTGGGATCAGGTGCCATGGAGGAGTGAGCATCCCCTGCCGACCGGTCACACCTGCCGTGTGCTCCTTATCATGATCGGGAAATAATGGCAAAATCCGTCGACAATTCAGTGTGTAAATACTGGCATTCACATTTGCTATTCATGCAATCCTATTCATGTTGCAATGAATAAAATGTCTTTAAAACAAAAATTAACTGGAAGGTCAAGAAAATATATTGCATTCTGAATAAATAATCTAGATTATTGCAAAATGTCCTGCATAGAATAATTAACTGTGAATCTGATGACACAACTGAAGTGATCTTGAAGCAGAGTTATCTCCCTCTGACAACTTTTAACAATTACATCATCTTCATCTCTCAAATTCAGTTTTCAATTTTAAATTAAACATTTCATTTATTCTTTAAATTAACAAATACAATATGAAATGGAAATAAATGTCCAAATATGCAGCAGGTACATATTCTTTGATGTACCTGCAATACTGTGAGTATACTTGAGAACTGGCCAGCACAAACTCACTAAAACTCACCTGACAAATATTACAATACACTTCACGAGATCTTCTGACACTGTCTCACCTGTTGAACTGCCCCAAACACCTCTGCTCTTGAGGACACTCTGGCACTGGCCTGTTCCAGCACAGTAACATGTTTCTGTATCTTCAGAAGGAGGTCCCTGACTTGAGAGTCCACACAGATCTGATTTAATTGCTGCAATCAAATCATTTAAATGGTAACAAGTTGAAGGGGGGGGGGGGGGGGGTTAGGAGGGCCCAGATACCTTCCCCCTCCCAGGCTTTCTGATTTTCAGTTAATTAATTTATATGGTAGAGTAACAAAACACAGACCATGGACCAAGCATATTAACAGATCAAAAGTCATATTCTCCTAAGTAAAGATTTAACTGAACCAAGATGAGTTCCTGTTTTATTCCTGACCTCAAGTGCCTCTCTCAGTCCTTTGATTTCCTTGGCTACATTCTCCTCTGCTATGTCTCGTGATCTCTCCTGTATTTCTAGTCTCTTCTCCAACGTTATCTTGTCTGTCTTAAATGCCAGCGAAAGACTTGTGAACTTGTTCTGAAAAGAGGACGTTTTTTTTTTTAATAAAAAATCTCCCTCTACTTGGTTTTGTAATCAAATGATCTTTTTCAATTTATTTTCAAGAGTCCAATACTTTTGTAGTTAGGTCTTCTGAGAAAATTAAGGTGAGTGTTCATTAAACTCTTGAACACTGATATAAAATAAGGGTATACCAAGTTTAAAATACAGTCAAAACTCGTCATCTCGAACTCAATGGGACCAAGAAAAAACTTCAATATATCTGAGGATTCCAAATATCCAGGGTAAAATACATAAAGAATAAGGAATTGGGACTTTCAAATCACTTCGACATATCCATGGTATTCAAGATATTGGTGTTCGAGATATTGGAGTTCAACTGTACATATAAGGAAAAATCATTTACATTTTAATTCTTCCAAAAATTTAAGACTTACTTCAATTTCTTGTTCCGACAGCTGATCAGGACTGCAAAAAACAAAAATTACAATTAGGAAAAATATTAGTATATAAAGCAATGAAAAGTACTTTATGTTAAACCTTCCTTAATTGTAATAGCAGTAAAGTTTTTCAGGAGCATGTATTAAATCATAAACTTGGAAATTCAAAACAAATCTAATATACTATATACTACAGAAGAATTTAGAGTTGTTTATCAAAACAAAAACGAAATAAATAAAATGATATTCTGAAAATCCATTTCTGAATCATTTAAAAAAATGTGTCTGTTAATTGGTAGCATATCACATGATTTGAAAAAAAAATCTTTTTAAAATCAAAAGGAAAAATATACAAACTTTACCTGATAGTTTTCCCAAATAATTTTAGAACAACATGATAAAATGAATCTGCCATTTTATTTCTGTTTAACTTGTTCAGTAGGAAATCATGCAAGTAAAGTGAATTAAGTCTGCTAAACATTAATATGACAGCCTTCAAAATGGCAATTTCTTATCATTCTTTCTTGTGCAGGCAAAAATAAATCCCCTCTTCTGATTCAATGCAGCTTAGTAATTAGAATGTTATTTGTCAGCTCTGTAAATCATAGGTGGGCTACAAACTGTATTCATGTATTCTCATGTGAATGCATTAAAAGGGTGACAACTCCTCAGAAACACTAAATAGTTTACTCAAGACATGCAATTAACGGAAGACAAAAATACTCCTGAAAGCAACCTAGGATGCGTTAATGAGGAGTGCAGTTTGATGTTGATGTATAAAAATTTTTCTCTATTGTACACCTAGTTATGCTTCTTCCAACCCTTTAGAAGGCATAATTAAACTACTATACTTTTAGCTGAGTAATTGTTTTCTCTACAGTCTTTGGTTTGAACAATATTATAACAAGATGTGTTCGTGAAACACTGATGCCCTCGTATGACAGCTCATGGCCAAGGTTAAAGTTTTTGTGGACAAACAGACAGACAGATGGACACATCAAAACTTATATGTCACTGAAACTCAGACAACAGGAGCATAAACAATTTACTCCCTTCAGGTTTTAACAGAGATACAACTGCGTCCCAAAATTTAACAATTTATGGATGTCTTTGAGATGGCAAGTGCTACAAAGCTGTATATATGTAGAACTTTAATCTTAATGAGGCCCAGTCTACTTGTTCTGCACATACATTTTCATGCAGCACTGTTTCAGACACATCACAGTACACTTAATTGCCATCACAATTGAACAGAATGATGTCACAGTTGCAATGATGTCATATTGTGCTAAAGTGTCTTGCACAGGTTTGGATTGCACATGTAAAATGCTTGAACCGATTCTGGCATTTCTTTCTGTTCATTATGTTTTAATAAATAAATATTTTAATTCATAACGTTAACATAATTTTGACAATATGGTCAATCTCTATGTGGAGATTCTACAATTTTATCTACACACATATGTGTAAGGTACAATGTTATTTTAACTTTTGGAGTTTGAGAATCAACTGCAACCAATCACAAGGAAACACATTTTATTAACCCTTTCCTGTTGATAACTTGAACATGTAGCAGTAGCTTGATTTTTTTTTTGGGGGGGGGGGGGGGGGGGGATCTTTTCAAGTCATTTAAATGCAACTAAAAAGAAATATATTAGTTTCTACAAATCAGAAGTCTCTGAAAAGACAGTAGCTCTACTGGTGTTTACTTACAATAAAGAATCAAGAATCTACTTGTGTGAAAAGTTTAATCAGATCAAAACTGCAGGAGGAGAAGTGTTTTAAAAAAATATTAAAGAAATTTCTATCGTAAGTAATCATGGCAACATTGGTTAAAATAAAATACTGATAAATGGAATATGTATCTTAGTATAGTTTATTTCTGTACCAAGTCTCATTGAAATTGAACCAGAATTGTAAAAGGAGTAGCATTTTGTAAGAATTTAAAAGAAATTTATATTTTTAATGATCATGGCAACAAACCTTTATTGAAATCAAAAACCTATATACAGATATATGTCTCTAGGAAGTCTTATTGAAATTGGACCTGCATATGGGGTTTATGTCTCTCATTTGATTTGATATGCAAGAGCATGCTCTATATATGAACAATTTCTAAATCAAGGCAAGCTATTGACAAACAAGTTGATGAAACAGGGATATTAACAGTCCTGTTCAAAGTCATCATTTTGCAAGTTTTAAGGTCGATACAATGACCTTGTCAGCACATACAACCTATCAATGAGTCAAATGCTGACTGACGTTTTTCTTACTAATTGTTAGGCCATTATTTATACACTGAACTGTCTATGAATTTTCTGGGTTTTTTTTCTGATCATGACAAGGAGCCCACAGCAGGTGTGACCGGTCAGCAGGGGAGGCTCATTCTGTAGACCTGGATTCCTAGCCTAGCAGCTAGGCTAGCTGTTACAATCTTGAACCCAGCCCAGACTATTTTATGTGTACAGCCTATTAAGAATAGCCACTTGATACTAAAAGTTGTTTCCTAACACTGTCACTGCATGACAGACAGGTGTTTGTAACTAGAGAAATCCCCAATCAGCCTCATATAACTCCACACATCAGACTCTATCCCATACACATAGAAAAGAAGCATTCCTTAGAGATCAAAAATGAAATTGAAAGCAGGAATCTAAATCTTAATTTGATCTGAATTTAAAACCCATTTAGATTCAAGGAATTAAGGATTGATCAAGAGGCAGTCAAGTTTTTAACTATTCTTCTTTAAAATTATAGCAATACGATTCTGCTTTGACAGATAGAAAAAATTATAGTCTACTTATTTTCTCTGAGGTCAAGGCCATTTTTAAAGTTCAAATGTCAGGAAATGAAATGCAAGTGTGTTACATTATTCATATCCAAAATGAATTTTTTAAATAAATGATGATTAGGTAGAAGAGTTTTAATTCATTGTGCATTTTAATTAGTCAAGGTCATTTCAACATTATACTCGTAACATGAAATGCTTCTTTACAACTGATTACGTTACCATGCTATGGAAGACATCTGAAGACTCATTAATCATTTACCTGCCTGTAACACATTATATTAAATAAATTACAACAAAATGACACTGCACCTTAAATCCTCTCCATTAAAAACATTCAACTCCTGATAAATCTCATCCACAATTTTACGAAATTCCTCCATGGACACGCCGACCATTCTTCCACCTTCCCTGCAGGTACTCTATAGATTTCTGCACATGCACAGTCAACTCTTAACTAAGCTTTGTTGTATTTGTTTTCTTCTTTGTGTTCTAAAAGATTACCTAAGTACCGACCATTTCTTCCATTGTACACATTGGTGAATAAATCACCTTGAACACAAGGAAGTATCTAGAAGACTATCTGCTATCTTAACACCTATATATGCCTACGTGTAATGCAACGAAGGTTCAATATTCAATCATTCTGATAGTAGCCCCCATACGGCTTTGCATGGTAAAACTGATAACGCATTTTTTTTTCTTAATATTTTAAATAGTTGACATATTCAGATATATATCAGTTTAATCAATAAAAAAATCACCTGCTTAACTTTAAAACAGACTTGTGCAACACAAGCAGTTTATTGAAAAACAGATATATAAATTGATCGATCTCTATTATAATTTGATGACTGACAAAAAACACACACTTAATGGATGTCCTATAAAATATGACCTTGATTATCACTGCAAAAAATGCATGTCCTGCATGTTACCTAATCCCCTATATTTTTGTCACCGTTCTGAAACAGATTTCATTTAAGAGGATCCCCAGGGATTACTTATTGCTTCTCAGACTAGAATCAGATGTACTGAGGTGATAGAACCCTTCATACTTATATAATTATCTATGTACAGAACATTATCCCAACACAATACCTATCACACTCTAGTATTAAATTCAAGCAAATTATATAACCCTATACCTTGATATGGAGGAATGCAAGCAGTACTTTGTAAATGCCCTTTAATATGCAGTTAAATGACTAAAAAAATCCCATCCGTTCTATATTTTTGTTTTGTCCTGGTCTAACATAGAGACTGTTGTTTAACTGGGCTATTTACATAGTCATTTCCCTCCGGCCAGAAACTACTCTTTCTTTTAATTCATTCAAGTCCTTCTTATATCCTGTACAAGTCTCTATGATGCTGACTTAAGGTGACCTTCCTTCCCCCATTCCCTATCAAAAGACCCCTACCCTCCTACCCTCTTGTTCGACTTTGTTCTGGTTTACACCTAAATTAAACAACAGGGTCTCTGGGATGCTCACTTGGTGACAATCCCCCCACCTCACCATTGTAAGACCTCCACTCACCTTTCCTCTTGTTCTGTTTTGTCCTGGTCAATCCCTAAGTCCTGCAGCAGGGTCTCTGGGATGCTGACTTGGTGACCCCCCCCCCCCCCTTCAGCATTGTAAGACCCCACCTACTTCTCTTCTTGTTCTGTTTTGTCCTGATCTACCCCTAAGTCCTGTAGCTAGGGTCTCTGGGATGCTCACTTGGTGACATCCCCCCCACCATTGTAAGACCCCCACTCACCTCTCCTCTTGTTCTGTTTTGTCCTGTTCTACCCCTAAGTCCTGTAGCTAGGGTCTCTGGGATCCTCACTTGGTGACATCCCCTCCCACCATTGTAAGACCCCCACCTACCTCTCTTCTTGTTCCGTTTTGTCCTGATCTACCCCTAAGTCCTGTAGCAGGGTCTCTGGAATGCTGGGCATCACTAGACTGTCAGACTCCCCATCTCCGTTCGTCATCATTTGTCCTGATTCCTGCATCTCATTCAGATCGGGCATCCTTAGGAACTTCATCTGCTCCCGACGCTTGGCAAGGTTTCCCTGCAAAATTTATCCTAGATATTATTGTGCTCAAATATAGTTCATTTTGTCAAACAAAAAAAGATTTGAGCTTTATCCAGAGGGTATCTCTCACGATAAAAGATTGAGTAGGGTTTCTAACAACCTATATGCACAAAGTTTTGTTTCACATTCATACAGGATCTCTTGGTTTAAGTATCCCAAAACAATCAGCACTGTACATGTACCCAAGCATTTGACTTGATTGGAGTCAGAGACTATTTGAACTGCTATTTGAGACTTATAGTAACAAAAGTTCACATTTACAACTTGACACTCTTCCTGTATTCCATGAGAAGATACAGAATCGAAATTACAATTGTTAGCAATATTTTGGCTTCACAACCTACATGTGCATATATATAATCCATATGCACTCGTGTACCAATAATTCATTCTATTTTCTCCCTTTGCATTAAATTTTTCAATAGGTAGATGTAATTTTCCACTTAAGACCATTTGATTTGTTATCATTATAATTTATAAGCCCTGCTTTATAAACCTGTATCAAGACATATTGTAAAATCAGAATTTTTAGCAAGGATTCAAATTTGGAAGTTGGGGTTGCTGAAATTTGATATGAAAACAAATCACTTCCATGGCATCATCAACTCACTTAAAGTATGCAGTGAAGATATTTCATAGTTAATTAATACCATTTTTTATGTCGATCAGTGCCATACTCCTACAGTATCCCTCTCTATATAGATTTAGTTATAAACTGCTTGAAAAGTCATGAATATGTGTGAATTTGTTGCAAAGTATTGCAAAGAAGGTACAAAATGAAAAGAATTACCTGGTTCACAGTGAAAACAAAGATAAATTTTGTAACATTAGTTATCTTGATTATATCAAGAAATTTTTTAAATGCTTAACACAAAGATATCAAAATCCATGCATTTACAGAATTGTCTCAAAACCTTGAACTCTTACCACTATAAGGTTTATGCATATGACACATTAACAGACGTTAAAAGATCGAAATGAATCTCCACATAATTTATAGTTACAAAATTTGGACATAATTTATACCTGTACAGGTTGATTACTTGGATATCTAAACTTTCCTGAGTAACGAAACAAAAACCTCTTCCTGGTTGCCATTCTTTCCTACTCATGTGCACAGACACCAACAATATTTTTTTAAAACAATCGAAATAATATTATCTCACGCCAACTCAGTCTAGATATTGAATGCTTACAGCATACATGAAAACATTGTCTCAAATGTGTTAATTGTATTCTCAATATTCTAAATTTCTACATGATAATGATAAATACTGGAAAAACTGAGAAAATAATTATATAACCACTGTATTTTATCATTTTCTGGAGATTTTCTAACCTTTCTATTATCTAGCTGTCACAATCAAAATTTTCCTAGCGGGCAAAATAAAAAAAAATTTAAAATACATCATGTACATAGATATGAATTGAATGACATAATCACAAACTGCAGCATTGACAGTCATTTATGACATCTGAAATTAATGCATATATCAAATATGCTCTGTCAGTGTCCCAAACTTTTTTTTGTGGGGAGGGGGGCATTCCCTGAATTCTAAGGTTGCATGAACTTGCATCTCAAGTAATAGCACAGGGTGTAGTAATTAAGTTAGCAATTCTCACATTATAGGTCATATGAACCCTAAAACAAGTCAAGTTTTGGAAGTAATCATTACATATTATTTGTAATGTACGTTGCATGCTTAAGACAATTATCTTTTAACCGGCAAATTCTTTAGAGGAGAGCTGGGAAGGAGGAGGGGTGACTGCTGTATACAAGTCTAACATGGTGCTCTCTGTTATCTATCACAAATTGTATACATTCTGTTCTTCTGATGAGAAGCAAAATGATTACATGATACTTTAAGACTAAATCACCAATCAATCTAAATCAGCCTAGATAATCTCTTATCTGCTCATTGTTAAACCTACAAGAAACAGCTAGGCTGATGTTAATCAATCAATGTGATAATTTGCACAGTGCTAGCTGACTTTTTCAAGGTATTGATTTTGGAATTATATTGTAAATGATACAACATTAATTCAAATTTTTTGCTGCATCGGTTTCAACAAACATAGGATGGCATTTCATCTGCAATAGTTAACGCAGTCAGCACATCTTTTGTCTTTTCAAAAAAAAAAGAAAGACAAAAAAATACCATAATGCTAAAATGTTAAATCATTATCAAGGAGGGTTCCCAATCTTTCATGTATTTTGTGGGTAACAATTACCCATAATTTACAACCTCAAGAAAATTAAGAATTAATTTGTAAGATACTAGTACTTTTTTTGTGAAACATGCATGGATCCACAAAATCATATTCCATAGAAATTGTAAATTTTTATCCATCCATGAAAATTTGCTTTCTGGTAATTAACGATTCCAAAGATCACATTAAAAAAATCTCTCCTAACAGAAATGTATAAGAAAAATGACCAAATTTCTGCAAGACTGAACACATTAAATCAAAGACTAGTAAGTTTTTACAGTCCCTTTGATAATAGGATCTTTCAAGTACAGTGTAGCATTCAGTCATCTTGTCCTCCATGGGGTGAACCCTGCATGGCTACCAAGTTTCAAAAGTCATTGAATTAACCGATTCTGTTTTGCAGCTTCTTTGGTAAAACTGTGCATTTCTTTTTTTTTGGGGGGGGGGGGGGGGGGGTTGCTGTTTCAAGATTTTTATTAAAACATTAGAAAGGTTGCTATTTGCTATTTAACACTATTAAATCAAACATGGTTCAAGTTTAATAGCTTATAGTTTATTTACCTGCATAAACCTCTTTTCTATTTGTCATGATCTGTAGAATAAGTTATTTGCACAATCATTCAAACTATTATTAATTAAAGTTAGTTCAGCACTTGGCACTAATTGGGCTCATGCAATCTTGAAAAACTTGCTTTGAATATGCAATAGACATACATCCCAGCAACGGATGTATATATAGATATAAGGAAAATGGTTTAGCTTCTGTGTTAATTGTCTCAACAATGGTTTAGAGTTGGCAGTATATTTCTTAGAGTAATTATTTGTGAAGGTGGGTGTGAAAAAGCCAAAAGCCGCTCTACGAGCAATAAGCTCAGCTAATCAACATGCATATTTTTCTGCCTCTCAGCAGTATATATACCCCCAAATGCCAAACAGTGAATGCACTTATGAAAATGTACACATCCTCAATTTTGTCTATACTATAAATAAGAATTAAAATCTGGGGCCAAAAATAAAATTAGCTTTGTTTGGCGTTGCCGGCCGACTCGCATAAATCGGTGCGGCCCGAAGATTTTTTTCAACAGATACTGATCATAATTTTTATTTTGTTTTATTCATCCAGATTTAGGTGTTTGTACATTTGCGTAATATATACAGAATGGGAAAGAATCATGAAAACGCTTGATTGATCAAACAGTTTTCATTTATAAGCGTCTGTGTGATGTTGAATAAATGCGTATCACGAATCCAAGGATGGCTGTCGAAAGTGGTAAAATGTAAACTCGGTATAACAGAAATTGATGGCATGACTCTCTGTGGTAATGTGGTTTTAAAAGTAAACTGATGAATAAGATATACCAGTTCGAAATAGAAATTTCACGGTACAATGTCCTGTCCGATTTGCTAGTCTGGCTGCCATGCTTGGATTCGAGCACATGATTCGAATTTACACTAATTTAATGTCAGTGATTTTTAATACTATGTATATTAAAGGTTTAAAACTAATAGGGTTTGAAAATCAATGACAAAACTGAGAATCAGTTTGGACTGTGGTTGTCGTTAAACTATCGGAAACCCATGATGTTCGGATACTAACAACATGTACCATTTCTGAAATTTAAATTTAAAAAAATATTTTCCCTACCTACCGACCCAAACGTATAAAGACTAAGTCGGCAACGCCAAACCAACAATATTTTAATTGTGGCCTGGACAATCTAATTATAAAACAAAATATTAAAATATAAACATATTATTATACCATATATGATCATTTTTTGTAATCTGCTGACAATAGTCAAGGCCTGTCTGTATCTTATAACATATACTCGTGATCCATGTTATTGGCACATTCTCATCCACAGAAATGTGTTACATCTTTATTATAAGTAGCACGCTTTTGTGTGTGTGTTTGTTTGCATGTGTGTTTAACTTAGTTTGTCCTTTCGCGAAAAGGAAGAAAAATAATTTGCATCAGGATCGATGTTGAATGCTGTCTTGATTTATAGGTATGCTCTTTGCTAGGGGATGCTCCAGTGTGCGGTGCCCTTTTTTACCTCATCGTGTTTCTGTCAACCTAAAAATTATTTTCATCCTTCGAATTCCCTTTTTACTTAATTTTTCATTTGTTGATGAGTCCAACTTAGAGCAAACTTATTACTGTGGATATTCAAAAGGCCCAGTAAAAGTCAAAGCAATATAGTTAGCAAATCATAATTTGGAAAAAGAGAGCATCTTTCCCATTTTACAATTCACTAGTGATATAGTGCGAGTATAGGACTACTTCAAACAAAGATAAAGCTAAGAGAGAGCACTCACACCATTCTGCTAAGTGTAATGTGTACCAAAATATAAACTTACCCAAATTATATAACTTTAAATTTCTACTGCCCTACAGGTCATGAAGTATAACTTAATAAATTCTTCTTTTTTTTTTTTGAACTTAAACAGGTGATTTAAAGCATGTGCACCTGAGGTATAAATATACACCGGGGGAGTTCCTTCTTTGTCAACAGATTCACAATCCGACTGAATGACAACACCCCAGTAACAAATAAAAATGTCCTACTAAGTCAATACAGAAGAGCTTCTTCTACACAACAGGCAGTTAAAATATACATCTAAACAGCATTTATTACAAGATTGTCTCATCATTTTTCAATTTAATTGTACTTAATCAAAGGTAGAGGCCAAATAACTGACAAAAAATTAAGAAAGTAAACACCTACATATGAAGCATTAATAAAATTTGAAACTAAAGTTACCCAAATCGTTTAATTTTTTTTTTTAGCATTTGAAACTTTTTCCTGGTGTAATACATGTAATCTTGATATCTGACATATATGCATAAACCATGCAGATGGCAAATAATTTTTTTATTATTTTTTTTTTAGCATTTGAAACTTTTTCCTGGTGTAATACATGTAATCTTGATATCTGACAAATAAAATCATGCAGATGGAATAATTTTTTGTTAAAAAATCAACATCATCTTCTATTTTCTCAAGGGTGTCAACCACTAAATGTCAAGTTTAATTTCTGTAATGCAATCAGAACACAATACATGTATAACACATATCCATTCCTGTAACATGTATTTAATTTCTTTACAGTCAGATTGAATTTTAACACCTTAATTTAAAGGTAAAATGTAGAAAAAAAAAATACAGGGCATAATGCCTGCTTTTCATTGTAGTCCCGAACATTTAGTACATTTATAAAAGCTTTAAAACAAAACAACTTGCGCCCGAACCTGTTTCTTATAGCCAATGATGGTAGATTCATATATACCCATAACCATTGATGTACATTTCTGTCATCAACCTGCCACTTTATGATTTTGTTCACTCTAATAAACCAGGTATATTTTTTTTAATTATTTATAGCTATAAAAATTTATTTCAGTAAAGACTAAATTTCTTAAGATACCACCAGACATACCTCTTTCTATATCAGATTGTATCATGAATGCATAATAATTCTAAATGATGGTTAACTCCTCTTGTTACAACTTTAAAAATCTCACAGTCATGACTGAACTAATTGCACTCAATCACTAGCTGTTTTTAAAATCTGTTTGGAAATAATTCAACTTATGATGTATGTGTTTACAAGCTTACCTTTTAAAAATTTGGATGACTGCATGTGGGTGCATTATGAAAATAAGTAAATTAAACGGCTTACATCACTTAATCCACTTAAAATAAATTCTTCTCCCAATGGTCAACCAAATCCTGTTCTATTAAGTCCTAATTTTCACACAGAACATGATGATGAAATTGTACCCATTTATTTGTTTCGAAATCCAAGTCTACGTAAAAAAAATCACAATGCCAATACCCTACCTGTAAACAACCTTCCAAATTGTTATTATTCTCCACAACTGTGATTAGCAATTTAAAACGGCTAGCCTTTGTTACGGATCATCAGTAACCATTTTCTATAGAGCAGATAAGAGATAGACCTATCTCTAAGTATTAAATGACCAAAACTAACTGATCATGTAAATGTTTGCTGCGCTCTTGTATTTGAACTGTATGCATGTATCTGACAGCCAACGTAATGAAATGACATCCTCAAATGCTTTGCTGCTTCTAACCTATTCTGTAAAAGCTAAATACATCGATACAAGCATGGTAATTATATCGCCTCAAACTCTTTTTGAATGCCAATATTTAATGTGACATCAATACTAATTTGTAATTGGCTGTATACAAAATCCTATTTACACTAATTTACATTAAGAGCTGGGCAACTGCTTTGAACTTTCCATTATATACATCCAAGTGCATCCAACTGGCAAAGAAGTTTGAAGAGTTCACTCCCTTTACACATTCAAAAGAGAGAGAGAGAAATAAAAAAGCATTAATAGAAGAAAATTAATGAATACGAAAGTTGTAATAAATCAAAGTAGGTTTTAAAAACACCACCCAACATGAAAACCAACAGATGTAGTTAAATTCACTGGAGGGCATTGCATCTCATATATTAATTCTGACTCACTTAATGATTCTGCTGATCTAAATTTTCATCTTTTCTGTGAAAGTCATTAACATTAAGACTGAGAGGAGTTTAATATCCAAAACTACATTCTAAAGAGTATATATATATCAAGAAGAAGCAGTAATTTTTTAAGTAAGAAATCATTCTTAATGTCTTGTTTTTGACTCTGTGTTTAGATGCATACTTATAAATAAATGACTTACATTAGAGAGTTATAACCTTTACAGGAAGTTGAATTTCACACAAAAAACATGTAAAATACAAACCATCCATCAATTTCTCTCAAAGGAATTTAATCATCCAAAAATTTAATTCACAATTGACATAAAAACTCCTACCTGATAAGATATTCATTGGAGATAATCTGACAGTTTATAGAGTATAATCTGTAACAGCTACTACAAGGTAAACTGTTCATAAAGACGGAAACACAGAAAGAAAACATTTCCTTCCCATTTCACTGAACGACCCTCCTTTGACACTTCACAAGAAATTAACTCCACCTGGACTAAAAAAGATAAAGCCCCCGTTATTTTACCCCTCTCACTGATATAGCTATATAATCCAGAGATCACCCCCTCACTATAGGCCTGCTGAGTGTGATCTCTATATACCTGTAAGACTGTAGTATACATCTGGAGGGTAACTATATAACAAATCTCTGTACAGCTTTAATTGTGGATGGCACTGACATGTGTTTTCAGTGGCTCCAAAGATGCAGAATTGGAACTGAGCATGTGAACATACTTGATGCATATTTATCATAAGAGAAAAGGCATGTTTTTTTTTTTTCTTGCAGGAATTTCCTTTCAATATGTCATCTCTATATTTAGTTTTTATATATTAACACAAATAAGCCAAACTGCGGGGGTGGGTTTACAGTTATGTTTTACAGAAATCATGTTTTTGTTAAGGAAACATCTCTAGGCAAACTAGCTATCATTCCTCAATTGTTTGCAAATTTTTAACAGGTGTTCAACAGGTAAAAAACTGTCATTAAAAAATGATGAAACTCAATTAGAATAAAAATGTCTTTGCATGCTTCTCCAATACTGCAAATCAGTTCTTTTATATAGTACATCTCCAAATTTTACAATTATAAATCTATTTCCATGAGATACTTCTTAGTGAAATTTATACTGCAATTCATTCAGAGTAAATCTACAAATAATTATATATTTAACTTTTATACATTAATATTCAAATGTGAAATTTTGCATCTTACCTGCTTTGGGTGCTACATGTACCATAAGTGCAGAAAATGCAAAAAACTTGTCATACATAAGTGCATGCAGACAGAGATTTATGCCAACTTTATCCCCAAACCCCAATATATCTTATAAAGCACAAGCTATCATGAAGTTAAAATATCAATAAATCACCAGCTCAAAACCTCAATATTCCAAAATCAATATACTGAACGCAAGAATGAGAGCTTGGGTTCAGCAATGAACAGGACACATTGCATACAAGTTTTGATCACAAGATTTGATCATGCATTCTAAAAATCATTATCAGGAAAAGCCCACAATTATACTTGGAAAAATATCTTAAAAGCATATGCCACATTTTTGTACATTACGTAAAAATACACAGAAAAAGAAGAAAAAAACCTGCAGTCGTCAGAAGATAAGTTACCTACTGCAACACATTTTTCTTCCTAAGCTTGGAAAGATGCCACAAATAAAGATGTTATTTGTCAAGTTTCATTAGATTTCTAACACTTTTCACCTCATAACGATACAGAAGTTTTCTCCCTTCTCTCTCTCTGTCTTTCTCTCTCTCACCTGTCTGATTTTCTTGAGGTATGGTGAAGATTTGAATCCACCTGCAGATATGTCACTAGATCCTGAACTGTCACTGAGATTCTGCAAACAGTAAATTCCTAATGATTCCAACAGTTTGTGTTGTCATTTATAGTGTTATAAGTTTCTGATTTCAACAGAATTATCAGGGACAAAGGAACTTAAAGTGACAGTACGGCGCATCTCATCAAAAAACTGACTTGATAAAATTTTCCGACAAGATTTGGTATTTTTTTACTGCTCATAAATGTATAAACTTTCAGAAAATTACAACTGTCACAATTAAATAATTTGGATTATTTCGTTAAAATTAATAGTTATTTATGGGACGTAAATATATACATCGCAACGTGTTTGGGGTTCCACATTCCATGTTATGCACGCATGCATAGTTTTCATAAACAAAACAGCATGGTTAGAGAGGGAAGCCCGGTAAGCCTGCTACATTGACAAAGTCGACCAAAAAGAAAAAGAAACTGAAAATAGAACTTGGAAAAAGCAACTTTCCTGACTAAAATTTAGTTTGGGGATTAATATAATCACTGGATAAGGAAGAAATGGGAACTCGGCGACACTCATGCAGGGCTCTCGAAGGTTCTATTCGACAGGTTTGTTGATACTTGTTATCATTTCTCATTTTTCCATCGCTTTCAAAGAAAAAAAATAAGTGTAAACCCAACATAAAAATACACCTTTGACTTATAAACATTGTTGCCATTTGAAGTGCTAATTTTTTTTAACTGACTGTGCAGAAAAATATTTTGTTTGACATTTGCCGCGATAACGTATGATTAGTTGGTTTTTCCTTTCTCGATCGACCCTAATACACAAAACGTCAACATTTGTACTTTTAATTCTGTTAAATTCGCCTGAAAGCAGACTAAAATCTTTACAATTATTATTTTAGATTATTTTATCAGAAAGTTATGATAATTTGCTTTTGAAAATTGCTTTTACCTAATATTCATTATAATTGTAAACTATACAGTGTAGGCACGTGTCATTTTAGAATTCACGTGGTACTAATAAACAGATCTAAGATTGCTCCAGTTCGTACGACCCTTGATTTTCCTGCAGATTCTAATTACGTTAATTTTGTTTGAGTAGAGAATATTTCTGTTTCTCAAACTGCTTACATAAACTTTATACCTTATTTCTTAGTGACATATAGGGTAAATTTGAATGAAAAAAGCACACATTTTGCAGCCGTACTGTCGCTTTAACTACATTATAAAATCAATAACTCAGATTAGTACAAAAATTATGGTTATCCTATATTTCCAGATTTATACAATGCCCTTTATTACAACTTAGTCGTAGTAAATGTTCATTTGTTTTTTATAAAATAGGATTCATATATTAACCCCTCCACCCCACCCACCCATCTCCCCCAAATTGAGGTAATGTATTCATGACTTAATTTAGTTTGACGGTCTCATACAATTGCAAATTTCTAGAAATAATGATAGCAAGTTGATAACATAGGAAAACATCTGTTCTTTGACATGCACATCATCTTTGTAATCTATACTAGAAATCTAGAAATCAAAAGGATAATAATTTTCTATTTTAAGCTGCATACCAGTTTCTCTAGCTGCCTTATTAAGTTACTGGTTACAGTAATGCTATCATCATCCTTATCCCCCTCCTCTGTGTCTGCCCGCTCTTTTTCTTTGTCTTGACCTTTAGACTTCTCAACTTTGACCTCATTCAACTCTTCCTTCTTTTTGACCTTTGACTCCAAGGCCTCCTTTTCCCCATCTTTGACCTTTGACATGACAGCTGTACTTTCCTTTTGGCTGTTGACGTCAGCTACTGTGGTGGGTGGAGATGCTGTTTTGATGTGTTCTATGCATGTTTCGTCATCTGATGAGTTTAAGGTGGTGGCTGTTGATATTGATGGATTGATGCTTATGGTAGAGGGCGCTGCTAAGGCCTTGATGTCAACTGTATGCAGCAGTATAGAAGATATTACAAGATATGCATTTGAACAGCAAACACCTCAAATTATCTCACAATAAAACTTTCTATAAGATTTTGCATTTCAACTTTCAGTAATTATTTTTAAAAATGTTAACAACAAAATGCCCATTGGCCTTAGTATAGACACCCAATATCAGGCCGCAACTTATCCCAAACATATTTTCTACAAATGAGCCACAAGCTCCTTATGATTTTCTGCTACAACTTTGTGGCACAGACAAAGGTCATCCTAGCTTGCTCTCCTAGTGCCCTTAACCTTGAACTAAATGTGACTACACCCTGTAGTCAAGTTAATGCTTTAATAATATTTTGTAATGTTTTGCCGGTACTATTTCTCTGTTGAATATGTTTGACAGTGTGACTTTAAGTGATCTGAGCACAGCAGAGTGAATACATATGAAATGCCTTTCTCCATATCTTGAACATTAAAAGGTTAAAGTTCACATGCACTTAGTTTTTGACTTTGGTTCTATCAACAGGTCCCACAATTTTAATGCCCTTTCAAGCTTAAATGCTATTTAGACCTTTTTTTTTCAATTTGACTGACATTAATTCAGTCATTAGCTGTAGAAACCTAAAATATTCAACATTTTTCTCTGGAGCAACAAATACAATATTGCTAGACTGCAGACAGAAACAGTAGAAATAGAGAGTCATCTAAGCTACTAAGGTGACCCAATAAAATAAGATAAATATTCCATACTTTTTTTCCACTGTAGATGTGACAACAACTGCATGATTGAATATAAGCAATAATGAATTTCGACAGGAAATTTATGTGGAAATATTTCAGAGCAGTTTATTACATACCTGTGTTATTTTTTCCAGATTTTGTTACCTGAATCACATCTGGTTCTTCCTATAAAATATTATTTCAGTTAACTTCAAAAGAAAAATGTAAATACATGTTTAAGAAAAAAACTACAACATTAAGTTTACAGATAATTCAGCATTTAATGAAGTAATATAAAATAATGTCCTTATTAGTTGCTCTTTTCTTCATAAAAAATAAAATCATTAGATTTCATAACTGCGCAATAAAAAATGAGGAAATGTTTTTATACGACAGTCAGGAGAAAGTTTATCTTTATTATATAACATAAAAATTTCCACTTGAAAGATTGTACATGATTATATATAATTTGCTGAGAACTTTCTATCTCAATTTTAAAATAATTCACAAATATTACATTTACTTTTTAATCAGAGATGAATCCCATATTCAAAAATACACAATCTTAGCAGAATAAGAATCTGATTTGCTCATGCCACCTCAAAAACTGCTTCTGAATACATTAAGTTTTGGAAATGAAATTTACTTAACAACTGTATTTATTTTTTAAGTTAACATTCAGTGTAACAGATGCACTATGGAGTTACTTCCCTTTAACTTTTGTTAATTTAGAGAATGTACTCACAGGTGTGTCATTTAAGTCATCCAATCTACAAATTACAAAAAAAGGTTTGAGGAATATTGACTTTTTATACAAGTATATGTAGCATATAAACACATACATCAAACAAATATTCCTAAAAAATGAAAAAAAATTTTCTTTGAAAATAAATTCGAAAAATTCTTGTTTGAGAGTGATATAATTGAAAGATTTAAAATAAATATAGAAACTTAATTAATATGAATTGTTTAACAATATCAAATGTTAGATGCCTAAAATATATTGCATTTCAGCATGCAGTTACTTGTGGATAGGATGCCTCAGCCCCCCCCCCCCCCCCAACCACCACCATCCCCCCTAATATGCAATCTAGGGCTTCTTCAACATTTTTTTTAATCACCCAAGGAGTTTGGATGAAAATGGCTCATTTTAGAGATAACAACCAAGTATCAGACTTGTTTCTTTTTGATCAGAAAAGCTCACTTGAGCCATTTGCTCAGGTGTCTTGATAAGTATTTTTTTCTTGTAATAGACCTGCAGCACAAATTTATCAATAATCATTATTTTATTGACCCTTCAGACACAACAGTGAGTTGTACATCACAATATTTAAACTGTTTCCAAAAGAATCCAAATCAAGTGATTTACAAGACATGCATGTACCTATGTTTTAGACTTGTGTCCTCAAGTGTACCAGCACTGTCTTCTGCATTGTCCCTCCACTGTGTCCCAAACTGTCTGCTTTTATCACCTATCTGTCCATCAGTGAAATCAGGGTCCATATCACACAACTCTTTGCCTTTGTTACCTGTCTGTCTGTCAGTGACATCACCACCGCTTCCACACAACTGTTTTATCATGACATCACAGTGGTTATGAGAGGTGTCTGTACAAGTCAAGTAACTAGAATTCACAGTAAAATCACCACCACAACCCACAGCACCAGTACTTTGTACACTATCACAGACTGAGTAACACAACGGGGAGGGACTCTGGGAATATGCTGAGGTACCGTGAGACTTTGACATTTTCATGGATGTGGAACAATCCTCCAAGTAATTATATGAAGAAATATAGGAATGAAAACCATCCCCACTTTCTTTTGCCATGCTAGTAGGTAAAATCTGAACTAAGCTTTCAGGGACCTCCACCTCCCTTTCCTCTTTCTGACCCCCCTCAATGGCCGCCTGGAAGCTACCGCTGCGGCACCTTGGGTAGTGCTGTTCTCCAGGTGGACAATTGTGATTGTCAATTGCTGCCTGATAACTGTGTCTTCTCTGCCCCCCACCATTGTACAGGTCATACAAATGCCCCTCCACTTGACAGCCACCATCGTCTATGTATTCCTCCCTCTCATTAACCCTCCCCACATCCAGCTGTAAATGTTCCATAGACTGCTGCACACTCTTTACATTTTTTTCATCTGTGCATATGTTGTTCTTTAGAGAAGGCAATTTTGATGGGGGTTCCTCCCTGACAGCTTGGGTCTGTGTGGCTACAAGATCAAAGGGCAAAACACCTACAATGAAAGAGATCTGTTAAAATCCATTCTTCACACAGGAAATGGAATTTAAAAAGAGGTACAGTGATCAAGCTCACAAAATAATACCCTACCCCCCTCCACACATAAAATTTCTTTAAAGTGCCTATTTGCAATTTTGTAAATGTGATCTAGAACTTGTTAAAATGACCTTAGTTAAAAAACAACAGGCCCAAGGGCCTTAACAGTCACCTGAGTATAATACAAGTAAAGGAACCATAGAACTACAGTGAAACCTGTCTAATCTGACATGCACTGGCAGACAAAGTCTGTCAGAATAGACAGGGTGTCAGATTATACAGTGTAAAGAATGTAGAAAACGGTAAAATGGGAAGGAAATTAAGGGTGGAAATTCACTGTGATGCGGATTGCACAAGGTCGGATTAGATCATTTTCACAATACAGTGAGACTTGTATAATCTGGATCTTGTGTATTCCAAAATCTTGCCTAATCCGATGTTAGCTTTAAGACCCTTTCAGTAAATTTAATTGTTTCAAATGTTGTCTAATCAGAAATTTTGTCTTATCTGAACAATTTTGTTGGAACCATTTGTGTCCGGAATAGACAAGTTTTACTGTATATAATATTGATAAATGGAGAGATGTTACCCATTAGCAAGAGAAATAGGATGACCAAGGATCAACAAAATAGTTAGTCCAGTACGCAGTAGTAATCAGTAACAAATCATAAGGTAGATTTATTTACTTGTCAGTGTTAATACATTCACAATTGTCACTTTCAACATACAGGCTAAAGAAAACAATACTGCTTAAGCATTTGTAGTAAACCCATTCCTTCTCACATTGGCCTCTCTGTTTCTTTGAACAATTAATGTACAAAGATAAGGAAGTTTTGTCTCATCTTTCTTTATTTATTATATTCAAATCTACCTGATCATTAAAAAACTATGAAAGTACCTTTTGTATTACATTAAAATTACTTAATCTTGTATATACATGTAATTCTTTATTCAATTGACCTATCAGATACATTATTTACAGTGATTAATTATCATAAGTGAAATAGCAAAGGGAAATAACTTCTATCAGTTGAATACAGATTTCACTACAAGATCAATAGAGCCCTGCCCAGCACCAGAACACTTGACCCAGTGGTCGAGAATTTCACAAATCTGGTAAAAATACCCTTGCTCAATACAATTTTGTACTCTGTTTCCCTCCTAGACACCCAGGAGCACAGAAGAGGATTTTCAAAACATTAATGCATTTTTACAGTATAATCAATAGGGTCCCATCCTAACATCAGAACCCCTGACCACGGGGCCACAATTTTCACAATTTTGGAAGAGGCATCCTTGCTCATCATAACCATGCACTTACTTTGTTTGCTTAATATAAGGAGCAGAGAAGATTTTCAGAGAATTAATGCCTTTTTCTCTATATAATTAATATAGCCCCATCCTAACACCAGAACCCATTACCCAAGGGCCATGAAATTCACATAAATATTTTGGAAGAGGCACTCTTGCTCATCATAACCATGTACTTACTTTGTTTGCTTAGTACCCAGGATTAGAGAAAGAGATTTTCAAAGAATTAAATGTAGTTTTCTCTATATAATCAATAGAGTACCGCCCGAACACCAAAACCCCTGACCCAGGGCCATGAAATTCACTATTCTGGAAAAAGCACCCATGCTCATAACTATGTAGTTTATTCAATACCCAGAAAAGAAGATTTTCAAAGAAATAATGCACTTTCACTATATGATCTATATAGCCCCACCCTAGCACAGAACCCCTGACCCTGAGACCAATAAGGCAATGAATTTCACAATTTTGGTAGAGGACACAATGCTTATTACAATCATGCCAATAGTTTGACTGCTTGATGTCCAGGAGTAAAGGAGAATATTTTTAAAGATTGCATTAATTTTGGTGGTTTTAGCCCCACCCCTCAGGCCCCTGGGGGGCAGGGACCATGAAATTCACAAATTTTGTTCCCCTTCTCCTATAAACGCTATATGCCAAAACTGGTTGATATTGGTTCAGCAGTTTCAGAGAAGAAGCTGAAAATGTTCAAATGTTAACACACAACGCACAACCAACGACGCATGACGATGTACAAAAACAGATAGCAGTAGGTCACCTGAGAGTGACTCAGGTGACCTAAAAAAGAAAAATTTCTTAAGTTTCTACATTGTCCTGCCCATTTATAAGAACATCTACTGGGAAACAAGTTTTTCGTAACTTACCACTCATGTCTGTGGTTTTCCTTAGCTCACTATTCTCTCTGTTTCTGGAGTGAAGGAATGAAAGTGACTGATCGCTTCTCATCTGAAATCAATATCTATTTTGTTTTACTATCTTCGTTAACCCTTTGCTTTAATTAAACTTCATGACACTGTCTTGTAATCTGACAGTCTCTCTTCACTACTCTTTCTTGGCTGATACTTTTCATTAAGGATAACACTCTGTTCAATAAGAGGGATTGTCTCTGTTATTATGACAATGTCTTTTTGAAGGAAAGAAAATTGAAATCATATTCCATAACTTTTTAAAAAAAAAATACTCTTAACTGTCTTGCTATTGTGAAACATCAAGAAAATAGCAATTTAAGACTTGACATCTCAAAGAGTTCTGCTTCTAGCAAATGACATTGAGATGAATGGTAGATCTGAAACATTGTATTCAGATACAGCATGGATGAAATGCTAGTAGGGAGAAAATATATACCTCCCTATAAAGAGTTTACACAAAAGTTTTAATCTTTCACTTGGTTTAAACACTGCATATCCTTTATCTAAGGGAACTCTTTGGGTGAAGTTTGAGCTAGATGATGCCAATGGGAGAAAAAATGCTCGAGAAAAGCATTTTGCAAAGATTTGCTATAACCTTGAACACTAACTTACTAGAAACTTGGCTCAAGGACACTGCACACCCTCTACCCAGGCAATGAAGTGTGAGCCAGGTAAGACCAAGGGGGAAGAAATATGCTCCAGGTAAGGATTTTACGCATAGAGGTTTTCTGACCTAGCCTTTGATCTAGAAAGTTGGTTCAAGTTCACTGCTCATTCTCTACCTACAGGCATGCTATGGGTGAAGTTTGAGCCCATCTGGGCCAAGGAAGGAGAAAATATGCTCCAGAATTTTACACAGAGATTTTTCTAACTTGACCTTTGACCTAGAAAATTGGTTTAAGTTCACTGCACATCCTCCACCCAAAAGCACTCTATGGGTAAAGATGAAGCTTGACTTGGCCAAGGGAAGATAAAACATGCTCTGGAAAAATGAAATCGGACACATATGGACAGATGGACAGTCTGATCACTAAAGGGAACCGCAGTCGGAGCCCCCTAATAATACAACTATAGACTTTTCTTGCCAGGGTATATCTACATCTCTTTGATGTCAAATACTGTAAGCAGGCCTCTAAGTGACCTCTAAAAGTTAGGCGCCAGCTGGCTCCTAATAAAAAAATTTAGTCGCCAATGCAAATCTTAAGTCGCCGGGCAATTTTTTCTCAGGCGCAAAAAGCTAATATTAGTCAATATAGGGACCCATGAGGCGTAGTCATGGGAGGGGGTTTTCAAAGTGCTCCTTCCACTTTTGAAAGAGGAGGGTCATAAGAGTTTCTTTGTGCCCCACCCCCTTGTCGGAATAGTAATGTAGGAGATACAGGTAACTAGGAAATGATTTTCTCCAATTTAAAATTTCTTTCTAAAATCTCTTCTGAAAAAAAATTGTTGAAAATGTTTATAGGTCCAGAATTCGGCAATAGCCAAGTCAAGTTAAAATGGTTGCCAATTTGGTGACTTATAGAGAAATTTTAGGCGCCAATCAAAAATTAAAGGCACCATGGCGACTAAATTAGTCGCCAATTAGAGGCCAGTGTGTAATTGTACATATTAAATAAGGGCACTCAAAATTTAGTGCAATCTTTCTCATACTGATCAGCATAATGAATTAGTGCATTTGGAGCTAAGCTTCTCAATGTATTTGTTTCAATCATACATAAGCATATACTTAGTGGACAGGAAGTAGTTAATGTGAAAGGCACTAAAATATGATTACCAATAAAATATACATGTATTGTTACAGTATGTACAGCATATCTCAGTGAGGGTTTTAGATCTTTGTGTAAGTATGCCTACTGATCGATACTCCAAATTAGCTATCATGATAAATATGTAATAAATCTAGAATTAGAAGATTCTACACTATTGGAAATGCATGGACAAAACAGGCTTTAAAAAAAATGGTAAATATATAATATATACACAAAATTATAAAGTTAATCAATCTCTGCATGCCAAATATGATTTTTAACCTTGTTGAGTATAACCTTGACATGACATGATGGAAGTGACATTCTCCTTAATGAAATCAATACCTCTGACTCCAATGTTCACAATATTATCTGTAGTACTCACTTTACTTTCCTTGATTTTCTGTGTTAGCTGATTCTCAGCTCGCTGACGTTCCAACTCTAGTACTGCCTTCTCTGCCTCTAGATCTTTCACTTTAGTTTGCTGGTTCTCAATATCTCTGTGTGCTTTCTCTACCTCATCTATCAATCCATTGACTTTACCTACAACATAAAAAAAAAAAATTCTCATAAAGCTATCATAAATAGTTTGAATAGAACAAAAACTCAAGACCAAAAATGTATTCATTTCCTCTAAATTGCACAGAGTTGGTAACTGGGTTTTCTAAAATTAAATTTCCCCTTTTAAAATTACTTGCAACTAAGACTGTTTTCTAAGAAATTAATAGAGAGATTTTTAGAGACTAATTTCTTGATAGTTTGAGGCCTAAGTTGTTGACTGAAAACAAACAAATCAAAACAAAATGCCCCTTGATTTCAATTTCTTGTGTCATAAAAGATTATATTTAACCAACCTTGTAGCTTTTTATTTTTCTCTGTTAGGTCTTTATTCAAACTGAAAAAAAAACAAATATATATATATTTCAAACATTCTTTAATCAGTTTAATTAATTAAAATGATAAAGTCATGCATATTTCACCTACTTAATGTATTTCTCTCTTATATATGCCACCGTGCATTGCTATTAATGCATGTGTTTTGAGACATTAAATTCCCAAACATGCATTTATTCTTGAAAAACAAAAAAAATTGACATCAAGAACATTTCTAGAGTTCAAATCTTGGTTATCTTGTTGATATATTATAGAAACTCTTCTTTTTTGACTACACACTGGGAATGAAAAATGACTTCAACCATTGATTTTCTTTCAACAAACCACAACAAAAATTAAGTATAAAATCTGTTTTAACTTCCGCCTACTAAAGACCCCTTTCACATGTTGAACAACACATTTTTAGAATTCCTACTGTCTTTGAAACAATCTACTATTCCTTTTTTGCATTTGGTCAGCTTGGACTCTCCATTTCTTCTTCTTTTATATGGGATAATTCAAACACTGTAAGACCATTTTATGTGAGTCATACACAGCTCAGATGTTTCGTGTGATCAGCATTTGCTCCCTGTTTGTTCATGGTTTAATTGCTTGCATGATAAGGCCAATGACAATGACGCTTTTTGCTATAATAGTGAAAACTGAAGGTGGACAGCTATAAAAATAAAGGATTTTTTCAAACCTCTGACGGAGAAAAATGGAAATCGGAAGAATAAAAAGAAAAATCATAAGGGTTTACAGCTTTAGAACTGTATTGTACCATAGAATACCATGTAAAAGATGCTATGTTTTCTAGTTTTGATGTCATTTCATTGTACTACCAGGAAATCTGTTGAATAAATATGCAAAAGTGACTCTTGTTTCATGCATATAGAGTTCTTTTCAGCAATTGGCCATAACTGAAGTACTCCCATTGTTGAAACTTTTCAGAAATGAAAACAAATTTTAGTGCTTAAAATCAAGCAACAAGCAATAAGGGAGAGGACAGCTAAGCAAACTGTAAGGAAAATGCTCAATTATCTTCAGAAAGTAAATTAACTCAAAACACAGGTCTACAATATTTTGACTTTAAATTATTTAAATCTTAATGAAACATTCTTACACCTGGTATTTCGTCGAATCAGTATTTTCAAAGTCTAACAATTATACACTGGTGCATTAGATAAGATTAATCTTACTGTCAAAGACTTTACTTCTCTACATAAAATACATTTAAAAGATATTTTGTACAATTGTTTATGGTATTTTCATTTTATCTCATTGCGCATGAAGAAAAACCATTTCACAATGTTTCTTGTAAAGGTGTTCACTGAAGTTATTTCCCTTGTTAAATTTGCCCTATTTATCCAAGACTTCTTATAAGGGAGGTCATTCTATAATGACAATCACAATTGTATGATTGCCATGCAACAACCAAGCAATCACAGAACAGTCGTATGAGTATTATCAGAGGTAATTGAATTTGGATATCTTGACAGTCGCAAAAAACTCAATCTATTTATTTAAACAATAAAACCCTTTCTTTGCTCATACAGAAATTAATGTTGCGACAATACAGAAAAAATAATTAACACGTGCAAGCTCCTAAACTGAGAATGAGAACAGTAGCTATAGATCATCTCTGCTATATGAGACCATCTTGTTACCCTTTACTGGACACAGATTACTGTACATGTACATAATTTGGCGTATTCAAAATTTAGCGCAATCTCTGGGTATGGAGTTGTTGGCGTAATCATGAATTAGCGCTTCTTGTGTCCGTGTCATATATTGTATCTATAAATGATTTCTTAGCGGTATTCATGAATTAGCGCATTGTTGTCTGCACCAAAGCCGCTAAAATATGAAGCCTGCTTTTTTAAGTACACATATAGTATTCTAAACATGTATATGCTAAAAATTGTGAAACTTAATATAAAATTCAATGTCCTTAACTAAATAATGGAAAAAAAATGAAAACAAATCTCCAGCCTAATTAGGATTAAATATTACCAATAATTGATGATCCTACAAATGAAAAATGATGGTCAGCTGATAGTAATGTACATGAAATTTCATGAAGGAAAATTTAGCAAAATATCTTACACATCATAAATCACAATGCACAGTGTCTCCGACTCAAGAATTAAACAAGGCATTATCAGCTTCTGGTTTTGTTCACTTGACATCTCTAAATCCATCCACTGTGGTATACGAAAATGATGCGACATAGAAAATCCTTGCAATATATCTCAGCTTTTAATAGAAGTTCATAGAAGAATTCACCTATAAATTAATTTTAAATTCCATTCCTTGAAGAGCTAGTAGATGAAATGAGAAGTTGACAACAAGAAAGACCTTAATCAAGAATAATGTCAGGTGTGCATTTTTAAAATCAGACTTGCATTGATGTGTTGAAGTCAAAACCCAAAATAATTTAATTTTCAGGACAAAATTAAAGAAAAAATGATAATCTGGCTCTGGATTCCAATTGTTCAGCTCAACAACACTTCCATATCAAAGAAAGTTCACACAATGTAAGCTATAAAATCCTAGCTCCATATTCTGTGTGTCTCACATAAAAAAACACAAAGTTTCTCTGAAGTCATAAATTGCTATTCCCTTAAGTTCCCTGTCTTTGACAGTACGAAGTACGCGGAGACCTCCTCTTAACAACTCAAGCCTGCCTCTCTCCCTCAATATTGATTGGCTGATCTCGTTAAAGATGGACCAACTGTCATGTATCACAAAGATCTGAATCCCCATTCTGTTTATTTATTGTTAAATGAGGGACAACCAGCAACAGCTCTATCGAGGCCCCGTGACGTGCAGGAGAAATGATTCCAAATCCAATAAAGGCAAAATTTAATGCAATTCAGGGAAATTATTGTCTGTGTTGGAAGAGAAGAGAGGGACTTAGATCCCAGGCTATAACAATTAAGACTACAATTCTGACACAAACAATCCATTTCTGGCTCTTGTCTTTTCAAGTATAATTAAGTGTGCAACAATGAGTTGCATTAAATAATATCTAAAAGACATTCTTCTATAATTCCTACACAATAGTTACATTATAGAATGTTTCACAAGTCTGGCATAAAACTTGGGAACAAAATCCATAATTCTCACAGAACTAGACAGCTATATCAATCCAAAGAGGCCCAGCTTTTCTCAATACACAGGATTTTAGAATAGACCCAAAACTGATATTGACCTCCACAAAAATCTTATATCATAAATAATTGAACAGCTTTTTTCTCTTTTAATTATTAATTCTAAAGGTAACATTTGAATGCATCGGTGCAAAGTAAAATGAAACTTCAGTCCAAAATAGGGATTTACACAGATATTTATGTTGACCTTGTGGAAGATATTTGGTGGTGAATGCACGTACATCTTTTAATGTACACATAATCCATTTGTAGATTTCTTAAGATTTGGATTTGCAAAATAATTGTTGCCATAATAATGGATTAATGCATTTTTAAAAATAATTACTGCTAAATTGTATTGATAGAAACAATTGTTGCCATAATAATGGATTAATGCATTTTTAAAAATAATTACTGCTAAATTGTATTGATAGAAACATCACCTTTGTAGTTTATAGATTTCCAGCTTTAAAACTTTCTCGGCTCCTGATTTTTTGTTTTTATCCACAATGACAGCAGTTCTTTCCTTTCCTCTCAACTACAATATGAAAATATATATCTTTGTTTTCCTGTATAGTCTTTAGCATAACCAAAATATTAAAAAGAGCCAAATTTTGTAGCACCTGATTCATGGACAATTAAATTTTTTTTTCAATCACTGCTTCATTGTATTAATCAAAGTGCCTTATTTGACTCTAAAAGAGCTCTGACATATCTTTGTATAAAATGTTAATACAGTTTAGAAAAATCTTAAAGATTCATACAATAATATATAAATATTTTACTTTTGTTCTATCTATCCAGGTTTGATCTAAACCTTATAGTTGTCCCTGACACATTCATTTCCTATACACTGGCCTAGTAAAATATATTTTATTTTCAAACTTGAAAGTCAGTTCTTCATGTTATAAATAAGAAATCTATAAAAACACTTGTCTCTTTCAGGAGTATTCCAAAATTCCCATTTATTTAGAGTCAAAGAATTTGAAAACACAGACATGCCTTAAAAAACTCATTCAGGAGGAGAATTCATTAAGTTTAACAAATTGCTTGTAGGACCAGACCTTTCTCTCCATAAACTTGATGTGGGCTCTCTCCTGATCTATCTGGTCCTTTAGAATCAGGAGTCGTTTGTCTGTCACCGAGTCCCATGAGATTCTATTCTCCATCACATCATCAGCCGCATCCTTCAGAACAGCATTCTCTTCTGTTTGCCAAACAAAATGTATCAAATATCTAATAACAACTTAAGAATAACAAGAGGTCCATGGGTTACAATGCTTAAAATAAAATAAAATTTATTAAAAATAAATATGCACATAAATAAAACCCATTGTAGTCTTCATTTTCAATTTCAAAAAATGTAATTTACAGAACATTGAAGTCAATTAAGTTGATCAAAATTGTAGTCTTGTACTGACAAGAGGAATTTTAAATGATCCACTCCCAAATTAATCAATATTGGTTATCTCCCTTATACACATAAAAGAATGTGGTCGTTCATTTGAACAAATTTGAATCCCTTCATATAAAGATGCTTTGTGGTATTTCAGTTGAAATTGGCCCAGTGTTTTCTGGAGAACTGGATAAGAATGTAAGATTAGAGATACATACTAGACAAACTGTTTAGAAAAGCTCATATGAGCTTCTGGCTCAAGTAAGCTAAAAATTGAGATTAAAAATTACGAATTTTACACAGAAAACCAACTATTATTTGCGTCATCTTTTATTCGCGATTCGTCAGATTGAAATCAATATGCTGCAATTTGTTTTCGCGACTTAGGCAACACCCTCTACAAATACAAAGCAAAATAAATGGTTCGTGGTGATAAATATTCGCAAATAAAAGTTCATCGCGAAATTCGCAAATATTTCTCGCACGCAAATAAAAGTTGGTATTGATATATACTATTTCCTTGGAGTTTCAACATATGCCATCTTACATGGCATCTGAAAACTGGATTTACCTTTAAGCTTCTTCACTTTTTTCTTCTGGCTACATAACCTGTCAAAATGAAGAAAATTAAACCCATCCATGGGAAAAAGATGAACTAGATTCATCTGATGTCTACATTTTTTTTTCTAAGCTAGAGTGGTCAACTTGTGCAAATGTATACCTTTTTATCTACGTCAGTTCTGACTTAAGCTAGAGTGATCATCCTTTGTGCCAGTTTATTACCTTTCATCAATGTCTGTTTTGGTCTGAGCCAGAGTGGTCACCCTTTGGGTCAGTTTACCTTTTATCCACATCTGTCTTGGCTTGAGCGAGAGTGGTCACCCTTTGTGACAATTTAGACATTTGGTCCTCCACCTTCCTGACAAATTCTGAAGTAAAGGATCCATCCCCCGAGGCTCCCCCTGCCCCCAGAAATTCTCGGATCTCCTCCAGCAGGGTGTCTTGTTTATTCTGGTATTTCTCCATCTGTGTATATACATAAATTCAAAGAAACAAAAATAAGGCATACCTGTTAAGAAAGAGAGATTGAACCATTTGCCATTTAACTGCTATTTAAAATCGCCAACATAAATGCACTTCAACTTTTTTGTACAGATAACTTTGAACACTTTATATTTCACATCAAGAAAATATTACTGATAACAATTCCTTTATCTCAAACAAATTGCACTGGCCTCTAAACTGTAGAGAAATTAAGAATCGGCATGCATTAACAACCAAGACTTTTCTCTGACTTTATAACCCCTCTTGTGTTACACCTACAAATTTGGATACATCCATGGTGAGGTCATCTTTCAGTGAAACAGAGTAAATACTGATGTTTGGATCACTCCCCTCCATGTCTTCACCATCCGAGGAAAACACAGGAAAGATCTGGTCCATTTCATCTATTTCTTTCTCACACAAGGGAGAGGGCATGTGATCCCCACTCTCCAACTATCAAAAATAAGAACAAGTGAAAAGCTGTCAATCTGATAGCAAACCAGGTGTTATTTTATGTGAACAGTATTAGTATTTCTTGCATGAATTATAAATCCTTATATTCTGAAAACTGTAGGAAGTGACACATTCACAATGTTAATGTACCCTGAGAACATGTTTTGCATAAAAATGACCAATTTCAGCATGTGGTATATTTCCCATAAATGACCAATAATCAAAATCCAAGTACTATGAAAGTGTCTGATGTATGTACAATTGATCTTCAATATAAGCAAGGTGATTTGTGAAAAACTGATGCCCCCATATGGCAGCTCATGGGAAAGGTATAAGTTTCTCAAATGCTCAAATGAAAGTCAAACTCCAAGGTCAAGAGATCAAAACTATTGTTACACAAAGATAGGTCTTGTCACAAGGAATACGCCTGTAAAATATGAAAGCCCTTGCAGGAACCATTCAGAAATTATAATCAAGGTCAAAGTTTTTCAAAAGTAGGTCAAACTCTGAGCTCAAAGTCATGAGGTAAGAAAATATTGGTACTTATGAAAAGGTCTTGTCACAATGAATACATCCATGAAATATGTAAGCCCTTGCATCAAATGTTCAAAAGATATGGCCAAGGTTGTTAAAGTTTTTACAAAAGTAGGTCAAACTTCAAGGTCAAGGTCAAAATTATTTGTACCCAAGGGTAGGTATTATTACATGGAATACAAATGCAATATATATACAGTAAAATTTGTCTAATCCGGACTCTGAGTACTCCAGAATATTGTCCAGTTCGACTAAAAATTTTAGTCCCATGCACTTCTTAAACAAATGTATTATAAAAATTCTGTGTAGTCTGGATAGTGTCTATTCTGTATTCTGTACGGCCATATTGGTCACAACTGCTCATAATTAACGGTAATTAGCCCCACAAAATTACCCGAGTCACCTCAATGCAATTAACTGATTAACACCTGCTAATGTGTGTTTACATTAGTGTCATGAAACGAACTGAAATGTGGCGGTAACACTGCCCACTTAAAGAAATAAATGATCAAATTACAAGTAAATAAAACAAGATGTGTTTGTGAAACATTGATGCCCCCGTATGGCAGCTCATGGTGAAGGTTAAAGTTTCTCAAATGCAAGTCAAAATCCAGGCCAAAAGATAAAAAATGTTAAATTTGAAAGCCCTAGCTGCAACTGTTCAAAAGTTATGGTGAAGGTTAAAGTTTTTTAAAAGTAAGTAAAACATCAAGGTCAAGGTCAAAGTTGTTGGTATCCAAAGGAAGGTCTTGTCACAAGGATTACATATGTAAAGTATGAAAGCCCTAGCACCAACCATTCAAAAGTTATGGACAAGGTTAAAGTTTTTCGAAAGTAGGTCAAACTCCTATGTCAAGGTCAAAGTGGTTGGTATTCAAAGAAAAATCTTGTCACAAGGATTACATATGTGAAGTATGAAAGCCCTAGCACCAACCATTCAAAAATTATGGCGAAGGTTAAAGTTTTTTAAAAGTAAGTAAAACATCAAGGTCAAAGGGTCAAAGTGGTTGGTATCCAAAGGAAGGTCTTGTCACAAGGATTACATATGTGAAGTATGAAATCCCTAACATCAACCATTCAAAAGTTATGGCCAAGGTTAAAGTTTTTCAAAAGTAGGTCAAACTCCTAGGTCAAGGTCAAAAGGTCAAAGTGATTGATATCCAGAGGAAGGTCTTGTCACAAGGAATACACATGTGAAGTATGAAACCCCAAGCACCAACTGTTCAAAAGTTATGGCCAAGGTTAGAGTTTTTCAAAAGTAGGTCAGACTCCAAGGTCAACGTCAAAAGGTCAAAGTTGTTGGTATCCAAAGGAAGGCCTTGTCACAAAGAATACACATGTAAGTGAAGTTTGAAACCCCAAGCAACAACTGTTCAGAAGTTATGGCCAAGGTTAAAGTCTCATAAAATTTTGCAAAAGTGGGTCAAACTCCAAGGTCAAGGTCAAAAGGTCAAATATTATGGTACCCAAAGAAAGGTCTTGTCATAAGGAATACACATGTGAAATATGAAAGTCATAGCTCCAACCAATCAAAAGTTATGGGCAAGGTTAAAGTTGACAACAGACAAACAGATAAACAGACAAACAGATAAACAGACAAACAGACAGACAGGACAAAAACAATATACCCCCGGGATCTTTCAATCCTGGGGCATAAAAAAGTACTTACTCATTTAACTTGCTTATGCCGCCATATCAGTATAACATTAAATCAATGACAATATAGGTACACGATTTATAAATCAAAATAAAAATCGGGATCCAAACTCAAACGACTCATTTCAAACCGGCACCACAACATTGGGGGGAAGACATAAATGTTTATATAAAAATTAAAATGTCGATTCAATAATTATCAGATCGTAAATAATTGTGTTCATGGTTATGTTGAACGCACCTTTTGACTTGCAAAACCCGCATCTGATAAATACGTGTCTGTAGATTTTGACATTTCACGTTGAAAGTCTAGAACTTTGTGAACGAAAAGAAAAATTGACAGTAAGTGACGCTTTACTTTTGAATAATTTCTAGACTCCAAAAATATCGAATGGAGTTATCATTTATAAATGCACAAAAAAAAAAAATGACTAAGTTCAACAGCTGGTATCGAAAATCAAAATCCAAGTAATATGCACATCTCTGACATATATACAATTGATATGCAAAAAAAAAAAGGTCCCATCTTGAAAACTGTAGTAGGAGTTATCTAGACAAATGATGTACCATTTAGGCAGCCACCACCCCACCAATTTCATCATTTCATAAACAAGATTTATCCTACAGAAAACCCTGGAGATAAAAATAAACACCAATGGTACACAAAGTCTGTCTTATACAACATATGATCTCAATGTTACTTACCATTCCTTTCAATTCCATACAGATGGAGCTGTTCTTCTTGATTGGGGTACTACAGGGAAACCTTGTAAAATGCTCCTCCTTCTCTCTGTATTCAGTGGACTGTTTGAGACTGGTAAAAAACAAACAAAATCACTATCAGGTTAGAATGAATAACCAAACAAATATATAAAGATAAGTTTTTTAAAAATCCTTTTTCAGAGCTTTGAACAATATCAAAAACTAGAACAGACTTCTTGTGGAGTAAAATACAAGTATTCATTTTTCCGATTGAATGAAAATAAGTATAACTTAACCTTATAAAGGCTTCATTAGACTGGTTGAGCTTAGATTGAAGGTCTGTGTTCTCCACTTTCAGTTCCTATAAAAAATGCATATTACAGTATTTATACATTCTAAAGAATTTGGAGAGAAGTCTACTATGATTTTTAAAACATTACTTCTACATTTTTGAAAGGAAAAAAATTTTGCAATAACTCAAAAATAAAATTTCTTTCTTTTTCTTCAACTGAATTCACTGCCACTTTTCAGACAAACTTTGAGGGCATGCAAACCTAAACGAAATACAATAAAACTTCTCTAATTCGAACACAATTGGTTCCAAAGAATTTGGCCGCATTAAACAACATGTAGGATTAGACAACATTTTAAACAATGAAATTTACTGAAAGGGACTTCATGTTTAGATCGTATTAGGCAAGATTCCAGAATACACAGCATCCAGATTAGACAAGTTTCACTGTACTGTCAGCTTGAGCAGCTTGAGAATTAAGCTTGTCAGCTTATTGGATTTTTTTTTTTACTTTATATTTACATAACTACAGGTCAATATACTGATTTTGTCAAGGAAAACAAAATTCTGATCAAGGTCATCCCCATAAAGACACAATCGATCTTGACAGAAATGTCTATAGTATATGAGCCCCCATACCTGAACAGTGTTTGACAAATAAAGCAGCTGGTTCTGTTGATTCTTCAGCTCCTCAAACCTCTGGAAAAAAGTAAAAATTACTGTTTTTATACAAATTTATCACAATCACTATGCTCTAGCCTATTTTCAAACTGAATGACCTGTAGTAAGAATTGCTGTTATTTTTTTTTTTCAATCTGGACTCATATTATATGTGAGCAATCATAAAGCATAATATTGTCTCTATCTCAAATCCACGAACTCATTCAAAGTTAAATGCTTAAAAATTATAGTAGTATTAAAATAACAAGAGATGATTGTGAAACACTTATGACCCCCCCCCCCCCCCCAATAATTGAAATTTTTCTAAATCCAAGGGGCATAACTCTGTCAAAAATTGCTTGATCATACCCAAAACACAACTTAACCTAGATAATTTTGTGATAAATCTGTATAACTCATTTCAGTATGTGCAACCTCTGCAAAGAAAATGAACGGAAACTGCAAATAATTTGAATTTTTCTAAGTCCATGGGACACAACTCAAAAATTGCTCGATCGTACCAAAACAGAACTTGACCTAGATATTCTTATGATAAATTTGTATACCAAATTTCATTTCATTATGTGCAACCTCTGCTTAGAAAATGAACAGAAACTGCAAATAATTGGAATTTTTCTAAGTCCATGGAGCATAACTCTGTCAAAAAATGCTTGATCGTAATCAAATCAGCACTTGACCTACATATTCTTATGATAAATCTGTATAGCAAATTTCATTTTAGTTTGTGCAACCTCTGTGGAGAAAATGAATGGAAACTGCAAACAAGTGTAATTTTTTCAAGTCCAAGGGGCATAACTCTGTCAAAAATTGCTCAATCATACCCAAAACAGAGCTAGACCTAGATATTCTTATGATAAATCTGTATACCAAATTTCATTTCTGAATCAGTATGTGCAACCTCTGCGGCGAAAATGAACGGAAACTGTTGGTGGACCAACAGACAGACAGACCAATCGACAGACAGCAGCAAAGCAATATGCCCTCCCTCCTTCGAAGAAGGGCATAATAAAATTAAAACCAAATTACCGGTATTAAATTGAGTATTACAGCTGAGACATATATATGTTACAACTGACAATTACATGTACCATGCACATGCAATGGACATCTTCAGAATAAAAACTTGATTTACCAGCATCACCTATCATTTTACTGAGTAAAATACAACACTTTTGCAATGGTAAGAGATAAATCTATTTCAAATTTTGTCTACAATATCTATAGTTCAGAATGCAGCTGATGGCATGAAATCCATAGAGACAATTAAAGAAAGACAACTCTTCAATTTCAAATTAAAAAATGTTCAAGTGTATTCAGTTGTAGATATTTTATGCTTTTAATTACCTCTGACAGTTGGATTTCTTGTGCTCTTTTTACCTCTGTCATCTGCTCTATCTTATGCTATATGTTTTAAAACAGATCAAATATGTCTGTACATTAATATCTTCTTCTATCAATCTAATCATACTACAAATTTCAACAAATTTTAACGAAAACAGTATAACAACCTTTAATTCAAATTCATTTGTGTGACTGCTGAAAAAAAAGTGACATCAACTCCTATGAAAATTTCAAAATTCCATCTACTTCAAAACTTATTGTCAATTCATTGAAAGTTTGCTCAATAAAACTGTAAATTTGAGAAAAAGGCAAGCAGCTAGCAAGTCTAGAGTTTCAAATCATTTATTTGTTTTGTTTACCTCATACTCTACAATATTTCCCTTCAGTTCTTTGTTGCTTGTCTTTAAATGATCTAAATCACCTGTAAGACTCTCTATCTGTAA
Organism: Saccostrea echinata; assembly: GCF_033153115.1. Taxonomy (NCBI): domain Eukaryota; kingdom Metazoa; phylum Mollusca; class Bivalvia; order Ostreida; family Ostreidae; genus Saccostrea; species Saccostrea echinata. The sequence goes on along the minus strand of NW_026889799.1, from coordinate 2,132,993 downwards.
CAAAAATATTTCTATATTTAGTAAGATCTCAGTCAAAACAAAAACCAAATAACAAACAAACAAACAAACAAACAAAAAAAAATGAATAGAAAATAAAAAAATCGAAAAACATATTTTTCATTATGTTTATCTCGTTTTCTTTAATGTTTCAAATTTCAAGTGGGCTTTTTCACCCCCGATTTTTTTCTTGAGTAAACATGCATCTTGACTTTTCTACTTAAGTGGTAAATTTGTTAAGCATGATACAGAATGTTTGGGGGTACTAATTCTAATTAACAGTGACTGTGTATGAATACTGACCTTATGATGGAGTTCTTGTTTCTGGTCCTGAAGTCTCAGAATTAGTTCCTCATTTTCATTGTCCTGCTGTTGTTTCAGCTGAATGGCTTCTTGCAAACTGCAGACAGAAATTCATCAGTGACTAAGCAAATAAAATGTACTTAGTGTTTTTTTTTTACCCATAAGATTACCTGTATTTTGACATTCTACATATATCAATTACCCGGGTATCCTATGCAATTACAGGTAATGACAGACTTTACATACATAGGATAAATGAAAAGCAAATTGATCAATATTTTTCTTAACTGAGCCAAGATTTAGATTGTATACGTATTATTTATAGGAGAAAAAAAAGCATTTCAAAATGTTGTGTAAATATGAACAATAGATTTATAATTTTATTTACATAACACTGTACATCTTCAATATATATAGTGTGAAAAAAGACTTAATATATCCTCCAGGCTTATCAAATAATTGTGAAAAGATTTTAAACTAAATATTTTAAACTTATTCTTTAGTAAGTTTATTGAATGAATGAATGACCATCCAGAACAATTCCAGTTATGTTTTGTTCAATCATTCTAAGTGGAATACAAGTGTGAATGGTGGGAGGCTTAAAGGGACAATAAAGAAAGAAAGTCTAAAGTGTGAAGGAGGTGAGAAGTGGATATAGGAGGTGAGGAGTGGATGTAAGGGTTGAGGAGTGGATGTAGAACGTGAGGAGTGAATGTAGGAGGTGAGGAGTGGATGTAAGAGTTGAGGAGTGGATGTAGGAGGTGAGGAGTGGATGTAGGAGGTGAGAAGTGGATGTAAGAGTTGAGGAGTGGATATAGGAGGTGAGGAGTGAATGTAGAACATGAGGAGTGCATGTAGGAGGTGAGGAGTGAATGTAGGAGATGGGGTGTGGATGTAGGAGATGAGGAGTGGATGTAAGAGGTGAGGAGTGGATGTGGGAGATGAGGAGTGGATGTAGGAGGTGAGGAGTAGATGTTGGAGGTGAGGAGTAGATGTAGGAGGTGAGGAGTGTATATAGGAGGTGAGGAGTGAATGGAAAAAGTGAGGAACTGGATATAGGAGGTGAGGAGTGGAGGCAAAAGCTGAGGAGTGGATGTAAGAGTTGAGGAGTGGATATAGGATGTGAGGAGTGGATGTAGAACGTGAGGAGTGGATGTAGGAGGTAAGGAGTGGATGTAGAACATGAGGAGTGAATGTAGGAGGTGAGGAGTGGATGTAGGAGGTGAGGAGTAGATGTAGAACGTGAGGAGTGAATGTAGGAGGTGAGGAGTGGATGTAGGAGGTGAGGAGTGGATGTAGGAGGTGAGGAGTAGATGTAGAATGTGAGGAGTGGATGTAGGAGGTGAGGAGTGAAGGTAAGAGGTGAGGAGTGGATAATATAGGAGGTGAGGAGTGGATATAGGTGAGGAGCGAATGTAGGTGGTGAGGAGTGGATGTAGGAAGTGAGGAGTGGATGTAGGAGGTGAGGAGTGGATGTAGGCGTTGAGAAGTTGATATAGGAGGTGAGGAGTGGATATAGGAGGTGAGGAGTGGATATAGGAAGTGAGGAATGGATATAGGATGTGAGGAGTGGATATAGGAGGTGAGGAGTGGATATAGGAAGTGAGGAGTGGATGTAGGAGGTGAGGAGTTGATATAGGAGGTGAGGAGTGGATGTTGGAGTTGAGGAGGGAGAAAAGAGATGGAGATAAAAAGGAGAGGAAGAACAGGAAATAGGAAAGAAAGAGGAAGGATATCTCCTGTCCACTTCCACAACATTGTTGGTGGCATTACTCTTTTCGTTTCTTTTGTCTTGACTGGGAGAGAGGGGGTGGGTGGGGTCCCGTACTTACTACTTGACTTTCCTGACCAGGCTACAGTATCATTGGTGGCGTTACTCTGGGTTAGGTTCTCCTCTTGACTGTAGATCTGCTGTTGTAGTGTGGTGTTGGTTTTTTTTTTTTTTTTTTTGGGGGGGGGGGGGGGGGGGAGGGTATACTTACTACTTGACTTTCCTGACCAGGCTACAGTATCATTGGTGGTGTTACTCTGGGTTACGTTCTCCTCCTGACTGTAGATCTGCTGTTGTAGTGTGTTTTTTTTGGGGGGGGGGGAGGGTATACTTACTACTTGACTTTCCTGACCAGGCTATCATTGGTGGCATTACTCTGGGTTAGGTTCTCCTCCTGACTGTAGATCTGCTGTTGTAGTGTGGTGTTGGGAGGTTTTTTTTGGGGGGGGGGGGGGAGGGAGGAGGAGTGCCGTACTTACTACTTGACTTTCCTGACCAGGCTATCATTGGTGGCATTACTCTGGGTTACATTCTCCTCCTGACTGTAGATCTGCTGTTGTAGTGTGGTGTTGGTTTATTTTGGGGGGGGGGGAGGGTATACTTACTACTTGACTTTCCTGACTAGGCTATCATTGGTGGCGTTACTCTGGGTTACGTTCTCCTCCTGATTGTAGATCTGCTGTTGTAGTGTGGTGTTGGGGGGGGGGGGTTATACTTACTTCTTGACTTTCCTGACCAGGCTATCATTGGTGGCGTTACTCTGGGTTACGTTCTCCTCCTGATTGTAGATCTGCTGTTGTAGTGTGGTGTTGGGGGGGGGGGGGTATACTTACTACTTGACTTTCCTGACTAGGCTATCATTGGTGGCGTTACTCTGGGTTACGTTCTCCTCCTGATTGTAGATCTGCTGTTGTAGAGTGGTGTTGGGGGGGGGGGGGGGGGGAGGGGGTATACTTACTACTTGACTTTCCTGACCAGGCTATCATTGGTGGTGTTACTCTGGGTTACGTTCTCCTCCTGATTGTAGATCTGCTGTTGTAGTGTGTCGTTCTCCTCTGTTAACTTACTGTTCTGGAACTGAAGTTCATGGATCTTGTCCAGGTACTGTTGTACCTCTTCGGGAGGGGCACCCATCTGATGCACTCCACTACAGTAGACACAGTAAACACAACAGTGTGAACAAGATTAAAGTTAGCTTCAACTTGTGTTAATTCATTCTTTTAAATACCTTGTGACCTTCAAGAGAAATGCATACAATAAATGACTACATGCCTTTAGAATATTTTTGCCCAATGTTTTCAAGTTCTTTTTGAGACAGCTGAAGTTAACTTTGTCATTAATTCATACCAATGTACTGATTGATCATTATCATTAGTCTTGTTCAAATAACAAAAAAATCAGAACAACAGAGTCGAGTTAGCTTACTATTTTTCCTCCTGTCTGGGATATGATCCTAGGTCTGAACTTCCTGCAGGATCTGCCAAAATAAATAAAACTGCTCATACAGAGTGTTATCCCCACTTAAACAGCGGCAAGATTTACTATCTAAATTATTGTATAAATATGTATACAGCTTTCAACAAGAGAATCTTATTCATATATGCATTAATTTTTTTTATTAAGTTTACTTATTTTCCACTGTCAGCTACTGTAAATCACTTTTTATTCGTGAGAACTTTATTTTCGCTTAATTACGCAAAACAGTATGCTCACAAAAATTTTATTCTTGCGTATATTAGTATTTCTAAAGATTATAAAGAGTAATAACCACAATTAGTGAAAATTTTGTTTCACTAATAAAGAGTTTATTACTATCTCGCGAAAATAAGGTGTCGTGAAAATTTAGTGCTCTAGAGTATATGACACCTGATATATAAAGATACATAGCTTGACTATATGTAAACAAGAATTAAAAAACGGTATGGGGAGGGATGAGGACACTAAACTGAGAATGAGTTGGACTATAAATTCACTTCCCTTTGATAAATAGGGATATTGTAAACACTTTTGAGTGATACACTTGGTAGACAATCAGGTATTTGATAAGTAGACATAATTGCTTCTTGGACAGTTTTGACTGAGCTAGATTGTGAAAATACTCACCTTTTACTGAGTTTGACCGTGAGAACACTCACTTTTCACTAAGAAGTGTGAAGACACTCACATTTGACTGAAATTGACTGTGAGAACACTCACCATCTACTGAGTTTGACTGTGAGAATTCTCACTTTTAACTGAGAAGTGTGAAGACACTCACCTTTGACCGAGCTAGATTGTGAGGACACTCACATTTGACCGAGTTTGACTGTGAGAACACTCACTATTTACGGAGTTTGACTGAGAGAACACTCACTCTTTACCGAATTTGACTGAGAGAACACTCACTTTTAACTGATGAAAAGTGTTAAGACACTTACCTTTGACTGAGCTAGACTGCGAGGACACTCTATTAGATGAGTCTGATAGGAAATCTTCATACTCAGAGCCTCCATCACTATAATAAATGTACATTTTAAAAAAAAAACTTGTAAATAGATCTTAATTATCTATACATTCTGCAAATGTACATTCAATTCTTTTGATAAAGCAAATAAGCCATCTTATCTAAAAAAAAAGTTTTGGCAAAAACAAATCATAAAACACACCAGATATTGCAACAGTCTAGATTATCCTAACTATTTCACACAACAACAAACTATACAAAAATGCCTGAAAGAAAGACCTTGCAGAAAATCCCACCCATACCATTAGTGAGTAGGAGTTTAGGGCAATATTACCTGATGGACTTGCTGGATTTGCTGGACGTGGTAGTAGTACTAGTAGTACTAACAGTACTAGTGCTACTCATCATTGATGGTAGTCGGACAACAAACGAGTCAGTCAGACTCGACTGAAACTGACTCTTCTTACGACTCTGTAGTGAAAATAAACGGAACTTCTGTCGTCTCTGATTGGCATCCATAATTGGTTTAAACGATGCACAGGCTTATCACATTCAAAGATTTTTGAAAAAATAATATATGTTATCTCAAGGTAGAGATTTCACCAAATTTCAAACACAAAATATGTCTTTTAGGCAACTCCACTGTTACTTGTTTAGCCAAATAAATTATCCATATATATCCTAAAACCACTGCACATGTGAGTAACAGAATCTCTGAGACACGTCTCTTCTTGTCTTCTATATATTGTAAATATACAAGGAAAAAAAAAAATCACCGTCTCGTGTTCAAAATAAATAACATGGCATGTGATAATTTATATTACTCTGAAAAGGTCACGTTTCCATCGTAAAGATTCAGAAAGTGTTAATTTAATGAACCTAAACACTTCACATGTCTACAAACAAATTATTCATTAAATTTTCCATATTAATTGTCTTTGATCATGATGCTCTCTACAGAAGCACACACAATTTGTACAGGTTTTAGAGTTTCACAACGTTTTTACACAAATAAATATGGCGATTGTGCTCTATCAAATTGCACATGACTTCATTTTCCTTTTAATTACATCAATCTTTGTAAAATCCAAATTTCTTTGCCGACTAAAATATGCACACTGATGTAGATTTGCTGTAAACGGAAGCTTAGACAAGTGGCTTGAATAATTAATGCACAGCATCAATTTCATCAATAAAAGGTGTGTATATTAGCTAAACTAGATCAAAAGCCTACAACCTGTCTCTGTTTATCTTCTTGTTCAGTTTTCAGACCTTATAGTTATACATTTCTATAGTTTTCTTTGTAGACCTGCATTGTTTAATAGAAAACATCTCTCTCTTTATTTTAAATAATCATTGATTACAATTTGTCACTGTAAAATTAACTGTATCACATGCAAATAAAAATTTGATGCATAAGAGGCTTTCAAAGATGACTTGAACATGCAATGCCAGCCTGAAGCGCCAATATCAAGGTACGGACCTCAGAGATAAGTTTTATTAGCTATTCTATTTCTAAGATCATTAAAACATTTTCAACAAAGGTTAAGTTATACTTAAGGGTGTGCTGAAAAGTCATATTTAATATCATCTACCGTATTCTGTTTCTAAGATCACCAAGAGTTTTGTTAAACATAGGGGTGTAATGACAAATGAATGTGCATGTCCACTGACATATTTTAGGAAATTTTTTTTAAAAAATCAGTCTTAGAATGAAAGATAATCAAGCATATCAAACTGTTTACTGATTCTTTTTATCTTATCTAATTTCACTCATGATTTGATCATGCAACTCAAATGATTAAACATTTATTAGATTTTTACAACTGTAGCATAAATTGCTAGTGATTTATAAATTATAAATGAAAATATCAGTAAAATACAAACAAATATATCAGAGATATATATATAGAGATAACTCTAAAACTTTACATTTTTTTTCCACAACTTTGATTTACCCAAGACCTTAAATACATCCAATAAGAAATTCCCTCAAACCAAATTACACACAACACACTTGTAAAGATAAAAGAGAGAGAGAGAGAGAGAAAGACCAAACCAAAATACACAAAACTTGGTCAGGATAAGACAGAGAGAAGAAAGAGAATGATCATGTTTCACCTTGAATCTCTTGATCCGACCTGTAGTTGTTTAATCCACTGCCACATGATCTGTCGGTACTGCTCCAGGGTCAGACGAGGGTTATTTCCCCCTGGGTCTGCCAGCCTTACAAGGATTGATAAATCCTCTTCATTCTATCAGCAAGTGAAAAAAATTACTGCTTTGTGAAATTATACATGTATTGTACAAGGAGGACCTAATTAACTTTTTTTTCAGTGTAGTGAAGAGATTACCTTTTCGTTGGTCCTGAGGCTTGTAATTTAATCAAACAATGAGTTAAATATGTAAATAAAATGCATCACCCCTGCATGCTTGATCCAGGTGGATTTAAAGTAATGTGGAATTATCATGCTACAAACAAACTAAACATAATAATAATTGAATTAAATGGAAAAAAACCTAGGTTGCAAGAAAAATTCATGAAAATCTATTGGGGGGGGCTTAAAAATTGCTGAGAACAGAAACATAACCATAACGGAGATTTGTGACTCTGCCATTTACATTAATTAGCTAAACTATTAACATTTTATTTACAAAAATATGTGATGTTCCAGCCTTATTTAAAAAAAAATTACTCTTTATTGGTTGTGTTTTTCGATCTAATGTTTTATTAACATTAAGTCAATAATATATGGGTGTATGATTTGTTAAGTTTTAAAATTATATATATTTTAATTTTTAAAAGCAAACCAGTCAAATAGAAGAGGTCAATGATCGAAAGACAGATGAGGCCAACCACATGTCAATTGTTATTACAGATTCTTCCTTTGTTGTTGTATATCACTTACAAAAATATAACATTCTGAATTATTTTTTGGTATAATTATAAAAAGGTTCTACATCAATATCTTTGATAATTAATTTTATAGATTTGAAAAAAGTAAAAGATATAGTTTGGGCCTAAAAGAAATGTTGAGATTTCAAACAGTAGTGAATCTATGTTATCTATATCTCTGCTGACAGACAGACAAACAGATCAAAACAATAAACTAACAAAACTTTGTAGTATTACATGGCAAAGGAGTAGTACTGTAGAAAGTGCACTTAATTTCTCCTCTACATTTTCCACAAGGATTTTCCACTGCCCCGTGTAGGGCCAAATATAGGCCCCATTCCAAATAGCAAAATCCCTCCCTTCTTTCCCAAAAATGAACCCACAAAGATAACATGATCAAAGCTCTGGTAAAAAAAAAAAAAAAAAAAAAAAAACATGGCCAGATTTGGAAATCTAAATGAAATGGACCAAATTTTAAGAAACTTGGCTAAAACTTGATTATAATTGATCTATTCTCTGATTTACAGTTCTGAATAATTAAGTAAAAGATTAATTTTATTAATCATAAGTGTTTTATTTCTTGAAAAACATGCAAAAAAATTTCCCAATAAGTGATGAAATGTTGTGAAATTCCCAATTCCAAGGGCCTGGGCCCCATTCCCAAAATGGAGTGGAAAATCCCTGTTCCAACCTACGTACTTCACCAAAACTGGTATGGATTCTCAGATACTCGATGATGCTTGACACAGGGACTAATCCAGTTTCCTCGACATCACTGGTCCGGAACAGAATGTCCACATGGTCTCTGATGTCCTGCTCCGTAAATCCAGACTCGTCAGACGAAAATGTTTCTTCATCCCTGTCCATTCTAGGGAAAGAAATAAACATTTTCTACCAAATACTTATAATGCAACCAAATATAATCAAAGATTACATTATAATCATGTTTGACACACTTCAAGAATTATAATTTTATAAATTCTGTATTTGTTGTTAATTCATGTTCTTTATACATGTTATAATTGTTACAAGGATTGTTTTAATGATGTCACAACCAGTATGAATAATACAAAAATACCTCTCTCTCTTTCTAATATTTGAATATTTTTTCTTATGTACAAATACATACGAAAAATGAATGAATAATGTTTCCTGACAGATCTATAGATTATCTAACTGTATGCAGCGCTAAGGTCGTGTTTACATAAAATTTTACCAGTTTATATTACAGGTTTACTCACTTTACCTTCGGTGTAGATATTGAAGCATCTACATACTCTGGGGAATACAGTTAAATTGATAAAACTCCATACTCAGAATGAATTCAAATGCTGCCTTAAACATTCAAATTCAATGAAAAAAAGGAATCAACTTTGAAGTTCAACGCAGACGACCTCGTATTTCGCGCTCCGTGTCAGAGAACTGATGAAGGCCGATCCCGATCAATTTTTTTTTAGCTCAACTGAGCTGAATTTTCTGATCACCTGTTATCCAGCGTCCGTCCGTATAGCTGTCTGACTACTGCCCAGTCTGGGTCGACCCCGTCTGTCTGTCCGTCGATCTGTAAACTTTTCAGATTTTCGACTTTTTCTCAGGAATCACTGGTCCAATTTTAAACAAAGTTGGCACAAAGCATCCTTGGGTAAAGGGGAATTCATATAAATTTGAGGGTCAAGCCCCCTTCTAAGGGTAGATATTCAATAAAAGGCAAAAATGGGTTGAGGTCATTAAAAATTCCTCTTCTAAAGAAACTTATGTAAGATACTGTTTTAACTCTTAAACACATAAAAATAAATTGCACTAAAAAAAAATAATTTGCCACTGGCTGTATTTGATCCGGGGACCTCTGGATTGTTAAGCGGGTGCTTACCCACATGACCATTCACACCTTGCATAAAATGTCCTTTTAATTAATACTTATATAGATATATGTTTCATTTAAAATTTTCAGAATCTTAGATCAGCAATAATTTTGAATGATAGAAACTAGTTTATTAGGAATATTACTATAGTATTAAATTGATAAAAAGTGATTATATATATATATATATATTTTTTTTTTTTTTTTTCCAAAATATAGAGTTCTTTGTCTAACATACTTCCTGTAATTATCTGAAGCCATATTTGCTTTGTTCGATCTAAAGAAAAATACATAGAAGATCTCTTGGACTGTTCTGCAATGTAAGTGATATTGTGGCATAAAATGTTTTATTTCTATATGTATAACAATGCAGTGTATGTGATAATATGAAATATTTTAATTATTCTGATATTTTTATTGGGTTATAATTCATTCATTGTTTATGTAACAATACCAAGTCAAACAATTCAGTTATTATAATGTTTCTATTACAATCATTTCTCAAAGAGATAAATCATGAATATACAGAAGTAATTCAAGATTTTCAAAGTATATAAAATAATTCCAAATACAGAACTTTTATAACCAAGGTTATTTCTTTTATACTGAAACCTTTACACTTGATAAATAGTAAATATGATGTCATTATTGATGACAGGTTGATGTGAACCTAATTGGGTTACTCGTTGGCTCAATTACAACGTACACCTCCTGTTCAAATCCTTACTTAGGGTATGTGACAATCATAATATTTTATTTTTATGTCCATATTATATTAAATGATATTTATCATTATTATGGTACATAATGAAAAGTAATATATATAGGTATCACATATGTTGAATATCATGAAATTATTTATCTGTTTCATTTATTATATTCAACTGATATAACTGTGTAATAAGGATATAAATTTTAGAAATAAGACAGAAAAAGTATTAGTATCTTTTTTACTGTGAACTGTCTTATACTGCATTAACTGTCATTGTATTTATATATTTATATATTATTGTAGAGCGGTACCTTTAAAAGAAGTTTTTTAATAAATGATTGAAACCTCATAAAATCCTGGTTACACTTATTTGGAAGCATCCTGAAGTACATGCATGTATTGTGGATTCTAAATAGTTCAAATTATGGCGTCAGGGGCAAGAAAAGTTGAAACTTCCTTAAGTAGTGTAGATTCTAAATTGTTCAAACCAGGGCCCTGGGGGTAGAGTGGACCGGGGCCACAACAGGGTATCAATTTTTTACATTGCCCTCTGGTCTCTATTTTTCAACCCCCCCCCCCCCCCCCCATGGCCATTTGAATGCAGTATAACTTGGTAAATATTACATGACGTATCATCTATGAAGACTAATTTTAAAATATTTAAGCGATTCAAACGTATAAGGTTTCTATTTATCATTATATATACTGCACGAGTCCCAAGGAGGAGGGATTGTGTCCGTTTCAATATTCTATGTACAGATCGAACAAAATCCTGATTGATTCTGGTGTAAACTTGTTTGTTTGTTGTTTAATGTCCCTCTCGAGAATTTTTCACTCATCCGGAGACGCCACCACTTGCCGCGATGGAGAGCTGCAAATTTTGGCCTATACGCGGCATTCAGGGCCATTAAGCAGAGAGGGATCTTTTTCGTGCCAGCACCTACTGCGAGACATATATACGGCCTCATCCGAAGGACCGGTCTCCACGTCCCACAGTGGGATTCGAACCCGCGACGTATGGATCAAGGGGAGTCCTAATTAAGTATGTTAAAATAGTTTATATTTTATTATCTGAAAAAAAAGCTTATGAGCTCGCGAAAATAAACATACTAATTATTTAGCTTTTTTCACTGCCTGTTAATACATGTATGAGAGAGAGAGAGAGAGACTTACCATTATCATTTGTTCATCTCTATGCACATGCTCCTTTAATGTTCTTCTTGTAAATGCATGAGCAAAGGATCATCTAACAAATCATTAATGTAACAATAATGCTACTCCCCGGACATCATTTTAACTGTATTTGAATTAATTGACAGCTATTGTGGTATATGAGTTTAGACGCTGATCGATAGCTGTTCGATTTACTAACGATAATACATTGAGATCGCTACCTGCAGTGTTTTTTTAGTGTCCCTATGAATATAATTTATTGATTTGAGACTGAAAAAAATGTAACCGAATTGCTGGATAAAGTCTACATGTGAAGAGATGAATTGTGTGGTGAGAGCATACTAAAGAGAGTTTATAATTGTAGATAGTTTATAATTTTAGATACTTTGACACTGATAGATATACCTAGCTGGAAAGATTGGATTATAGTGGTCATTTCACTCCCATCCAACTCCTGTGTCGCTTTCCCATGAAGTACGAACATCAGAGAGAGAGAGAGAGAGAGAGAGAGAGAACGTTTACGCTCGCCCTACCGCGCAAAAAAAATTAAAAGGTATATTATTACGAAAATCGCTGAATATAGTCCCATGCTTTTAAGTGCTGATATTATTTTTAGTAGTCCAGTCCACGGGTCTGCATGGTTTATGAAAAAGGATTCTTACATTACTGAGATCGATACATCTGGCCTAAAGGATTATAATACCACTCAGGCACGTACTGTGTGTGTGTGTGTGTGTGTGTGTTGGGGGGGGGGGGTCCATCATAATCTTTTACTGATAATTTAGGATGAAAATGCACTTTGTAAGGCCATTTGCGACCCCACACCCTTTTGTTTTTGCTGCAAATCCTCCTATGTCAATGTAGTTTTAAAAAATATCATGTCGAATTTAAGAAGTTGGAACCCCCAACCCCTCACCGAAACGAAATAGGATTTTGGAGTTTGCATAGACTTTTTTTTTTTAATTCTCAAATATTTTCCCCACCCAACCCCACACTTTGAAAAAGGATGCAATGTTGGTGGCATCTGAACTGCATGCACCAGGACAATGATGTACGTACTACATGCCGTACCCCTGTATGTACATGCTACACAAATATGAATGAATGCAACTTTTTAAAATTATAATCAGACATTTTGTTTTTAATTTGAAAATACTGAGAACCTCAAAGTATTCGTTCAAACTTACTGTCAAATATAGTTGCTTCCGGAACACATTTGTCCCGAGTCAGTAAAATTATATAATTATAATGAGTCTGTTGGATCTCAAAATGAAAACTAAGGACAAATCATACAAACTTTTACCAAAAAAACCTTTGAACATAATTGAACATAACAACTAAAGCCGTGTTTATGTAAGTAAAATTAATAAGTTTAACCGCATATATTTTAATTTTTCATTCAAAGTTTCACAATAATGTAATTTAAAGTGACAAAAAGTTGTATATACACTAGACAAAATTGCTAACGCACCACTTGTTATTCTTATTTGTGAATTGAACATTTGCCCGATCGGTAATAGTATATATATATAATATGCCATCTTTTCCAAGACAGTGGGATTGACAAATGTCTTGGTATCATGACAAGACCCTTAAGTATGGCTCCGTGTAAAAATCATGCAGGGGGTGATACATGGGGGGTTTCAGAATTTTTTCAAACTTTGCATGTTGGTAGGGTATGCTAAGATACTACAAAAAATAAAATGATTTTTTATCAATTCTGTGTCTGGTTGCCATGGCAACAGTTAAACTGTTTTCGGTAAAATATGGCTGAAATTTCCTCTAAAAATAGGCAAAAATATCAATATTTCATATGAAATTAAAAGAAAATCAGACAATAAATCACATTTTTGTTTATTTCTCATTCAAATACAGCTCAAATAGTAACTTTTCATAATTAATCAAAATATTTCCATGTCCAGTAAAATGTTCTAATTTTAAGCTGAAAAGGGGAGATAATCCATATTGGAAAAAACAGCAAAATATCAATTTTTTGAGGATTTTCAGCTATCAAAAAATTAAAAAACCCTACGGCCAAACCAAAAGGCCATGCTAGTTTCATAGACACCATACCCTAAAGAAAATAAAATAATTAAAACATTTTTGTGCAAATGATTATTATTTTCCAAAATGATTGACGAGTTTCATTCAAAAAATGGCAATTTCCCTTTTTTTGTCACAGTCCAATATATGCCATATATGTATGCATGTAAAAGGAAATTGACATTTCAACACAATTTCTTTACATTTCCAAACTCAAATACAACACAATTATTTACTTATCTTAATTAATCTAAATATTTTCATGACCTGTAAGATGTTCCAATTTTAAGCTGAAAAGGGAGATAATCCATATTGACAAAAACAGCAAAATATCAATTTTTTGAGGATTTTCAGCTATCAAAAAATTAAAAAACCCAACAGCCAAACCAAAAGGTCATGCTAATTTCATAGACACCATACCCTATAGCAAATAAAATAATAAAAACATTTTTGCGCAAATGATTATTATTTTCCCAAAACGATTGATGAGTTTCATATAAAAAATGGCAATTTCCCTTTTTTTGTCACAGTACAATAACTATGCCCTATACACATATCATGAATATATACCAGGTATGCATGTAAGAATAAATTGACATTTCAAAAAAATTTTCTCAATTTTCTAATTTGAAATACAACACAATTTTACTTTTCATTTAATCAAAATATTTTCATGACCAGTAAAATGTTCTAATTTTAAGCTGAAAAGGGAGATAATCCATATTTACAAAAACAGTATCATATCCCATTTTTGAGGGTTTTTTTCAGCCTATAAGTTTTTTTTAAAGTCCAACAGCCAATGCAAATCAAAAGGTCACGCTTGTTTCGCACACACCATACCCTATGGGTATGATACATCGGGTATTATACAAAAATTGAAATTGCATTTATTTATTTATTTTAGGGGGGGGGGTGTTAATATATTGATCCAACAACCATCGAGGGACAATATTTACTTCCTTCTTTAGGATCGGTGAATGCATACATTTAGGCAAGCCAAACCATTGTAATGACCTCAAAAACAGAAATAATTGTATAATATACAACTTGACTTTTATTTTAATGATAATATGAAAATCATTTTATGTTTCCCTCTTGGTTACACCTTTCAATATACACCACAAGAATTTTGGTCGAATTTTAACTGCATGCAATTACATGTATTAATTAAATGAATGATGTTTTTTACACATCATTACCAAGTCATCTGCTTCTTTTCCATTCAATTTTACCAGTTTATCCCACATCAAAATTATTAATTACTGGTACATGTATCAAAATCATTAATTGATAGATGTAAACAAAATTTTAATAGTTTACATCTTTTAAGATGAAATAATGCTGAACAAAATATCAGTAATCTCCGATGCTTCTCTTTTGTAGTAACTGACTGTCCTTTGTTTATTTATGAGTCTCTTCTAGTGAAATATAAAACTGTAACCTAAAGGTGCTGAAGATCCATGAGAGATGAAGGTCCATGCCTGATTATCTTTATCCAAGTACCAGCATTCTTTGAACTCTAATCTTTGTTATTCCTAAAATAATAGTTACATATAATTATCATTTACCAAATTAAAACTCATTGTTCTACATTGATTTAAAGGTATTAAAGGGTTTTTTTAAATTTATAAATTACATGGAATCTCAAGTTTATGTAATGCAGTAATTTCATGTAAAATCTCAAATGGTTGCATGTGCATGGCATGTGGTCCCCCACCTTTGGAGTCTTATTAGTTGGTGGTGTGCAATGATGTTTTTCTTGCTGTCTCAAAAATACTGTCAGCTTTTCCTTCATAACCATGATGCAAACCATCTTGCGCATTCTGTGAAAATGATATAGGGTTTCATTTCAAAAGTATATAATTCAAATTACTACCGGTAACTTATGAAATATGTAAAATATCTTTACCATATTTTCTATCATTTATGTCTCAGGTTTTAACCATATTACAATTTAAACTGTAACCAGTTATGAATTCTATAATCTTGCTACTGATTAAATTAAAACTACAAAATGAAATACCCGGTACTCTCACAGTACCTGTTATAAAACACTTTTGGGTCTTCCCTTTTCATTCTATCTCTTCAGTCAAACAAGTTCTTGATCATTCTGAAAAACAACAAGGAACATTTTTCATCTAGATTTATATGCAATATGACATACAGAGAGAGAGAGAGATTAGGTATAAAGACAACTAAATATACCTATTTAACAACCCTAAATTAAATTTACCTGGTGATTCCAAAGCACAGTACACTGTTTTCCAAATACACTAGCCTGATTAAAAATGTTGGGCCAGTAAAAATGTAAGTCAGCAATAACTTGACAAGACTAATAGAATTTTCAGTGATATATCTTTTACAAATTATACCATCAGTAATGTTAAAAAATGTGCATAAACAGCCTTGTCTGAAAAATTATATATTTATTAAATAAATCAAGCTTTTTGGTGGTTTTTATATCTTGGTTGATTTTTTTTTCTGTCCATACTTGATTTTGTTATTTAGTTATCATTTCTGACTAGTGCCATGTTGACATGGGTAGAGCAAACAAGAGGCCCATTGGCCACAATGCTCACCTGAGTCAATATCTTCATCAGCAGATTTTTCTAATATATATTCATATGTAAAACTTTGATCCCCATTGCGGTCCTACCCTATCCCAGGGGTTCATGATTTCAACAGATTTGAATCTACACTACTTGAGGATTCTTCAATATATACATGTATCTGTACGACTAATCATGGCTTTGCTGTTCTTAAAAAGAAGAATTATCACTATCTAGTGTGAAACTTTGATCCCCCATTGTGGCCCTATACTACCAGTATGTCTAGTTCTTGAGAAGAAGATTTCTAAAGATTGTTACCTAGTATCTACATTTTTAAAGCCCCATGCTACCGCTACTTTTCACAAAAGTTTCAACCCTTTTGGCCCAGTTTTTCATGAGAAAAAGATTGATAAAGTTTTTTACATATATATTTCTATATGTAACTTTGATTGCTTATTGCAGCCAATTCATATCCCTTGGGGTCATGATCCGAGCAAACTTCCCACTACATTATGTAATAAAGCTTTCACATAAGTTTCATCTTTTCTGTTCCAGTGGTTCTTGAGAGGAAGATTTTTGAAAGATTCATTAAATTTTAACTAATTTTTAATTATCTCCCCTTGAAAGAGGGCAAGGCTCTTCATTTGAACAACACTGAATCTCCTTCATCCAAGGATGCTTTGTGGCAAATATGGTTGAAATTTGCCATGCAGTTCTGGAAGAAGATGAAAATGTGAAAAGTTTTAAACAAAGATGACAATGACACCTGGAACAACAACAGACAATTGACAAAGTGTGATCAGAAAAGCTTACTGCAGCCTTTGGCTCCGGTGAGCTAAAAAATCAAAACCTATCACATAAAGCATATACTTCTTTTAATTAGTAAAATTTACATGTTCATTTTCAATTTGAATTACCATAAACCTGGGGCCTAAAATAAAAATTAATTTGTTTGCAGTTGCCTACCCATGCACTGAAAATGCACCCGACCCAAACTTTTTTTTTCAGCCATTTTGTATTACCGGTATTATTTTTTGTTAAGTTTCAGTTTTTCAGGATATTGAAAATGTTCTATTTTTTATTTTTGTTTTTATCAAGTGAAGCTTATTTATGTTAAGTAAGCCTTGAAGTATGAATATCTCTATAATTTGTTATCTAATAAAAGTCTGAAAAATAACTTATTTTTAAAAAAAAAAAAAAAAAACCTACGTATCCACTCTAAAAATTATAGGTTGGCAACTGCAAACAAAGAATTTTTTAAGCTAATGGCCCGGGCCTTCCCACTGAATCCCTTAAATTTGGGTCACGTTAAATAATGGTTGTTGTATGGGACATGTATTGATTAATGATGAGAGCACAGACAATGTTCCATACTTATATGATGATAAAATGTTCTATTGTTAAGATGATATTCTCCTACAGACCCGGTTTAATGAAAGAATGTGTATTAGCGTTATGTAGCAAAACAAACCGGGCAATAAGTATTATTTAGAGAATGAGACGGGTTCTGTATCGTAGATACAAATTTGGGGGTGGACGAGTGCATAGCACTAGTCTCCGCCCCCAGATTTGTATCTACGATACAGAACCTGTCGAGTTCTCTAAATGATTTGTGACATGATCAATCAAGAAAAAGCACCGCCCACTTTATAGCTGTGCAGCATTCAAACTACTGCCAGTGTTTGTTTGTTCTCTCTGTAGATGAGGCCTTGATGGGGAGTATGCCTCCGCAGTAGATATATATTTCCATGGACAATGTAAGATTTAGTCAGATTAGTTTTGAAAACGGGGGAGACGTTGTCTTAATTGATAAGATGGAGACTGATCCTAATTTATTTCAGGGGTCTTAAAATCTCAGTTTAACTAGATACACATGCAGGCGATACAAACAGTTCTTCAATGAACTTTGATGTCACAAATTTTTATTTTCTTATTGAAATGCGACATTAAATTTAAAAACGAAGAGAAAGAGATGTGCAGCAGTCGTCAGCGATAAGAATTTAAGATGAAATGTTAAAAAAAAATGCTCAAAATGGACTTGAATGAGTTTGCACGAGAAGAGTGGAAAATGCGGGGGGGGGGGGGGGGGGGGGGGGTGACTGTGCGAAGTTCACATAATGTATGCTGCACCCGTGAACCCATTGGCTTAACTATTTTGGAGGGGACCCCAAAAAAGCAGGGAAAGCAAACAGGTTTTCAGAAATTTATTAAACATAGGATGCTTTCCATAACTGCGAATTTTCCTTTTTGTTTGGATCGAAATAACGTGTAGATTCTGTGTGGAATAATTTTTTAAAAATTGAGAAATTTTGATATTTTACATTGCTAGGGATATATTTCTCCAAATTTTATAATAAGATACAACTCAGCATTTACGGTACTATTTGTACTTGCTTTTGATAAATTGAATCAGATTTATTTTTAGACTGTGCTGTATTTTAGATACAGAATAGTTGGCTAATACAAAACACTGAGCTATCGTGTCATAACTAACTCTGGTCAATGCATTTACTCTGAATAATTCAGAGATTTCTGACTGTCAACATGGCATGTAAATTTGAATCGTGTAAAAAAACCTTGACAAAAAGTGTTGAACTCTTACATTATATGGATTAATTTTTGGGGGTGAAAGGTATCCCTGTGACAAAAAAAGGTTAACTTTGTTATTATTAACTTGACGCTTATTTTTCAATGCAATTTCATTTATTTCCTCCAAAATCATTTCAGAGTGTTTCCACCATTTTCTGCCACATTGCGAGAATATGGAAGGCATTCTAACTGTGGTCAGGGCCTGTCCCAAGACACAGTAACATTATTCAAACATATATATGTGTAAGATGTCATTTTTTTCAAAATGGACATGATATTGATATATGTAGGAACTGGCCATCCCCAACAATTTTCCAAATACATACTTTACTGTATAAAATATCAATAACCATACATAAGAAGTAAATTTAAATTAAATCCTACCTATCAAGCTGTTCAAACAGCTGTCCAAATGTACCGGTGGCGCCGGTACATTATCTTCCCCAAGTTGAGTATGCTGACACAGTCGGACTGCAACTCCTCTCTGAGGGCTTACTCTTGGATTCTGGTGGATTAACTTAGAAGCTAAACTTCCGACATAGACCATACTGATGTCAGTAATAAGGAAAATTGCTGATACCCTTATCAACACGATGACAGTAATATTCCCAAGCTACACTTTTTCGTTTCACGGATTTTTTTTCCTCTTAATTTACACGAGCTCCATGTCCAATCTGTTCTTGTAAATTCCTTTCAATCATTTTTACTCAATTCACACAGATATTTGCAATGAACACCACATGATGCATCAAAATAACTTTGCAGAGTACAGCTTTTCATGGAGGCCGCCATTTTTTTTACTACCGCCACCTATATAAATTTCCTAAGGGAGATAACTCATACGAAGAATCTTCACAAATTCCAGATTTTTAACACCCTGTATCTTTTCAATCCTTTGTTTGCACAAAAATATTAGAGTAAATTTAATTTACACTTTCTATTTTCACTGTAATTATGTGTTTAGATTTTATACATCTTCTTGGGTTTAGAAGAAATTATTTTCTGAAATATGCACTATTTACACACTATCCATACAAAATTACCCCTGGAGTACCCTATCCCTAGCTATATGAAAAAAGAAGAATTATAACAAATCCATTCGTTATCATTCATTTTAGACCCAAATGAATATATTAAACTCAGTTTTAATGAATTTGCAGATTATCGATGTAGCGCCTTTTCTGTGCTACCTGCATGATTTTTACGCGGAGCCCTACTTAAATGACCTCGGTGCCTGAAATCGAATTTTCCGATGTGCACTGCGCACCGTTTTTGCCCAGATATGAACTTGGTGATCCCAAAGGTGGTCCGTGAGGTTGCCACAGAAGCATGCAGTCTCCCATTTAAAAAATCAAATAACATACAGTTATTGACTATCATATCGCCTAGTAGTCATCCAGTGCCTTGGTGTCCATACCAAATCCACCCAACTTCCGGTTGACCCAATTTTGTGGTACAATTTTCAAATTATCGTGTGCTGCTTACTAATGCCATGGCTATCTATAGTAAACATTTTTACGTTTATTAATCTATTTGCAACAATTTCTCATGAAAGGAATTCAAAATCTTTAATTGTTTTCATTTTTTTTTTTTTTTTTTTTTTTTTACAAATTTCTCCAAAGGAACCCCCTGCAGCCACTATACTGTCAACGCCGCAAACGGTGTAACTTTTTTTTCTGAGTTTTTGATTAGTACAAATACAAAGAACACAAACACACAGAAAAAAATAGAAATTTATTCTTCCAAAAAAGTATTGACACGACTTTAATTTATTCTATGAAATGGTTACGCTTCAGTAAACATTGTAGTTATCTATCAGTAAAGACATTTAAATGCCTCATTTTTATTTAAGTAACATAATTACATATCAAATACAGCATTAACAAGTTTTGAAAAAAAAATCTTAATTTTCTTTTATGGTGCATTAGCAATTTTTGTCTAGTGTATATATATATCAATAAAGATGGTTGCCGAAAGGTAGAATTTTGAGCATCGTAGGAAGATTCTCAATATTACAGATATTAAATTCATATTCGCATTATTTACAACCAAAATAGGTCTAAAAATATATACCAATCCAGGCATCCATGCATTTTTTGTTTAATTGTTTCATCGATCTGTCCTTAATGTTATAATAACGATGGGTTCATGTACATGTATTACTAAAGTTGTGGTTGCAAATGGAGTATAATAACTCATCAGTGTTATTACAATGTTTTATATGACTGAACAGGGGAATGATGAGCCTTTATATCATGATCAGCTCTATTGAAAACAGGATAACATTTCTTTTAAGCCTTAAAGTAATGGACAGCACTCTTGAGACTCCTTTTTCTACACGGATCAAATAAACACAATCTCTGAAGTATAATGTAACGTGTTTCTGCTCATAAAGGTAGAGGAAAGAATCTGGGAGAATTAGTCGAGCTATTTGCCTGCATATAAATCGTAATAACAAATTAAAAAAAATCAATGATATTTATTAACATATGTATACAAAATTGAGATACCATAATACAGTGTCTGGGAAATTAAACCAAACCAAAATGACCCTACAAAACACCTCGACAAAATTGGGATGAGAAAACTTCATTTTATTCTACATTGTATTGCCAAAGAAGAGAAATCAGAAGTACTGAAATAGTTTAGGACAAAATCAGTCCTGAACATATAGAAAGAGAGAAATATCTTGCAATTTAAGCCAGGAGAATGCCTGATTACATGCTTGGGAATCGGTGACTGGCATCGACATGCAGAAGAGAGGGCTAGGAGTATCGGAATATATCAGA
The DNA here is from genome assembly GCF_033153115.1 of Saccostrea echinata. Taxonomy (NCBI): domain Eukaryota; kingdom Metazoa; phylum Mollusca; class Bivalvia; order Ostreida; family Ostreidae; genus Saccostrea; species Saccostrea echinata. The sequence continues at coordinate 2,111,867 of NW_026889799.1, read as the reverse complement.
ATGAATAAACATGTACATGTAGCACACAAGTATATCGACACAGATATAATCCGGAAAACTATATAAACAGTCTACACGGAGAGCTGCAGTCATCAGCTTAGATTTAGTGAATGCGTATGGAACTGTGCTTCACGAACAGGTTAACACAGTTTATACTGGGGTATAGAATTATTAAGCTATTAAGTGAACACTATAAGAGAATCACACAGGGTGAACCTACGCCATTCAGTCATCTAAATGGTGCCTGAAAGGTCTGGAATGGCAGAGTTTCATCCCGTAGATCAGTCATCATTTGGAAAAGATCTAGAATGAAAGCATAAACAAGCACCCCTGGTATATCTTGATTGATTGATTGTATGTTGTTTTACGTCTCGTTCGAGAATTTTTCACTCATATAGAGACGTCACCATATACCGGTGAAGGGCTTCAAATTTAGACTTTTACACGGCACTCAGGGCCATTGAGCAGGGAGGGATCTTTATCGTGCCAACACTGCCGTGACACGGGGTATCAGTTTTTAAGGTTTCATCCGAAGGACCCGCAACTTTCACTTCAAAGTGCCGAGCGCATGGCAAAGGAACAGTTGCTACCCATTTTATTTCGACTTAGGTCAGTCGCGGCCGGGGCTCGAACCCATGACCTTCCGATCGCTCTACCGTGGTATATCTTGAAGTTTGACGATAAAGAACGAAAAATTATTACTGACCGAAGAAAAGATTCAAGATTGGAAATGAGACAATACCAACAGTTTCAGAGAAACACTTTCAAATCTTTTATTATTGAATTGTCATAAATCATAATGGCTTGATTTGTCAGATGTTATAATCACAAAATATTTAATTTGTTAAATTGCCATTAGTGCATACATACAGTACAGGCCACGAGTTTTCCCCGAAAAACACGGGGCCCAGTGGACCAAAAGGCCACGCTTTAGCGTGGACCTCGATCAATGTCGGCGTCTTTGAAGTTAGGGTGTCTGCGCACCGTGTAACACGGTGTGTACGCGCGGTGTATCACAGTGCCCCATTACGATATCACGCAGAACTTATAATAAAAACTTTTCATTTCTTTATTTAATCAATTATATCAATTTCCTTTAAAATCAGATTTTTTTTCACTTTTCTCTTAAATATTACTACTTCTTTACCGATATACAGATGTTTGAACAAATAAGATGCCATGAAATCTAAGATCCACGTGCTCTTGTCCAGCAAAATACAAACTCTTCAAAATGTGTACGTACATCCATGTAAGTCACGTTTCAAAAACCTAACTATACCGAGAGAAAAAATATGACTGTTCAATAGTCAGACTATTATTATACTACGAAGGAATACACTTTCGTAAAATAATTACCTGGTTGTCTTTTCTCTCTATTATAACTGTGTTCATTTAAATTAGTCATCTCCGTAACAAGATCTCTTTTACCGTTTGTATGCATTCATATATGGTATTTATCAGATGCCTGGTTTATTTTATAAATCATTTTCTACATAAAAAGAATTTAAAAAAAATATGCATCTAAATAAATAAAATTAAAAAACGTGTTAGATACACACACATGAACTCTGCTCTCTGATTATTACTCGGTGAATTATACTTTCGATTAAGGATTATTGCAATCTGTAATCATGTAAAATATGGAGATAAATATCACACACACACAAAAAGTCGACTTTTGGTAACTCAAATCTGCTTTTCAACTATTGTACAAATATTACCAGGGACCCATATACTATTAGTATTTAGGTCCCTGATATTACCTTATTCTGAGATTATTTTATGAAAAATGTGTCGTACGGTTTAAGATAAAAAAAAAATCAGTTAGCGAATGTAGAGCGGGGATGTATAGAACAAAGCTTCTCATGGTCAAAGTATTATCATGGTGTTAAGGAAGAAAAAAAAACCAACTAGCCTCTTTCAAGCTACATGCATTATGTTTGCTACCACCCCCCACCCCCATCGTTTCTCGAAAGTGATATGATTCAGCTAATTAGAAATTAATCGAAAGTCTGTGGATTTATATGTTACGTTATTGTGAAACAAAATAGTTATAATCTATTTATATGTGTCTGAAAAAGGACAATTTACAAGTAAGTTTAAAATCTTGACAAGTCAAAGTGCACCTGTGGTGGACTGGTGGTGTAACCTGTAACCTGGTAGATGAATTCGACTGGAAGTCACTTGAGTGTGTTATACACATGATATGGTCAGGACGAAAGAATTTGAAAGGTGTGATAAACACACAGCGCCCCGGCCCTCCGGCTGTGCCCCAATATATTTTAAAGAAAGGTGTTAACTCGGAACTGACCATAAGAATGTTTCAAATCACAAGAGAATTACTTTCCGCGTAAACAAACTTTCAGGGCCACCTAGTGTTGTACCTGTGAGATTTTGATTGACAGGTAGAGCACAGGATTTCGTGTGTTACGGAGAACAAAATGATTGAACACATGTTGTACATGTAATTGAGTTGAATATGAAACGAAGTTACGGAATTTAAATAGTATAATTTATAGAATGGTTAATTGTGACTTTGGTAATGTAAATAAAACTATGAATTAAATTTATAAGAATCTCAGTCTCTCTCTCTCTCTCTCTCTCTCTCTCTGACATTGTTTCTTTGCACACTTTTCATTCAAATAAAAACTTATTAAATACTTACACTGAAAGGATTTTAAAAGCATAAATACTAGTTTATGAAAAGATAAAGACAATCGTCTGTTACGAGAAATACTCTTGGACATTATAAAACGAAGATTTTTATTTATTTATTTTTACATGTATTTATTTATTTTTTTTTTACAGATTTATGCGAAAGGCTCTCTCTCTCTCTCTCTGACATTGTTTCTTTCAACACTTTTCAATTAAAGACAAATTTATTACAAACTTACACTGAAAGGATTTTCAAAATTCTAGTTTACGAAAATCTGTTACGAGAAATACGCACATTATTGTACACAGGGATTTCGTATTTTTGCTGTCGATTCTCGCTTATAAATTCAGAATAATATAAGATTAACAACATAAATGTGCTCCACTCGGGAATATAAAATTAATTAATGCTTAAGTTTGATTGTGTACTAAAACAACTGCAGCTCGGATCGTATACTACATGTAATGCAGATCGATGGATTATGCTATTTAGTCTTTCTTCGTTGCATGAGCACATGGAATAAAATTCTTCGGACATTAAAAATTTCAGTCCAAATTATAATTTTAAAAAGTAACTAAATAACTTTACTAAAATTAAATACGAACTTCTGGGCGCACGATAAATTCAAAACCATTTAAATTTTCTGCTACCGATATTTAATTAATCCTACTACATGTGTCATTAGTACGATTCATAGCACAGTCAATGTCTTCTAAATTTTAAAACGATAATTATACATATAAATCAAAGTGATTTATTGTTTTTAAATTTCAAAGTTTTTATCAGAACCAAAAGATTATCTCTATAATGTTATGGACACGGTGCAACACGGAGGGAATTTTCTGGGCACGGTGCGACACGGGGAGCATTAGCTGGGATTTTTCTAGACACGGTGCGGCACGGTGTGCCTACCTGTGTATTTCAAATCCACACACACCGTGCTACACCGTGTACACGGTGTAACACAGACCATTTCACACGGTGTGTTTTCCACCGTGCGACGGGGAAAACTCGTGGCCTGTACTGTATCAGATGAACTGTACTTCGAGTGATTTGTTTATTGCTTGTTAACTCAAAAATATTATCTTATAGCTCTACTTGTAAAACAGATACATAAGTAACTCATGATGACGTACACCAGTTGCTTAAATTACATTTTGTCAATTATCATTGTGTCTTTAAATACAAATTTTTGATAACCTTTTGGGGGTTGTCCCTTGGCCTTTTCCCTGATACTGCCCGTCCCAATAAAAATAGAGGATTGCAAATCGTCAGGCATTTTCATCTTATTTATAATTATACCAATAGCCCATGCACCCTGTGTCTTTGTCTTTCAAAGAAGTACACAAAATCTACGGGGTGTAAAAGGAAGATACGGAATGCTCCAATATCTCTCTCTTAGTGAAGAAGAAATCCTGAAAATGTTGACAGAGGAGCATCATCCATTGTCCACATAAACGCTCCCATGTGATGTTGTATCCACACCCTGTCTCCTTGCTGAACGTGTATCACAACTAAATTATTCCCTGTATCAACTTGACCATCAATTGCAGAAGCTGCAATTCCAAGAAGAGGGTTGCCATTTTTTACCATCTTAGCAATCATTCCGTTGGAATGCGTGGCTAGGGAACAATATAACACATAGACGCCATTTTGTGGTACGGTAAACAAACTGGAATCTGCATCATATCCTCCCCCAACATTACTTGTCACGTGTGGAAATACAATTTTCTCTTGTGGCCTCCATTGTTTGTTAACGTCCCGAACTGTTCCTGCAGAAAAATAGATCTGCTTCTGGATATCTGAAACTATTTAAAACAATGTGCATGCTAAAATCATTTTTTTTTCTTTCATAGCTCAACTGAGTTGAATGCTCAATGTAAGTGAGCTTTTCTGATCGAAATTTGTCCTTTGTCTGTCGGTGCCGCTGTCGTCGTCGTAAACTTTTTACAATTCTCGTGTCTAGAGCTACTGGGTTAATTTCAAACAAACTTGACACAAATTATCCTTGGGGATGGGGATTCAAATTAGTTCAAATTAAGACCACACTTTCTTCTGAGGGGAGATAATCAAGAAAATACAATTATAATACAGTTGGGCTATTAAAAAAATCTTAATTCTTTGCAAGACTAACTGAACCAGAAAAGATGAAACTTTAGTTAAAACTTCTTGACATACATGTAGTGTAGATTCAGTTTGTTAAAATCATCCCTCGGGCAAGGTTGGGCCACAATAGGGGATCAACTTTTTACATGGGGTATGCATATAAAGGGAATATCTTCTTTCAAGAACAGAAAAGTCATGATTAATCATATCTATTTTAAATACGTATAAAGGAACTCGGATAGAGCAGTTGGATTGATTGATTGATTGTATGTTATTTTACGTCCCATTCGAGAATTTTTCAATCATATAGAGAGGTCACCATAAACCGGTGAAGGGCTTCAAATTTAGACCTTTACTCGGCACTCAGGGCCATTGAGCAGTGAGGGTAAATTCTATATCGTGCCAACGCCTACCGGACACGGGGCCTCGGTTTTTAAGGTCTCATCTGAAGGACCGCAACTTTCACTTCTAAGTGCCGAGCGCTTGGCGAAGGAACAGTTGCTACCTATTTTTATCGACTTAGGTCAGTCGCGGCCGTTAATACCGATTAGAGCAGTTGGAAGTTTGTTTTATCACATTATAAAACCAAACAAGAAGCACGTTGGCCATAACGCTGACATGACTTACTTTAGACTTGCTGTTCTTTTAGAAGATTAAATAAAAGGATTTTTCTCCTGTATATTTCAATCAAAATTTTGACCCAAAATTATTACCCCCCCCCCCCCAACTTTAACTTTTAGCCTAGATCTATCATTTGTTTTCTGTCTGTCTGTTTATTTTTATTTATATATGAAAGAAACCTCAAAATGTCTTAAAAAGTGTAGGTTTCAATAAAAAAAAAAATAAATCTTAAGACAAGTATACCCTTTGGGAAATAAAGAAACTATTTGATATGTTTGTTGGAGGCATACATGTATGCCGTTAATTACTTATAATTGTGAAAATCCAAAAGCAGACACCCCACCCAACAATTTCAGGTCCCAGAACTTTTTGGCATGTTAAAATAATGTATTCGCCCTACCTGAGGACACCAAACCAGAAATTGTCATTGCCATGGTCCCAGTCTTAGCTTTCAAGCTGGATATTTCACCCATAATGATTTCTTTCTGTTCTTTCATATCCAGTTCCAGATTAAATGTTATCGTTTCTTTTACTTGCTGTATACTGGAATCAGGAAGCTCACTACTGTTTTGTGAAGAACTGTTACATACACAATTCTGAGATTCCAGTCGGAGGCGGAAGTTACGTTCCTTCTTCAGCTCCTCCCGCAGTACGTTCTGTCCGTGTTGTAAATCGGCAATTTGTGACAGAGTAGATGACAGTTGATTCAATGTTGATGAGAGTTGATGTAGAGTTGAAGAGTGTTCCAGTTTTAGAATGTTAATCTCATCCTGAATAGTGCGAAGAAGAGTTGCGTCGCCTCCGTGATAAGATTTGAGGGTTGTAGAAGATTGGGCAGTTACATGTACAAAGCAATGAACATGTAACAGGAAAAAAAGTACACTGACGATACATTTTAGCAAATGAAGGTGTCGTAGCAATCTGCAAAGATAAATAATAGTAAATTTATCTTATCAAGATAAAAACTTATATACCTTTATTTAAATCATTCAGTATGTACACCCACACATGCGTAAGAACAAAGTTCTTGTAGAATTAAGAAGCCTTTTCCAGATCGAGGTGGGAGGGACGCTAGTAGGTTAACGTTCAAATGCATGGGGAAAGGCGATAACAGTGCAACGACTGCATGGGAGGATATGGCTCGTACATGTATACCATATGAAATATAATTGACAAGGAAAAAATATCCAAAGCCCAAATCAAATTATTTCTGCTATCATCGCAAAAAACGGTTGGGTTTTAATTGTTTTCGTTCCAGCTGCAAACCAGGATCAATGTGCGATTAATTGCGTGCTTTTTGTTTTACGTCCTTTGCGAGAATTTTTCATTCAGGTGAAACGTAACCAAATACCGGCGAAGAGCACCAATACTCGACACTCAGATCATTAATTGAGCAAATGAGGGTTCCAGGTGCCGATTTAGGAATTTTTCCAGAAGGATTCACAAAAATGTCAGACTCAGAAAGTTTGTGATAAAGAAGTAAATAAAATAATTAAATAGAAATTGAAAAAAATGAAATAAATATATATAAATAAAAAAATAAGCAATTTGCCAAAAGCTCAAAATCCTATTTCGTGGAGGTGTGTGGGTGTTTTAGGAAAAGACACTTTCCAATAAGTCAATTTTTCTTCAGGTAAATGTTTTGAACATATTTTATTGAATTAATCAAAAGGATTGGAAACAAGTTCTTGCAACTTCCTCTCCTTCTATATAACAATATGTCATGCATGCAAATAATACATTAAAATATAATATTTTCAAGTGATATATAAAGTGAATAAGACGTATTCAGGTAAGTGACGAACTCTCCTTACCGTTTAAAAGGGGTCCGTGTTTCCTTGGGGTATCCAAGGTCATTTTTTGGGGGGTTACTTTTACAGAGAAATTTAACATCTCTGAAAATCCTAAGAGACTCTTCCCCCGATCCCTTCTAGATCCACCCATGATTTTTTTTTTATCTTTCAAACGCCTGTCGTGGCATAGGACCTACGTTTAATGTCATATCCGAAGGACCTGTGACTTTCACTTTTTATGCAGGGTGCTATAAAAAACAGTAACTTTATGTTTGATGATAAGAATAAATCCATTCGGGACACAAACCTGCTTCTTACATAAAATAAAAACAACTTTTACAACATATGTTTTATACGTATAGTTTAATTTAAGAATAACCTAGTTAACTCCACCCTCCCTCAAATCAAAATAAAAACTTCAGCCTAATGGATAAAGAAAGGGGGCAGACATGGGAAATGCTTTCAGCAGTTAGCTTCAAGCAAGTGCATAAAAATCAAGTTCAATTTATTAGTGAACTTAAAATTTGTATCAACTGATCAATGTCATGCAGTTCTTAATTATTTTTAAATATGTTTGAAGTTATTACATTTTTAAAATAATTTTGTTGCGGAAAAATCTTTCGGCAAAAGTTATAAAATAAAATCGTATACCAGTATTTGTAGAACATTACAACTTAATAGGCATTTTTCTTGGCTTATTCCGCCCCTGTTCTTAATTGTCCAATATTGCAAAAAAAAAAAAAAAAAAAAAAAAAGTACCGTCAGCAAAAAACGCCTGAGACCTTTTATCCAACTAATAATTTCATTCAAAAAAATCTTTACACAACTAAATCATGGCGAGGCTCTTTTTATGTATTTGCTGCCTCACATTTACACGTACTAAAAATAATCTATCTTATTTCAACAGATTTTCAAGGTGAATGTATATATAGGCCTATATAATTAAAATAACTTCAATTAAATTTCAGCAGAGACGTATATATGTAAATCCCTGATCATTTAAATAAATAATTGAACCCCACGATATGAGGTGAGGTTAAATTCTGAAATAAAGAACTCAATTTTGAGAGAGAGAGAGAGAGAGAGAGGGGGGAGAGAGAGAAAGAGAGTCATGATCCTAATACGTGTCTTTTGGTTGGATTATAATGAAAAGGGTAAGCCAATCAAATTGCTTGATAACATTTACGGAAGTCAACTGGATTTGTTTACATGGTCGTTTGGTCGAAGGCAGTTTCATGAGTTTGATTTCATTTGACTTTCTCTAAAGGTAAACATATGATTTTATTATTTCATTTCAGTAAAAAAAAAAATGAGTGCTTTGCAGGATTTTCTTCCAACAACTTAAGAATTGTCTCCAATATGCTGAACGTGGGAGTTTCGTTGTACAAATACTCTGGCAGAAGGCAGTAGAATTGCAGAACTTAACTTAGACAGTGGTAGTGCTCGCGTACAAGAAATAAAATTAAACTGAAACCGGAATAATAATTTGACTGTGGAACAAATATCGATCTTCAACACAAATTTTTAGACACTTTTAATAACTTTTAGAAAAGTTTGTTAAAATGTGCTCATTATTTTTTTCACCGAATTTTCTCTGTTTTTATTTCAGTACGTGGCGTCCACAATAGGAATTCGTCAAACGTATATTTAAATGATATAAATACAAATTCACCCTGTTTCATTTATAATCATAAGCTATTGAGACCTGGTATGCTGACTGATTTATTCACACATTTGTTAACTCAGTGACATACGACATACCCCCACCCCCCACCCTGGCTGTTGAAATTCATCTCAGAATTCTATGAAATATCGTAAGGAAATGCTGCAAGGCATGTTCGTAGGGAATAGTGGGTTTTGTACACAGGGTGCCAAAACAATGTTACAGGTGGTGAAAAATGAAGTCTCAACAAGGACTCAAACCCAGTGCCTCTTTTGCTCTAACCATTGAGCTATTGAGAGTCAATTTATTGACATTCATACACCTCTTAACTCGATGACATTATGTTTTCCCTAACACTAGTCAGTAGTGCACAGCTGATTGGGCTGAGATGGTGAAGGAGAAATAATCCTCTAGATATAGTATTTAATTCCTATCTTTCACAAACAGTTTTAGGTTAAAAGTTGTGACTTGAAATTAATATGTGTCCTTGGCCAGTCTTCCTAATTTGTATAAAAAGTACAAAGATGAGATAAACAAGGTGTGTGAAAGATATTGATAGAAGGGGGGAAAGTAAGCTTTTAGTTTACATTTATTTTGAATTCATAGAGAAAAAAAAATAAATGGATGCAATATAATCAGGTAATCCAGGCCAGTATACATGTAGCATTTGTATGAAAGTTTGGGTCAGTAAATCGAATCAGGGTTGATTTAGTTTACAGACCTATTTATATATTATCCCAGGTGCCATACAAGGCCTTTAATCAGTGATAATAATATGCTAGGTAGAAACAAAATAAGAACATTTCGTAGTGGATTACGGTATTTTCTCAGTTTATCAAACACACAATGAATGACGTCTAAGTGTGAAATCTTGTGAACTATAGTGGTAACGTCATCAAGCCATTGTGACTTTTTGTTGGCCAGATAAGTTGCCAATTTTTATTTTGTAAGTAAATAGAACAGGTGCCGCCAACGAGATAATGTGATTACGGAAAAGTGTTTATTTTTATCCTTATTCGGTTAAAGAATCTGTAGAACCCATTAATAGCCAAACAGATTTGAACATTGAAGACATCATGACATCATGTGTTGCAGTAAGAGTTTAAATTCAGATGGTGTATGAGGATTTATTTTCAAAAGGAAAGCTGGATTTTTCCATCAAGATGATCATGGGTAAATGATAAACCTTTATTGTGTGTGTGTGATATTTGGTGTTTTTCTAAATTTTCCTAGGTATATTTTCACTGAAAGGTTAAAAGTGCACAGCTAATGATACCTGTGTCCTTTTCTTCAGTCATTGTCAATATGTCCTTGTGCTGTCTGTTTTCTTAAAGAAACTTTAAAACTTGAATTCATCATTATGATCATAGTCCCTGTAATATGATGCTTACACATTAGTGTTATCTTGCATGTCTTACCATATATTTTATGAACTTGATGTATCTAGTTATTAAGGTCTAAGTAAAGTGTGTAAGCTAAAATCTATGTATGTGTAGGTATGCACATGAAGCATGGGTTCAACAATCAGCAATGAAACTTATTTCAATAAATAAATACCAACTCAGTGAACTTGAACAATTCAACAAATTATTATGGGTAAACAATGTAATTGAAACATATTTAGTTATTTAAACATAGACAAGACCTTCTCAGGCCTGATAGAAATGCATGGGAACAAACGATAGAAATGGTGTATAGCAGAGGAATTAAGAATTTCAAACTTTAATTTAAAAGGTCTGAAAAATTTAAACTCGAGTGTATTTACACAGGTCACTGTGTGTCACTTGAGTAGAAAGAAAGAGGACTAAAAATAACATTCACAATCTCAGATAGAATTCTCCTTTTATATATCCTAATGCAGGGAACATACATGTACATGTAGGTTAAAATATGGATCTGAAAATTTTCATAAATCATGTAGGTTGTAGAAAGGAAGTAATCTTAGTATTATCTTTTAAATGACTGTTACTATTAATGTAACTTACTGGATTTGCATATTGTAATTCTATAAGTAAAGGGTAAAAGAAAATTTAAATCCTAAGCAAATATTTTCTTCAAAATCTGCAGTAAACAAAATAAAATGATTGTAAGTCCATGTACAACATGTGTTGGACTGATATGATTTGAATTACTGGTTTGATACGGACATATTTAATGGGGAAAAAACCAATTGATGTGTCAGACCTGATTTTGATAACCTTTACCTAAGTTGCCTATACATTTTTTGTTGCTATTCATTGTCACACATCAAAGAATATCATCAAGGCTATAGGCCTTTAATTGAGTAAGGCAGTGCACGATTATTTGCAGCAAATAGCAATACTTTGTGTGTCCTCATTCCTGTGTACTTGACATAAAATCATTCCTGGAAGTTTTGTTTAGAAGCGACAGAGTAGGCAGAGAATGGAATTTTAATAAAAAGGGACCAATCTTATCTGAAATTCAGTTGACAGCATCTGTGGAGGAAGTTTTTATGCCCCCTTAATAATTGAAGATTGGGGGCATGTATAGTTTTGATTTGTCCTTCTGTCTATTTGTCAAGCTGTACGTCTGTCTGCAAAATCATTAACCTTGCCCATAACTTTTGAATCGTTGGTGCTAGGGCTTTCATATTTGATACATGTACATGAATGTATTCTAAAATGTGAAAAGACCTTTCTTTGGGTACCAACATATTTGACCTCTTGATCTTGGAGTTCGTCCCACATTAATATTTTGAAAATTTTACCAAACTTATCTTGGTCATTTCTTTCATACAGTTGGTGCTAGGGCTTTCATATTTGACACATCTATTCCTTTCTTTGGGTACCAATGTATGTGACCTCTTGACCTTGGAGTTTGTCCCAGATTTGAAAAATTTACCAAACTTTAACCTTGACCATAGCTTTTACACAGTTGGTGCTAGCACTTTCATGTTTCACACATGTATTTCAAGATCTTTGGGTACCAATATTTTTGACCTCTTGACCTTGGAGTTTTACACATGAAAAACTTTAACCTTGGCCATAATATTCAAATGGTTGGTGCTAGGGCTTATATTTTATATGGGTGTATTCCTTTTGACAAGAACCTTACCTAAAGAGTGTGACCTACATTTGAAAAACTTTATAACCATGGCAATGAGTTGTCATGGGGGTATCAGTGTTTCACAAATACATCTTGTTAGTATTTGATACTTGGAAGTAAGGAAGTGGATCTTCTTTAGATCAATGAAAATCATGTGTCAATCAATATTCACATGTATATATACATGTATATTATATACTGATAGTCTTTAAAAGGAAAATTTTGGTCAGTCATTTTTTGCAGTTATCCTATTTTCTCTTTTTTGCAACTATATTTCTGAATCAAAAATGATCAAAATGCTTTTGAAAAGGAAAAAAAATATGGACTGGAATACTACATGTATATAAAATTTAATTTCAAAGATCTGCTACTTCTCAATTCAAATTCAGAAAATGCAATTAAGAATTCAATTTTGTGAAATTTGTACATTGCTGCCCTAAAAAAATTATTAAAATTAATTCAACAGTTTGAATATTTCATGAATAAGATTTAATATATTTTAGATGGCAAGAACATAAAGATTACCATGACGACTGTTAGAGAGGCGGGATTGTCCCGCCCAGAGGCAGGGCTTGATCCTAGATTGACAACCAATGGAGCCCCTAAAGAGGAAGAGGAGTGTCATGTGTCCCAGAAGCTTGCTGTTTTACAGGAGGAAAGTCTGAAGCCAATCAAAGAGGACCTGGCTGAGTGGATTGCAAGGACTCTTGGTTAGTGTCTGGTCACCTGATGACTACAGGTCTTTAATGGGAATAACCTCTCTATCTCCATACATCCACAAATGCAACTTCTTGGGCCTTTCTGACGAGCGGAAAAATAACTTTGAATATGTTATGTAGGCATTCATGACAACCCCCCTTCTCATAAACATTGAAATAAATGTAGGAAGACCTCTTATCTGTAGAGTATGGAGCTTAAAATTAACTTCATTGGTTGTGAAAAATTTACCTAAAATATACTACAGAAGGGACACTCAGTTTTGTCTATTCAATACTTTAAAAAATAAAAAGCAACTATGTTTTGTATAAAACTTGAACATCTGGTGATGTAAAAACATTCAAGGTTTTTTTTTTTTTTTTCCCAAGCTTGTGGGAAAGACCTGCAGTGAGAATTAAGATGCTATTGATGCATCCATTCACCGGTGTCTCAATTTTTTTTTTTTTTGATTATGTACATGCTGGACTTAGGTCTTACTTTGCATCTAGTTACTTTACTGGAAATTTCCTATAAAGTCTTATAAAATGTATAATTTAAATTAATATCATGATTTTATACATACTAGTACTTGATTTATTATTATTATTTATTATTATCATTCAGGTATTGATATATCAACAGACAATTTTATGGATGTTCTTGATAATGGAGTACATTTGTGTAATCTGGCCAAACTAATCCAGGGGAAAGCAGAAGAGTGTGTCCGAGACGGAAGCTACACAGAGGTAGGCACTAGTGCTAATTAACACAGTGGGGCTAATTAGTTCTTTGATTATGATTTTTGAGATTATATTGTTTCTATTTGCTATAATAATAATTTGCTAATGGGGGATGTATGCTAGGGTACATGTATACAACATGTTTGTATGGAGAGAGTCTTAATAACTCACTGTAAAAGGCAGATATTGACAACCTTTCATTAAATAGAAATGACAATTTAGAATATTACAAATGTAGAAAAATTGAAAGCAGATTTATTTTCATTAATGTGCTCTACATGTGTTATCCTATTTATCTAATTTTGGTAAAAGTTATTAATGGACATGCAAGTGCCAGGTATTTGGTATGATGGTTTTTGCATCTTATTCAGTACGTATGTAAGCTAATCAATACAGATGTTTCTCTATCAAGCTTATAATTTAGAACAAGACAAGCTGATTGAGCTAAAACTGAAATGAGCATTTTCTTTTCTTTTTTTTACTTTCTTTTCTTTTTTCTTTCTTTCCTTTTTTTTTTGTAAAATAGGGGCATACTGGAAAATAAATATGATCTTTTTAAGTTACTTTATTCTTCTTTCAATCTTAAATCTCAGCACACAGTAAATTGTTAACCACCTCTTTTAATCTATTTTTACTCTTATTTTCCCCAACAAAATTAATGCCTGCTTTCATGAGTTTGAAGGAAAGCTACATTTTCTCTTTGCAACAGAGTGATTTTTATTGTTGGAATTAATGGAATAAGTTGAAAAGAACTGTAAGTTTTATCTTGCCATTATAACATAGGTGGAGTTGTAATTTTTATATAGTAATAATTACTGACACTGGAGCAAATGCTTATATGGGTTTGACATGCAACACTCAACATTGCTTGGTACACTGTAAGGCTTTAACCTAAGAATCATTGAATGTAGGTGGTGTATATGTTTATATGTTAGTAGATGTGGTTTATTTTGAAAGATTAACTTGAAACTTTGTATTTATTAATGCATTAGGTGGTGGGTATGTTAGAAGATTTTGATTACATTTGTTTATGCATGAAATAGAGAAATTGTCACTGTATGTGAATATCCAAAAAGGGAAGAGACAATAATTTTGTTGATAATTAGTAAAGTATGTGCATATATGTAGATCAGAAATGAGAAGGTAGTCATGAGTCTTTCAGAAAAAAAAAATGTTTTCTTAAGAAACGGCTACTGTTTCCTTGTCATTTAATAACATGCAAGAATGTGTCAGAGAGAATTAGGACAAAGTATAATTTATATATGTTTATAGATAAAAGAATTCACATGTGTATGTAAATTTGTGAGTTGCATAAACTTTTTTTTTATTGTAACAGCCCCTACCCAAAGTTTCATTGAAGTACCGTAAAAATGCCACTCCTGGAAGCTGGTTTGCAAGAGACAATACGGCTAACTTCCTTAACTGGTGTAAAGCGTACGGAATGGCCGATGATCAGATGTTTGAAACAGAGTACCTAGGTAATGGATTAACCTGTACAATACAAATGAGGCCTGTTCAGCAGAGCGAGTGTTCGCGAGCACTTGTGAACATTTCTGTTGAAGGGATAAGGAATTTTGGCAAGCGCTCACAAACGTTCGCTCTGTTGAACAGGCCTATGGTGTAATGAAAAAAACGGATATTTAGTTTACATTGAAATCAAATCCAATAAGTAGGAGAGCATTGAGGTATTATAAGAAGTTGGGGAAAGATGCCATATTAAAAAGTGGGCTCACTCATCTTTTCCTACCATCAATCATAAGTTCAGTATGACGTGTGATGCAATGAACTTAAAAGATACACTCTCAGGAGTAAATAAGAAGGTTTACAATGTTTTTATATTGAACATGTAACATTCTTATCCGCAAAACTATTACCCAGATGAGTTGAAAAGAAACCAAGAATTTATCAATTACTGGTAAGCTCACCCCAGCCAAAGGTTCTGATCAAAATTTGTCCATTGTCTGTCGTCGTCTTTATCACCTTTTCATGTTTTCATCTTCTTGTTCAAAACCACTGAGCCCATTTCAACCAAACTTGGTAACAGAGTATCCTTTGGTGTAGGGGATTCAAGTTTATTCAAAATGAAGTGCAGCATGCTATTCCAAGGGGAGATAATCAAGAAATTGTGAAAAATACCTGGGTCATTCAAAAATCTTATCAAAAACCACTTGGTCAGAAAAAATGAGAGGGGAGAATCTGCTGCTGAAGAAAAGCAGGGCCATTGTAGCTCAGGTGAGCATTGTGGCACATGGGCCTCTTGTATTTGAATGAAAGTGATCATTTAAATGCCTACATAAGTACAGTACTGATTATGAGAAATAAAAAATAGATACATATATTAGTAGTATGTGATACATTTATCAATACCTTTAAAAAGTGACACACATGTACTGCTAAGTGGTTAGAGTAAAATACTAAGTCAGAAACTTTTCTTGTACCCCTAGTGTCACACACTGGAGAGAAGTCTGTTTTGATGACCATTCTTGAGCTGGCCAGAATCGGCTATAAGTTTGGTCTGGATCCTCCGAATCTGATCCGGATGGAGAAGGAAATCGAGAAAGAAGAGGAGGTTCCAGAGGTGAAACCAGAGAAACCTACAGGTCTCGATGCTGAGGTAATCCCCATAGCAACCTCCGAAAATGTATTTGACCTTGATGCAGAGGTGAGGGGTGGTGAGGCTTGTTAATGCAGTGCCAGGGTTCTAGTTCTTACTGTATTGCTCTCATCCTAAGAAACTAGGGTCCTTTATATTAGTACTGCAGCAGTAGTGTGCTAGCAAATCAATGTAGAAAAAGATATTGTTTGGTAAAAGGTCATGTTGCCAAGAGTTAAAGGGTTCTAGGTGTTAGTATTTGACTCTCATGGTATTGTATGGTATTGATGGTCCAATTCTATACAGGGAGAGATGGAATTGTCTATGGTTTTATATGAAGCAAGTGTTCATCATAACAGTACAATCACTCTGTAGTAGTAGTTTCCTAGGCATATCAAGAAGTTAATGCTTCCAATATTGTAATGAAATTACGAGTTATCTCTCTTTACTGTCATTCACATTCCCATCAATTTATTGAATCCAAAACAAACAAAATAGAAATTGTTATTTAGAAGATGGAGGCCATAGAGCTTTGATTGTGGTGGTGACCAGAAAGCTTTGTCTGGTTCACTTTCAGTCTGCTACCCCCTCCCCTTCTGACAAAGGTTTGTTTTCGATGGTGGTCAGAAAGCTTTGTCTGGTCTGCTTTCAAACCCTCCCCCTTCTGACAAGTCTATTATCAAGAAAATGAATATGATATCAATTCTGACCACACATGAAATCCATATTGACAGGATCTGTATTCATCATCTAGAAGTTGTCAGTTATGGAGAGTCTGAACCATTTATTTAACCTCAGAATTAATGATGTTATAAATTGTAATATTTCAGGATTCGGTAAGTTGTCAGGAATAATTATGATAATGTATAATATGTAAAATTCAAGTGCTTATATTTTTAACAAAAATGTTTAAAATATGCAGGAGAACACACAAAGTTGTATGGTAAAGAAAGTTGCATGAAGTAGATTTTCATGATTAGTGTGTTATTTGCATTGAAACTGGACACAGCATACATTTAACCAAATCATAATGCCAATGCATGTGTTTTAGGAAAATTTAAAAGTGCTTTCAGAGCTTTAGCTATGATTACCACTGCCTTCACTATTTTTGGTGAATTTATTTAAAGAAATTATCTCACAAATTGGTTCAGAGTTTTCATGAAAGTAAATAAACTGATACATCTGAAAATAATCAGAAAATTGGTATTCAATGTGCTTTCACTAATCAATATTTAAACTTATCAGCTTTTAAGCAAAGGTTTGTGAATATTTTCTAAATACATATACTGAAAAAAATAATATATATTAAGCAGGGAGAAAGATGACTTTACTTGAATATATATCATGTTTACATGTATCAGGAAAAAATATGAATAAAATAAAAAGAGTATTCTAGTCTTCATTTAAAATGAAATTCATGGAAGTTTATTGATTATATTATAATTTTGAAATATTGTGATTGAATTATTATCTTTAGTAATTATTTTTCTACAATCATAAACAGGTCAGAAGAATTGCCTTTCTTTGTAAATGTCATGATCATGTGAAGAAGCTAGGGGAAGGAAAATACCTCATCTTTGGAAAAGTGGTCCAGATACGGGTAGGTACTAAAATATACAGTACATGAAAGTGGTCCAGATAGGAGTAAGTAGTGAAATTTACGGTACATTGAGAAAAAAAGCTCATTAGCTCACATCGATTCCTTTATTGGAGTCTTAAAGCATTAAATAAATTTTAATCTCGCACATATTTCCTCTCTGAATTTTAGAATTTTAAAAATAAGAGTTGCTGTAATGAATGGAATTTTGACTTAACAGACAATATCAATTACATGTTAACTTTTACTGTTATAGTTCTTAAAGAATCGTCACCTTATGGTACGAGTAGGAGGAGGTTGGGATACACTGGAACATTATTTGATCCACCACCGACCCGTACAGGTGTTTGAACATAAGAGACTGATCGTAGGAGAACCCCCAGATATCGGAAACAAATACCTGTACTTCAAATCAAAGTATAAATCCCACGCTCAGGTCGCTAGTGAACAGAATGGGCATGCCCACTGAGGAGTGACAAAGGGGTAAAATGTATCCACAGAAATCAAGTGGGCATGTATATATTATTTATGGAAACACCTTTTACAAGATTGAGTCGCTCTTGGATATTATGAAAGTTGTGCTCACGCTGTGTTTGTTCACATTACGATGATTTAATATGTTTACTGGATTCAAGGTTAATTGTTACGTTTTGTACTTGGAATTGTTGATATTGCAAAAGGTTGTGAAGACTTTTACTGGAAGGAATTTTAAGTATCATTTTACTGTACTGTTAATCTTGCACATGGTGTATCTTTTATTTATATTTTTGTTTACATTATCAGAACAGTATTTTTTTCTGTGTATTTATTTTGTCACACATTGTCAGCAAATCTTTTGTTTTGTTATTACATAAAACAATGTTTTTGTTGATCTGTAAATGAACATATTGGTTTTGTGTTCTTCAAAGTATGGGTGCATTTAATTATAAATTCAGTGTTTTTTTTACACCAAAGGTGCTCATATGATATTCCTGATATTTAAGTGAAGAACATACATTGATATGAAATGTTGCTTAAGGGTTTGACTTAAATCTGAAGAGTAATTACATGTACATATACCGTACTGTGTATAGCATGAACTGTTCGTTTGATTGTTCAAAATTTATTGTTTTCAACTAATGTTCAATTAACTATCATCATCCAACTATTAAACCATCTCATTTATTCAACTAATTTTTACCCAAGTTATATTGAATACTGCTGATTCATTTCCACTTCAAGTTTTAGAACAGAACTACAAATGAGCTAGGGTCCATTTTGGTTCTTCTTTTTTCCGTGACAATTTGTCTTCCTTGCTATTCTCTACCTAAGAATGATTTCTTCATTTTCATGCATAAAGATCAAATTTTTCATGTTATTCAGGGTAGAAAGACTTGTACATAAAAGCTAAATCTTTAATTTGGTTTAATGTAAACCAAAAACTTTGAGCTTGATTATTAAATGAAAGATCTGACTAGTAAGCATCCTCTTTTCATATTTATTTTGTATATTTTGGTGTTTATTGGAATGAATAGGGTTTAAACAGAAATATGTATGACATAATATTACTTTATAATGTGTGGACTTCAAATATTGCATATAATTTACATGTAGAAAATTTTATTTAGATTTGTATTGTTTTCAGTAGATGATGTCACAATTGACAACTTCAAATATGTAAAACCACTGTGTGCAGGTTTTCACTTAGTGATTTTTTTTTTCATTTCTCCAACATTATATTATACTGAAGTATAAGCTTTGTACAGTAACACCCATAAGTCAACAGAAAGTATTTTTTTTAAAAATATACACAACTGAATTCAATCCAGAATCGACTTATTTAAAGGGAAATAACCACAATCAAGCTAACTATACATTGTCTCTCGTCCCTTGTCTTTTTAATCAAAAAATTTCTGTTCTCAGACTTAAAAATTTGTTTTAATTTCTAAGGTGTTGAAAACTGGCTTATAATAACTTTTATTCATATATACAGTAATTTTATGCTGTCATGAAGCGTTGTTTTTTTCTTCTTTTGTTGTATATATATACAATGTATTTGTTATTTGCCACATTCCATATACCTACATATACACTAAGTTAAATTTTACTCATGAGATATATTTTATTTGCTATGCAGACCGTCCATTTATTTTAATCCGCTGTTTTGTTGTGTGTTTGGTTAAATACCTTTAATTATATATATTTGTTTATCTTGGGAGATTTTATTTTCAGAATTCCATCAAAAGTTCATTAAAAGTAAATGGATGATTAGTTTTTTTTATTATTTGTGAATTACGAATTTAGATCGAACCCAGAATGACAAGTCTTCATCGACACCTTCCACAATTGTAGAGCAGTTCAGTTCTTACTGTACACATATACACATAGATGATTTACAGCCATGAAATATTTTATCAATTTCTTGTCACCTATAATTTATCCATAAAACACAAGACATTTCCTGATTATTTTGTGGAGAATAAAGCTTTGGCAGGAATTTTCTGGGGTATAAACTTGAAAAACACTCACGTCTACACAGTCTATTATGATTGGTGTTAATATGAATACAAATATATATATATATTTCCATTTCTATTTGTTTTCTCTGTGATAGCTCTGCGAAAGTTAGGAGAGTTGATTTCTCGATCATTCTAAAGGAATGCAAATTTTGCCAAGCGAAAGGTCAGTAGCTAAGAAGGCCTAATATGCATGTAATTCTCGTGCGGCTGTCTTTGTGTTTGACGTCAGTGGGCGGGGACTATTGAAATTGACATGTGAGGCCTCGTGTAATTTAAATCTATTAGTCTACATTTTTAAAATCTAAATTTACATATTTATTTCAAAATGAAATGGAAATATAAGGAATCACTGTCTAGTTAGTAGAGTATGCCAGGGACATCAACGATAGTTGGAAACGTGGGATAATTTATGCATAACGGGCTTCGCCCGTTATGCAAATTATCCCACGTTTCCAACTATCGTTGATGCCCTGGCATACTCTACTAACTAGACAGTGATTCCTTAAGTATTTTCTCTTCACCATTACAGTATTTAAGGGGCCCAGTTTGGCCAAAGTTAATCTGGCTTTTATGTTGAATATTGAAAAAAAATAACGAATCTTTTAAAGATATGTCTCATTATCAGGTGAATAATTGTATGGTATTTGGTGCACTGGTCAATGTGCCAATTTCTGGTCGTTATAATGGAGTTTAAGTTGAAAGTGCTGCTGCTTCCCTCCTCAGTGTGCCTTTACTCAATCTTATGATAGCCTGAGAGAACATATTGAGCTTTTTCATTAAATAGTTTTGACATGAATGTCCGTAAAATTACTAAGCACCAATGATAATTTATACTTGAGAAATATACATTCTCTCAAATATCCCTTAAATGTAAATTCAAAGGCCATTTTCACATGAACTATAGGGGATATTCTGGTTGTGCTTCTTTCAACTAATAAAACCCTTCTTAACATTCTTTCTGTATTTAAACAATTAAACGAGCTGTTGAAATACACTGTAAGTTGCAGAATTCCGTGTTTCGATTTTGATTTCTAGGAAAAATGTCATGGTTACTAAAAATAGAAATTTCTGTGAATTCCTTCTTTTTTTAACAAAAAAAAAAAAAGGCTATTCCAACTCCATTTCCGATTTCAATATACCTTTATTCACAAGTAGATCACAGTACGAGTCATATATAATTCTGATCATTCAGATTTTGAATTCTTTGACCACTGTTGCCATGGTTACTTAAAATAGAAATTTTGTTGAAATTCTTTTTAAAATTGTATACCTACCACAGGCACTTGTTTCGTATACGGGGCACCCCTACCTAAGTAGGGGTGCCCCGTATACGAAACAAGTGCCTGTGGTTCAACCTCCAGAATAAACGTTACATGTACTTGTTACTGTACTGAATGACAGGTAAATGATTGAGAAGCTTCAAGATAAAATGATGATGAATTCTTATTGTTTTCTGTTACATCCATCGAAATTTCCCACGTCTGTAAATTAGTCTTGACGGTTATTGAGAAGTTGACGCTTGCATCAACAATTTTCTTGTTAATATATTGTTTTCATTTCTATCAAGGCCCTGTTATATGATATGTAAATACACCTAGCCAAATACCCCCCCCCCCCCACCTCCTCCCCGCTTGATGAAGCATTCAATTACCGAGTTGAAGCCAATAAATAACGTCCGTGGATGATATACGCTTTTTTGACTAGATAAATTGTCTGAATTTAGGATAGAAATAAAAAAAAAATAGTTTCATTGTATTAAGGGAATTCTAAAAACTGCTCACTAAAGAGTTCCAATTCCATTCTAATTTATTGAGTTAGAGTGATCTGCCCTTTGATGTTACATGTAGATAAAATAAACTCTATTTATTCAGTACATGACACAGTTTGAAATAGGTTAAAGTATTTAAAACATTATACATGACATTAATAGTTTTAGATCATTTGAAATATGTATTCCCAACATAAGAACAACAGTGTTTTCTGTTAACTAACTACTTCGATCATTGACCTTGATTTTTTTTGGGGGGGGGGGGGGTTATCCTATGGCAGATAACTTAATTAGAAAACTCAGTATTTACACTTTCAGATCAAACGATTTTCTTGAAGCCCAAAATTTACATTTTTATCAGAGTTAGGAGCTTCCTTAACTAAAACATATTCATTTTGGTCTTGGATTTAAAATAGGTGACTTGAATTAATACAACTTTAGATACAATTTAAGAGTACTTTTAATCATAAGTTTTATTCATGTCATGTGGACAACATCAATGTTTATAGATCGTCTTTAGCGACCACTAAACAACCAGCCTGATCTGCTGGGCTCTCTCTGTTGGGTGACGGAGAGTTGGAGGTCCAGACACACCAGTTGTCTCCCCGTGTCGTTTTCATTCACTTTTACAATCACATGGTAGTCACCCTGAAATATACACAAGTCTACACCATATCAGATATTGTTCTCAGTGGAAATAATACACAATTATGAAACCACGACTAGGAATATTACTTAAACATCTGTATAAAACTATATTTTTCTTTAAACATCTTAAGTGTATAAATTTTATAGTGATAAGCAATATATTTAAATAAACTTGAAATCATTTTTGATGTAAATATCCTACATTGTAGGTTACATATGAAAACATGTATTTACATGTACCACTGTTAAAATAGTGAGATATTCATCAAGTGGTTAAAATTTTGATTTTGAAATAAAGCTGTTAAATATACCGCTGCAAACCAGGTAAGGATAGCTGGAATTCTAGGGATGCTGATGGGATAGTTGACGATACGTATATTCCTAGGGGGCTGGGGGCACTGGCTAGCATTAACCCCTACACTGCTCAGCATAGTCTGGATTTGTGTACCAATACCCCCCACTATTCCGACCCAGTTCTCGGTGATCATTTGGTGGACCATCGTACAGAGATTATCGTATGTACTGAAATAAAATTGTAGCAAATTCAAAAAATTGAGATGAATCTAACTTGTTCAAATGTTCAAATGGTAGGATGGAACCAATATTCTCTCTCTCTCTCTCTCTTTATTTACCAAGAACCGATATGGAAAAGGCACGGCATGGGAACTTCTACCCCAAAATAAGTTTTCCTTTTTATAGAAAGAGACATTTTTGAGCTTCCAATGGTCTTGGTCAGACTGGCATCAACGGAGAGACGGATATCCCCCGGTATCTGGACTGGCATAGGGGTCAAGGACACACTATGGAACTGGACATCTCTGCTTGAGCCTACAAAGAAAAAAATATTGCAATGGTTGGGGGAATGAATGTACATGACATGTACGTATATATCTATACATGTGTAAACAAAAAGTAGGTAATATAATGTACCACCGGTCCTCCTCCCCAATTCCGGTCTGTCGAGCCTTTAAGTGTATATAACTTTTCGTATTCACCCCACTCCTGTGATGTTAGACCATTACTAAATTCTATCTATATTTACCCAAATTATTATATAATTAATAGGCCTCTATGTGACCTCTAAGATTTAGGCGCCAACTGGCTCCTTATCAAAAAAATTTAGTAGCCAATGCAAATTTTTAGTCGCCAAGCAAATTTTTCTTAGGCGCCAATTTAAAAACCGATATTAATCCATATAATTATAGAGACATATCCATTCCTAACTTTTAAACTTCTTTTCTACTCTTTATAAAAAAATATTTCAAAATGTTTAAAGTTCAGTAATTTGATGATCACAAAGTCAATTTAAACTGGTCGCCAATTTGGCGATTTATAGAAAAATTTTAGGCGCCAATCATATTTTTTAGGCGCCATGGCGACTAAATTAGTCGCCAATTAGAGCCCTGTAATTAAATGGGTTGTAAAATATAGGATGTGTGTAGTTAAATAATTGAGATTGTGTTCTTAAGACATTTTCCTACTAAAAATGTCATTTCCTTTTTCAAAAATTCTTTTAAACGCGTTTATAAACCTCGGAAAGTGAAGAAAATGATTTTGTTTTATACAGGTAAAATTGACGATCATGGGTCAGCAAGAATTAAATAAATAAATTGATTAACTGTAAAAATATCGAAAGGTGAAGCTTAGATCAAAATTGTCCAGGACATCCTTAAACAAGACATAATCATGATAAAAATGTGTCATGTTTACATTTCTTGAGGAAAACCGAACTTTATTTCAGACACTTGAGAGAATTCAGGATTGCAATTTGTTTTTTTAATATATTTTCTTAATATACCTTTTACTTTTGGGTTAGGTTTAATAAGTATAAAATTATTATGGATGAACTTTGAATATATAACATTGTGTAAATACACATTACATTTGTGAATTCAGAAACATTTTTGTAAGAAGAATTTTCAATTAATAAACTGCTGATTTTTAGAACCTGGGGATCGGTCTACCTTGGTGTATTATTCATATTTTTGTTATAATCAGTTTAAGCAAACGTTTGAGTTAAACGTATATGCACGGATCTATAGAGAGGGATCATGAGTGCTCCACCCCCTACAAAACACGGACCCGCTTGAGTCATGCATTTGGTAACTCCCCCCCCCCCCCTCCCCCCGACCCAGCGAAACAAGATTTTAAGGCTTGGGCAAGTTTTGTTTACTTTTTTTTATAATAGTTAGCAAATTTTACATATCTTCTTTTGTTGGTGTGACCCCCCCCCCCCTCCCCCGAGAAAAAAAATTCCGGGAGCTGCACATGACGTACATGTAGATAAGTACATTTATATGTAAGTTTCCAGAAAACAGAAGCTCGGTTTTTAAAAGTCAAATTATTAAGGACCTATATGTAATCAATATGTATAAATTCAGAATTTTATAAACTCTATCACTTACCACACTCGGTCATCTGAAATTGTGTTATTTCCGCCAAAGCCACAGAAATACCCGCCAATAGACAGAAAACACCTCTCTCCATCTTTCCTTCTTCAACTTCTGAATGCAAGTGCAAAGCAAGTACACACGTACTTGTAGGAGGCAAGTACACTCGTACTTGCAGGAACAAAAAAACAAAGAGAGAACAGGCCGAGTGAAAAGTTCGCTGAACGTGCTGCGAATATAAGAAGTTACACTGGGAAACGTGAGTTTTTTTCGAGCACAGGAAATTACATGTACATGTATATACATATTATACAAAAGGCATCCATTTATTGTTCGTTGTACTTTTCGCAGAAATACTCTTCTATAGTTTACATATTGTCAGACATAAGTACATGTACTTTGTCTTTTTATTCTTATTTTCATCGAGAAGTGGCTGTAATTGTTACATGATTGTATATATATCTACATGTACTTGTTAATTAATATGTTTGTACCATGGGATTTCAATTATCAGTCCTTAATCTTACATATGCAGAGGCGCATCTGAAAATCTTAAATATTTTGTTGCCTTGTCCTATCGTTTCTGAGGGATGCATTTTTTTTAAAAACAGCACAAAATGTGCACTTCACGTAAATACAGTATGTGATAGAAAATTTTTCAGTCAAAATTTGGTTTATCCTTTCATTAAAAAGTAAGAAAAATAAAGTACATATAATGTGTTGACTTAAATAAACACGTGAAAATGTGCTTAGTTCATACGCCAGTCCCCTCAGAAAGCCGGGGCGGGTCTTACATGAGGGTTAAACATTATACGCAATGGTTCTCCTAATTGTAATTCTGAGAATTACATGTAGGTGTGAAGAGACATAATGAGTCAAAATCATGTATTTCTTTTATTCTATCTGTGTGGTAAATCTAAAGATTTACATGAGTATAGCAAAGTTCTGAGAAACTCTGGTGCACTGTTTAGGAAGCAAAGAGTGCAAAATATCAATACCAGAAAAACAAACCAAAGGTTTTATCTACCGTATCGTTCTTATCATACATAACAAGGTCATGCGCCTAAGTTAATTTACAGCGTAACAGATAATGTTCCGATGATTTTTTTCGAAGATTGTGTCAATATCCTCAGTTTTTCGGGACTCGTAACGTGTTTAACTTGACATGCTTTGATATTTATAGTTATCGACCATTGGCACGAACCAAGTACATGTGTCTGAAGCCTGTAATTTTCTGTAAAAATTAGTTTCATTGAACAAAATTCGCATGGGCCATGCAAAAATTCTATTTTTTTTTTTTAATTTTCTCGCTTCGTGCGCCACCATGTCTTTTTATGAAGTCTTCTTAACATTACATACGTGTAGCATATGCGAGTTCTTTTAGCTTCATTTTCGTTAGATTTTGCAACAGGTACTAATGATGATGCAGGCGTCACAAATTTTCTGAAACAGGGGTGCGGGGATGGGTTTAGAAGCTAGATTATTCCCCTCTCAGAGTTGAAAAAATATAAATGGTACCATTTTTCTGGGTTCTGATGCAATGTTGTTGTTATTTCTTCACATTTCAGATCATCTAAATCATGTAGAGAATCAGGGTATATAATACCTACATGTATATAAACTATAATGTTTTCAGCTTTCATACAAGATCTTTCATGTAATGTACTTATTTCTCCTTTCATTTAATGGTTTTGGTATTTCAAGGACAAATTTCATAATAACAAATCATAAAATATGCTATATACTAATTCTCCTAATAATTTTAAAACCCAAATTTACTACATTGTACTAGCACATGTATTAACAGATGTAAGTCCAGATGCATGGTACTTAATAAAAATATTTTGAATCTCTACGGTTAATTCCGTCCTTTTTTAACGGGCGCTGCGTCGAAAGAAATGCTTTCGGAGCGTGACTTGCATAATTATTTTAAAAAAATTATTCACTGTACGGTTCACAAAAACGAACCGTACCCTTCGCTTTGTGCACGGCACGGTACGCTTCTTGCACGGAACGGTTCGTTTTGTGAACGGAACGGTTCGTTTTGTGCATGGTACGGTACGCTTCTTGCACGGAAAGGTTCGTTCTGAGGTGTTTTAGCACGTTTTAGGGTCTTTAGAATACTATAGAAAACATAGCTACTATGTGCTTGTGCCCCCTCAAGAATAAAGTCTGCTGACCCTTTTTTTTTTTTGTCAAGGAATTTTTGGTAGTTAATAGTGCCCCCCACCCCCAATTGAAATTAAAAATGTTTGGTTGTGTGGTTGTGCCCCCAAAACTGAGATTGCTTCCTACGGGCCTGATAGTTGACTAAGTGACTTAGCTATACTAAACTATAGTAATAACTGACATTTTTTCTTACTTTAGTAATAACTTTAAAACATTTTTTTTACTGTAGTAATCACTTTGACACTATAGTGATAACTTTGAAAAACTGTGATTAACTAGTTAGTGGTGAAAAGTACTTTATAAGACATATGGTAATACCTCTATTCATTTGGTGTGAAAAACTAAATGACATTTGCATACTGTGACTTACTTCTGTGCAATACCATTCCCCCCCCCCCCCAAAAAAAAATAAAAATTATAAAAAAAAAAATGAAATGAAATGGATTTTACATAGAAAATATATCGCTACGTATAGTTCCGTATAACATAGAAAAACACGAATGAGAGTGAGAAGCAAACCATTATACATTTTAGAAATATCTCATTGAAAAATAGGTTTCAAAAAGAATTTATACTAACAATAACATATCAAATAAAAAGTTAGAAGTACTAATAAAGTGTATATAATTCATCAACAGATATATTTGGTTAATTACAAAAAGATTTGTAAAACTGGATAATATCTTAGAATTTGTGATCCGACCTCTGGAATTTCCGAGTGTCCGTATTTTATTCCTGGTCACCGATTTGTATTGTTTTTAGTTTTTTTTTTAAAGATTGATCACTGTTCGCTATCTTTACCTATTCATTTAGCAGATTCACATATCCTGTAAGTATTCTCATTATAAGAAAGTTAATCTTCGGAGATAATCCACACATATATACATGTGCCTCTTTATTTTCTGGAAGGCATTAAGCATGTTTGATGTATTGAACACAATTGCAAGATTGAAAAACCAATATCTTTAGTGAAATAAAAAAATACAATCATTCAGTAGGATACATTGTCCTGAATATAAAATCCATATGAGATACCCAGTGACAAGCTTATTAAGACACTATTGAAGATGGACGAGATCGCCCGTCTTTTTCTTCTTGGATTAAGTCTCCATTTTCAAGGTATTTTTTTTTTCAAAGCCTTTTATGACATGTCATGTATTATAAAATCCGCTTTCCTTTAATATACGAGGGGTTATCAAAAAGTTCGTGGACTAGCGCCATAAGATTAAAACCGCTTTAGGTACATCAATGAATTTTTAAACATATAGTTAGCATCATCTTTTCTATCTATAGAATAAACCATAAATCATAAGTTTTATTTTTTAAATAAAATTTTAATGTTTTTGTAAGCAATGGTATGTCCAGGCGGCGCAACCTCAAATATGAGTTTTTTCTACCTGAGTGTAACTGAGAAAAACTCTTTTGATATGAGCATTTGTCATAAAAAAATCCTGTTATTTCAGACATGTAGTACGACACAATTGTCTGTAAAATTTGCAATATTTACCCCATTCTGTACGTTCTATGAAATTTTATTGTAAATTTTATATGGAGTGTCCAAAAAATTAAGGCTTGAAAATGACGTCAAATTTACAATGTATTCCATATGAAAAATCCAAAAAATAACGCAGAATTAACGTTTTACTGAAAAAATCATACCCGCGGTATTATAAAATAGAGAAGTAATTTCGCCCACTTTAAAATACCCCAAAAAGGTCGCACTGTAATTTTGCTTCATTTCCCGAACTTTTTCGTAGACCTCTGGCTTTTCCCTCAATTCTATAACACTCGGAACTCGAGAGTTACACGCTAGGTGTCGTTTTTGCATCACTTCCGTAATTTCTACTATGACGTTTACAAATCTTGTAGCGTTTTTGACGTTTGACGATGAAAACTCGGATTATTGTGGAATGTCTGGGCAATTAAATAGCACGATTAAAGACAAAAATATCTACCGAAACAAGATATAATGACACATTTTGGTGACATGTAGTAGGTATATGATATTTCAGGCCCGATATCCAAGAGGGGTCCAGTGTTAACAAATGGAAGTGACTTAATGATTATGAAGCAAAATTACAGTGCGACCTTTTTGGGGTATTTTAAAGTGGGCGAAATTACTTCTCTATTTTATAATACCGCGGGTATGATTTTTTCAGTAAAACGTTAATTCTGCGTTATTTTTTGGATTTTTCATATGGAATACATTGTAAATGTGTACTAGAAGAATAGTTTATGAAAAAAAGATATAATAATATTTTCTGACCCGGGGGTATATTCGGGGGGGGGGGGGGTCCTGTCCACAAGTACCTCTCTATTTTATAATACCGCGGGTATGATTTTTTAGTAAAACGTTAATTCTGCTTTATTTTTGGATTTTTCATATGGAATACATTGTAAATGTGTACTAGAAGAATAGTTTATGAAAAAAAGACATAAAAATATTTTTTGACCCGGGGGTATATTCGGGGGGGGGGGGGGAGGGGGTCCTGTCCACAAGTACCTCTAGTTTATGGCGCACGTCATGGTGTGTATAAAAATGGACACTAATTGGCACGTACTCTTACATGTTATGAATTTTATTAAATTTTATGCCGATGCGTTTAATAATGCGAACACACTTTTCAAAACGGAAGTTACATTTAAACATAGAGCAACCACTGATTGCGGTAGTATTCAAGAAAGACTGGATCTCAATTTTTTCTTACACATGTGCACAAATTAATGCTTTTAATAACTTTCAACTCGCAGTGAAAGAGGTTTGTCGAATTTACAGAAGAATTGATTATATTTGTCCGCATGGTAACGGGTATGGAGGCCTGTTGCGACAAATGCATTTAAGTATAAACAATATATTAATAACTTCAAAACCTGAGAATTTTCTGAAAACAGTAAAGTTTCTAGAAATTCATTCAAAACTTCAATTTTACCTGACTTCAAATGTGTTATTGTGAAATCCCTCTAGTAACGAGTTCTTGAGATGATCAAAGATTTTATTCAAATCAAATTGAAATTGAGTTATTAGAAATTAGCTGTCAGAGCTTGTTCGGATCCTTTTGTTTAATTGTTACAATAAGATGAAAACAATGAACCTCTCCTTCATCTCTACCAGCACAGTTATATTAACATATTTGTAGTGTACAAAAATTAAAACAAACCTTTTAAGTGATAAGATGTGGAGATATAATAATTGGATTTACGGGAAAAAAATATCCTCAAGTTCATCGACCCTCTGATAAAAGCGGTAGCTCTCAATGGGAAAAATGACTTAAATTTGTTTATTTGTTTATTGTTTAACTCCCTCTCGAGAACTTTTCACTCATATATACACTGTACTCACTTGCCGATGGATGGCTACAAATCTTGACCTATGCTTGGCACTCAATGCCATTGAGCAGTGAGGGATCTTTTTCGTGCCAGCACGTTCTGCGACACGGGACCTCGATTTATACGGTCTCATCCGAAGGACCGGTCTCCGCGTCCCTCAGTGGGATTCGAACCCGCGACGTAAGGATCAACTCCTTACTCAGCGACTCTAGAGCAGACGCTCTAACCACTGCGCCACTCGGGCGACAAAATGACTTTAATAACTTTATAAAAATGTCAAGTTAAAATGCACTATAATTAAAATCAGATATTTGTTACGCTCCATAATTCTAATATTCGCTACAACACACAGCATACAGCAACAAAGACCTTGGTTAAAATGCCATATTTGTCATTTTTTTCCCGAAAAGTAAGCTGATATTGCAGTATATTTCAATTATCTTTTTTAGGGGGGGGGGGGAGCAAAAATTTCAGATGAGTGATCAGAAAAACGATGACATCAGTAAAAAACAAATGATTTTTTGTTCAATGAATCCTAAAACATGTCACCATTTTTTACCATTAGTCTTGATCTAACGTTTTACAGATACGTTTGTTTTGATAAGTTTTCACAGTTTATCTAATCAATGGCTTCGATTGCCAAGGGGTATGCGTGTTTTGAATAAATGAATTGAATTGAAATTCATCATAAGCATTACATTGTAAGATATCTTAATAGGAAATTAAGCCGCTTTTAAATCCTTGAATACGTAATTTTAAATAAATTGCAATTATCTGAAATGGAATAAAGTTAACAAACAAGCGATTACATTATATTACACCTTGGTTAAAAGGTAAATTAGATATGTACAATAAATACGAGGGGTTATCAAAAAGTTCATGGACTGATGCGATAAAATTAATACTATGTAGTCTGTGCTTACAAAATTTATAAGAAACATAAAACAACAAAAGTTTAAGAGATGTTGAAAATTTTAGCTCGATACGTAGATAATTTTCCAAATTATTCTAAAATAAAAAAGACATTATATTGTTGATGTTCAAATTCTACCACACATGATCAACGTCACTTTTCGACGTGACTGACTTTTAACACCTTGACTACAAATCGACATGAACTGTGCATTTTTCATCTCTCTGAATCTTTTTGGGCATTTAAAAACAACTACTCTGGATGCATTTTATTTCTCTTTTGCCCGTTTTAACATTCCATAGGTCTATACCAGTTTTTCCAGGTTCGAAACTTTATAGAATGCTGGAAAAAGAAACCCCTCCCCCTTTTTGACGTCATTTTCAAGCCTTAATTTTTTGGACACTCCATATAAAATTTACAATAAAATTTCATAGAACGTACAGAATGGGGTAAATATTGCAAATTTTACAGACAATTGTGTCGTACTACATGTCTGAAATAACAGGATTTTTTTGATGACAAAATGCTCATATCAAAAGAGTTTTTCTCAGTTACACTCAGGTAGAAAAAACTCATATTTGAGGTTGCGCCGCCTGGACATACCATTGCTTACAAAAACATTAAAAATTTATTTAAAAAATAAAACTTATGATTTATGGTTTATTCTAGATCTATAGATAGAAAAGATGATGCTAACTATATGTTTAAAAATTCATTGATGTACCTAAAGCGGTTTTAATCTTATGGCGCTAGTCCACGAACTTTTTGATAACCCCTCGTATATATTAAAGGAAAGCGGATTTTATAATACATGACATATCATAAAAGGCTTTGAAAAAAAAATACCTTGAAAATAGAGACTTAATCCAAGAAGAAAAAGACGGGCGATCTCGTCCATCTTCAATAGTGTCTTAATAAGCTTGTCACTGGGTATCTCATATGGATTTTATATTCAGGACAATGTATCCTACTGAATGATTGTATTTTTTTATTTCACTAAAGATATTGGTTTTTCAATCTTGCAATTGTGTTCAATACATCAAACATGCTTAATGCCTTCCAGAAAATAAAGAGGCACATGTATATATGTGTGGATTATCTCCGAAGATTAACTTTCTTATAATGAGAATACTTACAGGATATGTGAATCTGCTAAATGAATAGGTAAAGATAGCGAACAGTGATCAATCTTTAAAAAAACCTAAAAACAATACAAATCGGTGACCAGGAATAAAATATGGACACTCGGAAATTCCAGAGGTCGGATCACAAATTCTAAGATATTATCCAGTTTTACAATTCTTTTTGTAATTAACCAAATATATCTGTTGATGAATTATATACACTTTATTTGTACTTCTAACTTTTTATTTGATATGTTATTGTTAGTATAAATTCTTTTTGAAACCTATTTTTCAATGAGATATTTCTGAAATGTATAATGGTTTGCTTCTCACTCTCATTCGTGTTTTTCTATGTTATACGGAACTATACGAAGCGATATATTTTCTATGTAAAATCCATTTCATTTCATTTTTTTTTGTAATTTTTTTTTTTTTTTTTGGAATGGTATTGCACAGAAGTAAGTCACAGTATGCAAATGTCATTTAGTTTTTCACACCAAATGAATAGAGGTATTACCATATGTCTTATAAAGTACCTTTCACCAGTAACTAGTTAATCACAGTTTTTCAAAGTTATCACTATAGTGTCAAAGTGATTACTACAGTAAAAAATGTTTTAAAGTTATTACTAAAGTAAGAAAAAATGTCAGTTATTACTAAAGTTTAGTATAGCTAAGTCACTTAGTTAACTATCAGGCCCGTAGGAAGCAATCTCAGTTTTGGGGGCACAACCACACAACCAAACATTTTTAATTTCAATTGGGGGTGGGGGGCACTATTAACTACCAAAAATTCCTTGACAAAAAAAAAAAAAAAAGGTCAGCAGACTTTATTCTTGAGGGGGCACAAGCACATAGTAGCTATGTTTTCTATAGTATTCCAAAGACCCTAAAACGTGCTAAAACACCTCAGAACGAACCTTTCCGTGCAAGAAGCGTACCGTACCATGCACAAAACGAACCGTTCCGTTCACAAAACGAACCGTTCCGTGCAAGAAGCGTACCGTGCCGTGCACAAAGCGAAGGGTACGGTTCGTTTTTGTGAACCGTACGGTGAATAATTTTTTAAAATAATTATGCAAGTCACGCTCCGAAAGCATTTCTTTCGACGCAGCGCCCGTTAAAAAAGGACGGAATTAACCGTAGAGATTCAAAATATTTTTATTAAGTACCATGCATCTGGACTTACATCTGTTAATACATGTGCTAGTACAATGTAGTAAATTTGGGTTTTAAAATTATTAGGAGAATTAGTATATAGAATATTTTATGATTTGTTATTATGAAATTTGTCCTTGAAATACCAAAACCATTAAATGAAAGGAGAAATAAATACATTACATGAAAGATCTTGTATGAAAGCTGAAAACATTATAGTTTATATACATGTAGGTATTATATACCCTGATTCTCTACATGATTTAGATGATCTGAAATGTGAAGAAATAACAACAACATTGCATCAGAACCCAGAAAAATGGTACCATTTATATTTTTTCAACTCTGAGAGGGGAATAATCTAGCTTCTAAACCCTTCCCCGCACCCCTGTTTCAGAAAATTTGTGACGCCTGCATCATCATTAGTACCTGTTGCAAAAATCTAACGAAAATGAAGCTAAAAGAACTCGCATATGCTACACGTATGTAATGTTAAGAAGACTTCATAAAAAGACATGGTGGCGCACGAAGCGAGAAAATTAAAAAAAAAAATAGAATTTTTGCATGGCCCATCCGAATTTTGTTCAATGAAACTGAAGAGTCATAATGTCATAAATCGCAAAAATTAAGCCTTCATTACTGACAGATGAGAAATATTAAAGTAATAGTTTTGAAGCTTTTTATGCTTCCGTAGTTAGTGAATTAGGGGCATATAGTTTTTAGTCTGTCTGTCTCTTTTTCTGTTTGTCTGCCTTTAAGAAAAAACTTGCCCTTAACTTTTGAATAGTTGGAGCTATGGTTTTCATATTTCACATGTGTATTCCTTCTGATAAGAACTTTCTTTGGGTACAAACATATTTGACCTCATGACGTTGACCTACGAGTTTCACCTTTTTTTTTTATAACCTTGGCAACAACTTATGAAGAATTGGTGCTAGGACTTTCATATTTCACATGCGATTACCTTTGACAAGACCTTTCTTTAGAAACTATCACTTTTGACACCATAACCTTACCTTCGGAGTTTAACCTACTTTTCAAAAGCTTTAACCTTAGCAGTAGCTTCTTAGTTGGATCAGTTGGATCTAGGGCTTTTATATTTCACATATTTTCTTTATAAGTTATAACAAAATCTTTCTTTTGATACCAACATTAGTGATCTTTTGACATTGGCCTCTTAGAGTTAACTTTGAACGTTCGGTTTTAGGGTTTCGGTATTTCAGAGGTGGAATTCTTTTGGAAAGACCTTTCTTTGGCACCTTGTTTTTGACCTCATGACCTTGGAGTTTGACCTACCTCTGAAAAACTTTCATTTGGCCATTAACTACCATGAGGGTCATTAATATTTTACAAGCACATTTGTTTGTATTTATCTTTTTGTCTTAAGAAAATTTTAAAAATTAATCTTAAAACTACTATTTAGCAAATATTATTATTATTAAAAACTTTTATATTATTTTTTATGGCGTCACATTTTGTGACAAAATTTTGCATTGTCAAAATATTTTAGGTAAAAGCCCTAGCAGCAACTATTCAAAAGTTATGGCCAAGGTTAAAGTCTGAAAAAATATTTCAAAAGTGGGTCAAACTCCAAGGTCAAGGTCAAAAGGTCAAATTTTATGGTACCCAAAAGAAAGGTCTTGTCACAAAAAATACACATGTGATGTATGAAAGCCATAGTTCCAACCAATCAAAAGTTATGGGCAAGGTTAAAGTCTTTGCGGACAAACAGACAAGCAGACAGAGAGATAGACAGACAGACAGACAGACAGACGGACAGGGCAAAAACTATATGCCCCCGAATCTTCGATTACGGGGGCATAAAATCGGAAGAATGAATAGACGCCCTCTATTGCTGTAAACATGAGAAAAGACCGAGGATTTTGACAAAATAAATTAAAATCTGCTTCGATTCCATACATGAATACGATGATTCCAGCTTTCAATAAGTCAGGCAACGTGACAAAGAATATAAACTCAAGTCGGTTGATATGTTAACCTTTGTTTTACAGGCACATATACTGTAAGTGTAATTTGCAAAAGGGTTCCATATTTTAGAGGCTCTGGCCCAGACAAAGATGCATTAATTCATAATTACCTTAAATAAATAAATGCATACACGATCTTTGTCAGTTCTTACCCGTGTGTTTACTATTTCTAAGGCGTTCAGAATCGAGCCCGAATCAAGTATGATCGATATTTAAAAAAACGTATACTGCCCAAACTCGAAATCTCTATTTCGTGTGTGTGAGGGTGTGTGTGTGTGTGTGTGTGTGTGTACTGGGGGGGGGGGGGGGATTGGGTTGGTAGTCGAACCTTTCTCTAATTTTTCGGTACTTATTTTCAAGTTCTAGAATTTGACCTTTCAGCAACAAAAAATTTAAAGTTTGGGGGTGAGCAGCATCTTACTGAATATTTATATATTAAAACTAAAGCAAACGACTTTAAAAAAAAAAAAAAAAAAAACAACAAATAGGGGCTGCCCCCCCCCCCCCCCCCCCGCTTACTACGGGCTTGCGATATATGTGTATGACTCTTTGTAATATTTACTTTGTTTCTGATTCAATTTTAATATTTGAGATTTGTTTTTCTGAAAATGAATAAATATTCATTCAGAACTATTTTTAATTTTCTCGGAATGCCTTTAGAATTTAGAACTGTCGGAATGGCCGGAATTTCTCGTTTTGAATCGGGCTTTAGTATTTTCACTTAGTTCCGGGAATGTTCACGAAAAGTTTGAAAAAGTGTTAAATTATCATGTTTTAGGAATTATTTGCAAGATATGAGGGTTTTTATAATAAATAATCAATGTTCCAAGACGTCCGGTGCACAAAGTTCGCTAGATGCAGCGTCATTTTCAAGGATCTAGCCATGTAAACAAGCGAGTAGAGCAGACGCCATTACAGAGCCTGCATACCTTTACTTTTTTTTTTTTTTTTTTTTTTTTTTTTACATATCAATAAGGTACATACTTATTTGATATGTTTTACGGTGTGGCCGTTAGGGCGAGCGCAGCTGTACCATCAAAAACTTATATACACACCTTACACTTGTAACGTTGACCGCACGAGACTCAGTCTAGACTGTGACGTCACATGACGTCGGAATTTACGGAGACAGCCGAATGTCTGGTTGAACAAGACTACAGTTCTTGTTTAAAAATTTAAAGAAATACGTTGTAGAATAGATGCAATTGTTTTTTTTTTTGTTTCTTTTAAGCTCCCTGCAAAGAAATAAAAGTAAACGTATCTCAAAGATATTTTCCCTTCCTTGTCCTTGACAAAGCACTCCTCCCTTGTGTTGTCTTATTATAACTTTATAATTTTCTTTTAATATTTTTTTTTTTACATTATTAGCAAGCCCCCTGATATTAATCACCAAGTGAAGTTGTGCATGCAATATTCAAAATGGCCACTGTAGCCATGGAAATACTGGTAGGTCAATTCAGGGTGAAATACACCAAAGCTTGCACTGGCAAAATTTTTATTTGTACTTGCATCTATACTCACTGCTTTAAACCACAGACTTCATCATGCTTATGGTACTATTTTCTGAGCTTTTTAACTATGTCCCAGTGAGCACCATCAGAGACATAAAGAAATTCGAACACCATAAAATCTCAAAGACAACAACATCTATAGAAATACTTTATACATGTATACGTGTTACTAACATTACATGTACCTAACTTAATTATATCTCAAGCTTTGCGGCTCATGGATCACTGACTTGATCATCAGTCGACAGGAAACAGTGTGAAATGGAGTGATATGTCCGACTAATATATTTACGGTAAATAAGCCTTAGTTCCCTTACAACTCAGCCGAATTTTGTTGCTGCAGAAACAGTACTTTCTACAGTTGATGAATGATCCAGGAAAACTCTATCGTAGTCCAAGTCGCCGTGTAATCCAGTAGTTGCTTTGAAGTGAATCAGTACCAGTTCATGTGATCAAAACTTCGCCAAGCTTGGTATGGTCACTGATGCCTAAAATATTAGAATGGTCATTGGAAAGCATTTTCTCCTTGAGAGCCATTAGGGGGGTATATTTGGGGAGGGGGATATTTTGAAAAGCCAAAAAATTACTTATGCTCCACAAGCTCTAGACTAAGTATTTTCAATATCTCACTGGTAATGTTTACATTGAGAAGTTGACAGCATATTCTATTTTTGAAAAGAGAGAGGAGCAAGGACTGAAGGAGGGGATGCAACGCATTCTACAGCTGTTCTACAGATCAACATGACATTCCTTTTTAACTGTCCCTTTCCTCAAGTTCAGAGAGAGAGAGAGAGTTAAGAAGTAAAGTATGAAACCCATTTGGAGAGTTTTGATGCATATAATTTATAATTTATAATCATAAATATTGACACTAGTTTTACACTAAAATTATAATGTAGTAAAGATAAGGATTTCAGCGTCAGAATTATGATATTGATGGAAGAATTGTCAATTGTAAAGCAATATGTTCTTTGACAGACTAAGAGAAGAGGTGAAGTGAAAGGGGGGGGGGTCTCTAAATTTTTTTTTTCAAATACAAATGTATTTGTATGCCAAATTTTCCCATGAGACCTTCAAATTTGGTTTTCTTTTCACAATCAAAATCTGCATGGCATTTTCTCCCCCTCATTTTCCCTGTAATTCCGCGAAGGAAGGGATCAAAAACTCCTTGTATCACGTCTCCGACGAACGCCCCTCGAACAAAAATCCTGGATCCGCCCCTGGCAGTGGGGCCTTTATGAAATGAAATTCGTTTGTAAGTATATAATGTACTTGCAAAACTTATTCATCCATTTTAATAAGATCAAATCCCTATAGTTATATATAATGTGTACTGAATAAATTGTATGTGCATAAATGAAGCTAATGTTTCGAAATATTTATCATTTTGTGGAGATTTCTAAGCATCGTAAAATAAATAAATAAATAAATACACACTGCAACCAAGCCAAAGTGATGGTGAATCACTGGAAGATCCAATGGCAACTAAAGAAATTCTTATCAGAACACCTTCCATTTTAACTTGATCAATTCCATTTGATCAAAAGCTCTGTATGGTTGTAAAGTACAAAAAAGACAACTGAAATCTATGCATACTTCAAACACTTTATTTTCCAATTCTTACCAAATGCTTGTTAAAGAAACCATTATATATCTGGCATGTCTTAACAACTGTTTGTTAAGAACACGAAAAATAAGCTGAAGGAATTCTTAAGTAATTGCTTGTTAAATAAAATTAAGTAAAACTGTAACACTTTTATACAGAGTTTTAACAACTGTTTGTTAAGACTACCCAAAGAATTCCACAAGATATATTCTTAACAACTGGTTGTTACATGTAGAAATGCAAAGGAAGACAAACAGAATAAAGTCTTAACAACTGCTTGTTAAGAATACCAAAAGAATTTCACAAGGTATATTCTTAACAACTGGTTGTTAGGAATGGAAAGGAAGTCAAACGGAATAATGTCTTAACAACTGCTTGTTAAGAATACCAAAAGAATTTCACAAGATATATTCTTAACAACTGGTTGTTAGAAATGCAAAGGAAGTCAAACGAAATAAAGTCTTAACAACTGCTTGTTAAGAATACTTAAAGAATTTCACAAGATATATTCTTAACAACTGGTTGTTAGAAATGCAAAGGAAGACAAACAGAATAAAGTCTTAACAACTGCTTGTTAAGAATACCAAAAGAATTTCACAAGGTATATTCTTAACAACTGGTTGTTAGAAATGGAAAGGAAGTCAAACGGAATAAAGTCTTAACAACTGCTTGTTAAGAATACCAAAAGAATTTCACAAGATATATTCATAACAACTGGTTGTTAGAAATGCAAAGGAAGACAAACAGAAAAAAGTCTTAACAACTGCTTGTTAAGAATACCAAAAGAATTTCACAAGGTATATTCTTAACAACTGGTTGTTAGAAATGGAAAGGAAGACAAACAGAAAAAAGTCTTAACAACTGCTTGTTAAGAATACCAAAAGAATTTCACAAGGTATATTCTTAACAACTGGTTGTTAGAAATGCAAAGGAAGTCAAACGAAATAAAGTCTTAACAACTGCTTGTTAAGAATACTTAAAGAATTTCACAAGATATATTCTTAACAACTGGTTGTTAGAAATGCAAAGGAAGACAAACAGAATAAAGTCTTAACAACTGCTTGTTAAGAATACCAAAAGAATTTCACAAGGTATATTCTTAACAACTGGTTGTTAGAAATGGAAAGGAAGTCAAACAGAATAAAGTCTTAACAACTGCTTGTTAAGAATACCAAAAGAATTTCACAAGATATATTCATAACAACTGGTTGTTAGAAATGCAAAGGAAGACAAACAGAAAAAAGTCTTAACAACTGCTTGTTAAGAATACCAAAAGAATTTCACAAGGTATATTCTTAACAACTGGTTGTTAGAAATGGAAAGGAAGACAAACAGAAAAAAGTCTTAACAACTGCTTGTTAAGAATACCAAAAGAATTTCACAAGGTATATTCTTAACAACTGGTTGTTAGAAATGCAAAGGAAGACAAACAGAATTAAGTCTTTACAACTGCTTGTTAAGGATGCTAGAAGTAGGTTCATGGAATCCTTTTAAAATTTGTTAGAGACCAGGACAAAAATTGACAATGAATGAAAATGAATGAAGAATAGCACATACAAGTTTAAAGAAATATTCTTAACAACTAGTTGTTAGAGGAATAAGGTTAGGCAACTCAGGAAACATAAGAAAAATGTCTTAACTTTAAAAAGAAAAGATTCCTGATTCCTCAATAAGTCTAAACCCTAACAACTGCTTGTTTAGAATCTAAGATAGCTTCACGAAAAGTCTTAACCCTAACAACTGCTTGTTAAATATAGCTTCATGAAGAAGTCTTAACAAACAGTTGTTAGAATACAAAGGGAAGTCAATTCAGAAAACTGAAAGACAAATGTCTTAACAACTGTTTGTTAAGAATTTCACAATTAAGTTGATATGTTTAATCAGTTATTTGCAAAGAAAATAAGTCTAAAAACAACTGATTTCTAAGAATAGAATATAAGGGTAATTATTCTTTACAATTGATTGTTAAAGAGCCAAGGGAAAACAATTTAGAAAAGAAATTAGAAACAAGTCTTGACAAATGCTTGTCAAGAAAATCGTTTTTGGAATATCGATTAACTGTTTCTAATTCAATTTAAAAACAATACAATCTCTAAAAAATATGGCTAAAATATGGCTAATATAGAAAAAAAAATAAAGATAAAAATAAACATATTCATATCTAAAATAACCATTTGTTATGGGTATCATTAACATTAGGGGAAAAGAATCTTTAAAAACTTTTTGTTCAGAATATCAGAAATTAGTTCACGATATCCTCTTAATTTATTGGTCTAGAAAACCAAGATAAAAATTGTAAATTAATTACAGTTTATAGCAAGTGTCTGTTGAAAACATGATAAACAAATTAAAGATGTATTCTAAACAACTCATAGGAGAAACTAGGTAAAGATCAGGAAACATAAGAGTAGCTGTATACAAGTCCTAACAACTTCATATTTGCTTCTTATTACGAATATCAAAGGCCACTTTATAAAAAAAAAAGGAAGAAAAAAACCCCCAAGTTTTTCACAAGTATTTGTTAAGTTAAATATACAGCTTAACAAATCATTGTTTTAATTTTTAATGTACATATCTTACCAAATAATTCTGTCAATAAAAGTTTCTGTCTGTGTATCAGATTCATATTTTATGGTCAGGGATGGAACAATTTTTAAAGATAGATTCAATAGTAAAATAAGCCTTTTCTTGCTTCTAGGTATGCTTTGATGAATAAGGGTCTATTCGAATAATTTTGTATTAAATTATATTTTTATAGACTGTTTTAATCATTGCAATCTTTCTCTTCTTTAGATGAATTAAAATGAATAAAAAACACCGGAAAATTATTATAAAATTCAAGTAATTCGATTACTTCACTAAAACAACAAAACACATTCTTGTGTAATTTATGCTTCACAATTCTTCTTAAAAGACTTCTTTCAGGAGTGCAACACAAATGTTCGAATTACCTATTATCAATTATGAATTAATTAAAAAAGTGAAGAGTAGAATACTTCTGGATGACTTTTGATTGCATACAGTGCTTTCCAAATGATCGAAGTAATATACTGGTATCCTATGAAATATACTTTAAACTTCTAATTACAGTTTATTTAATATTTTTAGTTAGTTTTGTGACATTAAAAGGGAACATATTGTTTTTAAACTTGGTGTTGACAGAACTTTGAAATTTGGGGTT
Source organism: Saccostrea echinata (assembly GCF_033153115.1). NCBI lineage: Eukaryota > Metazoa > Mollusca > Bivalvia > Ostreida > Ostreidae > Saccostrea > Saccostrea echinata. The sequence continues at coordinate 2,070,056 of NW_026889799.1, read as the reverse complement.
TTTATTTTAAATTTTACTATTGTTAGGAGTGTAACAAAACAATTTTATATTCATCAATGATCTTTATCTCTCTTCTTCAAAAAGTAATTGCAGAAAATGTTCGAGTATTTGTAGTTAAAATTGTTTTATCTATCAACAAATGAAAGATAGTTTTTGATATTTAAGGGCTAATTCACTGAAAAAAAAAAACAAACTTAAAACCATAGCTTAGATATATATATATATATATATATATATATATATATATATATATATATATATATATATATATATATATATATATATATTAAAAGCAAATAATCATTTTTGAACTCAAGAAATTATAAAGAACTAATCATTTATAAAAAATATCAAAACAACGTATCCATTTATAAACTTTAATTTGAAATTGTAACTGACCTGTGTTATAAGATTTTAAACAAAATTTAAATATGAGGGGAAAAAATATCAGATATCAGGAGTACCAAAAAAGGTATAAATGTACATGTATAGGAATCACTGCGAAGTATTTTCTAAAAGAAAACTTGAATACTAAAGTCGTTTACTAAAGACAGGATGTTAATTAAAGAAATCATATGTGTATGATAATTCTTTCATATTAAAACTTTTCAAATGATAAGGAAACAATAGATGTACTGTAGATTCCTAAATATACGCGAGGAATAAATTATCGCGTAATTACGCGAGAAGCACCACTCGCGAAATAAATTTACTCGCTTTTATTTTTATGGTGCTTTAATGTATGTAAAATCTCTAGATAAAACGCCCATTCGCGAATTATTGATCTCGCGATTTGACGCCCTTGGGTCATTTCGCGATATTAAGTACTCGCGTAAAATAAGGAATCTACAGTAAATTAAAAATCAAAAAATTAAATTTTTGCACACATACAGAGACAAAAATCAAGGTTTAAAGAATAAGAAAACGAAAACTATAATTATGGTACAATGACCTTTTACATAAATTTCAATTATCTGGTAATTTTTTAAAAAATATTTTTTTGGAAACAGTGCATCAAACAATCGATATTTTTTCTTGAGTGAATTTTTTATCATCGACGGAATGTTTTTATTGTTTGTTAATTTGAACACATATACCAAGCAAGGTCTAACGTTGACATTGATTACTTCTCCAGTGCCCTGAAAGGAATTCTTTTTTCTTCTGAATATTGCTAGTTCCATTTTCTTCTCCAGAGAGGTTGCGGATTTTGCGAACAGAAAGCTTTGTGGTAGATATCTTTGATAGGACCATGCCTTCTTTGTCATATTTTCGCCAATTTTCTCCAAGTTGTTTTGTGAAAACCTGTAAATAGTGTGAAATATAAAATGTTTCAATTAAACTGAACTGCTTTTTTCACTATATGTGGCATTTAAATTTTTGTTAAAATGAAATGTCTGATGGAATAAATATAAATGAATGATTTCATTTTTTCTTGTTAAAAAATAAACTCGAAAAAAAAGTAAAACCATTTGTCTGCATATAAAAATTTGTAATTATTGGATGCAAATCAATAAACTCAAGTCCATTATCCGGCACATAGGAAATCGTCTAAGATCACTACCCATTCATCTACATTGCTTCTGTTCTCTCTCATACTTTTGATAACTCTTCAGGCAAGCAAATAATGCTGACGTAAAGCATGTATCATTTGCTTTTATTTTTTCAGCCCCAGTAGTAGGCTGCCTTGTTGGTCTAGTCTTTAATACAATGAAAATTAAAAAAAAAAGCTTTCAGCTTTTGAAATAGGCATGTGGTTTGTTGTCGTCTTTAAATTTGTGGTATTTCAAAGCAAAAAAGGAGGGATGAGGGCATTTCATCAATAGAAAAAACTGACCCATCAAATTGAAAAACAATTGGCAAAAATCCTATTCTATCAAGATGGAGGGGGGGGGGGGGTCATTCACATTTTCAGGAAAAGATTTAGAACAAAATCATGAGGGATTTCGTCATTGCTAAACAAAAAGAAAAGGGGGATACCAGTCTATGAATGAAAACTTTATGTGACAAAGGCAAGAACTTTATTCTCATAAAACTAGTTACAGATGGAGAGAACAATAATTTAGACAAAAATATAGATGACAATGCACATTGCGTGGAAAAAATTAACCAGAACAGCGAACTCTCGAGATATTTTTTTGTATAAAATTACAGACCCTTATCAACTGTTTCTTTCTGCGATTTTAAACAGATTCGGATTCACAGTATAATAATAAGATAAATATAATGACCTTGCTTGTTTTAATATTGCATCAGTACAATTTAATAAATAATGAAACTCATCACCATTTTCATTACAATTACATAGGTTTCAGAGTCTTAATTCTCTAGGAACACCGTGCCATCCACTTGTTTAAATAGGGAACCTAGTGTTATTAATTCTAAATTTCCAAAAAAAATATCTCAGTAATTTCAATGGTAAAATGTCAAAATATTTCTCAAAGGATAATGTACTTTTAAAAAACCTGTAAGTAAGTGTTTTTGGTGTTGGGCATTTCACTAGACCATGATTGTTTAAATTGATCTATAAGAGTATGATATAATCTATTTTTTATCCATTTGACATTTATCATATATATTTCCACATATATGATAAACCACATTCATTTAAGATTTGTTGTACAAATTTATTCGATGGTGTTTCGTTTATATTATTTGACAATGGATATCTTCCCAATTCACCGTATACCATTCAATTAGGAGTAGATTACTTCCACAATTTAGACATGTTTACAAGATTTAAGATGTAGTTTTTCAATTAAAAAAGAAAACCCCTATATTTTACAAAACGTATTGCAAAATTGTTTTAAAAGTTTTATCGAAGAGGTCAAGCTTGCATTTTATAGATAAATCTCGTCCTTCACATTTACTAATTACTCTTATGTTCTAATTCGACCAGTCTCAACCGAACATAAATTATTTATATCCTCATTCAAAAATCAAAACAAAACACCAATATTATGGGTAGCAGCTCCAAGACCTGCGCATTTAATTAGACGACATTGCTCAACATTAATAAAGTGCTTTCATAACATTTACAAAAATTAATATTACAACAACAGAAAACTTAAGATTACTGGAGGGAGGGAGGGGGGGGGGGTAGTGACTGAAAAGCACGCAGTCTTGAGCTCGAATGACAAATCACAAAGAACGCTTTACCTTTATCATTACAAGACTGGTCATACAGGTATTCCTACTCACTCAGGTAAAAATAGAAAAACGTGTTCGAAAAGAAATAGTACGATATCTAATTTTAGATTTTTTCAACCTGTAATAAATATATCAGACTTTGCTCTTCTTGTTTTATCATACTACTCTTTTATATTCATATTGAATGACACAATTTTACAAAATATAACATCAAGATATCTGTATTGACTAACGACTTCCAATTATGGTACTTCATTATATCAAAAAACAATACTGTGATTCACTTTACCTCTACCAAAAATAATTTTATTTTTGTTAATATTCACCTTTAAATGCCTTTTTAACAATATTTAGAAAAAATTCTAGAATTCTAACTGATGCTGAAAATCATATTGGTCTAACAAGATATACAGTTTCATCAATAAGCTAGTATTCTATTCCATTTTATCTGACAATGTTGTTAAACCATAGACATCATTTACAACAAGAAATTCTTCTAAATCATTGAGATACAATGAAAACAGAATATGTGACAAGCTATCACTCTGTCTTACCCCATTAGTACAAGGGAAAAAATTTGAACTCTATTCATTACAAAATTCTTCAGACGTGATATTTTTGTACATATTTTAAGTATTCTAAAACACTTTCCATCTATATTACAAAATTTTCTTCCATAAACCTATATGCCAGAAAGAATCCAAAGCTTTTTTAAAGTCAATAAATGCACAATATAATTTCTTCAATGATTTGTAAATTTCTGTTTTAGAATACAAATATAAATTATCCTGAGTGAAAAAATATTTGCAGAAGCTTGACTTTCCAATAAAAGAGAAATGTTTCTGTAGTAGTAGCAGCAGCAGCAGCAGTAGTAGAAGTAGTAGTAGTAGTAGTTTATTTATTTTAGTGACATGTGTTACATGTAGTTCTTTAGAAGTAGATATTTTCCTTTTCATTTTTATTTATTGCAGTTCTTCAGAAGTAGATATTTTCCTATATATTTCTATATGACTTTGATCCTCCATTGTGGCCCAGCCCTGACCCCGGGGGTCTAGATTTGAACAAAATAGAATCTACACTACCTGAGGATGCTTCCACATAAATATGATCAATCAGGGCTTTGCTGTTCCTGAGAATTTTTTTTTTTTTTTTTTTTTTACATTTTTCCTATATATTTCTATGTAAAACTTTGATACTCCATAGTGGCCCCACCTTATCCCCGGGGGTCATGATTTGAATAAATTTGAATCTACACTACCTGAGGATGCTTCCATATAAGTATAACCAATCAGAACTTTGCTGTTCCCGAGAAGAAGATTTTTAAAGATTTTTTCTATATATTTCTATGTAAGACTTTGATCCTCCATTGTGGCCCCGCCCTACCCCCGGGGGTCATGATTTGAACAAACTTGAATCTACACTACCTGAGGATGCTTCCTTATAAATATTACTTAACATGGCTTTGTTGTTCTTGAGAAAAAGTTTTTTAAAAGTTTTTTTCCCTTTACATTTTTATGTAAAACTATATTCCTTCATTGTGGCCCCGGCCTACCCCCGGGGGTCATGATTTGAACAAACTTGAATCTACACTACCTAGGATGCTTCCATATAAATATAACTCATCATGGCTTTGCTTTTCTTTAGAAGAAGATTTTTAAAGGTTTTTCCTATATATTTCTATGTAAAACTTTGACCCTCCATTGTGGCCCCGCCCTACCCCCAGGGGTATTGATTTGAACAAACTTGAATCTACACTACCTGAGGATGCTTCCTTATAAATATAACTTATCATGGCTTTGCTCTTCTTCAGAAGAAGATTTTTAAAGGTTTTTCCTATATTTCTATGTAAAAATTTGATCCTCCATTGTGGCCCAGCCCTAACCCCGCGGGTCATGATTTGTACAAAACAGAATCTACACTACCTGAGGATGCTTCCACATAAATATGATCAATTAGGGATTTGCTGTTTCTGAGAAAAAGATTTTTTTTTTAATTTTTCCTACATATTTCTATGTAAAACTTTGATACTCCATAGTGGCCCAACCCTACCCCCGGGGGTCATGATTTGAATAAATTTGAATCTACACTACCTGAGGATACCTCCATATAAGAATGACCAATCAGGGCTTTGCTGCTCCTGAAAAGAAGATTTTTAAAGATTTTTTCCGACATATTTCTATGTAAAATTTTGATCCTCCATTGTGGCCCCGGCCTACCCCCGGGGGTCATGATTTGAACAAACTTGAATCTAGTAGATTCAAGTTTGTTCATCTTGAATCTTGGGTAGAAGGTGTGTCGCGCACTGAAAGTAGGTGGCTCTGACCTTTAATTAAGATGCTATGGCCAAATATGGAAAAATTCTGTCCGGCTCATAACTAAAAAAACTATTGGACTTCGAAGCATCAAACTTGGCCAATTTATGCATCTTGTTAGAAGGTGTGTCGCGACCTATTTCAAGGTCACTGTGACCTTTAATTTAAGTGAAATTAAAATGAATTTGCTGAAAAGTAATTAAAACTTTTTTGATATTGAATAATAAATTAATTTGATATTGTATAATAAACTAATTTGATAAAGTATAATATAATTAAAACTAATTATACTTGGGGAGATATTGGAATGAATTGCAAGTATTTAAAAAAAAATGTTTTAATTATGGTAGATAGTCCCTACAAATCTAAGAGTAATGCAGAAACCTTATTAAAAATGTTGCATCAAGATTACACAAGTTTTTTTTTTTCTTTTTATAAATCTTTGTAACAAATTAAAAGAAAATCTTTGTTCTCAAATTTAATTTCAGAATGACATAAATATGCATTTTTATTGCACTACAAAGCAGATAGAATGTATAGATCCATTCATCCGTTGGGAGTAATGAGTGGACATGCATCCAGTTAAAGATTAATTAATGAGTTCAGTGTAGGGAGGTTAGCTGTCTCAATCATTTCTTTTAGAGGATCTCTGATCAAGCATCTCTTATCTGTATCCTTTGGGAATTAGAAGAACTGCTTGTCAGTTTATAGCATATGTCATTTGATGGCCAGCCATTTATTTTTAATATTAATTTGATATAGATTAAGTTGTTAAGACTAAATTGATATTGTTTTATATGATATTTTTACTTAATTTTTTTTAAAATATCAACTAATTCAAAGCATCGGGGGGGGGGGGGGGGCTGCAGATGGGCATTTGTCAAGCTCTAACACAACCAGTTGAGGATCTATAATGTAATATTTGTTATAATTAATGCCTACACCACAGGAGATGTATAAACAAATATTATAAGAAATGGAAAAATCATTGAAATCCTTGTATCAAGGTTGACATGATTTTCTTGCACTCTAAACTGTTTATAACTAATGAACAATATTTGACGGCTGTATCATGCTGTGGCGGGGCACTTTATTTTAAGTATCCGAGGTCAAATTCCATGTTTACCCCATCACACTTTTCTGCCTAAATCTGTCCAGCATTATGCACAAATGTAATAAATTTGTTTGGTTAATGTAAAAAATCAATTAATGGTTTATTTTACAATATATTTGATAGAAAAAATATCAAAGAATATGAATTTTACCACTCAAATGATGTATATTTTTTACAGGGTATTACAGAAGAGGAATAGATTATTACACTGTGGCAGTTGTTGAATACTTGAGGAGTAATAGAGAAGAACAAGTAAATTAACCTACTGCAAGACTTTTTTAGGAAAACTCGATGAACAATTTATCATGTCTAATATTAATATGAATTTATTAATACTAAACTAAAAAGACACACGGAAAATTGCCACAATTTCTTTAAATTTATCTGAATTGTCTTCCCTTAGCTCTCTAACAACCACTTGTTAAAAATATTTACTTTTTATATTATATTTTAAGCAATCAGCATTTAAGACTTGCAAATAAATCTTTTTTCAGACTTATTTTCTTAGCAAGTAACTGTTATCACATGTTATTAAACATATAAAGAGCTAGAGCCACGAACCATCAAAATGTGCCTTAAATTTTAGACAAAATTTAAGTTTGAAATCACTAAGCCTGTCATATGTTATATTGTAGTGCACAATGTCATGCTATCCTACATACAATTTTTTGCCACACAGACCAACGTCTTTAGCACATGCGCAGCATCAAATATACATTTATGAAGTTAAAAACTGCTATAAAACGTCGATTTTACGGTAGTTATTTCAAAATTTGAATGTGGCCACACTCAAGTACCGATTCCAAACTTTGCAGAGAGAAAAATATTACATATATGCATTTTTAAGCCAAATATCTTAGAGGTACTCGAGTGTGGCCAATATGAATTTTAGATTTTTTGAACGATGAGCTATCAGAAAATGAAGCAAGGCCCTCCATTTTAACAGAAGGTATGAGTTCATTATATACGTAAATAGCTTAAATTAGTTATTAGTATATGAGATTTATTCTTGATAACTGCATAATCCCTAATTTGTCAATTATTTTGTCTTAAACTCACATTTAACATGTGTTGTTTCATATAAAATTTAAAATTACGTTCTTTTCATTCATGCTTACGTACATCAATGATGACGTCATAATTTGACGTTTTTGACGTCGACTGCATCTCATAGATAATTTGAAGAAGATTGCCAAAATAATTTCAAAATAGATAATTGAAAAGTGTCGAAATCCAGTTTCCGATTTTTTGCCAGTACTACATGTTGAACGTATTTTTTTTTTCAGATTTATTATATTAATAAAAATACAAATGCCTATTTCAAAGGTTATTATCTAAAATACATACAATACGCAAAAATTATGCGCGTTTTAGATATACATGAAGCGGAAATAGTTTGACTTGTTCACACACTGATATTTTATATGAAGAAATTATACTGTATTTATGCATTTAACATCGGTTGATTGTGTTCTCGATCCAATTATCAATAATTTTATTTAGCTAACAGCTTACATATCATATACCCGTTTTAAAAAATAAAACGACTTAGAATTTTTTGACGAACACAAAAAGGGAAAAAAAAATTCCAATGCGCGGAAAGGGGGGGGGGATGTTTTGACAAAAAAAATTCCCTGAAAGGGGCTGCGGGTGTAAGACACTTCTCTTGAACAAGCCGCTAAATAAACTCTTCTTACCGGGTTCCCTGTTTCTTGTGTGCATGTGTGGAGGAGTGTTTTCAAGGACATCTATCGGTCATTTTATTATATAGACCTAATAACTCTGAAATTGAATAACTCCGGAACACCCCCTCCTCTCCCCTATAGATCCGCGCATACGTATATGCATCATTTTATATCTAAAGAAAAGTGTCCGACCCAATGTCAAATGTGTCCGAAATTCTATTACATCTGAATGCATTTTGAGGTACAATACCGAGGTGACCCAAATAAACACATAGGATATATAAGATAGTAATGCCTTTCCAATACATATTTTGGACCCTCATTTACTATTAGATCTAGATGGTTTGCCTACATGTACCGGCTTTCTAAATCACATCTAGGGTGATCAGACATAGCATGGATCGGACAGCTTTAACAAATTAGATCATTAGGGTAAAAAATTAGATTCAAAGTATTATTAGTTTAGAAGGGAATTCCTGCGGAAATGATGTAAAAATGTTACCTAAGGGGGTGACAATTAAACAGAAAGAATAAAGCTTTTGAAATATGTACAGTCCAGGACATACTTTATTTGTCAATCTATATTATATACTACCTATTTTTATCCCATGTTTACCCCTTTATCCCGTGGATATGACTCATTGAATAAATTTTTCATAATCCACAGTTGTGACGTCACAATGGTTTTTGCGTTAGCGCGATGAAGTAAAATAAAGTGGAGTCCTATATAAAACAGTGTAAAACATTGGTTGTGAAGTATTAAACATGGGATAAAAAGAATCTCCCATGATTTGTAGTTGGATATGACTTTTATCCAACTCGTTGTGTGTTTTTATCCCCTCGCCAAGGCTCGGGGATAAAAAAAACACACAACTCGTTGGATAAAAATCATATCCAACTACAAATCATGGGAGATCCTATATTAATACTACAATAAACGTGAAATTGGGACAATTGTTTTGTTAGAAAAGGCCCTTCACTAAAGACTGGTAGTTTAGCTGGTTTAGCTTCAATTATTAAAATAAAATGTGGCAAGGTGGTAATTTTGACGGAATCGAGGAGTAGGAGGAGAAGAGCAGCGATGAAAAAGTTTATTTAATCTAATAAAAAAGTAGAGGAAGGTCTCCAAACTTAATTTGACCCTGCCCCTTTCCCGGGTACTACTCTTCTGAATGTGCATCTTTTCTTTGTGCGATTTTAAATGATGATATTTTTACAAACACATGAAACACATATTTGAGACAAGAAACAATCATTTACTGATGTAAATACTTGAACTGTTCAACAATATAACAAAGAATAAACATACGCACTGTTTCTTATGCAGTACATTCTCATGTATGCGTTTCGAAATTAAAATGCATGTCTTACGCTGTTCCGCTACGATAGCCCCCCCCCCCCCCCCGAACAAAAAAAAAAAACACAAATGGAAGCGATAGTACATAAAAAATAAAAAAAATAAACATGATTCTGCTTTTAGGGCAAGATACATTCTGATAGGGAAAAAAAACTAAATTCAAATACGTGTATTTAGGGGAGGGGGTCAAGAATTTTTTGTTGTCTAACATCGATAATTATTGTACATGAAACTTTATGTAAATGTTTATATGAATCAGCAATTATAAGACATACCATTTATTTACAGTTTATAAATAATAGTACGTTATAATTAAATTTCATTCAACATTCATCATATTTACTTTTGAAAGGGAGGTCATGTTGAAAACTATGTGAATTGGGTTTTATGTTAGAAACACAGGCACTTGTTTCGGTAATAATTTTTTGACCTACAGTAAAATATAATCGCACTTGTTTCGGTAATAACTTGTTTTGGTATGTGTTAATCCCGGGCAGAGATTTTGATTGGCTAAAAATCTGCTTCTAAAATTACATAGGATAAACATCGTAATGTTTTCAGGGAAAATCAGACTGAAACAATTTTTTTTTATTCACTGCAATATTTAAACACTGGAATTGAATTATTAAACCCACTCATTTTTTAATTTTGTTCTCTGTCCGGGATTAGCACATACCATTTCATGGGTTAAATCGACTTTTCCACTCGGCGAGCAGAGATTTGACGCTGTTTACGGAGATAAAAGAAAATAAAGACAAGTATGTTATATATGGTTGTGTAGATAAATTATCGTAGAAGACATAGGTACAAACAGTTTGCCAGTGCGTTTCCTCTGAAAGTGTAAATGAGTGCGATTCTGGGGGAGGGGGGTACTCCATGTAATTCGGAGTTGGATACCTTGGGTTATTATCATACTATGGGTCAAAAATTTATTACCGAAACAAGTGCCTGTGTTGTTATTACTATGGGTCAAAAATTTATTACCGAAACAAGTGCCTGTGATTAGAAATTAAACTTTTGATCTCGTCACATATTTTGAATAACATAAAAAAATATCGATATTATAATATCTAGCGGATTATAATATAATATTACTCTAGAAAACTCATATTTAGAGATAGAAAGTTTTTGTTCAGTTCATGTATTTTAAATAAAATTAATCTATCAGTTACAAAAACCCTTTTTCAGTTTATGTTGAAAACTAAACGAAAATCGGCGAGACATTCAATTGTTTTAATTCATTTCATTGTAAAAACGCACATATGATTTGGAAATAAGTCCTTCGCACTCACAAAGTACTCTTCTCTGATAATTCAATTTTGATTTAATTGGAATAAGATCTTTAATACCCTCACATGCTCGCTACGAAAAGGGTTTGACAATTACCATACTGGACATCACTTTCTATTGAAAATATGTATTTGCCTTTATATTTCTATCCAGTTCAGATGAAGCTTTCCAGAATTTATTTTTGATATCAGAAAATAATGTAGAATATAGCATTTATAAGTTATACGTCTATAGTATAAGATACTTTAATACTAATCAAAAGGACTATAGCAGTACTCATGTGTACAAAAATAGCAGATACTGTAGAACGCTCCTTCGTCAAATGATTCCCAGTCTCGGGGACACAGATTATTCTTCCATGTACTATAGGATATAATGCAATCGGTTTACACTCGCGCGAAGTTATCGCATAAACTGCAATATGAAGTCAACACCTTTCTTTGTTTTTTTTTTTAAATATATTGGTAAAATGATCATGATGCTGATTAGATACTTCTCTATTCCAATTTTAAGTTTTTAAATGTGTTCATATAATTGCAATCATGGATTTTTTACGACGTTACGATGTAACATAATGACGTTACGTTACAAATAATGACGTTCCTCACGCAAATTTCAATGAAAACAATACCATAATGTAAAATCTCTTCTTGAAAAAGTATAATAGATATCTAAAAAAGAAAAACAGTAATGAAAAGCTAAAAGTCTCTACTATCTATATTGAAATCCTCATTCATTTTTGAGTTAAGGCACATTTTGATGGTTCGTGGCTCTAGCTCTTTAATAATGAATTTCTTATCAAACTGTTGTTAAAAATTTGTTTTCCTTTAAAGTTTTCTGAATTAACTTACCTTGTTATTCTAACAACTAGTTGCTAAGACATTTTCAGGAAGCTCTCTAAGATATTCTTAACAAGCAATTGTTAAGGTTAAGACTTTCTTGAAGCTATTTAATATTTTCTTAACAAGCAGTTGTTAGGGTTTAGACTTATTCAGGAATCTACGATATTCTTAACAACCAGTTATTAGAGTTTTAAAAGAATTGCATTAATTGAAACATAGCTTTCTTAACAAGCAGTTGTTAAGAAAATATCTTGAACACACTCCTAATCTTTTTATTAAAAAGTTAAGACATTTTTACCAATGTTTCCTGAGTTGTCTAGCCTTGGTCCTCTAACAACTAGTTGTTAAGAAAAGAATATCTCATTAAACTTGTATGTGCTATATTTGCTTAATAATCTTAATTGATTGTCAATTGTCAATTTTTATCCCGGTTTTCTAGCAAATTTTAAAAGGATTCCATGGACCTACTTCTAGCATCCTTAACAAGCAGTTGTTAAGACTTTATGCCGTTTGACTTCCTTTCCATTTCTAACAACCAGTTTTTAAGAATATATCTTGTGAAAATCTTTTGGTATTCTTAACAAGCAGTTGCTAAGACTTTATTCTGTTTGACTTCCTTTGCATTCCTAACAACCAGTTGTTAAGAATATATCTTGTGGAATTCTTTGGGTAGTCTTAACAAACAGTTGTTAAAACTCTGTATAAAAGTGTAACAGTTTTACTTAATTTTATTTAACAAGCAATTACTTAAGAATTCCTTCAGCTTATTTTTCGTGTTCTTAACAAACAGTTGTTAAGACATGCCAGATGTATAATGGTTTCTTTAACAAGCATTTGGTAAGAATTGGAAAATAAAGTGTTTGAAGTATGCATAGATTTCAGTTGTCTTTTTTGTACTTAACAACCAAACAGAGCTTTTGATCAAATGGAATTGATCAAATTAAAATGGAAGGTGTTTCAGTGAGAAATTATTGAAACTGGTGCAAGTTATATGTTAAATATTTCTTTACTAACCGGCATTATATAATTCATCAGCTGATTCTGAAATATCAAACACAAATTAATGACGTAAATAGTAAATATGCGATTTTTACAAACAAGCAGATGCATACCCGCTAGAAATATGTCAACTTTATATTCACTACATCTAAGAGAATTTGAAAATTGTGATTCAAGATTAAAAAGTTACAGATGACGAAATGTGGATACACATATATACATTTCAATTTAAACCTGATACTGCAACAAAATAACAAAGTAAATGGATTGCAGACAATCATAAAAGAGACAACAGAATCCTCCTCCAGTTTTATATACCCCCCCCCTTTTCCCGGGTTGTGCTCTTATTATCATGAATTATTTTTGTATTTTTCATTTACAATATGATTCTTTACATTTTTGTTGATTTGGATGCAGAATGTAACGCTATACTGTACTCTCGCTTAATTGATCAGGTCTAGGGAACGTTTTCTACCAAATTATTAAATATTGAAGATTGGAAAATGTTTCAATAAAATTCAAATCGGCATTGAAAATTTGAAATTTTGGATGTTTTTGAAGTAAAATTATTTGAAGGCATTCTCTGAAATGACATTTACTCTAAGAAGCTCTGGCACATGCACACAGTTACAGAATTGTTTAAAACTATCCATGATAAAAGTATTTGACATGTCCATAGGAGGCTATTTCAGGTTTTTTTTTCGGGGGGGGGGGGGTGTACAATCAAACATTTTCAACTTGGGTGGGCACTACAAAAAAGGAGGTCACAAGGACGTAATTATTGAAGGGGTACATCCATAAAGTAGCTTTCTTTTCTACAATATACTATATATCGGCAAAATTAATAGGGGACCATGCAAGTTTGATACAAAAAAGCATAAATCAGGAAAAAAATGGGTTATTATGTGACATGGATACCATCATAATATCATATCGCACCATTAAGTTTGAAAAGAAGCATTATTGAACATGTTCAAAGTTCCGGTCCATTACTAACATTTGCAACACGGTAGGAAAATGACATTAACTGCTGTTTCCAAGAGTCAAAGACGTCTTATCCGGATAATAAAAATAGCTGGGAATACAACCGTGCTACACTTACATGCGTTACCATGGAAATAAAGTATTGATAAGCAATTATTTAAAAAAAACGAAAAATAACATTTTAAAAGTTGAAATGTTACAAAAAAAATTATAAAAAGAGTAGGAAAAAAAACTTGCTAGTAAAATACTTTAATAGTATTTTATGAAAGAGACGTGAATGTTCATTGGTTGGCATTGTATTAAAATAAAACATCAATAAAATTTCTAATTAATTCTCCGTATGTCTACATCTACATGTATATCTTACTTTAACGAAGCATACTTGTCCTTGAAGTTTGACCTATTTTCCAAAACTTTAACCTTGGAAGTACTGAAGAGAATGCAACTTTAAGTGCAGTGGGTGTTCTAAATTTCTTCATTTCACTAAATTCAAAATCTATTCTCCTTTTTAAAAATTTGTGCATGCAGTTAAGCAAGGAAAAGATGACCTTGGAAAGCCCCCCCCCCCCCCCATTCCCTAGAGAACACATACTCCCTCTAGATAAGACAGTTCCCTGGTAAAATTGTCAAAAGAGTCGTTTATATATTATATATACAGGTATGAAGGAAAGAGACTTGTTTTAATCCTTCCCCGGAAATTTTCAGAGTTTTCAAATTTGTTTGTTGTTTAACATCCCTCTAGAGAATTTTTCACCCATGGAGACGCCACCACTTGCCGGTGGAGGGCTGCAAATTTAGACCTATACTCGGCACTCAGGGCCATTGTGCATTGAGGGATCTTTTTCGTGCCAGCGCCTACTACGACACGGGACCTCGGTTTATACGGTCTCAACCGAAGGACCAGTCCCCACGTCCCGCAGTGGGATTCGATCCCGCGACGTAAGGATCAGCTCCTTACACCGTGACTCTGTAGCAAACGCTCTAACCACTGTGCCACGCGGGCGACTTTTTCAAAGTAAGGAAAAGATGATTTTAGAAAGCCTCCACTCCCTCCCCTAAAGAACACGGACTTCTTCTAGATTACACGGATGCCTGGTAAAATGGTTAGGAGAGTCAATTTTATATTAATGCAGCAAATACACGAGAATTGTGTTGAATTTTATTAATTTACTGGAGTTGATCTTCACTCTCAATGTAAGTACACGACAGAGACGGATGCCAAAACTGTTCGTGTCGAAGTAATTGTGCATGAATCTGAGGGTGGATGATACCTAGATTGGGGCATTATATATATATAGAAAAATAGTTTTTGTTGCTGTTGTGTGTTTCGTTAACTTTGTTTCTTTAAAAAAATCTAGACAAAATCTCTTCATGTATTGAATAGAGTATCAAGGACTCTATAAACAATGCGCACTAAACTAAATCCGTGCTATATTTATCCGTGATCAGCCCTAGGATCTGCTATAAAATACATGTAAAGTCATTCTCAGTTTTTGATTTCTGACATCCCAGACCAGAAAAAAAGGCCGAAAATTAGTGATCCAACATTTTTTTTTTGTTCGGTAGAAACGTTTTCGATTTATCAATTCTCTCTACATATGTTGAAAAATCAGTCAAATTAGTTATATTTAACATTTACTACTTACATTAAGTTTTGTAAAGAAATATATATCTTTCTATAAATGAAAGTAAAATTGTGAAACCAGCTCCGCTGAATAAGATATCGTGTTTACGATTATAAAGTGTTCGTTTTATTTTTTGGACTGTGTGTTTTGTTTTTGTTTGTTTGATTTGTTTTGTTTACTTTTTAATAAATTTTGACATTCGTCTACTTCTCACAGGCATCTATAAATCATTTGGTGGCAATAATATACCACTGCTGTAGGTTTTTTTTTTCAACTTAAACCCGTGATGGAACGATGAATCTTTCAGGATTCAAATCATTTTGCTGAAGCTCAGGAACATTTTTATTTCGTTGAATTGAATGAAACAATGCGCAAGAAATATGATCTTGCATTTGCCCAACTTCTTATATCTTCGTTACAATGCGATGACAGCAGAAGATATGTATGTAATAGACAATAGCAATTTCAGTTGGGGGGGGGGCTCAAAGAAACATTTTCAGTTGGGAGGGGGAACTACCAAACAAACATTCCTTGACAAGCAAGAGAGAGAGAGAGAGAGAGAGAGAGAGAGAGAGAGGTCATCAGACATAATTATTGAGGGCACATCCATAAAAAAGCTTTGTTTTTCTGTAGTATACTATATATCGGCAAAAGCATTGGGGGGGGGGGGGGGGGCATCCCCCCGGTTCACACTCCGGTTCCTAAAGACATGTAATAACGGAAACAAGTGACAATTGTCCACACCATTCCTCCTCATTTCTTAACGCGGAGTTCGAAAGTAAATCCATACAACAATCAGTTGAATGAAAAACGTATTAAAAAGGAGAAAAGGTCATACTGTTATTAGAGATTATTAAAAAAAACTTGAGGACGTACAACACAGTGGGAGAGAAAACTCTTGCGATTTAAATCAAACGTTTAACGTGACGTCAAATTTGACGTTAATTAGTAAGCGTCAAAATGACGAGCGATACGATCCCGATGTATTTAGAAGAAAAATGGCATTAGAGGCTTTGATTGTGGGTTTTTTATGAATACGAAATCCTATTCTTTATTTGTTGCGCATCTGCATTATACCCCCTCTCTTTCATAAAAAGAAAGAAAAGGAAGATTATCCCTTAAATTTCTTTCAGTTCATATGTAAATTGTATTCATGGTCATACCACAGCATTTTTTTAATCCGAAAAATTTTATGTCACATTGCTTTTTTCTTTTCCGTTACAATTGGCTACATAGCATTTACATGTAGATTACTGGTCTTTTTTATAATCATGCAAATAAATATTGTTTTGTTTTTCTCTTATAACAAAAATTAAAAAAAAAATCTTGATACCATTTTCAGAAGTTCACTAATCAAAGAAGAACAACTCTAAAAATGTAGGAGATGCATGTGTTTTCCCTCCCCTTAGTTGAGTTATTCCTCCTGTTTTCCGAAAAGTAATTAGGTGCCTACAATTTTTTGTGAGAAAAGAAGGAAAATTCTAATCATGTGCTTGTAATAGTACTCTATGCGTAAATAGAATTAAGTACATGTAGTTATTTCTTCAAAAAAAAAAAAAAAACAAACAAACAAACAAAACAAAACAAAAAAAAAACAAAAAACAAAAAACAAAAAAAAAAAAAAAAAAAAAAAAAAAAAAAAAAAAAAAAACAAAAAACAAAACAAAAGGACCATTGCAAAATAAAGGAAATGAACATGTACACGTTTAATTTTTTTTCTATAATAAATAATTTCATACGCTTTCCTCTTTATCAGAAACGACACCAGCACTTCAGTTATCTATCAAAAATGTGTTGTGAACTTTTTTTTCTTTGAATTCTCTGAGGACAGATGATGGCGGAAAATAAAAAATGTCATGAGAATGTAAATTCTGCAACTGAATTGTACTTTGATTAATTTCTGGATAAAAAAAAAATTCCTGAATTCATTTGCAGTTGCGTGGTGAACGTCGTGATTGACCAATCGAATGTTTGTATAGATTTATGTCCCTTGCAAGATTCGGCCTATTTCACTCATAAAAAATATTTTCTGTATTTTTCCCTCCACAATGTGCATAATCCCCTAAGCAAGGGCTTTATTCTCATTATAAGAAAGATAGTCCTCAGAGGTAATCCATACATGTATACATGTACATCTTTAATTTCTGGAAGGCATTAAGCACGGTCCCGTAGCAACGGTTTCAAAGGGGGTGGGGCAACTTCCAAAAAAAAATCTGACAAGCAAAAAAAAAAAAAAAACCCAATTAACTGTTAAATTTGCCAGTGCTCGACCTTACTGTAACAAAAAATGAGGGGAGACCAGAATATAAAGGAAAATGTACTATAATAGCAATATACTATACTCAGAAAAAAGGGGGCGGTCCTGAAGCATTAAGTATGTTGAACCAGTCGCAAGAATGAAAAACCAATATCTTCAGTGTAATGAAAAAAAAAATGCAATTATTCAGTAGAGTACACTGTCCTGAGTATAAAATCCATAATTATGAAATCTCCAGTATTAAGACATTATTGAGAATGGACGAGATCGTCTGTATTTTTCTTCTAGGATTTTGTCTCCATTTTCAAGGTATTTCTTACAAAGTTTATTATATTATGTATTTATTCATTTATATTGAAAGGCTCTATGCTCTGTGGGATAATATATTTTTTGAGTCTCTTTCCTACGTTTTATAGCTGACTTTTTGCCTCATTTATCAATTTTATGCCTGTTGGACAATTTTTTGAGAGTTTTAATGTGATTTTTTTTGTGAAATCTGGGATAAGCAATTATTTTCATTATTTATGGAATATAACGTATTAATGTGCTATCATTTTCATTTTTATGGCATGAATCATGTGCTTTTTCAACATAATATCAAGGAATACATTCTTTCTAAATATATCAATATTATAATTTTATGATCAAATGAAGCCCCTGGGATTTGATTAACGAATTCAAAATAATTTCTAAAGATCTTTGTTACATGTTATTGCATTTAGGGAATTTTCCTAAGCTTAATATTAACATCAATAAAGAGTTTACTACACTAGATGTTATTATGATTGCTGTTAACAGCACAAAAAAACAAACAAACAAACAAACAAACAAAAAAAAAAAAAAAAAACAAAAAAAAAACAACAAAAAAACAAACAAACAAAAAAAAAAAAAAAAAAAAAAAAAACAAACAAACAAACAAAAAAAAAAAAAAACAAAAAAAAAAACAAAAAAAAAAACAAACAAACAAACCGGAAGCTCCATTCCCAAAACGTGAAAAACCTATTTCGGGGAAGGGGGTGGGGTGTAGTCGTTGACTTCTAAAGCTTCATACCTATGACTTTTCATACCTTAACACAGATCCGCGTTATCTATGGGGGGGGGGGTTCCAAGGTAACTTTTAAGGGGGGGGGAACCCCTTCCGACCCCCCTCTAGATCCGCGCATGAAATTAAAGTGGGAAAGCTAACATTGACAATGGCACTCTGTCTCTTTCTCAAGCACATTCTTGGTTGAAAGAATTCTGGGAAATGTTACGATTACGATGTCCATCAGCCTTTCATTCTGTGAAATAAACATTTTGGAAAATGTTCGTTGGACTGGCACATATTCAGACTTTTTATTTCTTTCGACTGACAAACAGAATGAGCTAGGCCTAATATTCTATTACTTAAATGATATTGTAAAATGAAGCACAATGAAAAAAAAACCCAAAGAATGACAATGTTAAAACAGTTTCCCCACAAAGAAGATGGGCGAACAAGGCGAGCGAAATGCCTATGGTGCGACAAATATGAAGGTTAAAAATTAAATCTCAATTGAATTTTCTTTGATATTTCATGTAACATTAAAGTATACGTACTTTATGTGAAATCTACACAATTTGCAAAATTCTTAAAAGAGATTGAAATTACTTGTCTGTGTAATAGCATACACAATAAAGAGGACAAAAAGGATCATTTTCTCATATTAAACCATAATTTTTCCATATGAGTGGGACTTTGCTCCATTTTTTTGAAAGTTTATCTTCAAAGTATGCGTAAAAATAAACATTTTTTGGTTCACAAAAACATGGAGGAGCAAAGACCCACTATAGCTTAAAAAACACTTTTATGACACAACAATGCCGAGAAAATTTTTCGCAGAAAAGTTTTGTTTGTCATAATTTCATAAATTTCAATAATAAGAACTTTACTCTAAATACTTATTTCATAAACTGAATATGATTTTCATATATCTGAAGCTAGAGACATTCTGCAATCCTCTTAAAAGTAGCCGTAAGCAAGAACTATTTTCACATGCAATGTAGATAAGCCGCTCACATAAAGTTTGGGTTTACAGTTTATTTAATGCAAAAAAAGGTGAAGATAAACAGTAATTAAACACATAAATATTTTAAACAATCAAGAATCGAGAACAGGACATAAACATCTTTAAAAATTAATAGATAATTTGTGGTATATATCACAACTATCATCCATGGATTGTTTATAATAAGCTAGTTAAGACGATGAATGTTGATATGAATCTAGAAAATGCTTTTTAAAATAAAATAATTTGGAAAGTTTTGATGTAAAAAGGTATTTAACTCTACACTAATCCTTTTAATTATACCACCATAGTATTGAAGTATTAGATATTGATGTTTTTGTCGTAAAATATATGACTATAAGAACCAGTTGACATTGGAGGTGTGTGAAAAAATTTCATAAAATAAAATACTGTAAAACGAAACTCTTCAATATATCTTCAACACATTTTCTGTTTCAGACTTGTCTTTTTATGTTTTTCTTCTTCTTTTTCTGTGGGTCCTTTTAAGGATAAACATCTTAATAACTAACATAGCTCTTGTCAGAGGGTCAAACTTTAATGATATTTTTTGACATAAATCCAATTAATGTAACTCTACATCATATCACATAAAAGGTTTATTTGGATGAATTTTGTACACTACAAATATAATAATCTATAACAGTGCTGGTAGATATTAAGGAAAGAATAATTGTTTTTATTTTATTGTACCAATTGAACAAAACAGAACAAGTTCTGGCAACTAATTTCTAATAACTCAATTTGATTTGAATAAAATCTTTGATCGTCTCAGGAACTCATTACTAGAGGGATTTCAAAACACCACATTTGAAGTGAGGTAAATTTGAAGTTTTCAAATAACAAATAAATTCGCAATAATATTCTAATTCAAACAGAATTCAGATGCAAGAAACTTTATTGTTTGCAGAAAATTGTCAGGGTTTGAAGTTAGTAATATATTGTTTATATTTAAATGCATTAAAATCATCATATACAAGTGTATACATGTATACAAAAAATTTCTATTATAGAAATTATATTGTCGTTTGAACAACGATGGAAACCTAGTGGTCGAGAGGCCCGGGTTCGATTCTTGTTCGCCGCGCAACGTCAAGTCTAAGACGTTAACATAGGTAGTGACTGTTCCTTTGCCAAGCTCCGGCATTGGAAGTGAAAGACACTGGTCTTTCAAATGAGACATTAAAAACCAGATCTCGTATCACGGAAGGCATTGGCATGATAATGAACCTTTACTGCTTGATTGCCCTGAGTGCTAAGTATAGGTCTAACTTTGAAGCCTTTCACTGGATATGGTGACATCTCTTTATGAGTGAAAAATAATCTAATGTGACTTAAAACAACAACAACAATAATTAATCAATCAATCAGTCAATCAGTCAAACAATCAATCAATCAATCTTGTGGACAACGAGGGCCTATTCCAAGACAAGGATTATTGTAACTACAAGTACAGGGTGATGCAATGTTGCAACCTTTCATGTAAGACGGACTTTTAATGTAACACAAACTAGTACGCTAAGCTTAAAGTGAAAGGTTATTACTCTTATTGTGAAAAAAAAAACTTCTATTTACGTAAATGTCAATAAACCCCTTTTGATCCTTAATAATTTTTTTTCATATTTTGTAGTAGCAGTAATTCTGAAATTAAAGAATATGTTTAAGGGCTTGAATCAGATACATAGGCAGGCACATGAAAAAAAATAATTTACAGAAAAAGCTGCAGAAGGCTTCAGTTTATGAGAGCAAAACATTGCGAGTTTATAAACGAAGGAAAATATAACTAAGAAAAACCATTTTGATGCTACACACAAGTACTCCGAGGTTAACATCAAAAGGAAGATCTATTAAAAAACAACTAAACTATATGATAAACATGACTTCAACTTTTCTACCATTAACTTCCTTTATTTATGGAGCAATTTACAATTATCGCCTGCATATATAATGATTCGATAATTTTCTAAAACGCGACAGGCTTTTGACAAATAAGTTGATGATACAAGGATATCAACAATCTCGTTTGAAGTCAACATTTTTCAAATGTTGTTGTCAATATAATGACTTTATTTTCACACCAAATAACCCAATCATGACAAGGGGCACACGGTGGGTGTGTCCGGTCGGTAGAGGATGCTAACTCTTCCACGACACCTTATCCTGTTGGCTCTTCTGAAAAAAAAAATTTGGTAACATAAACACTGAAATTCTGAAAATATAAAACTTACAATCTTCCTGATTTTGGTTTTTAGACGTCCTATCGATACATGTGTACAGTACTTCCAGGCCAATGTTTTCTGTCAGGTTTTGTTACTGCATTAATGAAAAGCATGTAAATATAATAAATTTCAAATACTTCAAGTACAAATTGCAATCAAAGAAATGTCATTGAATCCCCATTTACATAAAGGTTTCTGCCAGACACACAACACTGAAAAGCCCTTTGTAAGTAACTGGTATAGTGTGTCGGTGAACGGTTCAAGCCCCTTAGTTATCCAGCACACCCTTAACGAGCTTCCTGCAAAAGTAGACGTTCAGGTAAAAGTTCTTCATGGAGGAAGAGAATACATATTTCAAGGACTTGGTTCAACTCCAAAGGATGATGATATTAACAACGAATATGGAGGCATGGCGTATGCATACAACTCTTCACATATTTTTTTGTTTTTTCCTGTTTACAAGTCCTATGGAAGAGGTATTGGAAGGGTTATAACTACAGGTGTGTAAAAGTATGCTTCTTAGAAAAGAAAAGATATCTGTTTATATGTGTCCTGTTACCAACTAAATATACGTTAAGAAAATGTGGCTCTACTTCACAGAAGATTTATCATCTACAAAATGTCACTGTAATTTAAAATCTCCACTTATAGAATGTTTGTAAATGTTACGTCAAATAAAAAAGGATTTTTTTCTATGTTTTTCTAGGTGGTTTATCATATAACGGGCCGTTTGTCGGGTCCTTTATATCTGGTCGAGTTCGCGTGAGGGCATGGAAACTCTCAAATTGGAGCAAACCTGATTTCGTGCTTTCGTCTGAGCTAACAATTTCTAAAGGTAAACTTCACGTGATGATCAATAATCACTGTTACTTTACTATTGCTAACTGGAGTTACGAGGGCTCTTCGGAAATTATTGAGACATTGCGTATATTCTTCTTTCTGATGAACGTCTTTCGGTGAAAATTTGCATATACGTTTGACAAGCACTAAGAATAAACAAAAGCAAAAAATATTTTACAAATATTTTATTTCTTCTTTTCAATGGTATATTAATGTGTGAATGGTAGGGATACCCGGCGCAGTCAAAAAATCAGATATTGAAAATATGTAACATCAACGTTAAAACTCCCGATTGACCCATAGTAAGAACGAAATTAATTCAAATTAAGTATATAGTTTTTCAATTTAATCCTGACTTCATTTTGTGCAAATTTATAAGAATTTCGATCAGAAATACAGAGATCATTAAAAATCGCTGTATAGAAATCTGATATCGCCAACAAAATGGATTTTGACGTCAAGGCGGACATACCTAAAATTTGTGAGGCGTTATGGAGAACTCTTGTACAGACTAAACAACCTACTAAAACAATAACAATGCGATAAAACATGCCAAAGTGTGTGCTTTTTCATTGGTATATATATATATATATATATATATATATATATATATATATATATATATATATATATATATATATATATATATATATATATATATATATATATATATATATATTACAAATAATTCAACCAGAGTAAAAACAAAAGCTCCGGACGACCACCAATTATTACAGACTAAATAACGTTGACCCGAGTTGCATAAATCGGTACTTCATGATGCTAAATCAACCTTTATTTGACATTTCATGTATATTTTACACTGGGGTAGGAACAGCACACGTTTTATTATACATTTTTTAAAGAATCGTTTAAGAAAAGAGACTGTTTGATTTTTGAAATGTTACATGTGAAAACAGAGAAAGATGATTACATGTATTATCAAGGAGTGCATGTAATAAATGCTTCAGAAAATACATGTAAAAATGCTAGTTAGCTAGGTGTCTATATCAGATAGAAATAGAATTGAGAGGAAAATTTCTTGTTAGTTCTCCCATACAGAAAGGTGCACCATTGTCTTGGGACGTATCCAGATTTTGTGACCGTTCAGCTTCTGCTGCCTAATGGATTGATATCAGAAGGACTTGGTATGTATTGCATACATACATCTTTATCTGTATAAGTATTATTCTAATAAGTTAATGATTTTTTTTTCAAACTGCAAATTAGATTTGGTTCTTTTCTTCCAATAATACATTGAATATTAGAATATGAAGGCAACATAAAGCTACGAGATATTTTTTATGTAGCAAAATCTTATATGTATGATGTTAAAATCGATTTAAGAACTTGTTACGGGATTTCATTGAATGGCGTACAAAGTTGTTCAATGATTGAACTATTGAAATGCAAACGACACGACGTAGATGAAGATTACACAAGTTCTAATGTAAAGCTCATAATTAAAAAAAAATTCAGAGAGAATTTTTTTTTTTTCAGAAATAATGATCATAAGTTTCATGGAATGACGAAGAAATGTAATTTCTAATGAAACTCAATTATTTCGTTTTCCGTTTAATCCGTTTTCCCCTCTTAAGTTTTCCTTACAAATTGCATTGAATTTCCCAAAAGCATTTTATTTTGGCGAAAAAACGTTATTAAGAAACAATTCTGATGAATGAAAAAAGGTGAAAATAGCGAACAGTGATCGATTTCAAAATATCTACAAACATAACAGATCTGTTACAATACAAAACAGAGCATTAAATACTGACCCCCGAAAATTCCAGAGGTGGGATCACTTGTCTAGTAAGAGTAAGCATCTCCTATTGAACGGTCACGCCCGCCGTGAGTCCTATGTATTGATCAGGTAGACGGGACATTCCGTAGTCAAATTAAGTGTAAAACAAAGGCTTAACAATTGGTATGAAACATGTCAGCCAAAATACGACCTAATGATATTTCATTATCACGATCAAAGACTTTACGAAGACTTTACGAAATGCTGACTTTAAACGCGGTTGTTGAAATTCCTGTAACAAAAAATTTTTAAAGAGAAGCTTGCTTTGGTTTAGAAATTTATCGTATGCTCTAGAGCAAAACTAAGTTGGAAACGTGGAAAGACCATATGCAGGTATGCATATGTAAAGACCATATGCAGGTATGTACGTGGAAAGACCATATATATGCAGGTGATGACGGGATATTACTACACAAATTAGGAAGATCGATGAAGGAAAAACTGCAGCCATCTCGTTTCATACAATTGAGTAGTTAGTTGGCCCTTATGTCTAAGGTCAGTAAAGCATCAAAATATGAAGCAGATATGGCAGACTATTTGGTGACTGTCGAGTCAAGTATTTTCTTCTTCTCCTGAAACAGTTTCTGATGAAATTTTATTTCATAGGAATAAAGCAGGGCACAGTTAATGCCTATCAGAATTACAGCAATTTGATGGAAGACCTGAGCTCCGAAGACTACTTCAAGACCCTTTTAATATCAACTTCATAGCACTTGTGTTTAGAATTGAAGTGATTTTTAACAAAGTAATTTCACTGATGACTAATCGCAAGATACGAATATTTCTGAGTTCCATTTTCATTGAAGAAGCTGTTTTTATGTTACCAAAAAGCCTAGTTTTTAATTTATCGTGAGGAATGAACACGTTTTGTTAAACTTCAGTTGGTCAGAAAAAAAGTTTTTTTTTTCATGACTAGATAAAACATGGATTCCACATCCATTAAAATTCTGTATGATGCATAAAAATTTTTCTTTCTACTTGTAAATTGACTGCAGTACATTACATGTAATTCAAGCAAGAAGCAAACTAATTTTTGATAAGCAAGCTGATTAAAATGAAGACGCGCTTCTTAAAAGCTGGATTTTTGTCGTATGATCCTTTTATTGTACAGAGGATATAATTTTAATTTCTTGGTTTTCTCGTAGACAGGCACTTAATTTCTTGTGATATTGTCTTATTATTATTCCTGTTAGGTACTACATCGATAACGGATCATCATGCTGGGAACTATGGAGTTTGTGGAACAGTGTTTGCAATTGATGACACATCCATCACATTGTGGGCTGCAACCGGAAGCGGTAGGTATAAGAAGATTAAATATCAGTTACGATTGACTACAAAAAGTTTTGAAGTCTTTGACAACAAAAGGTGAAATTCTATCATGTATTTCCTTTCTTTTCTTAAGTATTGGGCTTCTTTCCGACACGATGATATTTACTAGGAAGAAAACACTAAAGTTAACAACTTAACTGTTAAAATGATCTTAAAAATTATTTTTAAAAAAAGTAAAACTCATATTTATATAAGATCACACATTTGACTTTCTTTCAGATTTAATTATTTTAAATGTAACATTGTATTGAATTAATGACAAAAACAGACATTTATGCATATTTGTCGAAATTTGAGGTATAAAACATTCTTACTAAAAATCTCAAATACATAAGTGCATAGCTAAAAATATATTATTTTCAGCTCAGGACTACCTTATTTAACATTATTTTTTTCAAAACATCGAAATGTATTTGAAGTGAGCTATGTTGGGTGCTACAGAGATGGATGGGGAGAAAATATCGACATCAAGGCCGAATCAGCTGACGTCATAATCCGGGCTTGGATTATTTCATCAACAGTTGTGAGCAATTTTGAATACGTCAAAGGAAACGTTCTTCCTGGATCTGGAGAAATACCTTTTTCTAAGCCAATTGATTTGGATCTCCATTTAGTTAATGTGGAGGTAAAGATATGTTCTAACTTTAATTTTGATTTTAAAGAAATATATTTCCTAGTAGGTTTTTATAATTGTTACGAAAGATTACTTCCGTTACGTATATAGTCTCAAAAAATCTTCCAAAATTATTATCGATAAAATGTTTTTAGAAAAAAAAAATACAGATAGGATAACTCATACGTAAAATAGAAATAATTCATTTAATTAAGGTAATAGAAATGAAAAAAAAGTTGAAGAGAACGAACATTGATCGATTTCAAAATTCTTACAAACAAAAATTGGTAAACAGGGCATAAACCTTGGACCCTTGGAAACTCTAGGGATAGGAGTAGGAGCCTAAGAGGAGAAAACATCCCTGTTGACGTCACAACTACCTTGAGTCTAGGTATCGATCATCTAGACGGTGAAATATATATTCTTCGATACATTTGTGTATTTCATGCATATTTGCAGGTCAGGGATGTAACACTGAGTCGAGGTAATGTCTTCTATGGAGCTGGGTCCGCCAATCTTGGCAAGGCAGGAGATTCGTTTGGAGGAGTGTTGTTCGGATACACACAGTCAGAAGTTCTGTTGTGGACTCCGAGTCCTAGTGTTTCTGGTTCCAATCTTATCTACATTGGCGGGCTCTGGGGAGATGGTACTGATAACATGAAGATAAACAACGTCAATATTTCAATTAAAGTAATCATGCCAGGAAGTTCAGGTTTGTTTCTAACTATTTCTTTCTTGATTATAAACTTATTCTCTGTCAAAGTGCCTTTGAACAAACCAAAGACGGTTATGCAAATCCTACTCAGTACCATAAGCCGGTGGACGTATGAATTTGTGCCGGTGTACCAACTTTGGCTACTGCAATATTCTGTATTTGTAGTGTAGTAAAGCATCGGGCCATTTTCAAAAGAAATATATCCATGTGTTAGCCATTTAAAAATAGCTCTTACAGCTTTAGATGAAAAATTAAAGTAATATAATGTGAACATATTCATTATTCACAGAAAGATCACTAAATATGTGCTTCTGAAGGAGAATTTGATCGGTTTTATTTCGATAAACGGACATATCTACGATATAGTAAGTAATATATGCATAATATTCACGGTATACTCTATATAACTCTCTGTTTCATTTTCGTGCTAGAATGTCCAGTGCCCCCTGATATTCCAAATGCAATAAAAATGTATAATGGAGTAACTTCCGGAAGTAGAGCTCTGTATTCTTGTTCGAATGGATTTTCAAGCAATGGAGGAATGGCAGAGATTCGTTGTAATGGGACAATATGGTCTGAAGCAACCCTAATTTGTTCTAGTAAGTTTTTTTGGGTTTGTGTATTTGGAAAAAATCTTTATGCTTTCCTATTCTGTCATTGATTCCGATTAGACGTTTAATTTTCAGTTTTTTTTCAGAATCTCAAACATGTGGAAATCCTTCAGCCCTACTACATGGGTACGTCGTTTGGAATGATTATATTGCAGTTTATTTCTGTAATCAAGGATACTTTTTGAACGGAACAAATGACACGAGCCTTTGTGAAGGCAATAACTGGACATCTCCATCCATACAGTGTATACGTATGTAGAAAAAAATATCTGAAGCCTTATTAGCATTGAAAGAAAAGTTAGATTGAAAATGCATATAAATATATGGATCTCATTCCTGTAGTTTCTTACTGTTATATATATATATATTAGATATATTCTTAAAGAAGATGTTGTACAATTTTGATGTAGACGTATGTTTTGTATATCCGTTAGATTCTAAAAAGAGAAAATAATTTTCAAAGAACATGACTTATTATTTATCACGTCAGAAGCATCAATGTTTCAATATAGTTTTTATTAAAGTATGATATTTGCTCTTGATCAGTAATTTGATCAAGATAGCATAATTATAGTAACATCAAATTATCCTTATTATATTTTATCACTTATTCACAGGTCAGCCTGTTGTGAACCACACCGATTGTAACACTTCGAATTATAACCCAGAAGATCTCAGAATACCAAAGAAGAACATAAGCGCCTACCAAAGAAGTCTAACTTGTTCTCGGGATCAAAGACTGAGTTCAAAGGTCATGGGTCTGACTGGAGCAGTAATAATCTGTTCTTACGCAGTTATATTTATTCTTTCTGATTGTGACACGTTCTGCAGAAAGCGAAACATAAAAGTTGAGGCCAACAAATGAGATTCTAACAAAATCATCAGAAAAAGAAAATTAAGTATTGATAGTAATAAAAAGTATTGTTAGACAGTTTCGTTTCTGTACTAAATAGACGCAATTTTGTAAGAGTTATTTCCCGTTGGCCAACAAATTGGAAATTTCCTCATTATTCATTTGGGTCCCTTTTAAATTCCGTGGCGGAACACTTAAAACAGCGCCATGGTAGCACCACAGTAAGAAATGTGCTGCATAGCTAGCAAAATGTCAATCTATTCGAAAAAAATGGTTATCTCGGTTTTTTCACCCTATTTAAATTATGATTTTAAGTTAACTTACCTTTTGCAAATTATTTTTCAGGTTTATTCTAATATCATATTATACATGTGTAATAAAAAACAGATCAAAGAATTGATTCTCCAAGTGACATTGTATCTAGTCATTAAATCATTATATGATAATTCTCCGTCTGATTGTCTGAAAAACTGTTTGTCTGTAAGTAAATATTTAAACCTTGTCCAATATACAACTTTTGATTCTAGGGCTTTCATTTTTTCTTTCATGTCATTCTTTGGGTACGAACAATTTGACTTCAAGATCTTGACCTACGAGTTTGACCCATTTTCAAAACCTTAAACTAACTTTAACATTGACCACAATTTTTATAGGGTTGGTGCTGGTGCTTTTATATTTCACATGAGCATTTTTGGACAAGACCCTTTCTTTAGGTATTATCACGTTTGACATTATGATCTTGACTTCAGAGTTTAAACCTTTTGAAAAATGTTAGCCTTGGCAATATCTTCTGAGCAGTTGGGTCTGGGGCTTTTATATTTCAATATATTATTCTTTGTAACAAAATCTTTCGTTTGATACCAATATTTTTTTACCCTTTGACATTGGACTTAACTGTTGAACGTTCGGTGCTAGGGTTTCATATTTCACGGGTGTATTCTTGATGCAAAAACGTTTCTGAAGATGGAATATATGGCGATAACGAACAGTATTCAAGCTCAGAAGTCCATTAAACCATACAAATTTTGGAGCAGAGCAAAAAGAGACCTCTAAAACATCAGAGGTGGGATCATTTGCCATGGAGGAGTGAGCATCCCCTGCCGACCGATCACACCCGCCGTGTGCTCTTTGTCATGATTGGGAAATAATGGAAAAATCCGTCGACAAGTCAGTGTGTAAATAATGGCCTAACTATTAGTATGAAAAACGTCAGTCAGCATTTGACTTAATGATAAATTGTATTTGCTGACATTGTATCGACCATAGAACTTACGAAATGACGACTTTAAAGGAGACTGCTGATATTCTTGTTTCGTCAACTTGTTTGTCAATAACTTGCCTCGTTTTAGAAATTGTTCATACGTAGAGCATGCTCTTGCGTATCGAATCAACTGAGAGATAAAAACCCCATATATAGGTGATGAAGGTATATTGCTGCATAAGTAAGGGAAGTTGAAGACACACTCGTTTTTTTTTACTTAAAAAGAAAAGCTTTCACTATAACCATGAGCTGTCATAAGGGTCATTAGTGTGTCACAAGAACATCAGTTGAAAATGAGAGGCAAACCTTTATTCATTTTAGGAATATCTTTCATTTAGTCATTGAAAAATATATCTCAAAAAGAATTTATGCTTACAATAAAATTTAAAATAAAAGTAGTACATACAAAGTTCATATAATTCTCATTTTGTAAATACGAGACATCAACAGAAATCTTTGATAAATTGAAAAAAAAAAAAAAAAAAAAAAAAAAAAAAAAAAAAAAAAAAATTGTAAAACTGGATAATACCTTAGAAGTTGTGATCCCACCTCTGGAATTTCCGCGGGTCCGTACTTTATACCTAGTCTCAGATTTGTATTATTTTTATTTTTTCTAGATCGATCACTGTTTGTTATGTTTACCTATTTCATATAGCAGATTCACATATTCAGGAAGTATTTTCATTATCAGAAAGATAGTCTTCAGAGAAAATCCACACATGTATACCTCTAAATTTTCTGGAAGGTATTAAGCATATTGGATGCATTGAACACAATGGCAAGATTGAAAAAAAAAACGATATCTAAAGGAAAATGAAAAAGAAGATTTCAATCATTCAATAGAATACACAGTCCTGAATATAAAATCCATCTGATATACCAAGGGATAAAATACTGTTGAGAATGGAAGAGATCACCTGTATTTTTCTTCTTGGATTAGTCTTTTTACAAGGTAACTTTACAAACCCTTTAATGATATACAAGATCAGCTTTCCTCAATATATATATATATATATATATATATATATATATATATATATATATATATATATATATATATATATATATATATATATATATATATATATATATATATATATATATATATATATATATATCAGTGTAGTCATGGTGTCGTTTATTCTGATATCATAATAACAACGTTAACAAGTCTCTGATTGACGTCATATTTTCCCCATTATTTTTGACAAAATAATACAAATCAGATAATAATAATAAAAAACTAGATGAGATCTCGTTGCGAGCAACGAGTGGGTCTTCCGTCCGATTTTTGATAAGATGAGATAAAAATTTGACTGAGATTTTCGTTCAGATATAATGATATAAATAAATTGTTAAGACGAACAATTTTGCTTTAATAATGTTTAACAAAATATTGATCATAATAGATTAAAGACTTTCGGCCCTTCTTGGCCCCTAATGTGAGAGGTCAGCCCCTTTTTCTTGATATTATCTTAAAGCTCTCATGATTTTAAACACTTTTTGATCAACAACTAGTCAGAAATTCTTTTTTGTTTTCGGGATATATGCAAAAGAAATATTAAGGGCTGGCCCTTCAAATCCTAAATGGAGACGTCTAGCAAAAATTGAAAGAGTGCATATTGTTCAGAATATTATTTTGATCGTCTTTTGTTCAATACTGTTTATCAAAATATTCTTCCTTTTCGAGATATATTGTGCCAAAGATTATGCAATCTGGCCCCCTAAAGACCCGTTACTGCGTAATATATGATATCAACATCATGTTATTTAGATAGTGTGAAGATGTACTATTTCGCTTCAGTAATATATTACAAAATATTGATCATTAAAGAGTTATTGATTGTATACTTTCGGCCCCTCTCAGCCCCTTTATTTAATGGGTCAGACCCTTTTTCTTCATATCACCTTAAAGCTCTCATGATTTTGAACACTTTTTGTTCAACAACTACTCAGAAATTCTTTTTCGTTTCTGAGATATTTGCAAAGGAAGTATTTAGGGGCCGGCCCTTCAACTCCTTAACGGGGACGTTTAGCAAAAAATGAAAGGTTGCATATTGTTTAGAACATTATTTGGAACATCTTTTATTCAATAATGCTTATCAAAATATTTCCCACTTTTGAGATATAAAGCGTCAAAGATTTAGCATTCTGGCCCCTTATGGCCCCTAATTATGTAACATATCATGTGAATATCATAATATATAGTTGTAAATTGTTGAGATGAACATTTTTGCTTCAGTAATGCATTACAAAATATTGATCGTTAAAGAGTTATTGTTCAAAGACTTTCGGCCCCTCTCAGCCCCTATTTTGAGGGGCCAGCCCCTTTTTCTTCATATCACTTTAAAGCTCTCATGATTTTGAACACTTTTTGTTCAACAACTACTCAGAAATTCTTTTTCGTTTCCGAGATATATCCAAAGGATATATTTAGGGGCTGGCCCTTCAACTCCTTAACGGGGACGTTAAGCAAAAATCAAAAGGTTGCATATTGTTTAGAACATTATTTGGAACATCTTTTATTCAATATTGCTTATCAAAATATTTCCCACTTTTGAGATATAAAGCGTCAAAGATTTAGCATTCTGGCCCCTTATGGCCCCTTATTATGTAACATATGATGTGAATATCATAATATATAGTTGTAAATTGCTGAGATGAACATTTTTGCTTCAGTAACGATTACAAAATATTGATCGTTAAAGAGCTATTGACTAAAGACTTTCGGCCCCTCTCGGCCCCTAATGTGATGAGTCAGCCCTTTTTCTTTGATATCATATAAAAGATCTTGTAATTCTACACAATTTCTATTCAATATGTTTTTAGAAAATCTCCATAGTTTTAGAGATATGATAAAAAATGTCTTGAAAATTCACTCCCGATTCACTGTCCTAGATTTCGACCCCTACCGAGCTTCCATACTAGGTACTTCCGGAAAATTTGAAAACCCAGGTGCAAAACTTCAACATGTCGTCTATAATCGCTGAAAATTTCAGCGCTCTAGCTTTTGCCGTTTTTTAGTTTTTGTGTCGACAAAATGGTTATCTGAAAATCGATAAAAGGGCGATAACTTCCGACCGGAAGTGAATTTTAAGGATTTGAACAAAAAAGGATCATCTTCAGATCAAAAGGCATTACCACTGAAAATTTCATGAAAATCGATCGAACCGTTTGCGAGATATCTTCTGCACAAAAATTGTAAAGAAAAAGTGGAATAATAATAATAAAAGTGAGAAAGAAACAATACAATAATAGAAGGGTCTTCCGTTGGAGACGGAAGACCCTAATAAAATAAAAGAAAAGAAAAAAATTTTAAAAAAAGGTGACCCGGTAAAATACTCTAAGTGTACAAAATGTTTTATATTAAACTATTTAAGTTGGTTTGAAAATTCTCATAAAATGTTTTTCTTTACCTCGTCTTTCGATTGCATTAGAGTTATACGAGGGTTGTTCGGAAAGTTCGTGTCTTTTTTATTTAACGTCAAATGTCATCCAAATTTGGTAGAAATATTTTAACAATAAATTTAAATGATTTGTATTAAATTTTTCAAAAATATCATGATTTATTTAAAACTTATCCAGAATTAAAAGCTGCAAAAATCGGATCGCGGCGCAGTGAAAATTTAGTAATTTTATAAACAATACACTAAATAATGTCTGTAGTCATCTTCCCTGTAAAATGGAGCAAAAACGAAAAAATCCTAGACGGTTAAATTAGGTATTGTTACATCGATTCTTATTCCAAATTTTGGCTTCATATTTTGCTTCGGTAAAAAGAAATCGATTTGAGAAGATAGGTAGTCCTCATTGAAAACGATAAAAACGATGACGTTGTAGAACGTCACGGAGCAGCAGATAACGATGCAGTTTTGTGTTATACTCGGGGAAAATGCTGAATAAACGCTAAAAATGTTGGAGGAATCAGAAAATATGCCACAAGCGACTAGTGCATGTGTGCGTAAATGGTAGAGGCGGTATTTGAGTGACAGAGACTCTGTATCGGACGAGGACAATCTGTGAAGAAACGGTTTAACTGTAAACTTTTGAAAGTTGGGACGTCAAACAAAGGAAATTAAAAAAACGAAAACAATTGTTAGAAAAATAAATGTCAAGTGATTGAAAGAGGTTTTTAATACGTGGGTATTGGACTATACTGTGTGAATGTATAGGGATAGAATTTTTAAGAAACTCTTGACGTTATGTTTTTGAAGTTACATTGCTTTTAAGTGTGCGCCGTGGTTACAAAACATGTTGATTTTAAAATGAAGTAAATTAATTTCTATCAAATCAAATGGAATGAAATTTCACAGATCAACAAAACAAATATTTTTACACATGATATTGTGCTTATTTTATATTTCTTGGAAGTAGTATAACAAAGATTGACATCGTCCACGAACTTTTCGAACAACCCTCGTACAGTTTATAAATAGAAAGACTGTCAAAGTTTTATTTCCGCATAAGCCTACGTGTTCACTGACTTTAAGTTTACGGTATTCCAGGCCTCTATGTGACCTCTAAAATTTAGGCGCCAACTGACTCCTTACCAAATAATTTAGTCGCCAATGCAAATTTTTAGTCGCCAGGTAAATTTTTCTTAAGCACCAATTTAAAAACTGATATTAGTTACTAACATATAGAGATATGTCCATTGCTAACTTTTAAACTTCTTTTCTGCTCTTTATAAAAAAATGAAAAGTTTATAGTTCAGTAATTTGACAATCACCAAGCCAATTTAAAATGGTCGCCAATTTGGAGACTTATATAAAAATTTTAGGCGCCAATCATAGTATTTAGGCGCCATGGCGACTAGTTAGTCGCAATTAGAGCCCTGCGGTATTCTGTTCATGGACTCATATGATTTCCCGCGAGGTACTCCCCCTCTCGCAAATATATATTTCTCCGCAACCAGAACATGTAATAACGTATATGACATTCTTGTTTGACATAACATGTTATCATCAATGTTAATCTGTTTTCCGCTGAAGTTAAAAGGTTGGCCTTGTTTTATATATGGACAGGTATCACAATGCGGATCCTGGCACTTGGTCACATGAAATTCCGTCTGTTCTTAAAAAAGAAGAGAATTCGTCGGAGATTCTTTTGCTGTCTCCTACTGTTTAAGAATTTTTGATTTTTAAATATTTTTGACATTGCTTCATCTTTTTCAAAACGTCGTTTAGGTGTTAAATAATTCGTGCAACGTTTTTATTTTTAGGATTATGAGTCGTAACAAGTGGGAGGATCTTGGAATTAGTATTGTTTTGTTGAACATCGTTGAGGAGGTACTTTCTGTCTAATGCCATGGCTTTTTTTAATAGCGTCATTAATAATTTTGTCGGGATAGTTTTGTTTCCATAGATATTTTTTCAGTTCCTGCAGTATTTGTTTTTTGGTTGACTCATTATTAACAACGGTGCATTTTCTTCTTGCCAAATTATTAGGATAGCTCATTTCGTATGTCGGGCATTTTTTCGAAGCTTAATATTATCAACAAAAAAGAACGTGGTGTTCTTCTGAGTGCTATTAATTCAATTGGTATTTAATTTTTTTTTACCTGGAAAGTACGTATGTAGTATCGTGTCGAGGAAGAGGGAGAAATTACCAAAATAAAGTGAGAAAGCTAACATTGACAAGGACACTGTCTCTTTCTCACACACATTCTTAACTGAAAGAATTCTGAGAAATTTTATGATTACTTGTCCATTGGCCTTTCAGTCAGTGAAATAAACATTTGTTCATTAGACTCGCACATATTTAGACTCTTTTTTTTATTTCTTTCGGTTGACAAATAGAATGAGCTAGGCCTCATGTTTTATTTTTCACAACATACATGTACCTCTTCCATTACTCAAATGATATTGTAAAAAGAAGCACAAATGAAAACATGGCAGGATTTGATCATTTGGTATTTTTGGAGAAAAAAAAATGACAATATTAAAACGGTCGTCTCCCCAAATATAAAGTATCCGTAAGCAAGAACTATTTAAACGTACAATATATGTAGAGAAGCCGCTCATACTAATCTGTCTTGCAGCGATTATAAAGTTTGGTTTTACATTTTATTTAATGCATAAAAAGATGAAGATAACAGTAGTTAAACAAATAAATCTTTTAAACAATCAAGAATCGAGAACAGGACATAAACATCGTAGAATCTTATGACTATAAGAACCAATTGACATTGGAGGTGTATGAAAAAACTCATAAATTAAATATTGTAAAACAAAACTCTGGTTCAGGCCTGTCTGTAAATGTTTTCTTCTTCTTTTCCCTTTTTTGTTTGAAGGGAGGGATATGTTCTTTTAATATAACTCCACATCATATCACTTAAAAAGTTTGTTTTAAATGAGTTTCCTACACCACAAATATATTAATCTATAATATTAAGGATAGGTTAATTGTTTTTATCTTATTGTAACAATTGAACAAAAAGATCCGAACAAGTTCTAGCAACTTATTTCTAATAACAATACCAAGTTCTTTGATCGTCTCATGAACTAATTACTAGAGGGAAGTCACGTACATTTGAAGTTTTCAGACAACAAATAAATTTGCAATTATATTCTAATTCAAACAGGATTCAGATTCTAGAAACTTTATTGTTTTCAGAAAATTATCAGGTTTTGAAGTTAGTAATACAGTCAAACCTCGTTATCTCGAACTTCAATGGACCAAGAAATTACTTCGAGATATCTGAGGATTCGAGATATCCAGGGTAAGATATTTGAAAAATAAGCGCATGGGACGTCTGAATCACTTCGACATGTCCATGGTATTCGAGATATCTGTGTTCGAGATACCGACGTTCAACTGTATATTGTTTACACTTAATTGTATTAAAATCAATGTATATTAGGGTATGTTGAAAGAATTTCTATTATAGAAATCATATTGTCGTACGGATAACGACGGTAACCTAGTGATAGGGCGTTCGCTTCTTGATCGGGAGGCCCGGGTTCGATTCTCCTTCGCCGTGCCATGTCAAATGTAAGACGTAAACATAGGTAGTGACTGTTGCTTCGCCAAGCTCCGGCAATGGAAGTGAAAGTCACCGGTCTTTCGGATGAGACATTAAAAATCGGGAAGGCGTTGGCCCAATAATGAACCTTTACTACTCAATGGCTCTGAGTGCCAAGTATAGGTCTAAATTTGAAGCCATTCACCGATATATGGTGACATCTCTTAAGGAGTGAAGAATTATTCTCGAATGTGACTTAAAACAACAATCAATCAATCGTGTGGACAATAAGGGCCTATATCGTACAAAAATTATTGTAAATACTAGTATATGGTGGCGCAATGTTTGCAACCCTTCATGTAAGACGGACTCTTAATGTAACACAAAATAGTACGCTACCTTATAATTTGAAAGTTATAAAGTTATTACTCTTATTGTAAGTAAAAAAAAAACTTTTATGTAAAATGTCAATAAACCCCTTTTAACCCTTAATACTTTCACCCCATATTTTGTAGTTGCATCAGTAGTTCGTAAATTAAAGAATACATGCAAGGGTCTTGAATCAGATACAAAGGCACGCATATGAAAAATTGTCTTCAAAAAAGTTGGTTAAGGTTTCAGTTCATAAGAACAACATTTTGAGAATTTATTAACCCTACTTCACGGGATAAGGTACTCATTAAATATAAGATTGTCTTTATCATATAAGTGCAGAGGTTGATATATTGGTGATCCCTTTAACATATTCTTTTTTTTTTTACTTCTGGACCCTGGACTATTCAAACTTTTTTAAAGCCTTAAAGCAAATACATGTACATCCGAAAGGCTCAGTAATAAATGCTAATAATTTGGTAGCATAAATTCTGTTTGAGATCCTGAAAATTTTAAAATACAATCTTCATGTATTTGGTTTTTGGAGTTGCTACCGATACCTTTGTAAGCACTTTCAGGGAGTGTTTTAGTTTTACTTTCTGTCAGGTTTTGTCTCATTGTTACTGAATTGATTTAAATAATATAAATATAAAATAATTTATTCATCAACAAATTACAACCAAAGAAATATCATTGAATCCCAATTTATATAAAGGTTTTTGCTAAATGCACAACGTTAGAAAGCCATTTGTAAGCAACCGGTATAGCGTGGTGGTTAATGGTACTAGCACGCTGGTTATCAAACATACCCTTAACGAGCCTCCGGCAAAAGTAGACGTTCAGGTGAAAATTTTCCACGGAAGAAGAGAATACATATTTCCAGGACTTGGTTCAGCCCCAAGAGATGATGATATTCCCAACGAATATGGAGGAGTGGCATATGCATACAACTCGTCACATGTTCTGTTGTTTTTTCCTGTTTACAACATGTACAAGTCCTATAAAAAAGGCATTGGAAGAATTATAGCTACAGGTATGTAAAAGTTAACTTCGTAGAAAAGAAAATCGTTTTTTTTCTTCCCAACTAAACAGCCTGTTAAGAAAAGGTATCTACTCATGCCAGATTTCTCATCTACAAAAGCTTACTGTACATTAGAAATATATTACTTATAGAGTGTTTTAAGACCTCAAACAAAAAGTAGCGTTGGTTTCGTTTTACTAGGTGGGTTATCTTATAACAGGTCGTTCGTCGGGTCCTTTACATCTGGCCGAGTTTGCGTGCGGGCATGGAAACTAGATATATTAGAGCAAACCTGATTTCGTTCTTTCGTCTGGACTAACAATTTCTATAAGGGAAAACTTCACGCGATAATCATTAATCAGTTATACACTGTACTGAATATTGCTAATTGCAATAACCTGAGTATCTGCTGACTTTAAAATATTTACATCATATGATTTCATTCCCTCAACTGAAAAGAATAGGTATATCATTTTCATTACATACTACTCTTTTATATTTTCTTATCAAAGAACTTTTCGATATAGATTGCAATATCAAGAAGTAAATTATGCATCGGAAGAACATGCAAAAATGCTAACTAGCTAGGTAATTGTAAGAGAAAGAAAAAGAATTCAAGGGAAAATCTTTTGTTAGTTCGTCCATACAGAAAGGTGCATCACTGTCTGGGGATGTATCCAGATTTAGTAACGGTTCAGTTTCTGCTGCCTAATGGACTGATATCAGAAGGCCTTGGTATGTATTGCATACATAAATCTCTATAATTCTATTCTAATTAGTTAATGATCTTTTTAAAATGGAAATTCGTCTCACAGCCGTACATTGAATTAGTTTATAAAGGCTACATAAAGCCACAAGATTTTATTTTGACTGCAAAATACTTAGTCGTACGAAGGGCAAATCGATTGAAATATTTATTCTGGGATTCAACTGAATGGCTTACAAAGTTGTTTAATATGAAGTAAATGGAAAGACACATGATACTAGGTAGTTGTATACAAGTATTACAAAGACAGCACTGAGTCTGGCACATTTGTTTCGTATTTAAATGTTTGACTAGAGAAAGATATTAATGGCAAAATATTAACAAAACTTTATGATAAATGTGATGACTCCAACATTTCTATCAACTCCCTTTATATGTAGCAATTTACTTGTACCGTAACCGCCATATGGAGTTTATGTCTTCCATGTGATTCGGTTAGCAAGAGCATGTTCTGCGTACAAACTTTCTAAAACGAGGCAAGCTATTTATAAGTAAATTGATGATAAAAGGATATCAACAGTTTCATTTAAAGCCAGCATTTCGCAAAGTCTATGGACAATACAATGTCTTTGTTAGCATATACAATCTATTGTTAATTCGAATATTGTCTTTAGTTTTTTTCCCAGAAATTGTTAGGCTTTTATTTTCACATTGAACTGTCTACGAATTTTTGCTTTTGTTCGATCATAACAAGGAGTACGCCGCCGACGTGAACGGTCGACAGTGGATGCTTACTCCTCTATGGCACCTGATCCCACCTCTGTTTTTAGAGGTTTATAGTTGCTCTGCTCCCACTTTGTATTGTTCAATCGGACTTAAACCAAAATTACTGTCTGTTTTCTTCATATTTCATCACTATAGTATTCAACGACATAAGAAAAAACATAATTATAAGAAATTTATTTAGAAGAGGAAAAAAGTTTTCTCAAAGAAAATCCTTACACTTTTCGTGCAACGACAGAAATGACATTTGTACTAAATCTCAATTATTTTGTTAACCAACTAATCCGTTTTTTCCCAGGCCCCAATTACACAAATTGCCTAAATCCCTCGGACACATTTTATTTTAGTGAAAAAAAACCATAATGAAAAAGATTGCCGCGATCGAACAACTTTTTGAACGCATTTTTGTAAGATTTAAAAAGGTAAAAGAATTAACTCCACCTTTATTAAAAAATTCTGTATGATTCAAAGAAAAAAATAAATCCGACATGCATCGAACTTTTCTTTTAACTGAAAATAACTGAAGTACATTGAGAAGCAAATTTAGTATATTGATTAGCTGACGAAAATGATGACGCTTCTTAAAAACTGTATTGCTTCCCTCATCTTGTTAAGAGGACACTATTTTAATTACATGTACGGTTGTCTAACTTTTGTCACTGTCGTTAGGCACTACATCAATAACTGATCGTTATGCTGGGAGCTATACTGTGTGTGGAACAGTGTTTGCAATAGATGACAGAACCATCACATCGTGGGCTGCAACCGGAAGTGGTAAGTATGACAAGACAGGATGTGAAATATGATTATTTTTTTAATATCAGTTATGATCGACTCCAAAAAGCTAAGTAGGCTTCTACAACAGAAGGTTAACAAGTATTTTTTAGTATGAAGGATTATCCTTTCCTTTCCTGTATGTGGTCCCTTTCCGACACCATACCGGTAATATGTATCCGGAAAGAACACTCCTTTAAAAGTAAATTGTCAACGAATGATATTAGATAAAAAAACACGGTGATATTATTATTCATATCTGGTCACACATTTGACTTTCGATCTGAAGCATTTAATCATATTAAATGAAACAGTGTACTTAATCGTTGACAAAAGTAGACAATTAAGTCGGTCGAATTTTGAGCTATGAAACATTCATATAAAATTATGAAATGCATATGTATATACGTAAAATTAGATATAGATAATTTTCAGGACTGGACAATTTTTTTTAGACCCTTATTCTTTTAAAAAAATGTATTTGAAGTGAGCTATGTTGGGTGCTACAGAGATGGATGGGGAGAAAATGTCGACATCAAGGCCGAATCAGCTGACGTCATAATCCGAGCACGGGCATTTTCGTCACCAGTTTTTGTGCACAATTTGGGATATGCCAAAGGATCCGTTTTTCCTGAATCTGGAGAAATACCGGTCTCTAAGCCAATTGATCTTGATCTCCATTTAGTTAATGTTGAGGTAAAAATATAACAGTTTTAAATATATTATTTCATTAAATCGTAATTTGATATGTTATCTTCAAACTTTGTATATTCCTATCGTGTTATCATTTCGCCGTGGTAAGAGCGTTTGCTCTAGAGTGGCGGAGTAAGGAGTTGATCCTTACGTCGCGGGTTTAAATTCCACTGTGGGACGATATTGTGGGAATGTTACTAAAAACACTAATAACGCATACCTAAAAAAGTAATATTGTATGTAAATGATATGTGTGATTTAGGAAATAAAATTTAAAAAAAAAAGTGAAGTAACAAACAATGATCGATCTCAGAATTCTTAAAAACAATACAACTTTGTGAACAGGGCATAAACTCCAGAAAACCCTATCAGCGGGAGAAGGAGAGTAGGAGGAAAACATCCCCTGTCGATGATCACACCTAGGCCCCTAAGTATTGATCAGCTAGATGGAGTAATACATATCCTTCGTTAAGTTTGTAATTCATGTCCATTTGCAGGTCAGGGACGTAATAGTGTCCCAGGGTTATGTCTTCTATGGAGCAGGGTCCGCCAATTTAGGCCCACCAGGTGATCCATTCGGAGGAGTGTTGTTCGGATACACACAGTCAGAAGTTCTGTTGTGGACTCCGAGTCCTAGTGTTTCTGGTTCCAATCTTATTTACATCGGTGGGCTCTGGGGAGATGGTACTGATAATATGAAGATAAACAACGTAAATATTTCAATTAAAGTAATCATGCCATTGTGTTCAGGTTTGTTTCATACTAATTCTTTCGGGATTATAAACTTAATTTTTGTGTCAAATTGCCATTGTACAAATCGTAGACGGTTCTACAAATCCTACTTAAGACCACTACATGTAGGTTGTGGATGTATGACTTTTGGCATTCGTGTACAAACTTTGGCAACTGCAATATTCTGTATTTGTAGTATAGTGAAACATCAGAACATTTGCAATATGTCTATCTATTATATACATTTAATAACTCTTTTAGCTTTAGATAGAAATTAAACTAATATAATGTGGACATTTGAAAATATAATATTCATTATTCGAAATATGTGCTATAAAACAGAATTTTATCTTTTTTGTTTCGAAAAACGGATATATATAAAGTAAGTAATATATGTATAATAATATTCACGTTATATTCTATATAACTCTCGGTTTCATTTTAATGCTAGAATGTTCAGTGCCCCCTGGTATTCGAAATGCAATAAAAAATTTTTTAACATGTACATGTGTATACTGATTTAATTTAATTTTTTGGGTCTTTTTCAGAATCACTACCATGTCAAAATCCTCCAGCCATACTACATGGGTACGTCGTTTGGAATGATTATATTGCAGTTTATTTCTGTAATCAAGGATTCTTTTTGAATGGAAAAAATGACACCAGCTTCTGTCAAGACAATAGTTGGACATCCACTTCCATACAATGTATAGGTATGTAGAAAAATATAATTTGTTGCTTACCGGTAATTAGTTTGAAATACATGTAAATATAATCATCCCATTTCGTCTAGCTTCTCACGTTTATTTGGCGTTAATTATATTTGTTCTTAAAGTAGATGTTGTGCGATTTTGATATATTTGGTTATATGTTTGGCATACAGTGAGATCCTAAAATAAGGAAATATTTAATAGTATATGGCTTTTCTTTTATTACCACGTCGGAAGCATTCATATTCAATATAGTTTTTAAAGTATGTATTTTATCGATCTTTCACTAAATTAATCAAACAAACTGACTTATTATATATAAACACTTATTCATTTAGGCCAGCCAGTGGTGAACCAAACCGATATTTACACTTTCAAATATAATCCAGAGGACCTCAGAATACCGAGGCAGAACACCAGTGCTTATGAAAGAAGTTTAACTTGTTCTCAGGATCGAAGACTGAGTTCAAAGGTCATGGGTCTGACTGGAGCAGTAATAATCTGTTCCTACGCGGTAATACTTATTCGTTCTGATTGCGACACAGTCCGCAGAAAGAGAAGTATAAGAATAGGGGCTCACTGGCCTTTACACATAAATAAAAAGAAACAAGCCCTTTGTTTAATCATTGAACTTTAGTTTATATAACCAAGGACATATATTGTATATACGTTCCTGCGATAACAATGACTCTAAAATAATTTAATGACCAAACGTTGTATTGATTGATGTAATTTAAAAAATAAATTACTACGAAACCCGTTTAAAAAGAATTCAAGTGTTGTTTTAATAAGAATTTTATTGATACTTCAACTGACATCAGTAAATGCCATTCAAGAAACAGTTTTTTCTATATATATACATGATCCATGGGGGGACTTTCCAGATCAATTTTCTTCAGAAATACGAATTTCCTTACCATTCTAAATGGGATCCGTTATCTTGGGGTGGGTGTGGGGGTGTCCAAGATAATTTTTTCGTTATTTTTGCGTAGAAATTTAATAATTCTGAAAATTCAAAGGGGGTTCTCTCCCCCGACCCCCCGCTAGATCTACCCTTGAAAAGTCTTCGCAACAATTAAATTCGAAATGATGGAGAAGCTTGCTGTCATACATGTTTGTTATTAAAGAGGAAAATTCACCAATCTGAAGTCCAAGTTGGCGACAAAGGAAAATATCCCTTAGGGAAAAGACGTCAAACGTAAACTTTCTTTTTCATATTCCTCTTAGATATCCAACAGTGGTCATCTCCTTTGTACAATGCAGGTATCAGTGAAGCGTTCTCCAGCTCTGCCTCGACGGCCATCGCCGATGAATAATTGTAAACACTTTGATTTTACATGCGTTTTTAATCGAATTCTCATTGCACTTAATTTTCAAATGACGAAAATATTATGAACAGTCATAATGTCATAAATCGCAAAAATTAAGCCTTCATTACTGACAGATGAGAAATATTAAAGTTATAGTTTTGAAGCTTTTTATGCTTCCGTA
The DNA here is from genome assembly GCF_033153115.1 of Saccostrea echinata. Taxonomy (NCBI): domain Eukaryota; kingdom Metazoa; phylum Mollusca; class Bivalvia; order Ostreida; family Ostreidae; genus Saccostrea; species Saccostrea echinata. The sequence continues at coordinate 2,025,908 of NW_026889799.1, read as the reverse complement.
GTTAGGGAATCAGGGGCTAAAGTTTTTAGTTTAGTCTGTCTGTCTCTTTTTCTGTTTGTCTGCCTGTAAGCAAAAACTTGCCTTTAACTTTTGAACAGTTGGAGCTATGGTTTTCATATTTCACATGTGTATTCCTTGTGACAAGAACTTTCTTTGGGTACAAACATATTTGACCTCATGACGTTGACCTACGAGTTTCACCTTTTTTTATAAACTTGAACGAACTATAACCTTGGCAACAACTTAATATGAAGAATTGGTGCTAGGACTTTCATATTTCACATGCGATTTCCTTTGACAAGACCTTTCTTTAGATACTATCACTTTTGACATCATAACCTTGCCTTCGGAGTTTAACCTACTTCTCAAAAGCTTTAACCTTGGCAGTAGCTTCTTAGTTGGATCAGTTGGATTTGGGGCTTTTATATTTCACATATTTTCTTTATAAGTTATAATAACATCTTACGTTCGGTTTTAGGGTTTTGGTATTTCACAGGTGTTATTCTTTTGGAAAGACCTTTCTTTGGCACTTTGTTTTTGACCTCATGACCTTGACCTTGGAGTTTGACCTACCTCTGAAAAACTTTCATTCGGCCATTAACTGCCATGCGGGTCATTAATATTTTACAAGCACATCTGTTTGCATCTGTTTGTATTTATCTTTCTGTTTTAAGAATTTTTTTAAAAATTAATCTTAAAACTACTACTTAGCAAATATTATTATCAAAAACTTTTATATTATTTTTTATGGCATCACATTTTGTGACAAAATTTTGCATAGTCAAAATATTTTGGTGAATGCTAAGTATAAGAGGCATTATATATATTATTTAGTAGTATTTTGATATACATGTACTTCAAAAGACTTAGTGTTTTATATCAATACTGATTGCTATATATAATAATGCTATGAAGATGCATATTTTTTATTCCAATAATGTAAAGTTTGACTATTAAAACATGGCATGATTCTATCTACTTGTTTGTTTTCATTGGATTTCGACCATCATAAATAGCAATACGTTAGCCACAACACCTTTTAGAATACAAAAGGGAATCGAAATATCCAAGGAATAGAGTGAAGTCCAGTTCATAACATTTTGTTTTTACAATTTGGTTTGGTTGCCCGTGTAGCGCAGTGGTAGAGGTCAAAATTTTCAGCTCTCTACCGGCAATTAAGTGGTGGTCTCTCCACATGAGTGAAAAATTCTCAGAGGGACGTTAAACAACAAACAAACAAACAATTTGGTTTGTTACATAGATTAATTAATAATTATTCCTTATAAAGATATTCCTTTTAGTGTTTACATGTACATGTTTCTTAATTAGTATCCTTGTTTTGATCTACCTAAGTTTATTTGACATCACTTAATAAAGGTAAAGGAAACATCCTTGTGGCATAAATAAATTTAAGTTTACTTAAAATTTTTTATTGTAATCAATAAGTGTCCTCTTTGAATGTTCAAGTCTGATATATTGTATAGTGATGTATTATAATGGTCATTTTGTTTCCTGTCTTAGGAGAGGCAGAGATTGACCAATCAAAATCAAACATTTAACATTTCGGCCACGCGGTGCGTCACTCTGCCTCTTCTCCCACCTACAGCCTTGGAGGACGGACGTTTTTCAAGTTTGTTATTTATTTTATCAAGTATTTGGTGAGTAAAATTATTTTATCATGTCTTCAATGTGCAAAACTTCGGTTGTCATTCTTGGTCATTCAATTGTGCGTCGTTTTCACGAATTCTTGAAACATGGTGATGACATTAGATATTCTGCAAATCTTGGTCTGGGAAAAACGCATTCCGTTTTGTACAGGGGTGGAAGGAAGGTTCGTGATATAATATATAAGGATATGGAGAGTGTATTTGCTTTAGGTCCCGAGGTAGTTGTTTTAATGATCGGGGAGAACGACATCGTTCCCAGTACAGATCCTACATTGTTGGCCGCAGAAATTGAAACTGTGGTATCGGTGATGCATCGCCGCTATAATGTTGCGAAAATAATTGTTTGCAAATTACTGCCAAGATTTAAGGTTAATTTTGGGTACATTGATGTAGCAGACAGAGTGAATGCAAAATTGAGAGGTGCATTGCCATCACTAGGTTATTGTGTGTTTTGGGAACACGGGAATTATTTTGTTTCTCCCAGTGAAGGAGATTGTAGTCGGAAATTTGTATGCGACGGAGTTCATCTGAACAAACAAGGGAATGTACAGTTATATAGGAGTATAAGGGGAGCATTAATTTCATGAGAATATAGATTTTCTAGAAAATGGAACAAGATTGTCATTTTTTTTCCTTTGTTCAAAATTATTTGGATATGGTACATGTAACATAATTAAATTTTTCAGTTTTTGTAAATAATTATATATTAAAAAAAATGAACTCTGCTTATCAGATATTGGCTTGCCAATCATTGTCCTTTTTCATTTTAATTTCAACCTTAATGTGTGAAATTCATTATTAAAAGATTTGTGACTTTTACAGTACTATAGGCATGACCTAGGTATGTGTTTCAGGCATTCAATGTGCTTGCCAGTTTAAACCCGTTTGGGTTGTTTCAGTTTAGTTTCAACTTTTACCCTGGCGATTTTTCCATCGATTTTATTTGATTTATCTAGAAATGTATTTTAATTAATGCGTTTTACATTTATCCTTTTTTATGTAAGGAAAATCGTTGGAGAAATGTCTCCAATATTTGTTTGTTACGGTATTAGTTGACTACTAAAATATTGTGAATTTTTACAGTACTCTAGGCAAGGCCTAAGTACAAGTTTCAGACAGTCTTTTGTACTTGCCATTTTGTACCCGCTTGGGTTTTTTCGTTTTAGTTTCAGCTTTTACCCTGGCGATTTTTCTATCGATTTTATTTGATTTATCTAGGAATGTATTTTATTTAATGCGTTCCGGATTTATCCTTTTTTCTGTGAAGGAAAATCGTTGGAGAAATGTCTGCCAATTTGTTTGTACGGTATTAGTTGATTACTAAAATTGTTTAATTTTACAGTACTCTAGGCAAGGCCTAAGTACAAGTCTCAGGCAGTCATTGTACTTGCCATTTTGTACCCGCTTGGGTTTTCGTTTTAGTTCCTTATTTATCCTTTTTTCTGTGAAGAAATCGTTCGTAAAATGAATGTTTGCCAATTTGTTTGTTGCGGTATTTGTTGGTTACTTAAATTCCGTTCTGTACTCGCTGTCCCCTTTTTACATTTATAATATATCATGCACATGTTTTTGTTCCATCAATGATTCACGGTTTTTTATTCTTAGATTTATCGTAAAATATGCCTATCACTCGTTTCCAATTAGGGTTAAAAAAAAATACATTTAGGTTTATTGCTTATAGATGCTTTATATAAAAATATTATTTTGAGTGTTTGGACGGCGTTTCTTTGTGAATTAAATCTGCTTCGATTATTTTAGGACCACCATGATCAGTTTTATTGCTTGCTTGAGAAACAATTAACAATGCATAGTTGTCTTTGGTAAAGGCACTACAGCCTACTTTGGAATTTGACACGGCACGAGGTGAATCGACTTCAAAAGTGATGATTTATTACTGATGTCAGCGTTCTGTTTTATGTGGCTGTTAGTTCTTACTGACCAGCAGCGGTTCCAGAGAAGTTGATAAATGGCTTCTGCAGTCGCACAATGGGTGGTGTGATTTGCTATACAGTAGTGCGGGAAATGTTTGTCTGTTTCAGAACAATATTGGTTCTATTCTTTAGTGTGACATTTCCGGGATGAATTTTGTCATCAACTGTATATTGGTACAGGGTGTAATTTAACGGAAAGTGACTGTTGGAAACAGTCTCAGGATATACAACTTTCTCGTTTGTTTAATAGGATATTGACATTTAGGCATATATTACTTTGTATTCGATGCATTCAAGTGTTTATATAATGTAATTTTAAGTATTAACATGCTCAAATGCGTGGTCATGGTACTGGTGTATCTGATCTGACTCGTGCAGTTCCGGTCAATTGACATTTAGGCCTATCAGCTGCCTATATTATGTTAAATATTGGAAATATACTTCTGCCTCAATTTTACAATTCTATAGGTTTACCAACATTATGCCAGGAAAAAGGAATAAATCCCAGCAGCCCAAAACAAGTGAGGCGAAAAGACCACGTCGTGGCCAAAAGGAAACAGGAGGGCCCACCACCACTGATACTGTGGCAAGCGATACCAGCACTCCACCCCTCAGTGTACCTCCTGAAACCTTAGCTGAATTAACCCAAACCATAACAAAGTCAGTCACAGACAACGTGTTAGTAGAGATAAAACCATTGCTACAACATCAGGGGAGTATCTCTGTTCATAATATGGGGGGTAAAAGGGGGTAATAATGTTACCACCTCTGCAACCAACAGCTTAACAGCAAGCCCTCCTGGGTTGGATGGTCACACAATGAATAAGTCAGGGGGTGCAGGTATTTCAGGTTTGGTATCAAATGTTGTAGCCGAACACAGTTCACAGATTGTGGGTACTGAATTCCCACCTGTAGAAAATGCAGGTAAGAAATCGGGATTGCATGTAGCACCTAGCCTACAATACTTTTCAGCTTTGTGATAAGCAAAGCACGCTCCATGAGGGACTTCCTCATACTTGCTAAATGTCGACCGGTCTGATGTTATTTTGCTTAACGTTTTTTCAGATTGCTTGAGGCGAGGTTTTCAGACCCATTTTCGTGATTTTTCTGTTAAGTCTAAGTTGTAATTACTGGAAATTTGGATTATCTCCCTTTACAAAATTGGTTTATTTCTCATATTTATATTTTGTGTCAGCTAAAATTATATGCCATTGTTAATAATACTTTTGAGAATTTCAAGCAAATTATTAAACGTCACAAAGGTGGCAACACACGACAAACTGTTTTACAGACTTTTTATTCATTGAAGGAGGATGAGATATGGTGTTCTAGTGATGAGAGGATTATGGAAATAAATAAGCAATTTAATGGGTAATTGTGCTATCAAAATACTTATTGCATTAATATAAACACATTTATTATTGAAGTTGGTAAGTTCATCTGTCGTATGATCTTTACAACCATTCGTTGTCCTGCTCTTTCCTAATTTAATTGATTTTAGACGAAATTTGATTAAAACTTGTGGTACCGATTTGACATTTTTGGTATATCACCTATAATACATTAAAAAAATTATTTATCAAATGAAATAAAGATTTGGAGAGAATAAGCTCACATGAATTTGGCAAAACAACATTAAATGATACTATAATGGCTGACATACAAACACTTAATAGAAATTCTGTTTTGTCAAAGTCCAATATGTTTTCAAATGAATCAATTTTTTTTTGAATGAATCAAGTACTTTTCACCTTCATCAATCACCCTCAACATATAATTCAATTGATGTTTTATTCATACTTTTTCTGTGTTATTAACGTTCAATTTTTGCTAGCTAACCAAGGCTGGCAAAAGCAGGCAAAATCAACAGCAATGGAACAAGAGAAACACTAGACAGCAGGATCGGCAACACTCTCCTCCTGACAGGATTCTCTGTGGTGGTGGTGGTGGTGGTAGTGGGGAGGGTCGTAGTTACCGTTGTGATAACTGTGAACGAAAACAAATCAAAATTATATGTTTAGGAAAAATATACAATATTTTCAATTTTGAGAAATTTTTTCCTTAGAATGTTTTGTTCGAAATGTCATTCTTTGTTTAATAACTTGATTGAACTCTTTGGTTCTGAAGAAGCAGAGACTGATTTTTTTTTCTTGGCTAAACATTGTAATAATCAATTTAATATATACTAAAATATGCTGACATGAGTTCTTTTACTAAAATATATTGACATGAGTTCTTTTAGTTGAGGTAGCAACACTGCTACAATTTTTAGTCCATCAATTGATCAGTAGGCCTATATATAAATCACCATCATTCGACTAGGCAGTTTATCGGGGATAGGATATCAATATTGGCACAGGGTTGTTCAGAAAGTATTAATTTCCTAAGAACCAATATTTACCTCAGTACACCTTTTCAATATGAAATACTGCGAAATAACAAATTTTTATGGGGTTTGATTTTAGTTGTTTTCGTGGTATAAAAAAAATGAATTCTTGTACTCCACGAAGTGTTAAAATTGTCAAAAAAAGACAATGCTACACTTCTTCAAGCACGAAATCAAATCCTCCCGAACCAATTTTCCCCTCAAACCGTGAAAATTTGCACCGAAGAAATAAGTGATTTTACAGTAAAATAAAAGAGTCATTAAACATACAGTTATTGTTCAAACCTAACTTGATTATTTTTATATATACCAGGGCATTCAGGTTCCCCCTCAGTACCAACTGGACACTCGCATTCTCCAAAACCTGAAGATGACTCAACACATTCTGTGTTCCCTGGGCACTGGTCAGTTTGTCCGAGATCGTTACACTCGCCTGAAAATTTTCAAGGTGCACTTCTTAATTTATTAATAAAATATCATTAACAATGTAAAATGATTTCATATACTATAACATGTATATAATACAGATAGATAATATGGACAGTGGCCATGAACTATCTGGGATATAATACACGAAAATAACTTGCATCTAAAAACACGAAGATTATCTTGAAAACATGAAATCTAGGATTGAAATAAAGGAAAACTCATGATATATATTCCCATCTTAAAATAAATTGTAAGAAGAATAATATAATGCGATATTGAGTAGAGTTGATATAAAAGCACGAATCTTAGGGGAAAAAACAAACAAACAAACAAACAAACAAAAACACCCCCCCCCCAAAAAAAAGTTTTGCTCACCTAAACATCCGTCCTCTTTGGCAGTTTTCTCTGGGGGGAAATCAAAAAAACCTTCCGAACATTCACACTGCATAATCGTGGGAGGATCACCAGATCCGTCTGGCGGGGGGACTTCACGTGTAATACACTGGGCATTTTCACCACAATCGGTATCATTGTTACAATGCCCAGCTGTATATGGAATTAACATCAAACAAAAAAGAAAACAAAAAGACGGCATGTTTTTCATCACGACCCGCTTAGGTCTGCTTATTAGGAATACTGTCAGGGGTAATATGATATATCGAATTATTCATGAGAATAAATACTTGCTTGGCTAGATATTAACCTTACTCAGACATTTATTTCTGGTATACCCGTGGGCAGTGTGGTGGGAGGACGGTTCCTGATTCGTACAGAAAGCATACATGTACGACATGATATATGTTTAATATCTGAAAGGTTAACATAAAGTGTGCTACAGAAAATTATTATCATTTAAAAAAAATGTTTTATAAATTTAAACTGAGAAAATGTTTAACCAGGTAAAATCAACATTGATGTTAAAGAGAAAATTTATAATTAACTTTTGACATGTACAATGTTAGTCAGTGCAAAATTGTATTGAAAATATTTTTTAAAGGTACATGTACAACAAAACATACTATGTTTGTTAGAAAAGTTCGCGGACAAGTTCTATAGTGAAACCGGTGAAACTCTGTAGACAAAAACTATACGTATTTTCCAAAAAATATGCAAAATTTGTTTTTTCTCGATGATCTTTAAAACTTTACACGTATATTATTTAGATAAAGCATGCTTCACAGAGCATGTCACTTTTTCGCACATTTATATTATACAATTTTTTTTGCGAAAAATAAAAATTGCAATGTTGTAGCGCCTGTCGAAACAATATTCATGAAACGTCATTTGGCGAAATTTTGAAATGAATTGAAGAAAGTTTGACTGTTTTATCGCTAATTATGGTTGATCAATGCGTAAAAACAAAGTCAAAAATAGCAACGTCATTTAACGTCTTGGAGCACCGAGCTAATAGAAAAAATTATTTCTACATGCATGAAAATGTACGAAGGAGACTAAAATGTTTTTGGGTGCTGCTGGGGACTTTCTACACGTATCTACATGTAGAACCACAGCGTTCAAATGGTAGTGGTTTTGTAAGAATGGAAGGATTGGCATTTTGGTGATCAACTTCTGCGATACTCCAATACCCCGCTTATCGCTTGGACGTTGCGCTTATGGATTTTGTATTGTTTCCATAGATCGCTTAACTGCGTAGACATGATATTTAAGATCTCACTTATTTCCGATACGCCACAAGACATTTTAGTAAAATGTAACATATCTTGCTTTAGTTAATATGCAATTTTTAAATAGGAAAAAGACATGAAAAGTCTCTAGAACTGAAAGAGATTTAGAACTGTGAAAAAGCTTACATGTAACAGGTTTGGAATCAGGTTGTCACGTCACCTAACACCATATGATTGCTCCATGAATCCTATGACCGCACAGTAAAAATCATTGTATTTTTTCAAAATTTTAATAAGTAATTTTAATGGCACCTGATCCCACCTCTGGTGTTTGCTCTGCTCCTATTTGTATTGTTTAATGGACTTTTTTGCTTGAATACTATTCGTTATTTCCATATATTTCATAGACCTGGTTTCTCACATACTAATAATCAAAAGATAAGAATATAATCAGACATATGTCATTCTTCAAAGTACTCAATAAATTCTTCCGTAAATCAATGTGTCTTTGAACTTTTCTAACAACCCTCGTACATGTATATTTACTGAGCTCTGGAACAAAACGCAATTGGCTGAACCCTCAAACTAAACCATTGCCTTTGGGTTTACGGCCTTAGGAAAACGGCTAGGTTCTCTGGTACAACAAATCGCTTGTTGCCTTCAAATCTGGATAAAAAATTGCTATTCCGCCTGGTGTTTTCGTATCTATTTTTATCAATATGAATCTTTTAATGAGATTTTCAAGAATATTTGCTTAAACGTCAGCTGCAGAACTGTAGTTTTCTGGTTGAGAAAATTCGGGCAGACAAACCAGAGAGCTACAGATTTAAGCATTGCAAAAACCTTCGATTTACGGCGACACTTTTTTGTTGCTCGCTTACGTTTTTTTATATGCAATTCCTAAACCATGATATCCTTTAATTAAATATATTCTTTACTTCTATTTCTGATACTTTATTTGCCTTTTAACGGTTACAAACAACCCTATTAAAATGGACTTTGAATGTCCTCTTTAAAAAAAAATTCATTCGACGTCCATGTTTGAGTATTGCTTGAATAACGCACCTTGAAAGGTAAATAAAGTATCAGGAATAGGAGTAAAATATATGGTTTATTAACGGATACCATAATTTAAGCGGGGAAACGCATATAATATAAGAAGTAATACCCGGAGCGAGCGACAAAACGCGTCTCCGTAAATCGAAGGTTTTTACAATGCTTGGATCTGTAGGTCTTTGGTTTATCCGTCCGAATTTATCTCAACCAGAGAGCTACAGTTCTGCAGCTACTTAAAAGTGAGCCTGTCAGTAACACATATAATTACAATGAAGTATGTCAAATAGAATTATGTGAACTATTCCTTAAATTATTACTTGCTATTTTTCATGAATCGTTGCAATGATTCAGATTCTGTTTGCCATGTTCAGAAAATAAAAATGCTTTGGATTCTTGCACACAATCTGTAAACCAATTATTAATCAAGGCCTGTAGCAATGGTTTCTACAGTTTAGGAAACAACCAAAAAGTGTGTGTGGAGGGGGGGGGGGGAGGAGGGAGAAAGGGGGCACTTCCCAAAATAATCTGAGAATCCCCCCCCCCCAAAAAAAAAAAACCTGTCCAAATCCAGGACTCAGCATCTAAATGAAAATTTACTATAGCAGATAGCAGAATACTATTCTTAGAAAAAAGTGCCCACCCAACCACCGCCGTTCTTTCTGTATTCGCAAAGATTTTATTCGCTATTTTTCAGTTTGAAATCGCGCGACTGATAAATAATTCTATATTAGTACACAATGAAATAAAAAAGTTCTCGGAACGAAAAAAAATTGCAAGTGAAAGAAACTCGCGGATTATTCTCGCATGCAAATAAAAGTTGTTTCTTTCATTAGGTGAAGTAAGGGCTCTGAAAGTGTTAACTCGTCTTAAATCATTGCACCAGTTCATAACTGACTTTTTCAATGAAAAAAAAAATCGGAAAGAGCAAAAACACTACTTACTAGCATTCCTCAATAGATCTATTAGATTTTTAATCAGTTTTTGAGATTTTATCATACTTAATGATTCACAAGACAGCTGTCACTTTTTTTCCAATTATCTTAAGTCCTTACTTAAAAGAAAATAAAAATTGTCAAATGAATACAATGAATCAATGCAATAATTATTACATTTCAAGAAAAGTTAAAAAAAAAAAAAAACAGAAAAGAAAAATTGGAAGAATAAATAGAAGCCCTCTATGGTTGTAAACATGAGAAAAGACCGAGGATTTTGACAAAATAAATTAGAATTTGCTTCGATTCCAACTTGAATACAATGATTCTAGCTTTCAACATGTTTGAAAATTACATTTATAAACAGGATTTGGAGAGGAACAGGATGTAAGAGCATTGAGACAGGCTGATATAAGAAGTGTCCTAGTAAAGAAGAAATTGAATTTGAGAAAGCTAAACAAAGGGAAAAACGGTCATCTCAAGTGGATTTAAGCAAACTCCAAGACCCCACAGTCATGAAATCTTTTCATTTAGAGGATAAAAACAGATTTACTATCCTAAAAAATAAACAAGAACTAGGGATGTTAACGAATAGTCGACTAATCGACTATTAGTCGAACATGGACCGAGGATCGAATAATGAAACGACATTCGAATAATATTATAATTAAATAAATGCAATAAAAGAGTGAAAACGAGATGGAATTCTCATCATAAAATTGAGAAACCGCCTTCCTCAGAGACAGTCGATAAGGTAATTTTTCTCAACAAAAACGGTTGATTTTCCATGTACGTATAGAAAGTACAGTAAATGTAAGTGCTACACACTTTTTTTGGTAACGGCCTATGTTGTTTTGTAATAAATGACCCACCAATATGCTGGGCTTTGTTTGTAAAAATATTAATTGGACTTGATCTTATACCATGTACCAATTATCTTTTGTTATTTTGAAATTGCTCAAATGCAAGGAACAAACCATAGCTGTGTTTTGATATTTCATTAATTATTACAACAATTCACTTTCATTTTAAACTGTTTTAAGGACATTTTGATAGCCAGAGCAATCAATAATTGAATAAGCCTAAAGCAGTATATAACTGTTTAACAGTTTTATAGGCATCTGACGCCTGGATACTGTGAGATTAACCCCCCTCCCCCCCCCCCCCCAAAAAAAAAAAAATTATTTCATAAGAAGCTTTTAAAATTTTTTAATACTTGCTAAAATAAAAACTGACTGCATGTACAGATTGATTTATGAATTCTATTGACTGTGAAATCATACACTTTGGAGAATTAGGTGTCTAAATTTATTTCATTTGATCATGCTTTTCACGCGTTGTACGTTGCATTAATGTTATTATTTTTTTTTTTTATAGATTTAAGAAAATTGGCTTTTGGGCTATAAATACGTCATGTACCATTGAAGTTTGAAATAAAATTTTATTATAAGAAAATGTTGCATATATTCGACTAACGTTCGAATAATGCAATCGAATAATCGACTAAGGAAATTTTTTTTAATTTTTTTTTTTTTTTTTTTTTTTTTTTTTACATATTTTGACATTCCTAACAAGAACACAATATTGAACAATGCAACACCACGATTATAGAAGCAGGAAAGAAAACACTGGGATTGAAAAGGAAAAAAGAATGAAGAATGAATATCCTCTAAGATCTTGGAATTAGTCCAACAAAGACCAAAACGAAGAGGAAAATACTAACAGCCAAGTCAGCCAGACTAAAAACAAGCTTAAAGAAACTTAATTCAGTACAAGATAAAAAAAAAAGAAAATTGCACGGAGGGACAAAGAGGGATTATCTTAAAAAGCAAGCACAAGATGCAGAAGATGCTGCCTTAAAACAAGACATGAGTACCTTATATCGCGTCACAAAAACTCTGAGTGGAGGATTGAAAAGAACAGATACACCAGTGCGAAAACAAGATGAAGAATTGGCCTCCAGTATAGCAGAAGGCTCACTTGTTTGAAGAAAATCACTTTGAAAGAGTATTAAACCAGTAATATTTATCAACAGAAGCTGAAATTAGTGACGATGTGGACACCTTGGATATCGAAAGTGATGTACCAACAGTAGAGGAAGTAAACAGGCCATGAAACTTTTTAAGAGTTGGCTAGCCTCAGGGATGAAAAGTACAGAAATGTTGAAAGCTGAGGAAGTATTCACACCTAAATTTCTTACCGATATCCTGCAAACTATTTGCAGACAGAAACAGTACGAGATAATTTGAAGGTTGGTCTCATAGTGCAGCTACCAAACAAAGGGGACTTAGGTGACAAAAATAATTGGAGAGGAATTATGTTGTTGTCAGTTACTAGCAAAGTCTTACGCTGAGGCATCTTAATCAAAATGGCCTCAGTGGTAGACCCGTACCTTCATAAATAACAAGCTGAATTCTGAAAAGTGAAAACATGTGGAGACCAGATATTTTCCTTGAGGCAAATTTTAGAACAGAGTAATAATTGGAACACAACGTTGTACGTCAGCTTTATCGAATTTGCCAAAGTTTGACAGTATACACCGTCCTACTTTATGGGAGATCCTCACACATTATGGCATCCTTACCAAGATCATTTCCATCATTCAGATGCTTAACCAGGACTTTAAAGTAAAGGAGATTTGTGACATAGAACTGACAGACAGCTTCCCAATCCAATCGGGGATGTCTGCTTTCACCTGCTCATTACTGTCTGCATATCCTGGACATTTTGACAGTCACTCGCGATCGAAAATCTTGACTTAGCAGATGACATCGCTTTACTAGCACAGCGGCACAAGGACATCTAAAGCAAACCTGACCTAATCAAGTATAGCAGACAAATCGGATTAAATATTAATTTAAATGAAACAAAATTAATGAACATAAATACAAGATACATAGGGAAGCCACAATAAAAACATGATAGAAGTAGACGACTTTATATATTTTGGAAGGAAGATCACAGCAAAGGAAGATTCAACAGATGCCAAAAATATGGATTGAAAGTTTTTTCCTATAAATACCAATATAAGTGTTTTTCAAGTTTATTGCGTAATTCTGTTATTTAAATCATTTGGATATAAAATTGCATGAAAAAAAATGAAGAACCCTCTGGAGTTTCTATTGTATTCTATAAATTTCCGTAAATATTTCTTATTTAAGGAGTAGGGGGGATGGGGGTGGGGGTATGGGTTTATGGTGGACGTCACACGTGTGACAATTTTCGATCTTATTTAATGAAATATATGGAGATAACGAACAGTATTCAAGCTCAAAAGTCCATTAAACAATACAAAATAGGAGCAGAGCAAACACGGATCTCTAAACATCAGAGGTGGGATCAGGTGCCATGGAGGAGTGAGCATCCCCTGCCGACCGGTCACACCCGCCGTGTGCTCCTTGTCATGATCGGGAAATAACGGAAAAATCCGTCGACAATTCAATGTGTAAATAATGGCCTAACAATTAGTGTGAAAAACGTCAGTCAGCATTTGACTCAATGATAAATTGTATTTGCTGACAAGGTCATTGTATTGACCATAGAACTTACGAAATTATGACTTTAAACGAGACAGCTGATATTCTTGTTTCATCAACTTATTTGTCAATAATTTACCTCGTTTTAGAAATTGTACATACGTAGAGCATGCTCTTGCGTATCGAATCAACTGAGAGATATATACCCCGTATGCAGGTGATGAAGGTATATATCTGCATAAATAAGGGAAGTTGACGATTGAAAAGTTAAAGTCATCACGTTTATAATAAAGCTTGGTTGTTAGATTACCATTAACGTCTTTTTCAAGTAAAATATCCAAATATGAAACAGATGTGTCAGACTGTGGTATCTTTTATCTCAAGTTCACAAGGATATATCGTATCGACATAAGAATGAAAATAGCCATTGTTAATTGACAATACGTCATCGATATATCTAAATGTCGAGTTGAAGGCCACAGCAAGTGTTTTCTTCTTTTCACGTACAAGATTTTGGACAAATTCTGCTTCATATGAATACAAAAAAAGGTCTGCTAATAAAGGGGCGCAATTGGTACCCATGGAAATTTCAATAGATTGTTGGAAGACCTGGTCTCCAAAAACCACATAGATATTGTCAATCAGAAACTCAAGCATCTTTTTAATGTCAACTTCAGAGTACTTGTGTGAACAATCAGAATGTTTTTTAACAAAATAATTCTCGAATATATTGTTGCACAGTACTCTTGAAGTTTCTCCTTCACCACTGTTAATATCTTAGATATATAAGTGAAATGTCACCATTTTAAATTTACAGAACAAGACAGATATCTGGTTTAAAAATGTACACCGTACGCATATTCAAAAAGCAAATAAACATAATCCAAAGTGGAAGCGATGAATGCTTTTAGTGTTGATTAGTTTGTAAATCGGGAGGAAGCAATGTAAACGTCACCCTGGAACTGTTCTATGGAAAAAGAGGATCGAAACTTCCTTCATTCGTTGTAAGCAATGAACAATGATAAAAAATAAAACAATGATGATAAGCGATTGGAGCGCAGATCTAAAGTTATTAACTAATGTTCAGAGTCAGAGAGATATGAAGTCACATTATATAAGTAATATATAATATAATATATATCAACATGAACACTTCGAAGATATTTTTATAATTAAGGTTTCTATTTGCAAAGAGTTAGTTTCACTTTATCCATAAAATTGCCTTGTCCATATACCAATTAACTGACTCAATTGAATGTTCCATTTCAAACATCAAGATAAAGAGAGATATATGCTTTTGTTTTCTATAAAAAAATTCCTCTGAGAGGCAAGGTTTTTAAAAGCAGGCTTTGTGAAATTGCAATGTTCTTGAATTTAGCAGAAAACGGGTGTATTTGAGTACCTTCAGAAAAGAAATAATATATGATCCCACCCCTTGATCCAACCACGCACTTGTACATTTATGTAATGTGTAATAGATTACATGTTTTTTGTGGTACACCACACAATTATGATCCATCAGGAAAACATAAAATGATAGATAGTGGTGGAGTGTTCTTATTCTTTTGAGAAGATAAGATTGGAAAGAAATATAGAAAATAAAGTCTTGTGTAATGCTTTTTAGACATAATAGTTATACTTATTTTTTACCGACCATCCAACCTTCAAAATATATTTCATTTATATTGATCCTTGTTTTAATGTAGATTCCATGCCTTAAATATGACAGCAATTGCAATAATACGGGCATCAAAAATCTCAAATGCATGAAAAGTTACAAAAAGAGAAACTTCACTGCACTTACCTTTACAATGAGGGTTTTGCCAGATGTACGTCATCAAAGAACCGTTCATCAGTGACTGGTATAGGATGGTGGTTAATGGTACAAGTCCGCTAGTTATTCAGCATACTCTAAATCAGCTACCTGCTAAAGTAGACGTTCAGGTGAAAATCTTCCATGGAGGAAAAGAATACATATTTCCAGGTCTCGGATCCGCTCCAAGAGATGACGAGATTTCTAACGAATTGGGGGGGGGGGGGGCATATGGTTTAAACTCGTCACATGTTCTGTTCTTTGTCCTGTTTACAAACCCCGTGGAGAAGGCATTGGCCGTGTTATAACTACAGGTATCTATAAGTAAAATCGAAATAAATCCTTTATTTTTGTATATTTTCCTCCTTTCCTTTCTCTCTCTAGCAAACATCAATGTTAAGAAAATGGATGTCCTGAATTCACGCCGGATTAAACATCTATAAGTGTCCATTGTGAATCAGAAGTTTATACATAAGATTCTATTCATATAGTACAAATAAAAAAAAAATGTTTGTTATATTTAAACCAGGTGGGTTTTCTTCTGATGGGCCTTTTGTGGGATCTTATGCATCTTGCCTAGTTTGCGTGAGGGCATGGAAACTCTCGGATTGGAACAAGCCGGATTTCGTACTTTCTTCAGGGCTTACAATTTCTAAAGATATCCGTCACATCAGAATTATTAATCACTGTTATTCATCTTCGTACTGCGCCAACAAATCTCCATTTGCATTTTCATCATCAAGCAAGTTGATTTCCTCGACAATATATATAAGGATTTATCTATGAATATATCTTCTCATATGTGCATTCGTCAAAGAAAATTGCTATTTTTGGATGGATCAAGTATTTTAGTTTAATGTACAATAAAATGCACTCTATGAATTTAGTGGATGGCTTGATCATAACTGTACATAAGTTATATGTATCTGTAGTTACATAAATTAGGTGTATGACTGAAATAGGTATTTTATCAATTGTATGAAAAGAGTGGGAATATCATTTTTTTATTTTTTCATTCTTATAATTTCTCTAAAGAATAATCTCGATAAGAATGTATTAGCTAGAAAAAAAATACTCCTCCAAAACTACAGATGCATATATAATGAAAACGTGAATATGACGAACAATGATCGATCTAAAAAAATCTACAAAAAGTACAAATCTGTGGATAAAAAGGTAAACTCTCAAGTTTATAATAATTTGAGGAAACTCTGTTGTTAGAAAGCCCATACAGGAAAGTGTACCGCTCTCTTAGGACGTAGCCAGATTTTGTGACCGTCCAGCTTCTGCTCCCTAATGAATTAACCTCAGAAGGCATTGGTATGTATCGAATTTTCACCAAATTCCGTTACTGCAAATTTGTTAATTTCCATAACTCTAGGAAGTATATCTCTGATAAATATCTCATAAAGGCATGAACATGAGTTATTGTAAAATAAAATATGTCATAGCAATTATAAATAGTGGTTTACAAGGTTCTAATGTTAAGATAAATTGAACACTTCTATGGTATTTTAAGTCTGACACAAGACAATAAAATTACTTGTCAGTAAACTACTATTTTATCAACAGCAGGTTTTGAAACACATAAGCATATAATAATTAATCCCCCTCCCCCGAAATTTGTGGCGTTATCAAATATAGATAGTAAACTAACTAAAAATGACTTTGGACCCTCTTCCTCTCCTAAAAAAAACAATGGCCTCTATTAAGATAGTAGGAGGAGTAATTCTTTTGAAGCTTAAGAAATGAAGGAAAACGGTTCTGCCTCCACATCCCCATCCCCGACCAACTCCTTTAGGAAATAAGGTTTTCACGTTTGAAAGTATAGTGTACGTTTTTGTTTGTTAAGGTTTTTTTTTCTTTTTACTCGTCGTCTTTATGGTCTAGATTAATGTTTACTGAAGTGGACCCCTCCCCCCCCCCCCCGGAAAAAAATCCTAGAATCTCGCTTGATTCCGATACATAATGAAGGGATACAGAGAGAGTGGGATACTTATATACGACCTGAGCTTGGCTGGAGTATCGCTAGCCAAGAGTTTGTGATTCACAAATCATTGGCTAGCAAAGATGGACCCACCCCTCCCCCTAATAACTACATGTAAAATAAAACGATCCTTTATTTTAACAAACATTCTCCGTCAAATCTATCATTCTTATTATTCTGTACCTTTATTAAGAATTCACCCACATATAAACTTACTATAATCGTTTTAGTAGCAGTGCATATTTGTTAGTATCAAATAATTTTTAAGTATTCTACAAATATGTAGTGACGACTATTAAAAAAACCTTACTAGGTAAATAAAATATATTTCATACACTGTAAAAAATAAGTGTTTTAAAAATAAACACCAAATTGGCACAGATAATAAACACTTTAACACGTTTAAAATTTAAACACTCCGTGAAGTGTTTAAGAAATAAACACGTTAGAATGTTTAAATTCTAAACACATGATGTTTAATATTTAAATACTTCCTTCTCATTCTGTTTAAATACTAAACACTTCAAAAACACAAAACGTTTAAAGACTAAACACTGAATAAACACAAGGAGTTTACTAAATAAACACCGTGCGTGTTTAAAATTTAAACATTTCATGTTTTATTAATAAACACGTTCAACCCAAACACTTAAACATGTTTATTCGATGCAACAGATAATAATCACTTAAACATGTTTATACGTCATTTTTAAACACTTCAACCTGTTTAATTTACAAAATAAATAAACACTTAAACGTGTTTATAAGTTTTCAACATTTTTATTTGAAACAAACATAAAACAGTACAAAACACACTGTTCTTGATGATGAACATGTACATAAAGCTTAATTAATACATGATTAATGTTGAATAGATATTCAAACTTTATAAACAATTATAATATTTATCAACACATTTGCTAACACATACATGTAGATACAAACATGTAATTCAATTCAAGTTGAAAGATAGAATTATCAAAAAAAAAAAAAAAAAAAAAAAAAAAAAAAAAAAAACTAGCATGAACATGTAAAACCTGCATGTGAACTAAAATTCAGTAAAATTGGTTGGTTGGTTGGTTGGGGGGGGGGGGGGGGGTTAAATAGGAAAATCGCTTAATAAAATGAAATATTACTTTTCAGGAATAAAATTTTGAAACTTTATTTTAAAAAAGGGAAAGGGCGTCCATTACATCATTTTTAATAAAACAAACAAATTCATAATGAAATATAATGCACAAAGACTGAAAATTTTATTTATTGCCCGGGTACGGGATATATACATTGTGTATGTATTGCAGTTAATAAATCCAGTTGTACCTGTATAATTTTACTTTCACTAATATTCAGAGTTTTAACCAAATGAAGAAAATTTCCAGTTTTTACCTGTAAACGACTAATTCATTAAATATTCTTGCAACTTCACAAGAGTGGCTGGGTATCACTCACTAAATTTCATACCATATTCTAACCGAGTTAAACAGTCTCCTCTGCTTGTGTGTAAAATTCAGGTTCCCCTGCCATGGATGATGATATCCAGTTTTCCATTCTCCAAAATTTTATTCAACCTTAGTATTTCTAATTCCTTCTTCTTATCAGAAATATCCTGAAAAATAGATAGATAAAAAATATTCACTATGCAAATTCAGAAAATTATCTGTAAAGGAATACATTGAGATAAAAAAATAATTTGTTATCCTTCACACCAATTTTAATTATATATAATACATACTGAGAAACAAGTTTAAAATAAAAATCTGCAATACAAATAAATCATATAAGCATACAAACAATGTATACACTAAACAAGAGGCCCAAGGGCCTTAACAGTCACCTGAGTATAATACAACAATTTAGAAGTTAAATACACTGATAGATGAAGCTTTGTTGCCCTAAAGCAAGAGAAGCAGGAAGATCAGGATCAACAAAATAATTAGTCTAGTATTCAGTATCAACTCATAAATTAAGTTCTAATCTGTCCCCCACTTAACGCTATCACATGCAGACTATTAACAAACTATTAGTGCTTCTGTACTATTTTTAAACCCATATTAAGACCTCTAGCATTGACCTCTCTTATGGTCTTTGAAGAACTTTTAATAAGATAAGTTATTTTTGTCTCATTTTTATTTATCTATTACTTACAGGTCTACCTGATTATTAAAACTAAGAAAATACTTTTTGAATTATATGATAAACATTCTTGCATAATTATCTGTTCTATTAACCTTCCAAATGTATTATTTACAGTGATTAATTATCAAAGGTGAATGGAAAAGGGGAATAACTTCTCTCAGTAGAATACAAATTAATAGAGCCCTGCCCAGGACTAGAATGCTTAGACAAATGGTCCAGATGTTCAAAAATCTGGTAGAAATACGCTTACTTATATCATTTAAACTTTTACTCAGTTTTCTTCCGATATGCCCAGAAGCAGAGAAGAATTTCACAGGTACAATGCATTTTCACTAAAGATTCAACAAAGCCTTTAGTTACCCTAACACCAGAACCCAAGACCAAGGCTCAAGAAATTTAAAGAATTAACACTTTTCCACTATATTATAAAAAGCCCCCCCCCCTCGTTATGGCAGAACCCCTGACCCTAGGACCACAAGATTTAAAAATTCTGTTTGAAGCTCCCATTTTCATCATAGCTAGGCAATTTATTTATCAGCTCATCACCAAGGAGCAGACAGGATGAATTAATGATTAATTAATAAAATTAATGCTCTTTCACTATATAATCAATAGAGCCCCCACCCCCCTCCTCAAGAACCCCAAAAACTGAGGCCATATATTTAAAAATTTTGGAAGAGGCATCCTTGCCTATCATAATCATGCATTTAGTTTGTTTATATAATCTCCAGTAGCAGAGAAGAAGATTTTCAAAGAATCAATGCATTTTCACTATATAATCAATAGAGCCCCGCCCTAACACCAGAACCCCTGACCCTGGGGCCATGAAATTCACAATTTTTTTAAAAGGCATCCTTATGCATCATAACCATGCACTTAGTTTTTTTAAATAATACCCAGGAGCAGAGAAGAAGATTTTCAAAGAATTAATGCATTTTCACTATATAATCAATAGAGCCCTGCCCTAACACCAGAACCCCTGACCCAGGGGCCATGGCTTTCACAATTCTGGAAGAGGCCCACCTCCTCATCATAACTCTGTACTTAGTTTATCACCTTAATGCCCAGGAGCAGAGGAGAAGATTTTCAAAGAATTAATGCATTTTCACTATATAGTCATTAGAGCCCCGCCCTAACACCAGAACCCCCTGACCCTGGGGCCATGAAATACACAATATTGGAAGAGGTACTCTTGCTCATCATAACTATGTACTTAGTTACTTTATTAAATATTCAGGAGCAGAGAAGATTTCCAAAGAATTAATGCATTTTCACTATATAATCAATAGAGCACCGCCCTAACACCAGAACCCCTGACCCTGGGGCCATGAAATTCACAATTTTTGAAAGAGGCACTTTTGCTTATCATAGCTATATACTTAGTTACTTTATTTAATTCCCAGGAGCAGAGAAGAAGATTTTCAAACAATTAATGTATTTTCACTATACAATCAATAGAGCCCCGCCCTAACACCAGAACCCCTGACCCTGGGGCCATGAATTTCACAATTTTGGAAGAGGCAGTCTTGCTCTTCATAACTATGTACTTAGTTACTTTATTTAATACCCAGGAGCAGAGAAGAAGATTTTCAAAGAAGTAATGCACTTTCACTATATGATCTATATAGCCTCACCCTGGGGCCAGAACCCCTGACCCTGGGGCCATGAATTTCACAATTTTGGTAGAGGGCTCAATGCTTATTACAATGATGCCAACAGTTAGACTGTTTGATGTCCAGGAGTAAAGAAGAAGATTTTTAAAGATTTTAAAGATTGCATTATTTTTTGTGGTTTTAGCCCCACCCCTCAGGCCCCAGGGGGGCAGGGACCATGAAATTCACAACTTTTGTTCCCCTTCACCCATAGATGCTATATGCCAAAATTGGTTGAAATTGGTTGAGTGGTTTCAGAGAAGAAGCTAAAAATGTTCAAATGTTAACGCACTGACGCACGACGCACGACGAACGACGAACGCCGACGGACAAAAACGGATAGCAATAGGTCACCTGAGTGACTCAGGTGACCTAAAAATTAAATATTAATGTACCAACAGCAACAATTAAGAGAAGGGGGGGGGGCTACCCAAGGCATTTTCTATCATGTAAACAACACTCCCCAAAAATGTAAAGTCTCCCTAAAGAATACATGCGCGGGCAGGGGATGAAAAGTGTTGTTGTTAACGCTTATGTAATAAGTTATGTATGGTCAGCAAATAATCACAATAATGCGTGATGGGAGCATATAAATTTTATCAAGGGCAGGTAATTGGATTACAATTCCTTAAATTTCTTGTTACTGGGAGACCCAAAACTAGAGTAGGCTAGGAAACAATGATGTTTGTGTTTGTGTGTGTGTGAGGGGGGGGGGGGTGTAAGGGGGAGGGGGGTTGACCCTTTTTCTATGAAATGCCCTTTAAACTCACCTCTCAAGGTTAAGTGTGATCTTCGTTTAAAATCACTTTCCTTTATCAAGTAATGTATTCTTCTCAGGATTCACAATAAGAGATGATCGTCCCTGCAAATTAATTAGATATCGCAATATACAACATACGACAAATATTTTATGCCGAGCGCTGCATATGGCCGCATTTGCACTCAGACGATAGGCCTAACAATCCTGCATTTCATAAATGAACAGCAGTATAAATCTCTAATGTATTAAACATTCAATTTTTTCAGAATTTATATAAAGAAATGTATAAATACCTCCTGTTTCCTTGTTAGATTATGCCAGTATATGCGTGATTCTGCATCTTCTGCGTTCAAATGGCATGTTATGACATAATCAATTGCGTAATTTTCTATCATAACGCATTAAACACAGGTGTTTAATTTGCAATTTCTATATATATATACCATGTGTTTAGTTTATAAATATATGATGGTAAGAAATGAACACTCGTGTTAAACACCGGTGATTAAAATATTGATAAAATTATAAAAGTCATCATCATATATGTTTCTCTTTCCCCTTTAACAGTTTATGAAATTTATGAATTTTTGGCACAAAATTACCATAAATTAATGTTAATTGTAATTGCTTTTGGTATGATCTAAAGTCAACGTATTGCCTGGCTATTCGTATTTTTTCTGTTTCGAAAAATATCTACCAGTATGTACGGAATTACTTCATAAGTTAAGAAATTGTACAAATGGCAAATGCACACAGCAATACTGAGAAGCAACACCTAATTTCATTTTTTGATTCGATGCATATGAACATTGCGTGTTTAAGATGGATGATTATACACCCTACTTATTGAACACCAATTTAAATAGTCGTGTTTATATGTTAAACGCTAATGTTTTGTATTTAAATCCACCATGTTTAATTGTAAAACAGGACTGTTTAAGAATTAAACACAAGATAAACATCATTTTTAACAGTGTAGTATTTTGTTCTTATGGGTGATTATTTTCCACAGCATTTACATTTTGTAAAATAAATGTATATAACTATCATCAGTAAGTAGAAACTAACACGAGTCTGTACAAGCATAGAGAACAAAAATGTGTAAGCAAATACAATTAAATAAAAAAAAATATCAGTTTTTACAGTGTACTAATATTTGGGATAGATATAGCATCAAATTAAACTTTAGTTTAATATTAAATTAAATTTTGACATTCAAACAGCCATGTGATTTCCCTAGTTTCGGTTTATGAATTTCTGAAGATCGAAAAGTGCATGTCGTTTTCAGAAATACAAAATCAGGAAAAGCTGGCAAAAGGGGAAATACTGCCAAGACAAAATAAAATCAAAATAAAAGCAAAAATGTTCACCTAAAATGTGGCTCCGAGATGGTTGATTTGATTTTAATAGAGCATATCATGAAAAGTAACTCAACGTAAACTCCGTCCCAATAGGGGGCTTGGTTGGTTGGTTGACGATAAGTTCATGTCCTTAATCCATTATTCAGGTGCCTGTGGGAAGTACATTACTTAGTTAGTGGTTTGTATTGAAAATAAGTAATTCTTATATACCTGCATATATTAAATATATTTTATTGAATTTTACACAAACTTCCAGTGGTCATGGAGAGATACGACCTAAAATTGCATAGTAAGAAAAAGAATCATCCTTCATGCTGCACTATATATAATATCCGTAAGAACCGGGGAAGGGGAGGGGGCAATATTTGTACCATTATATACTTATTATATAAGTTACCCCTCAAAAAAGTACTTTACAAAAGAATATACATGTAAAGCTAAGTTACGGTTGTTTCCTTTTCAAAAGAAAATTGACTTGTTTGGTTTTGTTTGTTAACATTTTCTTTTAGGCTGACCCCCACCCCCCTTTTCAACTAAAATTAGCTCCTACAGCCTGTGTATATTAAGTCTACTTTAATCTTATTTCGTTACACTTAATAACATTTTCAAAAATATATATAGCAAGTTAAATTTATGCGTGTTAGTTATTTATTAACTCGGCAAACATCATTTAAGTAGAATTCTGGTTTATTTACAGGAGCTTGGCAGTTTCAGCGGTCAACACTTCTCCCGTACACCATTTAATATTCCAGTTACATCACAAGAACTGATTTTCCGATACCAATGAGTTAAACCTCATTGTTTTCTCCAAATGGGGCCACTCTATTTCTTGACTCTTTGCAAAATCCAGATCTTGGGGTTTCGAGTAGACGATTACCTAAAGCAATTAAAAAAAATTAATCATGAAACTATAGTGTGTAAAGGTACAAATACTCATGGGCCAGATTCAATTCTTTGAACTAGTGGTTTTCTCAATACAGAACTTACAATTCATACTGAAAATTGCAACCGCCAAAAACAGTAACAGTTTATGATTGGAATGCAAATATTTTATGTGATATATTATGACGGGGACAGCTGTACAAACAGTATATATGAAGCAAGTTCAACGACATAAACTTTGCAGCATAGCTGGTGGATTTGTTTTAATCTAAAAACTTTAGAGACCAACTCCATTGATCAGCTTTAAACAATCGTGGACCAGTTTTCAGGAGAAATCACGGCTCACCAGTACCCTGCATGACAGTGGATGGAATGGAAGACTTTCCTAAGCCTCTAAGGAGAATACAAAAGTACCACTGATTTTAGAGTACAGAACTTGGTATTCTGTCCGTAGAAAAATGAGGTTCATTAGCAGAAGTGAGGATCAGCATATTAAAAGACAAGAAATCGTAACCAGGATAAGCCAGTTATATTATATCCCATTGGTTTCACTGACTCTCGCAAGCATAAACCTGGTCATAAATTCCCCTTTGGGCCTGTCAACCGCTTGAATAACGTACATGTAATGACACAGCTTTGTTTTGTATTTAGTTTCATGTTTCTTTGTTATCATAATTATTTTCTTTGTTGTTTTCAGCAATATTTATTGAAAGCAAGAAGTATAGTCTACCTTTATGAAATTAAGTTGATATACATAAACATGTATTTATTGTAGTCATTCACTGTGCAACATATACAGATACACACACCTAATAATTTAATAAATGTCTTTAGTGATATTTTTTATTCAAAATGTGTAAGGATAAAGTTAGGTTAAAATTGTATTTCATCATCAAGTCAATGTTAGTCCCTGTTTTAAGACGTCATGTTTTAAAGAAAGATGACGTTATTAAATAACGTCAATGACGTTATTGTTTCATTACAACATGTTGTTTTCAAACACGTATAGTAAATTAAATCCTCAGATTTTGACTGTGTATCCTAAATTTGTTGTAGATTTGAAATATTTGAAAAAGTCAATTTCCAGAATTTTGTCATTAAGACCCCTTTTCCTAGAGAACGGTCCATATATTTGCTATGATACTTGTATAGCTTTAACATTTTGACCATATATCATCGTTCATCAAAAATTTTCGTTACTCAAAATATCCCAATTTAAAGAATGAATGATATATTGAAAAACAAATAGAAAACATTTGAAAAGCTTTTCTCTTCAATATCGTAAATATCATCATTGCTTTATAATGTTTTTCATGGTTATGGAAGCATATCCTTTTTTTGAAGATATAGCTATGTTGAGCCTATAATTTTTAACCATTTTGCTTTTTAAATATTTTGCAGACTGAAAAATATTCACTTAATATCACCAAAGACCATAATTTATGCACTTTTTTGCCACTGTATTCATAATTAAAGAAATCAAAGAGATATTATGCTTACAGGACTCTTTTTAGAGAAATCGATTAAATTACAAAATTGTTTTATTTCTCATATTTATATTTTGTGTCTGCTAAAATTTCATGTATATGCCATTGTTAATAATACTTTGGAGAATTTCGAACGAATTATTAAACGTCCCAAAGGTGGCAACACACGACAAACTGTTTTACAGACTTTTTATCAATTTAATTTAATAAGTATTTTCCTATGTAAAGTCAAATCACATATTTGGATTGGACATCAGGCATAGCCTATATAAGTCCTCTCTAAGAAAATCAAGGTTACAAAAGAATTGACAATAATCATGTGTAATGTTTTACAACCAATGATGAAATTGTTCATAATATTATATTAATTTCTTAAGTAAAGTAGAAAAGGAAGAAATGTAAAAGATAAATTATACACAAGAGTTATTACCTAGCATATATTCTCCAATATAATTAGAGGAAAATAAAAGACTTTTAATCATTGAAGGAGGATAGGATAAGGTGTTTTTAGTGATGAGGGGTTATGGAAAGAAATAAGAATTAAATGGGTAACTGGGCTATCAAAATACTAATTGTATTAATATAAATAAATATACACGCATGTAAATCTGATCTCCTATTAGAGAAAAACAAACAAACAAAAACAAAACCACTTTCGTGGCGAAGCCATGCATGACTAAATCATTTTTATTAAACAGAAAAGACATAATTATTATATACAGTTCATGTTTAAATATTGTTGTTTATTTAATTCTTTATTTACCCTTGTCTGATTATATTACGGTGATCTGTAGATAGCGACAACCAATTATCCGCGACTCGCTGACTACTTGCACCCGTGGCGTTAAAGCGAAATAATTTAAAATGGATGATTGTTTGGAAAACAGAGTGGCGGATGGCGGTTTTATTTCTAATTTTATATAGCATAAAATAAATTTTAGTGAAAAATTATGGCGTTATTGCGAGAATTGTAATGAATCGAATGGCGATAATTCGAGAATTCACTGTGTATCCATATTTTAAAATGGATAATTCAGATGCTCAATTTCTAAATTCGAATTTCGAGTCTTGCCCTTTAAACATCGTATTTTGAATGCTATTGAATGTTGAAAGAGCCTTCCATGCTCTCATTAATTTTCAATAAAATTGTTAAATCTTAAAATTGGGGTAACTATTCACATTCATTGGTATATTTATTAACAGAGAATCATTTTATTCATTTACTATGTTGATTTGTTAGATTTCATGTTTATATTACACTTTTTTTATGCTATCAATTTTAAGTCATTCAATTACAATGGCAGAATGGCAACTATTGAAATCGTAATTATCGTTTTTAGGCATTAACAATACGGTTGCTTCGATTTACAAGTTAGTAAACAGACGGAACGTATATGGGTCATTTTCAAAAAACGTCCATTTTTTGATTGGCATATTTTTGAAAAATGAAAGTGGTTTAAGGAGGTTGGATCCTGTTATCAAAAGTATTGAGAATTTTTTTATCAAGTATATTTTTGAAATAGATATACATAGCTGAATTTAAAATCAAAGCCAAAAAATGGGGGTCAATGCGCTTCTTTCGGTGCTACGGAGCATTTAATTGGACCTTTTGCACTTTAATTACGTCTAACACATAAATCAATTTTTCAAAGTTTTTCCTCTGATATTTTTTATCCAAACAGTCTTTTTTCGTCTTGAATAGTCTCTTTAAAATTTGTGACAACAAAAAAAGTTTCAAATTACTTCGCATAGTCAATTATTTGACCTTTTTGCACTCAAAAAATGTCATTTTTCTGGCATTAAAAATTTAACAAGCAATAAAATCATTTTAAAGTAATGACATTTTTCTGAGTTAAAGCAGAATTGTTAAAATAATCTTGTTTATTCAGAAAATAGAATTAAAAGTGGGGGTCTGTGATGTCCATTTTTAGACATAACTAAAATAGTGCTGATTTTTAGCCTAAAATGGTTTATTTTTTCCTCAGGACTTTATTTGTCCAATATGATGACAGAATTAATGATGGTTGATTTAATATATTATTTAGGACCAGCATAAAACATTTCACTGCTCAAAATAACTTTGCGTGCAGACTGCATGTAAAAATAGAAATCCAAACTTAACAATACTGTAAATATTTTGAATGAGAAAAATTGATCATTTTCTTCTATAAAACCTTCCGCCACAAAATATAGTTCCTAACTTAATGCTTTCAGTATGGAATTTAATCATGGGGTTTTAATTGAATATAGTTAAATTAGCATTGCAGAATCCAAATTTATTGTAAGAACGAACTAAAACACTAAGCAGAATTTTTTTAATAGAGGTCTACCCAAAAGCTCAGGAACGAACCTTGTTAATTATGACTTTTTCAACTTTATTTGAATAATACAGCATTAAACTACAAGGATCCATCGCATTGCAGAAAAGAAAATATTTCTTTTATAAAAAATTTGACATTTTATCTTAGTCATTTAAACTTAAATGTCCTTCCTCTTACTTTCATCAAAAGAGTTGTAAAATTCTGTATTTCAAAATTTTCTGAAAATTTTCTTTAGTTTATTGTTAAAAAACTAAAATTTTATCATTGAAAGCCAGGATGCTGGACATTTAGCCAATACATGAGTGTTAGAAAGCATGACAAACTACCATATACTAAGCAGAAGCAAAATCTACGGGTTTCTTTTCATGACAACTTTCTTGCAGAATGTTTATAGTTGAGAAAAGAAATACCTATACATTATTTCGTTGATTAGAATAAACAATTACAGTAACTTGATTATACAGGTGCTTTGCTAAAACAATTTAAACATGGAAAATGCACTGGTAACAGTAATAGTAAGGACTCAGGGTAACAGGAAGGACAAAACAATGTAACACGATGGACAATGAAATCTAGAATTAAGGCAAAAGTTAGACTTTTTATAACTTTATTGGTTAGGAAAAAAGAAAGAAATAATGTTGAACAAAAGCATGATATTACTAAATCTGGTAAATTCTAGACAATGAAAGACATGTATGTCCATCCTGTTACCAAATTTAATTGTAAAGTCTTATCATAATTTATATCAGTTCATTATTTTTTCATTAAAGGTACTCCATATTGTTACAAAACTAAGAATATTTTTCAATCATAGGTTAAAAATGATAAAACCAAAATATATACATAAATAGCACCTTTTAAAGGATGATTTGTCCCCCCCTGTTATAATTTTTGCCCACTCTGTTACCAAAGTGCATGTTTATGTAGTATGGCACTATTTAAAGCACAAACATATCTCAAAATGATTTACATAATTTGTTAACATATTAGACTAAATTATATTACTTAGAAAGATAAAATAAACTGTTTTTATTGTTTAAATTCAAGGTATGAAGTCCAATTGCCCTGACAGTTACCATTTTAAAGGTAACAGGAGTTTCAGTAACAGGATGGACTTATCTAATAAATATCCCTCGTTATTAAGAAAAATGTGCTCTTTTTGCGTCATCGAGATATTTAAATAATTTCTTTGTAGCTTAGTTCATCTAATTTTTTAAGCAGATTAAAAAAAAATTAAAAGAGTTCTTCCTTATTTGAAGGTAACAGATTGGACATATTTTCTTTCTACACTTCCAGTGATACAAACTCATCGACCTCTGTGCCATTTCGTTTTTCTCTTTTAAATCACAGCGCTCATTAACTTGAGACAACAGAAAATGATGAAATGTTGAGGATTATGAGAAGAGTTCCTGTCAAAAGGAGATACCTTTTATTTCAACATTTTCTTTTTGGTAACAGTATGACATGAATTGGTATGACATGGCACTTCCTGAATGTTTAATGCACAATACTAGTATTTAGTGGGATACATAAGTAAAACACCAATATTACATTAATCTGTGAATGAATTCAATTAATATGATGTGCAAAATTTGTACATATCTACACAGGATAATATTCTTTGCATCATTTAGATAAACAAGTTAAAAAATTTCTGATAATGTGTCATGACTTTTTTGTTCATTTTTAAGGAGAAAGAATACAATATTTCTAATAAAACGCCTGGGAGATGATCAAAACATAACTTGTAAGCTGTAAAATCATTTACAATAACCGACTGGAAAAAAATTTCCTCTGATGAATATTTTTCCTATTTTCTGATCAAAAGACAAAAGATTGAACATTTTTTTGAAAATGACCCATCATTATGTCGTCGTCAATTTCAGGAGACTTGTTTTTCAATAGTAAAATTTACAGTTACTTCAAACGCATTCATGGAAAACTGCGAAAAGCAATTGGATAAACTCTAATATGCACAAGTTTGCCAGAAAACATACACAGTGTAATTCCCGAACAAAGGAATTAATAAGTTATGATAAGATGTACATGTAATGTGTTAAATTGCTGAAAACAGACAAGGGATGTACATACATGTATGCATTTGTACCTCATGTGAATTTATGCCAATCATATTGAGTCATTGTTTAAATCCTTTTTTCTAGAGCACTATCAGTCTTATAAATAAAATATTAACTCGGTGCCTTTTTATGACTTTGCTATTTTGTACACAAGGGACCAATTTTATGACACATTACGGTTAATTTCATGTTCATAAAATGATCAAATTCCGCTAATATTTGTTAATTTATAACGTGTATTTTGAAGTTCGTACGAGATCAAAAGCGAGAAAATGCAGAATTGTAAAACAAGCCTACCAAAGTTAATTGCATTATAATTTTTTAAAATTAAGTAGGCTTTTCTTACTGATCTCTTTACGTTTGCAATTCATTTGTGTGAAACTTAATTAACAACCTTTTAGAACAAACTCAATTATTAAAAAGATGGCACATGTTAAAATATTATCTTAAAAACATACCATCTCTTGAACAGTTTTGTTTACAGTGGAACAGAGTTTAAATCTGCTACAACTTCAAAATTAAGCAATACATTGTATATAATCAAAATAGCTAATTCAGGGAATTTATCTCCACCAGTTTAGGACAATAACTTAGGAGGCGAAAGATTTTTTAAAAAAAAATAGATGTAAAGAAAACTAACATTTACATCGATCTGATCTTTTTCTTTTTGGAATAAAAATCAATTAGCGTAGGGTTTCCTTCAGTTAGAGAAATTCATGACCTTAAGAGTTTTGTACAAAAGCTCAAAGAAAACCAAAGTTATTACAAAAAAGAACAGAATCGATCAAATAATAAAAAAGTAATAAAAATCTACATACAACACAAATGAGTGAATATCTATTAAAACATGATAGTCTCCAATGTATTTACGAAAAACCAGATTGGTCATTATGATATACCAGATTTTTCATGATCAAACTTAGAACTCAGGTTTATAAAAGTAAAACAAGGAGCAGACAAACTCAGACCACCATCTACCACTTGGCAATTTGAAATAAGATTGGCAAAATTGAGAAAGAGGGAACAGAAGAGCATTGAGTACCATGTTGAGAATCGAATTTGAAGTGTAGATATCACAGCAGACCTCGGTAAATGGTTGGGATACAAAGACATTTGCAGAAACCAGCAAATAAATCCAAAGAAGAAAGTGAGAGACTAAACATTGCCAGTAAGTCAAGGGAAAAACTAAGTAAACTGATAAAATTTATTAGACTAAAACAAGATTGAAGAAGGTAACTTCAAACTAAATATCAGGTTCTAGACAACGAAGGCAAACATAATACAGGCATGAAAAGGAAGACTGTGTAAATGAGCTTGCCATGCAAGCTGAGCTTGCAGCCCAAAGGGGCGACCTGAATACATCCCATAACATCGCCGAAATCCTGAGCGACAGAAGAGCTAGAAAAGCCAAACCAGAAAATGATAAAATAGAGCAACAATGTTGATAAGTTTTAAAGAAACAGTGAGATAGATGGAACAAACACTTCAAATGAAAAAAACAAGTAAAGATAAGCAACAGTATCGATCTAAAAAACATATGAAAAAAGTACCAAAGAGACCAAATCCAGAGAAACAAATAATAGATTACACAGGGAAAGACCTCAATACAAAAAGAATGCCCGAAACAAGAAGGAAGTAATGTCAGCTATTAAATCTTTTCAATATAAATAAAAACAACAGAAATAAATGATATAAAAACCTGAGGCATTGAGGATCGGACGACAAGAATTAATGGATTATATGTATAGACTGTGAAGCAAAATATAAGCAACAGAGAGATAATCTTTAGTGAGTGGAAGTAATTACTGAATGTCAATCTAATCTACCAAAGAAGAGAAATGACATTCTCTGCACAAATAAAGAGGAATAACATTGCTCTGTGTTTCAAGCAAGATTCTAAGCGGTGTTATCTGGAACAGAATAAAAGAGGCAACAGACAAAGAAGTGAGAGGCAACCAAGCCAGATTAGATCGATCACTAAGTTTTTGTTAATATTATAGAGCAATCTTTATAATGGCAATCACTACATAGGTCTTCCATCGTACGCCAGACCGAATTCTGATTGAATATTCCACAGATTAAAAAAAAAAAATACAAATAAAATTTGAAAATACCAGATATACAATGCGGGAAGTAACACTATTTTGAAAATCATAATGGTCATTTTGAAAATGGCCAAAACTTGAATAGGCAATGACTTTTCCTATTCAGGTACTCGACAAGAAACCTTCATGTCAAATTTTATGCTTGTCTTACCGAAAATGAAATACTTTTTCCAAGTATCAACTCCACTGAGATTTATTCTAGATTAAATATCAACATTTTTACATTTCAAAATATCGACGCTATTGACCAATAAAATAAAATGAATTGATCCCGGTCCTAATCTAATTTTTTCGTACTTCTTTTACCCGAATAACAAGTAAAAGGAACCTGGCTCAAATAAAAGAGTTTAATAATCTTTAATTTTCTCAAATGTTTTAAAATATTGATATTATTTGCAAATTAAATCATAATCGCTCGATAGTGAAAAGTACTATTCTCAAACAATGAAAGAATCTTAATGAATTCTGCATTAATTAACAATTAAGTTTTGGTTGTTCAGTATATAAATAAAAAAAATATAATTCGTTGTTCACATATTTTTTTTTAACTCCATATTAAAAACTAGAGCATACATATAGCTCAATCAACTGCGAATTTTCAATGTAGATTTACAAAAAATAATTTTAGTTACAACGTTTGCAAGCTTTGTTTTTCATAAGATGTCATATAAATGTGAAAGCATTCTCAATACGGAAAGATTTTATTTTATTGCATCTTTTTTTTTTTATAATTATGTTACTCTCTTTTTTATGATTGGATTTGGATGGTTTCTTTATCACCTTCCAATTATGGAAGAACGCAAAACATTTTGATTTTAATAACAGACTTCTTCTGATACTCGGTTACAACAACAACAGTAACTACTACTACTACGATATGTTGAACGCCGCCACATCCCGGGTTGTTGAGTCACGTTTTGTCCGCCGTCACATTATGTCCGCCTCTTTTTCAGTAAAATCGTCACGTTATGTCCGCCTTTTTTTCCAAATAAATCGTCACACTATGTTCGCCGCCACGAAATGTCCGCCTTTTTTCCGGGTCAACATCTTTAAACCCCTTTTCAAAATACGAAAATCATCAGAAAATCAATATATTTTTATCATGAAGCTATTACAATACATTCTTTTCTCAAACCAACAATTTTGCTTTTGTGAATAAAGAAAATATATCCAACCATTGTAAGAGAATAACAAAGAATTGATTCACTTGCGCTTTTTATTCCCGAAGACTTATCATAATGTGTTAAAACCATTTTTATAAAGGATGTTTAACACGTCTCAGATTTAAAAAAAATATTATGTTTGATGCTTCAGCTATTCTAAGATCTGAATTTCTCTATTTGCATGTTGTGGTCGCCAATTAACGCGCCATTGCTCTGATGTCATAAATGCCAATTCTGGTCAAGAGAAGTACTTACTGTCTTAATTATTGCGTCTATAAAAGCTATAGGTGGATGCACAAACTTGCACAAAAAAGGCTTTAGGAAGATTTTTTTCTACATTCCCTAGACTCTAGCTGGAGGATAAAAGATATCGTTTTTTTTTCTTTTTTGCAAATGCTAATTGTCTATTTTAAGAACGATCGTTTATGCTCAGACCATGAATATTTTGCACTTATAAAATAATTTAAGGAAATAGTTTTTTTTAAAAGAAATTAACCAACGTGCGATAAGAAGTTGAAAAAAAAAATCTAGAATAAAATTCTCAATGGCGGAGGGTGCCATTGAAGAAATGAAACTTCTAGTACTTGATGTTCACCACGGGAACAGATAGGATTTATAATAAAATCATTTGAATATCAATTTTAAAAAAAAAAAAAAAAATGATAAAAGGGTACTTTATTTTACTCATAGTTATAAATTATTACAAAATCAAAATGTAACAAATTCCTATTTCGTCGATGCCTCGAGTTGTCATCGGTTTCGTCTTCGCTGTCCTTGCTACTTGTCGGCAAATTTTCATGCTTTTCTCTCTCTGCTAGAAGTTAATATATAGAAGACTGAAGGCCCAATACAAAAGGAATATCGTCATGTCATAGTTTCGATCATCTTTTCTGTACAGTAGATTTATATAACATCAAACTCATTTCATATATTTATTATGACGATAAGCTATTCATCTTTGACATTTCAGTACCACGAGACCAGCTATCTAACGTTTTTATTGCGAGGCCCGAAATTTGGGGCATTTATTACCTAATTACGATTATTTATCAAGTTCATTAAACGCTGATGAGAATACATGTAATAGGAATCTAAATGCGCTGAACTTTTAATCTTTAATGAACATGCATTATCATATAATTATTAGACGCTTAGGGTATGAATTCAAAAAAGACGAGATGTGTATGTATCTATGAAAACAGTATATTTCGGAATGAACTACATGTTCTTTGTAACAATTTTGATAATTTGTCCTTCATTTCAAAGCAAATATAGTTAGCCAAACTTAGAAGTCCTTGTTATTCACAATTAGAACATTAATATTTGTCACATAGTCTCTTTTTCGGCTTGTATTTGCTTTTTAAATCGATTTTTGTTTACTTACAAGAAGATAAGTAACGTTTCTTTTGCAGGTAAGTTACATTTTTTATGGGATTATAGGAATACTGTCATTTGAGTCTATAGTTTAAAAAGTAATATCTTCGGCACTACGGGATTTTTTCTCAGATGAAATAGTGTATGATTTCTCATTAAAAAGGTATAAAATACTTATTAGAAATAAAAAAAAAAATAAAATTGAAAAAGCGCAATGATTCTCAATTATAATTTTTCATTGGGTTGGTTATTGATACAGAAAGATCTACGCATTTAAAAAAAAAAACATCGATCAATACCAATTATAACTAGACGAGGAGCAAGACTTAAAGGGGGTTTCACTCAGAGAAACAGACATTAATGACTGGGGATCGGAATGCACAGGAATTCAAATTATGCATATTCCAAAGCCACTGTATCTTGCTATATGGGTAATGTTTCATTTACCAGGTAAGTTTAAAGAATGTATTCCTTATAGTTTTCATCTACAGTATTTAAAAAAAGTAACTGTTTGTACACAATGAAAAAGATGACAAAGTCAAGATCGAACTCGATCTCATAAATCTTCAATATAAATTGTGAACAGGGCAAAAACAACTATAATTAACCCTAGAAAAAAAAGATGTGGAATGAGGTACACGTCTAGGAGGAATAAACATCTTATGTCTACCGCTCAAACACGTCTAGTGTCTAGAGCCTTCTGAACTGATGAGGTAAATAGAGTTATTTGAAGTAAAATAAGTTACAAGTCTAGGGTTTGCTAAAAAATTGGTGTGAAACATGTCTGTCAAAATACGATCTCGAGAAAGGTTAAAACACTTGAAATTAGAAATTCATGAAGAAGTTCAATAGAATGACTTTGTTTGTGTCAGATCAAAGAATTGATTTTCTTCGCCAAAGTGTGAACTGGTGGGTGAAAGCCACAGTTATGGTTTTTACATCGGACATAGAAATTCTAAGCTTCGTGTCATTGTAACATTATCAAGAAAGAGTGAATTTGAAGAAATGAATTTGCATAAGTCTGAATGTGACTATAGCAAGTAATAACTTGATATGAATAAAGAAATGGGACAAATAGCCACATTCACTTGTTAAACAACCGTTATATTTTAGGAGTATTTTTATATTTGGAGGTCTTGCAATGATAATTTCTACTCCTCTTACGTGAATGAGCGCAGATAAGATCTTTGACTTAAATTCGCTTTAACCAATTATTTCTGAATTGTTTTTTAAAGTTTGAAAACCTAAATCCAGTTCAAAGGCCTAATTCATGTCTGTAAACAGAAACATTGCTGGCAGGATTTTGTACACATACATGTACTCTCCTATTTGACAAAGTATATGAATTTATTTCATCATATGTTAAAGTTGTTCCCAGATCAGAAATGAACGCTTCTTAAAAAAAACAACTTTACTTTGATGATGTAAAAAGCCAATTGCAAAACACAATTTCTATAACCCATTTGATAGGCGCGGGGTGTCAAATGCTTAACAAGTGAAGTGATTTTTATTTGTATGAGTTTAATTGTAGTCTTTAACATGCCATAAGATATATTAAGAAATATATCATAGCATTATCATTAACTTCTACAAACAGGAAATTATGCCGTGATAAAGAATATAATGTAAAGGCCAACTTTATCCATAGTACATTCTCGTTAATAAACCCTGGAACGATACCTCTATAGATTACAACTTTCAGGAAGAATCTCAATTGTGAATAGAATGATTGATCTGTACTTTGGCGAGCTAATATGCTAAAAGAATCGCGGTTTACAAAGAACATCAGAGAATTTTCAGGAAACCATTTTTTACACATGATTCTTGCAATATTTATTTCAATTTTTTTTTTGGAGTAAAGAAAGTTCATTTTCTCATACTTCATGAGTGATTAAAGGCAAGGTAATGGCTTTTCTTTTCAAATGAGCTAATTTAAACAGATAAGACATACGTCTATTGAACAGAGAGGGTTTAAAATCACTTTCTAATACATACTTATCTCCATTTTCAAGAAGAGAGTACCGGAATATTCTTTATCAAGCCGAGTCTCACAAATGCATATTCTGAACTGTAAGTTTTAAAGTAGAAATAAGTTGATCGCCAAATGATCATAAGATTGATTATCTAAGTGTGTGTTTTTGAGAACAAATAATGGATTTTTTTTTCTATGAGGCGGTATCAAAATGTGTATTTATAGGTTATCTGTGTAGTTTAGATATGACTGCTAATCCTCATGGATTTGGAACTACATACATCATTTAGGTTAAATGCCTATATCTTTTCCGCTGTTTATCGACTTTTTAGTAATTAAACACTGTAAATTATTGTAAGCATTCACTCCTTTATTAGAGTGCTAGAAAAAATCAATATTTTTGAATTATTAAAATTGAAATGATAAATAATTTATCCAGTATAAGACACAAAATAAAAATCTCAATACCTCTTTAGTTATCAATTCAAATTGTATTGAAAACATTTATTTAGAACAGATTTTGTTTGTCTTTGTCATAAGGGCACTATCAACAATCAGGCGTTTTTATTGAGGGGGCACAGGCATATAGTAGCTATGTTTTCTATAGTAATCTACATATCGGCAAAATTATTGGGGGCACGCACCCCCCCCCCCCCCCGTGCCCCCCCCCCCCCCCCCGGTTCCTACGGCCATGGGATATATATGAAAGTAAGAATTGCTTCCGTTCTCAGTGCAACAGAAATAAAATTGAACTATCTTAAAATTTTAAATCAGTACATAAATTGAAACTGACAAACGACTTGATTGCATTAATGCAATCATATATTTTTAGTAAAAGTTCATTTTTATGGTTTCTGGGTCATCCCTCCATTTTTTTTTTTTACAAACATTTTCTTGTTTCTTTGAGTTAAAATGCACACATTTGCATGTAGCACGGGCACTTTGGGGCTGGATGCCCCTTTTTTTCAATTTTTTTTTCATTTTTAAATCTTGGATCGACACACCAATAAGCTGTTTTTAAATATATCGTTTCCGACTTTTAAGTTAAAAGAACGAAGGCTTGCAAGTTTTCTCGTCGTTCGCCCCACCTCCCATAAACTTCGCGCGAGTATTTATTGAAAGCATAATAAAACATGGAATATGCATACATCAATAAATTTGTTAGAAATTCCCCTTCCTTTTCATATTTCCGTTTAATTTTTGAGTGCCAGCGATTTGTAAAAAAAATGATTAAATCACCCACATCTAGGCTAAATTTTGTTGGTGTGCATCAGCTGGTCATGGAGGTGCAATAACGGTAACTCTGACTTTCTAAAATCTTTACAGTGATTTGCATGAAAAAGGTTTTCCCAGCTTTGTGAAAAAAAAAATGTGAAATTTGATTGGCAAGGTCGAATGTTAATTGTTAATCTTCATCCATCAGAATCGGCTTAATACAGTTATCTGGTTAAACACAGAACTTACCGTTAAATAGTAACAGAGAATACGGGATTTTTTCCTAGCAAATAATGTTCTGAACGACATTGTACTGATGATGAAGCCCTTAAATACCGCGAACTTCCGTGACCAGCTGATGCACACCAACAAAATTTAGCCTAGATGCGAGTGATTTAATCAAAATATTTACAAATCGGTGGCTCTTAAAATTTAATTGGAAATATGAACTGGAAGTGGAATTTGTAACAATTTCAGTGCAAATAAATATAATTCATTTTCCTTAAAAAATATATTAGACTTTTAAGATTCAAAGTGGTATTAATGATCGATTTTCGAAAAATATTGATTCCACAAGATCAATATTAAACACAATGTTATTAGCGTTGTCCTAAATATCTAAATATTTGATTGTTTTAAATTTGAGTATACATGAATTGAGTTATCTTGTTCTCCTTTTTAAATGTACAACTTATAGTACGTTTGAAAGAATTTACGCCAATTTCTTCTGACTGCTGATTTTACACAATGGTGTACTAGAAGGGAAATATTTGTCTACAGTATTGAATGGAAGTCTGATTCATTTAACTATATCAACCTACTTGTATATGCATTCATTGAAGTGCCAAGCATTTTTTTTTTTTTATCTTGGAGCTATCTGATCCAGGACATGCGTGTCACAAGGTCAGTTTCTTAGCCTTAAATCTTAAAAAAAAAACATCTTAACAGATTTATTCGTTTTGACACGCAAGACGCTTTGATAATCATATAAACACAAGGATAGGAAAAGTTTTAACAAATATGATATATAGCTTGAAATAATAAGGTTTGAAACTTACTTTAAAATGGTTCCTTACAAAGCCCTGAAGTACGGGGGGGGGGGGGGGGGGGTTAGAGGAATGATAGTATAACCATCAAATCCATTCATTTTCGCTTTGAATTTTTCCACAAGTACATCGTATTCATCAATTAAAACGTATTCCACACAATGAAGAATTTGACCATCTTTTGTGCGCATAAAAACTGCGTTCCTAATTTTTCTTTTCTCTCAGCAGAATTGTTTCTGCTTGAAACAGAATCGGGTTCACTAGCGCTAATGGGGACCTTGACCCGTTGGCATCAAAATTGATCAAATATTAATGCTAGCAGTATTTCGGTATTGATACAAAAAGTGTTTTAGACATTAGATATACGTATATAGTACAGAACTGAAACTAGAAAAGGGACATTTTAAATGAGTAATTTTTTTTCCAAAAGTGCAAAAATTGGGTGAAAGGATCAATAAAACATCTTAATATATATTAAATTGACTTTACATTTACATTGTTATTAAAGGTTATTGTTTTATTTCAGTACATTGCATACGTCTACCATTTATAAGTGAATGGATCGACATGGAAGCTATTTCCGGCACGAGTCCAATAACAGTATCACATCCTTTTAACGAAGTTCCTGCTAAGGTCGATGTCCAGGTCAAGGTCACATATAAGGGAGAGGAATATATTTTTCCTGGAATGGGTTCTATACAAAGAGATAATGATATCTGGACAGAATATGGAGGAGTAGCTTACACATATAACGAAACAAGTGTCATTTTAATTGTTCCTGCTGGAAAATCGATAGGAAGAATAATATACACAGGTAATTTGTTAATCTATATCCTGCGTATTTCCTTTAATTATACTAGGTCATGCCTGAAATAACCATCTGAAATTCTACCAATATGTTGGATTGCAATACGAACTCGCGTTTTAAATTATATGCCAGATTTTCGATACATGTATATTTTATTTATTTATTAAATGATCAGAAATTTTGATGCTTTCTGAGTGGTTCAGAACTCTCATTATCGAGGTGTCCCTAACAAAAAAATACTATAGTAAACAATAGTTAACTCTAGGTTACTTTAGTAAATAAACGTTCCAAAGTTTTCACTATAGTAAAATTTCCAAAGTTTTTACTTTGATAATATAGTTAACTATAGTTTACTATAGCATTTTTTGTTAGGGGTATTTCAGAGCGAAAAACACAGACGCTAGTACGGAAGAGACAATCCTACTTCATTTATAAATTATTGAGTATTTTATGATATAATTTTATGATATGGTTTTTCTACTTTCCTTAACAATTTTTTTTTTACATTGTAAGTATGATCATATGTCGTTAAACAACATATTATATAACGAGTGTTTATATTTATTTGAGACTATAAATATAGTGTAACAAGCTAATTCAGAGAATTTGTGTCCCCCGTTTAGGGAAAAAAGAGCATGCGCAGTTCGAAGGGGAGGGGGGCGGGGTTCGGATCTCATCCTCCCCTGGATTTGCAGAATTTTTAAATGCATACATGTATAATGAAGAAAATAAAAAAAATGCCAATATGGATATTCGATTGCTTATTCTTTCATATATGTATAGAAGATTGTTTTATATAGAATATTTATCACACTGTAATAATGATTTTATGAGTAGTTAATTGAGCACGCCAGACGTCATAACTTTTTCATTTCATATGTCAAAATCAAAATAAAAAAAAGGGGGGGGGGCGTCCGGGATTTGAATCCGGGACCTCTCGTTTGCTAAGCAAGAATCATACCCCTAGACCAAGAAGGCACTTGATCAGACTTAAAATTAAATGCAAACATTAGGTCACATATTATGTTAATATTCACGTTCGATATTGTCAAAATTTTATACAATACTTGGTGTTTAATTTAGCCTTTACTAAACAGTTCTATTAGATGTAATTAGAAAATAAAGTATGACAACAACCTGTATTATATATAAAATAACTCTCAACATGCCCCTTTGCTAAAATAGTGCCAAGCGACTTTCAATAAAAAAAAAAAACAAAAAAAAAAAAAAACGGGGCAGGACACTTTGAGAGGGGTGAGAGAGGCCATAGGGAGTTATGGTATAAAAAATCATTGCAAAACCTCAAAAGCTAAGGTCTTCCTTGGGCCCCATGTAGCTGTTATGTAAAATTTCAGTGCAAAAGCTCAAAGACTTCTCAAGATATTGTGCGAAAAACGAAAATGTTAAAACAAACAGAATTTATGAATTTATTACCTTGACCTTTGACCATTTGACCTCAAAATCAATAGGGTTTGTCTTTAGGCCATAGGGAGTTGCTACGTAAAATTTCATTGGGAAAGCTCAAAGGGTTCTCGAGATATCGCGTGGAAATGAAAGTGTTACAGAAAGAGAGAAATCAGACGGACAGACGGACACACACACCCAAATTAATATCCCCTACTTTCAGAGACAGGGGGGAAAAAAAATGTTGTACAAAAGTTATTGACTTTGCTTTCGGCCTCTGTCAACCAATACCTTCCCTGCTGAGTACCCTTACCAAAGATTTTACCTTCCTGGAAATATTTGCTGCACGTTTGCTGCAGACATTACTGCAAACTTGCAAACAGGAAGCTGAAAGTGTGCAGCAAATATACAGCAAGCTTACAGCAAACATTTTACCATGTCTGCAGCAGACACTAGATTTTCCAAATATGGAAACCCAGCTGTTAGCTCGCGACAAACACTGCTACAAACTATATTTCAACCTGCTGCAAACATTGCTGCTAACTTTTACAAACAATTTCA
Source organism: Saccostrea echinata (assembly GCF_033153115.1). Taxonomy (NCBI): domain Eukaryota; kingdom Metazoa; phylum Mollusca; class Bivalvia; order Ostreida; family Ostreidae; genus Saccostrea; species Saccostrea echinata. The sequence continues at coordinate 1,984,281 of NW_026889799.1, read as the reverse complement.
GAAATTCTTTTGAAATACGATTGATTGATTATATTTTGTTTTACGTCCCGTTCGAAAATTCTTCATTCATTTAGAGACATCACCATATACCGATGAAGGGCTTCAAATTTAGACCTTCAGTAGGCACTAAGGGCCATTGAGCAGTGAGGGTTCTTTATCAAGCCAACGCCTCGTGACACGGGGTCTCAGTTTTTAAGGTCTCATCCAAAAGACCTGCAACTTTAACTTCAAAGTGCCGAGCGCATGTTGAAGGAACATTTGCTACCTATTTTAAATCGACTCAGGTCAGTCGCGGCCGTGATTCGAACACACGACCTTCTGTTCAGGGAGAGAGCGCTCTACCGACTGAGCTACCGTGACGGCTTTTGAAATATGAAGATAACGAACAGTAATTAGCTCAAACTCCACAGACCTCTAAAAACAGAGGTGCGATGAGGTGCCATGAAGGAGTTACTATCCCCTGTCGACCAGTCATACCTGCTATTTGCTCCTTGTCATGATTGCGCAAACAGAAAAATCCGTAGACAGTTCAGTATTAAAATAATTGCCTAACAATTTTTATGAAAATCATCAGTCTACATTGACATTAACGATAGTTTGTAATTGTTAAGTAAACATAGTCATTGCATTGACCATAGATGTTGCGAAATGTTGACTTTAAACGGGACTGTTGATATCCTTGTATCATCAACTTATTTTTTTAATAGCTTGTCTCGATTTAGAAATTGTTCTTGCATATCAGACGAATTGGGAGAAGTAACTCTATACGGAGGTGATGACGGTTTATTGCTACATAACTAAGGAAAGTCATCATATTTATCATAAAGTTTTCGCTGATAGGTTAAGGTTTACCGTAAAATATCACAGTGCAATCTATGCAGTTACTTCTCTGAACTACAAATATATGATGTCATAATGGAAGATGTCGTCAGATATTTGCAAATTTGAGCTGTCAGGACGGGAGAGTATCATAATGTTCACGTCTTATTTCACATGTAAAGTGTTAGAACGTTTATTGTTCAATACATATGTCTCAACTGTAGTATTAAGTCGAAAAGTGTGTAATAATTATTAAATATAAACACATTACTTTGTTTTCTGGATTGAAAGTAAATGTTTTAAATACGGAACATTAAAAACGAGACTTGAAATACAAGACCGTATTTAGAAGTGGAATATGCATAAGAGACTAGCGCAAGTGATTAATCAGAATTCATTTGAAATATTTTTTTTCGAAAATCCACAAGAGAAAGATGTTTTCTAAATAAGTAATGCTTGAGAGGGAAGTGTAATTGCTTCGCTTTTACATATATAGATTTCGATGAAGAGTGCAAAATACCCTGAAATGTGTGGTTAAGTTGGAATTCTCATGAGATATTTCGTACACTTATAAAACAATGGCTCGTCTGAAGCACTTTTCAGGTACATTTGGATACAATGAGTTTAATTCTGTGACAAAACTTGAATAAGAATTGTTTTATGCACTTGCACTGAAGCAATTTATGTGCAACACTTGAAAAAAAAATAAAATTGACCGTCACATAATCAACGGGCTTACAGTCCGAGATGGGATATCGAAATAATTGTATTGATATGTAGATGAGAGATCCTTAGTGCCAATTCTCTGTATTTCCATAGCCTACACATTGAAATCAAAACCAAACTGCAAATTTAAAAAATATGTTTGAATGCAACGCAGTTCAATTGAGGGGCTCATTACACCACTTTTTGATGACGTACTACACAGAAAAATAAACCTCCATTGTTTCGCCCGTTTTCTCCTGGGGACGAATTGTACAGGTTCGCTTTGCTGATGATCTAAATCTTTAAAACGCTCTAAAAATAGACTACATGCGGTGTTGTAAACAATGAGAACAAGATAACGGATTCATTATAAATCACAAACGAAGAAGGGTTATTTTTAAGTAGAGACCAAAGAGAATGACAGTCAAATCTTCGCTACCCAAGTAGTGTACAATGTCATGGCGAAAGCAGCAAGTTCTACCACTGACAACATGTACGTATAGAGGAAATTCGAGTTGAAATCTACAACCTCGTTGAAATAAATTATAATTGACTTGCGCTTTTAGAGTACTGTACACTTGTTGGTTTGTGTGCTTGTCTTTTTTTCTTTAAAAAATGTATATTCATTCTAGAAATTTTAGTTTATTCTGAGTCCGATATGTTCAACCGTTCCTGAGTGTTTGAGTCAGGGGGATTTAGGAAAGATAACTCTTGCAAGTGGACTTTTTATTCCAATTATTTTTTAAATTTGAATTTTCATTTCCTTAAATCATTTTTCATTCAATTTGTCACTTGTTATTCATAAATATACATTCCTTGTCTATTTATAACTGATTTTCCAAATTATTCATGCAAAAATTAAGAAAAAAATCACATTGATTCGTTTTTGGGAGAAAATTATTTTTTCTTATAAAAATAATGTTGATTATTATGAAGTGTTATTATATTGCCTACACAACTGAAGACGATATCCATCACTTGACACTGAGATTCTTGCAATACTATCAATCAGAAACTTGAAATAGAACATTTAACCAAAATCAGAAAAAAGATTGAAAAATCTTTAAAAAATATTTATCCTATCATAACCTCCATTTGAATATTTGAAATCTTCATAATAACTGGTGCTGTAACGAAATCTAAAATAAACTGTGGGTGTAATGAGCCTCTTTAAGGCTATAAAGTGTAGGCGGGTCCTAATTTATATGGAAAATGTTTAATATGATATCACACAAAAATATCGATTCTTCAAGTTTACACAAAATGAAATGTTTTTATGAGATTTTAAACTTTCGGGGAGCTTTAAATTACATCAAGACTCACTATTGCATACAATTTTGTCATTAGATAAAACCCACACAGCGAGGTATAAGGAATTCCCTGTTAGCAATGCACTTGAAATACAACACGAATTCCATGTATTATACCCCACTGACAGCTGGATTTTGCAGAAATAATAAAATATACTCTCAAAATACTCAGTGAAAATACATGTTTTCGATAAATAACAAATAGACGTGGTCTCTCTGTATTTCAGAAATTCGTGTCAGAAATTCATATTTTAATCAAATAATACGAGAGTTATTCGGAAAGTTCGTGGACTATGCCAATCGTCGTTATATTATCTTCAAGAAATTTGAAATGAGCACATTGTCATATGTAAGAATATTTTTTTTGTTTAAGTGTGAAATTTCATTCCATGTGATTTAATAAAATTTTTCTCTCAGATCACCATTGTCTATGCATAGTAGTGTATCATTCAAGTACCGCTTGTACCATGTACACACATATGCTTGGCTCCCTTTGACATATTTCCTACTTCCTCTGCCATTTTCAGAGTTTTTTTTCTGGAGTTTTCCAGAATACAAGACAAAATTGTATGGTTAGCTGCTGCTTCGTGACGTTCTACGATGTCAATTTTGCCTTTTTCAATGAGGACTGCCTATCTTCTGAAACTGATTTCTTTTCAACGCAGCAAAGTATTAAGTCATAATTTGGAGTCGGAAACGATGAAACATTCTTAATTTGAGTGTGTACAATTTTTCCTTTTTTGCGTCATTTTACAGAAGATATGACTTCAGATATAATTTAGTGTCTTGATTGTAAAGTCCAAAATTAATGACCTGCTCCATGATCCGATTTTCGCATTTTTTAAAGTCTTAATTAATTTAATATAAACCACGATATTTTAATAAAAATTATTTTCACATCATTTGAATTTATTGTTGAAATATTTCTTCCAAATTTGGATATAGTATGACGTAAAGTAAAAAAGTTATGACGGAAGTCCACGAACTTTCCGAACAACACTCGTACATGTGTCCGATGCATAGTGAACTCACCCTTCTGCTACAAACTGGTGAGAACTTCTCTCACTTTTTTATGACCTTGAGTATACATAAAGTATTCATGTTCATATTGTTTTCACAAAGTTATTATCATTTACAGGTGGTTTGTCTTTTAACGGAGTGTTCGATGGTTCATTTACTTCAGGCAAAGTTCGGATCAGAGTTTGGAGATTATTTGACTGGCCAAAACCAGACTTTGTGCACAACTGTAATCTAATCATATCGACAGGTACTTAATCAATATAAAGTTGATACATAGAAAAGTAAACATACATTAAATATAATAGTTAACTTTGACTTAAATTAATTTATAATGTATGACAAGTTTCTTTGAGTTAATTAAAATAGTCATATTAATTTGCATTTGCTTAGCTGTGCTGAAAAAAATTTACTACTTTTCTACTTTAAGCTGAACCATATAAACTAGTAACACACTCTTTGAGACGATTACCAGACTTTGTAACAGTACAGCTGATTCTGGATGATGGCTTTGTTGCTGATGGTCAAGGTTATATAAAACTGACCATACATTTGTATTAAAACCTCAATTTAATACTTACACTTGTATGTTAAGGCAGCACACAGATCAAATTTCGCCGAATTTAGACTTTAAAATGTAACATTGGTAAATCTGAAAAGCCAAAGGTAAAACATTTACTGTTATTATCAATTGTATAGACCTCATTGAGTCTTAGGCTAAAAGAAGCACTGCATTAGGATGTCATCACGTGACGTCAATAAATAGAAAAATTGCCTTAATGAAAAAGTGAAAAGTTCAACACTACCCCGGGGATATTTCATTTCTTTATATGAAAACAATTATGTAAAAACATCACTTGGTCATGAGAAGTGTTGCTAGAATCCAACTGTTAGGATCCTACTCTCCGGACACAGAAAAAATTATTCCAAAGTTTCGCATGAAACCTTTCTAAAATTTTTACATTTTGTACATACAATCAGGGAATTATCATCAATTCATGTTAATTATACGATTCTAGCAGCACTTTCCAAGTACGATAGAATACAAGCTTTCGATACAAACAAAATCATGCTTCAAGGTATGCGGCGAAATGTTGAACCTTTGCATATTTGGTGTTCGAACGACAGAAGAAAGGCTGATCGGGATTTCAAAGCGCTGACTGTGTTCATTAGAAGAAAATATAAGAATAAATCAGCGTACCTGACTCTAAATCTTTTATTCCTTATGAATCACATGTAACATTCACGATATATACTTTAAATCTCCCATTTCATATATTTGTTCACATGAATTCTCTTCACGTTTAATTTTCACTTGGCAAATTTTTGATCAATAGTTATGACGTCATGGGTTTGATATTTAACCCCCGTGATAAATACTTAGCTATTTATTGCACAAAAAAGAAAAAAAAAAACGATAAGATTTAGTTTGTATTATGTTTTTGAATTATTCCATTCATTTCTTGGACCTGAAATTAAACTTTAAACATAGATATTAAGAAATCATTATCACTAAAGTTCACAACACACAGCTAACTATGACGTCATATTGTATAGGCAAGTAGGATATCTGGGTGTAGCCTTAGCATACCTGCGTACACAAAATCCTCCTTCTCTCTCTCGCACACACAAACACACTTTCCCCTCTCTCTTTCCTCTCTTTTCTTTTTTCTCACACACACTCTCCCTCTCTATCTCTTCCTTCTGCTCTTCAAATTCTTTCCCTCTCTCTCCTTTTATATATTCTGCAAAAGTGTAGCTATAGGACGTTAACTGACCAATCCGGAAAAAATAAAAAAACACGGAAATGATAATTTTAAATTCTTAATTTTTTTATTTTTTATTTTTTTTTTGAAAAGTGCATATATATCCTTAATCGGTATATGTATAGATAATTGAGTGGGTAAATGAAAGTTCTATAATTTAGTGAAATTTTACTTTATTATTTGCACAACAGGTGTAACCACCGTTACAGAGGATGATACATTCACTAACCATGTTTGTGGCGTATTGTTTGGAATATCAACAACCTCAATTACATTATGGGTCCCAAATAAAAATGGTAAGCATGATAAGGCGTACATGTTTCAAGTTTCTTTATTTCTTTTCAGAATGACAGATACATGTAGGATAATTAAGAAAAATACAGAGAGAGAGAGAAAGAGAGCGTAAAAATATATGAATGAAAATACAGGGCATTAAAAAATTTACCCAAGTTTTAAAAGATCTTTAATATTGTATTATACAAAAGGAATTTCAATATTAAATGAAAGAGCAAAGTTAATTTTTTGTCATTATATCACATTACTGTTGATCACATGACGGTCATATAATTTTTTGAAGTCTTTTATATAAATCGCTTCTGTGCAGCCGATTAACACAATCATTATTAACATTTTGTTATATGGATAAGCTCATCGTATTCTTCTGTACCCAAAATATGCTTGGGAAAATCATAGTATTACGTGGGTACAAAACATTTAATGAGAAGTTCAACAACATCGTAATCTGTATTAAAAGAAAGCCATCACACATTTTTCCTAAGCCAGATTCAGTTAGAAAACAATCTATTCTTACAGTTTTCAACAAAAGATTTCTGATTAATCCCCATTAATAACCAGTGTCAGACGTCAGACTCTTTTACACACACATATTAAATTCTACCTATAACCACGGAAATAAAGCAGGGCACATTTCAAAAGTAAATTTTTCTTAACATTTTGAACACGCTGAATTTCAAGCAAAGGTACGCAGCAATGTAAAAAAAAAAATATTCGGACATATCAGACTTAAAAACACTATTACGACATGTGAATTTTGCAAAGGCGCTCCAACATTTAACATGTAGTTTGCAGTAAGATGAAGTAAGTTGAAGTAAGACGTAAAGTTCATGGCACTCTCCCCGTCATAACAACTCAAGTTGGCAGTGACTTGACGTCATTTTACATTACAATGTCGACGTAATATTCTGATAGTTCACAGAAGCAAGGGCACAGTGCAGATTGCACTGTGGTATTCTTTGGGAAGCCTTAACCCACAGTGTACCTGCGTTTGTGTTCTATAACATGAAAGTTAAAAAGGATAAACATAAGCTATTAATGTTAGTCTTCCTGTTTAACATTCTGTAGTCAAACTCATTATAAAACAATGGCCTTACAATTGGTGTGAAACAAGTCAGCAAAAATACGACCCAAGGATAGGTTATAATTGTTAACAAGGTTATTATGAAGACCATATAATTTACGAAATGCTGATTTCAAAAGAGGTTGTTGAAATCCCTGTAACATCAACTCATCTGTCAGTAGCCTGCGTTTTTTTTTTTTTAAAATGATCACGCTCGGATTTGCTCTTGAGTACTGAATAATTTGGGTTATGTTTACATCATTAACAGGTGATAGCGGGATATTACTATATTAATAAGAAGAGTCGACGATGAAAAAGCTTAATTCATACAATTTAGTTGTTAGTTGGCCCTAATCGTCTAAAGTCAGTAAAACATCCAAATATGAAACAAATATTGACAGAATCTGTGGTCTTTCATTTCAAGTTCACTGGGATACATGTTTATATGAATGGAATTAATAATATGTCGTCAATATATCTAAATGTCGAGTTGAAGGCCACAGCAAGTGTTTTCTTCTTTTTATGTAGAAGTTTTTAAATAAATTCTGCTTCATAGGAATATAAATGCAGGTCGGTTAATAAAGGAGCACAATAAGGGCCCATCAAGATTCCAACAGTTTGTTGGAAGACCTGGTCTCGGAGGACTATATGGATGTTGTCAATGAGGACCTCCAGCACCTTTTAATATCAACTTCAAAGTACTTACGTATAGAATCAGTTTTATTTTAAAGAAAGTAATTGTGTGTTGATGACCAATCACAAGATACGAAAGTTTCCGACTTCTCTTTTTATTGAAGAGGCAGTTGTCTCTGATGTCGGAATTCCTAGTGTTTAATTTATCGTGAGGAATGGTTGTTTAAAGTGTAGAAAGACATACGTTTTAATGAAAATAACTTAAAAAAAAAATGGCATTTTCAAATATTTTTATAAAGTCTTTTGTTTATTAGATATTGTGTGCGCTTCCATTTCATTGAAATATCAACATTTAAAGTAGATTACACTCAATGCAAGGTGATAGCATTATCACCAGGTCAGACCTATAGTTTCCATAAAATGAAGCCACACATTGCTGTATCTTTTGCTTTTAGCAAAAATCAATCAAATGAAAACCTGAAGATGTATATGTAAATCCAAAAAGCTCTAGTGGAATGAAAATTCGAAACGGTGCATTTTCCTTTTCTTTAACGATTTATTGTGTGACATCAAATTTAACTACCTTTTCAGTTTTATATATATTGTGATACTGGCAGAGTTTGTTTTGTTTCTAGATATGTTATATGGATGACCTAAAAGAAGAGAACGTTCTACAATTTTTTTAAAGATAAATTTTCCACTTAATACAATATTAGTTCTATTACCAAAATTGTTCTTTTATTCCTGCTTGTAGTTGTTGAACAACAAGCATTTGTTATAATAGAATTCATTTAACCTATAGAGGACTATGTTATATGCTACAACGATGGATGGGGCAATATATCTCGAGTTTATGATTCTGCACGAGTTGTTATTAGAGCATGGATACTATCTAATGCTGACATTGTTCAACGGGAATCATTTCCGTACTCACATGGAGATTTAATCACAGGGACAGTCCCAACAATGTGTTACCTCGATCCCGATAACTACATCGTCATTGTTGAGGTAAAAGTATATAACTTGTATTATATTTTATATTTATAGTAAACAAAATCGACATTTAGATAAAGGACAAAGTCCATAGGACAACAAATTCCGTCTAACGAGATTTTTTTTCAGTTAAGGAATCATACCCACAGGCATCTGAAGTGTGAACCCCCCCCCCCCCCCCCCCCATTAAAGAGAAAATAGTAAGGGTCTATAATTTCTCATAAGAGATTTCCCCGTCAATCACACCCACATTTCGTATTGTGCAAGCAGATTGTACTTTTCTCACGAAATTTGCCATGCATGGTATAATAAAAATTTACAAGTTGTTTTTATTATAATCTATATGGCCAATCTCTAAAATTGAGAAAAAAATACAATCTGCTTGCATGCAACAAAATTTTGGTTTGATTGACGGGGAAATCTCATATTTTGAGAAACCATTGGCTTTTCTTTAAATGGGGTGGGGGGTGGGGGGGATCCACACTTCAGGTGCCTGTGAGCATACCCGGGCTCCATTGGTGGAAAGCAAGTGCAAAACAACTGTGTTCCCCTAGAATCTAGATTTTTCTCACATATTATTTATCTAATACATTTTGCTTAGCAAAGAGTGTTTGTTTCCTTATTATATTTTTAGGTTAAAGATGCCTCAATTAGTGACGGGAAAGTGTTTTATGCCGCCGGCACAGCAAGTTTAGGAAAGATTAACGACCCTTTTGGAGGAGTTGTGTACGGTTATAATGAGACTGACGTTCTACTGTGGACACCGTCTGTAACCAATGGTTACCTTATCTATGTGGATGGAATATGGGGGGATGGAACGGAAACATTAAGAATATATAATGTCCAAATATCAGTGACGATTATATCTACAAATAATTCAGGTATATCTTTAGGTAGAAATCTACAGACTGTGTGACAAAATATCAGTTTATTACTCAACTTTCACCAATTTACAACGATAATCTCTTACAGTAAAGTACATGTATGAAACCGGAAATTATAACAATAAATAAAAGAACATCTGTATATTCTTTTCGTAAATTTCAAAAAATCTCAATCAAAGTTAATTAAATGCACAAAATGACCTACCATCCCCAAACTTTGATTGCTTCTTAATGACACATTAGAAAAATATGCATACATGTAATTTTCAATTTTTTTTGTCAAAATATCAATTGAAAATACTAATTTTTGTTTACATATGTGTTTTTCAATGTTAATATATTTCATTTTATGCTTGTCAATTAACAGTACACAATGTCACTGCAATCAACATTGATGATGTCGTACAAGACTTAACTGTTTCTAAGAAAACAACAAGTACCTACATACGGAGCCTGGTCAGTGTCTATGATCCGCGCCCCAGCGCTAAAGCCATGGGAGCTGTTGGTGTAACCGTGCTGTGTCTTGTGCTTGGGTTAATTGTTCTAGCAGACTGCGATCTTCTTATTAGGAAACTTTGTTTGAAAAATGAAAAAAATTGAAATAGATATTGATCAAATCAAGAAAGAAATAATTATGAATAAATGTTTAATTCGTATACTCTCTGCTTCTATATAGTCTTTTTTGAAAGTACACATTGTGATATTCACCAGCAGTTTACGGTAAAATACGTTATAAACGAAAAAAGAATATTTGTATTTTACATATTTGAATTCAAATTTTGCTTTTACCAATATCTCATGAAATGCTTCAGTATATATACATAATAAAAAAACCCCACAAACCCCTAAAATTTTGATGAAGGAATGTGTCATAGATATGATATATTTAATATATATAAATATCAAAATTATTGCATATTAAGAAGACTTTCTATGATGTTTACAATTCTTATTTCTTGGCAGCATCCATTTAAATCTATATGATTTTTTTTATTACCTTAAAGGATATTGTTGAAAAAAATCCAAATGACAAATAATATCTTGGTTTCTAAATTTATTCATTTACCACCAAAACACGAACTTCGAGTTTATTTTATGAACTTTGAAAAAAAAGTAATCTCTCCTGAAACTGACATTATCCATTGAATAAACTTTTAGTAGGTCTCCCAAGCATCGTCCTCATTACTGTATCCCAAAACTTAAAATGCAAATATTTTGCGATCGGAGACTATATTTTCCGATTAAAGATGACAACAATTATGGTAAAACATCGCGATCAAATATAATTAAAAAACATTAACAATCACATTAATACATGTATCCAGTGAAGTACATCCACATTCAGTAAGATATCGGAACTGCATTTTTTGTTATATTAAAACTGCAATCAGTTTTTCGTCTACAGAAAGGAAATAAAAATAATGTAAGGTAATGGCTTGGCAGTCGTATAATTGTCTAAATTGGAGACTCTATTTTCTTATTAAAGACGACAACAATTATGGTTAAAAATCGCAATCAAATATAATAAATCAATAAACAATTTACAATCACATTAATACATGTAACTAGTGAATTGTATTCACATTCAATCAGATATCGGAACTGTTCAATTTTCTAATAAAATTAAAACTGCATTCGGTTTTTCGCCTATAGAAAAGAAATGAAAATAATGTTAGGTAATCGTTTGCCAGGGTTTGGCTGTGTTTTGTATTGTCTTAATTAAGAAAAAAAAATCAAACGAATGTAAAACGAACTGATAGTCAAAAAAGGGGAAAAAAATGACACACAAAAAATACGTATTGGTCTTTCACAGAAGAGTAAATATTGAAATTAAAGAGTGTAAATAGTAATTGAGCTATTGACAATGAACTTGAAAGAAAAGGAAATAAAGCACTCTTTTGGATTGATTATATAATTAGATGATATTGTCTCTGAAAAATAAATAATTCTTCCGGATCAAGTACAAATGTACCCATGTTTCAAAAATTGACTTTTTTCTGTATCACGTAATTCTCGAAGTTTACAAACATCACATACAGCGAGTTTATAAAACATGAAAATGAAACAAAATGAATTTGTCATCGGGCTTGTTTTTGTGACTGTCACGTCTAAATACATGTAACACTTTTTCTCAGCTATCGTTAAAAATGCGTGTTTAACTTTGTTAAAGTTCAATCAGCGTCAAAGAAAATAAACTTAAAAAAAAAAAACCCAATCTTCGTTGGCATATCTATTTATAATATGTAAAAGAGTAAGGAAAGATTATACGTTGGGATTAATAAATAGTTTTGTTTTACCCATGTCTTCCCTGAATAATTTCAATAATAGCTAATTATTAATTACAATTTCATAAAATCTCTTTTACGGCATATTTTGTAAAATTCAAAATCTCAATGACATACCAAAATAAAGTAAATAATGTATAATAGGGCATTTAGAAAACAATTTATAAAACTTCCCATTTTTAATCATGATGAATACATACATCCAACATAAAAAAGGCGGAAAGGAGACAGATTAAACTGAATTTCTAGGAAAATTGATCTTATTCGAAAAGCTTAAACTTTGGAAATAAAACTGATTTGAAATTTGAGGGCTTCGTAGATTGGCGGGATAAAATCAATATTATGTGAGATAGAAATTTTAAATGCTTCACACTTTATAACAAGGTCATCAAACTGATAAATGTCAACTATTCACTAAGTTCGATAAGCAATGATAAAAAAAAAATGACTACTTAGATATCCGTTTTTCAAAATCTCCAACAGAAACGTTAAATGAATCAAATCAAATTTTATTTTCCTTGACGCAGATTGTATTCTACGAAAATGAAACACTCTTTATGACGATATCTGATAAAAAATATCATTACCTGACAGTGACCAAAAAAAAAAAGTCCGATGACATAGTATTATTCATTTTTTTTCATTTTCATGTTTTAAAAATTTCCTGTATGTGATGATTGTAAACTTTAAGAAATAGGTAATACAGAAAGCGCAAACGTCAAGAAAAATTATCTATATGATGGAGCAAGTTGCATCAAGTTAAATCAGTAGTAAATAATATTTCCTTCTATGACCGGAATGTTCTAAATCTGTTCCGGTACGTAGGTAAACCGACATTAGAGATGTATACAAGAGTACAAGTGTATTTTAAAAAAGAAGAAAGAAATGTTAAAACGGTCAGGATGTAACTGACGTCGAAAATCAATGGGCGGGCTGCGCCTGGTCGCAATGCCTTTGATTTTGTACTAGGTCATTTTTTTTCCAGTTTTTTGAAATTGATTTTTTTAAAATCCTTTCAAATGGCTACGCCTCCTACGGTTTTAGTCTTTATTGCAATTAAACTTGCCCGAAAAAGGACGAAAAAGGGATCATAATCTTATTGATGTTACCCTAGTTTTAACTCCAGTTTTTCTCTTCCTTCGTTATAAGTACTGTATAGCTGCAGTCTCGTCAAAGATCTCTAGATTAACGTAAAATTGTACCATAAAAACTATCTGTAAAACTTTTTTAAAAGTAAAGTGCATTGATATTACACCAACGCGCTGATTCATAGTGACCAGGTACCTTGTACAAAATTTCCTCATACTTTCGTTAAAAAATATGAGTATAAATGCTTTTGGATGTAAAACACTGAAATAACAAGAGTCAGTTGAATTACACATTGAAGTGATATTATATCTACAAACTTTCAGTGGTTTTATACAGTCAACAAATTTGAAGACAAATTATCATTATTGACAGAAGTGCACTTTGTACAAAAAAATCCTTTTTATCATATTAGTTTTCAGTATTTACAGTGAATATATCTTTAAACAAACCAGACCGGAGGTTATACAAATACCGCTTACATCTTGTTCCTACAGTCTTTTTCATTGCGTTCGATCAGGTATCGATGACATACTGTGGACTTTCTGTAAATCGTCTGTCCTACTTATTTTTTCATTTGTTATTGGTTTTCCCTTCGTCATTCTGTTTGTCTACGTAAAGCACAAACAACTTTCCTTCATAAATATTTAAAAAAGAAAATAAACAATCTACACTGTCGTTGTTTTAATAGATTCATTTTGCCTTTTGATACATAGTGTATTCAAATAAAGGAATACTTTCATTCAATATCATAACGTAGTTTATTAAATAATCCTGAAACCGAAAACAAAAGTAGAGTAAAAACTGTCTAATCCGACACCGGTGTAATCCGTTTCACTCTAAATTCCGACCTCTATATTCATTCCCATTCTTTTATTTTCTGTGTCCTTTACATTGTGTAATCCTACACCCTGTCTTTTCCAACTAAAAATCTGTCTCCATATGCATGTCAGATTAGAAAGGTTTTACTGTAGTAGATAGCAGAGAGAATCCATACATATAATTAAACTTTTGTATATTTGGATTTTTTCTAAGTGTGGATGTGCATTCATGTAACTTGATAATTCATGCTCAAGGGTCTGTGCTCACACATAAAGTAGAACCGAAGAAAGAGGAATCTACTGTTAATGAACATTTTCGGAGTCACAAAGACCCCACAGCAGACTTCGGACTTTTCACTTAAGGGAAAGTGTCAGAACATAATGTGAATAAAATGAATATTTTTTTAAGGCTTGATCATCGATATTTATGTTTCAGTTATATTTGTTTGAATTAAACCACTGTACACTGGGGACACATGCACGTTGTACTGGGGTGGGTGGGTCCCCCCAACCTTTTAAAAGGATACTAATTATTATAATGCATTGCTCACTTTTAGGAGGATACTAATGATTATAATGTATTGCTTATAAAAATCGACAACGTATTTTCAATTAAAATTCTTTACAGAATTGTTCTGAAAATATACATGATATTCAATTAGGATTGAGTAATGATTTATATCAACTTGAAAGGTGATCTAAACAATGGCTATTGAAATTTAATACCTCGAAAACCAAAGCTATCTTTTTCAGTACAAAGAAAAATGTAGATCTACGATGGTTAAAATTTCAAGACTGTAATTTTGATTTTGTATCATCACATAATCACTTAGGTATTCTCTTTTCACACGATCACTAGATTAACTTCATTGGCATCACGAGATTTTCTCTATTTCGAAACTGGATGGGAACCACTTTTTGCTAGAAGAACGTCCAAAGTAAGAACATCTATTTATAAAATTTTTCATAACATGGTACCCAAGTACCTGAAAGAAATATTTACAGACATTCGATCACACGAATGAAAATAATAGGTAAGTAGACAATACAAAATTATTGCATTTATAGATCATCTTTTGTCCCAATGGCAAAAAGGGAATACAACTCTTTACCTCTTGAAACAAGACAATCCACTACTAAAGGTTCCTTCAAAAATTGTATATTTTCTAAAAAAAAAAAAAAAAAAAAAAACAAAAAAAAAAAAAAAAAAAAAAAAACACCTTTAAAACACAATGTGTATTGAATGAAGATTTACTAATGTGTAACATTTTTGACAGTCCATTATGCACTTGTGGAAAAAAGGAGACACATATAATTTTTTTTTTTTTTTGCGAGAAAAACACTGCCCTAATAAACGATTTGTTTTATGCTATTTTTAGAATGATAATTTACGTATGGTAGACACTCATGTTTAACAATGGGGAAATGATTCGATCAGCATTTCCGTAAATGAAAGTTTAAATGTGCAATTGTTTATTTAAAGATCTGGTCGCTTTTGATGAATTTATATATTCTGATTCATTTTTACATATTATATTAAATCATTTTTGTACATGCATAGCCTCTGTAAGCAGATAATCATATTGACCTTTTAGTTCCAGTGTAGTTAATTTTTTTGAACATTATTTTGAGTAATAACTGTTATAAAGGAGACGACGTTCTAAGTCTTAAGAACTTGTCTCCAATCCTTTTGTTATAACATCCTAAGGATAAAATATGTTCAAACCATCCGAATTTCTTCCAAATATGAATGGGCAAAGAGAGATAACTGCTGAAAATATTCCTATGGTAAATCTGCAAAATTCCCTATCTGCGTTGTCGTTCCTCTGTCACTGGAGCATTATTTGATCCACCATTTCCCTGTACAGGTGTTTGTTTGATTGATTGATTGATTGTATATTGTTTTACATCATTTTCGAGAATTTTTACTCATATAGAGACTTCACCATATACTGGTGAAGGACTTTAAATTTAGATCTTTACTTGGCATTCAGGGACATTGCGCAGTGAGGGTTCTTTATCATGCCAACGCCTACCGTGACACGGGGCCTCAGTGTTAAAGTTCTCATCCGAAGGACCCGCAACTTTCATTTCGAGGTGCCGAGCGCTTGGCGAAGGAACAATTGCTTGCTAATTTTTATCGACTTAGATCAGTCGCGGCCATGATTCGAACACACGACCTTCCGATCACTGAGCGAGCGCTATGCCTACTTAGCTACCGTGACGGCTACAAATGTTTGAACATAAGAGACTAATAGTAGGAAAACCTCTGAAATATCGGAAGCAAAACATAAGTTAAATTTTAGTCATATATTTTTAGATGCTAGGCAGACTGTTCAGTTATTGTCATCCACTATTTTGTGGAGTGTTTGGTTAATTACCTTCATTTTAATTATATATATTTATTTTTGGAGATTTTGCTTTCATAATTCTTTCAAGAGTTCATTAAAACGTATATGGACGATTAGTATCATTATTATTTGTGAATTATAAATCTAGATCAATCGTACAATTACTAGTCTTTATTAACATTTTTCAAAATTGCAAGGCATCATAGTTCATAGAGATAATTTAAAGTCATCAAATATTTTCTCATTTTCTTTTCAATATTATGGTGTCACAAGTCACAATGTACTTCCCTGCTTCATTTCCTGTGCAGAATATTGTCTTGACAAAATATTTTCATTCATGAATGTGCAAAACACTCACTTAAACCCACATGATCTAGCCTGGTATGACCAGTTGTAAAATGTCAACACATAAACCAATACATGTATATACGTTCTTTTCACAATTACGGAATTCAGGGAGCCCCGTTTTGCCATAGTTAGGATTTCATGTAAAATACTAAAAAAATAATGATTCTCTTGATGAATGTCTTTGTATAAGATGAATAGTTGGTATTTGATGTACTGGTTGAGGCGCCAACCTCCAGACGTCTGTAAAATGGAGTTTATGTTGGAAGTGCCTCTATTTCCCTCCTGAGTGTTCCTTTGCTCAATCTTATGGAAGCCTGAAAGTAAATACCGCGCCTTTTGATAAACACCTGTAGTTTTAATCTGAATGTCAAAATAACTAAGTCCTAATGATAATTTATACACAATAAATATACTTAATGTTAATAAGTAACTTAATACTTATAACTTATTGAAAAGAAATACATTTTTCTTTCAAAGTATTCTTTTTGAGTAATTTTAAAGACAAGTATGTCAAAGTCCTGCTTCATGTATTCACAGTATTCTAAATAGCTGCTAAGAAATTTGGAAATAAATTGAAAAATATTGAGCCATATCTTGTGTACAATAACGCATGCTTACAACAAACACGCTTAAAATGAATTGACTCTTACAGCAAAGCGATTTTGATTCCCATTGGCTTCCATATTATATCGTGAACTCGTTATTACGTTTTTTTATTGTAAACTCATACATTTGTACTACCTGTTTCAGATCCTCCAATTTTAAGTTGAAATCATCCATTTCATGTTCAAACTCTATCATCTCATTGATATAATTTCTATGAATTCTGACTCTCTCTACATCGTCCCCATGTCGTTTTTGACCAATGTTAGGTGCATTACCCCATCCATTGCTTGGAGGTTCGACATTTTCTGCATAATTTCTCAACAAGGTGTACATTGTTGATATTCCAAACTCACAACTATCGGCAGGCTCTCCCTTATCTTCAATAAAAGGAGTAGTTGATAAACTTTCAATGGTTTGGTTTGTGTCAGAAAAGAAAAGTCTATGTCTCACCAACTTATTCCTATATTAAAGATGAGTGTACCGGGCTACCAGAAAAAGCTACCTTACTGTGTAAGAGGTTATACATGTAGGTAAAAATAATCAGAATTTCCTAGTGAGAATCTAGAAATAATATTATCATTTAGCTTAACATTTACATGCATATTATAAAATGCAAACATTCTATCTGGAAAAGCATTTTCATGACATAAATTTACCTTAAAAATGGGTTTGTTTATGTTTTACTAATTCGACACTCCCTTCCCTGTTTTTATACTAATTTATTTAATTTGTAAAATGTATACTTTTTTTAAAAGAAAGGTCACAAAGAAAAGTCATTTGACATACCTGGATAAAGTACTGGTATTTGATCTTTATGTATTCTAATTCCTCCATTCTTAATCAAGTGTTTTTTGTCAGTCAACATATTTTGCAGTTCATGCCCAGGGAAGACATCATCGAAAAATATTTGAAGGGCATCTCGGGAAAGTCGTGTTAATTTGACGAAGCACAAGATACGTTTTTCATTACCTGAAAAAAAAGATATATACATATATGTTATATCTATTACATTTTCAACAGTAACATGCTGCAATTTATCCCTTGAATAAAGTGATATTGCACTATCGAAAAATGTACAAGTCGCAGAAACTCTCGATGTTCCAAAAGGTTTAACTATGCATTGGTTTTAATCATTAAATTTATTTAATTTCATTCAAGTCTCTCATTATTTAAAAAAAATGATATACATGTGTAATCAAATATAATTTTCCTATTTAACAGAATTGATAGAGAGAGGAACAAAATTAATAATTATTCTATGATTCCAAAACAAAAATCATATTTGCTATAATATTTCAAAGTATATGTCAAAGATATACAACTTAGGTAGAATTTCAATACAAACCTGGACCTGTATTTTTCTAAAATATAAAAGTGATGAAAGAGATTAAAACTCGTGCTTTCTGAAATGTAGAAACTCCAAACTCACTAAGATTAAAAAAGTCGTTTTTCTCATTTGACTTCCTAAATGCTACTTGTGACGTCATAAACATATTTTCTTCAAAAAGTTGCCGGAAACATAAATTTTCAGTAAAATTTTCTTTCAGATACTATAGCCCACATGCATCGCCCACAAAGATTTCGAAAAGTTTGACTTTTCAAAGCATTTTACACAACGTATCCAAATATTGAAGTGGTTTACAGCTGTGGGCAGTATTTTCTCAAGGAAAATATCCCCTGGAATGAGTCATTTTGAAGCTTTTTCTGCTTAAAACGTAGAAAAATGAGAAATTAATTACTCATATTTCCATTATGGTACTGCTTCATGCCATATTTTTTCATGAATTATCACACTCACATACTCAACTCATATTAATGATAATTTCAACACTTTCTGAAAACAAAATTTTTAGGGCACAATAAAGCAAAAAGCGTACCAAATTAAAGTAACACTGTCATAATGAATCAAAGCATTAAAGGAAAGTGAAATGCATAATTTATGTATTAATTAATAACCATAGAGTAAACTATATAAGTAGTTGAGTAAACTATATAAGTATTTTACTGTAATAGCATTTTTTGCATGGAACTTTCAAAGAAGTGTAAGCAAGTGAAGGAAAATGTGTCAAAAATGAGTCATAAACAGAAAGTGGAGATATTGGATAAACAGAAATTAAGGATATACACAACGTACATTACAAATTGTAATCTACTGGTTATTTTTTCTCGATATTATCAGTTTTAAAATCATAGTAAAATCAGATGTTCTAAGTAAAAAAAAAGCATACATTACTAAGGGTTTGCAAAGATATCAAATGATATAAATCCTTCTTTTTTCCCTTAAACAATATTGAAAAGTTATTAAATATATAATATTAGCTGAAATTTCCCATAAATTTGATTTAATGGAGGTGTATATTCATGAAGTATCATAAGAGTCGAAAACTTATTTAAACTCTTAAAAAAAAAAAAAAAAAAAAAAAAAAAAAGTTTAAAGCTATGCTGCGTATGTCTTTAACAGCTGCATTGTTTTGACTGTGTTCAAAACCCTTACTTTCTGTACATGCAGGTGGATGTGAGTGTACCCTCTGAACTTGAGGTCTTTGTTGGGATGGTGTAGAGCTTAAATAAACCAGAAGTTCCCCTTGTTCCAACTGAGTCTGACGTCTTTGTTGTGATGATGCAGAGTTCGAATAAACTGGTGGTTTCTCGCTAAACTCAATGACCATAATTTGTATTAGACCGAGAAGGTCCGACTGCGGCTGAAAGACCGAAAATGATTTTTTTTTAACTTAAATCCATTATCAAATATTTCATTAGGAGTATTATTGATAATACTGTATCAAAGTCAGGGTAAAACAAGAACATCATCATTGTAATTATGAATTTATCTTGTAAAATTCATATGCATCTCTTATTAGATTTCTCATATCATCTCTTAATTGCAAAGAAAAGAATCAAAATATATTTAATTATCTTAGATAAATGTTTGAAAAAAAACCCACAAAAGTTATTCCTAATGATATTTACGATTGTCAATGTAACTTACATATCTCCAATCCCTCAGGTAGGGCAAATCAAGTTTTCCGTTAGAGTCCATAAGGTTGTTGGCCTTTAAACACATGTCACTGGTTGGATTTACATAAACCATTGGCGGGTTATAGGGATGCGTGTCCAGTAACCACACTGTGACAGGAATGTTGTATACATTCCCTTGACATGTGGATTAAATATATTTACATAGTGAAAAGGAAAAGGATACCAACAGTCTAAAGTAATTAAGAGATTTCATGTTTATAATTATTTTACATGTAAAATATTTTTATCGAGACTGTAAAGTATACTTAAAAAGGCAACACAACAATAACAAACAAAGAAGGAAACCTGATTTAAAAAAAAAAACAACAACAAAAAAAAAAAACAACAAAAAAAACAAAAAAACAAAAAAACAAAACAAAAAAAAAAAAAAAAAAAAAAAAAAAAAAAACCCAAACACCCCTCCCACCAACAAATGAGGCAAAGGAACATTTTTTAGAATTGATTTACAATACCTTTGTACTCTACGGGGATCGTGCCACTTAGATTTAACAATTTCATCCTCCTACCGTCATTGAAATCTGAAAATTAAAAAAAGATATATTCCAATTTGACCAAATGGATTTTTACAGAGTCGTTACATAAACCATGATGATACTGAATATAGGGAAATTTTCTCCCCTTTCTTTCTCGCAAATGGTAGATTTGAAACGAAGGTAATTTCTTACAGACAGCATTATTTCTTAAAGTTAAAAGAACTGTGACTGGGCAAACTGAAAAACGGGGCAAAATTGTTTGCAAATGTGAAAGGGTTGTAAAATTACGCAGGGCGAAAATAACCCCGCATACAGTAATGTACAGCTAAAACATTTTCAGTCTACCATGCTTTTGTCAGAAATCAAACGCCTTTTTTGGATGTAAATATATTTGACTAAACATAGGCGCACACAAATGACATAGTGACTTTTGCACTTTTTTTAATGTTTTTTTTAATTCATGACAATTGATTTTTACTTCTTCTAGTAATTAGTTGATTTCCCATTTGTAAGAAAAATAACATAAATATCAATTGGTTTGTTATGAATTAAGCATTCCCGCTGAAGTGTCTTCCACATGTCTTTTCTAGCCTTTGGCTTGTATTAACCAAGGTCTCATTACTCTGAAGTTTCACCTTAAATGTTTTAGATTGACTTTCAGTCAGGATTCTTACAGGTCGCATAGTTGTATAAAATGTATTTTATTTGAGAAACTCTCAGAAATATATTAGTGTTCTTCTTTTGGACTTAGGAATAGGACTTTTGGACTTGGAATAGAAAACGATAGATATATTTAAATATATTATTCAGAAGCATGTCCTAATTCAAATGGCACAAGAGAATTTTTCAGACGAAATGAAGGTTCTATATTTCCGTTGCAGTAATCCAGTCCTGATTCAAACCCAAATAAAAATAGTTAGGGTCAAATATAGGAGACCAGACCCTACTCAGAACAAGAAAACAACTTAAAAATAAAAGATATGTTGAAGGAACTCTCGAATAGTATGCTCAATAAAAAAAAAATGTGAAAACTAAGATCATACCATGCTTCTATGAAAAGAGTTCATAACGTGATTAATTATAATAATGCCTTTATTCCAGGTAGAGGAGCAGCTAAGTATTATGGAGTAAATTATCAATTTACGATATAAAACTTTAATCAAATTGCACGAAATTCATCATTTTTTTTTGCTTTCACCTTTGTTTTAGCAAAATATGTATTTCCAATTAAAATGTGAATTTACTTAGTTCACAAAAACATCAAGATTAAGGTTTAAAAAATCCTTTTTTACATACATGTATAATACTATTATGCAAAAAAGAAGTTTTACATGTCTCTCTCTCTCCCCCTCTGCCTCTCCTTACTTACAAAATCTTTCTTGTCCAGGCCTAAGGTCTTTAAATTGACCTAGAGCGTCCATGATGTCCTTTTGGGCAATTTCTGCAAACTTGTACTAAAGAAGACAGTAACGTCCGATAAGTCAAAGAATGTCAATGCATAAAGTTACACCAATAACTTGAAAAGTTTTGAGCAATATTTCAATTGAGCACTTAAGTTGTTTCCTCAAAAGAGGAAACGAAAAGATAACATTACCCGATCCCTCTCTCCCTCTATTTATATATATAATATTCATGTAATTACAGCAAATATTATTTTTTATTTTTTTTTTTTAATATTGACGCTTTGTTATGTTTGGAGTACCTTATTTGTGATCACGATCTTTTGTACAGTGACAAATCTTAAGTTTGCTTTGTGTGTTATTCTTAATCAGATTTCTTTTCTTTCAATATCTGTTTATGAAATTGAATATTAAACGTTGATGACATATTAAGAGAAATTCATTATATTAATAATAAAGACTTTCTCAGCAATAAAAAAAGGGCACTCTGTACTTAATATGGTTTTAGCGCTTGTACAATGTACCTTTTCAAGCTTATACGTAACACTGATCCTTAACAATGTCATTTTGTACAAGAAAATTATATTAAACACATAATATATTGACGTTTAATGCCGAATTTGTAAAAAAAAGTTTACCCGACTCGTCGCTTGCGTTATTACATCTCCAACAGAACTTCCTGCCATTCTGCGTCTATCATTCAAGTTTGATGAACTTCCTATAATTTAAAATTAAGTTTTTCTATTTTCGGTTTATTTAAAACGATATGTTATGAGATTCGAGGTTTTATTTTTATCAGTTGACTCATACCTAAACTTTTATCTTACCTACATATATTTACAGGTATAAATATTTTCCTGTCAATACTAAATCTATGTATAAATCTCGCGTCCTACATTCACGTAGGTTTTAAAATCCTCTCTCCGATTTGCGATTCAAACAGATTTAACATAAAGGAATTAAAACTGCAAAGTTGAACATTGTAAATACTTTTTCTATTGAATATGTCCAAAAAGTTAATTATGCTTTATAATTTTTTTATGGTACTTAAGCAATGTTGCATTACCAAGAAAATAGTACATTGTATAGAAGATATTGCACTTTGAAATGAAATTCCGAGACTGTTTGAAAAAGTTTACAATACTTCAACTCTTTTAACAACTTAAATTAATGTGTGTGTTTTAATGGCAATAGAAGTGTTTTGTGTGGCGATTCTATAGCTGTTAATATACAATTTTTTGTCTCCTAAGGAAAGGAGTGAATGCGCGGAATGTGATAAAATAAGTATCATTAAAAGTATCACATTAAACAGAGTTTTATTGTAATAGGATTAAAATTCTCAATATTTAATATAGTAATTATGGAATCAGTTAATTATTTCTCTTACAGGATGTTTATAGATGAAAACAAGTAAATCATATGTTTTGTTTTAAACATACTTCATTGACATCATCAAATGGATTAGTAACATGCTCTGGCAACGTACGAGTTCCTCTCCATATATATAATACATATTTGTCATGTACACTTATACAAAAACATATACAAATAGGATGATTATTATTACATGTATGCATCTATTTAAAACTACAAGATTCTTGTTCTGAGTTTCAATCACTTTTAGTTTTCTTTTTCTCAAAACTAGAATTTGAAATAGTTTTTCCTCTAATTTCCATTAACAGAGTATTCAGATATAATTGATCACATGTTGTAAATCGTTAATTTTCATCATAAACAGAACACAAGTTTTCCATGTTATTAACTGGGCATGCATACTGGATTTTGACATCAATTATTCTTTGCTTTATTAAGTCAATATATTAAGGTTTATTTATTACCAGCGTTAAACCATCGGGGTTTGGAGCAGAACATCGGACGTTGGCGAGACCATCAAACTTTGGCGACAGCATCGGACTTTGGAGTCGTACACATATATTCTGCAATGCCTTTAAGTCAAAAATTCCTCTGAGCCTATTTAGACTCCTTAACAGAAATACAACTTGGATACGAAGTCATTTGACGTCATAGTCTTGAATGTCTCATGCGGTTTGAAGTTTGAAGAGGGTGATCAAAGTTAATTGATTGATTTTTTTCTTTTACCTCCCATTCAGGAGTTTTTCACTCATATAATGCTGGTGAAGGGCTTCAAATTTACTATACTCGGCACTCAGTTCCTTGAGCAGTGAGGGTGCCAACACCTACCATTACACGGTATCTTGGTTTTTAAAGTCTAAACCAAAAGACCTGTGACTTTCTCTTTTAGTACCGGACGCTTGGCAAGAGTTACTACCTATGTTTTTGTCTTAGGTTTCAAGCTGTTTTAGTCTTAGGTTTCAAGCTGATCGTTAACGAGAATTAAACCCGGACCTCCTGATCACGACGCCAACGACCTACTACTGGAACTATGCTAGTGACCGTGACCAGTACAACGTTTCAAGTGTAAGCTGCGCTAGGGTTTTTGGTGATACAACTGCCCAACGATCACACCGTTAAACATATCATTTGTTAAAAGAGTCAATAAATTTGGTGAAATTAATATTGATCCAAATGCAGTCCATACATGTAGATAAATGTAGATCTATGACATAGTATGAATTATTTTTCATTTTTAGACTACATGTAAGTTCAATTAATATTAAACTAAAAATATAAAATATGAAATATCACAAAAACAAAAATCATAAATTTTGAGTATATTTGCGAAAATTCTGACAAAATTAATAATAGAACATGGATTGTTATAAAAATTACAGCATAAAGTAATTTTATTTAAGTGTGGGGCCTTATGTAATACCTCATTAAAGTACGTGTGTTAAGTGCTTATTTATCGATGTTTATTAATTTGAAAAATTTTTAATTATAGGTTCAATTAACCATAAATGCATATTGTTATTGATGTAATATAAATCTATGCAAAAAATATTACGTTTTTAATATTTCCTTATTTCCAGTAATTAAACAGCTGTTTGCTTTAGAACATTTATACTTACATTCGTTAAATTATTTTCCATTTCTTTGTTACATTCTATTGCCAAACGGTTAAAAACTATGAGGATCGTTAGAGACTTATACAAAATATTTATTTTTTGACATCTTTTCATATTGGGATATCTGAACAATACTGAACTTTTTGAACGTGTACATATTTATAAATATTGTGCGCAGTAGTTATATCGAATATTTACATTTGCTGTGTTTTCTACTAAACCAGTTATGAAATTTATTTGAAAGCTATCTTTGAGTATAGTCACGCATAGAAATATATAAGGGAAACTCGAGGAAAAATGAAGACAGAATGAGGCTAACGTCTGAAACGAGAATGTAATGCAACAAAAATATAACAATATAGGACAAAACTTTTCAAATCTTCACTATATTTCTGTTGGTTTCAAACATTTTACATTTGCACGTAGGCATTTTTTCATAACCAGTCTGTGTAATTTATACACCAATTACACTCACAAAACTAAAAAAAAAACAACATTCCGTAAATATACGCAAGAAGAGTTTTCATCAGTAAACTTTCGTTTGAAGAAAAAAAAGTAAAATGAAATTGGTAAACCTTTGGTTGTAAATCATTTCAAAAATTTCATGTTATTTGATTTTTTTTTCTTTTCGTAGCCCAGATGTGTCAATCTAATTAAATGCATTTAAATATTCCTAATGAATAATTTATAGTAAATGAACTGAATTAGTGAATACAAATGAAATGTACGAATACTGAAAAATACTTAAAATTCAACATTGTACTAGCAATTTGTGTTTTAAGTGATGCAATAAGAAATATTTTCTCAGTATTACTTTTATTCTACATGAATGTACTCAAAATAAACACATTTAATAATACAAATAGAGCCTAAGTTGGTCTCCGAGAAACAACAACTTGTGTTATGAAAGCTTAAATGTTAAATGGTAATCTTCCATACATGCGCAGGAAAGAAAAATCTTATCTATGTTAGCGTGTACAATTTATTTGTTTCGGTGGTTAATGCTTATCTATCTACATATCAATATAAGATATAGGAAAATCCATTAGCTTTTCTAAAATATGGTAAGTAGAATATGAAAAAATATATATAAAAAAAAAGTATATATATATCGATATATCTTTGTGTGAAAAATCGACCAATTGTAGCGAGTAAATTACAAAATAACACGAAAAAGACAAACAATCAATATGAAGTTTAATTGCAAATGTTATATATTACTTTTACTTATCAAATTAGCATGAATTATTAGCACTTATTCATAATTAGATGCCGAACGTTTGAGGCTGTTCCCTACATAGCTTTTTATTTGAGAAAACCTTATATATTGATGCAAAACACAGACAGAAACATCAATAATTTCCTAACCAATTCTGATGCTTGTACCCACTGGGAACTGTATTATGTTAAAACGCTCATTACAGTGTATGTACCAAAAATAATTGTAAATTTTATGCCAAATTGAATATTCATTACTTTTAATGATTGTATTGAAAGAAATAAAGGGGTTCAAGAGTTCATGTACAGGTATAAAAAGCCTTCCTTATTTGTAATTAAAAAACAAATCATGATTCTATCCTACAATTCTTGTCATGCTGTTGTTTTTCTTTTTTGCATGATTGGTTAACACAGTCGTTGAGGGAAAAATTAAAGGTCTCAAAGTGAAATGTTTTGTTGTCATCCACATATTTATAACTTGAAATAATGACAAAAAAATGCCACCAATAAGCATGATGAAAAGGTGTATACAAAAAACCCCCTCAAAATTAGATTTTTTTATTCAACCAAATCTAATCAGGTTTAAAAAGAACAAAAGAATGTATAGAATATGACTAATTAGTTTATGCCCTTCGTTTTGAACTTACATTTCATGTTTCAACTGAATTTACTTTATGCTGAGATTTTTATCAAAATAACCATCTTTAAGGTGAAAAGTATTTGTACTCTCTGAACAAACCAAAATTTGATCATCTTCATATGATTTAACATTGCTTCCTGGATAATATATTACATACACAAAAGAAATTATCATTGATTATGATTTTGTTTCCAGTGATAACAAATTCAAATTAAAGAAACCTCTTGCCTGGTTCGTTAATTGAAAGATAAAAAGGGTGTTTTTGTTTCACATGCAGTGTTTCTCTTTAATGAGTGTTTTGATTTACATATTATATGTTCTTTTTAGATACAACATTAACATGGCTCTCGGTTGATTTGGTAGGCTGCATATGACATATTTCTAAAACGAGGCAAGCTATTGTCAAACAAGTTGATGAAGCAAGGATTTCAACAGTCTTGTTTGAAATCATCATTTTGCAAGTTTTATGGTCGATACAATGATCCTTTCAGCAAATACAGTACAACCTATCATTAAGACAAATGCTGACTGACGTTTTTCATGCTAATTATTAGGTCATTATTTACACACTGAATTGTCTACAGATTTTTCTTTTTTCCCCGATCATGGCAAGAAGCACAAGGCGGGTGTGACCGGTCGGCAAGGAACGCTCACTCCTCCATGGCACCTGATCCCACTTCTGATGTTTTTTTAGAGATTCATGTTTGCCTTGCTCCAAATTTATGTTGTTTCAATGGACTTTTGAGATTGATTACCGTTCATAATCTTCATACATGTATTTCATTACAGTAAACTTAGCTAAATGATGTTGTAAAGTAAGATGAAAGGCATTTATTATCTTCTATTAATTTGTTTTCTTTGCTGTTTGGAATTTCTTTGTTTTTGTGTGGCTATTTTTTAAAATTTATTTCAATTTTATAAAAGAGAGATAAAATTTTAATGAATTTTTGTTTTTATTTGTTAGCACTGAGGTTTAAAAAATTCTTCTAGTTGTTTAATAGAAGGCCCTCTCCTTTGCTAGTCTCTTTTGTATGCTGCTATTGAAAATTGCTTGTTATCTACATTTCGAATAATGAAAACAATATATTTATTTTTTTTTAACAAATCTAAATTCAATACATTTTAAGAATTTTATGTAAATAGTTTATTATGCGTTCATGTAATCAACTAGAATATTTTATTAGTTTCTGGACTCAGAAAAATAAATAACATGTTCATTTTATCCCTATTTGACTCTCTATTTTGTTAGTAATACAAACATTTAACATAATGTTTCAATCTATTGAATTTATTAAGCGTGCTAAGTGTATTATAAAAGAAGATCCAGATTTCAAAACAAGATAAAACACTTGTTATTATTATGTAAATATGCAGCTTTTCTATGTATTAGCAAAATATATCGAGTATGCAATTTTAAATCTAATTTCTCAAGAAATTTAAATCAAGTATGAATTATGTTTGCTTTCATCTAATAAGCATGATGTTTATGTAAATTTGAAAAAAAAAATCATTTGATTTTTCAGATATGTTTTCTAAATTTCGGAAGATGTTATTGAATATTTAGATTCTGTGCAAAATTCCAGGCCGTTCCACTGTAAATCACCCTTGGCTATATGAACCTTGAATTTTATATCTGTATAAAATAGCCGAGGTTGTCCTCCAGCAAATCAACCTTTCTTTATATGAACCCGCAGGTTTTTATCTCCAGATTAATGGGTTACTGCCGTTGAAAGGATACGTAGATAACAAATAGCATATATAGATATTTTTCTATTTGACACAAAAGCCCGTGTTTATAGGATAAAGTATAATAGATAACGTGGATAGTGCACACAAAATTGACTGCAATACCTTGTTACAATTTTGTATATAGTTTTTCTTCTTATGCATCAGCTGTTTAATATTGTTTGATTTGCAAATACAGAAAAGTGATTTATCATGGGTTCAGGCTTCAGACTTTATTTAATTTCATTTCTAATTATGTTTATTTCGGTCAAAAGCTCTATAGATCTTGTGTTTATTGTTAAAAGGAATCCGACATTAAATAAAATTTTCTGAATCTAAACTTTTCTGAAATAATATTGTATTATACTTTTAATTTAAATCAGTCAATTAATCAATTAATGACAGACAAAGTAAGTATTGCAATTCTAATAATTTTTTGTCAAGCATGAAATTAAATTTCTTTTACTTCGATCTTCAATTTGGTGTACAAATGGAACAAATATTTCTATCGGTTTCAATTTACGTATGTTGGTCAAGATTTGATTGATTTTTTCGGGCGATTAGTTTTTTTTACTTACAAAATTTGCACAAGTAGCAATCTTATAGATGGAAAAATGTGAAATACAAATGGATATGTTTTAATATATAATAAATAGCCAGAATATATAACAATGTAATTCCCGAACAAATTAAAGGCTAATTCCGTAAAGAATGTAACTAAGGCCTTCAAGGGCTAAAAATCAGACATGGAAAGTACGTCTGCATCATGAGTAGTTACATAATTCATTATAGTCATTGTTAAAACCCTTGTTTTAAAAGAAACCTTATACAAGCAACCTTATACATAAAATACTAGATCATTGCCTTACCATGACTTTTCCCTTTGTACATAACGGGGTCTTGTTACACATTTTATTAGTACTATTCAAAACAAAATTTTGTGGCGCCATTCGGTGTATTTCATTTGTATAAAATGTTCAAGTTCTGTCAGTCTTTGTTTAATTATAAATGTGTTTGAAATTCGTACAAGGTCAAAAGCAACATTTAACCCATTACATTAATTGAATTATGAATCTTTTAAAATACACAGGCTCTACTTAATGATCTCCCACTGTGGGACGTGGAGACCGGTCCTTCGGATGAGACCGTATAAACCGAGGTCCTGTGTCGCAGTAGGTGTTGGCACGAAAAAGATCCTCACTGCTCAATGGCCGTAAGTGCCGAGTATAGGACAAAATTTGCAGCTCTCCACCGGCAAGTGATGGCGTCTCCATATGAGTGAAAAATTCTCGGGAGGGACGTTAAACAACATACAAACAAACTTAATGATCTCAGTATATTTAATTGTTTTTTTTTCGTTGAAACTAATTTAAAATCTTTGGAAACCTTTCTTAATTATGATGCCAAATATTGAGTCTATAACAATATACTAATAAAAATACTTCAATAACTGTGTCTACTACAATATTATCGATTTCCATTTACTAGGTGTTCTGCATCAAATGTGTGCATCTATTTCCATAGACAGATTTTTAGAAAATAAACCTATGATAAGCTATGTATATCAATATATATATATATATATATATATATATATATATATATATATATATATATATATATATATATATATATATATATATATATATATATATATATATATATATATATATATGACTGCCGTCATGAGAAAAGGGCCCTTATCTTTTGACGTCACAATGCACAGAAAACGACGTCAAAGTTGCAGTATTGAAAACACGGAAGTATTTTTTGTTGACTGCGTCGTGAACAAGAAATAAAATTGGATTTCCAAGCGTATCCCACCCCCCAGTCAAATAATATGAAATTTGATACGGACATTTTTGATAAATTGTATTGTTATTATTTAGTACATGCATTCATTCATAATTCTGTTTAAGTATTTAACTTGATATCACATAATTAATCTCAACGCGACATTGAACACATTGTTACGTAGAGCGATTTATAGCGATGTCTGTACATTACGCACAACTAAAGATGCTGTATATTTGTTTTCTGAGCAATTTGCAAATGCTTAAATTTGACTCATATTAAGTAGACTTAATATTAAAAAAGTATTCTACATAAACGTTTATGTTTTTTCAAAGAGAATGGGAGAGAGAGAAATCAATTCAATAATATGCGTTTTTTATAAGTGTTTCTTTATTCTGAAAAATACCTTCATATAAAATGTATTTAGTCATTTTAATTTTAATCCATAGTTAAACATATTGATATGCACAGTTAGACCAGCTCAGTGTGAAGCGCCGATTTCTCTCTGTGTGTGTGTGTGTGTGTGGGGGGGGGGTAATTGACAAGTCAAAAAAATCTCTGAATGAAAAGGCAACCGGTAAAATTTCAAATTAAAAAAGTGAACCCATCTTTCTTTGGATACAGATACCGGTAACATAGGAGATTCGAATCTCCTACTAAAACAAATAAGGAGCAAGAGAATATGCTAAGGAAAAAACGGAGGAAGTGGGTGCCACGAAAAATTTGCTTAAAAAACAATTTTGCAATAATCAAACAAATACATTAAAAAGTAGTCTTTGATAACAATTACTATTTTATCAATTTTCTTAAATTGTTCCGATAAAAGCCGGCTTGAAATTGAACTGCAACAATATGTTTTAAATTAACAACAGGTAATACGTGGACTTTTTCTAGCAGCATTACATGTATATACTCAATGTTGAAGATAATAACAATTCCATCGCCAGTGATATTATGATTGAAAGTATTTATGAAACATACAGAGGAAACAACAGATTAAACAATAGATTAAGTTGTAAAGAAATTACAAACTTCTGATAAATGTTGAATTGGCGACATCTTTTGAGAATAAATCACTGATAGAGGAAAAGTACTAGTAACAAGTGGATATGAGTGTCATATTCAGATGTCATCAACCACATTAACACCAATCGCACGACAACAAAGACAATCAAGAAATCTACATTTTGAGAAATATGAACTTCAAACATAAAAGCACTGGTGATGTTTAGAACGGGAAAAAAACGGAGGTTCATGTAAAACTTTGATGACCGTGAAATATGTAAGGAAGAAATTTTTTTGTACCGACTATATAGAATTCATGTATGTAATAAATTGGTCACGTTTCGCATTGAAATCTTGGACGTCGAGTCTCAACTCTGATATCTCGATACCCCGGATATTTTGACATTTTCTGAAGTTCTGTTGATGCCGGGATACTGAAGTTTATACCTGTATAGGACTTTAAGGAAAATGATTTTAAAATCAAACACACACACCTTTCTGCTTTTAAAGACAAAAAAATCCAATAACTAGGAAAAATGGTTTGCCTATTTACCTTTAGCTTTCAGGACGAAAGCAGATACTTAGTCGCCTGTGAAGAGAGTCAAGTTAGTGCGGACCGGTAGAGTTTAAAATATGAAAAGCTTAGGTGTCAGGATATAGCTGATGTCACAGAGGAAGATGAATAAATGGCCTTAATTGCGTAAAAATATATTCAAGTCTCGCAAGATATTCAGTTTCAATTTCAAATAGATTTTGTCAAAATTGTAATGCAACTGTACTTCAATTCCCACAGAAAAGTTCAGCTCCGTTTAGTGTGCATATATAAAAAAGAGCCATGGGCAGTACAACCATTTCTTTGAACAAACTTTACAATGTTTTTAAAGAACTTTCCGTAAATCTGAGTTGGGAACCAGACAATCGTTGTAATTATTGACTTGCAATAACATAAGTTGTTAATATCTGACGAGATTTTATCAATTTCAGGAATCCAGAAGGATATTATTTCACATGAAGCGCAATATTACTAGGAATTTCATTTTTCTAGGATTGAAATGTCGAGCTTTAATAAACTTAAAAATGACACGGAACAGCTGCCGGCTATATTTGTATGTCCAGCAAGTGAGAATTAGTATCTGGCAATATGATGGCGAGAACTTTGCCAATTCATTAGGAATCTTTTTTACAGGAAAAAATTCAATAATGTTTCTTATTGAGATAACAGTAACGGCCCTTTTTAAGAAATGATGCACGATTCTTGTGTCCAAGTGATACAGCAGTAGCGTCGAAGCTACAGGTGCCTCCCAAAAAAAAGAGATCAAAGTACATTTATAAATGCTTCTGATTAACTGTGATTTACTTAAAAAAGAAGTTGACAAAAAGTTCAAATTTCACTGAATAAACTTTTATAAGACAATCCTTTGAGATTACTATGTGCCTCTTTTTAATCTTTCTACTCCATAACTGTACAGGCGAAGTAATTGAACTGTATGGACAATGGAAACTTAATTATTTAAACATTTTTTATGAAAGTATTTCCAAAAAAAAAAAAGTTATTAAAAAAAAATCCGCTTTGTAGTAACGAACTCTTTTCTTTATTTATGACTTTTTATGAACGGTTTAAATGTTTAAAAAAAAAACAACAACAAAAAAAAAAAAAAAAACAAAAAAAAAAAAACAAAAACAAAAACAAAAACAATTTTACACATCTTGGCGTATTGGAATTAATTTCCCATTAGAATTATTCGGTGATACAGAAAATAGGGGTGTTATCCTCTCGTTACAAAGTTAGAGGGAATAAAGTAACGCGGCGTGTGTGTAGGTGAGTGAATGCGTGCTTATACTCGAAAATAATATATATTTTAAATCGGGATCAATGTGCTTTATTGCGAGGGGATGCCCCGTTTTGCGCACGGTGTCTTCTTTGGGTTGGATCTCTCCTTTCTCTATGGGGCATCTGTGAAGTGTTTTTTTTTATGTTCTAATGTTACAAGTTCTTTATATATTTTATAAATTGAGCTAGAGTATTAAATATAAAAAGAATACCATTTGTGGAATTGAACAAGTGTTATTTTTTTGACTGCATATAAACCATTTCTAGATCCTGTCTAGACCTCCACCCCCTTTTTACGAAATTACTAGATCTGCTCTAAAATATATGAACTAGACTTTCCTTAGGAAGAATTACATACGAGTTGCTTTAAAGAAAAAAAAAATAATTTTCTCAAGTTTATATGTATCAAAACGAATAAGATTATTTAAAAAAAAATCAAAAATGATTGGAATCTGAATTTGACGCACGCGACGTCATTACGTTTTCAGATAGTAACGTCAACGTTGTTTTGAAGCGCCTTACTAAAATGCTCATAAAATACTGAAAAAGTGAGATATTTTAAATATTTATGTAAATTTGCATTCAGAAAGAGTCAGGCTATGAAAATTAACCAAAAAGTCAATTTGTGAAATTTTGACCTTAAGGGCCCTTTTCTCATGACGGCAGTCATATATATATATACATATATATGTTACGTTATATTTCCAATGTGAAGGATTTCTTAAAAAATGTAAAAAAAAAAAAAAAGTAACATAAAGAGCATCAGGAAAGTAGCAAAAACAAGAATCACAAATACACGGAATATATCAAAAGACTTGGCAGTTGTGGTCCACAAATCGAAGGCTGGTGATCGCGGGTCATTCAGTAGATCACAAGTAAAATGTTTACTGATTGATTGTATGTTGTTCGAGAATATTTCACTAATATAGAGACCTCACCATAACCGGTAAAGGGCTTAAAAATTTAGAAATTGAAATTAAAATTATACTGAAAAAAATGTTCGTTTTTATTTTACTAATTTATAGAAAAAAAATTGAAGGTGTATAACAACAATATGGCTTAAATGGTATAATGGCGAATACGAATATTGTTTCAATCTTTAATATAATTTATTTATCGGAACATTATTATGGAAAATATTATCATAAAACAACCCTAATTTAAAAATGGAATTTATGCAATGTCCCTACCTGGAAATAGAACACCAGAAAAACGTATCTTGATTTGTTGTTGTTTTTTCGCCATTTATATGAAAATATATAAAGAATTATATATATATATATATATATATATATATATATATATATATATAGAGAGAGAGAGAGAGAGAGAGAGAGAGAGAGAGAGAGAGAGTAAAAAAGTTAAACTCGGTTATTACGAAGTCACTGGGACTTTTAAAATTACTTAGCTATATCCGTAATTCGTTAGATCCGTATGAGGAATTCGTAAAATTTATATAGCTGGGAATCCAAGAAAAGTTCGTTATAACCCTGAATTCGCAATATCCGCGTTCGTACTAAAATATTTGCTGATTAGTGTATGAACTGTGGGTAAATGAATTCAATAGGTGTATTTTTTTGATAATATTTATTCAGAACAAAAGACTGATAGAATTTCAATTATGTGTCATCTATTTAAAGCAAATAACGATAGCTGAGTAAGAAGTATAGGTAGTGAAACTATCAAGTTAGTGTTATTTACAAGCAGTAAAGCAGTGATATTCGTTTTATTATTGTCTAATTTTATTTTTATTTGAGTTTATATTTATTAACAGGGAATACTTTATTTATTTTGTATGCAGCTTTGATAGAATAGAAAAGTTACACCGTGTTGAAAATAATGTTAGTTGTAACCGCAAAATAAATCCTTCAATCCTACAGAAAAATCTACGCATTAAAATAAAAATCGATCAATTCCAATTATATCTCAACAAAGAGCAAATGCTTAAAAGGGGGCAATATACAGGGAGACATATATTTATGAACTGGCATCGGAATGCACTGGAATTCAGAATTATGCATATTATTAAGCCACAGTATCTTGTTATATGGGTGGCCTTTTATTTTCGGGGTAAGTTAAAAGTGTTTTATGTTATTTATCTAAATTATTTCTGACGATTGATTTTTTGTATAGAACCTACGATAGATATGGGCTGACAACAAACGAATAAATTGGAGTAGGAAATCATTTTACTGGAATATGTATGTCTGTGTGCTGTTGGTCTGTGCCTATTCTTCATTAAGGCCGATAAAGAATATGTATATTGTTTTGGCTAAATTTAATTATAAAGAAGTACCCTACTAAATTATTAAAAAATATAATAATTTTACGATAAAACTTAATATGTTATTTTTCCCCTCGCAATATTGCTTTAGTCAACTTTCCACGTCACAACGGTTCTTACGTTTATTAAAGGCGCTAAATTCATAATAAAGATTAACGAAATTAACAATTATGAAGAAAGAAAATTAGAGAATGTAAATATAAGCATTGAATTCTTATCTTTGAAAGTCGTCAATCCTATAACAGCACCTGGCCGTGCCAACAAATTATTGTACCGAGCTATCTTGCGGTATTCAATTTGTAGGCACGGCCAGGTGCTGTTATAGGAAAGACGAAATCCAAAATTAAGAATTCAATGCTTAATTGATTTATTTAACACAGAGTATAAAATATTTGATGTTTCAGAGGGTTTGGCAATGTTTTTCGTCTCGTACCTGCAAATGCCGGACTATAATTTGTTCATCCGTCAGTCTGAACATTTATCCAGGCATTTGTTCTGTACACGGTTGCAAATTATAAAACAGATTTTTGGTGTATATAGCTATCTTGTTGAGGTATAAAGTAAGTTTGAATTTCATTCAATGATTTTGATCGAATCACAGATCTTACACTCATGACCTTTTATAGTTGTTCATTAATGAATATCTTTTTATTTAATTTCTCTCTATACAATGAGATTCAGATCGTTCATAGTTGAAAATATTGAGTTTTAGCATTTCATTATATACATTTTATAATAACCATTCACCTCCAGGAACATTTATCGAATTCATCCTGGCGACATAAAATGTTCAGAATGTTTGATTGGGTTACAAATTTAGTTATACATTGCAAGATTTCAACTTGACAATAATTTTCGCAAAGGGTTTGATCACTTAACCACAGTAAAACACAAT
Source organism: Saccostrea echinata (assembly GCF_033153115.1). Taxonomy (NCBI): domain Eukaryota; kingdom Metazoa; phylum Mollusca; class Bivalvia; order Ostreida; family Ostreidae; genus Saccostrea; species Saccostrea echinata. Next base: position 1,948,009 of record NW_026889799.1, on the reverse strand, counting down.
GGGATTAGAACTCTTTTATGTACAGTTAATAGAACCTCTTGAGAGAATCTAAGACTAAACATGTCGGTGTGGCATTCTGTAATGTTTTGCTTTTTTTTTCTGTTTCCTTAAAGAAAAGAAATTATACACACTGTGCATGTATGTCCAATTTTATCCAATGTTGTTTGCGTTTGCGTTCGTAGTAGAATTGCACCGATCTTATTAGAAATAAAATGTGATAATAATGAACCTTGATCAAGTACAAAAATGCATTAAACAATACAAATGTAAGCAGAAACAAATGGACCTCTGAAAAAAGCTATAGAATCAGGTACTATAGAGAAGTATACATCATTGTTGACCATTCCTATCCCCTGTGTACCATTTTCATGATCGGAAAAACTTAAAAATCCATAGACCATGCTTTGTGAAATTAATGGTATGATAATATGTATGAAAGACGTCAGGCAATTGGACTTAATGAGAAATTGCATTTGCAAACAGGATCATTGTTATTACCACAGAATTGCGAATTGTGTACGTTAAGCGAGATTGTTCATATACGTGTATCATCAATTTATTTGTCAATAACCTTCCTCGGTTTTAGAATTTATTCGCACACAGAACACGCTCTAGAGTATCGAATCAAATGGGAGACACAAACACAATATGCATGTGAAAACAGTATATTACACATAAATAAGAAAAGTTGACGATAGAAAAAAAATATCATAAAGTTAAGTTGTTAGTTTGCCATCGATGCCCTTCTCTAGTAAAATATCCAAGTATGTAACATATATGAAAGATTAAAGTTTTCGAAGACTTTTGCATTTGCAAAAAATCTCCTTATTTTACCCCTTTTTGTCTCACCACTGCATCTTATGGACTATTGCTTATTGAAACGTTTTAAAGTAAAAGGAAGTTTATCTCTGAATGATCGGAGGTTTGATCACCTTAATGTTTCTCTTGCGGACAATTTATGATAATTGATTTTTCTACAAGGCTGTATCATTTTTAATACAAATTTTATGCAGTACAAAATGAATGTCAATCCATCTGTATTTTCCAACCATGAATGTCACTTACCTTAAACACCTATTATTTTTCTGTCATCCATCGATATTTTGATAATTATAGAATCTTTCTTCATTTTCAAACATTGAAATCTTTTTACTTAAGTGCTAAGAAAAATCGATAAAATTGATTTACAAGAATTGAGATAACAAATGAGTAATCAGGTGTAACACGGAATAATTAAGAACATCTCGGTGCTGTCATCACACAATTGTTATCATTAAAGACCAAATGGAAGTTTTTATTCAGAACATATATTTTACTGTCTTTGTCATTGATCGGGATGTCAGATCTGTTATGAAAATTTCAGGTTTTACTATACTGTTCGAAAGGTTTGCATAGGAGTGCTGTTTCTAAATAATTAAAAGATTTGTTGACAAAAAAAAAAAAAAAAAAAAAAAAAAAAAAAAAAAAAAAAAAAAAAAAACAGAGTGAATATACTTTCAATATATTGTAGCCAAGAGATAATAACTGGATAATTTTATTCTCTTTAAACATCTTTGCATGAAATGCATTTGCAAAATCTTGGTAATTATAATGTTTGATTAAAATTAAAACACAGAAATACGTGTTTTATACCAATTGTTAGACCTCTGCTTCATACTAAAGTTGATTATTGAATGAATGTTCTTGTTACTGATCAATACATAGGGCTCACGACAGGTGTGACCGGTCAAGAGGGGATGCTTCCTGCTCCTAGACACCAGATCCCACCTCTAGAATTTCTGGGGCTCCTTCTTTTATGCCCTGTAAAAATTGTATTGTTTACAAATTTTTGAGATCGATCACTGTTCATTATCTTTGCCTTTGTCATTAATAGGATTCAGAAGCGAGCGAATGATTGAATATAATTTTAAGACCGTAGGCGTACATTTTCCACCTGAAATTAATTATTTCCATGTACATGTTCACATTTTTTCTAAGAATATTGTCACTACGTACTTTAAATGCATTAAGGACATATGATTTTAATCCAAGAAATCCTAATTTTCTACCCACGGATTAAACAGACATTGTGTTTCTTCGAACTATGACTCTGTGGACTGATTGATTGTGTGTTGATTTACGTCCCGTTCGAGAATTTTCACTTATATAGAGACATCACCATACACCGGTGAAGGGCTTAAAATTTAGACCTTTATTCGGCACTCATGGCCATTTAGCATTGAGGGTTCTTTATCGTATCAACGCCTACCGTGACACGGGACCTCGGTTTTTAAGGTTTCATCCGAAAGACCCGCAACTTCCACTTCAAAATGCCGAGCGCTTGGCGATGGAACAGTTGTTACCTATGTTTTATCAACTTAGGTCAGTCGCGGCTGTGATTCGAACACACGACCTTCCGATCACGGAGCGGGCGCTATACCGACTGAGACTCGGCGGGAAAAGTACGTTTGCAGTGTATTACTGGAGTCAACTATTATTATTATTTTTTTAACACCGTAACAAAAGAAGCCTATCATTAGCAACACAAAAATATAAAATTCTACTACAACAGATAAAGCATATAACTTCTTGTACAAATTGTAAATTTATGGTAGTGTGAAGGATATGATAACAGCTAAATGATATCTGTATATAGCTAGCGATCTTTGAAGAGGTATATCCCCTGTTCAGTATTTAATGAATCTGAAATTTTGTTTTTGTTTGTTTGTTTGTTTGTTTTTTTTTGTTTTTTTTTTTTTTTTTTTTTTTTAAACTCTATTTAATTGAAGAAGTCAATTTACTGACCATCTCAGATCACCTTTAAAAAAATAAGATCATAGTTTTTTTTCGGTGACTTTTCTTCAATAGCGTCAACATATTTTAAATAATAAAGTCTGAGAACTTATATGATTGAAGTGCACTTTTCATTGCTTTTGTAAAACTAAGAGTTCAAATGTACAGGTACACGACAAAAAAGTCAAGGGCCACTTAGTTTTTCAATCATTGTTAAATATACTTATAATTTTCTGTAATCATGTCACCCAAAACGTACGTCAGGGCCGCATGTAGTTATTGCTATATGTATAATTTGTCGCGAGCATTTTCTAACAGAAGGCCTGGATAATCTTATTAGAACTTTCCAGAAATGATGATCAGCAACTTTACATGTGCAGTCAACATTTCGATTTTGCGACATTTTAAAGAAGATCACTGCATGCCAAGATCGACAAATAACTTTGCCTACCAAGAGTAATATAGTCAAATTTCATTAAGAGTTGCTCTAAACATAGGGCTAACAGTAGCAACAGACATACGGATCTCCTTAAAGACCTTGCCAAACAGACTTCATGATGATTAGTTACGCTGTTCGATTGTAGAACATTGCAAACTCCAGTTTGCTCAAGACTATGTCAACCTATACCCACATCATATTTAAAGATTGCTTTGGCGTTATGAATCAAAATTTTGTCTAGATTTTGATGACGATCGGTGTGTCGGTGAGGAAGGAAAACGAGATTAAGGGCTTATTGCCTTGTTGATTATGCTGGGTAGTGGTTGATAATTTTTCATTCAGGCATCATTTACGACAGTACCTGAGACCTTTACCTGACAAGGAAGGGATCGATAACCGGCGTTTGCTACAGGGATGAGATTTCTGCACCTTTTTTGAGACGTTATCCTGGCGCCATCGATGAAATTTCATTTTGATGTATGACAATGTCAGACCACACTGTGTGAAAGCAGTAAACAAATATTGTGAAGGTGTAACAATGTTAGGAATGATTGCCTGCAAAACTGCCTAACCTTAATCCGATAGAGCATTCGTGGGACATGCTCAAGAAACATCTTTCATGAAGGCAAAACCAACGCTAGACGCTCTTAAGAAATTCTTCTTTTGAAGGATGGTCGAGAATTCCTAAGAATAACTTCCGAAATTTAATTAACGGTTTCCCAGATCGATGCAGTGAAAGGATAAGGTAGTCATATCAGATACTGACAACAAAATCTGGATTTTTCAGTACAGAGTCTATATGTATTTCTTCGAAATATTATTGTATTCAATAAAAGATGAATAATCTATTTACGGAAACGGATTAGTACCGGTATAAGTTGTTAAAACGTATTTCCGAATCTTTTGTTATTACCGTACTACTTGCCTGTATTTTCTTCTTGTCGTTTTCAAATCAATTATGGTTTAAACTAAAAGATTAATAAAAAACCTTAATTTAGGATAAAAAAGTGTAACATTCTTATGTTTCTTATCTAGTAACACCATTAAAAGAACTCATTGTTTATTTCCTTATTGTCATTTTTGAATGTGTAGCTTGCATGTGCACTACGGGATTTGAATACGAGATTAACAAAAAAACATGAAAAACACTTGAAATATTCTAGCTGAGCTCACCTTTACAATTACTTCTCGAAACTGTATGCTGAAAACATGAAAAGGAAATCGTGTTCAATGCTAAAGTTAACACTATAGGTAATAACTTTTTTGAAGTGTATTTATTAAATTTAAATTTCAGTAAATTGCATTCGCCCACCATTTGTAAGTGAATGGATAGACATGGAAGCAATTTCCGGCGTAAGTCCAATTACAGTTTCACATCCATTTAACGAAATTCCTGCCAAGGTCGATGTCCAGGTCAAGGTCACATATAATGGAGAGGAATATATTTTTCCTGGATTGGGTTCTATACAAAGAGATAATGACATTTGGACAGAATATGGAGGAGTAGCTTACACATATAACGAAACAAGTGTTATGTTAATTGTTCCTGCTGGCAAAACAACCGGAAGAGTGATTTATACAGGTACAAGTTTGTTAAACTGTTTTGTGTATCTTCTAAATATTTTAAGTTCTTTAATTATACTAAGTCTTGTCTGTATTTCTGTAATTACCATTTCAATTTTAAACAATTCTGGATTGTTATGCTTTTTCAGGTTTTAATATACCTGCCAGGTATGACGTTCAAAAATAACTTCTCTAATATCACTCTATTTATTACCATGTTTACGAAGGAGGAGGTGGGGATGAAACATATAGCGGTAATGGGAGAAAAAAAATCATACACCCTGAATTTTAAGACACTTACCACTATTTAATTATTCCTTTTTTTGTCCCGACATGGAATATAGTGTTTGTAATGCATGTCTGATTTTTGAGAGCAAACCAATATTAAAACACAGAAGATGAAGTTTGGTATCTATTTTTACTATGTTTTGGAAGGGTTTATACTATATAAAGACGGCTAGTTCTTGTTACTTTTAAGGCGGTCCGTCTTTTTCCGGTGCCTTCGATGGATCATTTACGTCTGGAAAAGTTCGGATCAGAGTATGGAGATTATTTGACTGGCCAAAACCAGACTTAATACATAATTGTAACTTAATTATATCGACAGGTAATAAATATATACTAATTGATTTATTATTATGACCATCACAATACTCTGATGTTTGACGGTGTTAAAATAGAAATATCGATTCATGTTTGATGATATGGTTTTGAACATCTTAAATAAATCTTACTGCATAATATATTTGGCTTGGTAAATTAGCAAATTATATAAGCATTTACATGTATTAATTTCTTGCATGTATCAAAATATCATTTTTTTTTTTCAGGAATCGTTTCTTTTAAAATTAAGAACTGGGTTTACGAGCAAAAGCGAGAGAATATAGCTTACATATTTTAAGATTTATCTAAGGACAAAAAATGTAAAGAATATTATTTTAGACGTTGTAATGACTACCAGATATCTTAAAATCCTTTCACGTTTTCATCTGTTTTAATCATTCAGCTGAACCATATAAACTCGTAACACATTCTTTAAGAAGATTGCCTGATTTTGTAACAGTACAACTGATGTTTGATGATGGTTTTGTTGCTGATGGACAAGGTAGGTAGCAATGGGAATAAATTATAGATATTTCTAAAGTAAATCTCTCTCTGTCTTGGTTAAGTGCAATTTGTAGGACGTTATAATTAGCTTACCATTACAGTAAAGAAGCAATGGTATATTTTGTCCTTGTTTTTAGATTCCTAATACCACTCTCTGTGTAAATATCCATCTTTTATCTATTTAATAATAAATATATTAAATCAGATTTTTTTTTAAAAAATCTCAGAAGGTATCAAATACTGACCTCTCTCTAACATAACAGGTGTAACCACCGTTACAGAAGATGATTCTGGCACTAACCACGTTTGTGGGGTATTGTTTGGAGTATCAACAACCTCAATTTCGTTGTGGGTTCCAAATAAAAATGGTAATCATGATTTCATGAACATGTTCATTTTGATATTGTGCACGCGCGTTGTGAATTTCATAACAATGGAAATTTGAATAGACATCTCGTATAGTGCAGGTTTATGGCGAATAGCTGGTTGAGAAAACTATTGCACTCTATCAGTATAATAGATTGATTGATTGTATGTTATTTAAGTCCCATTTGAGAATTTTTCTCTCATATAGTGGCATCATCATATACCTGTGAAGGGCCTGAAATTTAAACCTATAATCGGCACTCAGGGTCATTTAGCAGTGAGGTATCTTTATCGTGCCATCGCCTACTTGACACGAGGCCTCGGTTTTAAGGCCTCATCTAAAAGACCCGCTTTTTTTTACTTCCAAGTGCAGAACACTAGGCGAAAAAAAAACACCAAACAGTGGCTACCTATTTTTATCGACTTAGGTCACTTAGACCTTTTGATATACCGACTGAGCAACCGTGACGGTCATTAATTTAATTGAAATTGACATTTTTTGTTGGATTCTGATTTTTTAATCAATGTATGTATATTGAGTAGATCAAAAGAATGAAATGATAATGAATATTTAAAAAACAAATCTTGTGTGCATTGTAAGTGATAAGGGATACTGAAATAAACTATTTTGGGGGAATATTTTCGATAATACATCTATAATAGTGATTGTCTTAAGTAAAAGGACGTTATTTGTATTTTATTTATGAGGGGTTGCGTCCAGTTTTATTAAAAATTTATAATGAACTCAGGATCGCTGTAACAAAACACTGTTATTTTTATTTCTGTTTTTAACTTCTATTTGTTATACTGTTCTTTATGTAATTCATTCAATATTATAGCGGACTATGTTATATGTTACTATGACGGATGGGGTAATATATCAAGAAAGTACGATTCTGCAAGAGTTGTTATAAGAGCATGGATACTATCTAATGCTGACATTGTTCAACGGGAATCATTTCCTTACACACACGGGGATTTAATCACAGGGACAGTCCCAACAGTGTGTTACCTCGATCCCGATAACCACCTCGTCATTGTTGAGGTAAAATTATATTACTTCTGTTGTATATAAAATTTATTGTAAAAAATTTGACATAAAAATAAAGGAGACAAATTCCCTAGTATTACACATACCCTCTAACAAACGATTGTGTTTAGTTTAGGTATCGAACCCGGGGTCCATCGGTAAAAAGCGAGTGCAAAATAAATGTGCTCCCATAGAATACAAACTTTTAACTAATACATTTTGCCAAGCAATTTGTTTGTTTCCTTATCATATATCTAGGTTAAAGATGCTTCAATAACTGATGGGAGAGTGTTTTATGCCGCCGGCACAGCAAGTTTAGGACATCTTAATGATCCGTTTGGAGGAGTTGTGTACGGTTATAATCAGACTGACGTGCTTCTGTGGACGCCATCTGTACCAAATGGTTACCTTATCTATGTGGATGGAATATGGGGGGATGGAACGGAAACATTCAGAATAAATACTGTCCAATTAACAGTGACAATTGTGTCTACAAATAATTCAGGTAAATCACTAGGTAAAAATCTACAAACTGTGTGATTAAAAAAAATTTTTTTTTCAGTTTATCATTTAACTTTCACCAATCTAAAATGATGATCTCTTATAGTAAAATATGAAATCGAAAATTATAACTATAAATGATGGTCATAAAAATAAGGAAAATATGCACATTCTGCTCGTAAATTTCTGAAATTGTCAACCACATTTCATTAAATGCATAAAAATTGCCTATCATTCCTTAATTTTGAATGCTTCTTAATGACATATTAAAAAATTATGCATACATATAATGATCAAATTCGATCGTCAAAACAATCAGTTGAAAATATTATTTTTTCATTACATATGGTATTTTAATGTTTATATATTTCATTTCATGCTTTTCAATTACCAGTGTACAATGTCACTACAATCAACATTGAGGATGTCGTGCAAGAGTTGACGGTTTCTAAGAAAACAACAAGTACCTACGTACGGAGTCTGATCAGTGTCTATGATCCGCGCCCCAGCGCTAAAGCCATGGGAGCTGTTGGTGTAACAGTGCTGTGTCTTGTGCTGGGGTTAATTGTTCTAGCAGATTGTGATCTTCTTATTAGAAAGCTTTGTTTGAAAAAAAGAAAGAAATTGAAATAAGTATTGATTAAATCCAAAAAAAGAAGAATAAATGAAGATTTTTTAATGCACATACTCCCTGCTCTATAGTCTTTTTTGAAAATACAAATTGTGTTTTTCACCAGCAGTTTCAATAAATTGCGTTATTAACGAACAAAGAATATTTGTATTTTATATATTTGAAATTCAAATTTTCTTTTAGTCGAATAAATAAAGAAAAAAAAATACCTTAAAGTCATCATTTCGTAAGTTCTATGGTCGATACAATGACCTTGTCAGCAAATACAATTTATCATTGAGTCAAATGCTGACTGACGTTTTTTCATACTAATTGTTAGGCCATAATTTACACACTGAATTGTCGACGGATTTTTCCGTTATTTCCCGATCATGACAAGGAGACACGGCGGGTGTGACCGGTCGGCAGGGGATGCTCACTCCTCCATGGCACCTGATCCCATCTCTGATGTTTAGAGGTCCGTGTTTGCTCTGCTCCTATTTTGTATTGTTTAATGGACTTTTGAGCTTGAATACTGTTCGTTATCTCCATATATTTCATCCTACAGCCAATCAGATTCAAGTAAAGGTTGATTCATATTTCAGAATTAATTACAAAAACGGAATATGTTTTAAAACGTTTACAAAAGAAATATTTATAAAATTACGATAGAAAATAAACATATTTTGTTCATTTTAACACAAATTAATAATTAACTTCGAGTGACATTGCGTACGATTTAACCGTGAACGATCACCGGAAGAATCTTCGCATGTAAACAACGAAGAGTTCGGACATCAAGAGATCTTATTTTCTTCAGCATGTTTGGATGATTAAGCCAATTCCTAGTTGTTTTAAAGTTCAATAACATGTAACTGTGTTATATGTGCTCTGTTTGTCTGGATAATTTTACACAAACTGCCAACGGCGGACTTGAACAGATCGATATCGCAGTTGTTTGGAGCAAGAACATGTAAGTATACTACACACTGTACATGTGTGCATTTTTATACATTTTCCCGTTTGAACAATGTTATAATGACTTGAGCTATTAAAATTTTATTCTATTATAATATAGACAAAAATCGGGTGTGGAAAAAAAGGTAGTGTAGGAAGGGGAGGGGGTTAAAAATTTACAAATACTCTGTCATGATTCAAAGTGTTCTAAACAATAAGATGTGTTATGCCTTTTTCAGTTTGTTTTTTACTATGTTATTTCCCTACTGTGGTTTAAAAAATGTTTTTTTTTATTTGAGTGCAATTATAATAAAATAAAGACAGAATCATATCTTATGCTACTGTTTAAATTGTATTATAAGCCAACTCAGCACTTACATGTACATTGTATGTATGACCTATTCTGGGTTATGAATTATAAATTAATCATTCATTATTCTTCATTGCAGAGAATGATACTTGGTTTTGCCTGCCCTCATCAAAATATTTTGTGAGGAAAAAAAGGATTTTACATTTAAAGAGTAGGTATAATTATTAACATGTGCTTATGCATTGGTATGAGTATAATACATACATATCATTATCTGAGTTGAGATGAAGTTTCTGTAGATTCTCTGAATAAGTGATTTTTCTTCTTCTTTTTTTTTTTTAAAAAAAGAGTAAAACTGGAAACAATGTGTTATTGTTCTGGTCATCATAGTCATCATCAAGTTATATGTATTTTCATATTTTTTTCTTATTCAAATTTAAAGAAGAAAACAAACAAAAAACATAAATAGATTAATACAAGCAGAAAAATTCAAAATAGAGAAAAAAAAACCCAAAGAAATATATTTATACTAGTTAACAAGTTGATGAGATGAAATGAATTACAATTTACAAGTAAATTATGATTGTTTAATTAAGATATGACTATGAAGTTGCAGTATAAGATTTGAGTTTGCTTGATTTCTTTAAATGCATTACTCTGGGAGAGAAAAAAGGTAAAATTCAGCCAGTCGTACATGAAATGAGAAAGATAATCACAATAAAATACAGTTTTAATGTATAATGTATATGACAAAATTGCACAATCTACATGCATATATTGTTATAATCATGATAATAATTGTTTTTTTTAAGGACTGCATATTTGCTGCTGTACATATTGCACTTCATCTCATCTGCTGCTGGAATAAATATGAAAGATGTTCAAACCACTGTACAAGAGCCCCCTAGAGTCTGAAATCATGATGTTTTTCATTACGGAGATCGGTGTGTGAAGTATTTGTTTTCTGTGCATTGTTGACTATTTTGAAACTGTTCAATTACTTATGACTAGCTCTTTGACACAAACTTTGACATTTGAAATTCAATTTGAGCGATGGACAAGCAGTCGAAATCATATGCACATAAAACATCATACAATTGGAAAAAGACATTGATAAACTTAAATTTAAACAGATTTCATGTACATATATCTGTGAGCTTGGCATTAATTGAAATACATGTATACTTCTGATGAATTTGTCTCATAATGGAACATTCAATTGTTATACATTGTAGATAAAAAAAATAAAATTGTAGATTGTAGATAAGATTTATTTGGCCCAAAATATATATATTTAACACTGAAGAGGCAATTACCCTGAGTAAATATTGTCAACTTGGTCAAGCATTTTTGTTCCTCATTTAGACCATGAATAACATTCAAGATCAAATGTCAACGTCAAAAACAAAATTTACTTAAATATGGCTTATAAATACTGAAACTACTGTGAATTCATATACATGTTTTATAAGAAAGAATTCGAAGGAATATGTGTGTGTTCACTGCAATAATTATTGCTGTCAATCTATCTGACTATGAAGATTTATGAAAATGTTTTCTGTGAAACATAAATTCTCACTCATAAAAATATGGTTATTGAAATACATTTGTATGACACTGAACTGACCATAAACTAAAAACAAAGTGAAGTGAAATAAGAAAATTTAACATTTTGAATATCTTATTTTTCATTTAGCAAACATGATAAAGTTTTTGCAAGTTGTAAAATATCCAAATTCAAACAATGAAAAACTGAACATCTCAAACAAGAATACATTTAAATAATTTTTACATGTTTAATAAATAAAAGTCAAGATATTCTAAATATCTGTTCTCGGTTTATGGTCTTGTCATACATGTATCTTCTTTCTGGATTTACATGAGTATGAATAAAATCTAAGTTAGGTATATATACATGTATTATTTTTCATGGTGCTCAGTTTACATTTTAGGGAAAAATAGAGTTTTGCATAAATTTTACATGAAACATATAACTGTTAAAACATCCAACATATCCTCCTTTTTTATTATTCAGTATGTGTAGAGAAATTGTATTTTCAACGGGTATGGTTATTATACAGTGTTGTACCTTCCCCGCATGAAGGTATAGACATTAATAGTCTGATTCTCATTATTAAAGAGCTTAAATTTTGTTCGTTTAGTCTACTTATTAATAATCATAACATTAGAAAAGTATCTGAAGTCTTAGTTGTTCCCCCCCCCCTTTTTCCACGATTTCCCCTCTCTAACTTTAACCCCATTTATGTATCAAAGTGTATAAATTCGAAAAGAAATCGCAAATACCATGACGTCTCTCGATCATCGTTAGTATGTGAAATGAAATCAAAATAAAGTCGGATTATAATTTTTTTCTATAATTATTTTGAAAGCTTACTTTCTTGACACGTTCGCTAGATCAGCACTTGCTTATGTTTTATTACGGTCCCTTTGCTTACATTTTAACTGGGTACTCGAATATTAATTCGTGCGGGGTGTTGGGAATTAATGGATGTCGATCTCGATTATTTTTTATCATTAAAACATATTAAAATTAAATCCATTACTATAACTGATTTTTATATGATGGTCACTTTATTTTTTTTTTCGTTTTGTCAAATTAACTCCTAAATATTAAAAAACTGAAAGTAGCAGGATAGGATAGGATTAGACTGAAATCTCAGGATGGGATTGTGGATGCAGGATTCACGATAGGATAGGATAGGATTGTCAACTTATAGGATAGCAGCACTGTAGTAAAAAGGGGAACATTGACACACAAACACAAATTTCAGGTTGTTCTTTCACAGAAAAGTTTTTACTGAAATTAAAGAGTGTAAATAGTAATTGAACTATTGACAATGAACTTGAAAGAAAAGGGAATGAAACACTCGTTTGGATTGATTATTTAAGTATAGGTGATATCGTCTCTGAAAAGGATTATTCTTCCAGATCAAGTAAAAATGTACCCGTGTTTCAAAGATTGGCTTTTTTTTCGGTATTACGTAATTTGTGAAATTTCCAAACATCAGATACAGAGAGTTCATAAAAGATTAAAAAAAGAATGTCATCGGGCTTGTTTTTGTCACTGTCACGCCTATAGCACCTTTCTCAGCTATCTTTAAAAACGTGCGTTTAATTTTGGTAAAGTACAATCAGCTTCAAAGAAAATAAACATTCTGTTTGAAAAGACCAAATCTTTGTTGGCATATCTATTTATAAATTGCAAAAGAATAAGGAATGATCAGAAGTTGGGATTATTAAATAAAATCTTTTACCCATGTTTTTCCCCAATATTTTCAATATTTGCTTATTAATAATTAAAATTTCATAAAACCTGTTTTACAAGATATTTTGTATAATTCAATACCTCGATGAATTATCAAAATAAAGTAAATTAGGTGCAATATGGCATTTCAAAAAGAATTAATAAACCAATTCAGTTTTAATCATGATCAATACATACTTCCGACATCAGAAAAGGCCGACAGGAGGCAGATAGATTAAATTGAATTTGTAGAAAAATTACTCATCTTATTCGTAAAGTTTAAACTTGAGAAATAAATCTGATTTGAAATTACGAGGGGTGACCAAAAGGTTCGTAGATTAGAGGGATAATATCAATTATTTGTGAGATAGAAATTTTAAATTCTTCCCACTTTATGACAAGGTCATTAAACATTAATTGTCGATTATTAACTCAATTCGACAAGCAAATAAAAAAAAATATTGACTATTCAGATACCAGTATTTCAAAATCTCAAAAGGAAACGCCAAATGTGAAAATTCATTTTTATTTTCTTGAAGTAGATTGTACTTTCCTGAAATTTAACACGCTTTTATGACGATAGCTAAGAAAAAAAATATTGCAATATAAACGTGACAATGACAAAAGCAATCTCCATGACATATACTTTTTTTCATTTTCATGTTTTATAAACTCTTTATGTAATATTTGTAAACGTTAAGAATTTTGTAATACAGAACACATGAACGTCAAGAAAAATTATCTATAAAAATAAACAATATGATGAAGCAAATTGAACTTAGATCAGTAGTTAATGATACTTCCTTCCATGTGCGGAATGCTGTTAATCTATTCCAGTTTGTTTGTTGTTTGTTGAAAATTTTCACTCATATGGAGACGTCACCACTCGCCGGTGGAGGGCTGCAAATTTAGACCTATGGTCGGCACTTAGGGTCATCGAGTAAAGAGGGATCTTTTTCAAGCCATCACCTACTGTGACATGGGATCTCGGTTTATTCGGTCTCATGCGAAGAACCAGTCTTTACGTCCCGTAGTGGGATTCGAACCCGCGACGTTAGGATCAACTCATTACACCGCGATTCTAGAACAAACGCTTTAACAACTTCGCCATGGAAAATTTAAATATTTTATCTATTTTATTATATTTCTTTCAGTATTTCCAATTAATATATCTTTAAACAAACTAGACCAAAGGTTACACAAATACCATTAAAATCTTGTTTCCCACAGTCTTTCAGTCTTTTTCATTGCGTTCGATCATTTATCGATGACATGCTGTCAGTGGACTTTCTGTAAATAGTTTGCCCTACTTATTTTTTTTCTTTTGGTATTGGTTTTCCGCCGTTCTTTCTCTCTATGTAATGCACAAATAACTTTCACAAATAATTTAAAACGAAAATAAACAATCTATACGGTCGTTGTTTTAATTAAATTCGTTTTGCCGTTTGATAAACAGTGTATTCCAATAAAAGACTGCTTTCATTCCATATCTTGAAAAGTTTATTTATAAAATCAATAAAAGATCACGTATAGTCAAAAAAGTAGTAAATAGCAGATACATGTACATGTTTATAATTAAAATCCTTATTTTTTTTCTTTTTATGTGTTACTGTGAATGCATGCATCTTTGATAATTAATGATAGACAGAAAGGATCTGTGCTCACATCTAAAGTAGAACCAAATAGAAAGCAATCCCCTATTACTAGTATTTGCATACTTACACGGACGGATTCATATGATACTCTTGTCTACTTCAACGTTCAAGCCAAGTGATAGGGGTGTCCGTTCATCCGTCCGTCCCTCCATCAGTCTGCCTGTGCTTACAGTTCCTTTATTTTCTTTTATTATTATCTTTCTTTACAAATCCCTTTGACAACATCGTTATCTTTACGTCAACGTAACACTTTTAATATTAAGTAGATTTAGTGGTGGGCAAGAAATAACCATCAGATATTCTACATGTAACGCAATAAATACGTTTTGCATAGAGCATGTACATGTTTTTATATATAATTTTTGCACATTGATACTGGAAATAATGAGCCTGCATTTTGGGCATCTGTAGATTATGAAAATATATTAAGAAAAAATAATATATTCAAATTTTTACACATGTATTTGCTACACTACAAAACATCAATTAGCAATAGATATTGCATATTATACCAAACATGATGGTGAAAATAAGTAGTCATTACGAGTTATAGGTTATCAAAATTGCAGTCGATGTTATTTCTTTCTGTCCGTCAGAGGTGGACACTCGCATTACTCAATTCAATTGGTCACTCAGTCCTAAACAACAATACGCAACTTAAAACATGCTTATTGCACTTTACACACATTTTTTTTTTTCATTCTTCAAGAAAACGGTCCATTTATTTCACTTGAGTCAGATAATCCCATTTGTTTGCGATGGGTATCCGTCTTTTTTCTTTCTTTTTGTGTGCATTTGCGGAAACAAATACGTCCCTGAATCTACAAATTAAAGATCTAGCATAGATACTCTACATTCATGTTTTAAGAATTAAATGAAGAACATTTTGAAATAAAATTTCAGGTAGGAAAATAATGTTTTTCTCAAATATTTAGAAAAAAAATGACACCTTATACATGCATTATATCTCAAAGAAATCGTCAAGAAAATAGATAAGATATATCAACATAGAATAAACAGAATAATTCAGAAGATAAGTGCATTTAACTAAGCTGTAAAAAATGTATGTCCTATATACTACAACTGATGTCTCAGATGAATCAAGAATTGTATATGTAGGAAATACGAAGAATATGAAGTAAACAAGCTCAAAAGTCCATTAAAACAATACAAATACGGAGCTCTTAAAACATTAGAGGTGGGAAAAGGTGCCATGGAGGAGTAAGCATCCCTTGTCAACTGGTCACAATGGCCGTGTGCTCCTTATCAACACCAGGAAAACGGGAAAAAAATCTGTATCCGAACATGAAAAAATCAATTCCAATGACTTGTAAGCTGAAATTGATTTACAACGAACAAAATGAAATATTTATATTTCATGCCACAGTCGTTTAACAGGTAGCACCGGTTTGACAGCTAATCAATAAATATTTTAAAAAATCAACGAAATTCTTTCAAATATATTTTTGAAAACTAATCTATGTCGATCAATATCTTAAAATGCTAATTTCAATATCTGCTTATCAACAGGAAACAATGGAAGCCTATTAAGTATTGTTATGAACAAGTTGTATTTTGTTTGTTTATTAAATTGGGGTATACGTATTGATTTTCTTTTCATTCATACTAAATCATACTTACCTAATTAATGAATGGGCATAATTGGCCTGGGTTGATATCTGCAGTGTTCTGAGAGACAATTACAAAACTAAAACCTTAAGGAAGCTCAAAACACTGCTCATTAAAGAATTCTAATTCCATGGTAGTTTTATGCGCTTCGATATAAGATAGAATAAATACAAATCTAGAGTAAAAGACATCATTTGAGGTAGACAGAAATATTCTCGATATTATACAGGTATTAGAAGATGATTAAGTAAATAAATACATCATTTTCATGTATTTTCCCTATGTAAGTATACAACAAGTACTTCTGTACACTAAAACTTCATTGTCTTTGAATATTTTCCCTCTGGAAATATAACTGGCACCTTATGTTTAAAATGTACTACAACAACTCAGTACGTACACCCTACGAGGGATGATCAAAGAGTTCGCGAACTATCCCCGTGCCTAAATTACCGCGATTCAGACCAGAATGAAATTTGGCATACATATAGTCATAAACTTGTTCTATTAAAAGCATGTGTAACGTTATATTTTACTCCTTGAATATGACGTCACAATGTGAAAATGACGTCAATATGTAGATGACATGTGACAAAAAGTGGTTGACTCAGTCGTACTCGAGCAAGGAACGGCTGTAAAGTTTTACGTATATCTTGAAAAATCCTTTGCAGTTATATATAATGATTTATACAAGGCTTATGGTGACAAAAAACTTGCCAAAAGTTCAATTAGATCGATTGCTTTAGTGAAGGAAAGGGGATGGTTAAAAATGAAGTTTGTTCTGAATGCCCAGCGGAAAGTGAGCTGGGAGAGAGATGTTTCGATCCTTAATTCAGCAAATTGTAATAAAAGACCGCCGAGTTAGAGAAATACTTGAATAACTTAACAATAAATAATTCTTAATCCCCTTATAATTCTGTTACTTTAGCCTGTTAACAGATCAGATATTATAAAAGGAAAGCGCCCATACTTGATCCACGTTGGATACACAACGCATACAGGACAGAGGAGTCGAATTAAGATGGACACAATGCTCATGTTGGGAAAAGAAATCTTAATCCACATATCCTATAATCGAGATGGCAATTTGGTACATATGAGCTATTCTTATTATACAAAAAAAAAAAAAAAACCCTGCGTGGTGGAATATAAGATCGAGGAAATTTTTTGAGCTGCTGTGAACAGTAAACTAAGGATCATGTCACGTGACCGCCTGGACCACGTGTATCGAGCACCGGAGAGGTCTGCTATAAAAAAAATACACACTGTCGACACTGATATACAGTTTGATTACTTTCATGGTAGTTATTTTGATCACCCCTCGCATGTACTACTTATGTACTGAAACTGTTTTCTTAAAGTACAGAACAAAAATCTTTTTCTTAGTGTTTAGAGCTTCCTTAAACAAACTATGCTCAAATGAAGATTGGTCGTAATTGTTTAACCTCCCCGTCTAGAATTTTTCACTCATGTAGAGAAGTCACCTGCTTTAGCTGTAGAAATAATGAAGCTGAATTCTTTTTTTATATCAAAATATCTAAAAAAAAATTTTTTTTTTCATGTTTCTATTACAACTATAATTATTTTGACTGCTAATTCTACTACATGTACATACACGGTTCTGTACTACTTCATTCACAACTACCACTGGTCCTGTCACTACGACCACAACTATTACCACTGAAACAGAATTTAAGCACTACTACATTTACTACCTCTACAACTAAAACAACTACTTTAACTACTATGACTACGACTATTATATATCGACTATTACTACTACTTCATTTACCACCTCTACTACTATGACTACGACTATTACCACGCAGACTATTACTACTATATATAACATTGACTACTTCTTCTACTACTACGTGTAGTTTTAGTGGCCCTGTCACTATGACTACAACTATTACCACTCAAACAGATTAACACTACTACTACATTAAGTACCTCTACTACGCATATCAACTACTACGTCTACCAATCTTCTATCGCTAAAATTTCTAATTGTCTACATGTAATAAAACGTGATACAATGTACAACTCCATAAACATGAGTGTCAATTGAGCGTTTTTCGATTCTTCTAAACCTTTTTTGTAAACGTGTCATGTAAACCGGGCAGCGTTTTGTGCTAGCTATAACCCATTATAGGAAACAGTGAAGACATGTAAGAAACGTGCATCTTCGGGAAAAAAACGAGGGAAATGTGACTAATTCTTAAGTTATCGTAAGTGCGTTGTTGTTGCTACATGTACTAGCATTGTTTGGAAATATTATCTTTAAAGTCTTTAAGATTGAAAGAATCCCTGGGAAGTACAGTAAATTATTTTAATGCAGCAATGTTATTTTGATTCTCTCTCTCTTTTTATTGTAATTACAATGTAAGACAGGAAAAAAAGGTGAATTTTTAAATAAAAGAAACGAGAAATCACTATACTGCGAAGGGTTTTTCTTATGGAAATTCACCAGGAATTCATTCTTGTCCGTGGTAATAAAACTATTATCATTTTGAAATAACACGTCTTTTCTTAATTTCGCATTTAATTAATATATATTTACTTGTAAAAATTGTTAATTAAATTGCAACACAAAAATGAGTTATAATTCAGGTGCATTATCTACATGTAGTTAATAGATACATGTTTTATTAGTTTTATTTACTTGAATTAATTTTAATGTAATTATTGATCTCAGAGGGAAACTTTAATCAATTTTGCTGATCAGTATACATTTCATCAATCTATTCAAATTTCTTTCATGTGTGAAAAAAAATCAACTTTTCTAATATTTGAAAATATTAATGGTTTCGAAAATCTGACAGCTCATGTACTATTTCCCGTAAGGTACATCTTTTAGAGTGCATTTATCCAAAATTGACAAATCTCATCTGTAACGACCGATTCACCATTGTTGTATCAATATATGCTTCTTCTATAGAATTTCTTTGCATTTTCCTGATCAATCGTGTTATTAAACGACCTTCAACCACATTATAACGTTCAAGGTAGTTCAGTCGGTAGAGCGATCGCTCCGTGATCTGGAGGTCGTTAGTTCGAATCTCGGCCGCGACTGACCTAAGTCGATAAAAATGGGTAGCAACTGTTCCTTCGCCATGCAATCGGCACTTTGAAGTGAAAGTTGCGGGTCCTTTGGATGAGACATTAAAAACCGAGGCCCCGTGTCACGGTAGGCGTTGGCACGATGAAGAATCCTCACCCCTCAATGACCCTGAATGCCGTGTAAAGGTCTAAATTTGAAGCCCTTCACCGTTATATGGTGATGTCTCTATATGAGTGAAAAATTTTCGAACGGGACGTAAAACAACATACAATCAATCAATCAATTAATCAACCACATTAGCCCTCCATATTTTACATGTTAATACACAACAAAGAAACACGGCTTTATTAATACTACCAAATGAGATTACATATGTAGTCATGTAGAAAACAATACCAGTAAATGCTTAGCTATAACAATAACCCAATAAACAATTGTCATACAAATATGAGTACATGTTATTCTTGTATCTAATACTTACCCCAGTGATAGTTTAAGTGGAATTAATTGGAAATTCCCGTAAAACATCAACTTAATGATGTTAGCGAGGACATAACTTCATCAACACCTAGTTCTTGAAGTCACGAATCATAATTTAGGGAAAAAAACCCAGTCATTTGCATAAAGTCATAATGCTAGAGAAAAGGAAAGTTGAGTGATGGGGTAGATTATTCTGATAAGTGTTAAACCATCGGCGCACTACACTTAAAAGAGAGTAAAAACACACGAAACTAAAGTGATTTTCACAGTGAAAATGGCTGTTTAATAATTGGCATAGCAAGAGATACTATTCTTGATAACATGACAAGCACTCGAAGCATTTGAAGAAATCAAAGTGTACGATTTCTTTTGGAATATTTAAGAAAGATATACATATGTGTAGAAACACATATTTTTTTTTGTATATGTTCTTAATTTCATGATTATGAATACCAAATTCAAGTAATAATTGATTGATTGATTGATTATACATGCTGTTTAACGTCCCATTCGAGAATTTTTCACTCATATAGAGACGTCACCGCATGCCGGTGAAGGGCTTCAGTTAAGTCCTTTACTCCGCATTCAGGGCCATTGAGCAGTGAGGGGTCTCTATCGTGCAAACGCTTACCGTGACACGGGACCTCAGTTTTTAAGGTCTCTTCCGAAAGACCCTTGACTTTCACTCCTAGTGCCGGGCGCTTCGCGAAGGATTAGTCACTGCCTACGTTTACGTCTTAGGTTTGACGCGACGCGGCAAACGAGAATCGAACCCGGGCCTCCCGATCACAAAGCGAGCGACCTACCAATAGGCTACCGTGACCAATAATTCAAGTAATGAATAGTGTTACATATATTTATTAGAATGAAAACGAAAACAAATAAAAATTAAAATTATGTGTGCATCATGCATATGGGGGGGGGGGGGGGAGGACAAGTTAAATTAAGGATTGAGTTTAAAATAATAAAAAAAGATAAACATACTTTAATCTCTTTTAAAAGTTTCCCTCTGTTCTCTCTTCTGTGATGAGACAGGTTATAAGACAAACAATATATAAGATCGATCTTGAGCTTCAATAGCCGGGAACTAGAAAGCGGAACTTAAAGCTGTTTATTCTTGTCAATTACAGGTAAAATGACACTCAAGAAAAACGATTATGTTTTTCTCTTTTTGAAATTGAATGGTTTTTCTAGTATATGAATTTTAAAAGGTAACCAAAAAAAAAAAATGTTATGAATTTAAAATATTTAAATACATTTAAAAAAAATGAAATAGGCTTTGCAGGTCTGTTTATAGATCTGATATGAAATACAATGGATATAATCATAAATAATTGTATGTATGTATGATTTGCTTTATTGAATCGTGCAGTTCTTTATAGATTCATCACCTTAGCGATAGTTGAGCTATAATGTATGCAATGTACAATGTACTTTAACATAAAACAAAGTAACCGAGGACTAATAAATATTGCTATTTGATGAGCAGATAACATTAAAAAAAAAAATCATTTTTAAACTTCATTTTTTTCTGTCTGCACCTCCCTCTCTCAAATTAAATTAAAAAAAAACTGCTAATAATATAAAAATACAATCTATGCATATGTAATTCTGCAATGAATTAATAGTGCCATTTACTATTCTGGATAAAAGACATTTTACACACAGAGTATATTAATCTGATGTCTTGCTACAACTAATACATATACATTGTACTAATTGTATTAGGCAATAAACAGCTTTACCGTAGAATATTTACATCCACTGGGTATATTTCTTTATCCATTATTTCTTATGGAAACCGATTGCTATTGATCTATTTATAAATACAATCCGCTTCTAACTTGGTTTCTTTTGTCTCTGCGACTATTTTTCGCCTTTTATCAAACATGAAGAAATCCAATTTTAAATATGGTGAAAGAATGATAAAAGATCTGATGTTTAGCCTTTTCTGTATTAAATACACTCGGTCATTAGACTTAATTATCATGTTTAATCAATTAAAGTAGTTGGTAATTCTACAAACAGTTAAAATATATACTTGATGTCCAAATATTTGCATAACACTATTTATACGAAATAAGGAACGGTCAGAATGTCTCGAGATATTTGTCATTCTTTTCAAAATTAATGACGATCATATTTGAAAGCGAGTGTAAACAATTGAAGTTCTTGTTATTCAAACAACAAATCAATGATGTGAGATTTAAAAAAAATATCAGCTCTTTTAAGACGTATATATTTAAGATTAACAATAGATGGAGTTGGGCCTTATAAACAAGGAGGAAACCTCGGTTCGGGGGATTATTATTGTCTTCTCTTTTCCAATATGGAGTTTGATGATTAAGAGTGCAAAGATCTTTTGATGAAATATTTCCAAAGACCTCTACTTTTTTTGGTTCCTTTCGTGATTTTCAATACCTGTCTATATTTATAATTTCTTTATTGAGAACACGTAATATGCTATTTGAATATATCTTAAGATGGGGAAGGGGATAAATGTTATGTTCCAATTCCATTGATATCGATATTTAAGCAGAAAGCTACGAAAACTAATTATTTCGATTAATGACACATATATCCCGAGAAAAAAAGTTTATTTTGGATTAAAATCAGGGGACTAGACATTTTATCATACATGACTGGAAAGAACTGTGAGTAAGGAGTATGCACGTCACAATGTCAGTGTCTCCTGGTGTATTGTAAATGTGTTTAATACAAGGTAAGTGTATAAAGTGAATATTTGTTGTCACTTTTAAAAATCTATAATTACTTTCATAAAATTTGATTATATGTTTTATAATTGATTTTTTTTTCTATTAACTTTAAAATTTCTGAATTTTGATTTTGAAATTGAAAGTTCATCAGGTGCAAACTGGTGAGTCTACCCTAAGTTGTTCTAAACCAGTATGACTTTTGCATGTCTCACACATGTCATCTTATTCCAAATCCATCGGTTTGACCCCAGTTAGGTTTATTTAAAAAATATTATTCAAATATTGTCATAAATTTTAGATAAATGTTTGAAGAATGTATATGTTTTAGGGATAAATTATTTTTGTATAGATTTGAAAATTACAATATATAATTACAATAAAAATTATAAATAAAGATAAATAAATAAATTGTTTGTTGGTTGGTCTGTTTGTTGTGTAAGGTCCCTCTCGAGAATTTTTAACTCATATGGAGACGCCACCACTCTGCCGGTGAAGAGCTGCAAATTTTGACCTATACTCGGCACTCATGGACATTGAGCAGTGAGGTATCTCTTTCATGCCAGCATCTTCTGCGACACAGGTGCTCGGTTTATACGGTCTCATTCGAAGGACCGGTCTCCACGTCCCACAGTGGGATTCGAACCCTCGACGTAAAGATTAACTCCTCACTCGGTGACACTAGAGCAGACGCTCTACCACTGCATAACGCGGACGGGCGACTAAAAATATAATAAATAAATAGATAAATACATGTACATTGACAGTATGTCTATATCAAATGTCTATTCCAAAGCCATCTGTTGATAGAAAAAAGGACGAAGACTGAATTTCACGAATGCATGCACTGACGAGAAAGACCCATTGATCTTAGTGATTTGACCTTCAAAAGCGAGGCTCTTAGTCACGGTTGCTTTATCACAGCACAATGAAAAATCTAACTTAGATTACCTTTACCTTGTGTATTTGTGAGTAAAAACTAGTGTAGTCTCGATGGCAGTGAAAAAAAAAAATCTTACAGGAACACTGCACATAATCAGACAGTTAATTGTAAAGCACGTTTTGCCAGATGTACTAAATCCCATACCTTTACTGTGTATATGTATCATTATTTTTTCCTTAAAATTGCCACAAATAATTTATTTTACTGACAATATCACTCAATATACTCAGTCCACACGATACTATAAATGAAATCCGACTCACAAACAGAAGCAGTACCGCTAGGGGATCGGTCTCGTGAAACTTTCAAATTGACAAATACGAAGAAATTTGACGAAAGGATATATCTGTATCGTTTGGGAAACTAAAATTATCAAAAACCTTCCATGCAACATACTTTGTGCACAGATTCGTTTTGATATTTAAATGTCTCGAAAACGTTTTAGTTATTATTCAACACTTATGCCATCCCTTGTTAAAACCATCAAAACGGTCTTCTGTCACAGCAACAAAATTGCATTGATATGATTAATGATTTTCCTATTTTCTCTGATTGTAACTCAGAGTTTGGTTATTGCGCTTTGTTTCGTGAAATCGCTTCAAGTTTTCATTTTTTTTCTCATTGAAATGTTTTCAATGTGTTAGTATTATACGTCAAAATACCGTTAATTAATGTAAAATAAAATAGACAAAACAATCTTAACAATTTTACAGCGAATTGCTAAAATTAAAAGATGATTGTGAAGTAAATCTTTTGTTTCTATTTGTCCATTCTTTAGCTTATTGTTACCTTTACAGAATGTAAAACACTTCATTAAATTACCTGTAGGTGCCCATTCGTTTTGAACAAAAATACTGCCCATTTAGTCCAGTTAAAACAATTAGAATGGAGAGTTACATGTAAAGATTGGAATTTAACCAAGGGGGAAAAACAAATTCATTAAATACGATTTAATTTCTGTTTACATGACAAAAATAACAGTTAGATCTTTATTAATGCAGAGCACAATATCTGTACAGCATCCATGCCGTATGGAGGAGTAGCTTAAACATACAACGAAACAAGTGTTTTGTTAATTGTTCCTTCTGAAAAGCATACAGGAAGAGTTATTTATACAGCTAAATTGTTGTTAAAAAAAAAAAAAAAGATTTTTCCAAAATGATATTTAACAAAGGTGATATAAATTTGTCTGCATTTGTTTTAGAATGTGTTTCAAAATAATTTTAGATATATGTAGATCGAAATCATTTCATACTTTTCAGCAAAAACTTTAGAGTTAACTCTTACAAAACGCTCTGGATAACAATGCCCTAAGTGTTCATTTACTAGACCAACCATGAAATTGATTCGAATTTTTGCATAGTAGCGCGTAGAAACGTGCTCTAAAGTAACGTCACAATGAGGACATCGAAATAATGCTAATGAAAATAAAGGATGAAGGACAGCGAAAAGTTTAAATCCAGAAAGTATTTTTATTGGTTTTAAACAAAAAAAGATCAATAAAAGGACTCTTTCTTTTAAATTTTCTGAATGTTTTTGATGTGTATCTTGCGATCTTGCAACTTAGGTATATTTTTCATGAAACTCTTGCGCGTTTCATAAAATATGTCAACTTAACTTATAACTTAAACACATTTACATACCTTTCGAGTTTTTGAAAAGGGAATATTTACATTAATCATAAATAAAATGTGGCTATTTAAGGGGAAGAAGGACCTTGAGCTGAAAAAGTACCTGTCATTCAATTTTTTTCATATTTTGTATATTTCTTATTAAGTATGTCCCACATATCTTAAAGCAGTTATATCATTAGGTTTCTTACCTTATTTTAGAGATATTGATTGACAAATACTATGCCCTACAGTATCTATGTAGAGTTTTAGTTCTCCATGTTTACGGGCACATTACTCAGTCCATAATGGGATTTTTAAGCAAAGATAAAAATATGTAAGTGGACATGTATCTTTTAAAATATTTCATAGTATGAATAGGGTTTAAAATTCGAAAAAGCAAGTTTCTTCTATCACACTGCATCTGGATAGCAAAAATTACGTGCTTTTTAAGACAACTTTAATAACAAAAAACGTAATTTACCAAAAATTCTATCATTCAATATTTTTAAATTTACGTTAAAATGTAAGTCCTTCAAATTATTGATTAACTGTAAAAATTTCGAATGGTGAAGCTGACCTCAATATTGCACAGGACATCGTTAAAGAGGACATAAGCATGACAAAAACATGTCATGTTTACATTTCTCGAGTACGGGAAAAACCAACTATGACGTCACATGTAAGCCAAATAAGCGAAAGAAGATATACCTACTTAAGATTTCCGTCATCAGCCATGCAAAAATAATTTTTGTATTCCCCGTGTCTCAGAATATTTTATCATATACTGATTAAGACCTGTTTCAACAAAGTAACGCCGCCCCTGTATTCACTGAGTATGATCTTGCTGTACTAACAGATCGTGTATGACGTCACCGACTTGCTGGACGCGCAGTTTAGGGAAACAGAGGAGTGGATCAATCTTTTTCATAATTTGTTAATGTTTACAAGAATTTTAAAACTTTTTATTTTTTTCATATAAGATGGTTATTAAAGTTAAAAAAATATCAAAAAAATTATACAAGAACTGATGCTTTACACGCTTTGCTCTTATATAAACGGAGACTATGACGTAGTTAAACAGAGTCATGTGACCATGTGTCCTTCTCCTCCTTAAATCAATTCATAAATTGTTTCGATTTCGATATTCAGAATTGTAAGGTTAAACAAGAAAATATTCCTTTTGATTGAGAATAGAGAGGGCTTTTATATTTGACATGTGCACTAGCTGTGACATGGTGTTTCCGAGCATGCTATGATTTTTGTTCCCTTGACTTTAACCGCATGTGAGTTAAGGCTAGGTATAGGCGTTTCTATGCAAATGAGCTAATTAAAACGCCTAAGTGGTATATTAATTATTCAAAGAAAGTTTTGATTCATTTTCTTATGCATACTTACTACCCACGGTATGTTATAGCCAGTACACATTATGACGTCATATGACGTCACTGATCTTACTTACTGGAGGTAGTAAAACACATCAACAAAACAGCTTCGGCGCAAGAGATTACCCTATTTATTTTAACATAAAAATTGTATAATGCTAAGAAGAATATTCTATTGATTAATAAAACTGCTGCACAAATCCTAGGCATTTTCTCATTTGATCGGAATTTGACGAAACTTATACCGGATCGTATATTTTTACCCGTATTCAACTTAAAACTTTACAAATAAAAATTATACGACTGAGCTGTAGATATTTGTGCAGTAATACCAGCACTCCTTGGAATATTTTGCTTCTAAATATACCTTGTTTCAGTAAAATAAAATAGAGCATGCCCTTGCGCCGAAGCATTTTTGTTGATGTCCATTATAATCTTCTGTAGTAAAGAACAATGACGTCATAATATGACGTCATAATGTGTACTGGCTATCTCATGTCATGGGTACCAAGTATGTATTATACAACAAGTTTTAACTTTCTTTGTATAATAGAAATAGTCGTTAGGCATTTTAATTAGTTTATTTGCATAGAAATGCCTATACCTAGCCTTAACTAACCTGCGACCTTCATGTTTGACCTAATTTTCAAAAAATTTAACTTTGGTGATTACTTTTGAATAAAATATGATAGGTAGTTCATGTTTGACAAGTGCATTACCTGTGTCAAAATGTTTCCGCCTGTGCTATAAAAAACGACCCCTGACCTTGACCTAAAAGTTTGACCTTATTTTCAAAGCATTTCATCAGTGTTGCTAACATTTGAAGGAGCGAAGATAGCGTATTCATATTTGACACGTGCATTACCTGTGACAAGTATTTCCAAATGCACTATGATTTTGTACCCCATGATCTTAACCATGAAGTTTGACCTAATTTTCAAAGAAATTAACATTTCTGATAACTTTCCATTGAGAGAAGATATGACATTTACATTTGTTATGCGCATTACCTGTTTCAAGACCTTTCCGTCTGTATACACTTGTTCTTTAAATTCCTTTTTTCATTTGTGCATTACTTGTGACAAGACCTTTTGGATTATATTAAGATATTTGACCACATGACCTTGATCTTGAAGTTTGATGTAGTTTTGAGAAGCTATAATCTTTGTCATAACTGTTATCAATTAAATAATTTATGTCTTTTTGTATAATTCACAGACAAGACAGGACACACACACATAAGACAGTTAACATATGCATAAATAATGGCATCCCATCCACTTAGACACCGAAATGCGGGGACACCGCGGGGACCAAAATGTTTTGAATTTGCGTGTTTATCTATTATTTCAGTTTTGTGCTATAATTACATGTAGCCTTTTAGAATATAACATACTCTTTTAATTCCTCTTTCATTTCCAAGTTTGAGAAAAATGGCGATAAATCAAAGCATATACTTTGCTGGTTTATGATAATGGTTATTTTTTCAAGGAGATTTTGAAAATATTATAAAAATTTGACATGCATTGTTCAATCATATTATATAACACATAATATATTTTTGAAAAGATCTAATTAGATTATTTGCCTGATATATCATAGTTTAATCCCAAACTCAAAACCTGTAAATATGATAATAATAAAATAATACTATTTTTGTGCCCCAGTAATCGAGGACCCTGGTGCTTATAGCTTTTTTCCTCTGTCTGTGTGTCCGTCTGTCTGTCCACAAAAAACTTAAACCTTTCCTATAACCCTTTTTTTAGTATGAGGCATGGCTTTCATATCTTACATGTGTATTCCTTGTGACAAGACATTTCTTTGTGCACCAAGATATTTTGACCTATTGACCTTGATCCTGGAGTTTGATCAACTTTTGCACCACACTTAAACATTGTTTCAATTAAACCTTAACATGCTCATACTTTACATGTATATTTCTTGTGATAAAACCTTTTCTTGGGTACCAAAACATTTGACCCTTTTACCTTGACCTTGAAGTTTGATCCACTTTTGAAAAATGTTACCTTTATTCAATAACATTTGAACGGCGGGAGATAGGGCTTTCATAATTCACATGTGTATTTCTTATGATTTAATCCTTCTCTTGGATTCCACAGTTTTGATCACCTGGCCTTGTTGTTTGACTTGCATATGAGAAACTTTACTTCAGAGGTGTATTCCTTGTGACAAGACCCTACCTTGGGTCTCAACAATTTGGACCCTTTGACCTTGACCTTGGAGCTTGAGCAATTTTTAAAAAAAATTCTCACCACAAGTTTTGAATGGTTGATGCTAAAGCTTTCATATTTCACAGGTTCATTCATTGTTACGAGAATTTTCTTTGGGTACCAATATTCTTTATTCTTTCACCATAACCTTGTAGTTTGACTTGCATCTGAGAAACTTTACCCTTTGCCATCACATTCGGTACTGGGCATCAGTGATTCACAAATACATCCTATTTAGTTTGTATTATATTGAGAGAAACCGATGATTTTTTTTCTTATTCTTTGAAAAGCAATACACAAGCTTAATTTGAAAATGTAACGACATTCGCTTTGCCTTGTAGGAGGCCACTCATATTCCGGTCCCTTTGATGGATCATTCACATCTTGTAAAGTTCGGATCAGAGTTTGGAGGCTATTTGACTGGCCAAAACCAGACTTTGTACACAACTGTAATATTACTATATCGAAAGGTACAAGTAGAAGAAACTAAAAAAAATTACGACATAGTTTTGCATAAAATTTACTACGAAAACAAACTTGTATCATAGCTGTCTTCCGGCTTATTTGATTTGCTCAGAATATCTCTTTTTGTCAGTTTACATTAAATTTGTTATTCATAAAAATACGTTTGCTGTGTTATACATTTTTATTCTTATTTATTGTTCGTCTGTTTGTTTGTTATATGCTTATAGCTGATAAACCTAAGATCTTTGACACGGAAGTCAATCTTTGACCTATTTTAACAAACTTTAAAAGAGTCTGGACCAATGTATTAGTAACTGCAAAAATTTGAATGACCTGGATGCACATCTTTTATTCAGAACTTCATTTTATCTTCCTTAAAATCTTTAGCTGTAAAATGAAGTGCAGTATAAGAGAATGTTTTATTAAGCCTCGTATTGCTAAGGTCAATAGTGGATAACCTACATTCCTCATTAAATCATAATTAGTTAGGCTAGACGATACCGTAGCTTAAAATTTCTTCTTACACAAAAAATAACTTGACTGTGCCTAACATTTGGCCTTTGACCTTTTTTTGAGAAAAAAGTAATTTGTACTGTATCTTTGTCTCAAAAGGGTCTGGCTTGTGACTTTGAACTTGAACTGAAACACACGGTGTACAACTTACAAAAGAATGTATGGGGAAAAAATTATTTTAAGCTGTTTTAATTCTTAAGTAAATTCCTTGTTTTGTTTTTAAATCTTTTTCACTAAAATGGAAAGAAAAAAAAAACAAATGTCAGAAACAAATGGAGGATATTTCAATCCTTGATGCTACTTGGATTGCGAAGCCACATCCAGTTAACGAGGCAGCCCAGAAGTTATTATTAACAAAGTGCAGAAGATCGCACAGGAGAGAAAAGACGACGAGGGAACTGATATTTAAGGGATTTCTTTGAAGTTTTGATAAAACCCAGATGACTCTGGTTTAATAAAATGAAGTAATGACATGATGCAAAAGACATTTGCTGCCAGAATCGTAACGAATGAGCAAAGAAGAGTTTTAACTTTTAAGAACTTCCATGAACGTGTTCGATTCGATAATGGTGACTTTCTGGATAGAAAAATCCAAATGAATTATGGCTTCATTACTGTAACACAGGTGTTAAGCAAATACCAAGGTATTAAAGGACCCCAGTCCTTGAAATAACAAAAACTAATTGGTATCTTTGGATCGATCCTTTACCTTATTATGCGACAGAAAGTACCTACTTTTAGAAAAAAAAATGCTTAACTGTAAAAGAAGAAAACGTTATCTACAAAACAATAAAGCGTGCAATAAACCTTAACATACAAAAAAAATTCTCAATGTTTTATTCACCAATTAGAAAATATGCTGACCTCGCACAATAGGACAAAAATTCTGATTACAAATAAAGCAAGAAACACTAAGAGCCCTTGCCAGTTTGGATCCCTCATAACTACCAATTTGTTTCAGAAATGGACCCAGAGGCTTCAGAAATGCATCAGTCATCATGAAAAATATTTTGAGAGTAATACAAACGAAAATTTATTGCATTTTTTTTTAAAATTTCAAATTCACCAGAACAAAAGGAAATTTATATACAGGTAACAAAGGGACAAAGAAAAAATAGAAAATGAAAATATAAATTTTTAGACAACATCGTCAATATTATGATGCACTACAACTACTCATTTATTTTTACTAAGCTGATCTGGTGTCGCACAATTTGAGAAGATTGCCAGATTTTGTTGCCGTACAACTGATGCTGGATGATGGTTTTGTTGCAGAAGGCCAAGGCAGGTAGCATAGGAATATAAATAATGGCTTGAAACTTCATGTGCATACAGATTTTTTTCTTTGCAAACAAGATGCATATTAGATTTTTTAAAATGTTAAGTAGGATATAATATTTGACCTTCTTCACTCGTTTTCAGTATTTATGCATTATTTTCATTCAAGGATATTTAGTATGGTTTTTTTTTAATATGACATAGAAAACGAACGTCGTAAAGCAAAAAATGAAAATTAGCTTGTACATTATGGACAAGTGTTTATATTACCCTATGAAAATGAAATGCAGATTCAATTTTAACTTAGCAGTGCACTATTAATCAATTACTTTAGAGAGCTTTATCATTAATATGGAGAAACGTTCAACACTTAAACTTATTCATGAAATAATGATCAATTGACCGTATTTTATTAATATTCATTACATTGTGATATTATCAATAACTCTAATCTAAAATCTTATCTAAAATAGAATAATTTATTCAAATTCAAATTATGTTTTGTCAAGAATTAAGTGAAATATTTTCCTTGGCCAAATACAACTGAATCTCCCCCACCTTAAATCTCCTTTTTTTCCCGTAAATTCTGACCGAAGTGTTTCTTTTAGCAATAAAAAATAATCTTTTTATTATTTTTAATTAAATTAAACTAGTAAAATATTTTTGGAAACTTTTAGTATAACCATAATTCCTTTGCGTAAGATGAGGAAGAAAACACTCAGAAAATGACAAATATTTCTAAATTTCTTGAAAAAAGAATTAACAATTTCACCACATTTCTCTACATCATTGCAATAAAACTCCCATTCAGATTTTTAAAACTAAAAAGTAAACATCAAATTGCTTATTTTGTAACCAAAAAAGTACATTCCGATCTTGGAGACAATAAAAGATCAAACCAAATGAGAAAGAAATAATTCTGAATTTGTGACAATTTTTTTAATATGATATATAGAATATAAGTTCGTCATATTGAAAACAATATGGCCGTCATGCAAATTAGCAAAATGTTCACCATTTCTCAAAATGGTTGATATAGATTAATCTTTTTTGTACTTTAGGTGTTACACCTGTTACTCAGGATGACCACGACACGAACAATGTCTGCGGCGTAGTTTTTGGAACGTCAACAACATCAATAGCACTGTGGGTTCCCAGCAAAAATTGTTTGTATACTTAAATTCTTTGTTTTGTATTTTAAAACGTTAAATTCAAATTTAGCGACACGGGAATGGGTGGATTTAGGTATCTTAAAATCAAAAATAATTGCAGAATATATCTGAAAAAGTTCGAAAATGAGCAGTTATATAAATCTAAAGCTCGGGGCTGGGATTTATAAAAATACTTAAGATTTGTGCTGATTCACACTTAAGTATAAATAAATTCTAAGCTAAGAAAAAAATCTTATAGTCATATTCATAGAAATTCTAAGTGCAATTCTTAGCTAAGTTTAATTCTGTGAAAGTTAGAGCATTTCAGTTAAGACATCCTAGCAAGATGTACAATTTTCAGAACAAAAAGTGCACTCTTTTGTGATGGAGGTATTTAGTTTCATGTGTATTCCCTAACAAAAATTTACTATAGTTAACTATAGTTTACTATAGTTAACTATAATGAAAACTTTGATACTTTGATTTACTATGAAACTTTACTCTGGAACTGTTTTTGAGATTTCAAAGCTTAAAATCTCTAAAATTCGATAACAATAATGTAAAATTTGAAAATAATGTGTGAATATACAAATAATTTTTCAATGTAATATAAAAAATGTGCATGTATGAATTGAAGAACAAAAAATATAACGATCTGAAATCCATAGTAAAAATACTGCGATTTACTATAGTGAAAAAACTTTGATACTATAGTTAACTATAGTAAACTATAGTTAACTATAGTACTTTTTTGTTAGGGTTCCTCACAACTGATAAGTATAGCTATGTCACCAACATTACACATTTGCATCTTACCAGTTGATAAATATATAAAAGTCAAAAAGAGTCTCTAGCCAGATGTTATAGCATGGTTTCTTAATGAAAGATTAAGATTTCTTCTGTGCACCATTTATTTTGATAAAGAAAACTTAAGTATTTCTTATCTACTTAAGAATCATTTTGAGGACACTCAATTTTAAGTCTATACCTTTGAACTTAATACAGTATGTTTATGAATTACCCTTAAGTATTTCTACCAAATTTAATTTCTACTTAGGGACCTTAAGTAAAAATATATAAAACTTAAGTGATTTTTTTAATATTTAGGAATATATTAAGAAGGTTTATGAATCCTGATTTAAAATTGGCAGAGAGATATACAGCGCCATAGCAAAAGTATTCGCGATTTTTCAAAATGGCGGCCATGAACAAGGACGCGCAACAAAAAAAAAAAAAAAACTATTAAAAAAGTATGGAAAAAACTGACTTACTTTTCTCTATAATTCGTGAGCTGACCTTTGGATCTTATTACAGCCTGGATCTGACGGGGAATCGATAGGTATAGGTTTTTTTTAACATACTCAGGGACGATGTTTTGTCAAATGTCAAGTATTGCATTAAAGGTTTGACTTGGGATTTGATTTCTCTGGCCATGTTATAAAGTGAACGTTTTAATTTCAACCAAATATTTTCAATTATATTCATGTCCGGGTACTGTACCGGCCATGTGGTGGAAGGAATGCTGTTGTTTGTCTTATATTGACATGTAATCCTGTCTCTGTGCGCAGGTGCATTGTCGTCTTGAAATAGGTAAGCTTTATTGGGAAAATGCCTCGCTATAACTGGCCACAAATGTTCGTCGAGTATGTCAATATACTTTTGAGCAGTTATGTTGCCATCAACAAGGCACAAAGTCCTTACACCATCGTAAGTAATAAATCCCCATACCATAACTGAAACCCGATATTTACGAGGAGGGCAAATTTGCTTTTCCCCAGACATAAATCCTCTGGTTATCTCCAATGCATATGACAACTTGACTTTCGTCAGAAAATATATTTTGCCAATATTGTTCCACTGTCAGTCGCCGTTTCCCCAAACACTAAGATAATGGGTTTTTTTAAATAACTTCACGAAAAACCATGCGTTTTCGTACACTTTTCCCTTTGATATCATTTTTTATAAGGAATCTCTGGACTGTAAATTTATGAACAGTTTCTGTACATTTTTTTATTTAAATCCAGCGTAACATCATTTAAGTATTTCCTGTATCTATTGCTTTTGACCGTCCACATAATTCAGTTTTCATCTCGAGGTCTACCAATTCGAGGTAAATTTTCCATAGTTCCCCGTTTAATAAACTTATACCAAACAGATCTAATGGTAAATTCACTAATATTCAACAGACGAACGATTTTTGAAGTTTTGTTATTCTCTTTTTTCAAAGTTACTATAAGATTTTTAGTTTCCTCACTCAGCTCACAATATTTGCGATGCATGGTTAAATTCTGCTTGTTTATGTTTCGTAAGTTCTATGGTCGATATAATGACCTTGTCAGCAAAAACAATCTTTCATTAAGTCAAATGCTGACTGACTTTTATCATACTAATTGTTAGGCCATTATATACACAATGAATTGTCGACGGATTTTTTTCGTTGTTTCCTGATCATGACAAGGAGCACACGACGGGTGTGACCGGTCGGCAGGGGAAGCTCACTCCTCCATGGTACCTGATCCCACCTTTGATGTCTTAGAGGTCCGTGTTTGCTCTGCTTCTATTTTGTAATGTTTAATGGACATTTGAGCTCAAATACTGTTCGTTATCTCCACATATTTCACTAAGAATGTGCAGACGACAATTTAATATAAAATTACGTCATTTCCTACATAAAGATAACTCAGTAAAAAAATTTACGGATAACTCGTATTTTCCATAGAGTAATCGCTCTTTTCCTAATCGAGAGGCACAAGTAAGCCGCGGTCATTTTTTAAAAACAGCGAATGCGTTTGCTGTGGCGCTATTCTTAGCAATTTTGAAATAAATGTCTTACATACTGTATATAGCAAAGTACTTTGAATGACAGACAGTAAAATTTGCAAGCTTATGCTTTCGTCAAGGAGTATCGAAGTTTAGAATTTATACATAAATAAGATGCAATAAACCAAAATGATTGTAAAGAAATGGTATATACATGTATACCTTTGCCTTGAGAAACATTCTTCATATTTTGATTTCGTACATCTCAACAGAATTGCATTTAAATCGTCACTGAGATTTATTCATAACGAAATAGATGCAATGTTTTGCATAAACCATCCTACATCTTAATCATTAACAAAAATGTATTGTTATTTTTGCTTCTAACTCAGTACCTATGTCATTTGATTTCTTTTAGTACATTTTTACAGGGGACTTTTCTATATGCTATGCAGATGGATGGGGTAATATATCAAGAACGTATGATTCTGCAAGAGTTGTTATCAGAGCATGGATACTTTCAACTGATGACATTTTGCAAAGGGAGTCATTTCCTTTCTCAAAGGGATCTCTTTCCGTTGAGAGAGTACCAATAAGTTGTCCTATAGATTCTGATATTCATATTGTAATTGTGGAAGTAAGAATACATGGCATATGTTTTATTAGTTATGAAGAAAAATTCTCAGTAACATGTAGTATATATGTAATTATTATGACCGTTTTGTATTTAGGTTAAAGATACAAAAAGCAATGACGGAAAAGTGTTTTATGCCGCTGGAACAGCGAGTTTGTGGGAAATTGGGGATCCGTTTGGAGGAGTTGTTTACGGTTATAATCAGACTGACGTGCTTCTGTGGACGCCGTCTGTAACCAATGGTTACCTTATCTATGTGGATGGAATATGGGGGGATGGAACGGAAACATTGAAAATAAATAATGTCCAAATATCAGTGACGATTATATCTACAAATAATTCAGGTACAAACTCAAATAGAAACCTACACAGTGATGAGTAAATAAAACTTCAAGAGCTGCATACATAAAAAAGAGAAAAAAAAATCTAAGGGATCTAGATCACAAAATTCATTGTTTCATAATCTAAATTAATGAAAGGTCAGTCAAACTTACGAAAAATGCATATATATGTTTTTGGCTTATATCCAATTTGAGGATTTACTTTTTCGAACGATTTTTTTTGCATAAAAACATAACCAAGGATAAACCAGGTCATATTTACATTTTGCCTGATGCAAATTAACTTAATATCTTTTCTTTCATGTCTCATTCAAAACAGAATCCAATGCAATGGTGGTCAACATCAACGAAATTGTTAAGGAGTTATCCATTCCTAGGAAAAATACAAGTAATTATGCAAGGAGCCTGGTTAGTGCAAATGATCCTCGCCCCAGTTGTAAAGCAATCGGAGCTGTTGGGGTAGTTGTGTTGTGTCTACTACTTGGGTTATTGCTTCTGGTAGATTGTGATCTTCTGAAAAGGACGTTGAAGAGAATTAAATGACATAATTTAGGTTAAACTTTCTAACAACGTATAATAACTAGTAGACTAATTGTTCTCGAACAATAAGAGGTCTTTCCACCCTCTATAAATTTCATATTTTTCATATTTTACTCTCTAAAGTTAATTCTTATACAAAAAGGGTCCATAAATGGCTTGAAAGATAGAAAAAATGAAAATCTTAAAAATTTTAAAATGACCTTGACCTTGAACAAATATTCAAGGTCAAAGGTCAAGAGTCACATTGCACTTGACCCCATGCTTCTACGACTTTTAGTTTTAACGTTATAAGGTTTAATAGTAAGCACAAAGACGTTAAAGGGCAATAACTCATATAAGGGGTCATTGAATACTTTCGCACTGAATAGATTGAAGTTGTGTCTAAAGACCCTGAAGACATTAGTGAAGGTTTTGTGTCTCTATGATTTACGGTTTCGGAGGAGTAGCGATAACAAGGTTTTCAGCAAAAGAGGCAATAACTTTTAAAGGGGTAAATCTTAGGGGACAAGTATGAAATCTATTTAGTATATGTTGAAAGACAAAAGAGATATAAAAAGAGCTTAATTTCTCATATTTTGAATGACCTTGACCTTTGACCTTGACATAAACTTCAAGGTCTGAGGTCAAAGAATCTAATCCAGTTGGTCCCATGTCTCTATGACTTATGGTTTTGAAAATTTTTTATTATTTGTAAACTTCAAAAACTTTCAGGGGCAATAACTCATAAAAGGGCTCAACAAATCCTTTCGTAATGAATAGATTGAAAAGTCTTCTCAATTAGTCAAAGACATTGGTGAAGGTTTTGTAACACTACGGTTTACGGTTTCAGAGGAGTAGCGATAACAAGGTTTCTAGTGAAAGGGGCAATAACTGCGAAAGGGGTCATAGGTTATACGCGTTGGGTGAAATTTGTTCAAAACTTTTTATGACCTTTACGATGAACAAAAAATCTTTTTGATAAATGTCGAAACAAAAAATCAGTGGAAGAAAAATAATAATAACTGGTAGACAAATTGTTCAAAGAACAATTAGAGGTCTTTCCACCTTTCTAAGTGTTTCCATGTAATTTGGGTTGTAAAAGAAGAAGAAAAATGCAAAAAATGCAAAAAATACAAAAATGCAAAAAAAAAAGTGTTTTCAGCAGGGCTCCAACTCAAAACCTTTAGCTTGAAAGGCAGGCTCGCTAACCACTACGCCACGGATTCCGATGAAGACGTACGTAGTAAAATAATGCTTTAGGAATACTTGCATTGGTTAGACAAGATAGTAATCAGTATTAAGTAGTTTAGAGAAACATGTTTCCATATCATTTGGCTTTCAAAAGAAAAAAAAAGAAACAAAGAAGAAGAAAAAGTAGAAAAATACAAGAAAATAAATAAAACTAAAAAATTCGTCTTTTGCTATACATTTATTGTCGGGCTCGTTTCTCTGTAGAGTTCAAAAGGTCTTTGCGCATCTCCAAAAAAGATGTTTTTTTTTGCGATTAAGGGGCCAATTTTTCTCTCCTTCCCCTTCTCTCTTCCCTTCTCTCCTCTTTTATTTCTCTCTCTCCTTTTCTCTTTTTTGTTTCTGTGTTTGTGTAGCGCTGACTATAGCCAATGTTTACATAGTTACCATGGAAGTACAATACATGACATGTGTTTAAGTGTGCATATCGTAGTTCTATTTTTGTGCATTATGCATTCGAAGGTTTAATTTGAGGTGTTAAATGTTCTGAAATAGTTAAACTACTTAAAAAAGTTGCCGATGAAATGAATCGGACTCGAGGCTAATGGTATGTACTATGTAGGTCGTCATATGGGAAAACATGGAATGGACTTAAAGCGGCCTGACTGTAGATCCTAAGATTGTTGCAGGTTCAGTAAGAAGGTTCCTGAATGAAACAAGCTTCCATGTGGGTTATATTAAATGCAGCTATGATAAATAAAATGTTCTACATGCATTTTAAGAAGAAAACAAGATAATGAAAGCGAGGAATAGTTTATTTCATACATTTATATTGGTTTACCCCCCCCCCCCCCCCCCCTTCATATGTTTTATATTTCTGATATTTTGGATGACCTTGACCTTTGAACTTGACCTTAATATCAAGAACAATAATGCAAGAATCCATTCCAGTTGGTCCCATGTCTCTACGTATAACCGTTAAATTTTTTTTCAAGTTTACGTAAACAGAAAGAAAACTTCAGGGGCAATAACTTGTATAAGGCTTCAATGAATCCTTTCAATGATAGATTGAAAAGCCCTCTCAATTCGTGAAAAGCATTGGTGAAGGTTCTGTATATCTACGGTTTGTGGTTTCAGAGGAGTAGCGATAACAAGCTTTTCTTGCGAAAGGGGCAATAACTTCATTAAATGTCATCGATCGAAGTCGTTGGGTCAAATCTGAAAATCATTTAAGTAGTCGACTAATATGAAAGATGCGTCTCTTCGATAAGTTGCGAAACAAAAAATCAGCGGAAGAAAAGTAATAATAATAAGAATAATAAGAATAATAATAATAAACCGAAGAAAATCAATAGGACTTTCCACAGAAAGGTGGAAAGCCCTAATAATAATAATAATAATAAACAGAAGAAAATCAATAGGTCTTTCCACAGAAAGGTGGAAAGTCCTAATAAGCATTTCAAGAGGTCTTTCCACAGAAAGGTGGAAAGACCTTATAATTATAGGGCTCTATCAGCGTATAGTCTATCTTGTGATCAGTTACAAATATAAATTTTCCTTTTATGCTGCAGATTGCAGTAAAAACATTTTCAAATTGACCAATCTATCAAAATATGGTTGTTTTGATTAAAATTATGTTTTGTAGACATATTGCAATGTTTATTTGATAAAATAAAATCTGTTAGAAAGGACTTGTCATTAATATTCAATAAAGAAGGCCTGTGTCTTGATAAAACTTATGCAGTTTTATTCATTTTAACTACAAGTGTTTTGTGTTTCTGTTGTAATTTTATCTTTTAAATCCCCCCCCCCCCCACTCCCATTATGAAGTCTTGGATCCACCTCTGGAAAGTTTTACTTTAGAGAATACCTTTCTCATTTTGTGGGAGAGTGAACTGTCAAACAGGGGTATTTCTTTTTACTAATGTGTAGGCTAGTGTGGATTCACAGACTTAACATGACGCGCAGAGTGTGGTAGGCAAAGACCGGGTTGCCCCCTCTCGATAGGGATACGGGGAGGGGGTTAGGTGGTGGAGGGAGCATTTCTGCAATCTCGAAGAAATCTACGATTGTCATTTGACCAGTGAAAATAATATTGTTTTGTTTGTTTGTCTGTTGTTTAACAAACAAAGAAACAAAATTCTTACATCAATTGAGAAACACAAAGAAGTTGTTTTGCCTCCAATTGATTATTTATAAATAAGATACTTCCAAAACAATGTAGGGTCTTGTTGTATGCTATGAATAGTAAAAGATACTTTATGCCTGCTCTTTCCATACCTACACATCAAAATTATACAAACTAATACATGTATGTGTATTGAACTTCTTGATCAGAATTTGATAATACAGTTCCAGTAAATCAAAATGGATTTAAACAATGTAAACATGTAAATTACAGTTCCAATATACAATATGGATTTCACAATGTAAACTTGTAAATTACAGATCCATTATATCAAAATGGATGTCACGATGTAAATTGGTAAGTTAAGATTCGGTATACAGTGTATCAAAAAGGGCTATTGGAAATTTAACATCCACACACTCAGGAATGATGGTCCCTATGTTTTACTTTATTTATGTTCCTGTTGCATCGGGCTCTCTCTTTTTACAATGTAAATAACGTCAGCTTACGATTGTTCTTCTACAAAAAATTTTTATATTATATGTTACCATTATTGCTCTTGATTTAATAAAGATTTAGTGTTATGTCTCCATGTTCACTGTAAAAGGAAACTTAGATCATGGATGTCCCTCCGACAGAATTATCGTGTAGAGCTTGAGTTTTCTCTCTTATCTTTAGCTTAATTGTTGGACTGCACCGAAAATCATTCTTATTCTTTAAAAGGATATGGTAAGAATATCAACTCAATTTTAAGTTGAAATCGAAATCAAACGTTTTGCCAAATGTACAACTGTAGGTTTTAAATTAACGCGCCAAACTAAAATTGTCCCATTTGCTGTTAGCACTTATTTAGAATATACACAAAAGCACACAAGCATAATTTTTATTCTTGAATTTTTATTTTTATTTTTAATGAATATAAATTCGCCGTATGTTTAAATCGGAATATCATGAGACGTATTAATATCATCTTTTTTAAATGACTAAAAGACCCCTGCCGTCATATGTACCGCCCCAAGTGTATCGAACCAGGGTCAAAAAAAAAAAAAAAAAAAAAAAAAAAAAAAAAAAAAAAAAAAAAAAATCCTATAAGAAATTCACAAATCTCAAGAAGTGTCAGACATTTTTTCCCACTTAGCAAAAGTAATTAATTAATATATTTAAATAACATTTTCAAGGGTTATTTATACCACGAAAGGTAACAATATAACATTTAAAACAAAATTCATTCATACATTTTGAGAAAACACCCATAATCAAACCCAGATAAAACTCAGATGAATGTACAAGAATTTTCCTATGGCCATCTTTTAAGTCATCTGATTTGTTTATTTACAATACCAATTCCATTCATTTATATCAAAATCATATGTCAAGAAAAAAAAAAGATTGTATTTTTTTAAAATTGAATATAGAACCCTTTTTAGCTCACCTGGGCAAGAAGCCTCAAGTGGGTTTTACTGATAAATAAAATCTTCTCACATATCTTTATCTTCTTATCAATAGCCACTCGGTCAAATTAAAGAAAACTTGAAACAAGAATCCTTGTTTGCCAATCGAATGTCACTTAGATTTAGATCTTCTTTTAAAATAATAATT
The DNA here is from genome assembly GCF_033153115.1 of Saccostrea echinata. Classification (NCBI taxonomy): domain Eukaryota; kingdom Metazoa; phylum Mollusca; class Bivalvia; order Ostreida; family Ostreidae; genus Saccostrea; species Saccostrea echinata. Next base: position 1,906,802 of record NW_026889799.1, on the reverse strand, counting down.
TGTATCAATTTTGACTTATGTGTGTGAAGTTGCTGACATAAAAAATCTTGACATCACTAAACGTATGAACATCAAAATGTCATAATAAGTGAAAGAATACGAATCATAAACAGGGCAAAACACGGATCCAAGGAAAAACCAGAGGTGGAAACAGGTGTCAAACAGAAAGGAAACATCCCATATTCACGTGAGCCCGCCGTATTGATCAGGTAAGGAACTTATAAAAAAAAATCATAAAAATGTCTTCCATCTAAAATTACATGTACAGTAAACAAAAATCATGTGATCAAAAGCACCTATGTGCGATAAAAAAGTTTGAGATATCTGAGTATTCCAGATATCCACTTCAAATTCATTTCAACATATTCATAGTATTCAAGATATCAGTGATCAAGGAGAGGAGAAATGTTGAGCATGCTTATTTTGTCCAGAATGTGTTACCTGTTCATTGCCGAAACAGTTGGGATTACATGCTTCAAACTTCATGTAAATACGAGGGACATTTGAAAAGTTCTGAGAACAATATGATAAAATATTAACCATTCAACAGTAATTATTGAGTTTGGTAGCATTGGACAGATCACAAAAATATACACATATTGTGACGTCACTATGTAATTTTTATTACGTAATAACTCTGAAAATGACGTCAGAATCTCGAATGTCTAGAATACTGACCATAAAAATGTGTGCGCAATAATATTTATGTATAGATCATAACTGATTTATTTTTTTTTAAATTCAAAACAATATACGATAATTTACGAGCGTCATCAATATAAATACACAGGCTGCAAAGACCAGTCCGACGGCGCTAGATTTATTACAACGTCATGAATAGAGATATAATATATTTATCAAATAACAGTGGTTTCCAACTTCTTGTAGTTTCTTTTAAACATCGTTGAAATTGGACTTGGATTTTCATAACTAATATTTCGGTATACAATTAGTATATCTTGATCCATTCATTTTGACAAAAACTCCATTGTCCACGAGCTTTTTGGACAACCCTCGTACATTGTCAACAGTTGTTCCTTTATCGTCCTTTACCTTTAAACATTTACCAATTTATATTTTGTAAGATGTATATAAACTGTCTAAAGTGAATATCGTCACGGAACTATTTCATCTTTTCTGCTTATTATATGATCAGCCTATTTTACCCATTTTTTCTTAAAAGAATATCCCTAAGTGTTTTTACTATAGTTGGAACTGAGGTCATGGAGTAAATATTAGAGTTAGTAACGGAGGCCTAGTTAAGAATAAAAATAATACACAAAACAACATTGTTAAATGAGTGCACCTGCTGCTTCGTTAATGAAACAGAAGGAAAACATTGCCGATTTAAGTACTCGAAATAGGAAAAAAATATTGATAATTATCCTGTTGGCAAATACTTATTACAAACAACCAATCCTTTACTTATTTTTGTATGTAAGAATTTCTGAATTGAATGGTTTATGAAAAAAGATATTAAATGAAGTTCCGGTTGATAATTCCAATTCAGATATTCGCATTGATGATCTAGTCCAAAGCGGACTTGGTCATTGTATTATGGTAAACAACCGTCATAATGAAAACCACTTGTTTCATTTGGATATTTTGGATGATTTATTTTTGGAAAGGTAAGTTAATTTTCTTACAATAATTTGTATTAAAAATAATGAATTTATTAGCTTATTCTTTCATCTTGCTAGAAATTCCAGAAGTAAATCTGAGAACTCGATTCCCCAATAAAAACATAAATACAATTATATCAAGGAAGAAATAAAATAATCATGTCTAGTATACTTGGAAAAATCGTAAGTTTTGATTTGATTAATCGATAAAAATATTAATAAAGTCTTTGTTGTCTATTTCAATGGAAATGAAAAGAAAAATCAACCTGCAAAGTTTCAGTGCTTCGTCAAAAATATATATGTTATTCATTATAATGTCGTCAGTTATAAGTAAAATTCCTGTAAAAAATAAATGTGCTTAAGCTTCTATCTGGAATAAATTCAATTTTCATATAGTACATTGATATTAATTATGAAATAGATTGATCAACTAATTAATCTTCTATTACTCTACTATCAAATATATCAAAGCTGGTCATATACAAAACATAGACAGGTATTGTTTTCCCATAATTTTTAAATAAAACATAAACTGTGGTATTATGGCTATAACCTCAAAAGAGATGGATGAACAAGGCGAGGAAAATGGTCATGTTGCAACATATAAGAAAGTTAAAAAAATAAATGTCAATCTCATTTATGATAAAATTTTGTTTGATATTTAATTTAACATTAATCTATACTTTATGTAAAATCTCCACTATGTGCAATAATCTCACAAAGATTGAGATTTTTCATTGATGAAATAGCATACAGAGTTTACATGTACACACACTAAAGAGGGCAAACATGACCATTTCTTCATACTGTATCTTAATTTTTCAATATGAGTGGGTCTTCGCTCCATTTTTTTTTAAAAGTTAACGACACAATATTCGTATCTTTTCGAGAAATATTTGTGGTCCACTTAGTCAAGGGCCATATCAAATATTTGATTTAAATGCCGATATTTGTCATTAGAGTTGTAGGGTAACGGTTAACGTGCTAGTCTCAAAGAAAAAAAATGGTAACATATTACTTGGGCTCGAATCCTAAGAATACCACACTTTATTTTTTAAAACATAGAATAAATTTTGCTGAGAGAATTTTCCGCAGAAAAATTTTCTTTGTCATAATTTTATTTCTGTCAATAATAAGACCTTTTACTCTAAAATGTTTTATACCGACCAATATACTTCTAAATTATAAACAGCCAGAGTCCGAGCTTGTTTTCCGTAAAATAGACACAGGACCCAAATTTTCTGAAAAGGTCAATTATTCACAAAAGTACATTACTCAAAATATTAAATCGTATATAATTAGCATTCAGAAAATGTATCATTTGATATGATTGAATAAATGGCATAGGTTGGCAAGAGTGGGAATAAATAATGTTGCCACCTAAGAACAAAAGTATCTAGAGTTTCTGAAAGAAATGAGGGAGGTCAGTGGGGGGGGGGGGATTTAAATCGTCCTTGCAGCGAGCAGCCAAATCAAGGAATGCCGCGAACGGCGCAGACCCCTAGAAAAACCCATGGCGACATCTACAAAAACAATTAAAAGTGCGCATTCCGAGCTATGCAGAATGATGCAGAGTTAACTGCAACTGAAAGCTAAAATTTACTCGCATTGAGTCATGTTTAATTTCCGTAATTAAGTACGCGTAAACTCTAAATGCTTGAGTTGAATAACAATATGACATAAACACGAATAAAAAACTTATATCTAATCTTGTTGTCATGAATTATTTATTTTGTTCATAAAATCAATTAATTCACAAACTGAATATTATATATTTGAACCTATCGTATGTTGCACATCTTGTAGGTAGAGAGTATGCTACATGTATCAGGCAGTAAACTTGCACAGTTATATATGTACATTCACGTACAAAGAGGTTTTTTTTTTTTTTTTTTTTTTTTTTTTTTTTTTTTTTTTTGCGTGATTTATAGCAAAGATAGTTGTATTTATATCCTATTTTAGATGCCAACTTTTATTGTGAAAAAAGTATAAATGGAGCATTGTATACATAGCTTTACTTTTTTTAATGGTGCTCTTTGCAACATTAAAAATATTGCTAAAATTTGGTAAATGAAATTTTAGATATTCTTGTTTAATAATTCTTGTTAAAATTATTGTAAAACAAAAAATATTAAATTAAACATTGTGTTTATACAATTTTGACTACAGATAACCCCATTCAAAATAGAGGGTTCATACATGGCGGATGTGATCTGTCGACAGGAAATACTTTCTTCTCCTAGCACCTGTTCTCATCTCTTGCGTTTTCAGGGGTCTGTCTTTATTTGCTCTGTTTTCGATTCGTTCTCTTCACTAGATTTTTGAGAAAATCACTATTTTTTATACTCACATTTTACATACATATGCCAACTGTAATAGAAACATTGCCTTACAATTGTTTAACCAAAATATCTTGAAGCATTGGTAAAAAATGAATACCAATAGACATTTACGTTCTTTTTATTTGATTTTAAAATCCCCATTGCGGACAAAAACTTAAACTCAAATAACAAAGATCAAAATTTTGCATGAAGAGTACTATTCAATGTACCAGTGCTTGTTTGGCAATATATATATACGTAAGAGTAAAAAAGTCCTTAAAATAAAAGTGAAAATTATGAAATAGAAAAGTGTTGCATCAAAATTGATATGACTCGTATTTCTATATATTATTTCCAAAAATCTATAATTTACTAAGAGAATGTCTAATTAAGTATTATTTTCTGATGTTTATTTGATGGTTGTAGCGTGGAGAATTCAAACACTTTTTATAAGCGACTGGTTTGACGTTACTGTAAATGGCACAAGCCCCGTTCAGATTTCTCACTCTTTAAACGAGATGCCTGCAAAAGTTGACGTACAGGTCAAGGTGATACATGGAGATAAACAATATATATTTCCTGGTATTGGATCAACACAGCGTGATGATGACATAGCATCGGAATATGGGGGCGTTGCGTGCTTATATAATTCACAGCACGTGAAAGTGTTTGTTCCAGTTGCAAGACAGTTCACACGTGGTTTTGGACGAATTATTACTACAGGTAAGTACTATGTACATGTTGTCTCTATGCGATCCAAATTGACAGAACATCCGACATGTTGACATTATTATCTGACAAGTCGAATTGTCATATATATATCTACTTGTCAAATAATTTGTCGACTTGTCAGATATGATGTCAAGTAGATATCAGTTAGTGACAATAACAAGCTTTAATATCAAAATACTGAGTTCCTAGTCATGAGGATAATTATCTGACAAGCCGACATAAATATCTGACAAATAGAGGCAGAAATATGCTACCTTACAAATCGATTGTAAATAAGTGATAAGTTTTTTTAAAGTGGTTTTTTGGTCCCTAAGGGATTCTTTTTTTTCGAGTTTGACTCATTTTGTCTCAACTGCAAAATATCATGAAGGGGTTTTCTGCTTTAGTTGGATTAAACCGACCCATTTGACCAGCTCACATCCCCCGTCCATTATTTATAATGGAGTGTCGATCTCAGTGTATTGCCTATTTCCCTTTGTTTCTTGACTCTGTATAAAGTTTAACTTATATACTATAGACCGCTTAAAATTGGTTCTGGAGAAATAATCGGCAAACAAACTGCAGAAAACCGGATAGAAAAAAATCGCAATTAGGCAAAAAATACACAAACATTAAAGGACCCTTAACCCAAGGAAAAATGCTATCTTTATCCTTTTATTATTATTAAATGACAATATGTTTGAAATATGAAATATTTTTAACAATATTTTATTTCTTTTTCCGCTTTAATAGGTGGTGGATCATACAGTGGTCCATTTTACGGCACGTTTGTTACTGGTAAAGTCCGAATCAGGGTTTGGAAATTATCTGAATTGCCCACTCCTATTTTTTCAAGTACATCAGGATTATCAATTTCCACAGGTATGTCGATAATGAAAAATCAAGATAAATTTTAATTTTAATTTCACTGAATTCGGTGCTTCCGAAGCGTGAATATCATCTATTTCAATGATAGTAAACATGTATAATTATATATTTAAATTTTTACCTTATTCACAGGTTTTCCCTATCAACAAGTGACTGCTTGTTTTGGAGCTAACCCTGATCTAGTGACAGTCCAGTTAGTGTTTAATGACGGCTACGTCACAGAGGGAACAGGTGTTTTAAAATGAAATAGTAGATGCTGTTATAAACGTAATAGAACTTGTTAAAATCGTAAAACATGCTTAGAAGCAACATCCTACATAACCAAATATTTACGACACCTTATCTTTGCGAGATAGTCATTTATTTTCTATTAGCGATATGAAATGTGAAGATAAAACAGTAATCAAGTTCACTGAAACAATAGAAATTTAGAAGAGAACAAACACAGACCTCTAAAATAATCAGATATTGGGCCAGGTACCATGGAGGAGTAGGCTTCCCCTGTCTACCGGTCACACCCGCTGTCTGCTCCTTGTCATGATCGGGCAAACGGAAAAATCCATAGATTTAGAGTGAAAATAATGGTCTTACAACTTGTATGAAAGACAAAGACGTCAGTCATCATTCGACTTAACCATAGATTGTATTTGATACCAATGTCATTGATGACGACAATAGAGTTTGCGAATTGTTGACTTTAAACGGACTGTTGATATCCTTGTATGATCGACTTATTTGTCAATAGCTTGTCTCGTTTTAGAAATTGTTCGTACCTAGAGCATGCTCCTGCTTATCGAACCATCTGGGAAACATGCACGCTATAAGCAGGTTAAAATAATATATTATTACTACATAAATAATGGAAGTTGACGATAGAAAATTGAAGTTGATCACGTTGATCATAAACTTTTGTTTTAGGTCGCCGTTAATGACTTTTACTAATGAAATATCCAAATAAGACTCAGATGTGTCAGATTCTGTGATGTCTTTCACTTCGAGTTAAAAGGGATATATCGAATCAATGAAGGAATGAAATGAATAAATTTTTGTGAATAAATTTGGCTTCATATGAATACAAAAATTGGGCTGCTTATAACGGGGCGCAAGAAGTACCTATGGAAATTTCAAAAGGTTTTTGGAAGAGTTAATACACTTTTTTGAGATACATATTTCGCAAATTTTAATCATTGTTTTATGTAAACTTTAAGAATGTAAATATTTGCATGAATGGAATTTTGCCAGCAGTCAGTCTAGATTAATTATGAGAAAATCAAGTTTTTACGAAGTAAATATGCTTTACAATAATTATACTTAAAAAAAACCCCTACCAATTCAAAGGTTAAGCTACAGGGTTTTGCCCTGAGAGTTTTATGCAAACCAGTTATTAGATTTACAGAAAGTTTACTTGGTATCTAAAAATATCAGCTTTGATAAGGTCAGGCCTGGAAAATATTCAAATTCTTCATTTTCACTCAAGGGAAACGCGTCTATGTACCACGAAGCACCAAAATGAAAAAAAAAAAAAAAAAAAAAAAAAAAAAAAAAAAAAAAAAAAACTGGGATCATTTTGATTCGAGGGGGTCAATGTTCGTGGGTAAGCAAAATCTTGTTGGTTCCAGGGCACGTTATTTCGTGTGTATCTTATACAAACATGAATCAATTAATAAATCAATTAATAAAAAACCTTGACAAAATAATTGTTCGTAGGGATGTAAATTCATGGATAAGTTTGACCCACGAAATTCACGAAATCGAACATTGGTGCCCCACAAAAAATGATAATCCCACAGTATGCTACATGTGTCAAGTATATCCTTGTGATTTTAATGATGTACTTTTTTAACAAAAAAAATCATTTTCAATTAATGGAAAACAATATTTAAAATTCACCAATAGGGTTAACAATTGTTTTCTGTTACATGAAGTATAAATTTCGTCTTTCAAACAAATGAAAGGTCACTTTAGATAATTCCTAGAAGCACCCAGAGTAGCGGTCTCCGAAAATCCCCCTCTCCTTTCAAATGAAATTCCTGAATCGTCCTCTAAATTTCTTCGGGAAGTGATTTTTGAAGTACTAAAGATATAAAGAAATTTTGTTCGAAATGTGTAGATTAAATATTCCATTATTTTAAAACTATAACTCTGCATGCACGTTGTACACTCTTAGTTTCCATGTTCAAAAATTTAAACAGTGATGCATTATTTTTTTCGAAACAAATATATCAAAATGCACAAAAACCAAAACAGTATTTTTTTTTAAGTTTGGATGATAAATATTTAATTTTAATTTCTTTCCCTGTCATTTCAGGTGTAACACCTGTGACAGCCGACGATACAGGTACAAATCATATCTGTGGGGTCGTCTTTGGCGTCAGTCAAAACTCAATCACACTCTGGGCTCCAAGTAAAAATGGTATGTTCACATTGTATAAATCGAATATTAACTATTGCCAATATCTCTTTTCTCTTCTACGATGCAATAACTAATTGCTATAAAATATTACAAATGAATGAGAATTTTTTTATGTACTTTGAAATCAAACTGAGTTATTCTTCCTATCCATAATATATTTGATAGCTTGTTTATTGGAGAGCAAGTGTGTACTTATTTCTGCATACAATCAGAAATCTGTGATTACACTAGTCTTTTAATTTTAAATACATTTAAATACACTTTAAAATTTTTTATACATTAATTTACATTGTGAGGGGAAAGGTCTCCCCCACTCAGTGTAGACTGTGCCGTCAAAACATTCTTCATATTAGGTTCATTTAATTTTACTTTCCGAAATATGGACTAAAATGCATTTTTTTCAAAAGGCATTTATATTTTTGTCTTTCTGTAAGAGAAGACACGATTGTTATTCATTTGAAGTCTCTTTAAGAAAGACATTTTGGTACTCAACATTTCTTACCTGACAATATCGCATACAATATATGTAGTGGTAGCCTACCACTTATAACTTATACTTATAACTTGCACGAAAAAAGTCCAGATTTCATATGTCCTGTTTGAAGTAAAACTTATCTTTCAAACAGTAAATTCGACCATCTTACTTCGCAGATGACTGGGTAGCATGTTACTTTGATGGCTGGGGCAGTGAAAGTTTACAATATTCATCAGCCGACGTAATCATACGCGCATGGAGCTTTTCAAATGTTGACGAAGTAGACTCATTTACTTACAATTGGGCTGACCCTCACTCTGGACTTCTACCAGCACCATATCCAATTGATTTGGATAATCATTTCGTCAGTATCGAGGTATAATTTGACAATTTTAAAAATTGAGTGTTAAATTCCTGACCTAGTTCAAAATTGTTTAAATCAAGCCCCGAGGGATACGTATGCTGGGGCTACAGTAAGGGAGGAAAGTTTTACTTGGGATATCCCTTTAATAAAGGTAAAAGTTTGAATGTATTCTCAAGAACCACTGGATCAGTAAACATAAAACTTGCACGTAAGTTTCTGATTTAGTGTAGATTTCAAATTATAACCTTCAGGGACATGATGGGCCATAATAGGGATAACAGGCTAATTCAAAGAATCTGTGTTCCCAGCTTAAGGAAAGAAGAGCATGCGCAATCTAGAGGGGTCGAGGGGGCACTTTAAGAAGGGCGGGCGGGGCCATAAGAAGTTATGGTATAAAATTTAATTGCAAAAACTCAAAAGATTCTTGAGATATCTCCCGGAAATAAAATTTTTACTCACAAACAGAATGTATAAATTGATGACTTTGACCTTTGACATTTTGAGCTCAAAATTAATAGGGGTCTTTCTTAGGCCGTAAGAACTTGTGGTATAAAATTTCATTGCAAAAACTCAAAGGCTTCTCGAGATATAGTGTGGAAACAAAAGTGTTAAAACAGACAGAATTTTTGACCTTGCCCTTTGACCTTTTTACAACAAATCAAGAGGGGTCTTCCAAAGGCTATGGGAAGTTGTTAATATGTAAAATTTCATTGTAAAAGCTCAAAGGCTTCTTGAGATATCACGTGGAAACGAAAGTGTTACAAACAGACAGAAAGACAGACTAACAGACGCACAGACATACAGACCAAAATTAATATCCCCCACTTTCAGTGAAAGCGGGGGACAAAAATATTGAATGGTAAAATATTAGTGTAAAAACTTTTGAAAAACTTCATATCAAGATCCACTTGGTCGGAATGTTAGCGTCCTGATGAGGCCATCTTTAAATAATTGTCTGGTTGCCCTTTCCCGACCGACCGGCTAAAATGGCTCGACTTTACCTTTTTTTAAACTCCAGGAGGCAATTATTTTTTTATGCATTTCGGAAAATAGATTTTGAAAATTCAGCATTGATGTTGAAATTTTCTAGGAAAAAGAAATTCTCACCTAAATAGCCTTTCAATTTTTTCATCGTGAGTAGGGGGAGGGCAAACAAACTTTATTTTAATGTTGGCCAGAAGTGAAAATTTCAAATTGATCAAATCATGACCTTTTGTAGTTGCTTTGGACCAATTTAGGGAAGCCAGTCTTAAAATGGGAACACAGAGAAAAAAATCAAAAATTTAAAAATGTTCTAAATGCTAATTGACCAGAATAAGTAAGCTTCGTGATAAATATTTTAAATTGGTCCAATCATGGCCTCTGGGAAAAGGATCAGACCACGATAGTAGATCAACTTTTAAATATGAATATATATAATAAATCGTCTTTAAAAATCCTTTCAAGAATGACTGGGCAAAGAGAGATAAAAATTAGTATTAATTACACAGTTTAATTCACTTTCTTCCAAGTAGAAAAAAATGCAAGATTTTAACAGAAGTTTGCTAGAAAGACAACAGTTATGTTCCTTTTCTGTAGTTATTTTCGTAGAAAATTTCTATAGCCCAAAGAAATGTTTCCCCTCATCAGATTCATGCATCTTATGTTTTTTCATCAGGTCGTTTTCATAGAAATGCCCATAGTCTTAGCTCACTAGCGCATGATGCTTGTATATACTCGGGTATAATCGGTTATCCTTTATGCCGTTTGTAATTTTTGCGGTAATTTTGGAGGGATTTGCAATTGACCCGCTTATAAGTCGGTACATCTTTTTGCCATAATTGGTTGACAATTTCAAATTCATTGAAAAAAATGACGTCGATATTTAATTTTAGATCATTAAGAAAATAAGTAACGCACACTTAAGTTAAAAATAAAACTATTACAGTTTATAAAATCTTGTACTTTATGCATAATCTTATAATACATAAAGGATATAATATGTATAGACGTTGTTCAATGATAATCGCCGTGATTGTTTATTAAATAATATATTTCGTCGTCCAGAAAAATACTAATCTTTCTATGACTCGTCTATAAGTCGGACAGAGAGTTTTGGATCAAAAAACCGAGTTATAGGCGAGTTAATACGGTATATACAGATAGCATTTAATTTTTATTTTTGGATCCAAATTTTATCACACTTAATTAAAACAAATTTTAATCTTTGTGTCTATACTTAAATATGATTACGATATATTGTCCACACTTCAATTTGAGGTTTTGATTGATTTTTTTTTTAAATTATGTTTTAATATGTAATGTTTAGCGACCTCTAAATGGTTATTAAACATTTATGGAGGATTTTCAGCATTTTTATGGAATTTATTTCAAGAGTGGGCAGGTTTTCTTTAATTATATTTTAATGTGTGAACGTCCGAAATAAATTTCAGACCGAACTACAAAACGTTGAATTTCCTTTGATTTTCCTTTCATAACGTTTTCTGTGACGTCATATCTGAACGATTGAAAGACGTTAAAGCTCTTAGTGTTTGAGACTGAGAATTGTAAACATGAATCTTTAACAACAATTTGGAGAAGCTCAAGTAATCCATTTGAGTCTGTGTCAGGGTGGTTTATTTGCTTTCGCTTTCTATCAGTAATAGTATATTTTAGTAATAGTATTTAATTCATAACGCTTTTCTTGAAGGAAAGGAAAATCGGGAGTCTTAATCCCAATCTTTATATTTCCACTGTGAAAATATCATTTGTGAAATGTCACATTTTTTCAAGAGATAAATTACATTTTTCTCTTTACTTTGTTGAAAAGTATACACACTTTGTTTGAATTTGATGTTTCCTTCCACCAAAGATTTCCTCAGGTATTTGAGATAAATATATATAATGAAATCGAAATACACGAAATAATATTAGCAAAACATCTAACTTCAATTGATACCGGTATTCAAATTTCCATAACAGGTTAAAAGTTTGTCAGTAACTAATGGTAGGATGTTTTATGGAGCTGGATCTGCAAGTGTTGGCAATCCATCAGAAAGCCTTGGAGGAATTGTTTATGGATACACAGAGTCTGAAATACTGATATGGACACCAACTAGTATAAATAGTCACTTAATCTACATTGATGGCGTTTGGGGAGACGGAAGTGACAAGCTGCAGGAAGACAGAGTGCAAATAACAGTTAAGATCATCAATACTGATATTTCAGGTATCACTCAAAGCGTTTTGTGGAGAGGTACTGCCTCCACATCCGCATATATATCCCAAGGAATTAACATCCCCCTGAAATTTGGCACTTCTATGTACTTCACTTGGTATGGAATGTCAGACAAAATACAAGCCAAATAAATTATATGTTTTATTGCAAACGAGGTCACCAAATCGACCGTAGAATTTGCAAAAAGTTGACGTTAAACGAAGTTGTTGAAATCCTTGTAATACCCTATAACGGGTATTTTCTGCGGTTGGAAAATTTTACGGTTTACCCCTTTTAAAGAAGCAAGTTAATTTCGGCGTTTTCAATTTCTGTGGTTGCACTACATCGCAAAAATTATTTACGGGGTATGTTCACTAAACTCCAAGAATTATCAAAACATTGCCATGTTTACGTTTTATAAATTTTTATTAAGACATATTGATCAAAGGTGCATGTTAACTGGTACATGTATTAAGCTAAATTAAACTACTTTCTTTTTGTTAGTTCGTAAAATTTTGTCGAGTCCCAATTGAAATGAATTACATTACTGCAGTATCAGTACACCCAAACAACATGAACAACAATAAAAATCTTTATTCAAACAGACGTTTATTTTATGCGATCTATTAAAATATTTATATAGATAATGATAATTAATGCACCCAAGCCATATTCTAAAATACAATTATAATAATTTGCCATCAAAAATATTATTAATTCCAGTTAAGTGTGCCGTTTTGCATTACGTCACAACCTATGATGACAGCTGTGATCAAGGTATATAATACACGCCTCCTAACCGCAAACTTTATGACTGGTAGTTTCTTCTTATCCTTGATTGGTTGCTCGTGCAACAGACTATTTCCGTGTCAATGTTGATAAAATGAGTTGACCAATCAGACAGCGGCGTTGTGAATTGTTTACGCTGGGCGCATCTATCGAAAAAGATCGTGACGTAATGCGAAACGGCACACTTCACTGGAATTGATAATAACTTGGTGTTTGTATTTAAGGCTCACAAAATCAGTTGCATAATCAAGTATCCTAAAATCACAGGTGCCATGTGCATTTATGCGTAACTAATCCTGTCAGTCGTCCGCATTGGTTGAAATTCACGAGGCAATCAAGCCACATATATATACAAGCAGTAATTATGTTCTCAAGATAAAACACAAGATTGAAAAAGTGTTTAAATAAGAAAGGAACAAAGAAAAGCTACCATGTATTGTTTGCAGCTATCGGAGTTTGGACTAATAATCGCGAAATCTCTTTTAATCATTCATATCCGTATTTAAAATTAAGAAATAGGTACAAGAAAAGATGTTATTTTGTATAAACTTATTAAATACTTATTATTTACAGGAAGGTTTGTTTCAATATATTTTGTACAAATCCTGACTTCTAAAATCTTCAAATTTCGATGACACCCGAATTTTCTCGCTAACAAGGACATGTCCACTCATGAGTCTGCGGACGCCCTTGCGTCCCCAATAATTTTGCTGAGTCCAGTAGGCAGGTTCTTGCGTTAACGAGAACCCTGTGACATACATACCACTTATCATAAATGCATGAATAAAATATCTGTATAAATATTAAAAATATTTTGCGATTGCAATTTTTGCGGATTTAACCTATCCGCAAAATTCCGCAAAAATTGGACAACCGCAGAAAATATCCGTTATACCATATCAAATTATTTGTCAGAAGCTACCCTAGGTTTAAAAAATTGAGCTTATACATAATATGCTTCCGCGTATTGAATCAGTTGGGAGACATATCCGCCATATGCAGGTGATGTTCTTATATTACCACATATTAAATAACTGAAGTTGACGATGGAAAAGCTGAAGTCTTCCTGTTTGTCGTACAGTTTAGTTCTTAGTTGGCCATAATCGTCTATCAAAAATACATTCTAACTTATAAATAAGAAAAGAAAACCATTACACTAATTTCTTTGTTAAACAATATACATGTATATCAAATATACAAATACAAATAGATGAGGACTCTTTTTTAATGAAATCTAAAAGACAGGGAATTAGATATTAATTCGTAAAATGGAAGTAGTTTGAACTATAATGTAATTAATTCTGATTCTTTCATTATTACTTTAATTACTGCATGAAATTTCATATTTGAATTTAATCATTGATGAATATCATTTGAATTATCTCTAGAATGTGCACCGCCACCTGATATTTTAAACACTGTAAAGGTGAATAATGGATTAGGCAGAGGAAGTCTGACATCTTACTCTTGTTTGGCGGGATTCGTGAGTAATGGTGGACTGAGCGTCTCGTCATGTAACGGAACACACTGGCTAGAAACTCATCTTACATGTTCGCTTTTTAGTAAGTTAATTTTATAAAACTATATCTAAAAGTAAAAATAAAACACTATTCTATTCAGCATTAATAGAAATATACACTTTTTTATTAAGAGGAAAAGTTGAAAACGTCTAACAATCTATCTTTCATTTTCCAAGTTTCCGTAAATCAGTTTTCATTTTTTTTAAAAATAAATTTTGGTTCATTTCATATATATTTTTTTTATATTTCTTCTTTTCATTTGTTTTTTTTCTATTGTTATGAATTTCCACTACATTTGTCTGAAGGAGTTTTGAAGGTGACAAGGACTTTCTAAATAAACGTCACAGTAATAATTACCAAAAGTGTAGTTGTACATACAAGATTCAAAATGGCAGCGGTTGCCAAAGAAAATGTTTAACGAAACTTTACAATAATAATAATAATAATAATTACGAAGTGTGTGAATAAAACTCCCACAATGGCCGCCCTTGTAATGGATTCGGAGGAAAGACAATATTATTTCTTGTTTTCATTATGTTTCAAATATATTCAGTACATTATTGTAAGAAGCTGCAAATCTGTAGCTCGCTGGTCTGAGAAAGTTTGGAATATTTTTTTCTTCGGAGAGAGCTACAGTTCTGCAGCTACATTGTAAGCAATGTTTTTGAAGTTGAAGAATGTTCATTTCGATTTTTCAAAGTTAATATATAGATATTCCAAAATTTACAGTCAAGCTGTTTTAGCACAATCAACTTTTTTTTTCAGCTACAGTACCAAACCCTCCAACCATTGCTAATGCAGATCATTTGGTGAGTGGTAACATTGCTCAGTATGCATGTCGAGTAGGATTTTACCCAGACATGGGAGGAAACATTATTTTATATTATGGAACTGGTTGGACCACAACTAAGCTGGAATGCAAAGGTGAATTGTTATTTAAAAATATGTGAAACCTACTTTTAAAAAATCATTTAGCAGAAGTTGTTTTAAAATCCCCCACCCCCAACTTAAGAGGCTTAATTTATCCAAAAAAATAATCAACGATATGCACAATGAAATAGGTTAAATTTTACTGGATTTCGTATTTTCCTAAAAAAAAGAAAGAAAACGTTTCAAAGGAATAAATTAACAAAGGAAAAGAAAAAAAGACGCATCTAGCAGAACTAAACCACTAAACCTTATTTATTTACAGTTTCACATTTTTAATTTGGATGTTTACAACCAAAGTAATTTCAAATAATAATAGTTCACACTTATGCACATCCAGCTGGTTTGCGTACTCTTGGAAGTTTAATTTACGTTATTTGGCAAATTAATTTTATATAATTAATTACTCTGTATGCGCAGTAATAGTATTGACATTTCAAATTACATGCACATGGTATTTTGACAACTCTGGATACAGTACAAAAATTACGTTACAGTTGAATGATCGGAGGTTGATTAAAACAAAAACAAAACAAAACAAAACAGGATGTGTTTTGAAAGTTGTTAAAAAGTGGGTCTAAAGTCATGGTCAAAAGGTCAGAAATATTTACACCCATGGAAAGGCCTTGTCACGATAAATACAAAAGTGAAATATGAAAACCCTAGCACCAAACTGTTCAAAAGTTTTGGCAAAGGTTATAGTTTGCAAAAGTTGGTCAAGCTCTAAGGTCCAAGTCTACGGGTCAATTATGTTATTACCCAAAGAAAGGTCTTGTCACAAGGAAAACTCATGTGAAATATGATAGCCATAGCTTTATCCAATCAAATGTTATGGGCAAGATCAAAGTTTTTGCGGACAAACAGACATGTCAAACAGAAATACAGACATACAGTTGGACGGACAGGGCAAAAACTATACACCCCTGAATCTTCGAAGACTTGTATTTTTTCTTTCTATTCAACGTCGTATTATTCTCAAATTAATGATGTGTTTCAAATAATTCGAACGTTAAACTGGAAACATATGGTCAAGGAGCATATCGAAATCAATTAAATTGAAACTGAACAGTTGTTGAAAATAACAAAAAGGTTACACGATCGGTCTTTGGCCTGAATACACTAAAACCTTAAAATGTCGTCCATTTGTAACATTAAGACCCCTTATAACCATTAAAATCAGTTAATATTGTTTAATTGTCTTGCAAATAGACACACAAACAGACAAACGGAAAAATAAACAGACAACGTAGATGGAAACATTACATATATTTTGTTTACTTTTCGTCGTAATATTAATTGGAAAAATAAAAGCATGTCATTGATGTATACAAATTAACTATACTTTAATTCCAAGGGAGTGAAGTTACTCATATGTAGCGAAACTTATTCAAAAACAAGATGTGTTTGTGAAACGCTGATGCCCCTGTATGGCAACTTAAAGTGAAGGTTAAACTTTCTCAAATGAAAATCAAATATGTTGTACCCAAGGTAAGGTCTTCTCAAAAGAAATACCCTTGTCAAATATGAAAGCCCTAGCACCACCTGTTCAAAAGTTGTTTTTTTTTTTTTTGAAAAGAAGGTCAAACTCCAAGGTCAAGGTGAAATGGTCAAAGTTGTTGGTCTTGTCACAAGGATAACATATGTGAAGTATGAAAGCCATATCTTTAACCATTCAAAAGTTATGGCCAAGGTTAAAGTTTTTTAAAGTAGGTCAAACTCCAAGGTAAAGGTCAAAGGGTCAAATTTGTTGGTATCTAAAGGAAGGTATTGTCAAAAGAATTACGTATGTGAAATATGAAAGCCGTAGCCTTAACCGTTCAAAAGTTATGGCCAAGGTTAAAGTTTTTTAAAGTAGGTCAAACTCCAAGGTAAAGGTCAAAGGGTCAAAGTTGTTGGTATCTAAAGGAAGGTATTGTCAAAAGAATTACGTATGTGAAGTATGAAAGCCGTAGCCCTAACCGTTCAAAGTTATGGCCAAGGTTAAAGTTTTTTAAAGTAGGTCAAACTCCAAGGTCAAGGTCAAAGGGTCAAAGTTGTTGGTATCCAATGGAAGGTCTTGTCACAAGAATTACATATGTGAAGAATGAAAGCCCTAGCTTTAACTGTTTAAAAGTTATGGCCAAGGTTAAAGTTGGGTAAAATTTTGCAAAATTGGATCAGACTCCAAAGTCAAGGTCAAAAGGTCAAATATGATGGTAATCAAAGAAAGGTCTTGTCACAAGCATTAAACTTGCATATATATAAGCCATAGCCTCAACCAATCAAAAGTCATGGGCAAGGTTAAAGTTTTTGCGGAAAAACAGACAAACAGATTAACAGACAAACAGACAGACAGCTAGACAGACAGACGGACAGAAAGGGCAAAAACTATATACCCCCGAATCTTTGATTACGGGGGCATAAAAATTATGATCTGAATTAGACCATTGACCAGTTGAAGGTACTGTATTATGCTCAAATATTAATACAAGCTCAACGCATTCTTTTGAACGGGGTATCATTTGTGAGTTCTGTGCTCACAGTACCTCTTTTTTTTATTTCTTGTAAATTTGCAAAATATTTTGCTTTTGATTTAGTTCCTAAGATTTTAAATGAATAATTTGAGCATATTGGGCATTTTTAATTTCCTATAGTTTATGATTATCAATTGAAAAATCGATTTATGAAAGATGTCAAAGTAATAAACATATACATGTAATTAAATAAAGAATTATGTCTTTTTAAGCGTCGAGAATATCAGTCGGAAACACCAGTGTAAGCTCAAGAGAAGAAATTATTTGCAATTTGAAAATTTCAAAAAGAAACACAAGTTCTTACGACAGAAGCTTGAGATGTGCCTATGATCCTCGCCCTAGTTCCCTAACAATCGGAAGTGTTGGTGTCGCCATATTGTGTCTGGTTGCTGCATTACTTTTCCTTGCTGATTGTCATACTTTTCTTCAGCGCAAAAATTAAGCAACACATCAAAAACTAATTTCTGATAACATCTTTTATTTATTCATTGTGTAGATACACTGTTTCTCAGTTTCGGCCAAAAATAACGCATTTTATCACATTGTTGATTAATGATTGAGTAAATATCATTTTGTACATTATGATATTTTTTCGGATATTTTATTTTAAAGAACAAGCTGAGATATTTTTTTTTTCTGCATATGTTTGTTAAACTTTCTCTTTGGATTTATTTTGTATAATTTTGTATAATTAGAGATAATTAAAAGTATACTTAAAACTGCATCCATTGATTATTTTAGATTAAAATGTTTTGATGTATCAGTACTGTCGAAATGACATCAGCATTCTATTTAATGAAATTATCTGCATTGAGGTTCAAGATTCTGTATTGTAAAGAAGATTTTGATGTGCTTTTTTCATAGTAATAAAACACAAACAAAAGAAATGAATAAATAGATGTAACTCTGTAGAAGTCTTTCCATGATGCTTATTTAGATAACATAATTAATTATGTTATTTTTGATTTTCATTATAAGAGAGGATTTTTTATTAGTGTTTTTTTTTTTATTCCATACTAGTATTTTAGGACAAAGAATATAATATAATGAATTTGATTTCTTCAAATGGTGATGCATTTAAGAAGTGATTTTGAGTAGATGTATCAATCAAATAAAAATATACAAATGATTGTATGTATAATAAATATATTGAAATTATTTTTTTTTTTAGGTAAGTTGTTTTTTTTATGTTAATGCCACCTCTCCACTTTCAAAATCGATCCCACTTGCCTAACTTTTTATTTTTTATTTTTTAACTTCCACTTCTCTCATTGCGTTTGGTTAAGCCAATGTAATCAAGTAAGATGTATTGTATTGCTTAACGAGTTAGTGTCATTTATTCATTGAATCATATAATAAAACAATTATTGCTGTTTTTTTAGACAATATAATGATTTAGGCACCTCCAAAGTACAATATTCACCTCGCCCTTCGGGCTCGATGAATATTGAATTTTTTCAGGTGGCTAAATCATCGTATTGAAAGAGCAATATTAGAGAATGTTCTATCTGATATATCCGTATAAGTATCTCTGTCCGTATACGTATTGAGGTATGAGAAGCCTATGTCTAAACAATTTTATAAATCGTTTGGTTTTAAAGCAACCCCATTCACTGGGCGTAAGGATAGGGTGAGATCGCATCTTTTTGGTCGTTTCCGGCAAGTTCGGAAAAACACCTACCTCGAATGTATTTACAAAACCTGATGTTAAAATTTAATACAATATGGAGTATAAAGTATTATACGAACAGAGTTAAATGCCACCTCCAGAGCATTTTAAGGTAATATATTCACATTCAATGAAGTTAAGCTCCAAATATCCAAAGAGGTCTCCCAGTATTTATTTCAATGTTGATAAAAAGGAGGGTTTTCATGGTTGCATATATAAAACATTCGAGGTTGTTTTTCCGCTCGTCGTAAATGCATGAGAAGTCATGATTAGCTTATAGTGATTTATTTTTTAATTAAAAGGAATTAAGCAGCTGTACATCCCTATCATTTCGCGGAAAAAAATAGAAATAAGTACATAAGTTTGGAGTTCCATATACGACTGCCAACTGCTCAATGCCAACTGCAGCTCTATATATAGATAATATTTGGTATTTTATCTTATACCCTATTAAAATTGAAATGATTTTATCCTTCTGAATTCCAACGTCCCAAATGTTGAATACAACTTTCTGAATATCCTATTTGCGCAGCATGAGTGGCCGCATCTATACGAAAACTTTGACCTTTAAAACACTTGGGGTCAAATCCTGCAAAGGATATGGCTTTTGAAAGCTGAGAGCTAACAAACGAGTAAGTGACCGGGGTGCCGTCTACAAATTGAAAAAATGGACCTGCTGAGTGAGGTGATTTTGTACAATACTCATGCAGGACTTGGACAGGACAGAATGCACTTCCCGAACTTCCCTGAATAAAGATAATCATAGGATCATTTTTCTTTTGTGTTTTGTGGTGACGAATGACAATTTGAACACTGTGTGGCAGGTACCCATCACCATGGAATGTGACATCTTGTACTTGCAAAACCCGACCTCTGTCTGCTACTGACTTTACAACAACCTCTCCTAACCGTAGGAATGCATTAAAACAAAGGAGATACAATACTTTTAACAACAATTGATTCAGTGGCTGAGATACTGTCATTTTAGTTGCCTTGATAAGTTTGTGCAGGATCTCCTTAGTGATAAGTAACCTAGTATCCTGTGAAGGTAACAACCTACTACACCCTTTAAGTAATTTCTTTACAATAAAGGTTTGAGTTGGGTCAGGGAGGTTCAGAAGTTTATGCAGGTAACTCAGTGCAGACACATGTTATGCAATGCTACTGGCACTGTACTGCTTATCGAATAGATAACCGATAAAATTACAAACATTTTGTAGACTCAATGGAAGAGAGCTAGGACCTTTAGTCATAGTTTGAAATAAGTTCCACGACTGTCTGTATGCAGCACGTGAAGCTCCCGAGAGCGACGCAGCCAAAATGGAACAAGTAGTTGAGTTCAGATCTGCAAGAGACAGGGGCAACGCTGTTGTAGCTTGATTCAGAGTTAGAGGTTGGGACGCTGTGTGCGTACCTAAATTCTGTTGTTGTACCAGTATTAGTTTCGCCAGCTCAGCATAGTCAATCGAGACTTGATTTGACACTTGAGTGACAGCAGGCCGAAGTTCAAGACTTGTAGTTTGATGAGTGGCTCCTTGAGCTCCATCAAATGGTTCTCCTGTGCCGTTATTCTGAGGCAGGGTTGGTACAGATGTAGTTGGTTCTACCACTGTGATCCCCGGGGAATGAATCCTCCTCCTTTTCCTCGGTGTTTTTCCAGCTTGTTAGGAGTCATTGTTACTGAAACATACCAAAACCGTGTAAAACATGCCAAATTGGTAACCGCACCTTATAATATTTACCTGGTTATATGAATGACAAATCATTAAAAGAAATACCCAACATTCGCTTTTATATATCTTGTCACCTTACGATATGTGCGAATATATTAGACTTTGATAAAACTAACACTGGGTAGGAATTAAAAAACTTTCTCAACACAATCATTAACATTAATACGATAATACATAACCTATTATCTCAATTGATCTATAGGTAAATTCCATCCATATCAACATTCTTAATAAACTTGATAACGAAAACCACTTTTTCCAATTCCAAATGCGACTAGTACATATAAAAACTAACCTCTGTACTATTATTTAATATGTGGAAAGGTACATAAAAACTCTGAACCAAAACTCCCACACAACAAGCACATATATACGGCCTACTCTGTACTATTGCTAAAGAACGTGGGTAGGTACAGATGTACTTTGTACTTAGACTCCCACACAATAAGTACATATATATGGCCTAACTCTGTACTATTGTTATACGACGAGGGTGGGTACAGGTATACTTTGTACCCAAACTCCCACACAATAAGTACATATATACGGCCTACTCTGTACTATTGCTAAAGAACGTGGGCGGGTACAGGTATACTTTGTACCCAAACTCCCACACAATAAGTACATATATACGGCCTACTCTGTACTATTGCTAAAGAACGTGGGCGGGTACAGGTATACTTTGTACCAAAACTCCCACACAATAAGTTCATATATACGGCCTAAACTCTGTACTATTGCTAAACAACGTGGGTAGGTACAGGTATATTTTGTACCTAGACTCCCACACAATAAGTACATATATACGGCCTAATAAACTTTGTACTATTGTTACATGTAAACAACGTGGGTAGGCACAGATCTACTTTGTGCCCAAACTCCCACACAATAAGTAAATATAAGGCCCAAATTCTGTACCATTGTTAAACAACGTGGGTAGGTTCATAAACTTTGTACCTCTACTTCCACATGATAAGTACATATGGCCTAAAACTCTGTACCAATCTTAATCAAACAGATGAAAAAATATAGACTCTATACTATAGTTTCCTACATATTTTGCACCGAAGAATAAACAATATGGGAAACTTTGATTAATCCGTAACCATGTCCTACATAAGACGGAAACCATTGTCATTATGAGCAACCCGGTCCTTAATAAAGCCATCGAGTTTGAATAACAGAACAAATAGGGCAAAATCTGCTTAATAAATTATGTATTCACAGAAACAAGCTAACCAAACGTGCCTGTGTAATTATGATTATTTGGAACATATTTAAATGCCTAACCGCAAGTCAGTCATCTACTTGCGTTTAATTAACGACATTGTCTGACAGAGTATCTAACTTTATCTTTACGACCTAAATCTTGTATAGCCTACCATAAACATAAACACCCCTCTGTGCAATACAGGTATAATGAGACAATGTTATACTGGCCTTAATAAGTTAGGCGACTGAATCACTGCATTCCTTATACTTCGAAGGAACTTCCACATGGGCTGGTCGTGGGAGGGGGTGCAGCATAGATGTACGCCATCTGGACCCAGATAGCTCAAGTCATGCCAGAAACCCATTTGGCACCAAAAATGAATCCACGGCAAAGACTGGGTCCTGATCTCCAGCTGCGTATTTGTCTTTACTACTTTGTCATTAAAGCTTTTGCAGGCTGCGAAAGGCAATCGTCGTATCAACTGTCTAATCATCACTATTTTTACACCGACGCCATCCCGCAATGATGCTGCCACAGATATGAGGTCTCCGGCTAACTTTTCACAACAAGTCAGATCACTTATATCATTTTCCCCGACCTGTAGGAAAATAATATCTGGCGGCGAAATAAAATGAAAAAGTTCCCTTCTAGCACCGAGCCCTTGAGACACATTAAGGTGGCGTAAACAAAGACCTCCTTTCCCACGGAAATTAACATTAAAACTGTCATCCAACTTCAAATTAATTATACCCAAACTAGAACAATATTCCTCCAATCTACGGATGTAAGAATGTCCAATGATACAAACATTCAGTCCAGAAGCCATACTTATCAACTTCACACTTAAAAAAAACTCTTTGTACGGCTACTTAAACGATACCCCCGCACTACCAGACTATAAGCCGACTAAAAGAATAATCATTTTCAAATAACGTAACTTAGAAAGCACAACTTCTTGGCTTTCTTTAAGCGTCAGCTTCCAATTTCTTTGAAATATACGTGTTTCAAAATAACTGTGGTCAGCGTGCGGGTATCAAAATACATCTGATCAGCTCAGCTGACCACGTGACCCTAGCTCGTTAATCATTGGCTGGAAATTTTGCAGTCCACCGGCGTGAATCCCCAGCATGCTATATCTATTAAATAAACAATTACACACATGTAAATAGTAAATACAACGCATTTAATACATAAATTTAATTATAATCATAATTGCTGTTTGTGTATTAAACTATTGATTAATAGGGGAGCGTGTTTTTCAGTTTATTTCGTGGTTCCTTCGTAAATTCGGTCGCGAAATGCCCGCGAATATTAGCACTTCGCGTAAGTCTTGCGCCACAGTTAATTCTGAAATGATGGAGAACCCTTGTATTCCAAAGGAAATCTGGCCGCCATATTCTGAACAAATCCATAAATGACTTATGGGTGAAATCTTAAGACTTGTAAATCATCTCATTACATGTATATAGTTTTTCTATTAACTTAAATTTTCCAAAGCCATTGGCATTTACATGTATTTATGATTTCATGACAGGCATGACAGATTTAATATTGCGCACTACAGTAGGGCAGTAGGTGCCTGCTCCAATTTCATTCATCTAAACCCCCCTCCCCCCTCCCCCCCCCCCCCACACACACACACAAATTTACACACATACATTTTTTTTTAGAATGATGCTCATTCGTGATAGGAGTCTACAGGATTACCTAAAAAGTGAATTGCACTTAATTACTATAGTATAGTATTTGAAATCAGAAAAGTTCAGACAGGAGATACATGCATTTCTGACGCCCTCTAAGTTTCATTTTATAATGGAAAGATGTAATTTCCACATTTTCTCAGAATCCAAATCTTCATCAAAAGCACAAGTTTGCCCTCCTTAAAATGTGTTGACATTTAATATGTACTCGACTGCAATTGCATATTGATTATCTATTCATGTTGCAGTAATTATAATTTTACTGAATATGGGGTTTAAAAGATGTGAAAAATCATGAATGGTTATTTTTTTTCAGTTGATCTATTTACACTAACACCTTTATGTTAAAAAAGAGAAAAATAAACTAAAAAACAGCTAATGAAAAAGCAATATTGATAAAACTTATGTTTGACTCTAAAACTCCAATATATTGTACATCTTAAAAAAAAAATAAAGAAAAAAAAATCGTCTCTTTCAAATTGCTTTCTATATGCAGGTGTCTCCCTTTTCTAGTTGTGATTTTTTTCTTTGCAGAGCATCAGATGTCAAATGCAAAAATTGGAAGAATGATAGACAAATATTTAAAACATAAGAATTTTTCCATTTAAAAATAATTACAGGGAGGAAATATATCAACTTCTGTGTGTGTTTTTTCTAAATATATAAAAGACCGATACCTTCATAATTACCGTCCCTAGAGAATGAAACCAGGATCAAAAAAAAAAAAAAAAAAAAAAAAAAAAAAAAAAAAATTCCGGTAAAATTCCTGTAAGAAATTTACAAATCTCAAGGAGTGTCAGACATTTTGAGTAAGAAGCTTTAAGTGAGTTTTACTGATAGAAATTTGTCCGTATGTTTTTCGCTGTTGTAGGAGTATTAAAATCTTCTCACATATCTTTATCTTCTTATCAATAGCCACTTGGTCAATACGTTTTATTTCCATTAGTGAACTCTTCAAAATTAGAGGCGCGTTTGGTCGTCTGACTGGGACAGCATGGCGTTGCGGATAATACAAAACATGCCAATCTCAATCCAATTTTAAATGTTAAATGTATTTGTGATTCTAATTAAGAGTAGAAGAACCAAAAGACATATGTAAGAGAGCGAGAACCCTAAATTTATCATCCATTAATAAAAAATACGACATTTCCGAGGCATGTATATTGTATTTAGATGTACCAGACGATAAATAGATACATACGATCAACAATTATAGATATAAATTGATATCGTTGTCATTCCTACTCTTGATGTATATAAAGTCCACAACAATAAAATATTTCATTTGCATTTTCTTACGTTCATCGACATTCAACATATTGTTTACATTTTTATGTTATGTTTGTCCCAGTAATCCCGCGAGATTTGTACATTTTCCGACTTTTTCACAAAAGAGCGCACTAAGAAGTATAACTCTTCCATAGTGGAAATACAACGTATTTGGAGAAAACTTGAAACAAGAATCCTTGAGTTTACCAATCGAATGTGACTTAGATTTAGATCTTTTAAAATAATAATTTGTATCAATTTTGACTTATCTGTGTGTGAAAATTGGTGACATAAAAAAATCTTGACATCACTAAACGTATGAACATCAAAATATCATAATCCGTGAAAGAATATGAATCATAAACAGGGCAAAACACGGATCCAAGGAAAAACCAGAGGTGGAAACAGGTGTCCAACAGAAAGGAAACATCCCATATTCACGTGAGCCCGCTGTATTGATCAGGTAAAGATCTTAAAAAAAGATCATAAAAATGTCTTCCTTCTTAAATTACATGTACAGTAAACAAAAATCCTGTGATCAAAAGCACCTATGTGCGAATGAAAACGGTCACTTGAGTATAATACAACCCTACATTAAAAAAAAAATAATTCAAATTAAACTGATAAATCAAGCTACACTGTATTATGCCCAAAAGCAAGAGAAATACAATGACCAGGGATCAACAAAATAATTAGTCCAGTATTCAATAAGAAAATTTAAAGTAGTTCTATTTACATACCTGTGCTTGCCCCAATTTGTCACAATCACAGTATTATATATATAAAAAAAATTATGTATAACTGTCTTAATCAATCGTCCTTTCAATCGCATAATTTTCAGTGATTAATTATAATTAAAAGAGGAATAACAGCTCTCAGTAGAATACAAATGACTAGAGTCTGTCTAGCACAGAAATACCTGACCAAGTGGTCCAGAATTTTAAAATTTGGTAAAAGAACCCCTTGATTATTACAACTTTGTACTCTTTTTGCACCTGGATGTCGTGCAGAAGAGAGGAAGATTTACAAAGAAAGAATGTATTTTCACTACAGATTCAACACAGCCCCACCCTAACACTATAAATTCATGACCAAGGAGCCACGAGAATCAATATTTTGTAAGAGGAACACTTGCTCATTCATCAAAATTATGCACTTAGTTGAAGATTTTCAAAGCATTAATGCGTTTTCATTACATAATCAATATAGCTGCGCCCTAGCAAGAGAACCCCGACCCTGGGGCCATGAATTTCACTATTTTAATAGAGAGCTCAATGTTTATTACAATCATGCCAACAGTTTGTCTATTGATATCCAGGAGTAAAGAAGAAGATTTTTAAAGGCTAATTTTTATGGTTTTTAGCCAAACTCCTGAAGCCCCAGGGTGACGGGGAATATGAAATTCACAACAATTGTTTCCCTTTATCTATAGATACATGTACTATCTGCCAGAATTGGTTGAAATTGGTCCAGCGGTTCCAGAGAAGTTAAAAATGTTCAAATGTTAACGAACGACGAACAACGACGTTCAAAAAACAGCAAAAGGTCACCTGACTCAGGTTCATCAAACTGATGAATAATGAAAGGTAAGGTATACATCTATGTTTTACACAATTACAATGATATTTTGCGATAAGCCAGATTTACCTGCAAAATATAATTGTCCCTTTCTCTTGAAACATTGAAATGACATATTGATTGTACTATAATGATTGATTGAATGTTGTTTAACGCCCCGTTCCAGAAATTTTCACTCATATAGAGACGTCACCACATACCGGTGAAGGGCTTCAAATTTAGAACTTTACTCGGTACTCAGCGACATTGAACAGTGAGTAGTCTTTATCGTGCCAACGCCTACCGTGACAAAGGGTCTCGGTTTTTAAGGTCTCATCCGAAAGACCCGCTACTTTCACTTCAGAGTGCCGAGCGCCTGGCGAGGTAACAGTTGCTACCTATTTTTGTCGACTTAAGTCAGTAGCGGCCGTGATTTGAACACAGAACCTTCCGATCACGGAGCGAGCACTCTACATGTACGGACTGAGCTACCGTGACAGTGATTGTACTATAAAAAATGCTTAAAACAATAGATATTTCTCTTTTTTTAATCAGAGTTATCAAATTTTTTTCTGATTTAATCGAAGTAGATATTTAACATTTTTCCTGATCTACAACTGCTGTTGAATTGTTTCTGTAATATTTATATCATCTTTGCAAGCCAAGAATTTTTGGTCAGATTTCGTTCCACCACACGCTTCGTTCCAGTGGTCAAAGCGGACAGAAAACTCTTGACTTGCGAAGATGCATTTATATCTAACTGGACATATTTGCAAAATCTAGATAGTATATAAATTTTCAAAAGCGTAGTTGTCCTACCCTGATGCAATTCCAAGTTGCATTCCAAATGAATGAAAAAGAAAATCTTGATTTTTTAATAACTGAACCATTATTTTGAATATTAAAAGAACGTTCAAATGCTTACCCAATTATCAGGACTGCTACATTGCATTCTTAAGATTTCCATATCATTTCCGAGTTGTTTTCATATAGCTTCCAAATAACTAAAACCAAGTAGAAGTAAAGTCATCAAATACTACAAAACAAAATGTCGTTGGATTATCATGAAAAATCTAACAGTTTTAATTCGGAAACATACTTGAAACAAACCGTTCACGGTAGCTCAGTCGGTAGAGCGCTCGCTCCGTGATCGGGAGGTCGTGAGTTCGAATCTCGGCCGCGACTGACCTAAGTCGATAAAAATGGGAAGCAACTGATCCTTCGTCAGGCGCTCGGCACTTTGAAGTGAAAGTTGCGGGTCCTTCGGATGAGACCTTAAAAACCGAGGCCCCGTGTCACGGCGTTGGCACGATAAAGATCCCTCACTGCTCAATGGCCCTGAGTGCCGAGTAAAGTTCAAAATTTGAAGTCCTTCACCGGTATATGGTGACGTCTCTATATGAGTGAAAAATTCTCGAATGGGACGTAAAACAACATACAATCAATCAATCAATACTTGAAACAAACTCACAGTTTCTACTTTCATCGTTTTCTAACATGTGTGTCTGTGTGTAAAAACAAGAATTATAAGACAGATCTTTCAGATTTAAAAGTACCCCGGACCCTTAAAACTGTTTTCAATAAACAAAGTGTTGCAAAACTAAAACTCATTTAAAAAAAAAATTCTTCTGTCGTGTTCTTGTTTCATATTAATAATTTTTGAGAAAAATAAATTCTCTGACGGATATTTACGTTCCTTTTATGCTTCAGATATATATCATTGCCATCATGTAAACTTTTAAAATACTATTCCAAAAAGATAAAACTGGAACCCCCCATTTTTTTAAAGATGGGAATATAAAAAAACAGCTAGAACGGATGACGATCTATTTTTCAATATTTTCACTTACATGAATCCAACTAGCTTTAGCTTTAATTATCTCTATTGAAGTACGAGTTTTGCATAGAATTATCCTCTATTTTTCATGCAAAATCAATTCAAAATAAAGAAACGTTTCTTCTTATGAAAAAAATAACCTTTACTCTCTGTCTTATTGATCCGTACTATTAAAGTTACAAACAGAAATGTTGAACAGCAAAAGAAAGTTATCAAAAAACACAGCTTGTATTGATTAAACATTCATAGAATATTAATCTCAATCTGCTAAGCATGAATTTGGGTTTTCAATATGTTTGTTTGCAGTGAAATGACAATCTCAACAATAAGATTTTTTAAGGTTGTGCAAAATAAGACTAATGTTCGATGAATTTAAAGGTGTCCAATTTATCTATTCCCAATTCAAATTGTGAACTGATGTGGTGAATTTTGAGTTGATTTATTTAAATGACTAATTCTAGATATATTTATCAACACTAATATTTCCACTTATCTCATTATGTCATCAGTCATATGCTATATTTAATCCATGTGTCTGACTTTGTAGAGGCTAATGGTCTTTTAGTAGAGTAGTTGTTAGTGTAAAAAGAGACATGCAAAAAAAAGAACCTTAATTTTCAGGTGGAGTTATATGAAAATGAACTTAAAATCGTGATAAGTTTTAGAAGTACCAAAGAAGATCTTAGGAATAATGTATGGTTTAAAGTTCGACTTTCACAATTATTAATTCACTCTTTTTATTCAAGCAACGGTTAATAAGTAAAGATCTGTTCTGAATTTAAAAAGATCAATCATTAATGTTCTAACTCAAAAGGAAATAGCCTAGGTAAACATATTAAGCTTTCAGAATGTTAAAAGAGCATTTACATGTTAATAAATCTATTACCTTATCTATATAGAGTCTGTTTTAACAAAAGTCAATAGGAACATTAAGGCATACAGATATTATTCTGGAGACTGCCAAATGTTAAAGATTTCTTTCTTTTGTTAATTAAAAGTGAGAAGTACAGTAGAAGAAGCCATGAATCTGTATATTCTTGTGATTGTACTGTATTCGTTTATGAGTAAGTGGAATTTCTTCTTCTTTTTTTTTATATTTAAGAGAATCATTGAATATCCATGTATGATACATGACATTATTGTATTTCCCAATTTTTCAACATCAAAAACGGACTTGCCCATTTCTTTTCTGATTAACATTTGATAATAATAAATCCTAGATTTATAATATTTTTTAAAAGAATGGAGATTCTAGAAATACTTCTCAACATATTCTAAATATATAAAAGATGTGAATGAGATGGAATAAATCCAAATTTCAGCCTGTATGTTTGACATATTTTAGAGCACATTCATGTATGTGTACGTTTTTCTTTCAATTTGTTCCATTAAAAGCGGAAAATACATGTAGGGAAAACAAAATTATTTCATAAGGAATATATTCATTTGATCTAATACAATTTTGAAAATACATATACATAGAAAGAGTAGAATTTTCAGAAATTAAAGAAATTATTCTGTTCAAGTAATTATGACGCACCAGTTATCAGAAATAAAACAATACACTTTTACATAAAATTTGGCCCAATTACAATTGCCTTTAAAATTCTTAATTTTGATCATGTGTTTTAGAAAAAGTATTCTAAGAAAGAAAAAGTAAAGAAAATCATCTTAAAATTAGGATTCTTCAAGATTTTGTCGTATTTGGCGTCATTAAAACTCACTGATTTTTTGATGTCTCTGTCTAAAAAAAACTGTTGATGTTGGCTGTATTATGAATGTCATTCACCAAGAAGAAGGTACAGTTTTAACTTTATTGTGCCTTAAGAATGTAATAGTCTCAAAAAGTTATGAAATTGGCCTTAATATGAGTTACGTATATGAACTTGATAAATCATGAATGAATACGGGATGAAGGAGGACCATTATGGAAATATGACGTCATTAAATTGGTAAATTTCTAAGGAAAAAAAAAACCTCAAAATGAATCATTTTGGGGGTTATTTCCTTAGGAAAATAGTGTTCACAGCCGTCGCCCATTTTCTTATTTTGGATATGTTGTGTAAAATCCTTGTAAAAATTACAATTTTGGACGATGCAAGTTGTTCATATTACCAGAGAGAAAATTCCACTGAAAATTGTTGTCTTCTGCTACTTTTTAAGAAAAAACTGAAAACTGCAAAAGTTCATGACGTCACAGGTAGCATTATGGAGGTCTTATGAGAAATACGATTTATATGTTATTACTGCATAGGATTTGAACAATTTAGATATTTTTATTTCTTACGTCTTTTTCATACTTTGAAACAGGTCCTAGAAAAATGCAGAGCTAGATTTGTATTGAAACTTGTAGTCAGGATGATGCAAACATGTATCTAATCGGATAAAAATCATGATTAATACATTTAATACTTTGTAAAATCAAATTTGAGAACACAGAAAGAAATGGAAAAACTGAGCTGTAGTTATCCTTACTTAAAACATTGTTTAACTTAACTGTTTAACACAAAAAGGGTGTCATTAAGCACAGCTAATGCAATAGAAACACTTTTTCGAAGATGATTTATCGAAGGCATTGTGAGAGGAAATCATGAATCCTTATACCAGAAAAAATATGTTGAAAAAAATCTGATGAATTTATCTATAACTATTATGGGGATGAAGGACACATGGTCACATGACTCTGTTTAACTACGTCATAGTCTCCATTTATATATATAAGTCCAAAACGTGTAAAGCATCAGTTCTTGTGTACATTTGTGACATTTGGTTTTTTACTTTAATTACCATCTTATATAAAAAATAAAAAAAAAGTTTTAACATTCTTTTAAACATTAACAAATTATGAAAAAGATTGATCCACTCCTCTGTTTCCTTAAACTGTACGTCCAATAAGTCTGTGACGTTATACACGATCTGTTAGTACAGCAAGATCATACTCGGTGAACAGAGGGGCAGTATTATTATGTAAAAACGGTCATAATCAGTATATGATGAAACATTTTGAGAAACGGTGAACACAAAATTTTTTTTTGCATGGCTGATGACGGAAATCTTATGTAGGTATATCTTACTTCGCTTATTTAGCTTACGTGTGACGTCATATTTGGTTTTTCCCGTACTCGAGAAATGTAAACATGACACGTTTTGTCATGCTTATGTCCTCTTTAACGATGTTCTGCAATATTGAGGTAAGCTACACCATTCGAAATTTTTAAAGATAATTAACAATTTGAAGGACTTGCATTTCAACGTAAATTTAAAAATATTGAATGATAGAATTTTTTATAAATTACGTTTTCTGTCGTTTAAGTTTTTTTTTAAAAAAGTACGTAATTTTCTCCATCCAGATGCAGTGAGATAGAAGAAACTTGCTTTTACGAATTTTAAACCCTATTCATACTCTGATATATTTTAAAAGATACATGTCCACTTACAAAGTTTTTATACATGCTTAAAAAATCCCATTATGGACAGAGTAATGAGCCCGGAAACATGGAGAATATAAACTCCACTTAGATTCTCTAGGGCATAGTATTTGTCAATCAGTATCTCTGAAATAAGGTAAGAAATCTAATGATATAACTGCTTAAAGATATGTGGGACATTCTTAATTAGAAATATACAAAATGTGAAAAAAGGTATTTTTTCAGCCCAAGGTCCTTCTTCCCCTTAAATAAATTAATCTGATGTATTTCTATAACAGTTTGTAACGGGGACAGATGTTATAAAACACCCTTTATGTATTGGTAAAGTCAACTTGTGTGTGGTTCTTTTCGTTTATTTAGACATCAAAACATTTAGCATAGATAAACATTCCAACGGGAATATAGAATTGAAATTTATACTGTACACAACCTAATTACAATTAGATGCTTGATGCGCTCTCATACTCTCTACACATGAGTTACGAGTATGGGAACAGATCTAACATTTAATTTCTATTAGATTGTACTGGGCATGTCTTGTGGAAGAGTTTTGCACTGTAACTTACAGTTTAACAGACAGACGGCAGACTCTCTCTAACACTTCTATTTTCTTACTGGCGGAACAAACAATAAAACAACCGTTGGTGATTTTTAAGTATTTTCCAGAATTCAGATTAAAAAAAAATCCACGGAATTGTAAATTTGCTTTGCAGATCGATTAACCCCGCTCAATATTTGCTTCTTTTATTTTTCTAGTCTTTGTTTCTTTGATGTTTGTAGAGTAAAGACATATTTCAATAGTACTTACGTATGCAATAATAATAGCATCGCAAGGCAATGTTGAATTAATACAAAGAAAAGTTTCATAATATGGGTTCTGAGCAAACATTCTGAGATCAAACAATTTCTGAAGCGCAAAAAGCTGTCGGGATATATTTTAAAATGAACAGATTGCAAACTCAATGGTCGTCTTTGACCTCGTTTGCAAAAATAAATAAATAAATAAATAAATAAATAAATAAATAAATAAATAAATAAATAAATAAATAAAATAAAAATAAAAAGATAATAAAATAAAAAAAAAAAACGCTGTCGTTCCGTCAAATGATGACTGTCATTTTTTTATACAATTATTTGGTAATTGTTTTTGTTTCGATAATGAGATACTTAATCCGTGTAACTGATCAATACAAAGGCTTCACAGCCTGTGTGAACGGTTAATAAGATATGCTTACTTCTCCATTATGGTTGGTTTCTCCGTTGGTCTACGTTTGACTTGCTATCAACTCTTTATAGTTATTGTTTTTTAAGTTAGTAATCTATATAACAATCATCTTGAGCTAATAAAATTGCTTAAAGTATTCTAAATGCAAGAGGTTCTTAAAATTCCTTAAATCAAAAGGCAAGAAACTGCAATAACCAAAAATTACAGTTGCATACAAGAACATGGAGAAATGATGTATATTATCTGCTTTATTTCTGTTTTCATACAGGTTTCTGTCAGATGAACAACATAAGAAAACCATTCATAAGTGATTGGTATACATTAACGGTCAATGGCACAAGTCCCTTATGCATAACTCACAGCTTAAATGAAATACCCGCCAAAGTAGACGTTCAAGTAAAAATTCTCCAAAGTGGCAAAGAATACATATTTCCAGGACTTGGTTCCACTCCAAAAGATGACGATATTCCTAATGAATATGGAGGAGTGGCGTATGGATACAATTATTCACATGTTCTGTTGTTTGTTCCTGTGATCAAGCCTAGTTATGGTGGTGGTATCGGGCGTGTTTTAACTACAGGTGAAAACTTACAGCAGTACATTGTACTACATAATACAAAGTAGATTTATTTCTGAAATGTATTTCATTTCTCCTAATTCCATAGTTCTTGATCAAAATATTTTTTTCTACTTCTGTCAGGGAAGGATTTTAAAATTCGAACTAAATGAAAATCAAGCATACTGTACATAAAATTCTGTCATTGTTGTAGGTGGTTCCTCATACACTGGCCCATTTATTGGATCCTTTGAAACCTGTAAAGTTCGCATTAGAGCTTGGAAACTATCAGATTGGCCAAAACCTGATTTTAGTCTTACATCTGGACTGACGATTTCTACAGGTTTTTAGTGAGATAAATTATTTGTTTGCAAACATTAGGACCTAAGGTCAAGATCTAGTAAATGAGTTCAGAATGTCTTGTTGGTGGTGCTAGATCCATTGTGACGTCATAATTGATTTAAATCTAATTTCTCCCACATTTTACTTCTGAAATAAAATCATGTAGAAAAAGAAGCATTTTCGTGGAATTCAATTTGAAATCATATCTGAAGTAACCCCGATATCTATATTCAATTTAATTTAATCATTTTAAAGTAGAGATCAAGAAGATACAAAAAACCGTTTTCTGAAAGACTGTGGGCAATATAGATACACTTCTCTTTTCTCTGAAGGAAAAAAATTCCTAAATTTATATCTGACTTTCTTCATTTTTCGTTGAAAATTACAGTTTAAGATATGTTTTTCATTGAGTTAACCTAAAAATTATGTCCCGATACACCTTATTTTACCAAGCAATATTTGTAAAGGATCATTAAAAGAACTCGTTTCTTAAATTTAAGATATATGTAGGCACCTTCATTTAGTACATCTTGATCTTAAGAATATATAACACAAACAAACATTTGATACATGAACTGATATATACTTTTTCACTGATTTTGAATGGAAGTGGCATAAATAATCGATCTCTAAAAAAAAAAAAAAAATAAAAAAATAGTAAGTTTTCTTTGGTGCTTAGATATGCGACTCTCTGTCGTTTTCCATGTAATTCTATGCAAAATTTTGCACATATTTTTGCCATTGTGACAAAATCCTACAAAATTTTCTCACTTAACCTAGAAAACACTATTATTAATCTAGGAGATATATTGCGGATTTCTGAAAAAAAAAGTTTTTGCTATTTATCCTTAAAAAAATATTACACCTTTGACTTTCAATAAGTGGTACATGTTTTTTTCCTTTCAAAAAAAAAAAAATAATCAAAACTTCCTTTTATAGGATCATAGAAAAAAAAATTTCACGTAGCAATGCATTCTTGCATAAATAAATATTATTAAAGTATAAGATTTTTACACCAAAACAATGAAATGGATAAAACACTTTCTAATATGCTACACGAATTGTACAAAATTGACTGATATTTCTTTCTTCAGCAAATCCATATCAAAAAGTTTATCATTGCCTGGGAGCATACCCAGATTTTGTGACTGTCCAAATTATGCATCCTGCAGGGCTGGTTTCAGAAGGACTTGGTAAATATTTTATATCTTGACATAATAGATTTCTTGGGAACAGTTATGATAAATTTTCAGTTATTTTATCGCTTTATTTCTCTTGCTGATAAGGTAAAAACCTCAACAAGATGTTGTCATAAGATAGTAATATCCTCACGTAAGTGCCTCTAGATACTCTCATTCATATTTTGGTACCTAAGGAATAAGCCGCAATAATTCTATTATTTCGAAATACTCAGTAATTATTATAAAGTTATGTTAAAAATGGAAATTTTGTAATAAAAAAAAATATCTGCCTCTTTAGAAAATTTCAAGACTCTCGCCTGGCATTGAAGTTACCTCATTTTGTACTGATCAAATATCTTTAGAACAGTTGTTACCCCAATACCTACACTATGTGTATTCTTGTTGCATGCTAATGTCAAAATGTAGAAAGGGTTGTTTAGGTTAATTGGTTCTAGGGTCATCCTAACACCATCGTTTTAGAATTACTGAAGTATATATAAAGCAGTTGGCATCCCGACCTCTTACCTGGTTGTGTCTAGATGCATTTAATTTGTAGAAAAACGTCATTTTTCAGCCTCAGCTGACCCGAAGTAAAAATGATTTTTTTTTTAAAAAATATGATGGCCAATCTACATGTCACCACCGATCGTTTTCCGAAAGATGATTGACTACTGTATAAATTGTAACAGGCGTTCAGGAAAACGGATTTTTCTTATTAAACATCTGTTTTCGCTCTTTTATCGCCTCAGCGGTGAAAATCGAAATCGCATATCAAGAGGACACCATGAGACATTCTCCAGAGTATGAATTAGCTATTGCGAAAAATTAAGATGAAGTCAGGAAACCAAGTATTTGTAGAAAAATTTCTTTTCGACCCTTCGTGCCCCAGGGTAAAAAAAAAAAAAAATCAAAATTCCGAAACCTTAATGCACATGTCTAGAACACCACCAATCATATTCAAAAAAGATGAATCAGCTACTGCTTAAAATGAAAGAGGAGTCGGAGGATAAAAATAATGTGACATACGGACGGAGAGACAGACGGGCCAGGACAACATATCCGAGGTGGTGTAAAAGTACATATGGAAGTAGCTATGACTTATTCACCCTCGTGGCGCAGTGGTTAGGGCGTTTGCTCTAGTGTCGCGGTGTAAGGACTTGATCGCGGGTTAGAATCCCACTGCAGGACGTGGAGACCAATCCTTCGGATGAGACCGTATAAACCGAGGTCGGTGTAGCAGTAGGTGCTGGCACGGAAAAGATTCCTCACTGCTCAATGACCCTGAGTGCCGAGTAAAGTCTTAATTTGTCCACCCCACGTGGTGGCGTCTCCTTATGAGTGAAAAATTCTCGAGAGAGATGTTAAACAACAAACAAATAAACAAAAACCTATCACTTCTTTGTTTATTAATTGTAAATGATTTTACCTTACATGTACAACATCAATCACGGTTGACCATTCCGGTGCTGTAAGTGCATGTGGAACAGTATTTGGAATAGACGACACAGCAATCACATTGTGGGCAGCAAGCAAATACTGTGAGTTTGTTACATAATGGGAGAATAAAATATAAGTTACATGTATTATTATAGGTATCATACTATCCATTAAAGAATTAAAACGCAGAGGGGAGGTATGATTTATACATGTATACAGATTTTTATAGATTTTCATTTCAAAGAAGTTAGTACCTACATTTTATTTTCTTGAAAGATGATTACGTAACCTGCTACAGGGATGGATGGGGAAATGGTATCAATATCAATGCAGTGTCTGCTGACGTCATCATTCGAGCATGGATACTTTCGTCATCAGATTTATCAAACACGAATAACTTCGGGTACGTCAAAGGTGACGTCTTGTCCGGAGCAGGAGTAATACCCATGTTAAACTCAATTGACCTGGACTTTCACTTAGTCAATGTTGAGGTACAAACATACATTGTTGATTATATGAAATTAGATACGTATCAAATACTTTACTTTCTGAAATAGTACGCAGCACTGTTAAGGCTTACTTCGAAGAAATCAACAGAATATAAACGTGCATAAATACATACCTTATTAAAATGAATTTTAATTTTGAAAAGGTACTATATTATCTTATGACTTTTACATTCTTTGAAATAACATTGTATACCCCGCTCTGTACTGAATTTGGTTTGGTCACGTTATTTGATAGTCACGTGATAAATGCATGTAATGTGTACTGTATGTAGGTCACAAACAAATTTCAATATCGCAAGGGCATACCCTAGTTAAAATTAAAAATTAAAGTAATAGATTGTTTCTACATAACTTGTAGTTTATGGAAAGTGCTGCTGCTTTAAATAGAATTCGCATTTTATTAGTTTAAATTTCAAGTTATCTTGCTAATGTCGAAATATGTGTGACCTTTAACAAGTATTTTATGTATTTATTAAGTTATGCTATCGATTTCAGGAAAGCAGCAGTACTTTTCAAGTTAAGGAATATGTCCATTATGTGTATTCCAAAAATGGTCAAGATCTATTAAGTGCATGTCCTTGCGAAAAGGCGATTTAATGAGGCACCTTGGCGTGAAATATGCACACTCTGTATACAAAAACACGGTAGAATTAATTCAGTACCTTCTCTCGATATTTTTTAAATAATGGCACTAAACGAACGTCTCAGATTTGTATTATTGGTCTACCTAAGATTTTCAAATAATATTCTGTTTAATAATAAAATGCATTTTTCACTGTGAAAAAATTACTTGATCCGCCTCTCACTGCACATAAAATGCGTAAAACTTTACCATGATGACGTCATGTCGACAAGTGCATTGCGATCAGTGACTTGTTTATATCTTGCTGTATGGGATTTAACTAGCGACACAAATGAATGCAGTGGTAAGTTTTGATGTTGTTCATTACTCTTATGCAGTTTAGATTCGCAAATTATTTCATTTTCTGTTATTGTGAGGAATTGCTATATTTGTGTGATGTCACGGTAAACTTTTCCCGTATAAATTAGGCCCCGCCCCCTTTATGCAGCCTTAACAGAGCTGCGTAATCACAATATTCTTTACATTTTGAACACTTGTACTTTTTTCATTAAAAGAAATTGTTACATGTACATGTAAATAGACCGGATTCACATTCGCATTGTTTGACAATAATCAGGTTAGGGATACCTCAGTCAGCAAAGGAAAAGTGTTTTACGGAGCTGGATCTGCCAACCTTGGTTACTTGGGGGAATCATACGGGGGCGTGCTTTTTGGCTACACACGAACAGATATTTTGTTATGAACTCCCAGCACGAGTGTGTCTGGGGGGAATCTGATCTACATTGGTGGCTTGTGGGGAGATGGTACAGAGAACATGCAGATTAACAACGTTCAGATATCAGTAAAAGTTATCAAAGCAGGATTTACAGGTCTATTTTAATGCTACAATCAATTGAATATTTTTTTATGATTCCAGTTATTCGTATAAAGCTACTGTATTTGATGTATTGATGAGATAATATTTCTTCGCATATCAATGTAAAGAACAAATCAGTCTCCGCTTTTAGT
This sequence comes from Saccostrea echinata, assembly GCF_033153115.1. NCBI lineage: Eukaryota > Metazoa > Mollusca > Bivalvia > Ostreida > Ostreidae > Saccostrea > Saccostrea echinata. The sequence continues at coordinate 1,867,816 of NW_026889799.1, read as the reverse complement.
AACTTAATTACTCACTTAAATATCACTATCCAAAAGAAAAAAAATGATAAGAACTTGTATTTAATTTAGAGTGCACATTGCCTCCAGATATTCCAAATTCAATAAAAATGTATAATGGGATTATAGCCGGAAGTAAGACTTTATATTCGTGTGTACCTGGATACCAAGGGAATGGAGGTGCAATTGAGATATTGTGTAATGGAACGTCATGGTCTATCACAACTCTGGCTTGTTCAGGTGAGTATCATCAGCTTCTAGTTAAATCAGAACTGTATAAAAGAAATCCCAAAGTTTAAACACACACACAAAATCTATCAATTTCAGTTTAGATCAAAATACTTCTTGTTCCTGCACATGGGATTCAAAGCAAACACAAGAGTGATAAAAATATTTTTAATTTTAGTTCTTGTGGAAACTTTGTTAATCGAACAATGTCATTTATAGACAACAGACGACTTTCTTGGGTAGAAAACTAGCTCCTGCTCCCGAAATGCTCATTATTCTCAATTCTAAACATAGCATTCATATCATTCTTGGTAACACAGTTTCATCTTTCCGCTCACGCTATCCATTTTGATTTCAAGTGACTAACACCCAGGAAGGAATTAGGTTCCTCATTAAGGAAGATAGGCAAGAAGTGTCATTTTCTAATGTGTTAAACTGTCCTTTCAATCGTAGGTCTGTACACAAGACATCTAAGAAATTGTTCACTAAATTTGAGGACATCAGAATGAATGTGCTAATACTTAAATATAAGAGGGTTATCAGCCATAGTTTAATTGGTTTTAATTTCTTTTTTTTTCGAATGAGAAACCATTTTTACTTTGAAAATATTTAACATCATATCCCCCTCCATCTCTTGTGAGACAGAAATATTGCTTTATTCACGTGTAACCTCTTTAATGTTAGTTTAGAGTTCTGACTAGTTGTTGACTTGGGTTTCATGTATATCCCTTCGAAATCTTTGAATATCTGTTGAAGCATAATCAATGCTAAGAACTCTAAGTCTTTCAGTTTAACTCTTTGAAATTACTCAAATTATAGTTACCTGTATATATCACTTTTATCAATAAACTCCCTGCTTATCTTTAGAAGAAGGATTTTTGTTTACAGAGGGATAAATCAGTAGACAATACAGTATGAAAATAATGGCCTTAAAGTCTGTATGAAAAACGTCACTCAAAATTCGCATATTGAAAAATATTATTTGCTGACAAGGTCATTTTATCAACCATAGAACTTGCGAAATGATGACTTTATACTAGAGTGTTGATATTCTTGTTTTATCAACTTATTTGTCAATAGCTTGCCAAAATCTAAATCAAAGATCCTTCCGAGATATTTCTTCGAAAACTTTGACTCTGAGTCCTATCTAATCCTAGGTCCATGCATTTAGTCAGAGTCCAGTTATAGTAGGTAATGCATATAGATATGTAAGTTCTTTTTTATGGTTCAGTCATTATTTTTAATGAAGATGATGGACATAACAGACAGTGGTCCTTCTCAGAAATCCTGTAACAAATGCAAAATCTAAAACAGGCCAGAACACATATGACTGAGGACACCAGATTTTTGATCAGGTGCCTAGGAGGAATAATAAATCCCATGTCGACCTGTTACACCCATCTTCAGCCTTCTGTATTCATCACGAAAACGCAGTAAACTTAGTCAAAATTGATATGAAATCTGCTGTCAAATTGAACCAAACATAACCCGTAATTCTTTGATAGCCAATAATATCTTCCACGGAATTGCAAAATGCTGTCTTGAAACGAAACAATTTGAAACCATAGAATATCACCTTCGAACATTATTTCTTAACAAACCCACGACCTTGAAAAATCTTCTGCCTTTTTTAAACCACTTAATGTAAGTTTACCAAAGTGTGGTTTCCAGCAAGTTTGATGAAACGGACGGTTTTAGTTTCCATATACCTGGTTGATCTACATAACTCAATGTTTTTGAAAGGTACAATTAACGAAGATATGTGCTATGGAACACCATCCTTGTAATAAAAAATATAGTAATATCTGTCTTTAATATAGGAAATATTTATAAATCTAAATCAAGATATTGACAGAAAACATTATGAGTTTGAACAGAGGAAGTGTATTAACTAATTTCATATGAATAATGTCAACTATTTATCAAACATATAAATAAACATTGCATATTTTCTCTTCTTAGCATCAACATCTGCATGTACGATGTATTCAACTGCCCAAACAACTTTATCAACGGGAACACCAAATACAAAGAGTATCAAAGAATTCGAAACCATTATCTCTGAGCTCAAAGTAGACAAAATGAACACTAGTGCTTTTAAAAGAAGTTTAACTTGTGCTTATGACCCTCGACAGAGTTCTATAGCGATAGGAAGCTCAGGAGTTTCTTTAATCTGTATTGCATTTGGACTTATCATTATCTCAGACTGTTGTACACTTTTAAGGGACAGAAAAGAATAAATAAAATAAATATTTTCTAAATGTTAGTTTGATTCTGAGAATGAAAATTCATCCTATTTTAAAAATTAAGCTTTTCAATTTATATGACGATATTGCCTACACATATTCTAACATCAGCTATATTGTCCGTTACACATTCCACCTTATTTTCACCGATTACCGATAAACGTTAAATAAGTCTGAAAGATAATACTATTTAACAGGGTTTTCCATGAGTTGTTTTACTGTGCCCGCCCCGACACAGTAGAATTTCCTCAGATACAGTATTTTAATTTAAATTCAAATTTTATGCGTGCGCCACAGTAAAAAAATTTGCGACGCAGTAAAATCTTCGACGATCAGAAAATCAGAACTTAATTTTCTCTAACTGAAATTTTAATCAAAGAAATTTAGAGTCTTCAATTTTTAATGCAGAGCACTTAATTGTCTCTTAATTAGGGCACGCTGTCTTGCTTCATCTTGTATTATGAATTATCTCCTTAACTCCTAGACCCTCAATGGACTTTATGCATAAAGAAAAAAGACAAATCATTTACGCAGTACAGTTAAGGTGCCAAATGATAATATCGGCGAATTTTTTAGATAGAAAATACATCCTTTACAAGGATGGGCGTTTCTTTTTAGGACTTTACTATTACAGTGAAACCTGTCTTATCCGACATGCTGCGGGAAAGAAAAACAAAGTCGGATTAGACAGTGTGTCGGATTACCCAGTGTTGAATATTTCTGAGCGTTATGATTGGTGTCAAATGACTTCAAAAACCATTTTTCATTAGGTTTAGAGTACACGTGTATTTAATTGTCAAAATGTTTGCATAATTGTGTGTTTCTTTGTTGTATAAAATATACCTTCGTTAATTAGCATTTCTTTGAGCAATAGTAAACTATACGATGTTTGTTTTTTTTAAATGGACAAAACAGATGGAACTGCGGATCGCTTAGAGATGTTGCAATTTAATTTTTAGCATTTTACTAAAGCATATATATATATATATATGAATTGAATTTTTGAATTTTGAATGGTTTCATACTTATTGTTAGATCAATTTTTACCCACTGAATTGTCGATGGAATTTCCTATCATTACCCGATCATGACAAAGAGCACACCGCGGATCTGACCGGTCGGCAGGGAATGCTCACTCCTCCATGGCACCTGATCCCTCTGATGTTTTAGAGGTCCGTTTTTGCTCTGCTCCTGATTTACATTGTTTGAATGGACATTTGAGTTTGAATACTGTTCGTTATCTCCATATATGTCATCAAGTATGTCATACCCACGATTTTTTTTTTAGATTTGCTTATATCAGTATATACGCAGATATTAACGTAATATCATATATAGATAATGCCTTAGACTGTTTCTGTTGTGGCTGATTTAGTCTTCTGTTTGTATTATATTGATATATCATAATTACGATAAATCATTCATTGGTGCTAAAAATATTTATATTCTTATTTGTTCACCTTGTGCTTCCAACCTCAAAATCTCTGTCCCTTCCACTGTTATGTAGAAGGACAGGCCTCTGTATGTCGCGTAGATATACATGTATATATACTTATTATTCTTTTTAAATGATTAAATAATAAATAAATAACCATCTTGTTACTTAGTCGGGAAGTCTGAAGCAATCATTTTTTGGTTGCCGATCATACATGGAGTTAAATGTTAACTTCAACAAAATTAATAATATATCAAATTAAGAAAAATTATAAATGATAAAATAAAACCATAATTTTGGTTACTGTAAGTTATATGCAAGGTTGTAAGTAATACTTAACCAATAATTATACTAATAAAAAAGGAAAGACATTTATAAGATTTTAAGATAAATGCAAGTTTGTAAGTTTCTATTTGTTTGCGTGTATGTAGTATAATACAAGTGCATAATTACATCTTGTATTAAAAACTAAAAAGAATACAGATTAGAAAAAGGTGAGGGCTGCCAAAAAGGAATTTTGATAATGTGCTACATGTACAATGATATTATATAAGTCCAAAATTATAATTTTGAGGCCGTCATCAGGTTCCACACCTCAAGCCCTATACCATGTTTCTGCAGCTAGTACTAGCCGTAGCACGACATGGTTCCCAATTTCTTATGAGTTAATATGTGAGTAAAACTAAGAATGAATGTATGTTATAACAAAATATTTATAAATAGCTATCCGAAACTTAATTTATCTTACAATTATTTTTGCCATTAAATGGATTGTAGTAAAATTCAGATTTTCTGAACGATAGTATAATTTTCTATAATATTAATTTTGATATCATTTAAGTATTAGGTCGTTGAAATGTGACAAGTGGTTTTTTTTTTTTTTTTTTTTTTTTTTTTTTACCAAGAGAGGTTTATCAAGGCAATAACTGATCTCCATTAGTTGCAGAAATATATATAAATAAGATTTATATTTAATGTAAAAATGTAAAGTTTCCAATATAAGGCTTTGAATTTAGGTTATTCGTATATATTTGTAAGGTAAGGCTAAGCAAGTTATGAATGCTTTCAGAATCATTCTGAGTATCGAATGAACGTGCATTCTTGTACATGTATGTAGCGTAATTGAATAAGCAAATCAATTTTTCTTCAGAAAAATGATTATAAAGAACACAAGCCTTCAAAATGTATTTGTGCAAAACAAAACGAAAATATTTGTACAGGAAAGAAATTCATTGCCCTACTTGTTTTAAGATAATCAATAGGATATATCCTAGTGTCATCAATTCATTGAAATCAACAGTTTAAAAGACAGTGTATAAGGAAATGGTTAAGCTCTATATTTCCTACCGACTTGCGTCCCTCAATTCCGAAGAGTGGAAGAGAAGAAATTATGATTTTACAGATGCGTGTTATTGGATTGTTTTCATTTATATGTAAGTAAGCAAATGTCTTTCAATACGATGCAAAGGTGAAAGATTTATAATTCAGACTTACAATTTTTCCAAAATTTTATGTTTATAGTATTTCAGCTTCTGATACGGATTTTCTTGATACAAATATAATAATATAACATTTACGAACCACGTAAGCTTTGATTATTATAACACAATGGCGAAAAAACATACTTCAAGTTTTCAAAATGGAGAAACAGTGATATATGGAGATAGCGAACAGTAATCAAGCACAAAAGTCCATTGAAACAATGCAGATCAAGAGCAGAGCAAACAAGGACCTCTAAACATCAGAGGTTGAATCAGGTGCCATTGAGGAGTCGGCATCCCTTCGACCGGTCACACCAACCGTGTGCTGCTTGTCATAATCGGGAAAACGGGAAAACTGTGTACAATTCAGTGTGTAAATGGTGGCCTAACAATTAGTATCAAAGACGTTAGTCAGCATTCGACTTAATAGGTTGTATTTGCTGACAAGGTCATTGTATTGATCATTGAACATGCGATGACTTTAAACGAAACTGTTAATATTGTGTGATTTGTGTAACTTTCTGTTAAACTGAAATTAAGTCTATCAATGTTTGGATTCTCCGATCAACAATATGTCTTCTGATTGAGTAAATCACACTTTGGAAGCATTTACTTTGCGACATACATTTCACATTACGTGTGGTTTCCAGTATTTGCATTATGACTATTGATTTTATCTGATAAAGGAAAATTTTTAGGCGTATGCGTCTCGTCAATTTATTTTTGACACTCTAGGTCTTACATGGGGGATTGTTTACCCTTTGAAATCCTGATGCTGTGGCTTTTCCCCTGCATATGTGAATCACAGATACATTGTTTTCCCCAGAGACACTATGTACATTTTTAAATGTTTTTAATTTTTTTAATTGAGATATTTACAGTACACCCTAATTTGTCATTCTCCAGATTCGGGTATCAAATTCTACAGATAACCTATGTTAAGGAAGGAAATGGAAAATGTTATCTCAGTTCCTTAATAAATATTACTTTTAATAAACTTTGTAACAAGATAACCATGTACGTACAACAAAGATAGTATAATTATCCATAATGAATGAAATCGTGTGCCGTTCTAAGTACCAGTTATATCTCATGTATCAGCTTTGTATCACGTGACGGGTTTGAATCAAAAATGTTATCATGAATTGAAAAAAGACGGTGCAGTTGATACACCATATATATTCAGCTCAAACAGTCTGATCTATGCCTTTGTATTTTTGAAGTAAATTGGAAAATACGCTTATCGTAAAGGCGATTTTCTTTTACATGTACAACCTCAGTCGCTGTGCAGCTCCATAACGCCTAGATAAAATGATTATTTATACAAATGTTTAAATATCTGGGTCCCTTTTTACAAAATAACTTACGCTAAGATCAAAATTTAGTTCTGCTTATAATTGTCTAATTCACATTCAATTAAAAACGGTTTTAATGTTTTTAAAAGGAATATATATAGTTATTTTTATTCTAAAGATTTTGAACAGACTCACTAATTTTGCAAGGTCTTACAATCAACTGAAGTTTTTGGTCTTATTCATAAGTTTTTTTGTAAAACGGACCCCAGATTTGTTGTTTTGGTTTTATTGGTAAAATCTAAAAACTGACGATGGTTTCATTTTTAATTCAGCATTTTTTAAAAGTATTTAATTGAAAAAAAGGTGAATAGTGAACTGTCTCAAAAAAGAAAAAAAAATCTACAAACGATACAGGTATAAAAAAAAAAACAGACCCCCGGAAATCCAGAGGTGGAATCAGGTGCCTGGGAGGAGTAAGTATCCCTTATTGACCAGTCACTCCCGCCATGCGCCCTATGTATTGATCAGGTAAATTGGACATTCCGTAGTTTGTTTGTTTTGTTTGTTGTTTAACGTCCCTCTCGAGAATTTCTCACTCATATGGAGACGCAACCACTTGCCGATGGAGGGCTGCAAATTTTTGACATATACTTGGCACTCAGGCTAGGGCAGTGAGGGATCTTTTTCGTGCCAGCATCTACCTCGACATGGGACGTCGGTTTAAACGGTCTCATCCAAAAGACCGCTCTCCATGACCCGCAGTGGATTCGATCCCGCGACGTAAGGATCAACTCCTTGCACCGCGTCTCTAGATCAAACGTTCTAATCACTGCGCAATGCGTCAAATTTAATATAAAAACAGGTCTAACAAACTGTATGAAACACGTCAGGTAAAATACGACACAGGGGTAAGTTATATTTGCTAACAAGGTCATAATAACGACCGTAGAATTTACGATATGCTGACTTCAAATGAGGTTGTTGAAATCCCTATAGCATCATCTTATCTGTAAGTAGTCCGAACTGTTTGAAATTCGGGTAGTACTCAAAACATGCTCCTGAGAATCAAACCAGTATGAAAAAGTTTTGTTTATTGTTACTCGACAGTATTGTTATAAAGAGTGAGAATTTGCATCTTTTGCTAAATAATGGATAAAATACATGTATGCGAGTTATTTACGCATCATCATGGGGCAAAATTGATTCTTGTCAGTAATTTATTTTCACGACATCAAAATGATATTTACCACACGGTGCATCACAAATGTAAATTCAGACCTTCCTTAGGGTACATGTATGGCACTCGTCAGCTTTTAAGAAAAGGTCAGTCAGAACCTATAACTTCAAAAGTATTTCTTACAAATGAATTTTTATAACATGTTTGAATTAAACAATGCAAATTATACTACATTCAATTTTAAAACTGCTCATAAATTCATTACAAAAAAAAACAAGATTTATGGAGGACTATTTCTTGTGGTTGAAGGATATTTAGAAGAAAATTCTTCAATTCTACACATTTGTTCAATTTAACATCTTGGAACTTTAGCCCTATATATTTTTTCCCGTTATTATATTCTGTGAATACTAAATATATGTTTCAATTAATATTTCTAGAACAATTTTTACACATTCACTCTACAGGATTTGCCAAGAAAAGAAGATATATTGAAGAAATCAAGATAAAATTTACACTGTTTTTTGCCTGAAAATCGCATATTTTGACCAATATCTCCCAAACTGCATCACTGGTCTCAACTTTTTCTTTCGTTATCAGCTCTGAAGTCATAAAAAGTGTGATACAAGAAAATATTTTATTGCCTATTTAGATTTTTAATGCCCCAAATATAATATGATACTTTTTAGTGCAAAAAGTCCACACAATAGTTTATGTGTATTAATTGGCATGATTTCTTAAATGATAAATATTATTCAAACTAATTTTACGTAAATTAATATTATATTTATTGCCATGATTATATCTGGTAAAATATTATGAAGGTTAAAATGGTAATATAAGAGTTACAATTTAAGTGCAAAAAGGTCAAGTTAATTGTACCAAAGCTCAATAAGATACACACTGACCCCCAATTTTCTTTGTGAATTTGAGTCATGTTATATGAATGCTTATCTAAAATATACTTCTCAAAAAATCTTTGATATAACTAATGTCACGAGTGACATACCTTAACGTAGCTAAGAGTTTAGCTTTCACTGGCAAATCTGTCACTTACTGGTTGTTTCAGTTTCCTTTTGTTGCCTTGTGTAAAATGTGTGGTCACAGAAAGTAAAATTTTGTCCCCTTCACCAAGCAGCGAAATAATCATGATTTTGAACTTGTCCGTTTTTTTTTTAAAGAATTCCCTGCACAGATTCTTAAGCTATGCATCGCGTAAATGCATTCATATATCCTTCGTTATTAAAACGATTAGATCCTTCGTTATTAAAACGATTAGAAAAAGTCAAGCCACATGGCTGTGTAATATCAATATTAACTATAAGTATCTGCAAAAACAGATCAACAGCATAAATCAGTCTGACATCAGTCTTACTTATTGTCCTGTGAGTACGTTGAAAATGCAAAACAAAAAAAAAAAGCCGATGCATATTTTCGTTCTCTTTGCAAAATAGTATAATAATAATTTGAGAAAATGCAAAATATAATTAGATAATAAAAATAAAATCATAAATATACCATTGCAAGAAGACACGAAGAGTAGTAATGATTATCCTTTTTAATTATAAAAGGCTTCGGTAAGATGAACAACATTAGAAAACCGTTTATCAGTGATTGGTATACATTAGCAGTCAACGACGCAAGTCCATTAGGCATTCCTCACAGCCTGAATGAATTACCAGCAAAAGTAGACGTCCAAGTCAAAATTCTTCAAAGTGGAAAAGAATACATATTTCCAGGACTAGGATCCGTTCCAAAAGATGACGATATCCCTACTGAATACGGAGGCGTGGCATATGCATACAACTCGTCACATATTTTATTGTTTGTTCCTGTCATTAAAACTAGTGGTGGTGGGGGTATTGGACGTGTATTAACTACAGGTGAGTGAGGTGATGGGGGTAATACACAGTTTTTCTGTTCTTTTCTTGATTTTACTACCAGCTTTGAAATTTATTTGAAGTGATTCATTATATATTATGCGTCCATGTTCGAATTACATGTAAATTGCTTTCTATCTGTAAACATCAAGTTGAGACAATTCAATATATTTTTATTTACTGTGAAAAGGTACCCTTACTATGGAATTATCTTATCATGCATATTTATCAAACAATTAAGAAAGAAATTGGTTTTAATGTAATTAATATTAAACTTCTTTTGTTTTTTTAAATTAAGCTGTAAATTTTCTAATCTTTTATACAAAGAATATATTTTTTCATGTTCGAAAAAAGCAAACTGCAAAGCTTTCTTAAACGTCTTTTTCACTTATACAACAGATATAGGGATAAAAAATATACTGCAAACCAGAATTTTGAAATATAAAGGCTTAATAAGACCTGGCGCGAATGGAAAGTTCTTTTTAACAATAAAAATGTTATAATTTGTTGCAATGTGGATCTTCAGAAACCTGTAAAGTTTTTCTTATTTTAATGTATTTATAATGATGTATTTTCTATTTCTTTCTGTTAAAATATATTAACAAGTAAGCTTCCACGTTTCAAAATGGATAAGTTTGAGTGAGAAAGTGCGAGGGAATTGGTAAAAGAAGAACTTAATACTAGTATCGTTTGTATTCAGATGAAATAATAAAAATAATAATAATAACAAAACCAATTCTAGAATTATAAGTATATATTTCTATTTAAGATGAAGTTTATTATCTAAATACTTTTGTGGTAATTTTTTTCCTGGGTAACATGTGATCGAGTTGATTACAGTATGAACAGAATTGATATAAAAATTTAGGATGTAGAATACACTTCCATTTTTCTAGGAGGTTCATCATACACTGGCCCGTTCATTGGATCTTCAAAAACCTGTAAAGTTCGCATAAGGGCTTGGAAACTATCCGACTGGCCAAAACCTGATTTTAATCTTACGTCTGGTTTGACAATTTCTAAAGGTTTGTAGTAAGACAATGTATGTGAGCATGGAGATTAAAGTTTGAAATAACTCCAACTTTTTTATTTCAGTACGTAGTTCGTGTTTTCTTTCTGAAAGGTAAATTTCTCAACTCCCTCGCGACGTTACACAAAAAAGACTTGCATAATTCTTACTGACATGATGTAAATAAAAAAAAAATCAAGAATGTTTAAAGCAAAACGAAATGTTGAAAATAAGACTTTTTCTTTCACTTTTTTTCTGGTCCACTACATGTAAATCTTTAACAACAAACGTATTGCAACAGAATTTGTTTTGTAAAAAAGAACAATATGTAGTACTCAAAATATGCATGAAAATGTGGGAAAAATCTATCAAAATTTGTAGTCTCTAACATAATTTTGTGGAAGTTATTATTTTTTTTTTTTTATAAATTGTGTGTTATCTTTTTTTTTTTATTTCCATGAACGAGGTGGCAATGTTTCAAACAACATAAATTTCTGTGAAATTCTTTCGAAGCGCGATTACTTAAACAGTTTCAGTCTGTTTTCTATATAACTGGGGGAACACAAGTGGATTACAATCAGAAATAAAATTTATGCGCCGAAGTTTGATTTAAATGAATGGTGTTGTAAGACTACAAAAAGATATATTTCTATGAAATTTCTTTAGAGGCTACACCTCCGAAAGTTTTGGTCGAAATTCAATACATGTTAGTAGGCTACGCTATGATACAATGATTTTGCATATCAATGAACTTCGTTGCCATGGCGATCAAAAATATAAATTCCTGTGAAAATCTTTCAAAAAGCCACTTTTTCTACACTTTTAATCTAATTACAATAACACCTTTTAACACTTACAGACTCTATTCAGACACATAACTCTGAATATTTGCATTTTTTGTTTTGATGAATGGTACTATACTAAGGAAATGTTTATGAATTGCTTTCAAAATTCTGTAAATTCCTTCAATAGGCTAAACTACTTCTACGTACAGTTGATATCCAATTGCAAATAAATTTGCCAAAAGAGAAGAGAATAAATCAAAGATCATTACATTATGTCAATTATCGCTGTTTCCACAGTTTCAGGTTCAAGTGTTACCTAACTCTACTTTTGTTTAAAAAAATCAGAAGAGTTACAGTCTCCTCAGAACTTCTGGTTACAGTCATTTCCATAGGAGAATAAATCATGCCAAAATAATCCATTCGCCTCAATGTTTTTTTATTTACCTGTTTTCGAAATATGGTTATTTTTACGTCACTTAAGCCAAAGGCTTTAGTAAGCTTTTCTGGTAACATTTTCTCCGGCGTCTATCTGTCTATTAATTTTTCACATTTTCTTCTTCTCAAGAACCACTGAACCAATCTCAAATAAACTTGCCACAAAGTATTATTGAATAAAGGGAATCAAATGAAGGACCATGCCTTCTGTCAAAGGGAGATCATTACGAATTAGTGAAAAATTCTATAGAACCACTGAGCCAGAAGAAAAAAAAAGATTAACCTTATGTGGGACAATTCTGAGGGAGAGTAGATCCAAGTTTGTTCATATCACGATCCCCTGAGGATGGGGAGGGGCTACAATGAGCCATCAAAAAATTTACAAAGAAATACATAGGGAAAATCTTTAAAAATATTCTTTTCAAGAACAGCAAAGCCTTGATCGGTCATATTTATATGGAAGCATCTTCAGGTAGTGTAGATCCAAGTTTGTTCAAATCATGAACCCCATGGTACGGAGGGGGTCACTATGGGCCATCAAATTTTTCACAGGAATACAGAGGGAAAAAAAACTATATCATCTTCTCTAATACAACAAAATCATGATTGTTCATATTAATATGAAAGCATCCTCAAGAAGTGTAGAATCAATTTCATTCAAATCATGACCCTCGGGCGTAGGGAAATCAAAGTTTTACACAGGAATACATAGGAAAAATCTTTAAAAATTAAAGCCGTGATTGGTCATATTTATATGGTAGCATCCTAGGGTATGTAGATTTAAAATTGTAGACCGCCCGTGGAGAGGTCACAATGGTCGATCAAGGTTTTATAAAGGAATACATAGGAAAAACCTTAAAAACTCTTCTCAGGAACAGCAACATCATAATTTGTCATATTTATATGGAAGTATCCTAAGGTAGTTTATATTCAGATTTGTTCAAATTATACCTCCGGATGTACAGAAGGGTCACAATGGGTGAACAAAGTTTTAAAATAGAATAGATGATGAACGTATGGGGGAAAAACCTTGAAAAAATCAACATCAACCAAATTTGTTCAAATCATGCTCCCCACCACCACCAACCCCTCTTTTTCCCTGACCACTTATATATCTAAACTTTTCAATAATGTGGATGCGATGTGGCCCATGGGCCTCTTGTTATTGTAAAAGAAAAATATTCATCACAAAATAACTTCCTTTGCAATGAGATTAAACAAAATTATCTGGACTATGTAATTATGCATTTTTAATCATTACACCTTATTTTCCGAGATGCAGTGATACGTAAACTTAAAGGAAACTTTAGGAAAGTATACATATACAAGCTGATGTTTAACTTCGGTGATTCACGTACATATGGTAGATTTTAATCCTCTTTCATATTTGTAGCAGTGTTTACACTGTGAAAAGATATGGCATATTCTCAAGGAATAGCGGTGATATCTTTTTATTTTTAAGTCCCACATTACATTTCCAGCATAAAAAAAAGTATCTTTAAGACCTACCAATTCATTCCAATTCATTTTCATTCCAAGTCCTATCCTCAAACAAGGTCAATTCTAAATATCATTGTGTACAGTTTCTCTCCACTCTAGTTAAGGATGAGATACATAGAGCCATGTTCCTGAATAACAGCAGGGAATTCTTATTTGTCTGTTCGAAACGTAGCTTGGAAAACATTGAATTATAAAGTATTTCTTCCCCAGCAAGTCCATACAAAAAGGTATATCATTGCTTGGGAACATATCCAGACTTCGTGACAGTGCAGCTCTTAATTCCGGGAGGATTGATTTCAGAGGGTCTCAGTATGTATAAATATTTATATTTCCAGATAAAGAAATATGTTACAGATGTATAATGATTTATCAGTTTCATATTTCAATGTTTTATGTCCGTAATGATAAAATAATGCGATATTTTTTTTTCAAAACACATTATGTTAATTTCTGATTATATTAAAATAACTTAATGTGATTTGGTTTATTGCTAGCTTTTGTTCGATTTCTTGAAGTTTGGTCTTTACTGTATTTATATTTTGAAACTCTTGAAAATGCATGAAAAGACAAGCAAACAGTTATTGTACTTGTTGTTAATGATCTATTTAACATGCACTGCCAATTACGGTTAACCATACAAAAAAGATAAGTGTATGTGGAACAGTTTTTGGAATAGATGACACAACAATCACATTGTGGGCAGCAAGCAAATATTGTAAGTAATGTGCAAGAAAAAAAATATGAGTACTTATGTGTATATTTTCAATTTCTATTAAATACACACTGCTTAAGAAAAAAGACATCGTTTTTAGAGTTTCATTGGTAAATGACATGAAGTTGGTCACGTGATCAAATCCTAAACCGTCCTAAAACGCCCCAAAGCTGTTAAAGTAGATCACATACAAACTTCATATCATTTCCCAATGAAACGCAAAAATTCAACATATATATATATATATATATATATATATATATATATATATATATATATATATATATATATATATATATATATATATATATATATATAGCACCATACAATAAACGTTATCAATTCATAGTTGAAATTCCTCAATTCTAATAGATGAAGAGGAAATATAGGCTTGATGAAATTACAATGTATTTTGGTGAAAGTTGGCACAATTTGGCTGTACAAATGCACGAACTAGCTAGTACATATGTACAGCCAACGAGTGCCATTATTTGTCGACATAAGTTTATTAACTTCTTTACTATGTAGCTAAAACACTGTCCACTGTTTGATATTAATTATTCAAATTACAGTTAATTATATATCATACTTAAAGTGTGCATTAATCAGTGTTTGTCCTGGAAGTGTTCAAAATTAAATTATTTCAGTGACCCAACCAAGGGTTATGATTTTCTTATTGAGGTTTTTTACTGAACTTATAGGCACTAAATTGTAAAAAAAATCTCATTATTTAGAATAGACACATCATACCTACATGTAGCTGTTACTATCCTAATAAATATTGCATCTTACCAGACAATACCTTGTGTTCACTACGGCGCATTCGATATTGAACCTCGACTTTGGAATGTTTCCGGGCATACATTTATACGTAATGCAAACTCATCGTTCAATAAAACTCCAAAATTCTCAATGCTAAAATTCTGTCGATTTAAGTATTTTTTTTATTATTATAAACTATTTATAAGCTACTTAAAAAAAAGATGGTACATGTATTTTAGCAATAAATTTCATATTCACGAACTACCTTTCTACATTTCGTATACAAATAATATAATGCAGTATACTTCCAGATTGATGCATGGTCCATTGTCATCAGTTCTATACTACTGTTAATGTACTAGCAGAACTATTGGTTTCAGTAATAATGAAACGGAAATAGGGAAAAAAATCCTTGTCAGATCTTTGAAAAATGTTAGAAAAAACAGAAACAATAAAAGAAAACAAAGAAAAAAAAAACACCCCCGACCAAAAAAAAAAAAAAAAAAACAAAACAAAAAAAAAACAAACAAAAAAAAAAAAAAACAATTGCATAGGGTTTGAAAAAAAAAATGAAAGTTAGGTAAAATCGGGTTTGGAAACATTGATCCGATTATATATACATATATATGATGCAATGAAAAGAAATGCACATATATTCCAAAAAAAAAAAAAGTTTGTCTTTTAATAAATCTAAGGCCCTATTTGGAATTTTTAAAATTAATTATTTCACAAATTCAAGTGTCGGAATCATTATAGTGCACATCAGCGTATAAAAGGAAATTGTATTTATTGTTGAGATACAAATAATGATTTAGGAATATGTTCATAGGCAGATCAATCAATAGGAGTCCCTGAACCCGACCTTGAAGGTAGTTTTGAATCTGTAAATATCAGTCTTGTGAACTGAACCTGCCTTCCTTATCTCCTATCTCTTAAGTAGTTTTTTCCCTCTTTTTTTCTAAGGCGTGAATTCAGTTTTGTAACTGAATATAATCCACACAAGGTAAACGTTTCTGGATCAGACCTTAATCCTTGGTGTGTACAAATCTATGATTTTTTTAAATTCTTGTGACCATATTTACATATATTTTCAACTGCAAGATACAGGTGATAAACTAACATCGCATCTTTACGTTACCATTCATCTTAAGAAAATATTAGCTACTTACAGTTTTTTTCTCTCGATGCTTAATTTGGCAGATGACTACGTCACCTGTTACAGAGACGGATGGGGGGCCTTCGATTATATCGTTCCCGACAATGTTGAAGTCATCATCCGAGCTTGGATTATTTCGTCATCAGAGATAACAAATATGAATACTTTTGCGTATGCTAAAGGTGGCAACATCTCTCGAGGAGGAGTAATACCCATGACGAACGCAATTAACCTAGACTTTCACATAGTCAATGTTGAGGTAAAATATTATTTTGTTTTCCTTTGGGCTTTTGATGCACGCAAATAGGGTACTGTATCTCTGATGGATGATATATTGCATAAATCAGTCAGTTTAACAATTGAATACACAATTGAATACACAAACCGTTCCAGATCAGGGACGCCACAGTCAGCAGAGGGAAAGTATTCTACGGAGCCGGATCTGCTAACCTCGGTAACTCTGGAGAACCGTTCGGGGGCGTGCTCTTTGGTTACTCACAAACAGAAACTGTGTTGTGGACTCCTAGCACTAGTGTGTCGTGGGGTAATCTGATCTACATTGGTGGCTTGTGGGGAGATGGCACAGAGAACATGCAGATCAACAACGTTCAGATATCAGTCAAAGTTATCAAAGCAGGATTTACAGGTTAATTGCTTAAATGAAAACATATGAATATCTTTAATTAAAATGCAATAACTGGTTCTTCATTAACTTCATTTTAGAGTGCCCATTGCCCCAGGATATTCCAAATACGATCAAATTGCATGACGGGCTGGTAGCCGGAAGTAAGACATTGTATGCATGTGTACCAGGATACCAAAGCAATGGAGGAGCAGTCGAGATTTTGTGCAACGGAACTTCATGGTCCAATATCACTTTGGCTTGTTCTGGTGTGTAATATCTGCTTTTTAATGAACTTGAAAAGTTCAAAAATACCACCACCCCCCCCAAAAAAAAAAAAAAAAAAAAAATCATAAATAATTTCTATTCATTTAAGTTTTGTGTAATTCTTTTTTATTCATTTACACACAAGTAGAAACGATAAAACTGTCTTTTTTCTTCAAGTCCGTCAGGAAACATGGTCAATTAAGAAAAAAAAGTTTTATAAACAAACTTAAGACTGCTTGATTATGTACTGTTTTAGGTCCCATTCGAGAATTTTTCACTCATATAGGGACGTCAACATAACAGAGTGAAAGACGTAAAATTATAGACCTATACTCGATACTTAGGGCCATTGAGCATTGAGGAGTCTTTATCGTGCCAAAGCCTGCCTGATACGACCTTGGTTTTTTAAGGTCTCTCCCGAAAGACAAGTGTTTTATAATATATGTTACACTCTGAATCTTCAATTTCACAAACACACAAAAAATACAGACAAGTGTTTTATCAATTTGATGCATGTATCCATAAGATTCATTATGTATAATTATCAACTAAAATATTTAACACTGGAGTAAATCTCAAACATTAATGAAAATTAGCAAAATTTCTAAATTACGTCATTTTTGTAACGTTGAATTTCACAACGTAAATCCCACCTGACATGTTCTAAATGATTTCCACTATTTCAACTACAGATAAAAGCTGCTTCTCGCAATTTATATAACCTTGTCACACATTATTGCTCAGACACTCCTCATTTGAATATTTATGTATCTTAATAGTAATCTGGAGGCCACCAGATGAGTTTCTGGTGGCCGCCAGTTATTTATGTGAATATTCTTAATCCCCAATACCATGCTTCAAACTTGATTTGTACTACGCAATGAAGCTACTATATGTGTTCTATCTTTTTCATTGTTCAGCTACATGTATTCTTTTGAGTAAAACAGTTGGAAAAAAGTGTTTAATTTCAGAAATTCTTTATACCATGCCAAATCAAAAATAAAATAATATAAATGATAAAAATATAATGACTTCTAGACACTTCATAGTTTGGATCAGGCTCCGAGGCCATAAAACTTAGACGAGCTCACTTTTAGTCTCAGTCTCACTTTTATCAAAGGAATTAGTGGTAGAAAAGTGAGACTGAGATCCAATGTGAGTTCATCTAAGTTTTATGGCCCCAGAGCAAGGTGCCTAGGAAGAGTGAACATCTTCAGCTGTCGATCTGTTAAACACGCCTTGAGAACTAAGAAAAATACACAATCTTTGAAGGCCATTAATTTTTTTTTTTTTAATTTAAAATATGTTTATAAATATTCGAGGGTCCTATAGTCGTGCGTGCACAGTAATCGTGCACAATTTTGCTTGTTGTCGTACGTCCGCACGTGGTATGATATTACGTCATAAACGACTGATTTTCAAAGATCAGAGAAGGAAGTGCCTACTCTTAAACAAAATGCCAAATATGCGGAGGAATCATTTATAAATTAATCAAATAAAAATAACCATCAATAAAAGCTGCCATTTTGCTAATATCCTTTTTACAGTTTTCTAAATATATATTCTACCTGCATGGAAGTGCCACCTATGGACACGACGAACACATGGCTACTTAGCATAATAATACGTGATGATCACTGGGTATTTCAATTTTTTATTTTGGTCAAGAATTTAAAAAGATGACTTGATCAAAATTGTATAGTCCTTATACTGAAATATGTAATTATTACGTAGGAATACATGTATAGAAAGAGTGATAAAAATCTTATGACCTATTCTAGGGGAAAAAAAAAAAAAAAAAAAAAAAAAAAAAAAAAAAAAACCGTAAACCTAATTAAGGCCAAGATCTAGTAAATGAAAGGAGCCTACAGATTTCTCAAATTTGAGAAATAAATTCCTTTAAAGATGCTTTTCAAGTATAGCTTGGTCAGATAAGGTGTATCCGGGCAAATTTTGTAGGTAAACAAGATGAAAAACCATATTTTAAACTGTCTTTTTTGATGAAAAATTTATAAAATCAGTCATGAATATGGGAGTTTTTTTTCTTATCGGACAAAGGAAATGTATCCAGATTGCCTACAATCTCTCAGAAAACGGTAATTTGTTTGTTCTTGTCCTCTTCTTTAAATTAATATCAAAATAAATATAGGTTTTGGGATTAATTTTCACATGGTTTCAAATTGAGTTCCATGAAATAACTTTATTTTCTACATAATTCTATTAGAGCCGTAAAGTGCGGGAAAAAGAAAGTTTAAATTGATTATGACGTCATAATGGATCTAACACCAAATAGACAGTCTAAATTCATTTACTAGATCTTGACCTTAAATCAAATAAATTCTAAAAATGATTGAATTGATCCTTGAAGAATAAAGTCTTAGTCACCTGAAATTTGTTTTTATTTTGTTTTCATTTTCCTTGTCCTCATATTTGCTGCTACATCCGAGTGCACGACTACTGGTCCAAAACAAATATGGCCGACGTAAACCTCTCTTGTTTTGTGCATCGATACTAAATTTAATAAAGCATTTAGAAATATTTTTAATAACAAGAAAATTAGACAATTAAACGGTAAGTTAGAATATCAGATGAAATAACCATAGTTTTCATTTAAATTGTACTTAGCACTGATACTCTCTTAAGAGCACGACTACTGGGCACTCGAGGGTACAATATATTCATTTAAAGAGAAAACATATTATTTGATTACTTTTAATGAAAAAAGCGAGAGTGAATTTTTTTGTTTAAATAGAGCATACGATTTAACACTATTATCAAATTATTTCAAATATATATCAATTATATAAATTAAAATCGCACAATTTCTCTTCCTAGCATTTACAGCTACAGAGTGCACAAGTGCCATGTCTTCAACTGCCCAATCAACTTTATCGGCTGAAACACCAAATACGAAGAGTATCGATGAATTCGATACGATCATAGCGGGCCTCAAAGTACACAAAGTTAACACCAGCGCATTTAGAAGAAGTTTAACTTGTGCGTATGATCCTCGTCAGAGTTCTATGGCCATAGGAAGCTCGGGAGTCTCTGTTATTTGTATTGTAGTTGGACTAATTTTTATCGCGGATTGCTGTACACTTTTAAGAGACAGGAAAGCATAAATAAAAAAATTGACATTCTATAAATTTCTTTCATTTGATTTGAAAAAATTATACTGATGTTGAAAATACGCATTTTTTCACATCATGTCGATATTACCTACAGGTATACTTATATCTAAAATGTATCACATTGAGAAGAAGAAATTAAAAAAATAGAACTATATTTACTTATTAAAATATCCAATGCAATTCTCTGAATTTCAAATTATATGACATGTAGCCGATAGATTACAACTTCTCGAACTAATTGAAAGTGAATAAAGATGATATGATTTTGCAATTGAAAAGTGCTTGCTTGATGCTGAAAGCTTTTTGTAGATAATTTAGGGAGGATCTTTACACCTTTGAAGTCTAAGTGATTTTGTTGAGTTTATTTATTTATAATAAAAGACTCAATATCTGATAAGATAAAGCTTCAAAGTATTTAACTTTATTTTGTTTAAGTTTGGTATATTCAATTCATTTTGAAAAAATCCCTTATTTTATATCTTACAAGACTTCTGCTTTTAGATTCTTATGAAAGTTCAATGTTTCAAACACTTAAAATGAAAACCAAGAAAGTCATAAACGAAATTTATGCAATTTTTTTTTAATCTAAAAAATGACAAAAGAAAACAGCATTTCCATGAAAAGAGGTGAATGGACTCTTTCCAAAATCTGAAAATAAAATTAATATCAAAGGGTAAAATAATGCAGAAAAGAAATAAAATTAAAAACTAACAAAAATTTTAAATATCACTAAATTAAACTGGAAAGATCCATATAGAGATAGGACTCAAATATCTTGGTAATATTTTTTTTATATATCTAATATCTTATAAACATGCACAAGTATTAACAAAGGAATTTAGATATGACAATCCAGACAAGTACATCGAAAGAAGTTCTAATTGTTTTTTTTCCAAAATGAATTTATGCAAAAACACACGTTTCTAGTCTAATTATGTTTAATTACAGATGATTATTTGAATTCAAAGTATTGATAAAGAAAGATTTACTAACTGTTATCATCTATCATGTATGTATTATCCTGTGCTACAGATGACATGACAAATAAATGATCAAAAGCGGGTAAAAGGAGTTCGAATAACGAAATCCCTAATTTTTTTCAAATATTTACATTTTCCATAAAAAAAAAAAAAAAAAAAAAAAAAAAAAAAAAAAAAAAAAAAAAAAAACAGCTGGTTATCAATGTTGATCAAAGTTTGAGTTAATACAACTCCACTTTCTATCTGAGCGTTTTGGTTTGGTGATTTTATGAAGAGTTCAAATTTTACCGGATATAATCACACATATTGGGTGTATACTCTGTTGTTAACAGTGTGTATCTTCTAAGTGATAGGATGGCGGTGGATATACCTTTTGTGTCTAATTTTGCATTTTTGGATATATTTCGCTGGAAAGCATACGCTTCTTGATGGAGAATTAATTTAGGACTTTATGGAGATATTTTGGTTGGTTAAACAATTATCAAATATCGTCACAAGGCTTTGTTTTATCATCACTTTTCTGTTTACTTATTCAATGATAATAATATTTTATCTTTATAAGTTTATACATATATCAATTGTGAATAAAATCAGTCGAATTTGAATTTATTGAGAAAAAAAAAATCATGTTTAAAATAAAAGTAACTTGACCACCCTCGTCGCCTCGAGAGGATGCATTCCTTTTACAACAGAGTGTACATAGAGAATACGTGTTATGGTATTACCCATGAATTATAGGTGTTTGGTGAATTTGTTTAGGACAGAATCTAATCATTTTGAACAAAAATGATGTTTCAAACGGAAGTAAGCCATATTGTACGATGTAGAGAGCCCCCTTAAATGTAGAACTCTTATTCTGTTTTTTGCACTAAACAATGTATTTCATTTGTCATAATTTGTGTGGGTCCCTGTGAAAGTAGAGGAGCTAGGTCATTTTCTAAAACATATGCAATTCTTTTTTTCATATACAGATTTCTCACAATCCATTCATTCGATCAACTTATCGTCGAAAAATAAATAAATAAAGTAAAATAAATAAATAAATAGAATAAAATTGCAGTTTAATGACAAACAAAATCACCTGACCAGGTATGGCATAGAAAGGAATTTTGTTGAGCTTACCAGTGAAAAATCACTACCTGCAAGATACGACATTAAAGCGAGAAAAACT
Source organism: Saccostrea echinata (assembly GCF_033153115.1). NCBI lineage: Eukaryota > Metazoa > Mollusca > Bivalvia > Ostreida > Ostreidae > Saccostrea > Saccostrea echinata. Next base: position 1,845,547 of record NW_026889799.1, on the reverse strand, counting down.
CTCGGTTAAGTAGTTCCAACCAAAACCCTTCGACCTAAGACGGTATAAATTTAAGGTGAACACGAATCGTAAAAGGAATTTGTCCGTCATATTCTTTTATTCAGTCGTTATATCTGAAAACCCCTATATAAGCCATTCACTTAGTCACTGTTCAGTGTTTTCAGTTGTCACCTGTGTATACGGACATATTCTACATAGCTATTGTAAAATACTCGGTAGCGACGAAAGTGACTGCGTGCTCTTTCCATGGCAAGACAGAAAGATACCAAACAAACTTACAACAGTTGCACAGGTCAGTGCAATATACAAACAAACACAAATACACGTAAACTGCAATCAAGTGTAAACAAAGGTAAGGTAAGATAACCAACACGAACACATGTCGCCCATTGCACGCCGGTACCCGTGATAAGAAAGCAGTAAGTTGTAACGAATGCGAAGGATATACCACCGTGCTGATATCGGAGAAAGCAAAACTAAAATGGCGTATGCCTATTTACGAGTCGTGTTCACTTTTTCACTCTGACCTACGTTGAAATTTAGCTGCAGAAAATCTTATGTTTACTGGCACGGACGACCAGAGATGCTGTTCAGATCTACCCATTGAAATTATTAATTGAGAACAAAAACGTGCGAACTTTCTCCATTAATATCTGCGTGACATGTATTAATACTGCCATCTCAAAATATGACTTACCATATGTTCTTAACATAATGATTCGTTGACTTCTTGTACAACAAAACATTCCCCAGAACCAAATTTTTATTTTGTTAACATAATTTTACACATGTGGAGAAAATCATTAATATGTTTTATTTAAACAATAACGCAGCTAGGGTAAGGACTCCCATATTTACGTCAGCCTATGCAGAGGTTCGGGAAAGCTATTATGACGTCACGTTAAAACAATACAAATGACTCTCGATGAAAAAATACTATGTTCTTTTTAAAACACACTAAATACTTTCGTTTCTCATATATATTATAAAGATAAACTGATGTGCAACTTATCTTGTCATAAAAGCACCTAGCATATGTAGAATGAAAGCCAGCTTGATCCTGCTGTACATACTGAGATGACGTCATTTCTTAGTTTGATACGCAATTTCTCTGTACTTGAGGTGTGGATCAAGCTATCATCGTAGTTTGTAAAAATAAAAATGAATACGAAACAAGCTTAAAATTGGACCAACATAAAGACATATTATGTTTCATACATTTTATTGTCAAACTAAATTGATAATGTGTAGACTTTTTATATAGCCGTAGGGAGCACATTTGTACAGTAACGTGCTAGAATGAGGGGTCCAGCCCCTCGAAAATATCAAAAGTTCAACGATATCAGCTTCACTATAGATTGTGAAATTTTAAACACGCGTAGCTATTATTACTACTATTCTGAAAAGTGCTGGGAGCTGGTTGTGCATTGTTTATCTATTCCGTAATGTAACATTATTCCAGTGCTAATTACATATTTGTCTGTAGTTTTTAGAAAGACAGCTAAATTTTACACCATTCCCGAGCTAGAAGTTGCTCGCAGCAATTTTCATGGTAAGGAATTTGTCTCAAACAAAACAGAATAAATTTTATAGCGGAATGATACCCGTATATCGTTGAACTTTTACGATCTTTATAGTTGTACACATATGTTCTAATTTTAAACCTGTCACGTGACAAACAACTGATGTTAGCAATGTCGCTTTGGCCAAACTCGTCAGAGACCCAATATATACAAGTGCAAACACCACAATTCACATTCATCAAAGCTAACGCTGTTAAAAATATTAAAATTTTATTCATTTTCTCTGAATATATCATGGCGTATATTTCATAGACATCCTTAACCTAGCTGCAAAAATGCTTTCTTTGGTTGTAAGTATGGGAATTAATGTTGCAGCTGTTGCAGAAAAATTGCATAACCCACGTAAGCGGGTTATGAAATTTTTTCTGCAATAGCTGCAACATTAATTCCAGTACCCTGTACCAACAAACAAAGAAAGACATTTTATCGTTTATATTTATATGTGTAGAAATAATCATTGAAAGTAGGATTTTGCAGATTTAATAGTTTATTATTGATATGTATGTCATTGTATGTTTGATGGAACATTGATGGAACAGCCACTACTCAAGAAATCTGTACAGGTGATATGTTTAGTGCTGATTACATCATGTACTGACTGATAAATGGCAATGGTTTTCTTTAGAAATTAAGGAGATAATACTCAGTGGATAGAAATAGTTTTGATACAATTTTTTTCTAAGGATTTCATCCTAAAAGTTGATTTTTTTTCTTTATCGTTTATTATATTATGTTTGTTTAAGCTCATGTATTTAGTATAAATAATTGGAAGGTATGCAAAGAAAATCTGAAATATGATGAAATGCCATTGAAGACAGTATATTTAAAAATATGATCATTGACTTTTTATATAACAACAATACCAGCAGAAGTTAACTGAGGCTAAAAATAGCTTAGAGTTCTGAAATGTTAGATCATAACAGGTATAATTTAGAATATTGACAGAGGAAACTCGGACTGGAATATTTTAAAAAGTTTATTGTCCCAATTCTAATCGTTTATTTTATCTAGTTACACTACCCTTTTCTTCATTATAATTCATTTTTTAAAGCGTACAATTACTTTTTATTTTTTGCTGAGAACAAAAGTCTTGATCATAGTGCAAATTTTAAGCATGTTTAATGATTGATTATATTTAGTTTTATATCCCATACGAGAATTTTTTACTCTATAGAGACGATACCATATACTGGTGAAGGGCTTCAAATTTTGACCTTTACTCGGCACTCAGGGCCATTGAGCAGTGAGGGATCTTTATCGTGCAAACGCCTGCCGTGACACGGGGCCTCAGTTTTTAAGGTCTTATCCGAAGGACCCACAACTATCGCTTCAAAGTGCCGAGCGCCTGGCAAAGGAACAGTTGATATCTATATTCATCGACTTAGGTCAGTCGCGGCCGAGATTCGAACTCACGGCCTTCCGATCAGGGATCAGAAGCCTGTAAACTTATGATTGTGGTGGTGTTTTTCACTCTCAAATAATTAGGTCCATGACCTACTTTTCATTAAGTTGCTTTTCTTGCCATCAGTGGAATTGTTTACCGGTAGTCACCTTAGTAATTGTCATGCTAATAGAAAATGAACTCCACTAAAATGATCGTCGCAGGACTCGCTCAATATGCATTTCTTTTTCAAGAACCAAATATATTTCCCTGTTACCCCTACAAGTGTAAACATAGGTAATTATTTCAACATTTAAGCAACAAAACCTTCCTCTAGATGCCTGGTAGACATCTCTGATAGAATCGCTTTGATATATTGATGTGAAGTATGGATTTTACCCACGTTTCATATCCATAAATTTCAATTTTCCTTTTATTACTTTTTCTAAATGGAGGATTTCAGTTGTCTGAATGTTGATGAATTTATTTCTAGTTAGTAGCTGGACTACTTTTTTTTGTAGAAGTAATGAAAAGATTCTTCAGTCATTTCATTTTAGTTTGGAAAGGAAATAATACTATTAAATAAAAACAATCTCCCAGGGTAATAATTATGTTCTTCAATTTTTTTATGATTTTAATCAATACTGCTGTTAATGTATTTTTTTCGCTAATATATATTTAAAGGAATATTTCATCCATTTCCTTACCAAGGATATACAGTATAATATTTAAGTTAGTTTTAAAAAAGAAAAAAAAAATAATCGAGAAAATTATTAAGTGATAGCACCGCTGTCCTTTGTTAAATCCCGGACTGGCAGGGATATAACTCTGTTAAGAGGCACATGTTTTACATATTGTACCCAAGATTAGTAAAATTATATCAGATGTTACGAAATTTAACAACGCAACTAGAACAGATATTTTAAATGTTATAAAAAATAAAATAGTAAAAAAAAAAGTCTTAGACTCTAATTTTTTTTATGTGAGCTTTCTGTTATTCTGCAATTCAATTATTTTGTAATTTGTCTGCATTTAAATAGGACTTTGAAAGTAGGGGGGGGGGTGTTAACTGACAATGAAGTTCCTCATGTACTAATGTGTAGTGTATCAACAAGCAAGTTTATTTCCAGAGTTTGATTTAAAAAATAAAATTCGTAATAAAATCAGTAACTGTGAAAAATGTTAATAGGTATGGAATCAGGTTGTCAATTCATCTAAACGTCTTGTAATTGCTCCATGAATCCTATGACTGCTCAGTAAAAATCATTGGGTTTTTTTTCAAAATTTTGATAAATGGACCCAATTTTTTTTTTTTTTTTTTTTTACACACTATTATACGGAAGCCCGTTGAGGCCAGTTCAGAGAAAGAAATATTTTTTATTGCGTTTAAACGCAATAATCATTGCGTTTAAACGCAAAACATTGCGTTTAATCGCAATAATTATTGCGTTTAAACGCAAAAGATTGCGATTAATCGCAATGTATATTGCGTTTAAACGCAAAACACTTTGCGTTCAAACGCAAAAGATTGCGATTAAACGCAATCTTTTGCGTTTAAACGCAATACTTTTGCGATTAAACGCAATAATATTTTTGCGTTTAAACGCAATATTTTTTGCGTTTAAACGCAATAATTTTTGCGTTTAAACGCAAAAAGTATTGCGATTAAACGCAATACTTTTGCAATTAAACGCAATAGTATTGCGATTAAACGCAACAGCATTGCGATTAATCGCAATAAATTTGCGATTAAACGCAATAATCTTTGCGTTTAAACGCAATAATCCTTCCCTATAAGGATTTGTTTTGCATTTAAACACAATGATACTGTAGTTTCAAAATCAAACATGAATTAGTCAAAGCTTATAATTACATGTACTAGGACCCGACACTTCAACTTTGAGAAGATCCGATTTGTTCTGTGTCTTTTTGCAAAATTTTCCAGTTTTTGAAAATTGTAATAAAACAATGGCATCCTAACAACCTGAATGTCTTAAATGTATTAGAACCCAAAACTCTTAATGAAGTCTCTGATCAATTGCTTACGTGTATCACAACTTATAGAGAAAGTTTCAGTGGTATTACATGTAATAGCACTTGTCAATTTGATACATGTAGTACACATCGATCAATCTGTTTTCATTTGATTTTGATTTTGACCTCATATAAATCCATCACATATGTTCTTGTGTTTACTGTATGCAACCATAGGAAGGATTATGAATGTACATTGAAGTCTAAATACTTCATCATGTTGTATGTAATTCCAACATTTCCTCAGTCCTTTCCAAAAATCCCTTTATACATGATTTAAACTTGTGACTGCAACGTATGGGACAGTTTTTTTTTAGCAGAACAACTGACCGAATCTTCATTAAAAATGTAGAGAATAAGCTTAAGACATGTCTCGTTCTTAGGATTCCTTTGTTTTTACAACCCGACCTTTTTTTTCTCCTCTATAAATTCTTATTAGTGATTTACCTTTCAGAGAGTGTTTGCTCGGAGAAATCTGATTCTATAAAGACAACACACAATTTCCTAATAAGTAAAAAGAGAAAAAAATAAAAGATATAAGTATACGTGGGTCCATTGTTCTCTGCAAGGTTTGATACAAATGACTGCCTTTAAACACAAAGATTATTGCCTTTGAACGCAATGATTATTGCATTTAAACGCAAAAATTATTGCGATTAAACGCAAAAGTATTGCGTTTAATCGCAAAAATTATTGCGTTTAAACGCAAAAATATTATTGCGATTAAACGCAAAAATTATTGCGTTTAATCGCAAAAGTATTGCGTTTAAACACAAAAGATTTAACGCAAAAATTATTGCGATTAAACGCAAAAATTATTGCGATTAAACGCAAAAATTATTGCGATTAAACGCAAAAATTATTGCGTTTAATCGCAAAAGTATTGCGTTTAAACACAAAAGATTGCGTTTAATCGCAATCTTTTGCGATTAAACGCAAAGTGTTTTGCGTTTAAACGCAATATACATTGCGATTAAACGCAATAATTATTGCGTTTAAACGCAATGATTATTGCGATTAAACGCAATGTTTTGCGATTAAACGCAATAATTATTGCGTTTAAACGCAATAAAAACTATTTCTTTCTCTGAATTGGCATCAACGGGCTTCCGTACTATTAAATAAAAGATAAGAATTTAATCAGACATACTGCATTCTTCAAGTACGCAATAATTTTTTCGTAAATTAATGTGTCTACGAATTTCTCTAACAACCCTTGTATGTTCTTATTGACAGATTGACATTTTGTATTTTTGTTCATTTATTTGAATAAGCTTTGTGATTGTCACAAAATTATGTATTTATTGAAAGCCCAACATAATATTAAACGTTTTTGACCTCATAATCTTGACCTTTGAGTTTCACCTACATTTAAACCCCCTTTTTTAACTATACCTACCTATGTCTTTTGAACGGTTGTTGCTAGGGCTTTTTATATTTTATTAATGCATTTCATATGACAAGATCTTTCTTTTCGTACCATTATTTTTCACATAATGACACTGACTTTGGGATATGACCTTTAAAAAAAAAAAAAAAAAAAAAAAAAAAAAAAAAAAAAAAAAAACTTTAACCTTGTCCATATTTTCTGAATGTTTGGTACGATGACTATTATATTTCACATGTTTGTTTGTTTGTTTGTTTGTTTTTGTTTTTTTGTTTTTTTTTTTGACAAGACGTTTCTCTTGATATCATCATTTTTGAACCTTTACCTTGATCTCAGAGTGTGTCCTAAGTTTGAAAAACTTTGACCTATGCCTCGGGCTGCCATACCGGGGACATCAATGTTTCACAAAAGCATCTTGTTTTTTTTCTGTTCTTGATTTTGCATAGTTTATACAATGTATGAAATTGCTATCTCCACTTTTTTAGATTCTGTACAGTTTCTCAAGGTGTGCAAAGAGCAACTAATTAAATGATGTAGATGAGATACTTTAAAATATCGTATCTCCCCAATTGTTGGTGTATTATGCTAGTATATAATTTCTACGGTATTTTAATATTAACCCCATTTTTACATCATCTTTGTGCTGATGATTTTAAACTTTACATGCCATAAAAATGCTGAATCAAATATAAAATAAGTAATAAGCAAGGTAAGAAAAAAAGTATGCAAAACTTCACAATTTCAATTAGCGCTCCTGCTAAGTTATCAATAAGTCAAGTAAAAGTAGCAAAATTTAGAATTTAAAATTAAATTTCATTGTAATTACTCTTTTGACAAGCAATGGTTTACAGAGAGCTAATCAATTCTACCCATTTCTTTAATTCAGAATGAAAACAATGTTATATAAAGAAAACAATATTACTTTAAATGTAGTTGGGATTATTTGAATGATTTTCAGAAATTTGCATTGATCAGTCTGCATACATAAATTGTAATATCTGCCATGCTCATTGTATAATGGTGAAAAGCTCCTATGATGAGAACCACTTATTTCACTAGGGTAATTTGGATGATTTTAATTTGGAAAAGTAAGTTAAATTTTTTACTTAAATGGAGGGTTGAAATATTATTTTTAAATTCTTTTTAAATGCATTGTTTTAATTTCTAACTGGAATTTCCAGAGGTAAATGTGAGTTTTATAAATACAGCAATTAGAGATAATTTACTAAAGCCATGTCAAAAACCCCAAAACATTAAAGAAATATAGTAAATTACAATTATTGTTATTTTTTTTCTGATCATCTTTTATTTAATGATATATTTTAAATTCTTCTTAGGCCAGCAGCACCTTTTCGTATTGTTTTAGTTAATCAAGACCACGAAGGACTGCAGGTCCCTGATCAATTTTAGATCATTAAAGGTTCATTTTTTAAAATAAACTTAGCTAGAATCATCTTCTCTATACTTAGGCAATTTAACCCAACTATATTCAGTCTTTAATATGTAAGATGCTTTGTGGGTTCTGCAATCCAACGTTTTGAAACATTGAAAGAATAATTACATTCTTACTTATTTCATTTATTATTATTATTATTATTTTTGGTTTTTTGGTTTTGTTTTTCGTTTTGTTTTGTTTTAGATTTTTTTCTTGTTTCTGTTTTTTATAATACGCTCAGAACTTTGTTATAGTGACAAATGTCACTTTTTAAATATACGAGGATTCAAAAACTTAAATACATACTAAAGAAACCATCGATATCTCCAGTATAAGATTAAATGATTAAAAGAATATGCGCTAAAATATATCGGAAATAATGCATGTGTATTAGTACATGTATAAGACAGAAGGATTTAAACATTGAAGAAAATGAACTCTCTGCTTTCTCAACTCAAGATACTTGCTATCCTTTATATATACTCAGATATTAATAAACAGGTATTTATTTTAAAAAAATTGATCGAGTTTACATTTCTACTTCTTTTAAGATATTTTATAACGAATTATTTTATTATCTTGTAATGTATTTTTAATGGTTGTAGCCTTGAGAATACAAACACTTTTTATAAGTGACTGGTTTGACGTTAGTGTGAATGGAACAAGTCCCATTCTGATTCCCCACTTTTTGAACGAGATACCTGCGAAGGTTGACTTGCAAGTTCAGGTGGTACATGGAGGTAAACCATACATATTTCCTGGTATTGGATCGACACAGCGAGATGATGACATAGCCGCGGAATATGGGGGTGTTGCATTCCTATACAATACGCAGCACTTGAAAGTGTTTGTTTCGGTTGCAAAAGAACACACGCGCGGTTATGGACGAATTATTACCACAGGTAACTAAAGGGTTGGAATAATGCTTTAGGTGTCACTTTTTGAGTCTTTGAAACATTACTTTGAATTCAGAATACATGCGTTAATTAGTTAAGTCATATACTGAGACATCTAAGAATACGGTCTTCAAATAAATGATTTTCCTAGTGCCAATAAGCACAAGAAGAAACTTAATTCTTGATTTATCATAACATTAGTGATACTTAGCATATTTTTCATGAACTGGTTTTCCTGTCACCCACTTCTGTCTCCCACTCCAACTTTTCTACTTTTATTGAATTTTTTTTCTTTGCATTGCAAAGGCAGAACCAACAGGAAACGACAGTGGTAAGAATAATGGCGAACTAGAAATAGCCACTGGAATCTTCACCTGGCATACAGGGAAATAAATATTGTTTTAAAGATATTTTGTTTATTTACTCATAAAGTTTGAAATTATGATTGGTTCCTAATATGCTTTTCATCTATGAATCATTTTTATTTGCCTCAGAGGCATTCTCCGTTTAAAGTCGTAGCCATTCCCTGTTTCTACCCCGTATTTCACTTTAGTACTATGTACAAACATTAATATAAAGTATGAGGAGACAGTGAAATAAACAATCCATGTAAATGTACAAAAGCACAGTCCGACAGTAGTATCAGTAATTTTATGATTTTTTTCTTCGATATAGCTGTCAATTAAAAAATCAGTAAAAACCTCTCACATTTCCCTCTATATAGCCCGAAGGAAAATAAAGAAAAAAAATTCCCTGGCATCGTAGTATGAAAATCCTGCTGTATGTTATAATCGGTTTTATTGATTTATGGTCAATTTACAAGATGATCAATTATCAATAAATTGTTTGTTTTGTTTGTTTGTTTGTATGCTCTTTAACGTCCCTCTCGAGAATTTTCACTCATATGGAGACGCCACCACTTGCCGGTGGAGAGCTACAAATTTTGTCCTATACTCGGCACTTACGGCAATTGAACAGTGAGGGATCTTTTTCGTGCCAGCACCTACTGCGACACGGGACTTCGGTTTATACGGTCTCATCCGAAGGACCGGTCTCCACGTCCCACAGTGGGATTCGAACCCGCGACGTAAGGATCAACTCCTTACTCCGCGACTCTAGAGCAGACGCTCTAACCACTGCGCCACGCGGGCGACTCAATAAAATTGAACTTCGGACAAGCACAAGGGGTTCATAATTTAAAATAAAACGAAAAAAAAACCCACCTTTTCCTCTAAGCCATGTATGTGTATGAAGAGTTCAAATTTTGTTGTCTAATGTTATCTTTATCATTTTCTTTTAAATGTTAAATGGACATAAATTTGAATGGATTATGAAAACTATCATTCACAAACATTTTAGTTTGAAGCGTAAGAAAAATAACAATCATTTTATCTTAATAGGTGGTGGGTCATACAGCGGTCCATTTTCAAGTATGTTTGTCACTGGTAAGGTCCGAACAAGAGTTTGGAGATTGCCTGAACTACCCACTCCAATTTTTTCCATCACATCTGGATTATCAATATCCACAGGTATGTATTTTAAACATTACATTACGCTCTCTGTTTATCTATATAGAATGAATTTTTTTAGCATTTAAAGAAAGTGAATGGTTTCTTTACCTTTTTCATCATTGATATCAATTTTTCGTAAAGCATATTTTTATCCACAGATTTTCCCTATCAACATTTGACGGTTTGTTTTGGAACTTACCCGGATCTAGTGACTGTACAGTTAGTATTTAATGACGGCTACGTCACAGAGGGAACAGGTACGTTGAAATAAAATAATTAGTCATGCTAATACCTAAGCATGAGTAATGAAGGGGTTTAACATCAAGACGAGGGTTTAGCATTCGTAGGAAGACACCTACAGCTATGAATATAGTACCGTATCTAGTCACAGGATGTATCTGTACCATTAAATCAACTGCATGGTTACTGAAAGTTCTGGAAAGGTGACGAAATGGTAGAGCTCTAGAATTTAAATTTAGTCACCTCTCAGTAAAATTTTAGTCATTTTTTTCAGTAAACTGAAAGACAGAGTCTCATCCTTTGTTATGCGATGGCGCTAAGGCAAGATCATTGGACTTTATTCGAACTAAGGAGAAAAAAAAATATCAGCCTTCAGGATAATCAATGATTACTCACTTGTTTTATTTTTTTACGTCACAATGTAAGTCCAACAGGTCAAGGTTAGTAGTGGATGATAACGTCTGGTTGAGAATTGTTAATTTGATTATCATGACTCTCATTTCAGGTGTAACTCCCGTGACAGCTGATGACACAGGTACAAATAACATATGTGGGGTCGTGTTTGGAGTCACTCAAACCTCAATCACACTCTGGGCTCCGAGTAAAAATGGTATATACTTAATCTTTGCTGAGAAAATTATCTATTATGTTTTCCAGTTACATGTGGTTTTTATGTACATTTCACAATCTAGATGTATTCTACAAAATGTTTTGCGGTTTTTATGTAACCACCCGAAATAAATTACTATATTTATGAGTAGTACTTGATTTTTTAAAATTTCTTTTCATATTTAATATGGATCTTGATTTCTTTATATTTATAATCAGAAAACATTTTTAGTTGTATGTAACAGAGTTTAAAATGATTATAAAAATGAAAAATGTTAAGATTCCAATTTTTATTCCACTAGCGTTTTCTTTATTTCCATAAAAGAATAAAAGATGATGCATTTAGAGAATATCTCAACCAATACCTTGGAAATATTGTAATTTTTAAGGATTTGACACATCCGAGAAATTCCAGAAGAAGACAACCGTAGAAACAATATCTGTTTAACCATATGCATAAGTACCATGTCCTGCTTGAAGGAAAACATCACTTTAAAGCAATACATTCTACATTTTTTTTTATTTCTGTAGAGGACATGGTAGCTTGTTTCTGTGATGGTTGGGGTAGTGAAAACTTACGATAATCATCAGCTGACGTTATCATCCGTGCATGGAAATTCTCAGCTTCAGATATTCAAGAAGTAGACTCATTCACGTATAACTGGGGTGGCTCTTTCTTGGATAGTCTACCTGCAAGCTATCCCATTGATTTAGATACGGATATCGTCACTGTTGAGGTACAGTTTCCCCTGTGTTATATTTTGTCTTTTTGAAAATGTCTTCATTGCCCTGACCGTTTTACCTCTATATGACATATGGACTAGATCTTCCAATTGTATCGTCCAGAGAAAATAAAATGTGTTCCATACACGTGTATCATTGGCGAGTATTGATTGAAGTAAACTATTTCTTTTTACTGAAATGTTCAAAATTGAAATAAATGTTAAGCTTTAATTGGTGGCCAATTTCTACCGTATCTTATTTAATATATAGCTGTAGTACGGTGTTGGGTATTGCCCTATTACCACACAGAATTATTCTCATTTTCAATATTCCATGAGCTTTACCATTTACAAATATAGCTAACAAACACATTTTTCAAGGGTAGCAAAGATACTGTATTCCTGACACGACTTTTCGACTTTTTTTCTTTTTAAGTTTCTAGGTACAATCGTATGTTGATGTTAAATTTCTAAATACAGTTGAACTCAACTAAGTATACATGTACATATAAACGAAAATTAAATGCACTTGAAGAACTGAAAACTGACTTTTTTACCTTTGAATTGGACCGTTGACCTACTGTTCAAAGTAGTTCATGGTGCTGATATACAGCATATGTTTGACTTTTAAGAAATAACTTCATGCTAATAAGCATGTGCACTGTTTGATATATATATTTTTTAAATACGAAAACTATAGGCCACTAAACGTTGACTTTTGACCTAATTTGCACAAAACAATCCTCTGGACAGTTTGATTTTAATTATGTCTTTAATTTTAGGAGGCAGAGTTTCGATGATAAGCATTTACACATGTTTATGAGCTTATGACACTGTACTTTGAAACTATGTGATAAAGAGTTACCACACATACTGATATTTGAATATTATGAAAACACATCGGGGTCGGTATTCCAAAGACAGACTGAAATCTCTTTTGTTGGATTGTTTGAAATACGTATTAGTTAATAAAATAATAAAATATTTTTTAAACATTATTTTAATTTTGTCATTGTTTTTTAGCTTTGAGGGTTGGGGAAATCAATCATATTTGTATTTGTCTGTCAGATTCTGTCTCAGCCTTACTATCGTGGGTGTTTTTGTTTCCTACCCTCTGCTCATTGTTAGGGTACCTTCCTTAGTTTATTGCATAATTTTCAGTTGACAAACAATCACCTCTTAAGCGTCAGAAGACTCAGTATTGAGTCTCAGGCAAAGTGTCAGTGTCCAACCTATACGGAACCAGAAGTAAAGGTATTTTCCTCAAAAAAAGAGATAATAAATGATTCACTTCAAAGCGAGACATCTACTTGTTTGTTTGTATATGTTGTCTGTTAATTGGTTTTATTATTTTAGATTTTGGCCTCAAGCAGCTGTACATGTTCCTTCCATATTTGTTAATTTGACTGCATTTTGTCTTAAAATATCATGCCTAAAAGATTGATTGAGATGCAGATATTAATGCACCTTTTTTCTGATCTTTTGAATTTTTATATGGAATCTTTGCCCCAGAAAACCGTTTGTATTAATAATAAATAATATATCTTTTTACAATACAGTAATAAAACTGACTACTTCTACTGAGTGTAAAATGTGTTATCATCAATGAACGTAAAACATTTATCATTTAATTGCAAGGTCAAAAGTTTATCAATCACTAACGGGAGAACGTTTTATGGAGCCGGATCAGCGAGTTTGGGCTGTTCGTGGGAACACTTTGGAGGGATTATTTATGGATACACGGAATCTGAAGTACTATTATGGACACCAATTAGTTCACACAGTCACTTAATTTATGTTGGTGGTGTTTGGGGTGACGGAAGTGATAAGATTCACGAAGACACAGTACAGATCACAGTGAAGGACATCAGTACTAATGTTTCAGGTATCCCTCAAATATTCTCGTAGAGAACCCCTCCCACCTTTTTTTGAAGTCTAGCATTTATGGGACAGTTGCACTTTTTATGATAAGAAATGCATTGGTCAAAAGCATATGTGCGGATCATGTAGATGTATATTCTTTGTAGGCTAAAACTAAAAGCATAAGCAATATGTACTAAATATTAACCAAAAATGTTTCATTTTTATGCATGACATATATCTGTATTAAACATAAACCAAAAAAGATTCATTTTAAAAAGGTTTCATTGTTTATATGTGACACATTTATGTACCAAATATAAACAAAAAAGGCTACAATTTTTATGCATGACACATAAATTTTATTTTGGAATGTTTATAGAGTGTCCACCACCACCAGATATTTTAAACACTATAAAGATCTATAATGGACGAGGCAGAGGAAGCCTAACATCTTACTCTTGTTTGGCGGGTTTTATGAGTAATGATGAACTAAGCTTTACGTCATGTAACGGAACACACTGGATGGAGACTAATTTTTCATGTTCTCCTTCCAGCAAATGTAAGTATACTGACCTGCAAAAGAAACGTTACAAGAAGTAAACGAATATTTCAAGATTTTTAGTTAATGATATTTACAATTCATCATGATTTTACATAAAGAGATAACTGACTTATACACAGGATATTTGATTGAAAAGTTGAACGTTATCAGATTTTTTAAAGAAATAGAAAGTAACCATTCTGACTCCCCTCCAATTCCGTTGTGAGTGTGTTCCCCATGTTCATTAATTGCAACTCGGTTTCTACGATGCATGGAGTTCATCAGTTTCCTGATTTGAGCAAAGGAAATATACAGGCAGTCGTCATAAAGTGTCTGTTGTTCCTCGCTACGGGCTCAGTGAAATGTTGTACTGTGTTCCGATCCCATTTTTCCTGAAACTTTGCTTGTAGGCTGAAGTCGGTGTAGGCTACTTATGGTATAATAGTTTTTATTGTAGTTTATAAAAAAGAAAAAAAAAAAGGATAAAAAAAATGTAGACCCCATTAAATGAACGACAGAAAATCAATTATGTAATCACTTTTACAAAGCAAATCATACAGAAGGACTTTTATTTCTTCTGATTGTTTTTCCTCTGTGTGTCAATATATATCACAATGAACGCTTTGTTTTTAAAGCTATTCTTTTCAAGATTTATATATTGTTTTGATGTACTTTACACGTACATCATTTCCTTATAGATATGATTTTACTTGCATTTAATTCAACCGCACTGTATAATTCATTCATTTTAAGGTTCTATTTTTAGGTCACCTGAGTCACTCAAGTGACCTATTGCTATCTCTTTTCGTCCGTCGTCGTGCGTCGTCCGTCGTCCGTCGTTCGTCGGTCGTAAACTTTTGAACATTTTCAACTTATTCTCTGGAACCAGTGTACCAATTTCAACCAATTTTGGCATATAGCATCTATGGGTGAAGGGGAAGAAAAGTTGTGAAATTCGTGGCCCCTGCCCCCTGGGGCCTGAGGGGTGGGGCCAAAACCATCAAAATTAATGCAATCTTTAAAAATCTTCTTCTTTACTCCTGGACATCAAGCAGTCAAACTGTTGACTTGATTGTAATAAGCATTGAGCCCTCTACCAAAATTGTGAAATTCATGGCCCCAGGGTCAGAGGTTCTGGTGCTAGGGCGGGGCTATATAGATCATATAGTGAAAGTGCATTATTTCTTTGAAAATCTTCTTCTCTACTCCTGGGTATTATTGAAACAAATTGAATACATAGTTATGATGAGCAAGGGTGACTCTACCAGAATTTTGAAATTCATGGCCCCAGGGTCAGGGGTTCTGGTGTTAGGGCGGGGCTATAAAGATCATATAGTGAAAGTGCATTATTTCTTTGAAAATCTTCTTCTCTACTCCTGGGTATTATTGAAACATATTGAATACATAGTTATGATAAACAAGAGTGACTCTACCAAAATTGTGAAATTCATGGCCCCTGGGTCAGGGGTTCTGGTGTTAGGGTGGGGCTATATAGATCATATAGTGAAAGTGCATTATTTCTTTGAAAATCTTCTTCTCTACTCCTGGGTATTATTGAAACAAATTGAATACATAGTTATGATAAGCAAGAGTAACTCTACCAAATTTGGGAAATTCATAGCCCCTGGGTCAGGGGTTCTGGTGCTAGGGCGGGGCTATATAGATCATATAGTGAAAGTGCATTATTTCTTTGAAAATCTTCTTCTCTACTCCTGGGTATTGAAACAAATTGAATACATAGTTATGATAAACAAGAGTGACTCTACCAAAATTGTGAAATTCATGGCCCCTGGGTCAGCGTTTCTGGTGCTAGGGCGGGGCTCTTTTGATTATATAATGAAAATGCATTAATTCTTTGAAAATCTTCTTCTCTACTCCTAGGTATTATTGAAACAAATTGAATACATAGTTATGATAAGCAAGAGTAACTCTACCAAAATTGTGAAATTCATAGCCCCAGGATCGGGGTTCTGGTGCTAGGGCGGGGCTATATAGATCATATAGTGAAAGTGCATTATTTCTTTGAAAATATTCTTCTCTACTCCTGGGTATTATTGAAACAAATTGAATACATAGTTATGATAAGCAAGAGTAACTCTACCAAAATTGTGAAATTCATAGCCCCTGGGTCAGGGGTTCTGGTGCTAGGGCGGGGCTATATAGATCATATAGTGAAAGTGCATTATTTCTTTGAAAATCTTCTTCTCTTCTCCTGGGTATTATTTAAACAAATACATGGTTATGATAAGCAAGGATGCCTTTTCCAAAATTGTGAAATTCATGACCCCTGGATCAGAGGTTCTGATGTTAGGGCGGGACTCTATTTATTATATAGTGAAAATGCATTAATGCTTTAAAAATCTTCTTTGCACCTGGGCATATCAGAGGCAAAAAGAGTAAAAGTTTTAATAAGGAAGGGTATTTTTACCAGATTTTTGAACATCAAGTCCATTTGGTCAAGTGTTCTAGTCCAGACCAGGCTCTATTAATTTGTATTCTACTGAGAGGAGTTATTCCCCTTTGCCATTTACTTGTGATAATTAATCACTGTAAATAATGTACTTGAAAGGTTAATAGAATAAGAGAATTATGCAAGAATTTTTATTGATTAATACAAAAAGTACTTTCATAGTTTTAATGATCAGGTAGACTTGTCTTATTAAGGTTTTCCATCCCTAATAGGAACTAATTCTCTATCCTTAAATATCAATCACGTATATAATACTCTGATATAATTCAAAGAACTTTACAATAGAAAAGGATTTGCTAAGTGAAAGTTTCAAAAATGTAATTAACTAAGCAGTATTTAATTAATAGAAATTGCATTGAAGTCTATGGAGACAAGCGATTTTTTTAAAATAAAAATTCAGATAATAAGAATATCAATAAATACTGTGGTGGAAAGATGCATTAAATCATTAGAAATAGAATGACAATTGAAAACAATTTTTTTACCGTATATTTTTTTTAAATTGATTTTTATTACTTAAAAAAAGAGGGAGATAACTCTTCATCAAAGGTCAAGTCATAAATTAGGACACTACCATTCTTACATGCTAATAGTAATAAATGGAGATTATGTCTAAATATACTGAGTATTCCACCTGTACACATCTGTTATGTATTCAAATTCATTGAATCTGAGGCTATTAGGGATGGAATACAAGTACCTTAAATGTTCATCAAAGACCAAGAGTCTTACTCAGGCCATTGTAAGAGATTTCCACAAGGAATTAAAAAAGTACAGAGGCACTGATAGTTTCTTAATATACTGTCTGGTGAGAGTGATAAATGGGAAACAGATTAGAACCTAATTTATGAACTGTTAATGAATACTAGACTAATTATTTTGTTGATCCTGATCACCCTATTTTTCTTGCTTTTGGGCAACAAAGCTTCACCTTTCAGTTCATTTTATACTCTATGGATCCTCTAAATTGTTGTATAATACTCAGGTGACCGTTAAGGCCCTTGGGCCTCTTGTTATTTATTGTACCCCCGTTTGAAAAGCTGTATAGTGATGGACGTGTCCGTCATTCCGTAGGTCCTTCTGTATGTCCGTAACGCTTGGGGTACCCATCTCTTATCCGCAACGGATTTTATACCACTGCATAAGATTAAGTGAGATTTTCAAAGAATCAAAGGTGATTGTAATCTATAAAATTACTAAAAAAAAAACAAAACAAAAAACAAGCAACTCATATAAAAGTAAAGATAATAAAGTGATATCGCAGTGTTGTATGACATCCTATCAAAATTAAGAAAAATACGGAAAAATATACTTTCTGAGTTACATTAAAAACGATTTTATTGATGAGAAGGTTAAAAAAATCCAATATCCTACCTGAAAGAATGTAACAGAATCGTCTTTTTATTCAGTTCTCAAGTTAAGAATTCAGACAGACAAACGGGTACACAGACTTTTAAAAAAGTGAAAGTGTAAGCTCTGCTTTACCGATTCTGCCTATCTGTCTAGCATAGATAACAACTGAAATAAAAAATGTAGAAACACAACATAAAAACAGAAAAAAAAATGTTAAAGTAAGAATTTAGATACCAGTGACTGGCATTTAGAATTATATAGTGCAAGTATGATCATTGAATCATTTATTCGTATAAGAATCTCAGTAATCCAATAGTAAAGAATGGAAGGTATGAGATAGCACAGCAAATTTAGATAATCTTCTTTTCTATTTCTTAATACTTAGCAAAATAACTCGCCATAAGTACATATCCGTATTAACAACAATAAGGATATAGAAATAATCAACTGATGAAAATAAAATAAACTCTAGCATGTACAATTATTCATGTGTCCTAAAAGTTTGATTTAATTTGTTGTAATTTTTTTTTCTTGAGGTTATCATAATAATTCTGCCGACAAATAATGTAAATAAATGATATAATACATAAGAATTATGTTTTATTAAATATTGAAGCACCGAGACGACTAAAGGAAACAGCCAATGTTAGTTCAATTCAAGAAATTGTTCGAAATCTGAAAATTCCAAAAACAAACACAAGTTCTTATGAGAGAAGCCTGAAGTGTGCCTATGATCCTCGCCCTAGCTCACTGACAATCGGAAGTGTTGGTGTCGCCATCTTATGTCTAGTTGCTGCATTACTTTTCCTTGCTGATTGTCATACATTTCTTCAGGACAGTGTGTAATGTGCTGAATCAGACAATCTCTACTTTTCAATATATTGATTTCTCTCAAATTTGTTTGTGGATGTAATTTTCAGCGTTTGTTCAGCTAAAAAGGGAAACATTAGATTTATGTTTAATACATATATATGTTTGAGAAACCATTAACATACACACTGTAAATTTTTTTTTATCTGAAAATTGATAATTTTTAACACGTTTCTTTGTTTGCATTTATATTGAGTTCTTTATTTTCATAACTGAGATAAGGTTTATCCATATTTAGAATTGCATTGTTTAATTGCCTGTTGGTGTGCTGACTTGTACATGTATATCTTAGTAGTATTTATCGTTATATTTTCGCCTTTAAGGCGTAGTCAACTTCAGAATCTGTGTATTTTACATATATATATGTGTGTAAAGATTTTAATACATGTTTTAAATTCTCTCCGCTAAGATGTAATTATCTTGAGGATCCGGGTATTTTATATTTTTATGCATAAATAGGTTTAAAATGTTTCGTAATTTTTTCTTCGTTAAGACATTAAGATTATGCTTTCATGTTCTTTTTTTTTGTAGGCTTTATGTTCAAGATTATGCTTTCATCAGGTTTTTTTTTTTTTTTTTTTTTTTTTTTTTTTTTTTTTTTTCAAAATAAGAAATAAAAGAATATACAAAATGAACCAAACTCGTTAATTCTTTCTTTGAAAAAAGTGTTTGATCTTATCTATAAAATTATTCAAAGATGTAAATAACATGTGGCTTAGAGAATATACCTTAAGTTTATTTCTTCGGTATTTAATCTTCGAACTATTCGACCAAATACAAGCTATGCTATGTGATCTTCATTTTCTTTTCTCTTCATTTTTAATCATATTTTTTATTTAGAATGCGATTTGTGTAAATAAGGATAATAAGTCAATTTGGATCTTTATGTACATATTGATATATCTAAAAAAAAGCCCAGGTTCTCTAAACTTATTGTAAGAAAAAGTTGTCGAACTTTGTCTTACTTTCTAACCGGATCGCAAAAGTCATTGTTTTGTAAGATTGACTGATTGTATGTTGTTTTTACGTCCTGTTCGAGAATTTTTCACTCATATAGAGACGTAGCCATATACCGGTGAAGGGCTTTAAATCTAGATCTTTACTCGGCACTCAGAGCCATTGAGCAGTGATGGTTCTTTATCGTGCAACGCCCACCGTGACACGGGACCTCGGATTTTAAGGTCTCATCCGAAGGACCCGCAACTTTCACTTCAAAGTGCCGAGCTCTTTGATACATGTAAGGAACAGTTGCTACCTATTTTTTATCGGCTTAGGTCAGTCGCCGTTGTGATTTGAACACACGACCTTCCGATCATGGAGCGAGCGCTCTACCAACTGAGCTACCGTGATGGTTTGTTTTGTAAGATCACATTAAAATTAGTGTCCAACATGAAATATGAGAAAGAAGTTCATGATCACTGATTCTCCTGCATGATTGCTCATCTATTATCGTCTACACCCTTCAGTAAATTTACGTGTCTTAAAAATTGAAAAAAAAAAAAAATCTTCGTAATTTTCTTTATAAGCCTTATCCTCAAATGATGTAATTCCTAATATCTATTTATTTCTAATATCTATCTATATATTTCATTGTAAATGTTTCTGTTATATGACTCTATTTGAGCAAAGCGTATTTAAACATGCATAACATGTATAAAAACAGTTTCGTCCCATGACAACAAGGGACAAGATATGGAAATTGACGAATTTGGCCCCTTATTTGGTATAAAAATCAAAGCGCATTTAAAATTGGGATATTTTGCAGATAAGAAATTTAAAAATTATGATTGTTTTAAAACTAGCACTAAATTTTGATTCAAAATATACCTGGGGCAACAATAGGGTGTCAAAGTAGGACATTTTAATGAAATTCCTCAATTCTGACAGAATTTCATCAAAGTTGAGTTACTTTTCCCTCTGGGAAACATAGAACACAAGCTTGCTTATCTGAGATTTTTAAACACAAGATGCACTTGATACTATTGCATGACATATATTTATATTTGGTAGATAGGCAAGCTTGTGCTCTGTGCATTCTGAAGCAAAATGTGCTTAAAAATTGACGACAATTTTCATAAGCTTGAGAAAATTTGGAAATTGTCATATTTTGTGACCTTCCTGTGACCTTAGTTTATCCCATAACCAAGAATCAATACTCTGTTTGTAACAAGGATGACAATAGGTTTTTAATGATAAACTGTTGCATCGTTCTAAGAGACACTCTAAACCAGGGGCCAAAAAGGGGTCTTACCCTATCTTGTCCTTTAATGTCAATTCATAAACTGTCGGTGTATTTCCACAGTGACGTAATAATAATAGTCGACATGTTAAACATATTCAATTAATACCGTTGAAGTTAGAAAAAATGAATCATTTATGTCTTTAAAACTATAATACGCAGAGATTGTTATAAATCAGTTAGAAATGTTAATAAAATAACATGGTATAATTTTACATGTACAACATTTATGTGAATATAATACGGCTTGGTATGTGAATAAATTAAAAAAAAAAACAATTAAACTTTTGGGCTTATGGAATTTGCTCATGGGACCAATCGGTATTGTTTAAAAATAAAACCTTTTTTTCGTGATTATAAATGGTCTTGAAAGAAAGATATTGGTTTATTAATAAAACACTGGAAAAGTGTTATTGAAACCAATGCAAAAATACATGAATACCAACGTTCAAATGGAAGATCAACGGTCTACTAATAGATTTTATGTTTAATCAGTTGCTTTTGTTTATCCTTGATTTCCCTTTTGTGCAAGTTTATTTATCTACCGACATTCATCAGGTATAAATTGGGGTAATAGAATCAATTGAATGTTGATAATGAATCATTACATTTATGCAAATAAATCTATACATTTCAAATAAATTTTAAAAAGGAATTGATTTGAATTTTAAATCCGATTTTCGACAAAGTGTTCATAAGTTAACTTAATTTTTAAATTAGAGATTATATGTTTTATCATCTGAGGTAACTTTGAATGAACAGAAAAAAATGTACAGTAAAATGCAGTTTTTATTATCAAAAAGATTTTTTTTTCGTATCAATATAAAGTGACAATTTTAAATCGTAAACGCTTACTTTCATAGCATTTTATATACTAGTGGAGGATTATATAGAATTTATTATTTAAAATCCCTTTGATCATCCGCTTTATTCTCATCAACATTCTTGACACCTAAGTATTGACTGTTAAGTTTACAAGCTGTTTTTGAAATTAAATTTATGTAATTTACAGTACCTTTACAAATATAACTACTTTTTTGATAACCTTTATTTTTTTAGCTTGTACATTTTTTTATGTGAAGCAAGAAAAAGAAAGTTAAAAAAAAATAGGCATTCAAGTTGGAATTATTAAATTGTTTAAAGAGAGTATCAACTACATTAAAAGGACAAAATCTTGATTAATATCTCGAAAAAACATAGTCATGAAAAAATCTCTGAGATCTGCATAAGAGAGAACCTGAAGTTTGTATATGGTCACAGAAAAAGAAATAGGAAAATACGATTAAGTTTAAACTGATTGTATTATTTACTTGTTGTATATCAATTTCTGTTTCAATGCTCTATGTTTACTCGTTTTCGATCTTCAATACTAAATTATACAATCAGATCAGATGGTTGAAAGAAACATTAACTTCTTTGCTCGGCCGAAAGTAGATGTGAAATTCGAATATATGTGTAAAAGTGTCATCATATTTAGATATAACTATGTTCTTTTGCCAAATTAGAAGTGCTTCCATTTGTTGTGATTCTTGTTATGCATGAAAGATTAGTTACATGAGTTCATAACATCCAATATACTTGACCCTACCTATGGAGTTTTATACCCTTATATATATTCACAGAATTGTTTTGTTTTTAGATTTTTTTTAGATCGATCACTGTTCGTTATCTTCCGCTTTTTTCAACATATTATGTATAATATAATCACCCCTTGAAATATCGTTAAAGACTTTGCAGCAAGATATATGGATTTTCTTCATCGGTGCCCTTCCAAAGCCCAGTGTAAAGGTGCAATGGTTTATTTAGTTGAATTGTCAACTTTTTCTTTTCTTATTAGAAGTGTACGTTTGTTAACAAATGCTGTGTATTGAAAAAAATAACAACAATGGAAATCCAAAAAGGATATAGTCCTTTCATGAACTTGGTTTCTATGTAATTTTTTTAATGGTATATAAATCGTTTTAGTTTTTTTATCACTCTGACTAGGGCAAAGTACGATACCTTGACGTCATCAGCCTAAGTACGTCCACATATGTTTTAAGCAGTGTTTCCATCATCTCAAAGCCAGGAAATCTGAAATCAATAAACTTCTCTTGGATAAATTTGACTTTATAAAGTTCATTCCTTTAGAGTGATAAGTAGATTATGGATCCGAAAGCGTGTTTGTTTAAGCATTAGGCATATTTTCATTTGTATTCCTACTTTTTGGTTACTTGTTTTGTTAGAGGTGCATTGTAGAAATTATGTACTTTTTTTTAAGATAATGAATCATGTATTTTTTATTCCGGCAAAATATATACAGGCATTTCTGATTTTTTTGCAATTGTCTTTTTTGCTGATATTTGTTAATTAATTTTATGAAAATATGTAGTCTTAATGAATTGCTAGCATTTGATAAATAATTTCAACAGAAGTACACAGATAAGTCTTAAAGTGGACAAGATTAAAATATATATCTCTTATTATTACGCCTGGTGGCCGAAAGATACGATAGTGTAAAATCATACGGATAGTATCCTTACGAACTTACTTTAACCTCACTAAAAACGTAGTGCGGTTTTCCACTAAAACTGATAACCGCATTAATTTATAAGTCAATCGAATTTTAAAGGTATGAAAGCCAAATTGGCTCATTTTTAAAAAAATGTAAAGAAATAATTAACTCATTCATATGAGATAGTTTTCTCGTTTTGATGAGTTGGTTTTCTTGTTTTAGCAAGTCGTTCAATATGTACATGTAACAAGCCGTCACGGTAGCTCAGTCGGTATACAACGCTCGCTCCGTGATCGGAAGGTCGTGTGTTCGAATCACGGCCGCGGCTGACCTAAGTCGATAAAAAATAGGTAGCAAACTGTTCCTTTGTCAAGCTCTCGGCACTTTGAAGTGAAAGTTGCGATTCCTTTGGATGAGACCTTAAACACCTTAAAAATCATGGTAGGTGTTGGCACGATAAAGAATCCTCACTGCTCAATGACCCGGTCTAAATTTCCCTTCACCAGTATATGGTGACGTCTCTATGAGTGAAAAATTCTCGAATGGGACGTAAAACAACATACAATCAATCAATCAATATGTAACGAAATATTTTTATATAACGAGATAATTAGCTTGTCATTAACAGAAAACCTTTTTTAGCTGTATATGAATGAAAATGGGAAATAATTTTAGATCTATTAAGAAGTGTAATAACTATCAATCAAATTTGTTATTTAGTGTAAGTTGCTCAGCTATTTTGATATTAACTAATTATTCATTCTGATCGCAGCACTCTATTTTATTAGCAAGAAAATTTAGTTAATATTGTGTAAACTTTATTCAGGGGTGTTTCCTGCAATACAATGACTTGTGTTAAAATTGTTTCAATCAATCTGACCTAACAATCAAATTTTGTAAACATTGAAATTAATTTCAAGGGTATCGTCTAATTGTATTTTACGAATATCTAATGAAAAATTAAATTTAGAGGAACAAATTTAATTTATGTTCAGTTGTTTGCAAATAAACCTTGCCAATTTGTCTAGCTTGCTTTTTTTTCTTTGGACAAGACAGGCACAACCAGTAACACAGTGTAGAATTGAAAAAAAAAAGTCATCTAATCATAAAATAACGAATATAAAAATTGTGTACAAATAAGGGGGGAGGGGGGCAAGAAAAGATTGGCATACCAAACTTAACTTTGGGAGATAAGTATTATGCAATATAATAATTTTAATAGCTACCCAATTTACACGATTTGAGCCGGGTTTGAGCAGTACTACTTCTACACTGAAAACCTTATGTACAAATCGCATTCAACCGAATTGTCTTGCCAGCAGAAAGGGCAATTTAATTAGACTTAATTACAATGGTCTTGATTTCAGGCCCAGGAGGTCTATAAACCAAATCCTAGGGGAATGTTTTGTAGTGTAAGTAGTAAAAGAATATGTTAGAAACACAAAGTCAGTATATTTTGAAATGGCAGCTTAAATATATAGATGGATAAAGCGAGAAACAGCGCACTTTTTGTGCCAATAGATAAACACTTTTTTTTTCAATGTGTGGTGCTGTAGTTTCTCTGGTCGTCCATTCCATTTTTTCAGACCAGCGAGCTACAGACCCACAGTTAGGTTATAGCGTATATTGTGTAATGTGTGCACCTATCGTATGCACAGCATAATGAGACAAACACATAAGCAGATAAGTGACTGTTTATTAAAACTGCAATAAAAAAGCAAGCAGATACATGTATCTGTATTTCCCTTTTTCAGTGGTAAACAGTAAATAAATGATCTTTTCTTTTTATTTTTCTCTACCATTCCCAGGTATCTGATTGGCTCAAACTAAATCACATGATCAAGTATAAAATATCTTTCAAACTTGGCTTTCTCAAAAAGGCTAATGAACCTGGTGTTTCTAAAATTGGAAACAATTTTCTACGAAACAATAATAATGATAACATCACAATAGTCAAAATAAACTGGATCTTTCAAAAGCAAATATTTCAGCTGCTATTGACGTCATAATGAGTAAGACGTAATTATGTCTTATATGAGAAACTAATGAGTTTTGGAAACATAGATTTTAAAGATTTTTATTAACTGATATTATACAGTGCAGGAAACTAATTTTGTTACAGCATCAATGCTGATTTGAATGCTTCCTTTGCTTGCTGATTTGAATGCTTCCTTTGCTTGCTGATTTAATGCTAGTAATCCTTATCCTGATGCTGTTTTATAATTAGGTCAATGCTACCGGAAGTAGCATCATGCTACCGGAAGTAGATAATGAATTTCAGCATTGCCGTTTAAAGCAATAAAAGTGCCTTTTACAATTATTTGATCATAATATCTCACTATGAATCAATAATGTGAATACTTTAACCAATATTCTTTCTTTCTTTTGTAATTTTTTACTGAATAAAAACTCATTGATTTTCTGATGCTAGTAGGATAATGCTGATTTTATGTAGGTCAATGCTGGTTTTATCCTTTGCTTGCTGATGCTGATCCTGGTAATGCTGTTTTTTAAATGCTGATGCTGATGCTAGCTCGATCCTGATGCTACTAATGCTTATGCTGATGCTGGTTTATGTAACAAAATTAGTTCCCTGCACTGTACATATATCACATGGCTTCGAGGGTGACATGCAAGAATGTTTACCCCTCGGTGACAGGAAAGTCCTTGAGTATTATGTCACCCGATGCCGAAGGCAGAGGGTGCCATAACACTCCAGAACTTTAATTCCTGTCACCGAGGGGCAAACGTTCTGGTATAGTCCCCCGAGAAGCCATGTTGTCTATGTCATATACCATTTTTAAAATTAAAAAAAATCGTCTAAAATTGTTGAACTTTAGACAAATAAACCAAAAATGCTTTTATGACGTTAAGAATTACGCTCCGTTGTTTAATTTTGCTAAGCTACCAACGTCATAAGATCTCGACCCATGCTACAAATGCGCAACATAAAGACACGTTTAAGTGATCGAGAGGGTATTATAACCGTTTCCGTCAGGTGTTTATGGTGTGTGACATAACTGTGTCCGGTGTGGTTCAGCATTCTTCAGGATTTATAGTGAAACTTATTACATTTGTGATATAATAGGAAACCTTATTCAAAAATGTTATATAAAATAATTATAAAACAAATAAAGCCATTTGATTCGGCACAATTCCTAGATAAATAGACCTTATTAAATAGACGTTATAACTTAATATTCACATTTGCAAATGTTTTCCCTTATATAACACTATTTGAACAAGGCGTTTTTACACCTGTGTAAAACAAGTTCGTCATGTGTCCATAAATTAATTGTTTAGTCATAAACGATCTACGTAATTTCGTAGTGACGTCAAAAATTATCGACGTGTTCAACACATTCAATTTATACCGTTGAGTTTTGAAAAAAAAAAAAAATAAATCACTAATGGGTTTAAAACTTTAGTACCTTACTATTTGTAATAAATCAGTCACAAATGTAAATATAAGTAATAAGGTATCATTTTAAAAGTTTTATCGGGATGTAAATACGGGTTGGCATGTGATCAAATCTACCATAAAGCCCTTCGGGCTTTATGGGATTTGATCACTTGACCAACCCATATTTACATCCCGATAAAACTTTTAAAATGATATCTTATTTCTTAAAAACAATTCGTTATAACGAGATACCCTTCACGTTATAATAAGATATTACAAGATAACATACTCATTATATTAAGATACCTATATCGAAATAAGATATGAATTTGTTAAAACAAGATATTAACTCGCTAATTATACGAGAAAATCATTTTAACATAACGGGTTAAATATTTATTTCAATCTTAGAAAAATGAGATATTATATGAAGACGACATGAAATAGTTTTAAATGTATTATAGAGTGTAGCAGAATTAAAGGGCAAGAAGCAGCTAACACGCGATATAGATCTATAAATACGTACCTTTTCGGTATGTAAATATAACCATAATGAAAATGAATTCCAAAAAAACTCGATATATCCCTTTGATCTTTGAATGAAAAAGAAATTAAACAAATTTTAAGTGTTGCATTAAAAAAAAATTGGTGTGTTTGGTCTATCTAATTTTTAATGACCTTATCTAAGTATTCAACATACATGTATAGATGTCTGCTATGAAGTATTGATAATCAATATATTTCACAATTATTAAGTGCATTAAAAAGTTATAACAATTATATATTTTGGATAGTTCATTCTCCTTGCTAAAAAATCTAATTCAGCATGTGATCTCCCTCTCCCTTCATCACTGGTTATTGCCTGACGCCACGTGCGTCAGGCAGTATAAGGATTAATATTTCAGGGATCCGAAACTAAGCAATCATTCTTAATGAACTAGATTTTCTGCAAGCTGATTTACATCGGAATTTGTTACCTGCATTTAAACAAATACAGTTTGCAGAAGAAAGAATCATATAACTGATGCAAAATAATGATGTGTTTAATTCCTTCAATTTTTTTTTGCATGCACATATTTATTCTTTGCGATTCTTTGTACGAACATGTCCGTGTAACATTTTTTCTGCGTTTCTAAACTACTGGATCAGTCCATTTGCCTTCTACGAAAGGGGTGACACAATCATTTCGCGCCTAGTGTCATGTAAATTATCTTGGCGCCTTTTTCTTGGGTTGTTCTATTGAATGGGTGTGATAACTTCTATGGAAATAAATAAAGTTTATTCTTTTAACATGATTCTTAAGCTCCAGATTTTTTATTAACAGTAAATTTTATCTCATTTTTTTAAGAGAACACATTGTATATGTACAAGCAACACTAAAGCAATGGATTTGCTGATTATTCTTACTATTTAATCCATAAGTGGACTAGTCTAATCATAAACAAACTCCCTCCACCCAGTAAATGGGACATCCCTTCTTGATTCTGTTTTCCACCTAGCCTTTCTTTCAACATTACATTTATTAATAATGTACGTTACAAGGTAGTTTTTTTTTTAAAAAAAGCTTAGAAAGTCAGCGAGTAGCATATTATTTCATGCTTTGTGATGAACAAGGGTTTCCTTTTAATACAGTGACAAGAGTGTAGGTCAGTACCCGTAGAGGAATGGGCTTCACTCCCGTAAGGTTCTAAGTAAAGAATCGGCAAAATGAAGAAGACATCAAGATCTGTACTGGTTTTCATTTCATAAAAAAGCACATTATTTTAATTATGAGAAAGGTCCTGAAATCCATTGAAAAGAAAAACTAACACTTTCAAAACTGTATATAAAGATGTATTTTAAGCTCATTTATAATACATGTACTTGACAGTATATGGTAAGACCATCATCGCGTGAGTTTTGTCCGGCGGGGGGGGGGGGGGTTATTAGTATCTTGTTTTGCGCTAGCTATAAAGTGTACAGGTTACTTACTTTGATTTCTAGAGTAGCATTGAAGCGTTTTTGTCTCAAACACTTCAGGACAACTTTCCCAGTTAAAACTTCATAATTTACTTCGTCGTCGAGAACGACGGAAAACAGACCAGTCTATAAAGAGAGGCCGTCTCATCAATCTATCACTGACCATGAAGAAGTGCGCCCTCTAGCAAGAGAGAACATGTAATATGAATTTCTTTAAAACGAATCATCTAACTATTTTCCCAGAATTATCAGTGGCGGATCCAGGAATTTCATAACGGGAGGGTGCAGTAAAAGGCAGGGGATCTGGGGGGGGGCTGTATTGAAACCCCAGTGGATCCAGAGCAAAGCTCTGATGGGGGTTCGGGGGCGAAGCCCCGGAAGCTGACGAATTCTTACAAATAAGAGGTGTTTTTTCCTTGATTTTAGGATAATGAACATATATGTTCTACATAAAAAAACATTCAAAGGGGGGGGGGGCGCACGCTCGGCGCGCCTGTGCTGGATCCGCCTTTGATTATAATCTACGCTAGCGCACTTGCAGTTTCATCCCAACGTAACTAGTCAGATCGTGAGCTAACTAATAAATGACCAAATAGTGGCATGTCTAAGATATTCGTTAATCTGTAGTATTTGGTTATGACATTTGAGAAAGTCAATTGTACATCTTGTATAATGAAGTATCGCAACTATGTCGCTCCTTGATGACGAAAACGCTTAACACCTCTCCTGCATATACGTTCCATAGATATTGATTGATTGATTAGTCAGGCAAGCTTTTTGAAAAGCTATTACTTGTGTCCTTTAAAATTTAGTTGTTTATGTATTATGATTGATCCTCTACTAAAGACTCTAACCACAGGCAATTAGATCCAGTTGGAAGGGGTGTGGAGGGGGCTGAGGAAGGGCTTACTGCGATACTTTTGTTTTACTTCTGCTGTTCATTGAGAATGAATTTCATTGAAAGGTTGACTGGTCCTCTACTACGCTATATTGACAATTCAAAAGATGCGCTCAATATTTACACCTTTACACAATATTATTTTTTCAATGTCCAAAAAGCACCTTCCTTATTTTAATGTCCCTATTTTTTTTTAAACAGTATAAACTAGGAATGGCAATCGAATACATAATTGCTAGTCGGTTAATCGCAAGACGTTCCGACCGATTAGTAGGTTAATCGTATCAAAATACACACTTTTGGACATCTTTTTTTCAGGTAGTTCTATTCATATACATGTACACAAGAAGACTAAAAAAATGTTAGAAGTTAGAAACATCCTGTTTATCTTGATAAGGAAACTACATGTACATATATTTTATTTGAATTTCACTATACAAGAAAAAAGTAAGAAAAACATGAAACATGCGTGCCTGTAAAATCAGACATTGATAATTTTACAGAGCAGATATCTCACAAGTTCATTCTGCATTGTCACCATAATCATAACTATGCGTGGATTTTCACTTAATTTACAATGTTTGTCTAATAATATAATTTAATAGATAGCGGCAGAAGATTAGACATACATGTACTAATTCACAGTGCTCAACGGTGATTTATTAAATATCATCAAAGAATTACAGGAGAGTCGGGGTATCGACATGATGTTTTTAAAAACAGTAATTAACACTTCACAAATTGACCAATTACCCCGCGATATCAATCCGGAGAGCAATAATTACCTCAAAATAAGCTTAAACAGATAGGTGAAAACGCTGAATTATCAACTTTTCTGCAAAGTTTTTTTTTTTTTTTTAAATAAATTTAAAAAAAATTGTGTTCAAATTTATATATATTTCATTTTTTCCGACTAACCGATTACAAATTTTCTAAGCGATTACCTCGTTCCGACCGAGTAATCGGTTAACCGGTTATAAATTGTCATCCTTAGTATAAACATTTTTTTATAGTTTCAAATAGCTTTTTGCAACATTCAAAACTTTATCCAAATCACTTTGAATGTATCAGAAAGCATTAAAAAAGCTTGATATAAGAAAAAGAAAAGGAGAGAAGAATTTGGTCGAATGCAGTAGGCAAATGTAGTGGTTGAATGGGAACTCTAAAGAACATTTTTTTTTTATTTTTAGGAGACTTCTTTTCAAAACTGTTTTTACAATAAATGCTGCATTTTATGAATTACAGTAAGCTTTGATATATATATATATATATATATATATATATATATATATATATATATATATATATATATATATATATATATATATATTGTGTAGTTTCACAGCTTATCTGCATTTATACCACTTCATACATGTAAAAGAACATTTAACGAATATTCCATTTGTAATTATTTTTACATTTAAGCTTGAATAAAAGAAAAAAAATGGCATTCAAAATTTTACTCACAATTCTGTTTTTTCCCACTTCAAAATATAACTTATATTGATCACATCATTTTATTTTTAATAAAAGTAGTTTTTAAAAGTATGTGGGTGCAGGTTTAACTGATTTAGATTCATTCCCTCTTTTAAACTTTTTGTATCTACAGCGTTCTTCATCAGTTAGATAATTGTGCATTAGCCTTTAGCAAATATTCTTTTAATGTTCGAATAGAAATAATGTTCCTTATTTTACTTATATTTGATCTCTTTGTTTGCAATACAAAATGACGCGGAAGAAAGAATGTGCTTAATATCCATCCTTCCAATCGATGAACGGATAAAAGAATCAGTTTCTATACTTTCCAATACGTTTTGTTTCTGTGATATCAGAACAGATTTTTTTTTTACCCTGAAAGCTAATTATACGAAAGTATTCTATTTTCGTCAATGTAAATCCATTGTAAAAGAGGATCGGAAAATCGTGATGGCATACGAGAGAGATGTAAAAAGGTTTTCGTGTACAATCAATTCATTGCCTCTCGACCATGGAGACTGAGACTACTTGGATTAGTATTTCTTTCTCTTTACTAACTTGTTCTTTCTTGAATAATTTCGGTAAGAATAGAAGAAATAATAATAAATAAAATACCCATATAATGAGTCATTTATCAGTATAAATATTTTTAAAGTGGAATAAATTTTGGTGCTCGTAAAACATTTAATTTATCTTTATTGTGGACATAAATATTGCATTTGGAAAGAAGAATGCTTTTCCCAATTTTACTTTCTAAAATTGTTTTGATAAATTAATGTATTTCACTGAAGAGAATTAACTTCATACGATGCAGATCTTACGCATTTTTTTAATAGTTTCTGGAATTGAAACACCTTTTATAAGCTCGTGGTATTTTATGGAATTAAGTGGAGAAAGTCCAATAGTGATTCCTCATCCCCTTAATGAACTACCTGTAAAAGTTGACGTCCAAGTTAAAGTGATTCATGGTGGAATGGAGTATATATTTCCTGGACTTGGATCCGCCCAAAGGGACGATGATATAGCAACAGATTACGGGGGTGTTGGATACATATATAATGAATTAGATGTAAAAATATATGTTCCCGTGGCTCAAAACAATGGCAATGGTCAAGGATGGGTCATTACAACAGGTAAATATCTAGACTGATTTTTTGACATTTGTTAATTCATTTATTTTAAAATACATATTTCAATTACATGCATGCACATTTACAACATACTGTTAGGTATTACGTAATTAAAAGCCTCAATTTTTTTTTCAAGGACATTAACACATTAACCAAACTTAAAAAAAAAAAAAAAAACATTCGTTTGTTTGTATATCTTTAAAATTATATTTCAGTATGATTTACTAAACTTTAATATAAAAAAAAATATATCACTCTTTATAATAGAAAGGTTATAATAATAATAATAATAATAATAATAATAATACACGTATCTTTTATTTAACGCCCATCCCATAATGTTACAGGGGGCAGTTTGTATTCCGGGCCATTTGTTGGAGCTTTTACGACGTGTGAGGTTCGAATTCGAGCATGGAAAATATCGGATTGGCCAAATCCTAACTACTACTTAACGACAACTATTTCAACGTGTAGCTATACGTTTGCATTTAAACATAATATATTATAATGGTTTTTATATACATAGTGCATTCTGTGTGATTTGTACAATACGTTTAAAATAATTCTTGTATAAATGTTTTGTTAGGTAATTGCAACAAAATCTAGAGTTCATTTCTGAAAAAAAAGAGAATATACCGTCATATCGCCTCTACAGAACCTATCAAAAAAAAAAAAAAAAAATAAGCTGAACTTAACATATAAATCATATCTGGAAATAACGTATTAGAATTTTCAAAGATTATTTAACTTCATCGTTTTTCTGATGTTCTAATATACATGTAAATGTTTTCACTATGGTTCTATAGCTTCTCCTTATGTGAATGTTGCTCACAATCTTGGGGTGTATCCCGATTTTGTGACTGTTCAGCTTATCCTCAGTAGCGGATACGTCTCAGAAGCACAAGGTACGTTAACCTCATGCAGCTTTTCATTGTTTGAATTTTTGACATTACAATGTTCATATAAGAATTCTTTGCAGGATATAGGCTGCATTAACTAATTGCACATCCTGATACTATGATGGACATAAAATATTGTGTATTAAATTGGATGTAGAAAACCTTATGGACTAGAACTAAAAAAATGAACACACTATTTCTTTGAGATATTTATTACTTGATTCTTAGAACAGATCTCTTCTTAAAAAAAGAAATCATTGTTTAGCAATCTGTTAGCTACATTTATATTTTTTTTCACTTATTTGCTGTATAGGGGGCATCATTTTACGCAATTTCCTTACTGCTTAAATAGTGATTTGTAATTATTGAAGTATGAAGAAAACGAGCAGTAATCAAGATAAAAATTCATACAAAACAATACAGATTGGGAGGAGAGCAAACGTAGATAAAAAATATATTAGAGGCGGGATCAGGTGCCATGGAGGAGTAAGCACTCCATCATATAAATATATATCATATTTTGATGGTTGTAAATGAAACGTTTTTTCTCTTTAGGTACAACACCTGTAACATTTAACCATGGTGATAAATGGATAAATACCTGCGGTACAGTATTTGGGATTACAGACTCTCATGTGACACTCTGGGGTGCCAGTGAAGCTGGTAAGATTTCTTTTTTCTTCAGATAAATCTCTAGGAAAAAATCAGCTTCTATGTAGTTTCTCAGAGTTAGTACTTTAAGCTAGTCCGATATTACCTATACACCTTCACTGTGTTTGATGTCAACATGGATCCAATATAATTACATAAAGGAAACATAGCTGTATGGTGTACAAATTTCTTATTTATGAAACTTTCCTTCACAATTCGTGTTACAATCCGATTTGTTGGAATTTGGTATTTTTTGAAATATCTATTTTCATCGGTTTAAAGTTGAAATCTAAATGACTTTCAACTTTTCAAAATAATATTGATAGATAATTCTTAAAAAAGTGTTACGTCTTCTATTGAAGATGATTTCATAGCATGCTTTAAAGATGGCTGGGGCAGTGAAGATATTTCATATACCTCAGCTACTGTTGAAATTAGAGCATGGATTCTGACGCTAACAGAAATTCTTCAAAATGACAAATATACATACGATCAAAACAATGGTGTTTTAAATAGCCAAGTGCCACTTACAAGTCTCTTTGATGCTGAATTTCATTTACTCGTTGTTGAGGTATGTTTTGCATTTACAAATGTTATAAAAAAGCAGATTTGAAAAGAAATGGAATACTTTTTTTTTAAGATAAACTTTAAGACTCAATTTTGATCATTGTTCAGTTTCTACCAGTAGGGCTCAAATTCTATTTTATTGACCAGACAAAAGACAACACAGTCCCTAGTGGAAGGATGTTTTATGGAGCTGGGACAGCTAGTCAGGGGGATGCCGGTGAATCTTTTGGAGGTACTTTGTATGGGTATAACAGCTCTCACGTTCTTTTATGGACACCTGCCCTGTCCTATGGGTACCCTATATATGTTGGAGGTGTCTGGGCTGGAGGAACAGATTCTTTACAAAGTTCTTCTGTTGATGTGTCTGTAAAAGTTATTGCCACAGGGACAGTTCCTCAGGGTAAAGATATTCTTAAAATATGTTCAAATCCACCAGGAAATAGGAATTTTAGCGACAATTTTTGAAGTTATAAAAATAATATATATTACTTTTTGAAAATGTAATGGAAAGGGTTTTTGTGTTAGGTTTATTTGCTTTGAATTTATTTTCCACTGATGTAGAAAAGAACATTTGAAATAGAATAATTTAAACATCTTTTGACTTTAATCTTTTTTTCCAATGTGTATGCATATGGAAACCTTACTTTTACCAAAATGGGTAAGCTACACTGAAATAATTATGATAAAGAATGCAATTGATTTTCTAAATATTCCCTTTCTAAATAACGACATATGAGGGAAAATACATTTACAATTAGAAGAAAATATTATGTAAACAATTTTTTTAATATATATTTTTGCGGTTTGTGTAGGAGATGGGTGTTGGTGGGGTGGGGTAGTTGAAAGAATTCATTATGGTTAGAAAATATGCTTTAAAATAATAATATTTGTTTCAGTTGGCTGTTCATCTCCACCAAGTATTTCTAATGGATACTATGTAGTAACTAATGACTCTGCAGTTTACCATTGTAACACTGGATACATGGCAAACCAAACTAACAATATCGTCTATTGCAATAACTCGCAATGGGATCATATCTCGCTGCGTTGTGAAGGTTGGTCGATTCTACTTGCTTAATCTTGGTTTTGAGTTAGAATTGTTCTTTGAAACGAGAATCTTATTTGTATAATCAAGGTTATAATTCCTAAGTCTTTGAAAGGTCTGGTCTACATATTGCGTTGGGATAATCTGTAAAATTATTACATAATAAACCATTCACAGTTAACAGGCAAATATTTCCCTATGAAATAATTTTATGACGTATTTCTTTATTTCTGAACAAAAGCGAATCTTTGATGCTACACTTTTTATGTTTTGTTCATAAGATTCGAATGAAAAAAGGATAAAATCTTCATAATTTTTTTCTGTAGGGGAGAAATGAATTTAATATAGTCATTTGTTATCCTGAAACACATCTGAAATGTTAAGAACAATAATTTCGAAGCGCTGTGACTATTTTGAATATTCTAGAAAGATATACGAACTACTTCCTGAATGAACATTGAACTTTTTTTGTCCTTCAAGAGATGTTGTGTCCCACCCCGACAGAAATTCCTAATGCCATAGAAATATCAAATGGGACCCAGAATGGAAGCGTGACATTATATTCATGCCTAACGGGATATTGGGGGAATAGCGGTAGTAGGTTTATATCTTGCAACGGGACCCACTGGTCTGATACAAATTTCAGGTGTACTGGTATGCGATGATTTGTAAAGTTTTCTTTAATTAAATTTAAAATATCAATTTTTATTGATTGCTAAACTTTACATAAATATAATTCAGTATCATTGAAATTCGTGTGAAATACAATATCTAAGTGAATTTTGAATTTTTTTTTTTTTATAAATCTTAAAATAAATGTTAAGCTCACAGATTGCTTTTAATTATTCTTTTTAGGAACTTCATTCACATCCTGTGGAATTCCGACAGCAATACCACATGCTTATTTTGATGTTGAAAACAGAACAGCTACTTATT
Organism: Saccostrea echinata; assembly: GCF_033153115.1. Lineage (NCBI taxonomy): Eukaryota > Metazoa > Mollusca > Bivalvia > Ostreida > Ostreidae > Saccostrea > Saccostrea echinata. The sequence goes on along the minus strand of NW_026889799.1, from coordinate 1,808,955 downwards.
ACTGTCATGATGGTTACACAGCAAATGAAACTAACACTTCCATTACTTGTGTAAACGGACTGTGGGGTCAGCCTACTCTCTCCTGCTTAAGTAAGCGCATTCTGATGGTTTTGATTGATTGTGATTAATAGATTGTAGTGAAAAGCTCCGGGAAGAATTAAGCACTCAGCTATAGGTGAGTTGGTGTTTTTATTGATGCAAAAAAGTACCTTTGGCGCCATCCCTCGTTATCATAAACAGCAGTTGATAAGATCTCACCGAAAATACCCCTTACTACCACGTGCTGAAATAAATCGAGTATTGATTTAAAAATAATACTGGTTTCCTTGCTGAATTTTTTTCAAGGAAGAAAATAAAATAGGTTAATTATACCGTATATCGGGAAATAATTGAATGTGCGCTGCAGAAGTTTTCCTTTTTTTTAGTAAATCAAAAAAAAATAAATAAATAAAAAAATAAAATTAAAAAATAAAAAAAATAAAAGAAAATACAATAAATGAATTAATAATAATAATAAATAATCGCTAAGAAAAGCACTAAAATTTCCACAAACTCTTACAGAATTATGTGCTTTGTTTACAATTTGCCGACTCCTGACCAGTGTATTTGGTAGACTATCTAGCTTGTTGGCAGGTGCAGAATGTATTGTTGGGTAAAAGCCAAGGTTTGAGAGGGACCACTGTAAAACTCTGAGAAATCAAGAGTTTAAAACTAGTTCGGCATAATTAACGCTGCTTATAATAAGTATACATGCATTCATCAGTAAGGGATTCTTTATAATAATTAATTTGTATAATTTTTTTTTTAGAAATGTTAACAAATTTATACTTTCATCAAAAAATGTCATAATTTCAGCATAAAATGCAATCTTAATGGATATGTTATGCAAATTTAAATTTAATTGAAATGGCATAACTTATTAAAAAAAGAAAGTAGAAAACGTCGACGAATATGTAGATAAATAATGTAAATAAACAAAATGCCGTTTGTAAAATTGATGCGTAAATATTGTATTATTATTCTTTTTGTTCTCTTTTGATTGTTTGCCCAATTTGCGTAAAAAAAAGCAATTGGTCATTAATCCGTAACCTTTCTGTATTATCGATTATAGAAATTTTTATTTAGCTTTATTCTAAAGCTTAGAGCCCATTGCATGATCAATTTTGTAAACAATCAAATGGTTTATCTATAAGGGACTCCTTTTAGTTCAATATTCAATTTAGCAATTTGCAATTTAAACCCGGGTAAAGATTAACAAACCCATAAAGGGAGCTCACAAGCGTGGTGTAGTCTATAGGACTGGAAAATACATCGCATTATTTAGTTTTTATTTAAGATGAAAGTTCGCCAAAATATAAACGTCATAATCTAAAATAATTTTTTTCATATCATATTCGCGTAATGTTCCAGAAGCAAAGACTTTTTCTATTATCATATTCGCATAATGTTCCAGAAGCAAAGATTTCCCAAGGAATGGTAATTATGAGTTGAAAGGGGAGGTTCAAGCAAGTCCCTAACTGCTATTATCAGCCTCCAAATGATTTGCAGTGAAAATTCTGTATTTTTGTGATTACAATCTTAATTGATCTACTACATTTGATAATATCTTCATAAATGAATATCATTTTTGACATAAAAAAGTAGCTCTTCTTCTTTTTTAAATGTACTTTCATCAAAATTATAGTTCCATACGTGTATTTCACGTTTTTTAGAGCCAAGATGAAGAATAATATTTCATCTGTACAGGAAACTTTGCTAGTAATTCGTATGAAACTTTGCTGTCAATCATATCTCGACTAATTGATTTCATTTACACTTGATGTTCGATTATTTGAGGAGAATTTTAAACTTTTTTGTTTGTGTCAGGAGAAAATACAAAAATAATGCTGACGCAGTGTCATCGAGTTTTATAAAAGATACATGTTAGTAATATTAACCAGGAAGTATGCTTTGAGATAAGTACACTTTGTAGATTACATGGAAAAATAATGCATGGTATTCTTAATCGATCCTACGTAGAAAGTACAACATTTGAATTTTTTCTAACAATACAGAGTAAACATGCATGTTCCTCGTCATGTTCACCGTAAATTTACCAGTATGCTTAGATCAAACAAAATATTTTGAGATGTTTGATTTCATTGATAAAAATTCATTATTAAAACGTTTTAGAAGAAATTCGATGTACACATGTCTTAAACTTTTTATCAATTTTGTTTCAGATTCAATAGCTAGGAAACCCACGAAGAAAATAATATACGCAATTTCTAAAACACTGGGCAAGATGAAAATAGACAAACCCTCACATCGATATTGATGACAATGATTCACTAAATTGATAGAACGCAGAATTAAACAAATATATATGGATTTAATATTTCAGATATATCATGCTCAGATCCACCAGAAATCCAAAACGCAATGAAGCTGTCAGATGGGTTAGAGAACGGAAGTTCAACATTATACACGTGCATGCCGGGATTCACATCAAATAATGGACAACCGAAAATATCGTGTAATGAATCGAAGTGGACATCAACAAATTTTACATGCTTAAGTATGTAGTATATATTCTTTTTTTTTTTTTTGGAAAAAAAAAGAATAGAAAAAAGGCAATTAATATAAAATTGCGATGTCTTTTTTTAAGATTTTCTTACATCTTGTAAGAATTTAAGCAAGCAATGTTTGCTTCATATGTATTTATGTCTTTCCCTTGTCTCTGATTTCCTTCTAAATATATTTTTGGTTAAAGATATTTTTTAATATACAAGGTTTTATATAGAGATAGAAATGAGTTTCTAGTTTTGGAAAAAAGCAGCGTGTATACATGGGGAAGGTGAAGTTAAATTTGTATCAACTCGTCCATCTTCCTTCTTAATTCAATTCTTCATAAAATAAATTCTGTATGAGATATCTGAATGATTTATTTATTATGAGACAAATAAAGAGCGTAAATAAATTTCTAGGTTCAGAAATTAAACCATGCGATGTTCCACCTTCAATACCAAATGCATACTATACTCTTGACAACACCACGGCTACTTATCATTGTTACCATGGCTACACAGGAAATCAAACAGACTCCACAATCAGATGTGTGAATTCACAATGGGAAGCCACTACGCTTAACTGTTCAAGTATGAATAATTCAGTGTGCACATGAAATTCTTAAACCCAAATTGTAATGGTGTACACTGAGCATATATTACTTGTTTGAAATTGTCCTATCCATTCTTTTTACAGAATTGTCTAGGGACAAAACTGTAAATATTTTGCCATAATTGAACTTGCAATGTGTTCTTTTATTCCATTACAGATATAACCTGTGGTCCGCCTTCAGATATCCCAAACACAGTTAAGGTATCTGACGGGTTCTATAATGGTAGCATGACAATATACTCGTGTCTGCCTGGTTTCTCATCTAATAACGAATATCCAAACACGACATGTAATGGAAGCCATTGGTCAAGTGTACAGTTTGCTTGTTCAGGTATCCTTATGAAGTTGACCTACTAACCTGACTCAGTCCGCCAGAACAATAAAACTTTACAACATTATTTAGAAAGACATAAAAATGAATGTTTTCATATTTGAAAGAAAAGAAGCATATTTAATTTTTTTTAGTGTTAAAACAATCGTTAAGAAATAGATCATTTACACAGGTAAAATTGCAACGTATGTTTAACATATGTTGAACATACGTTGAACATATGTTCTGAAACATATGTTCGCCATAAAAAACGAGCAACATATGTTCAACATATGTTTATGAACATATGTTGATCGTATGTTTAACATATGTTACTTGTATGTTTTGTTTGAACATATGATTAACATATGTTTATGTTCATATGTTTTTCATATGTTAAACATATGTTAAGTTTATTTCTTACTTACATTTATTATTTAATTATTTTGTATTTCTTTGGATTGCAAAGTTAACTAATTGGTACTCTTGTCCTTTCATCACTTAATAATAAGAAATCAAAGAACACAATCTCAAGCAATAATCTTGTGTTTATTTTTTTCAAATTTTTACATAATTCTGGCTTTATTTCCCTGACAGTGACTGCATTGCTTCTGAAATGATAAAGAAAAAATAATAAAAATTCAGAAGTCAATTACATGTACATGTATAATTGATAAATATATATACCTGTATTAGTTAGCACAAAGAGTAATTACTTTGAGCACTTACAATTTTTTTCTCGGCCTGTTCTTTGTTTTCTTCCATTTTACAACCCCTTGGAACCTCATCATAGGATTTGAAATTGTCACATGTTAAGGTACTGGGTGGCACTACAGTGGAGATTCCAATTTTAAGGTTCTGTTGATTAATACAGGTTCTCTGAAATACAAATTAAATTCTACATGTAATTTAAGTTCATACACTGAAATTTGTCATGTGCAAACAAATGCATACTCCATTCTCCTAAACAGTTATCCATTATATGATATGAGTTGAAACTAATTTCATAAAACATTATATGGTGTTGTATAACATCATATAATGTTATGTCCAAGACAATTTCACTCTTGGGAGATATGCTTAATAATAATATCTTGGAAAAAAAACCCAGTTTTTCTTGTTTACAAATGCATTTGGAATGTTGATATAGTATTATATATATTAATATTAAATGGATAATCAGATACAAATATATACTGTTTTTGGATATAAAAACAATACAGGCAAAATTACAGGCAGAGAAATAGACGTTTTGTTTCCAGTATTACTGTATATATCCCAAAATTTTGTTTGGAAGAAATTAACAAAGCTTGTAATACAGGGTGTACTTACCTATTCTGAAGCAAGCCTAGGGTCATGGTTTTCTTCCATGTTATTCATAGCAGGGAGGAGAGCCTATAAAAATTGTAAAATAGATATTTCATACAATAAATATTTTCCAATCAAATTCCAATCAAAACTTAGAAGAAACTTCGAAAGAGAGTGAGTACAAGTCTCTAGGTTCTCTAGTGTTGAAAAAAATTCTATGTCAATTAATATATAAATAAGTGATAAATTAGCTGATGGACTTTAAGGACATACGCAACATAGTTTGAACTTTATTGTCTCTTTCCTTGGAGTTGAAGAGTTCCAATACTTAAAGGAACTGTGTGCTAAATTTTAATGTCTATATATGTTATTGTACACTTCTTCTAAAACAAGTTTGGATAAACAAAACATCTAGAATATATGTTTAGTAATTTTTGTATATTTTTCTTTGAACTATACAAGAATTTTCATCAATTGATATCTTTTCAAAACCCCTGGTAATGCATGCTGATTTTTTGTCTACGAACATCTGATAGCACTATAATCTTAAATTAAGAATATCTCGAAAAAGTATCAGTAGGTAAGGTACGTTGCGTATGTCCTTAAATACATTTACACTATTATCTTGAATGCCAGATTTGGCTGAAATTGAGCATCTTTCAGATATTTTATAGTTGTCCTCAACAGTATCATGTAAAAAGTAACATTTCTTTTAATCACAAATGTAAATAAAAGCACAGTTTTTTCTTTATATTAGTTTGCTTAGGTCACGCATGCGCACCAGCAAGTAATCTTCAGCGCTCTGAAGTTTTGTTGTAAATAGAAGAAGAAGAGTTTAAAAGCCAGCAAGTTCTATCCATATCATTATCTTCAATATTTTAGTAAAAAAAAAAGTTGAATTTTTCATAAAGTAAACCAGTGTAGAATTAAGAAGCAAAATGAAATTTCTCAAGACTTATTTTGTTATTAAAGAGTCACCCTGTAATTACTGTGATTATTATATGTATGTATTTTCACCTGTATATTGTGATCGTGCAATCTTCAGTCAAATCAGCTTTGGGTTGATTCGTCAGTCTTAACAGCTTTGGGTTAATTCTTTCAATAAAAACGGCACTCTGACACTGAACTCCTGTTGCTTAATACATACTAAAAACAAACATTTTCCATTAATAATTTGATTAAAAAAAACCGAATGGATAACCATCTTAACATAGGCTATATACAAACTGCTATGCAACATTTCTACTTTCACTTTCATGTCAAAATCGTACATAAATACGCAAACGTAACTATTGACAAAAGGAAAACAAATCTGAAAAATTAGTAATGCTAAATTGTTTTTACATTGATCGAAAACAAATCCAAAATAACGTAGACAAGATCACTAGATGTATCGTCTTTTCACGAACTGCATTTTATAATTACAACTACAGCAGCTGTACAGCTAGATGTTATGCAAGTCACGAGAGTACTAGAAGTTCGTATGAATCTGTAACCCTAAAGAAATTCTCCTAACACAATGAACTAAATTCTAAAAAACATATCTGAGAGCACTTACTTGTTTCAAACATCCAACGCTTCTGCTGCAGCAGTGACGTCAAAAATGACGTACGTACACTTTCATCCGATAAAAACCAAAACCGGTCCGGAAATAAAATGTGGAATGATTGTTTTTTTTCACTCATATACATGTAATAAAACCAAACAAAACGTGGTAAGATACAAATTTATTAATTCCTGATAAATTTCATTTGGAGAATACAATGTTCAAGAAGACAAATTTTGATATGAAGAAAGGAGGGGGGGGGGGGTGAATTTGGAGAAACGAGTGGAGGAGGGTAACAGAGTAGTTAACCCATCCCCTTTTTTATGTAAGCTTCTACAAGAAATTATCATTCTTTTGAATAAATAAGTTTTCAAATTGATCTTGATAAATGTTTTTGGAATTTTTTTTTATCATGCAGTCTACTTGCATTTTCGAATCCAGAAGGGGGGGGGGGTGCTTGTCAACTCTGTTCGTCAGTGCCCCCTTCGAAAACCGTTGCTATGGGCTTGAAGTGCCTATGGTGCGATTCTATGCATAAGTGTTGGAGCACCGACCTGAAAACCCCCTTTCAAAATCTGCTGGATCCCCCTCACGTGTTAAAATGTAACATATAACTCATGTTTTTCATATTAGACTTAATATTAAATAATTGCTGGTTCACTGATTAACATTAAATTAATTAACATATTTTTTTACCTCATTAAATTAAAATAAATTTAATTCAAATAACGATAGCATTAATTTCATATTAAATGAAATAAATGTGAAAAGACTATTGGTTATTATAAAATGCTCAGTATGAATTTTATGTGAAACTCAAAACATATGTTGAACATATGTTTGAAACAACCATATGTTTAAAATATGTTCAACATATGTTAAACATATAGTTACCACAAACATATGCTCAACATATGTTTTGAGTTTGCTATATGTTCAACATATATTTCAAACATATGTTCAACATATGTTTTAAACATATGTTCAACATACTGTCGAAAATTCATATGGTCAACATATGTTCAACGTATGTTCAACATATGTTACTCGAAACATACGTTGAACATACGTTGCAATTTTACCTGTGTACAATAAACAGATAACTCTCGATGGCTCTAACTTTGACCTATGAAGCTACAGTGCCGCTATGCATAATGTTTTGTTATTTATCGTCGATACCTCCGTGACCAAGTGTTGCGTAATTGATACCTTTACATGTATCTGGCAATTTAAATGGCTGCAGGTGTTAGACGTGTGACAAAACCCCAACAAAAATTTACTATAGTAAGCTACGCTCTACTATAGTAAACTATAATAAATACTTTGATACTTTGATTTGCAATGAAACTTGACTTGAGAATTTTTGTGTGATTTCAAAAAATAAAACCTCTTTAATTAAATACCAAAGATGTTAAATATGGAAATGATATGTGAATATCCAAATAATGTTTCCATCTGATATAAAAAAAAAAATAATGTGCATGTATGAGTTGGAGAAATTAAAATATAACAATCTGAAATCCATGGTACCGGGTAACTTTGATTTACTATAGTAAAAACTTTGATTTACTGTAATAGTAAAAACTTTGATTTATTGTAATAGTAAAAACTTTGATTTACCATAATAGTAAACTTTGATTCTATAGTAAACTTCTGTTAACCACAGTAAACTATAGTTACACTTAACTATAGTAATTTTTTTGCTAGGAAAGGAACAGGATGTTTATTCAGGTGATACTCGTAATTGGTTGTCTGCTCATGAAAAATATTAAACTTGATAAATATAGGGGGCACAGAAAAAAAATGATAATGAGACGAAACCCTAATTTTGAGTCAGTGTAAAACTTCAATGAAAAAGATATAAACCCGTACATGCACTGGTTAAGGCGCATGCTTGGGTTAAGGAAGATGTGTATCAATTGGCTAAATACGAGTTATTAGAATTAAAGGGAAAAAAACAAATCAATAATCAATATGAGACGGCTATTTTAAGGAGGAGGAATTCGGAGTTGTATATTGTATATTAAAATCATGCAGACTTATAAATGTTACATTAGTTTTAAGTGTACCGGAAATGATATAACATAAGTACTTCATATAAGTATATGCATATGTTTTTTTCTAATTTAAATCAAGTAACAGTAACAAGTCTCAGATTGCCTTTCTTTATCCGATGAATAATTTGCCCTCTGGACTGAACAAAGTTTCAAAAGAACCAGCTTTGCCAATTCATGTATAAGAATTAACTTCTGGTCTTTGCACTGGCTTGCTGCAGTTGTCGTATTCCTCAATATTCGTTTTGTTGACCAGAAGTCTTGACAACTCCTACACGAATTCCAATTTAGAATAAGAAATCTCAAGTATTTACTTATTTTTTTCTATTTCATATAAATATAAGGAAAATACTGAAAAAATATCATTTGCCATTTTATTTATATATCTATTCTTCTTGTCCACTTTTTAAACAATGGGTTCTTCATATATCTTTTTTCTTTACAAATAAGGAAATAGAGATTGAGGTAAACGACTTTCGAGATTGGGAAGCAAAGATTGCAAACTACAGTACGGCTGATTTTAGTTGAATAAATATCACTCATATTCCCTCTCAAATACATTCAATGTTTGAATTTTTATGAATAAAATATAGAGGGACGTTACTAATTTTCAGTTTCAGATAGCAAATGTGATCTACCACGCACAGTGCCAAATGCATACTATGTAATCGACAACAACACGGCTACCTACCATTGTTACCATGGCTACACAGGAAATCAAACAAACAACACCGTCAGATGTGTAAACTCACACTGGGAAAGCATAACGCTTAGTTGCTCAAGTAAAAAAATAAATAAATAGAAGCAAATACACAACTTTCAAAACAGAATAAAATGAGTTTTAAAATATGTCATTCATTGTAGTAACCGGAGTACTGAAGAGCAAATTATTCTTACTCATTTGTTTAAAAAAATTATAAAGTCTTTTTTATTTTAGATATTTCCTGTGGTCTTCCTTCAGATATTGCAAACACAGTTAGAGTATCTGACGGGTTCCATAATGGTAGCATGACAATATACTCGTGTCTGCCTGGATTCTCATCTAATGACGAATACCCAAACACAACATGTAATGGAAGTCATTGGTCAAGTGTACGGTTTGCCTGTTCAGGTATCCTATTAATTGATATATTTTCATCTCAGTACGCAAAAACAATAAAAATTTGAAGCATTTTGTAGAACTACTGGCTTTGAGGAATCGGCTTCTCCGGAGAAAAGGTCAATTTTTTATATATCAAGGGAATAAATGTTGCCTTAAATTAGTTTTTCCAGTTTAATTCGAAATGGATTTAAATTATAGTACATCTTTTTTTATCTGAAAGAAAGGAACCTTATATCTTTTTCTGAACGCGTCTAGAAATTGACAATCGTATAAAAATAGATCTTTCACAATATAAATTAAGTACAAATGGAGCTAAAGCAAGAAAACATTTATCTATCCTCATTTTTACACATCTGCTTATATATTGATTTGAATGAATTTTGAGATTCAGAGAGTAGAGATTTTTACAAAACAAGTATTTATCTTTATTTCTATTAAACATTCGAATCTTCTTTCTGGATTACATTCTGATATATCTGTGGTTTCTCTTATCATTAAATTATAGAGGGCAGTACATGTATAATTTTTGGTTTCAGAAAGTACATGTGAGTTTCCAAATTCAATACCAAATGCATACTATGTAATCGACAACAACACGGCTACCTACCATTGTTACCATGGCTACACAGGAAATCAAACAGACAACACCATCAGATGTTTGAATTTCCAGTGGGAAACTATAACGCTTAGTTGTTCAAGTAAGATTTGTGAGAGTACAAACGTATACGCAACGTTGGAAACATACTAAAATGAGTTTTTAAATAAGTCATTCATTGTGATTACTTAAGCATTGAATAGAAAAAAGTTCTACTGATTCGTTAAAAAAAACTTTTTTTCTTTTTAGATATTTCCTGTGGCCCTCCTCCAGATATTTTAAACACAGTAAAAGTATCTGACGGCTTCTATAATGGTAGTATGACAGTATACTCGTGTCTGCCTGGATTCTCATCTAATAACGAATACCCAAACACGACATGTAATGGAAGTCACTGGTCAAGTGTACAGTTTGCTTGTTCAGGTATCCTCATTATTTGATGCTCATAAATTTACTTAGTCCCTCAGAACTATAAGAATTAAAGCATTTTTTTTTAGAACTACTGGCTTAAATGATCGGCTTCTCCCGAACAGAGGGTCAATTCTTGGTAAAAATATTATTTTAGTTTATCCAGTAAAATTCAAAATCCACTGGTCTTGTTAGCAAATATTTTTCATTTCTTAAAAAAACAAGCAGGATCTTTATTTCATTTTCTGAAAGTGATAGAAATAAACACTCGCATAGAAAGGGTTCAATAACAATATAAAAAAGTTAAAATAAATCGAGTCCAAGCAAAAAAAATCTTCCATTTACCTTCATTTAAACAAACATGTTTATTTACTGATTTGAATGAATTTTGAGATTCAGAGAGCAGAGCTTTCAACCTACCAACTATCTGACTTTATTTGTATTTAACTCCCTTATCTTCTAGCTCAATTACATTTTGATAATTATTAAGTTTTCTATTATAATTAAAATATATAAAGGGACGGTATTTTTCAGTTTCAGAAAGTACATGTGAACTTCCACCTGAAATACCAAACGCATATTATATAATTGACAACAACACGGCTACTTACCATTGTTACCATGGTTACATAGGAAATCAAACAAACAACACCGTCAGATGTTTGAATTCCAAATGGGAAAATATAACGCTTAGTTGTGCAAGTAAACGTTTTAAAAGTAAATGCTTATACTTTCAAAACATATTAAGATGAGTATCCATTGAATTTACAGGAGTATTGAAGTGCAAATACTTATAAACGATCCATTTAGAAATTGTTTTTTTTATATTTTAGATATTTCCTGTGGTCCTCCATCAGATATCTCAAACACAATTAAAGTATCTGACGGGTTCCATAATGGTAGCATGACAATATACTCGTGTCTGCCTGGATTCTCATCTAATGACGAATACCCAAACACAACATGTAATGGAAGTCATTGGTCAAGTGTACAGTTTGCTTGTTCAGGTATCCCAGTTAATTGATACGTATAAACTAAATCAGTTCGCGAGGAACAAAAAAAAAAAAAAAATAAAATAAAATAAAATAAATTAGTATACGAAGAACCAATAACTTTGATGTCTCGGGTTCTCCCGATCAAAAGGTCTATTTTTGGTATTAAACACCCAATTCTATGTTAACGCCCCCAAAATCTACCTAATTCAAGATCAATAGTATACCGCCTGTCAATCATTAAAAAAACAATAGCTTCTGGTTTGATTGACGGGCCTGCCACGTGGGCTACCTGATAATCTGAGTTTGCATGTTTTGAAAACAATTACCTGGTCACGCGTCAAACACTTTCATGTACCGCCTGAAAGGTCGCTTTGTATACACTCTGGTTAAAAAAAATCATGTCGCTGTTATATTGGTTGACAATTTTATTTTTTTAAAATAATTGGGAGTAGATAATTAAACAGTGACTTCGTGATTTTTTTTTCAATCTCCACTACTGTTTCGTACTTGTTAGCGATGTGACGTCCAAGATAACTGTATATACGTAGAACTTTTCGAAGAAAAATTAGCGGATATTCAAGCCCTCTTTTCTTTCAATAACTGAGATTAGGAGATAGAAAAGGTTTCTTTAGCAGCACAGACTGATAATTCTTCCGAACCCCTTATTCAACCTGTGCCTTGATTTGAAGAATGTACGTAATGCCCTTGTCGACCTTGCACTTGGGAATATCAATTCGCCGTAATTGGAAACAATCGACCCCCTCCCCCACCATTTGAAACTTATAACAAATTGCAATGGATTAAATAAGAAAAGATACTAATATAAATAAAGTATCTTGTATCTAACGCCATGAATTACGAAAGATTCTTTTTATATCCAAACCAGTAAACAGGGCATAAGTACACGTACCCTCGGAAATGGCGAATATTTGAACACCATTGTTCGCCAGAAAAGTAAATATTCCGATCGTGGTAAATGTCCACACAATAAGTGGAATCTTTTTATTTCAGTATTCACACTTAATATATATTTTATAATAATTTCTTTTATTGGCGATTAAAATATTGATATGATTGCTTTATAGTTTTCGCCCGTTTTTTTTTTATTTTACGATTTTTAAAAAAGATGTCATTTTAATTTTTTTTTTCATCAAAAGATATAGACGAAAACGCTAAGTGTACAAATTTTATATTTCAGTACATAATTAATTTCACTCAAAACTATGCACAAAACGCGTAATGTTGACCCTGATTACCAAAAGCCGGACTTCCTGTGTAATGCGGCGTGTATAGGGATTTTTGACATCTTGAGTATTGGGGCTCTCCAGGTAAATAACACCAGTGCTACCAAGACCACTCCCCCTCCTCAGGTAACCGTACGGTAAAAAAATTGGGTCTTTAATGCACCTTGAGTTATTGTGTCGCCTGCAGAGCAGAGCGACACCAAGGGATCACTTTACTGACATCTGTTTATCTGTCTGTCCGTCTATTACAATTATATTTTAAAAACTGTAATGAGCATGGGTTTGATACTTTGCGCAGACTTTGCTTGGCACCATGGCTTTGTAAATTACCATGGTTACTGATCTGGTAACCATTGAACTGGACCGTTGACCTATTTTTCAAAATGATAGTGCCTATATACAGCACTCATTTGATATTTACAGGTAACTTTACTCTATTTAGCATCTGCAGTTTGTCATATAATATTACAAAAAATACCTGCTTTACAGATCACTTGGCCTTGACCTTTGACCGACTCTACAAAATACTCTGGACCGTAAATTTAACTTGCATGTTTTAATTTTCATAGCTTTTAACACGCTTTAAAACTGAAAAAAACCTTAACAAAAAAAGGCATTATGTGTGACTACAGTTTTGTTGACTTGATCTCTCACTCTCTCTCTCTCTCTCTCTCTCTCTCTCTCTCTCTCTCCGAACAGTAGGTCAATGTTTACTTCTGTAAGTAAAATTCTAGATTTATTTGTAGTTGCTTTCATTTTTATGCCTGAGAAAAAGGAAGGTTATTTAATTTTCTTAACGCTTTAAAGAAATCGATAATTGTTTACAAATAGATTGTGAATAACAAAGAAATAAAGAATAATTGAGTAACAAGAAAAACACATGTATCTAACTTCATTTCTTACACACACACTCACACGTATATAGCCGTATATATACATATTGATTGGAATGGATTTTGAGTTTCAGAAAGCAAAGTTTTCATGTTACCATTTACTTGATTTATTTATATCAAACTCGTTCCTCTTCCTTCCCAATTACATTCTATGAAATTAATTGTTCCTTTCATTTCATGAATGAATTAAAGAGGTACATGCTTCCATTTTTAGTTTCTAAAAGTACATGTGAACTTCCACATTCAGTACCGAACGCATACTATACTGTTGACAACAACACGGCTACCTATCACTGTAACCATGGCTACATAGGAAATCAAACAAATACCACCATCAGATGTGTGAACTCACAATGGGAATCTATAACTCTAAGTTGCTCAAGTAAGATTTTGATAAAGAATCTATGTATACAAACTCTCATAAACTGAATAATAATGTACTATATCCTAAAATACGTCTCACTTTCAAGTTAAAGGGGCATAGGTAAAAAAAACTTTTTGACCGATATGGTTTTATATAATTATGCATATTCTGTATTGATTTTAGATTTTTCCTGTGGCACCCCTCCAGATATTTTAAACACAGTTAAATTATCTGACGGTTATCATAAAGGTAGTATGACAATATACTCGTGTCTGCCAGGATTCTCATCTAATAACGAATACCCAAACGCAACATGTAATGGAAGTCACTGGTCAAGTGTACAGTTTGCTTGTTCAGGTATTCACATTTATTTAAACTTCTTGATAAGAAAGGAAGATAACGAAAATTGATTGATTTCATAAAAAACTTATAAAAATTGTAAACAATACAAAAACCCTGAATAAGGCAAAAACACAGACCCCTCTTAACAATTCAGAGGTTGGATAAGATGCCTAGGAGGATAATCAAAGCGTGTCAAATGGTCACCTCCGCTGTGGGCCCTTAGTATTGATAAGGTAACCAGAGTAATCTCTGGTTCATTTAGCGATACGACAGTAGCCTAACATTTGGTATAAAACATAAAATTCAAAACAAAATCCAGGGATAAGCCATATTTACAGTCAAGTTCACTTAATCCATCATGTCAAACAGACATTTCAGATTTTTTGGAAGTCCATAAAATATTAAATTAAATAGAGTAAATGTGGAACCCTAGCATCTTTTTTCGATCAGATGTGTACATGTGTAAAATAAGATTGATGTTTTTATAAAATAATTTGTAAATGGCCTTCTCAATTCCTGTGTTCCCGTTTTTTTTAAATTCATTTTCAAAACTTTTTTTTCATTTATCAAATTAAAAATCCTAAATTTAAAGTTAAACGTCATTTCAAATGCTTGTTCCTAGTGCTTGAACCACTGAAGGAAAAGTGAAAATATAAGCAGAGTGATTATTGCTTATTTTGACGAGGTAAATGACAGGTAATGAGCGGAAGCATATTCGATATAAAATTTCTACAATACTGTCAATTAATAACTTGGATAAAATTAAATGATTTTTAATTTTGGCTTAGATATGTTATATTCTAAACCACTGCTTATCCCAGCTAATATTATATGTAAAATGAATATAAAAGTTTGTGTAAAAAAGGTAGTGAACACACAAAGGCCGCATGTCTATTGAAGAAATAGTCGCCTATGATGCGAATTTTTCATTGGAATTTTTGTAATAAGTGTGAAAAAGTCAAAGTTTTAATGCCATTGATTTTTAAAATACGTGTTTTTATGTATATTAAGGTTTTGAAAACAAAGTTTTAAGACCTGAAGCATAAATATATCTGTTTAGAACAAGCTTGCTCTTATCCCCCTGATGTGGCCAATGCATTCAAAGTAACAAATGGATTCAGTAACGGAAGTACAACGTCATACATGTGTATGTCTGGGTACATTGCCAATGGTGCCATTCCAGTAATATCCTGTAACGGAACACATTGGACCAAAACTTTGTTTTCATGTTCGAGTATGTATATAGATATTTCAAACCCTTTTTGAAACTGAAAAAAATGTATTACGGAAATCTTGACAGTAATCAGTACATTTAATGTAGCACTATGTATCAATATGTCAATTTGTAAAATCAGACGTTAATGGCTATATGATTTTCTCAGTCAATTGAAATCAATATTTTTATTTTTTTTCCGTGTATCTCAGCCCAGTTATGCTTTTTGTGTCTCAGAGGCTTGTGTTCCTTAGTTTGAATCACAAATTTGTCACGGAAACGTTTTTGTGAGGAACAGCTTATTGTACAAATTTTTGACACAGTTGTGCCATAGGAGAATCTAAATTTTATATAACTTTGTATATATAATGTGGCCGACTATTTGCATTACATGTATGGCATAAACTAAAAGGAAAATTTCCAATGCGTTTTAAAACTGCTATTCTTCAAATTAATCATTTTCCTTACAGGACAGCTTGAAACCAATCTAACAACAAATGACACAGCGATCGCATATGCTCTGGAGGGCCTTAAGATTCCAAGAAAGAAGACAACAACTTATAACCGTAGTTTGAACTGTGCTAGTGATTCCCGTCCTAGTGCCCAGGCTATTGGTGCCGTTGGTCTGGTTGTCATCTCCCTGTTTGTGTTACTAATTATTTTAGCAGATTGTGTATCTTTCTATCAGAAAAGGAGATTAAGAAATATCACGAAAAAGACAAAAATGAGGTGATACTTAAAAGTACTTTACTTAGAAAGTATTCTTCCACTTCCTCGAGTGCAAATGAAGATGAGATTGACTTTAGTTGTATGTTGAACACCCATTATTGTTAATTTTTTCCCCCACTAAATCAAGTAAATGGTACTAATGGAAAAATTAATTCGTATATATCCTACTTGATTTGAAAAAAAAAAAAATTACTCCTCTTTACCAAAAAAAAAATCAAAACCAAAAATAAAGTAATTCAGCAAAACACAAAAGTTTAAATAATAATAATAATATAGAGAAGGAATTCAAATTCCTGTGGAAGAGAATGACGAAGAATTAATATTATTATATGGTCTATTCATAGTCCCCATTTTTCTGGTGAATAAGAAACCATATTCACCACCGAAAGAGTCCATAATTGTAGAGTATTAGGTTATCATGTTTTTATCCTTGAATGAATACTCTTCGACTTCAAAAATAGCGATAAATAATTGCAGTACATACATGCATCGCATCATCAGTAAGCCAGTATCCCAGCAGGCATTTCAACGTTGATTCAACGTTGAATCAACGTTGCACTTCAACGTTTGAATCAACGTTGAATTTTGGTTGCATATGAAAGTTAAGGCAACGTTGAGACATCAACGTTGTTTCAACGTCAATTTTCAACGTTGAATAGACGTTGAAAATGGGTTGAACTTTGGTTGATTTATAGTTGAATTTTGGTTGCAAATGAAAGTTGAGGCAACGTTGAAACTTCAACGTTGTTTCAACGTCAAATATCAACATTGAAAAAAGGTTGAACATTGGTTGAAATTAGGTTGACTTTTGGTTGAAATATTTTGGTTGTACAAATGTTGATATTTGGTTGAAATCACGTTGAAGTCATACTGAGTTTTGCTTTATAAACAAATACATTTCACATTCTAATAAAAGTTTTTATTCTAGTTGCGAAATATGTAAGTTGTAATTCAGTATTAAGATTCTGTGTAAATTTATTTTAAACTATATTTTAAAAACAAAGATAAATCCAGGATCCAATTACCGAATCTCAAAAATCACTGTTTAACAAAATTTATCTTCCTCGTGAAAGGGGGTCACAGTAATCATATCCAGGTTAATCATATCATGCATCTGTCTAAAACTTCCACAAAGTGGCGGATCCATTGATTTTAAATCACGCGCATAGTTACATGTAAGTCACACAAAATGACTCGTCAGTCGGAAAGAAATGAACAGGAAGCTCCATCCTCTAATGCAAAACCTATTACCAAAAGAAATAATGATATGAAAGTCATTTATTTGATAACTTGTTATTTCAAATGATAAAAATGTACATGAATAATTAAAAAAAAACAGACAAAAGTACATGATCTTATACTTGGAATGAATGAAAAGAATTATATTTCTCCTCGTGTAAAAATTCATAACTGTAACAGTATGATTATAAATAATTATTACTGAAGAAAAATGTTAAAAACATGGATGTGTACATACACAATGTTGCATTCCTTTGTAATTTTCACAGACGATGAATCTCATCCAACCAGGGCATCAATTACATCTCAAAGCCGCCAGTGGTTGATAAAACCTTACGGCCAACTGCAGTTAAATTGTATACTATATTTTAATTTCATGTGCAAATGAATATCAACCAAACACATAAATAGTAACACAAACTAAGGATTTGCATTTCACGCATATTAATTTAAACAATATTTTATTATGTATAATCATAATAAGGTTGGACAACAGGCACTGCCTGTATAAGTCCTCTCCATAATGCAAGGTCAAAGTCATACATTTACAAGTAAATATTAGTTACATATCATTGAAAAAATAAATATATACATGTGTATATTCAAAAGAAATTTATAAAAATAAGACAGAATAAATGGTAGAAAATTAATTATAAGTGAGCTGATGATATAATATGTTTGCAGTTTAACATATATGACTAACAAAAATAATACAGGTATAAATGTGAAAGTTATTAAGAACACATTAATAGATGCTGGTTCTGTGTTTGACAATTAAAAAAAAAAGAAAAGAAACAATATCATGCAAATCTCTTTGTAGATGTAATAAATTCAATAACAAGTTTAAATACTGCAATAGTTTGGTTGTTTGTAAGGATATTGTCTCCATTCAAAATAAGTTGTCAGGATAAAGGGATTGGTAATTGCGAAGTATTAAAGCTTTGCATTCAGATTACAAATATCCTTAAAAAACAAGAATAAAATGATGTATGGGTACTAGAAAATCTAAAATTTCTTCTTCTTAATCCATGAAAAGGAAATTATACCTACGGAGCAGAAGTTGAAAATCTAGTCTTAATCCTTGTACATGGCGTGTAAAATACATAATATGTGAACAGCAAGAAGATGCGCACTTCTTGTCCATCAGTTGAATTCAAATTTTGACCTAGATAAGCTGCAAACAACTTCTCTGTATCGTTGCCCAGCAAGAAAATTGCATAACAAGGTTATCATGACACTAAAACTGACCAGCTAAGCTAGAACCACTCCTTATCTGATGCCTTGAAGATAAATTTGGGGAGTGGATCTTAGTAATGTAAACTGACCGGGGTTAATTGTTAGTGTGAAAACTGTTAAACCTTTTTGTAACGTGTTTATTTTAATGTTTTTATATTTTGTGATATGAAAGATTATAGTAAAACATCTAATACAGTTTCCTTTTTTTCCTTTCATATAAATGCAACAAAATTAAAGCACAATCTAATGTAAATTCAGACTTCTTAGATCCGCCCCGTATACATTCGATTACATTAATTTGGAATAAATTGTTATTTTTATTAATTCTATAGTAACATGGAATTACAGTGAAGTATTGGATAAAGATGTCATTATTTATAAAAAGCTTATCTTAAGCACAAAAAAGTTTCTCTTTTTCATTTATATAAAAACACTGCATTCAGAATTAATTTACAAATTTTAAAGTTTTTTGAAACATGCAATTACAGTGGAGAGTTGAATATAGTTGTCATACTTCATATTAACTTATATTAAGCATTTTATTACAGTACTGTAAGCACAATTCTTTTGAATGAAATTTAAATAAAGTAATTCATAATACATTTCATTTATTGCGAATAATCATGATATTTTCTAACAATGCATATATATATAGCAAAAAACTACACTGATTTAGCGTTCAATAACCCTTAGTATTTTGACCTTGAAAAATAAGGCGCTCATTACTCGTTGTTTCAACATTAAATTTTCCTCACTTTTTCAATGTTGAAAATATGTTGCATCCTCGATGTTGTTTCAACGTAAAAATATCAAAGAACATTCAAAGTTGAAAATATGCTGCATTTTTAACATCGCTTCAACCTTAAAATAACAGGAAATATTTAACGTTGAAAATATGTTGAATCTTCAACGTTGTATCAACGTTGAAATATAGACAAACATTCAACGTTGAAAATATGGTGCAGCTTCAACGTTGTTTCAACATTGAAATGACACCAAACATTCAACGTTGAAAATATGCTGAATCTCCAACGTTGTTTCAACGTTGAAATATCGACGAACATTCAACGTTTAAAATATGTGGCATCTTCAACGTTGTTTCAACGTTGTAAAAACGTTAAGGGTTCAACGTTGAAAATATGTTGAATCTTCAACGTTGTTTCAACGTTGAAATATCGACGAACACTCAACGTTGAAAATATGTTGCATCTTCAACGTTGTTTCAACGTTGTAAAAAGGTTGAGAATTCAACGTTGAAACCTCAACGTTGAAACAACGTTGAACTATAGTTGCTCAACGTTGCAACCTATATTCCACCTATTTTCAACGTTGAAACAACGTTGCGTGCATGCTGGGATGTCTTCAATGTTAAACTACTAACTTAATATTATTAGAACAAGTGATTCACCAATTTTCACTTCAATGATTGCAAGCTCAGTCTCTTTCTCAATAATATGTTTATGATATAATTAATCATGAAAAAATTTTGAGTTGCTCTTTCTCATTTCGCTTTTACTTTTTCAAAGTGTACTTGACAATCTATCTTAGCCTGGTCAGTTTGTTAACTTTTATTGAATGAAAATGAAAGGTTGGTACCCTCTGAGCTTCAAAGAAAATTCCAACACTATTTTTTAAAATCATTTGTATTATAGTATAATATATATCATTAATTACTGGCTTTAAAAAACTATACCCATATGAAAGTTCCCCAATATAGTATAGAGGATGCAACATCCTCTGTATCAGACAGTATCCAGCTTCAGTATTCTTCAGTTAAGACTAGCACAGTGGCAATTCATTGTTGACACGATACAAAGAGACTAACATAAGATGCACGATTCCGAATTATTGAACTCGATCAAATTCGATGCATACTTGATCCTTCACGCATATGATCTATTCCCACCATTGAAAGCCGTTAAAAGCCTTAGTTAGGTCCCTATGCTTCTTTTACATTGTATACCCCGGTCTCTTACCTACGAAGGCCAATTTTTAACTACCGTGTATACTCGCCTAAAAGTCGTTTTTTGGGGGAGTTGAATTTTAGTTCAAAACTCAATATGCGAACTATAGGTGAGTCATTAAAAGATTTGTATTTTTCTAGACAGCGAAACTTAGTATTTTACAAACATTTCCGACAATTATCATTGAACAAAGTCTGGATTACTATATCATTTATGTATTCTAAGATTATACATAAAATACAAGTATTTATATATTTTAATAATTTTATATTTTATCTTAAGAAGACATAACTTATTTTTCTAATGAATTAAAATTAGATATCGACTTCATTTCTAAAAATATTAATTGAAACCAGGTTAAAATATCAGAGCATGTATTTGAAATTGTCATCTGATTCTGGCAAAAAGTTGTACCGACTAACAAGCGGGTCAATGGCAAATACCTCCAAAATAACCTTAAAAAATACAACCCACTGATAGGCGGACCGACTTATAGGCGAGTATAAACGGTAACTACTTCCGACGGAGATTTATTCGGATTATATCATATTATGTGTGAAATAAACTAATATAAAGAAGTTAATCTCATGTATCTACGTACTTGCCTGAGGGATAATAGTTACAGGAATTTAAAAAAAAATCTCATGCTTTTGTACTCACAAGTGAGAAGCCTCCATACAATCTTTGTTGATGTAAAAATGAAGGGTGAAAGAATTGAACATCGATTAATATCAATTTTAATCGTCAAAAAAAATCAATGAAATTAATTTATAAAAACCAAAGTTAACAAATATCATAAATACAAATGGATTTCAGAAGGACTCTTCCTTGACATTTCGGCAAACGCTTTAAAACAAAAATAACTTACCGACGACAACCTTGATGTGCTCTAGTTTGTTCAAAGACGGGGCAGAATAACAGGATGTAGAATTATGAAGAACTGCGAACGATAGTGTTGTTCTCCCGCATACATCCAAGTCAATTTTCAAAAGTTAACACATTTGAATGATTTTTTTCCCTATCTATTTAGATATTTATATGAATTTTCATAAAACATTACTTCTTTGGGAAAACAAAGAGAGATAACTCTTTAATTTTGGTAAAACTTGTGTTTTTCACTATAGAAATCAACGGAAAACGGAAAACATTTCTAAAACATCCCCCCCCCCCCCCCGTGAAACAAAAAATCCTTTTTACAGGTAATATGGACTGTCATTTCACAAATTGATACCAAAGCTTTTTGTGTTTCACGGGAGGATGCATATGTTTACAGACCAAAATATACAAAAATGCTATTTTTTTCACCAATTTCTAAGGGGTTTACAACTAAAACATTGTATTTTATTAATAATATATGTTTAATTTTATATGCGTAAAACATAAGGAAAGATTTAAGGAACATTTATTTATATCCAAGAATATTCTAAAATTTGGTGATGCTTTAAAACCCGATTTCAATGGAAAATATCATCTACCCCCTTATTTGAAGAGCTTGAATAAGAGGTAATTAACTAGTTAACATTGGTATTAAAACTATCAGTCAATTACCATTAAACTGTTCTTTGCATTCAACAAAGATTTTACGGCCAAATTGCCATAAGTATTGAATTAAATGGGTGTAAAATGTAGGCGGGAATCGAGAGTTAGCGTGCGTAGTTCTTTGATGTCCCTTAGGACAGAGGAACATCTCTACTTCCTATCAGCGCTGCCGAGAAATGAGCTGATTTTTTAGCATAAGAAATATTTGACAATAATAATACTTTAGAGATTTTTTACACTCATGATCTGGTAGTGACATAAACATAATATTCCCGACTGCCAGTCCTCTATGTCCTCAGTTTTGCTTTTATTTAATTTTATGTTTGAAGTTTCTGTAATCATTTACATGTAGCTTAAACAAACTAAAAGTAATGATTTGATCCATTTCTTTTAATGTCAAGAAAGTAGTTCTGATTGACGAGATTTATCGATGTGTAAATTTTTTCTTGAATTTGTTCTCGTCCAATCAAAATACAGGAAATCAATTAATATAATTAAGATTGGAATACCTTTCAAATATCTGAGAACAAAAAAAAAAGTTTCTTAAGTATGTATATTTTCAACTATCCAAAATGGCTGCTGCAGTTCAACAACGACGAAGACGGTAAAGGCAAAGAAGAGTTTGTTTTCGTGCCCTCGGATTTTTCGAGATAAAATCAATCCCTTAGAGAGTCTGGATGAGGAGGAGTGTACCAGAGATAAAGATTTCGGCCGACCTCTATTATCTTTATTGTCATTTCTATCAGACACCCCTTGGAAACGAAGAGGAATAAAGACATCCCCCCTCTGCTTCAAGTTCTCTTTTTAGCATCAGGGTGACAGACTAGTAGGTGACAGTCTACACATTTCAGAGTCTTCCGCCGGGTGTATTATAAAGGCGGTAGCTGCTGCAATCATCAGGAGGTTCATGGAAAATAGTGTTTCCACCGAGTGAGATCACTGTGCCAGTGATGGAAAGTTTCCGCAGAATTTCGGATAATGTCACTAAAATGATAAACAACTCGAATTGCAAAAAGAAAGTAGAGTCCCTGAACATCTTTACAAACTTGGAAGTTCAGCACAAGTAGTAAAAATTATCAGTTCAATTCTAAAGTTTATAAATACAAGTTTTCTAGTTTTATACCTATTTTTGTTGCTTTCAAATATTCCGTTAGAATCACATTCTTTGGAATAAATCTTACCAAAATCAAGCCCACAAAATGCCAGTGTACATGTGATGGGACTTTTTAACAAAGCTACATCACTTTAGACGAAGACGTAGTGATATACATCGATCATACAATAGCCCAAATATACATGACTCTTATTCATTTTAACTTACGTAAATGAACAATAAAGTCTTCATCACATTCGCTCTAAACTTTAATCGGCTCCCATGAAAATTTAGACTGGACTATTTCATGAAGCTAAAGATAGTCTGATTTTGGATTCATGCAATGGTCTATGATTATGGATGTTGCCGAGCATAAGGCTCTTACGGCACCACGTATATCGGAAGGTACTAATTCTGATTCAACCCGTCTCTTCCTTAAATTTAAATCTGCAAACAAAGAACTAGATGCTGTGAGAATTAGTAAATTTTCTTAATCATAAAATATTTCAGTCTTGTATTTAACAATATTTGAAGTTTAAGTCTACACCATGCATTTCCTACAGATATTCCCAAACTTTTGCATTCAAATTGGTCAATTATAAACTAGCCTTACAGTGCCCTGATTTTGAACATCTAAAACAAAATCCTCATAAGTGTTCTCTGACCTTGGATATTAAAAGAATGCATGAGTTCTTCATTCACAACATCATTATATAATCTAGATCTTAAAAAAATAAACTGTTATTATGGGTATTGATTTTTTTTTCTTATTTAAAATTCCTCTGTTTTTTGTCGTGGCAGATCCAGATTTTTCAAAACAAGAGAGTCGCCCGTGTGGGGCAGTGGTTAGAGCGTTCGCTCAAGAGTCGTGGAGTAAGGAGTTGATCTTTACGTCGTGGGTTCGAATCCCAGTGTTGGACGAGGAGGCCGGTCTTTCGGATGAGACCGTATAAACCGAGGTCCCGTGTCGCAGTAGGTGCTGGCACGAAAAATATACCTCACTGCTCAATGGCCCTAAGTGCCGAGTATAGGTCAAAATTTGTAGCTCTCCACCGGCAAGTGGTGACGTCTCCATATGAGTGAAATATTCTCGAGAGGGACGTTAAACAATAAACAAACAAACGAACAAAACATGAGAAAGTTCCCAAAATCCGATATAATAAAGATTTTATTTTGTAAACTGTAAAGGTTGAGGATAATTTAGACCAAACAGACAGACAAAGCAACTGGGGTATACTATATGTCAGCAGAATATCTAGGTTTTGATAAGTAACTACATGTAAATCAAGGTTCCGCAATAAATTTCTACCACAGAATATTGGGCAAAATATGTATAATAACGCATCCAAAAAAATAATAAATGTTTTATACCATGATAATAGTACTTGCTCAGTACCTTGCAAGGCATCTTGTATATATCTTGTATATTTTGTCGCCGCCGACAATACATGTATGTATCTATCCTCAGTGCTCATACTGCTGTCCATTGGTACATATTTACACTTGCAATAATATGTTCCAAGAAGAGTCTTTTTACCGGCGACAAAATGTACCTTACACAGTGGCACATTTTGTCGTCGGAGATGCTCTCCTTGCGAACATTTGCACTTTTTATCATCATTTAAAACATTGTTGTGACGTAATGCCTTTGTTCTTGCCTGTTACCTGTAGCCGTCCGATAATAATAATTACCAGTCCAATAATATATTATCGGACGGCAGTGATAAAAAAATCGGACAGTAGTTAAAAACAACAACTAGAGTGAAATCAAGGTTTAATATGCCCAGAAATCAAAAAAAAGTTAGGGAGAGCAAATTCAGTGAAAGCGATCGCGCGGAAATTAAGTTGTTAAAAATAGCGAATCCAAGAAAAAGAAACTGGAGTTTTAACCTTCCTCAAAAGTAACACTTTCCATTCGGTTTTTTGCAAAGCGTTTTCGATACAGCACTGTGAATAACCCAATTTAAATTCATTTCTGATAAAGAACCAGTCTGCGAATCTCTTCTTTTAACGAGGTTTGCTCGCCAATGACCGCAGTTTTAAAACCCAAGATTTTCATTATATCATCCAATCAAATTTTTAGATAAAAATCCGCATTTTTACTTTAAATGAATTTTGAAGATATCATCCAACACTGTATCAATGTCAAACGCACTTAATAAATAAAATATTCCGAATCATAAAAAAAAAAATTCTTCATCACCTGACCATTGTCCATAGTTCCTGCTAAGCCAAACGACTGCCATTGAATGAATGAATGAAACAAAAGAGTTCACTCACTGGTTTTCCTGTCTAAAGAAAAAAACTTTCTCTTTTCTTTTGTCTACTTATTAGATGGTTCCAGGTAGAAAACTATTGATGCCTGAACTCCTATTGTGTTATTATCGGACTCCTCCGGGTAACTTTTGGACATTTAAATAGCAATGTTTTAAGTAAGATATATGCCTCATACAATTCTATGTGTAAAATTATCAGACTGTTTTCGGCCCTAACGGGCCTCAAACAGTCTGATAATTTTACATATAGAACAGTATTCGGCATATATCCATTACTTATATTGATTTGAACAATATTTCTATGTGCTTATGAAGAGAGAGAGAGAGAGAGAGAGAATTTAGTCTTTTCTATGAATTCTTGGTCTTTTCTTTGAATTTATTTAATCATGTTATTTGCAGTTCACCAACTTCAAAGTGTAAGTCACATTAGAACTCAAAAATATCATTCCTTCACTCGAATTTAAAATGACGAATGTGCATAGAGAAAATCATTGTTTTGTCATGAATATGCAATTTCATAAAACCTGTAGAAATGACTTTGATATAAACTTCATCATAATCTTTAATTTTAAGTCCATACATTCTGCCATATTCGGGGCATTGCGTGTTAACGTCACAGTATATTGATTCTCATCCATGCATAAACTAGCAGTCTCTTTGTCATGGTATTGGGGCAAAATTTTGCCCGCTTGTGGCAGATGCATTGTCCGGTTCATACATGAAGACATTTGGTCATGAACTTTGCTTAATCCTTGTTACTGATCTTAATTTTTCAGGTTAGTGGCCAATAATTGGGCTTATTTCAATAGTCTGTTGATTGCTTGAAACTTTGATTTACATGTATTGAAACATTGATTGAGATATGGATTGATTGACACGATTGATTGAAATATTGATTGGTCAAACATTAATTTAAACTTTGATTGATTGAGAAAGTGGATTGATAAATTGATTTTAAATAGCTACTTTCTAAGAGTCAATAAAAATCATGGACTATGATTTTGTCTTTTCGATTTGATTGATCATCTGTTATCAAGATGTAACTTATTTGTGAAAGTTGATTTCAGAACACTGGTATATTTCAGTAGATTTATGAGACTGCGAATACCGTGTTAATTGTTAAATTATTTTCTAATCTATGGTCGATACAATGATCTTATCAGCAAATACAAGTTATCATTAATTCGAATATTCAGATGTTTTTCATACAACTTGTTAAGCGATTATTTTCACACTGATTTGACTACGGATTTTTTTTTTCCCGTTTACCCGACCAATTGACAAGGGATGCTTACTCCTCCTCGGCAACTACTCCCCCTGTAATGTATTTAGAGGTCTGTATTTGCTCTTCTACTTATTTGTATTGTTTCAAGGGACTTTTGAGCTTGGCTACTGTTTGTTATCCTCACATTTTATTTTATCTAAACAACTAGCAGTTTTTGATAAGATTGTCGTTTTATTGGTTTGTACTTAAAGAAAGAAAAAAATAGCCTTTGGGTTTGAAACTATGCAACAGCAGTAAATAGAATAATAATCCTTGGTTTAGTCTTTTTTTTAATGGCAAGATTTATTGCATTTAGACTTACATGTACAACTGTAGGAGGAGAAGCCTTTAGAAGAATTTCACAGAAATATCTATTTTTAGTGACAACGGCAACATCGTTCATCAAAGTTAAAAGAAACATTAAAAGAATTATGTATTACAATGTAGTGTACTTATGTCTTCAATGGAAATTAAACGCTAAATTTAATTTGATTCTATTTTAAAAAAAAAAATCAATATGTTTGTAAACGTTTTTCCCTTACTGCACAATATGTGTCTTCATCAACGGATTGGGCAATATCTGTACATCTAATAAGTATGTTCAGGATATTTGTCCAATGTAAAATG
Organism: Saccostrea echinata; assembly: GCF_033153115.1. Classification (NCBI taxonomy): domain Eukaryota; kingdom Metazoa; phylum Mollusca; class Bivalvia; order Ostreida; family Ostreidae; genus Saccostrea; species Saccostrea echinata. The sequence continues at coordinate 1,781,455 of NW_026889799.1, read as the reverse complement.
TAGCGTACTATAACTCGGTTTCTTACAGCTTATAGTTTCTTCTTTTTCTTCTTCTTAGTTGAGGGTTACATGTAAAAACAAATGAATCATACTCAGAAATGAATATATTCGTATATTTGATTTAGGTAACGAAGACATTTATGCCATCAAACGAATTTGGTATTTAATATACATTCATTCTTATTCGAATGTAACAAACTTCACATATGAAATGAATGACTCCATGAATAAAGTGAACAATATGATTGTATACTCACCTAAACATTGAAACACGACAAGGTTCAGATATTAATACGAGTACCGTTGTCCGTAAAAATCACGCTAGCAATCTTCGCAAGGATAGGACAAAGAGACGAATAATCAAGGATAGAAACGATAAAGAGACGAATAATTAAGTCTAGCTCACCATTCAAAGTCAGTTCTATAGCCTTACCCTATTCTTCAATGAATAAAAATTTCGGTGAACAAGAAACAAAAAAAGATATATCGAGTTTGTCAGACTGTATGATAAATGTTTTTCACTCGATGTGCTTCTTTCTTCGTTTCAATTTCCAAGCTCTTTTGACTTCCAATTTTTGTTAAGACATTCAGAAAAAAAATTATTTTTTTAAACGACCCATAAAGATAAGTTGCTTTATGCCAATTTTAATATGTAGTACAATGTCTCTAGCGATTCTTTTGGCTCTTTGATTTTTAAAACAACATTTTCAGATCTGCTAAGTGTTATGTAAACTTTACAAGATATGACAACAAATTAATTAATTCTTGATGAATTTATATAATTACTTACCTTGGCAAATGTTTCTTTCTTTATTCCATATATACCCGGTACAACAAACAATTTCATATTTTTGAAATCTGGAAGAGTATATAATTAAACAATTGTTTATTAATATTTTTTTTTTCTTTTTGGATAATTTATAGGGTTTTATATACATAAATGCAGAAACCCACTTATCAGCAGTTCGGTTTCTTGATAGCCTGGAGATATTTGTTGATGGGATTTCTTAAGATATGATAGATAAAAGAGATCAATCATCTCTTTCATGTACAGGTACATAACATGTAAACTACTTGCCCATAACAAATTGATGAAGCCGAGCAAATTTCCATGAAAATAGAACCCAAGCAAATGGTTCTTATGCAAAACATTTTGCTATTGTTTGTGTGTGTCTTTTTACTTTCAAATAAATCTCATTAAATGGAATATTTCGTGTAAACGATTTTTATGTACTTTACTTCCGTCTTTGACTTCCGGATGCAATCAAAATATTCAGGTTTTTCCCAAAGTGTTTGTTGCCCACCATTAGTAATTTTTATGTTGAACAATCATCTAATAAACTCTAAACAGCCGGTGGGGGGTCATGAAATACTCAATGTGTACGATTTTTATGTACTTGACTTCCGTTTTTGAATTCCTGATGCAATCAAAATATTCAGATTTTCCCCAATGTTTTTGTTGTCCACCGTTAGCAATTTTTATGTTGAACAATATTAACCATCGAATAATCTCTAAACTGACGATAGGAGTCATGAAAACTTCGTGAATTTAGTTTTTAAACATTGAACTTTTTTGCTCGCTCCTCAATATTGTGTAAATGTTATCATGTTCCCTGATAAGTTAATACATTTAACAAACTAATTAAAAAGTTCCAAAATTAAAAAAAAAGTTTTAAGATTAAAAAATTTATCGAGTAAAAATTAAATGTTTGTTTGTAAAACTTTAGTGTAAAAACAGAAACAAGAGACCTACATTTATCTAAAGTTTAGTAACTTTTAACATGTATATCAAAGGATAATGTAAAGGTGCAAGTTATTTTGATTTTTCTGAAGTCAAATATATGCTTCTTATGTGAAAAATAGTGCTGAATTGAATTGAATGAATAAAGCTAATTAGAGAAAATTTTAAAATTCCAACCAACAGCGTCTGGGGAGGTGCTGTCTGTTTGTATGTCATATGTATACAAATAATCAAGTATAATTAAAAACGAACTATATAGGGACATTAAGGAACATAGACACTGGTGTAAAGTGCAAACATGTTAGTTTTTGAGGTGACTTGGCATTATTTTTTAATAATAGAATTTTATTTAATACTATAAGATTAGAGATATTCATATTTCACACTAGATCAGGTGTACAACTTTTTCTAGCCTTTGATTATAATATATTGATCGGATCCTTAGATCTATAGTAAGGTATAACGTTTGATATTCATGAATAACAGCACAGGAAAACATCTTAAATGATTAATCCTAGTCCAATTTCTGATTGCAGAGGGATGTGTTTCAACTATGCTTCGATGCAAAATATATTTTTATTGAAGGTGGGTTTGAGGCGAAATGTGTATCCTAGCCGTCTCCACCTCTTCATATTTGCAATCCGCTCTTTCGCGCTTTATGATAATTGTCGATGCCATGAGTTTGAAGTGAATCTAGATATATGCTACAATTGCTTTGCTTCATATTTTGACTTGACATGGTTTATAAAAGTCGATTTGCAAATTACTGGGTATCTGTTTTATCCTCTGAGGTAAATTTGATTCAAAAGGGGGAAAATAATATACAATTATTTGTAGTTCTTATTATCAGAAAGACATTTTTGTATCAATATAATGGGGAATTCTTTAAATCGTTAACACATATTTTCATAACAGTTTATATATTGGATGACGGTGCTGTAGAACACATATTTCAAAATCCCTTTGATCATCAATTCTGGATTGCCTCTGTTAACTTGAGTAGTTAGAAATTCCATTTCGCCGTAATTGGAAATAATTTATCCCCACCCCCTCCCACCATCAAAACTATAAAAAAAAAATGGAATAGAATAAATGAGAAAAGATCATTTAACACTAACGGCATGAAAAATGGTTTTACCATTACTAATGATTCCTTTATCAAATGTTTTAATACCTGTAGATACATGGATTATAGATTTTTTTTAAAAGAATCACTAAAATGTAAAGGTACATAAGCCCTAAAATTGTCTTGGTATTGATGGGTTAAGGTTTATCTTGAGGTGGTGTCATTCTGTTTTTTTTTTTTCTTTTTTATTAAAAAAAGAATGGATTACGAAAAAGAAGCAATTAATTTACAGCAATCGGTTGAAGAAATGTCACTATCATTGTTCGAGTTTCCACTAACGTCTATATTCGTAATGAAAAGGGTGAAGATAATGAACAGTGATCGATATTGAAAAAAATGTCTACAAACAATACAAAACTGTGAACAGGGCATAAAAACTTGAACCCCCCGAAATTTGCAGAGATAAATATTTTTGTGTTTATTGTTGGCCAGAGAAATGAATTATTATGATGGTATATATCGATTTTTTTCAGCATTTTTTAAAATTATTTTTTTAATGATTTAAGTAGGGATAATAGAGAGTCTTACCTGAATGCTAAATATATACTTTATTTCAAAATTAATAAATCCCTATTCTAGAAATTATTTACCTTGCCTCTCAAAGCATGCATCCCCAATAGCATAGTGATTAACGTATTGCCTCTCACGCGGGCGAGTCGGGTTCAATCTCAAGAAAATTTGAAAAAAAAAATGATCAATTTTCTTTATCTTAAATTTACGATTCTTTCTTTAAAGTGCTGTGTGGTATTTATTGCTGTTCGAATTTTGGATATTTTCACACTTTCTAAATTTTATCATATTTTTATACGAAGGAGTTAAAAGGATTGCACAAAGGTACATGTAACACATGTTATGTTATGAGTAAGGAATGAATTCTCCTATGACATCTGATGACGGAGAAGGGACGACAGACCTTATTGTTGTCATGGCAACGAGTTTCTAGTATATACTTATTTTTGTTTACTTTATTTACAGTATCTTTTTTCTGTGTATTTATTTTTTCACACATTGCCAGCAAATTTTTGGTTGTGTTATACATAAAACATCATTTTTGTTGATCTGAAAAAGAACATACGGTTTTTGTGTTCTCCAAGTATGGGTGCGTTTAAATTCAGTGATTTTTTTAAAACACCAAAGGTGCTCATGTGATATTCCTTAGGTCATTATTTAAGTAAAGAGCATACATAAATTTGAAGTGTTGCTAATACATGTAGAGTAATTACATATGTACAGTACTGTAACACTGTATAGTGTGAACTGTTTGTTCAAAATTCAACTGATGTTCAACTAACATGATTGTCATTCAACCATTAAAACAACTCAATACTTCAACTGATTTTAACCTGACATTGAATACAACTGATTTATTCCGGCTTCAATCTATAAGAAAGGGAACATATTGGATTTATTTTTCATGACAATTTGTCTTCCTTGCCATTCTCTCCCTATACATGAATGATTTCTTAATTTTCTTGAATAGATATGAAATTTTTCATTTTATTCAGGGTAGAAAGACTTGTACCCAAAAGCTAAAATTTTAATTTGGTCTAATGTAAGCCAAAAAACTTTTGAGTTTGATTGACAAATCTAGTAAGCATCCTCTTTTTATATTTATTGTGTATATTTGGGTATTTATTGGGATGAATAGGGTTTAAACAGAAATATATATGATCTAAAATTTGGTTACAAAAATGTGTTATAATATGTGGACTACATAAATTTGCATTTAATGTATAATAAAAAAAAAAATACTTAGATTTGTATTGTTTTTAGTAGATGATGTCTCATATGACAACTTAAAATATGTAAAACCACTAAAAAAGTTTTAACTTAATTAATGTACTTTTTTTCATTTCTCAAACATTATATTATTAAAAAGTACCAGGTATTTTTAAAAATCCCCAAAACATCCACACCAAAATTGAGTTATTCAAAGGGAAAAACAAAATTTATATACATTGTTTCTCATCCATTGCCTTTTAATCAAAAGAGTTTTGTTCTCGGATTTGGAATGTTTATTTCTATTTATTTCTGGTGTTGAAAACTGACATATAATATTTTTTTTCATACAGTAATTTTATCTTGTTAAAAGGTGTTATTTATTTTGTTGTATACATGTATACGAAGTATAGTTATTATATTGCCACATTCCATGTAAATATACTAAGTTAAATTTTACTCATGAAATATATTTTATTTGCTATGCACACCGTCCCTTTATTTCAATCAGCTGTTCTTTTAAGTGTTTAATTGAATATCTTTGATTTTAAATGATTATCTAGGGAGATTTTATTTTCATAATTCTATCAAGAGTGCATTAAAAAAACAAATTGTTTGTGAGTAGAAATGTAGATCAGTTCCATTATTACAAGTCTACGTTGAGTGCAGCGTAGTTCTCAGGCATAGATGTACATGTAGACTTGTGGTCAAAATATATTTTATCAATTTCTTTTCAACTATAATGTGTAATTTATTCATGAGTAACTAGAAACTTTCCTGGTTATTTTGCAGAGAGTAAATTTAAAAACTTGCCAACCACTCCATCTCCTAAGACCAGTGTTGAATGTGAATATTTAATATGCAAAGGCAGGATCGTATGTATTTTCCCTTCACCATTACAGTATCTAATGAACCTTGTTTTCATTCCTTAAGTCAATCTGGATTTTATGTTAAATAATGAAAAATAATGAATCATAGATGCAAAATGTCTCATAATCAGCTCTCGATGTACCAGTTCCTGGTCACTGAAATCGAGTTTAAGTTAAAAGTGCTGCTACATCTCCCCTCAGTGTGCCTTTGCTCAGTCTTATGACAGCCTGAAAGAACATATTGAGCATTCAGTGACCTAAATGTGAATAAAAGTAACAAATGGAAATTTATACACAAAAAATACTCTTTTTCTCAAATATCCCTTAAGGGAGCCGACTGGGGTTTTATTGTGGAAAACTACTGTGAAAACTACAGAGAATCTTTCATTTTTTTTATCATATGTAGTTTGACTTCAGTGTACATGCCAATTTTATGGAAAATCTGCCGTCTAGGTATTTTAGCGTCCTTCTCAAAGTACAGGTACATTAAGTATAGGATTATATAGGAAAGTGCCAATTTTAAGCACTTCAAAGCAAATTATACAAATACTACTATCAACTTTTTTGCTCAGATTATAACATTTGATGAGATATCTATATTTTACAATAAATGTAACAAACATAAAATTCTATCGTCTTGTTTCTAGAGGGGGGATCTCAAAATGTCAAAATTAATGAAATTTCCTGTTTTATGGAGTACTACAAAATATGACAAATATAAAAGATTAATGTAAAAAAAATACAGAAATGATTGTAAGATTCTCAAATTTTTATGTTTTAAATTTCAAGGGCTTATATTTAATACTTTTTCTTTTATTACATTTATTATGACCCCTCTTAAAGGGCTTCAATTTATCATAACCCTATAACGATTTCAATCTACCTATCAGGTGAAAAATCGTTTTAAAATCAGTTATATAGAATTGTAAATTAATTTTTCAATCTGTGATTACAAGGTTTTGTTAAGTTTTATTACTTATGTGAGAATAGTTGCTTAAAACAATAAAATAATGGAAATACTTCAATTTACAATGATGCTCGAATAATTGCCCACAAATTGTTGATGCACACACACATACATATTTATATATATGTCATAGGTACTGCTTCATGCTTTGTATAGTGTATTATTCATTAAAACCCAAATATTGAACCATAACTAATGTACCGTTACATGCATATTTATACCTGTTTGAGATCCTCCCACTTTAAGTTGAAATCATCGATCTCATGTTCAAACTCTATCATCTGACTGATATAATTTCTATGAATTCTTATCCTCTCTACATCATCGCCATTTCGTTTGTGGCCAATGTTAGGTTCCTTACCCCATCCGTTGCTTGGGGGATCGACATTTTCTGCATAATTTCTCAACAAGTTGTACATTGTTGATATTTCTAACTGACAAGAATCAGCAGGATTTCCTCCTTCTGTAAGGAAAGAGATAGTCAATCTCACGGTTTTGGTTTATGTTAGAAAAGAAAACCAGAGGCCCATGGGCCACAACGCTCACCTGAGTATTATTGACCCTACTTTTCTTCAACAGATTTCCACCTTTTAATACTTTATATGGCCCCAACATACATGTACCTCCAGGGGTTATAATATGAAAAATTTAGAATTTACACAACCTAATAGAGCCTCCATATAATCTTCAGCTTTTCTGGCACAGTGGCTATTGGGAAAAGATTTATAAACATTTTTTCCTATATATTTCAATGTAAAACTATGATTCCCTATTGTGGTCCCACCCTATCCTTTTGGGGGCAATGGTGTGAACTATTAGAATTTACACTACCTCAGAAAGCCTCCATACAAGTTTCAGTTTTTTCTGGCCCAGTGGTTCTTGAGTAGATTTTTTAATGCATTCAACGTATTTTTGTCTTTTCTTGATTATCTCCCTTTGTAAAGGGCCTTGGTCTATTATTTTAATAAGTTCAATTCCATTCACCCAAGGAAGCTTTGTTTCAAAAGCCTAGTGGTTCTTGACAGGAAGTTGAAAATGTGAAAAGTTTACAGACGGACGTACGACGGACAACAGGTGATCAGAGGCTCACTTGAGCTTTCAGCTCAGGTGAGCTAAGAAAGTGAGCTAAAAGTTAGACAGCTATACCTCATTAACAAGGGAATTCTTAATTACCAACTCATGCTCTAATTATCAAAATATTAATTATCGTCGCGTAGGGGTATCTAGAGCGAATGCTCTAGAGTCGTGGAGTTTGGAGTTGATTCTTACGTCGGGTTCAAATCCCACTGTGGGACGTGGTGACCCGTCCTGTGGATGAAACCGCAATACGAGGTCTCGTGTTGCAATAGATGCTAGCTCAAAAAAGATCCCTCACTGCTCAATGACCTTGAGTGCCGAGTACCAGTATAAATGTGTAGCCCTCCACCGGCAAGTGGTGGCTTCTTCATATAAGTGAAACATTCTCGAGAGGGACATTAAACGACAAACAAGCAAACAAACAAGCAAATATTAATTATCAAGTGAAAGAGAATTAAATGATTGTCACTAAATAAAGGGGCAATATATGTACAGATTTTAAGATAAGCAAATTACTTATAAAATTCTAAATGTTCCTGGAAAAAACATGATGATGAGGAAAAAAGGGCCATATAATGACTCAGGTGAGCGTGGTTGCCCACTTTCCCTAACCTGGATAAAGGACAGGTATCTGATCTTTTTGTACTCTTTTTTCTCCGTTCACAATGAGGTATTTTTTGTCGGCCAACATGTTCTGCAGTTCATGTTCAGGGAAGATGTCATCGAAAAATATTTGAAGGGCATCTCGTGAAAGTCTTACCAGCTTTAGGAAGCGCATCAAACGCTTTTCAATATCTGAAAAAAATTACAAAAATGTAATTATTTGTGGAGACGATGCACTTTATGTAAAGAACTGCGAACGATAGTTTTGTTCTTCCGCCTACCTACAAGTCATTTTTCAAAATTTAACATATTTGAATGACTCTTCAAATGTATAGATATTTTTGTGAATTTTCATAAAAGATAACTTATTTGGAAAAGCAAAGAGCGATAACTCTATAATTTTGGCAAAATAAGCAAAAATCCGTTTAACAGGTATTACATGTAGTATTATGGAGTATTCTTTCACAAATTCGCACTAAAGATCTTCGTGTTACATCGGGGAGATATGTTTACAGAAAAAAACAAAAAACAAAAAACAAAAACAAAAACAAAACAAACAAAAAACAAAAAACAAAAAAAACAAAAACAAAAAAGCAAAAATGGACATTTTATACCCATTTCAAATGACATAACAAATTTTAGAAATGTATTTCATCCATCTTATACATTAAATTTGGCGTAATTTTGACATACAGAAAGATTTAAGGAACATTCATCTATTTCCATGCACATTTGAAAATTTAGTAATGTTTTAAAGCCTGGTTTCAACAAACAAAATTTTACAAAGCTTATAAAAAGAATTGTAAAAAAAACAATTAAATTTTTGACGCATCTTATGAGTTAATAAATCAATTGCCAAATCTTTGCATTCAAATAAGTTTTAATGGCCAAAATGCAAGTTATATTGAATTAGATGGGTCTAAGATGTAGGCGGGAATCGAGAGTAAGCGTTTGTAATTTTTACGTAAATATGTGTCAAGAATATAAGTATATACTTGATTTAAATGGATCATCTCCAGATTTCAAGTGAAAATGTTGGATAAACGGAAAATGACAGCAGATTTTTTTTTTCTAATTACACATGTAGCAGAAATAGAGAAAATGTTTGGCTTGACCGGGAATCAAACCTGGGACCCCTGCATCACTAGTCAGGTTCCGTTCCGACTGAGCTACCCAGGCTGATATCCACAGCCCAAACCATTACATCCCTCCTTCCTTAAATTGTTTTCGCCCTCGAAGACGCAACCCAAGTTCTTATTAGTCCCTGACAGGATTTTCACCTTCAAGTCCAGGGGTGGTCAATGGCGCCAAACCTGTAACAGGAAAGGAGGAAATGTTTGGCCTTTCATCAGAAACAGACGACAAATGTTCACTCTGGACTTGATGTCTCTGTTGTGATGCTACAGAGCTGGAATAAAGCGGTGGTTCCTCCCCAAACACTTTGATCAAGAATTGTATTAAACCAAGAAGGTCCGACTGGGGCTGAAAGATCGAAACAATTTTACACCAATCCATAGGATATATTAAGTAGTATCAGTAATATTGTATAAACGTAGTAAGACTAGAACAAAATCATTGTTAAAATCTAAGGAAATTCATTTACATTTCTTGTTTGTTGAATTTCTTGAGGTGTCTTAGTATGCATTGTATGAAGGTGTTTCTTTCCGTATTACGTAAGATTCTGAGCTATCCTTCGTTCTTTAATTTCTATCAATTTCGTTATTTGGCTGTTTACTGGGAATGCTGATTACTGTAGATCACTTTATTTTCGCGACACCTTCTTTTCGCGAGATACCTATTTGGAATTTATAAGCGAGACAAAATTTTTGCGAGCTAATGTTTTTGTATATAATCCTTACTAATACAAATATACGCAATCGAGAATGAAACTTCGTGAGCAGACAGACTGGCGTAAATACGCGAAAATAAAATTCTCGCAAATAAAAAGTGATTAACAGTAGTTGAAAATAAACAACATGTACATGACAACGGGTAACTAGGTTTTACGCAGGAGACTTGACTACCACCGTGCAATCAAACTGCTGTAGGCAGTGCTAGTAACTGCACTTCTCCACATCGTCTATTTTATAACCCATTACCAAGAAATCTATGGAGACGCCACCACTTCCCGGTGGAGGGCTGCAAATTTATACTTATATTTGGTACTCAGGACAATTGAGCATTGAGGGAACTTTTTCGTGCCAACACCTACATAATGCGACACGGGACCTTATACGGTCTCATCCGAAGGACCGGTCTCCACGTTCGGTAGTGGATTCGAACCCGCAACGTAAGGATCAGCTCCTTACTCAGCGACTCAAGAGAAGACGCTCTAACCACTGCGTCACGTATGCTTATACGTATTTCGTGTTTTTGTGCTTCTTAACTCCGCCCATCAACCAATCGTCTTTGAAAGGGTTGGTCAATAAACAAGGACATTGCTAAACGCCTATTGTAATGAAGAGCAAAAAGAAATACCTTTGTGAAATGCAGACCTTTTAGGAAATAAATAGAATTTTGAATATTTGAAGAAGGTTGTATATAATTGTAAGTATTATTTAGAGAACGAGACGGGTTTTCTATCGTAGATATAAATTGGGGTTGGGGGTGGACGAGTGAGTATAACGAGTCTCCGCCCCTATAAATGATAGAGCTAACATGTCGAGTTCTCTAAATGATTTGTGACACAATCAATCAAAATAAGCACCTCCCACTTATAGCTATGCAGCATCCACAGTTTATAGATTTCCACAGACAACGTACGATTCAGTTAGATAAGTTTTGATAACGGGGTAGACGTAATTGAAAAAAAAATGCATTTACTATTTGTATGTACTTTTAATAGATTGAATCAGAATTTTTTTAGACCGTGTTCTATTGTAGATACAGAATAGTTGGCCAACATGATAAAAATCTCTGACATCAAATTTCTTCAAAGAGCTATTTGTATTGCCTGTATTTATATCCAGATAAACTGAGATTATGAGACCCCTCACATATATCAGAATTAATCTCCATAACGTCATAAATCTACTAGAAGGTTAAATCGTCCACCTTATCCAATAAATAATCAAGTCAATTATGTCTACCCTGTTGTCAAAACTAGTCCTACTGAATCTTACGTTGTCCGTGGAAATATATATAATGAGGATGCTGCACAGCTAAAAGTGGGAGGTGCTTATTTTGATTGATCAAGTCATAAATCATTTAGAGAACTCGACAGGTTCTCTATCGCAGATACAAATTTAGGGGCGGAGACTCGTGCTACATGTATGCACTCGTCCAGCGCCCAAATTTGTACATGCATCTACGATAGAGAACCCGTCTCGTTTTCTAAATAATACTTATTCCTTACGTATCTCCAGTCCCTCAGATAGGGTATGTTAACATTCCCGTTTGAGTCCACATTTCTATTGGCTTTTATGTACATGTTATTGGATGGTTTTACATAAACCATTGGCGAGTTATAGGGATGTGTGTCCAGTATCCAAACTATGATTGGAATGTTGTATTCATTTCCTTAAAAAAAGTCGATTGAAATGCCTAAACTCACAGAACATGCAACAAATTGATGTCAATGATTTAAAATAATTGAAATTTTATATAAATATTTCAAAAATGCATGAATAAGATAGAAGGATAATACTACGAATTTAACAGAAAAAATTATTATTCTTTTCAAATTAAAAACAAAATGTCTATGATTGATACCCTCGTAATTTACTGGAATAGTGCCGTTTAAATTCAAAAGATTTTTCTTTGTACCGTCTCCAAAATCTGCATGAGGAAGAAAGATGTAAAATTACATATATAGTACTCATTAAAACAAAACAAGCAACATATAGGAGAAAACATTACGAAAATATAACTCTAACATGTGATCGGTTTTCTCTCTCTCTCCCTCTCTCTCTCTCTCTCTCTCTCTCTCTCTCTCTCTCTCTCTCTGTGTGTTTCTCTCTTTTTCTCTCATTCTCTGCCTGTCGGTCTCTTTCTTTCTCTGTTCTCTCTCTCTCTCTCTCTTTCTGTACATCTCTTTCTCTCTCAGTCTGTCTCTCTGTCTCTTTCGTTCTTCCCCCTCTTTGTCTCTGTCTCTGTCTGTCTCCCTCTCTCGCTCCGTGTTACTTACAAAATCTCTCAAGTTCAGGCCTTAGGTCTTTAAATTGACTTATAGCGTTCATGATATCCCTTTTGGCAATGTCTGCATACTTGTACTAAAGAATCAGTAAAGAATGCAATGTGAAAGGGATTTCTTTGTATCAAGCTACAAAAGTTATAACTTTATTAGTTTTGAACTTTATATCTAATCCAGAACTTGAACTGTTTTCCTCAAAAGAGGTAAAATAGAATTACATATGAAATATATGTTACCAAAATACTAACATAACAAACAGTGAAACTCTGCCAAGATATCATAAAAACAATTACATGTATGCACGTTATCGATATTTGATTTTTGAATTTCATCTATAAAAATTGTCCCTAAGGTCAAAAATTTTATTTCATAAGGTTGGTGAAAGCGAAGGGGTGAAGGTTTCAACTTTCTTTCACAACGTTTTTTGACATTACAGAATCACGATGATTTAACTATGCTACGGCAAAAAGTGAGGGAACCATCCTTTCATAGACTATTTTCAATATTGTAATGTTTGTTTTGGAAAAAAGTGGGTTGGGGCACCCTCCGTGGCCCCCTTCCCCCGATACTACATGCCTGAGATAATAGCGTATAGTTAAAATGCAATTATATTGAAGTTTCAGTAGTTTAGAAGAAATGCTTTTGCATTCGTTGTAACTAAACCAATATTTATCTATCATAAAAATTTAATACATCAGTTAATAAAAACTGCCAAACGACTTGACTTTTTTGTATGTAAAAAAAAAAATTATAAATGCTTCATGCGGGGACCGAACCAAAAACCTTGCGATTCCTGTGTTTTGGACTGTTTACATACTTTTGCTTTCTTTTTTCGGACTGGTAACATAAACTTCTATGCTTTTCTTCGTGACCCTTCTTTTTAAGACGACAGCGAAGCAACACTTTTATACAAAACGGGATGGGGGTATTTTTCCAAGTTAATTTTTATGGTCTCTAAGACTTTTCACCATTTCTTCTTAACAAATGTTTGTTCATTTCTTTGCAAATATATCATTGGGTTTCAAATGACATTATGACATTTAGGCATATTCAAAGTAATTAAAACACAATATGGATATCATCGTGGAAATATTACCCATTCCTAATAATTTAACTTCGTTTGTGACACGTCATTTGATTGGATAAAAAATTAATTTATATCATATAACTTGTGTTACCTACGTCACAAGGACTTGCGTCAAAAACCTATTAATCCGCTTGACGTTACATTTGAGATATACATGTACATAGTTCGAAGACATTTCTGAAGGAGAAATTGTCTAATTTTCTAATTTAATGATGGGAAATTTAATTATAAGGAGTGAATTTGATTAGCTACCCAAGTTTTACTGATATAACCTGGGTGGGAACAGTTTACACTTTTTTTTATAAACCGCTTCACGGTTTATAAAGCGTAAGCTGTCTCAACCCAGGTTTAAGATTATAACTTGGGTAGCTATTAAATTACATAGGAATCCGATACTGACATTTATCAAAAGAATGTTAAAATTCTATGCGACGGATCAATAAATCGTACTTTTCAAAGGCGCACAGGTTCCTGCCGAATGCCAATAAAAACCTCCTTGTTCTTTATATTCATTACTTAACTGACTTTTAAGTGGAGATTTGAAATGTTTGATATTTTACCTGACTTAACGCTTGCTTTGTTTCGTCGGTTACAGAGCTCCCAGCCATTCCCTTCTTGTTATTCTAAATTGGTTTTATTTCTTAACATGAAACTATTCAGAAAAGACACTGTTGAACTTTAGGTTTTGATTGAGATCCTACTATTTACGACCAGGAAGATCTATTTTTCATTTGTACGACAATAGAAGTTTGACGGAGTATTATTGTTATCTTCTAACTCGTACCTTTAAACGTGTGTTTTAATTGCATATATTTTTGTCTTTCGGTGAGTCTTGCATCTATATATTTGGTCTGTGTGCCATATTTACAGGAGGCATTTAAAATCTTTTAAAACTTTAAATTAGTACACAGGTGTTATATTCCGATAACCTCTGTCTTCCTAAAGGCATTGGGAAAGAACTTTTAGAAATGTTTTACAGTTACTTTTGTCTGTGAAACAATCAGTCTGCAAAATTTATACTGGAATGGGACATTCAGAATCTAATTAGTTGCTTTTTGAAGAGAAGTATTCACATTGCTGAATTTTTTTTTTTAAAAATATACATGTATATTTATTTTTTGATGCCTTGTTCAAAGTATCATTATTATGATAATTAATTACAATCATTGAATTTGACAAATCTGTGGTCAGTAATACAAAACATATCTTTTGATAACATATATGCTTTAAGGATAAAAACACAAACTTTTCAAAAGTCAGCAATATTTCTCATAGATTTATTTTCAGATAAGTAACCTGAATAATGTTTATCAGTAAAAATGGGAGAACTTTGTAAGATTTCGTTGCAATGTTAAAAATATATGAAAAATTATGTATAGAATCTCCATAGAAAACTAAACAAAGTGCATATTTAAACTCCAAAGAAACCTTACCATTTCTTTATATTTTAGGTATTTACTATTTATGCCATTTCTTAGCAAAATCAGTCAAGAAATTTAATCTTGTTTGTATTACCTAACCTTAAATTAGCACAAGGCAAAGGCAAGAAATAAAGAAAAATGAGTTTATTGCTAGTAAACCAATAAATATCTTTCTTTTGGATATTATTGTAAACCTTTGGACAAATTACTTAAGATGACTGATTTTTTTTTTTTTTGCTCTTTTTTTTTAAAGAATAAAGTTTTTGTAATGGAAATATATGTTAGATTCAAGAGGGTGAATTACTCTTAGTTCAATGAACAATAGTCCATAGTTATATTATTTTGTTATGTGAGGCACAAATTGACCATATCGTTATTAAAACTATGATGAAATATTTTTTTTTTTAGACGAAGCAGATTTACATATTAAGGAAGTATACTCATTAATAAGAAATCAGTAATCTTCACAGGTCCAAATACATCTTTGATTTCTAGAGCATGTGAGATGTATTGAACACTTTATTTTGCATGCTGGATGTG
The DNA here is from genome assembly GCF_033153115.1 of Saccostrea echinata. NCBI lineage: Eukaryota > Metazoa > Mollusca > Bivalvia > Ostreida > Ostreidae > Saccostrea > Saccostrea echinata. The sequence continues at coordinate 1,766,173 of NW_026889799.1, read as the reverse complement.
TTTAACACAATCGTGGGAATGAAAATCCAATCTTTACAAAGAATTAAGAATAATGCAATCATTCAGTAGAATACATTGTGCTGAACATAATCTTCATAAATTTCCCGTGATAAGACACTCTTAAGAATGGATAAGATTTCCTTTATATTTCTTTTAGGATGAGGTGTTCGGTTCAAATGTAATTTTAATTTGCTTCTTTCATAGGTCCTGGCATGTAGTATCGGGGTGAAGTGGGGTGGTGGGTTGCTACCCCTTTTTTCCAAGCATTACCTTTCACTATTGAGAATGTTCAATGAAAGACTGGTTTCCCTCACCCTGCTTTTTGTTGCATTAAAGTCAAAACAAGATACGTTTGTAATGTATGAATGAATTTCGGTAATGGAAAAAGCTTTATAATTATAATTACAAGACGACAATTTACAAATCAATGTAGAATTGCTAAATTGTCATTACGTACTAAGTTAGATGTAAGAAATCTCGAAATATAAGATTACTCTGTCTATTTGTCTGTTGGTATATGAAATAATTATTTCTTTTCGTTGACAAAGAGAGCTAGGCCACATTATCATTTTTTACACAATGAATTGATTATCAAAATGTAATGCAATTTCAGCATACAAAAAATTGCCTTTTAACGTAAAAAATTTTAATTTTATGAAGTAGACGAAAAAAAAGTCTTAGTTATATGATCAGATAAAAGGAATTTTCCATAGACAATCTTAGCATAAGAACTAGAGTGTTCCATGGCATAAATAAAAGTAAAAGTATGGCCATCTATTTTTCATGCAAATATTATATTAGCGTTATAGTTAAAACCAAGGATGGTTAGACAGCAATAAATAACGTTTATCATAAAAGTACAATTAAAAATCAAAATGAATTCAACTAAAAAGTCAATATACTGATCCTGAGCTGATGAAACAATCTGCCAAGTCGAAAAAAATAGGAAAAAAAATAATGTTGCAGCTGTTGCAGAAAAGGGGTTTATGAAATTTTTCTCTGCAATAGCTGCAATATTTATTCCCGTACTAACAACCAAGAAAGCATTTTATGGTTTATATCTGTACAAATAATCATTTAAAGAGGGATTTAGGAGATGAAATAGTGTATTATTCATAAGTACGCCATTGTACGTTTCATTGATGGAACAGCCACTGCTCACAGGTGAAATGTTTATTGCCGTTTACTGACTGATAAAACGCAATGGTTTTCTTAAGAAATAAAACAAAACAATGTTCAGTGGATGTAAATATAGCAGAATATTACTACAAAAATAAGGAATAACTGATGATGGAAAACCTGAAGACGTATGGTTTTTCATACAATCAAGAGGTTAGTTGGCTCTATCGTTCATAGTCAGTAAAATATTCAAATATAAACAGATATTTACGCAGTGAGAGTTGTAGCTCTTATCTAAGGGTCGATGATCTTTAAGATTTTTTTTTACGTAAAATCGATTAAAATAGCTTCAAATCATATCACATAAAAGGATTATTTTGGATGGGTTTTGAACACTACAAATATATCAATCAATAATTGTGCTGTTCAGAGAATAGGAAGAGGTTTAATTGTTCGGAATATCATTATTCTATTGGAACAAAAAGTAAATTTGAAATAATTTTTTTTACTAAGATCAATAGCATCAAACTGTCGAATTTCAACATTTTATATCCGCATTCTCAACCATGTATTAAAGATAAAATAAAACAACTGCTTTTTAAATAAAAAAGAAATTCCTAAATTTACTTACCTTGTCATTGGTCAACTGCAAAATTATTTTGTTACAAAAAAGGGAAAGAAAGACTCTACACAGTTTACGGAGACCTGGTCCCAGGATCATGAAACAGACTTAGACTTAAGTCAAATTTTTAATCACCTGTAAAATGTTTATTAATTGTTGAATGAATCTCTAAATTTTGAGATAACAACACTTTTGTGAAGCAATATTGACAAATAATTTAATTTTTATCTGCTTGACTTAATCAAAATTTTAATACGACATGAATATTTTGACTTAAGCTTAAGATGTTTCATGATCCCGGAGCCAGGTCCTGTCACAGTTCGTTGGAATTTAAATGGATACGAAGTGTGATTCGTTATAAGCAGACCTCCTTTTGTATTTATATAAAGAAATACAAGTTGTTCGGAAAGTTCGAGGACTGATGCGATAAAATCAATACTATGAAGTTTATGACTACAAAATTTTTATGGAACATAAAACAACAAAAGTTAAAGAAATGTTGAAAATTTTAGCTAGATACTTTGAATATTTAAAAAAATTATCATAAAATAAAAAAGACATTATAGATATGATCATCCGGCGCTGTCGCCATTTAATTTCATGACGTCATTGTTTCTCAATGTCTATATTCTCTACCTCATACACTTATCATGATGAGCTTCCTTGGAGTTAAGTAATGATTCAAACCCGTCTTGTTTATATGCTTTTACAATGTCATGAACAGCTGCTTTCAATGTATACAATATTGTAAGATCTGAAAGATCCTCACTTGATTATATCAGCATATTTGCTTGTCGGAGTTCAACATCTACCACACATGACCAACGTCACTTTTCGACGTGACAAACTTTGAACACCCTATCTACAAATCAACATTAACTTTTACATCTCTCGTCTTTATAATCTTTTTCGGTATTTGAAAACAAGTACCCCGAATGCATTTTATTTTCCAGTAGCCCATTTAAATATTTTCTAGGTCTATGCTAGTTTTTCCAGGCGTAAAACTTTATAGAATGTTGGGAGAAGAAACCCAGCCCCCTTTCTGACGTCATTACAACCCCTTAATTGTTTGACATTTCAAGTAAAATTTACGATAAAATTTAATAGAACTTACAGAATTGGGTAAAATTGCAAATTTACGGTACAATTATGTCAATTATGTCATACCACATGAGTGAATTAACGGCATTTTCGTAGACAAATGCTCATATCAAAAAAAGAGGGTTTTTTTCTCAGTTACACTTAGGTAGAAAAAACGTAACCCTCGGGGTTGCGCCGCCTCGACATAACATTGCTTTCACATAAACATGAACAATTCATTAAATATATATAATTAATGACGCATAGTTTATTATATAACTAAAAAAGATGATGCTAATTAAACGTTAAAAAATTCATTGATGTGTCTTAAGCGGTTTTAATTTTATGGCGCTAGTCCAAGAACTTTCCGAGCAACCCTCGTATTTATTCTCAAACTTTAAAAAAAGATGAAAAGGAGTCTTTCTGTGGAGTTCATTTTAACGTCAGGTAATAGATTCATACATGTATCGATGTCCTTTTAATAATCCACAATATTTAGTTTCATTCCTAAGTTGATTCGATATATCAAATTAAATCCAAAATGAACGAAACCACAGATTCTTAAACATTTGTCTCATATTTTGATGTGTTGATAAAAAAAATAACAATGATGACAAACTGAAAGTAAAGCTTACAAACAAACATGATGATTTTAACTTTTCAATATCTTTTTTTTCTTGTTTATGTAACATATATAATTAAATCAAAGTTAAATCAATTTTTAATGTTTCAATCAAATTAAACCGGCCACGGTAGCTAATGATTGGGCGTTCGCTTCATGGTCAGGAGACCCGATTTCGATTCTCATTCCCAAAGCAGTGTCAAACCTAAGAGGTAAAGATAGGTAGTATCCGTTCCTTCACCAAGCGCCAGGTATTTAAAGTAAAGGTCACGGGTATTAGAACTTAAAACCGAAGTTCCGTATCTCTGTTGACATTGACATTATTAAGAACCCCCACTGCTCTGCTCAATAGCTCTGATTGTCGGGTATAGATCTAAATTTGAACCCCTTCACGAGTATATGGTGGCGGCTCTATGTGAGTGAAAAATTCTCGAATGGGACGTTACACAACATACAATCAAACAATCAAATCACAAATGTTAAAAAAAATGTTCAATCAATCGAAATTGCAAGCAGTGTTTCCATTATTCCATGTTTAAATCAATCAATGTTTCAATCAAACAAAAGTTTAAGCAATCATTAGGGGAATGAACTAAGCTAAATTATGACCAAGAAAAAGATATCTAAACCAGGTTTATATGATAGGTCTAACTGATATAATACATGATTCAATTTAACATAGCTTTAAATTTTTATAAATTAAAAAACGCTACTATCAAATGCATATATTTTACTAACTTCTAATTATGTTAATTATTCATTTGTTTAATGTCTAAACTATTATGCATACACTAAAATAATATCATTAGTACATTATATAAAGGAAGTGTTGGGGGGGGGGGGAGGGGGGTTGATATAAATATATACATGTGAGTTAATTCCACATTTTTTTTCTTAGATTGCCCAACGGGCTATTTTGGAAGAAATTGTACGTGTAAGTAAATATGCCAGTTCTATAACTTAAAACAAAAACCTCATATAACAAAAACGGTGTAGAATTAAGAGATCTAGATTATAAAGAATGTCAAAATCTTAAAAAAGAGCTTTATAAACATTTGATATGAAGGATTTTAGAGTTATTGGGTACATGAAACGTTAGGCAAGAAATTAAAAAAGAAAGAGCATTTTCAAGATATAGCTGTTTTACCTATTTCTGGGAAAACAATATTCTTTTTGATAATGCTGTATGCAAAGGATTTTCAAGGACCATGACACTTCCATGCTTTATTTAATAAATAGTAGTTTTGTAGCCCATGATTCAATAGTATGACAGTCAAAGCCACATTTCAATAGGTTGGGACACTGAATACTGAGGGTGTTAAATATTGCAAGGGTTTCAATGCAGTTTTTAGTTTCATCATTCTATTTGCCAGCCATCATCCCGATTTTGTCTTCACTTATATACGTTCCACATGAGAATTAAGGCAGTCAAAGAAATAATAATAATAATACTTATATTCTACTTCTATATGTAATCGCTTGTATTTCTTTGTACAGTTTGCAGGAAATTGAAATATCATCGAACAATCCCTTCTCTCACACATAGGTCATTTTGACCGATGGCGCCTTTAAACACGACTTCGCTAAACAGAATTTCTGCATATTCTTTATGATAAAATTAAGGTATATATCCTACGCTATATATCATTGTTTAGCAAATTTTCTTTACTTTTAAAAATGTTAAATTCTGTAAAAACATTTTATCGTATACGTCGGGAATAGATAGATTTTACGCTTGGAAGACATAGATGACCTTTCGAAAATGGAATTTTCGAAATCAATGATGATTTTGCAGACAAGTAGCATATATTTCCCTGATTAATTGAATAAAAAGAATTTGATATATTATTTTAAACGCATATTTTCTATACTTTTAAAGTATATATATTTCAATCATTGTTATTACTTCATTATATTTTGTAAAAGCAAGATCTGTCTTGTACGTATGTGTTTTTAATCGTTTTCATTCTTAATATCTACGTAAAGATCACCGCAGTTAGGTTAAGGATTTCCATACTTATGTTAGCCTAAGCAGAAGTTCGGGAAAAACTACGAGGGGCATTTGAATAGTTCTGAGAACTGCTTGCTAAAATATTAACCATTTCACAGAAGTTAATAAGTTTGATACCAATGAAAAGAGCTGAAAAATTTGCACTTATATGAACGTCATTTTCTTATATTTATCCTTTTCAATAATAATTCCAAAAATGACGTCAGAATCTCGAATGTTGAGCATACTGAAAAGTCGCGGGGTTTTTTGGTCACATGAGAACATCGAAAAAGTGCTGTCAAAGTCTTCTTTGAAAAGATATTGCAAAGAAAATTTGCATGGAAGTAGAGTAAGACTGTAAGAATGGTACGGTAAATCAGCAATTCCACATTTTAATTTTTTGCTTAGTTAATAAGCACGGTAATGTTATCTTTTATTTATATGATATAGCTGAATTTTCGGTCTATTATAAAGCTCTCCACTATATTAAATAAAACATATTCTATGTAAAACTGAAGTGTAACAATGCAGTTTTCCACAAAAGTATCTTGAGTGTCAGGACTCTTACCGTTTACGAATAAGACGTTCAAAAGTCTTCCCCGGGACAAGTTTCTGTGCGTATTTTTTCATATTATTTCAACTTCGGCGATCCAAAACTCACTATTGCTTTTGACTTTCGACTCAAAAAAATAAATCTGACTTTCATTGCCATGTATAATCTTATTTATTTTCCATGATTGAAAATTTTCAAACATGTCGAGTTAAAACTACACCGGCGCCATTTTGGCAAAATATGGGACATCTCTAGCTTAACCTCTCTTGAGCTTTAATCGTTCCCGCATAATTGGTTAAAATACCTGACGAATTAATGCCAGCAAATTCTGTAACACTTTCCACTATTCTACTGTGGTTTTAAACTTTGCGTTTTTCTCACAGTAGCGTCTTTTTTACCCAATATTTTGCGCGAGATTCGATAATAACATGCTATGTTTGACACACTCTTAAACCACCTCAGAACTATAAGAGCTCCTGAATATAACCTCCATATGATAGACAATTGGCAGTTGTGACCGTTAGCGTGCATCCGAGTAATGAACAAATGTTGACTTTAAAATTTTATTTCACAGAAGTTGTTACGTCATTTTTATGGTCAGTATGCTAGACATTCGAGATTCTAACGTCATTTTCGGAGTTATTACGTAATAAAATTTACAAAGGGACGTCACAATATGTGTATATTTTTGTGATCTGTCCAATGATATCAAACTCAGTAATTTCCGTTTAACGGTTAATATTTTATCAATCAGTTCTCAGAACTTTTCAAATGCCCCTCGTATTATAGCGTCACGTTTAAAAAAATACAAATGAATCTCGATAAATAAACTCTTTACCCCTTTCGCTGTTTGTGACGTAATAGTAGCATTACATTTATCAATTTTTGATGACGTTATCCTTTTCCCCGCAGCGCACTTGCGATTACGTGCAGAAAAGACGTGATTCCGAACGTAGAGTTTACGATGTGTATGTAGCGTTTTTCATTGTAAAATATGATATTCATTATTGTAAACCATTGTTGTAATTTGCGCATCTATTTGTAAGTTGAGTTCAAATATTTTTAATGGTCATTTTATCCTGTTTATTATGTTTAAATCATTCTTTTGTGTGGAAGGTGTTATACATTTTTAATAAAATATCATAGCTTTGTACTTTATAAATAAGCTTATTAACTCTAAATCATTGCTCGAAATATTTGTTAAATTTACCCAACTGAGTTCCATTTTCTGTACTGATGTTAAAGTGAGAGACAACCACATTCGTAGCCCCCCCCCCCCTTTATTTCTTCGGTCACATGTCCATCAGTTTATCGAAACTTGCAAAAATTTTCTAGTAAATAAAAAAAGAAATGAGACGAAAAGTATAACCACTCTTAAAGATTTTTATAACAGTTAACTTATATAATTTTGACAGGAAAAAAGTTGACAAACTAGTGTTTGTAACTTATAAAAAGTATGTGAAATTTGTTTCATTTGAATTACTCTTAATGTTTTACTGCATGGACAATAGTAATTAACTAAAAGTAGTAAATTCATTACATCTGATACCAATTTACACCTATACATGTACATGTCCACCACAATAAAAAAGAGCACGTTAAAAACCGTGAAATAAAGAAACGCACTTTTTTTTTCTTAAAGTTGACTTTACATGAAGCACATCGAAATGCAGTATTTTTTTCTTAGTAATTGACATAAAACAGTTTCTTTTTAAACGATATAATCGTTTAAGAGAATCGTAAAACTAGTGGGACGAAGAGATCGGTACTCGGTAGCATTTTTAAATGGTGTCCTAAGTATTCGGAAGTATTCCGATTAGTTGTTGAGGAAATCAGGCTTGTTGTAAGTTATATATATTTTTTCCTTGGACTTGGAACGGTTTCTATTTTGAAAATGCATTAATGGTACTTGTATTTATCGAGAAATATAGAGAGTATTTCAACCATTTTTGCTAGGCATGCCAACAGAAAACATTTTGCCATCGTAATCAGATTTCTATGGCATGATGATTTTTTTTAAATTTATACATCAAACATGTATGCCTATTTACTAGTATATCGAATTCAATCATATATATATATCCTTCTCATCATATCGCGGATTCCATGGTATCGCTGTTTTTTTTCCAGTAAATAAGCAATTCCGGTTTTTTCTGAGATCTTTGCGCCACCTGTAGTAAATAGACTGAAGATCGTCTGCATGCAAGTTGTAAACCTATGTCAGAAATTGTGGTAAGTGTTTATTTTTTAAATAACAATTTCATTTTTTTTTAAGTTTTTAATTAAGGTTTTTTTTTTTTAAAAACTAATTTTTAAGTAAAGTATAATCAAAATAAAAAAGTCAATGCATTAATTGTCATTTTGTCGTTTGGTTGTTGACATTAGCCATAGGAAGGAAGTCATATGCTGATTTAAAAAAAAAACAACAACTATGGAACACTGTTCTGAGATGAATTAGTTAAAATAAAAGGATAACTATCAATGTTCAAAAATGGTTTTAGTGAATATTTTATTGTGGAATAAATCAAAGAGGTTCAAATATGACAGAATTAATGTGGTAAAAGCCCACAAAACTGTCATTTCTTAAGGAACACAGACTCAAGGAGTTTACTCGGTGCCCCTCGGATAATCCTCAGGGATATTAAACATATGTCATATGTACAGTCTTCAGATTTCCAGTTTTGGTATAAAACCAATAGTTCATACAAAAAATTGAAAGAATGTAAAGTTTCTATTAGAGATATATTCGAAGACTCCTTTTCCGATCCCATGTCTTCTATTTCAAAATGTTCTGCGAAAAACTGTAAAACCTGTGACATTTTGATAACTAACACTTTTTTCACCAGTAATCTTACTGGACAGAGCTTCTGGACCAAAACTTGGGAAAATCTGAACTGCAAATCTTCTAATGTTGTCTACGGAATAGAATGTAATCTTTGTGGACTTGTTTATCTTGGTGAAACCAAGGGATCACTCAATAAAAGAACATCAGGTCATAGATTTCAGATACATAATGGTGGTCAGCAACTTTTATACATTTTAATTTACCTGATCATTCTATTTTGTCAATGAAAGTTAGAACTCTGGAAAAGATTTACCACCACACAAACAGTCCATCACTGAGTACACCTTTCCGTAGACAACGAGAAGAATTTTGGATAAGAAAGCTAGCGACAGCCTTTCCCTATGGATGTAATGACAATGTCGATAGTGTTGGAAATCTTTCCAGTCCACAGTGTAACAATGTAAATGTGATGGGACTTTTTAACCCTACACAGAGACGTATACGTAAACGTAGTCATTGGCATCGGTCTTACAATAAACCTTTAACACACGATGTCTCTTTTGATTCATTACTACCTTACGTAAATCAACAGTTAGGTCTACATCATATTCGCACCAAACTTTACTCTGTCCTTTTGAAACTTTTAAATAGTCTTCATAAAAAGGTCAAGGAAAGTCCATTTTTGGATTCTTCGACACCAGAATATAGGCTTGGATCTGTAATTATGGATATTGCCAATCATAGGCTTTTTTAAACCCCCGCGTTTTACTGAAGAAAATGCAGCAAAAATAATCCGTTTTTTCCTTAAACTTCAATATGACAACAAAGGAGTTGACGCGGTTAATATAAGTAATATTCTTAATCACAAAAGGGTCCAGTCTTGTATTCCACCATATTTCAAGTTAAAGACTACACCTTGTATTTCCTACAAATATAAATCGACTATTGCTTCCAAACTTTTTAATTACAAGAAAACTTTACAGGGCCTGGATATCGAATATCTGAAACATAATCCTCCGTCGCGTTCATGTTCTATTATTTTGTTTAAAAAAATTCTGATTGTACACACAAGTACTCTGAAGTTGACATTAAATAGATGCTCGAGTTTCTGATTGACAATATCTATGTGGTCTTGGAGACCAGGTCTTCCAACAATCTATTGGAATTCCCATGGGTACCAATTGCGCCCCGTTATTAGCAGACCTTTTTTTGTATTCATATGAAGCAGAATTTGTCCAAAATTCTGTACGTGAAAAGAAGAAACACTTGCTGTGGCCTTCAACTCGACATTTAGATATATCGACGACGTATTGTCAATTAACAATGGCTATTTCCATTCTTATGTCGATACGATATATCCTAGTGAACTTGATATAAAAGATACCACAGAGTCTGACACATCTGTTTCATATTTGGATATTTTACTTGAAAAAGACGTTAATGGTAATCTAACAACCAAGCTTTATGATAAACGTGATGACTTTAACTTTTCAATCGTCAACTTCCCTTACTTATGCAGCAATATACCTTCATCACCTGCATACGCGGTATATATCTCTCAGTTGATTCGATACGCAAGAGCATGCTCTATGTATGTACAATTTCTAAAACGAGGTAAATTATTGACAGATAAGTTGATGAAACAGGAATATCAGCTGTCTCGTTTAAAGTCATCATTTCGTAAGTTCTATGTTCAATACAATGACCTTGTCAGCAAATACAATTTATCATTGAGTCAAATGCTAACTGACGTTTTTCATACTACTTGTTAGGCCATTTTTTCCGTTATTTCCAGGATCATGACAAGGAGCACACGGCGGGTGTGACCGGTCGGCAGGGGATGCTTACTCCTCCATGGCACCTGATTCCCACCTCTGATGTTTGGAGGTCCGTGTTTGCTCTGCTCCTATTTTGTATTGCTTAATGGATTTTTGAGCTTGACTACTGTTCGTTTTCTCCATATATTTCATTTATAGAGCTGCTATGGTTTACAAAGTCCCTGAATCCACTCTACGGGATAGAACAAGAGAAAATGTAACATTAACATCAAAAGTGGGTAAAGAACACCTGTTCATTGGAAAAGAAGATAAAAATTATCTTGACCGTTTAACATACATGGCTGAAATAGGTTATGGATACACTAAAAGTAGCATTCAATCCATGACAAAAGGGTATGCTGTTTCATTGAAAAAGAAACTGACAAAAAAATTACAAAATTCTGTCAAGCTTAGCAATAATTGGTTTTACCATTTTATGAACAGATGGCCTCAACTAAAACATGTTAAGCCCTAGAAGCTTTCTGTACACAGAGCAAAGAGCACATCAGAAGAAAAATAAAGTAATACTTTAAAGAGCTTTCTGAAATTATGTTTACAAACAATATGTTGGACAAGCCAATTCGAATCTTTAATTTTGGCGAATCTGGAATTACCACAGATCATGTGACACCTAAAATAGTTTGTAACAAAAACTCCAAAGAACAGGCTGTTACATCTTCAAGGTCATCCACAATGACAATTATTGTTGCAGGAAATGCTGTTGGTAATCACATTCCTCGGTATTATGTATTCCCGGGCAAAAGATGATTGCCTATCTTTCTCGAGGGAGCTGCACAGGAGCATGCTGTGAGATGGGTGGAAGTGGTTGGTCAAATGGTGCGGTATTTGAAAATTATTTGACCAACCACTTTGCACGCCATGCAGGCATCACAGATGACCCAAATCAGGAACCAACTCTGATCCTCTTTGATGGCCATAAATCTTACATACAACTAACTCTGACAAATTCGACCCGCCAAAGGAATGTGATTTTATTTCTCCTCCCACCCCATAGCAGTCATATTACCCGGCCACTAGATGTAGCCATATTTGTCCACTGAAAAAATATGTGTTATAGAGAATTTTCGACCTATGTATATGCAGGAAAATACTTGAACCTACATGACTAAATATGAAATAGCAAAATTAAGTAACAAGCCCTATCTTAAGGCAATGTCTCCAGATAACCTTGTTTCCTCCTTCAGGAAAACTTGAATCTTCCCCTGCGACCAGACATTTTTGAAGCAACACCGGGAACAACAGCACCTGCAACCATCTATGCCAATGATGAAATACAGCCGACTTTGATAGTAAACACAGAGCTGATGGGTGAGGAAAATGCGCAACCAACCACATATAATGAACACAATAAAAAAAATATTAGTCTTGACTATTTTGAAAGTAGAACAATCAAAAAAGAATCTGTAAAAGGAAGATTGCACTACAATTTCTCGCTGGAAATCTTTTGAAGGATTCATATATTCAAGTTTTGGAAACATCTCAAAATAAAAAGCAAAAATTAGAAAAAGAAAAAAGACATAAATATCAAAAGGGAAGGAAAAAGCACTAGATAAGACAAAAGGGAAAACTTCAGCAACTTCAAATTGTTTGAGTCCCAAACCAGGAACATCTGGCATTCAAAGCAAAACATCTACCCCAATAACTGTAGATACTTCAGATGATGACAGTTTTACGGATGATGACGAAGTATGTTGCATTTGCAACAAATGGCAACCAGAGGAACTTTCACATATGGCAGGAATCAGTTTTGTAAGTTGGGGACAAGGTGACATTTGCGGACATACATTCAGTACCGCGATTCAATTGAACTCTTCAATTTTAAATGTAAATTAGACTACCGTGTTTTAAAAATTGCACATAAAAACACAGAAAGGTTGAAAAATGGGATTTTTTAAATTTATTTTTTTCTTTTATTATTTATCTAATTATATATATATATATATATATATATATATATATATATATATATATATATATATATATATATATATATATTGAAAGATAAAAAAAACAAGAGGTAGAAATGAATGAATAGAGGTTTTAGTACTAGAATTTATTTTAAATAAAGGGCAAAATATACACATGTTACTTCTTTCTTAGACATACTGTTTTCTTTTTTTCAAGATACTGTGATTTTTAACATAAAATAGCTACAGAGGCGTTAAATAAGTATCGTTTTTGTTTAATTCTAAACCTTTGTTCTTACTAGGCAACATATTGAAATCCTCTGTTGTCATTCCTTCGAATTCTATATCTTCGTATATGTGATTGGGCTGATAACGAGGATTCGTTTCAACTGAACTTGGTAATATATATGCAGAATCCATGTTCGGGCTGGCCTCCAGCGATGAAATTTGTCTTGACGTAGAATTGTCGATAGTTTCCTGAATATTATTTTTGGAAGTAGCCTGTTGTGAAGGAGATTCTTGATAATGTTTGTTTTTCAAGTACATGGTAAAAAACACGCAGAAAAGAGTACCGAACACTCCAATGAGTCCGCTCAGAACAAACAAAGTAGATTTGTTCTCTTCTATAGTTGTTATTCTATTGGGGTGGTCTATTTTTGCGGTAGATTTTGCATTATTGTTGACTGTAGATAAATGCAATTCAGTTAGTACATCAGTTACGATATTCACACTTTTACAATTACCAACATTCTCAGAACACTTTACTGCTGCTGAAACAAATGATGATATAAAAGTTTATTAGTTTGAAACGAATTGAAAATTAACAACCGATATTGTTTCTGTATTATTTACCTGTGCTTACTGTGCACCCGGAAGCAAAATTGCATAGATTGGGAGGACATTTGCACTCGAACTGACAATCATTACCGAAACTAGGATATGGACACTTCTCTGAGCAGTTCACTCCATAAAGACCTATTGCACATTCTTTTGGTAAAAAATAAATACATACAGCCATTTAGTTCAGATGTAAATGTACTCTGCTTCCAATCGACGAGCCTTTTTATTTTGGTTTAGCTAGAGGGTTAAAATTAAATAAATCATACTCAGTAAAATCAGTTAGTACAAATGTATTCACTTATAGGTATATGTTTGTGCGTTAACAATTAGTTCATTGCAAACTTCTGTAAATCATTATGGGGTTTTTATTTCGTTATTGTATAAAATTGAGGGGCGCATTTTGTATAAATAGTATTAAGAGCAGAGAATTTAAATAAAATAAGCAGTGAAAACAGTGAAAAATTTTGAATCTCAATGAAGTTAAAAGCTTCATTTCCCTATTATACTTGGAGAAATATATTTTTACATTCAACTGAAATCATTTCAAACTTTTTACTTTTAAATTTCCTTGTGCTTGGGTTATTGATAATCCATTTGTTTTGTTTTAAAAGTTGTTTTAAAATGAGATGTTAAGAAGAAAAGAAAAGAACAATGGCTTTCATGCATCTCAGGTATATTTGACATTCTGAGCATCTAACACAATCTAAACCTTGTCACGACACAAGAATATACAATAGTAACTACATCAACTTTCAACATCATTATGTTTATTGATTTTGCTTAATATCACTGAAAATAACTTCCCTGTTGAATTGTAAAGTTAGAACAATTTTATTCATTCTTCCTCGAAGGTTTCCCTGCCAAAGAAGCTCTTCCGTCAATTAACAATTGAACAGTTTAAAAGTCAATTACTTGAAACAGTTCCGAAAAGCGCTAAATTTATAACATTTATGTCCACTGATTATCACCTTCTTTCTTCTGGAAACCACAGTTGTGTATTAAGACTTTAATGCTGACAAGCAAACCTTCTGTATAGATTTCTTGAGTAGTGGTGCTTACATCAAGGAAACATACTATGGCGTATATTCAAATAATACAATAGTTTACATACTGAATTCTACGTTATATGATTATTATTACAGACATAAATATAAACAAATATTTACATTTACTGTGTTTTTCTACTAAGACAACTGTGAAACTGATTTGAAAGTCATTTTTGTGTATACTCACGGTAGAAATATACACCGTGAAACTCGCGCAAAAGTGACGTGACAAGTCTGTGTGATTTACACACCAATAACTCAGACAAAACTTAAAAACATCCCTTAATAAAATGTCTTTGTTTGTTTGTGAATTATTGTTGCAGCTATTGTAGAATATATATATATATATATATATATATATATATATATATATATATATATATATATATATATATATATATATATATATATATATATATATATATATATATATATATATAACGCGCTTTCGCATTTTTTTTTCAGGAGCAGCTGAGCATTGATTTCCAAATATTAATTGTTTGTTTAGTTACCTACTTTGGCAAATTTTCTTTTCTGTATTCCAGAAATACCCGGTACAGCACACAATCTCATTTTGTTGCAACCTGAAGAGAATATATAATCATTGTTTGAATTTTGTCTTTAATCAAAATAAAGTTGGTTTTATATCATTTATAACTGTGTCTTCATTTGAAATAAAATAGGAAATTTTCATGTCTTGTAATTGGTCACCAACATAATTACTTTGTTTAAATCACTCTGACTCTACACACAAGTACTCTATTGAAAGGATGCTGGAGATTTTCACTCAAGACATCTAATTTATGTAGTCTTTGGAGACCAGGCCCCAGGATCATTAAACAGACTTAGACTTAAGGAAGCTCTAAACACCGCACACTAAAGACTTCTACTTGTATGGTAGTTTTATGCAGTTAGAGTGATCTGCCCTTAGAAGTAAGATAGTAAAAATGGTTATTTACTGTTAATTACAGAATTTATAATACATTAAAATATACTTAGCATTATATTAGAACAAGAATAAGTAATTAAATTCATTATTTCCATTAATTTTCCACTGTAAGTAAACAACAGTGATTTCTGTTCATGAATTGTCCATTGTCTGAAAACATTTTTCCTGCGAAAATAAGACAAGTACCCTATGCTGCAAATGAAGTAAATAGTCTCAATATGCAAACCTTTATATGATATATTATCTCCAAGCCCAAAAAGCAGTTTTTGTTAGTGTTTAGAGCTTCCTTAAGTCAAATTTTCAATCGCCTGTAACATTATTGAATTATTAAATCTGCTTGACTTCTATAACATTTTAGTACAACACAAAGATTTTGTCATAAGCTTAAGACGTTTCATGATCCCGGGGTCAGGTCTTCCAACAAATCGTTGGAATTTCGATGGACCCTAATTGTGCTTCTTTATTAGCCGACCTGTTTTTTATCCCCATAAACTTCCGAGAAGAAGAAAAAAAACTTCCTGGCCTTCAACTCGAAATTCAGATATATCGAGGACTTTTTCTTAAATTAACAATATTGCTACTTCCATATGTCATCGTGATATATCCCAGTGGGCTCAAAATAGAGGACACTATAGAATCTGCCACATCTGGATGTTTTACTGATTGCAGACGATAAGGGCCAACTAATATAACAACTAAATATTTATCTATCACCTACATGTATATATGGTGTTTAGGTCTCCCAATTCATTCGATACTCAAGAGCATGCTCTTAGTGCGATCAATTTTTAAAAAGCAGGCTATCGACAGATAAGTTGATTATACAGGGACTTCAACAATCTCAATTTGAATTGGAAATATTCCATCTGCCTGATCAATACAATACACGAGGCCTCACATGTCAATTTCAATAGTTCCCGCCCACTGACGTCAACCACAAAGACAGCCGCATTAGGAATTAATGAGGCCTCCTTAGAGTCAGACACAAAGACAGCCGCACGATAATTACATGCATATTATGCCTTCTTATCTACTGACTTTCCGCTTGGCAAAATTAGCATTCCGTTAGAATGATCAAGAAATCAACTCTCCTAACTTTTAAAGAGTTATTACAGAGAAAACAAATAGAAATGGAAATATAAGAATATCATTTCGTAAGTTCTATGGTTGATACAATGACCTTGTCAGCAAATACAATTTATTATTGAGTCAAATGCTGACTCACGTTTTTCATACTAATTGTTAGGCCATTATTTACACACTGAATTGTCGACGGATTTTTCCGTTATTTCCAGGATCATGACAAAGGAGCACACCGCGGGTGTGACCGGTCGGCAGGGGATGCTCACTTCTCCATGGCACCTGATCCCACCTCTGATGTTTTGGAGGTCCGTGTTTTCTCTGCACCTATTTTGTAATGTTTAATGGAATTTTGAGCTTGAATACTGTTCGTCATCTCCATATATTTCATGTAAGGAGGTAGGACCTAATTTATGTGGGAAATGTTTACCATGACATCATACGCAGTTATGTTAAGGCTGTCCGAAGGCTTAATATGCATTAAATATATACTATTTTATTTTGAGCTATTTTGATTTTAATTTGTAATCTATGTATACATACACAGTTAAGTTGTAAAGAGAGTTGAATAAGGTATTATAAAAAATCATTTTTGTGATGTCACATGACTGTGTTGATCACGTGACGGACACGTATAAATTTTCTTAAATGTTGCACAAAAATCGAATTGGCACAAGTGAAAAACAAAATTATTGTGAACGACTTCTTAAATAAATCAATTAAACGTTTTCTTGTGTGTATATAAAGTGCTGGGGGTAAGTCTGAATTTTATTTCTTAAGAAAATATTTCACGAGAAATTCAATTTACCCACATACAAGGGGTCATTTTCCACTCTTCATCGCAATTTATGCGAAAGGGGAAAAATAACATACAATCCCCCAACAAAATTCAGTTAGGTGACATATTTTTCTAGTAGATTCACAAAGAATATCTTCAATTAATCCTTATTATTCACTTGTGCCGGTCTAATATATATAAGATTTATAAATTCTAACTCTGCCTAAGGACGCGCAAGGGGAAGCATTTCACAATCTTTTTTTGGTAATTGTTTGAATACGTACATGTTATTCAAGAAAAAGGAATAATGATATTATACTGCAAATATTCACCATCATAACAGCCTTAAAACAACAATCAAAACACATGAATTAAACATCAACGTAAAAAAATTCTACATGTGATGTGAAAGGAATGTAAAAGTTATGACACTTTCCCCGTCATGTCTGCTCAAATTTGCAGTGACTTGACGTCATATGTCATTATGATGTCATATCTAGGTAGTACAGAGAGTTTACTATCGCTGGTATAATGCGACATTCTTAGGACACCCTTATCCTAGGTGCGTATGCAAATAACTATTTTTCAAAATACATGTAAACGAAAATGAAATAATTTGAATCTTTAAACTGTATACAGTAATAAACTGCATCAAATTTACTTCGACGTGCAATTTTGTAGTTTGTTGAATTGGAAAAGCAAGTGATCAACTATGAATTGATTATCTTGCACTTGTCCACATGATATCATCACAGTAAAATTCGATGATTTTGTGTGCAGTGAGAGCTGGATCAAGTTATTCTTCACAGTGAAAAATGTGTCTTATAATTAAACAAAGCATTGTGTGTATATATTTAAAATACCATTAATTCAAATATGACATTTTTTATAATTTAAGTCTTAGATTTTCTCTAGTAGTTTAAGATTATCAGCATCTCGTAAAGTAATAGGGTCGTAAATTTGTACGAAAATATATGAAAGGGTTAATAAATCGATCTATTGCGAGGGCATGTACTCAATGTACGAGAGGTGATCAAAAATTTCGAGAACTATCTCTATATTTTCAAAACCACAATTCAGATCAGAATAAAATATCGAATCAAATATAGTCGTACATATGTTCTATAAATAGCACATCTTATGTAATGTTTTGCTCCATGTGTGTGACGTCACAATGTGAAATTGGTGTCAATATGAAGATGACTTCTGACAAAAAAAATTATTGACTCAGTCGTACTAGAGCAACGAACGGCTGTAAAGTTTAACGTGTTTCTCGGGAATTTATTTGCGGTGGCATATAATAATATGTACAAGGTTTGCGAAGTCAAAAGACTTGTCAGAAGTTCAATCATTACTTGGATTGATTGTTTTAGTAAAGGAAGGGAGATGGTTAAAAATGACATTTGTTCTGTTGCCCAGTAAAAGCAAGCCAGGGAAAATATGTGTCCTTAGTTGAAAAATTTATTATGAAAGATCGCGAAGTAATAGTTAGAAAAATTGTTGAATACCTTTATTATAATATAATTATTAAATCCCTAAAATATCATTTACTTTAGACATTAAACATATCAGATATGATAAGAAGAAGACTCCCATACTTTATCCATATTGGATACATGACGCTCCTAAGACAGAGGACTCGGGTTTTGATGGTCGCCATGCTAATTCTGGGAAAGGATATCCTTATCCACCCATCCCATTCCCAAAATTTGGCCATTTCTGACAATGGACTGTTCTTCTTTTTAAAAAAAAATGACTTGCAGGGTAAGAAATATAAAACTCGGAAAAATCTTTTAGCTTCTGTGCACAGAACGCTACAGAGCATGTCATGTGATCGCCTGTACTTGTATCACATGATTCGTGCATGGGTAGAACGATGGCAGATGTGCATTGAAATTGGAGAGGACTACGTTGAACAAATGAACACTGAAACTTATTTCATTTCTTTCATGGAAGTATCTCAATTAGTTTGCGAACTTTTTTATCAACCCTCGTATCATGATAAGCTTTAAAACATAAACTAAATAGAATTATACTACTCGAAAAATGTTGGCGAGTCTAATAAAATCTAAAAAAAAAAAAAAAAAAAAAAAAAAAAAAAAAAATCTGATATTATTGCAGCCGATCCGAGAAAAAATATGACCATCATATGATCTTAGATGTATAACTCTGATTTTAAAAATCAATAAGTACAGCGTGTCTTGGTTAGAAATATTTTTCATAAAGTGAATATTTATAGATTAAACTAAGAATTTCAGCTTCATTATGCCCTTGCAATATTGAAATTTAAAGATGACCGCAATTCTAACGAAATATTTGCTAATACCACGTACATGTAATTACCACATCAGGTGACCAGTGTAAATATTAAATCAATCGTCCTAAATATGTACATGTAGTTTTTATCCATATATATATATGTTTGTCTGATATTGGAAAAGATCTAAAAACGCCTTTTATAATTAAGAATATATTTTTTTTCAGAACAGAAATTTACTGATATTTCCGTTGCACACCTGAACTGCACTGCGCACTGTTTCTTATCTTCTACTTTTTCATTTAATACAGAAAACCATGGTAATGTTTTTTTTTTCAATAAGGTCTCTTGGTAACTTAAAAATATTAATTAAAATTGATCTCCAAATAGCCAAAATTCAAGGAATACTCTCTCACAGGAATGCTTATAAATATGAGCTCTAACTTTGATAATTGATTCATAAATAAAAAGTGTCTTCATGCAAACTACTTACCCCTGACAAGTTGATGAAGCCAAACATATATCGATGCAAATAAAACCTAGCAAAATCATCTTCTTGTACAACATTTTGGTTTTTTTGTTCTTTTAATTTTTTGCTTGCTCTTCTTTTTTTTCAACACTAAAAACACTAACTGTTATACAATTTTAATAAACTTTACTTCCTTCTTTGATTTCCTGCAATTATCCAACAATTCATATTTTTGTGGATATTAAAACGGCATTAATTAATTACCAAAAAAGGCTGGATTCTATATATGCCAGAAAAATTGTTTACCGACATACAAAATTGTATGACCTACATTTACTTGTATATGAAAAAACAGTATATCATGATATCCTTTTCATCATAAATGTGTCAATTTGAACACTTTCGCTACAAAAAAAAAAAAAAAAAAAAAAAAAAAAAAAAAAAAAAAAAATCAATTTAAAAGTTTCAATATATAACTCTTCCCAACCTACCCCCTACGGGGCATGATTTTTAAAGATGCGTCCCTATAAATTACTATTTAAATGATATATCTCCGTTTCCTTACCCCGTGAGATCATGATTTGAACACACTTGAATATACATTACCTTAGGATTCTTCTATCTAAATAAGACTAATCATGGCTTTATTGTTCTTGAACAGATTTTCAAAGATATTAGCTGGTATATATATTACTAAATCTAAAAAATTGATCACCTGTCGTGGCCACATCCCCCCCCCTCTCTCTCTCTCTCTCTCTCTCTCTCTAGGATGTGGCCACGACAGGTGATCAAATTTAGATTTACATTTGTTCACTTACCTCTTTTACTTTGTAAAAAAGGGAAAATATAAAAATTAAATCCTGCGGCAAAGGCAATTTTTATATATATTTCCCTTTTACAAAGTAAAAGAGGAAAATGAACAATTACGGAGAGCCAAAGAGCATTATTTCATAAAACTGTTTAAACCAAAACTTAACTGTTAAATCTATTTTATTCAAATTATTTTATCATGCAAATTTTACATAGAATATCTCCATTACTGTGCGTAAAAAAAATTGGCGCTAAAACTTTATCAGATGAACTGTAAATTTTTATCTCAGTACCTGATTTAATTGTGATTATAATTACGTCACAATCGTTTCATGTTTAAAGGCCGGATCTGACCTTGATAAATTTAGACTTGATGTTGTGTCATAAATGTACATGTAAATTAAGATCGTCAATAACTTCTATAGAAAGTTGAAAAACTCAAAAGCTATTTAATTTAGATTCGATGCTACAGAGATATGTATCAGTAAAAATTAAAGTACAACGGAGCACAAAAACTACATTTCACTCTTGACATGTATTAAAGGGTTCTGGAAGAATAGTACTATGAATTTTGCGATAAAGTCAAGTCAAACTACCAATGTGAAAAAAAGACATTTAGAATATTTAAATCCAAACTAGAACAAACTCGGCGGAGGAATGCTTCTACTAGTGTCTGTATATCTGATGTTTATTAATCTTCCGGGGGGGGGGGGGGGGGGGGAATGTAGAACAATTCGGAAAAACAAGAACCCTAGATAAAAAAGAAAAGGAAGACATTTGGGAATGACTCTGAAAATATTTGATGATTCAAATTTATTTTCAGATTATTTTTTTTTTTGTATAGCAGTAGAGTTAACACCAAAACAGGAATACAACCAACTCTTTGTAGACTTTTCTCATGAGTTAGATGATTAGATTCACAGTTATTTAAAAGTTTCATATGTATAATTGGAAGAATCAAGAAAGAAATCGATGAATGTTCGATCCTCAACTGTATTTTATATTTTATTTTTTCCATATGGTGTAAAATGAACTAAGTTCTTTTCCTTGAAGGTGGGGGTCCATTTTTGCATTTGGCTCTATCCTGCCATTTATCATAATTTGGCAGTGTCATGAGTATTTAAGTGTACGTTAATGTTTGTATCAATCTCTTTGCTTCATAAATCTTTGATTAAGACATAGTTCATGAAACACTTTTTGTTGAAGGTCAACCTTATGGGTTGTTTTAAATTGTTGCCAGCATTTAGAACAATACCAACAATAGTATTTTTTTCTTCTTATATATACTAGCGTCTGTAAGCAGAAATCCAATTACAAAAAATAGAAGAGTGCAGGAAAGAGGATATTTAGTTGGATTATAACTTTATAAGTAAGGTTTATTGCAAATTAGAGTTCATAAAATGATTTCACCATAACTTAATTTGACTAAAGTAATTAAAATAATTATTCAATTATCTTTAATATTTCTGACTTCAATTCTACCACTTGATATTTTCTAAATTATTTTCGACATGCTCTGCAACATCAAATATGACATGGTACCAATTCTTTTTTTTTTTTAAAGCTCTCATCAAAATATTTTAAAGGAAGAATTCTAACAATGGCTCTGTTGATTGTGATCATTTTGTTGAACGGTTTAAATGTTGGACAGGTAAATTCATTAATAATTCGGTAATAATGAAAACAAAATTTACGCTTTTTTGTGTACAAAAATGTAAGAAATGGAAAAATTTGAACATATTTTGTTTAATTACTTAAAGACAGATGATTGGTATTGCCCCTATATCTTGAAAACGATGAAAATTGTCTCCTCGTGTCCTTCGACGAATGAAGAAAATATCTCAGCAGCTGAACGTTTAAATTGTGCAAAACATTCTGTAAAGCAGAACTGCACGAAACCTCAAAATTTTGTATATCACTGTGTCATTGATGCTGAAGAAAAGTCTCTGTATGAAGTCTGTGCAAGGGCTCGGTTTATATCAGGTAGGTAGATATTATTAGAATTAGATTTGAAAGTCATAAACAATGTACATGAGCTGAGTAGTTTCTGTTTAATATTCAAAAAATTACAGTATTGTTTTTATTTTCCAGCATTATATAGAATAGATATGTTACTAGTATATAGAAATTCATAACATACTCTCTCTCTCTCTCTCTCTCTCTCTCTCTCTCTCTCTAAAATGTGAAAATGACAATATGTACCAAAATGAGAGGTTTATTTTGTCGCCCATTCTGGGAGAAAAAAAATTCCTCTCGACACTAATATATTATCGCTTTTGTCAATAAATCTACCGATGGACAACAATATGTGCATGAAGACTCCTATATACAAGTATTGTCGCCAGTAACAATATGTTTTGGACGACAAGATGTACTGTCACATGGCTCTAAAGGCAAGATTATAGTTGTCCCTGCACACATTGCATTTCGTTGATAATTAGTGTAAATTTCAGAAGTATTAATTTTCTACTTATCGATAAAATAAAATATTTTTTTTTATATTAATGAAATTTGTCAACTCTTTTAATCAATTATATCTTAATTTTAAAAAGGAAAAAAAAAATATGTTTGAAGAAATACATCATTAAAAAAACTAAGGTACGTTAACTACAGAACAATCAATTATATTTTAATTGTCATTAAAACGATTAAACTATTCAAAGATACAGGTCATTAAAATGTTTAATTTGTCGTGCGAACGTTTAGCCTCGTGGAATACTATTTTTCTAGCAAACATTGGTGCCTAACAATGCTAAGAAGTTTTTTTTCCTCGAAACAAGACTACAGAGGAAATTCGAAGAATGATCAAGACATTTTCCCACTCGTTCTCTGATTTTATTTAATTTTGCACAACTTAGGTGCACGTTCAAAAGCACATCAATCAAACTGTCTATGAAAGACAATTTACGTCTCTATATTACACTTGGAATTAAAAAACATTGATTAATAATTTTCTCCATGTTTCACTTGAAATTAATTTTTTTGTTGTTATCAATATTTTTGGGAGAAGTTTCCCTATTACAGGAAAATATTTCTATTTGAAGCGAATAATCTAATGACATGCTTCAGAGTGTCCTTTGCTCAGATACATGTAATCCAATCTCAGAAAATAGCTGGTATGTCAATCAAATCAGTAATGTTGTTAACAGTTTCTAGTATAACTTACGAATGGTGAATCAAATATTCTAGGGGAGTTGACGTACAATTGGGGCTTTTAGTTTTTTTTTGGGATTATGCTGCTATTAAATAAAGAGATGGGTGAACAAAGCATGCAGAATGCCTATAGCTTCAGAAATATGAAATCATATTCAGTATGTGAATTTAATATATAGAGTAAAGTTTTCATTGTTGAAAATTATGAAATTATGATAAACAAAACTTTTCTGAGGAAAATTTTTTCGGTAAAAGTCATTCTGTTATTAAAAAATACTCTGATATTCGTGGGGGTCGTGCTCTAGCAATAAAAATCCTGAGTATCATTTTCCTTTGATACAAACACTGCTTAACCACTACGCCATACAACACCTGATGAATAGTGGCATTTAAATCATGTTTGTGATATGACACTGGACTAAATGGACTTCAAGTAATTCTCAGAAAGATGCGTATATTGTGACATAAATATTATTTTTTTAGGTATAGTAGGTCCTTGCTCTATGTTTCTGTTAACCAAAAAATGTTTATTTTTGAAGATAACTTTGAAGATAAACTTTTTTTGAAAATATGGAGCAATGACCTACTCTTTTCGAAAAATTGTCTAATAGTATGAGAAAATGATCCTTTTGCCCTTTTTAGTGTGTGTATGCTATTTCATAGGCAACGAATTTCAATCCTTGTGAGATTTTTGCTGTGGAGATTTTACATGTAGTATATTATTTTAATGTGACATGAAATATCAAAGAGGATTTTGTTATGATTGAGATTTATTTTTTACCTTCATGTTATCGCACTATAGGCATTTCGTTCGCCTTGTTCTCTCATCTTGTTTAAAAAATCGACGGAGATGGATCAAAGTAATTTTAAGAATTTTTCATTAAAACAAGTGGATTTAAATAGTTTCAAGCAATTGATTTTTCACAGTAAATTACAGAAAGAACGTACATGTACATAAATAAAAATTACGCAAACATATATTTTCTTGATTTATCATTGAATAACTTGGAAATGTCTACAGATGTTTCTAGGGTTTAACTGTAAGAAAAACTATAATGGGTACTTGGCTCATAGAATAATAAAATAGTATTTGGGTTTAACATATCTAGTATTATACTCTATACTGGCACATGTAGGAGTCTATAATTCTTGTTACACCTTTCCTCTCTTCGCTCCTCAAAATAATATAACCCTCGTATAAGATATCCACGTTACACATGTTACATTTGAATAAATATCATTTTTGGAATGGAGATAGGGGCTAACATTTTCATTAATCAAAACCTGCATAGAGCGTAAAGTAATGCATTGGATTATGATACAGACAGTGTATTGAATGTATTCTCTATTGAGAAGTTGATGGCTCGTTTAATTCTCCCCCTCAACTTCTCTACGAAAGGCCTAATAAAAGCAGTTCAGAAATTGACTAAATGAAGAACCAAAACCGGGTCCCAATTCGATCGGTGTTTTAGGATTGATGCATTATCATAGACATATTTTGGATGCACATTTGTTGTTTTGCAATGGAAATGCGATTAAAAATACCGATTCTGCTGACTTAAAAAACATTCATCACGGTAGAACACTTACTTGCGATATCTGTGTCACCGGATTCGTCTATTGCGTCTATTGAGTTTGAACCCGGTTGACCTCTAAAAAAGTCTAAAACTTTTTATCCGGATAACTATTTAACACTGAAACATTCAATCGTATTTATCCGGATAAAAAGTTTTAGACTTTTTTAGTGTCAGGAGTATATATAAATAATAAAATTAGATGCTCTACCAAGCGCTTAAACTTATATTCCCCCTTACATTTAAGAAGTCTGTCTGCTGCTTGATTAATTTTGCATTAATAATTTTATTTACAGGTACTTCATACTTTCTTTATAATTAAATAGCATTGTACATTCTGTGGATTTGGTTAATGTTTGCAAAGTTGTTTATACGAACCTGTATATGCATTTGTTCATTTGCAAAAGATCTTTTAAAGTACATTGTGTGTGTTTGTGTGTGTGAGGGTGTGTGTAAGGGTGTGTGTGTGTGTGTGTGATACACATTTTTTTTTTAATTTTAAAGGCTAACTACACATCTTCTCTTTTAGAACAAAGAGGAGAAATAAATAATACAGAACAGTGCCAACTCCGAAATTTACTTGAAAGCTTTGAAAAAGCAAAGTCCTTTAACAAACTTTACTGGCTACCAGCTCGAGAATCCATTCTAAATGATCTAAACAAGATTTCCAATTATTTCAAAAATATTCTATTGGATGAAAGTGAAGAACTCAGTCTGACAGGGATAGGAATGAGAAGAGCTTATTCGTTAGCATCGTTTCCCTTATTATTGGCTGATCGTCGAGGAGAGCCAAGAGAAATTGATGTAAGAAGATGCAGGCAAATGCTTATAAACTTGAAAAACATTTGCGAAAGTGTATTTCCAAAGATGAAAGCCAACGTTTTACATTCAAATAATTTGGCTGATCTTTTACAAGGATTTCAAAATTGCCCTTTGCAAAGTTTTTCAAATGAAGTGCAGATTCAAGAGTACATCAAAAGTACATTAAGAATTGATACGATAACAGAAGAGGTTTCCGTTGCTGTCAGAATTGTCAAGTTGAGACCGAAAGTGGAAAGTATTCTATCCACCACGCTAGGAAATTTAACTTTAACTGTAGATGTAGCAGTTACTGAAATGGAAGCAGCGATTAACTTCTTAAAATCGACAATTGTGCAGGAGTCACTGAATGTTGAAGATGTTCATGAACATTCGAGAACACTCAATGAAACGATAACACGCCTCAAATCCGAACTATCAGAATGTCGGCGCATATTTGATGACCGAAATGGGATGGAGGAATAATAATTCAATGAATATGCCATCTTGGGGACGTACGAGCATATATTTTGAAAATTTTGTCTACAAGGCAACTTTATGGTATTTGCTCTTATCACTTTTAGGAGATCACAAGCATTATCAAAAATTGGAAGCATTTTCTTTCATTTGAGATGAACTTTAATTTTAACGCATCTGAGCCGTAGACTCAAGTGAGCTTTTCTGATCAATTTTTTTTCCATAGTTTGTCGTCTCGTTATCGCCTTTGTCGTAAACTTTCTACAATTTCATCTTCTTCTGCAGAACCACTGGACCAATTCCAGCCCAACTTCGCACAGAGTATCCTTTGGTAAAGGGAATTCGAATTTGTTCAAATGAAGGTCAACGCCCTCTTCCAAGGGGAGAAAATGAAGAAAAAGTTGGTGGGGTCATTTAAAAATCTTCTATTAATTGGGGAGTAAAGGGAGATTTTCTGATAGAAGGATGTCTGGCGTCTGTCTGTCTGTCTGACGTGTGTCGTCTGTAAACTTTTTTTTTACATTTTTGACTTCTTCTCAAGAACCGCTGGGTCAATTTCAACCAAATTACTATATAAAGCACCCTTGGGGGAAAGGGATTTAAGTTTGTTCACATGAAGTGCCAGTCCATCTTTTAAGGGAAGATAATTAAGAAATTGTAAAAATTCGGTAGCATCTTTTTCTCTTATTCTCAAGAACCACTGGGCCAGAAAAGATGAAATTTGTGTGAAAGATGAAATTTGTGTGAAGGCTTCATTAAATTCTGTAGATACGATTTTATTCAAATCATGACCCCCGGTGTAGGGTGGGGCCACAACAGGGGTCAAATTTTAACATAGGAATATATAGGAATATCTTTAAAACATCTTCTCAAGAACAGCAAATCCATGATTAGTCATATTAATATAGAAGCATCCTCAGATAGTGTAGATTCAAGATTGTTCAAATCATGACCCCCTCAGGTAGGGCGGGGCCACAGTAGGGGATCAAAGCTTAATATGGGAATATATAGGGAAAATCTTCTGATGAACAGTTGAGCCATGATTAATCATTATCAATATAGGACCATCCACAGGTAGTGTTGATTCAAGATTGTTCAAATCGTGACCCCTGGCGGTAAGACGAGACCACAACTGAGGATCAGAGTTTTGAATAGGAATATCTAGGAAATATCTTTTAAAATTTTCTTCTCAAGAACAGCAAAGCTATAATTAGCAGTCATATTTATATAGAATCATTCTCAGGTAGTGTAGATTCAAAATTATTCAAATCATGTCCACCAGGGCTAGGGCGGAACCACAACAGGAGATAAAAGTTATACATAGGAATATATTGGAAATGTCTTTTAAAAATTTTCTTCTCACGAACAGTAAAGCAATGATTTGTCAGATTAATACAGAGGCATCATTGGTAAGTGTAAATTCAAGATTGTTCAAATTATGACCACCGGTGGTAGGTTGGGCGACAACAGAGTAATGAAATTATACATAATTATTATCATTATTAAAGTAACTTGATCCGAAGAGTCGTATCACGTCGAGGTGACGGGTGCGGATCATCAAATCAATCCAGACGCAAAGCTTCGAGTTTGATCTGATGATCAGGCCTTTCAACGAGACTTGAAACGGCTCTTCGGATCACGATACTGTTATAATGATAAATTTATTAAATGCACCTTATAAATAGCAAAATATAATATAAGAGAACTTTTGGAGTCAATTAAACAACTTTTATCCATTTTTCAAAGTTATACATATGAATATATAACTTTTGAATATATGTTTCAACAAAAATTGTGGTCAGGAAGTAGAACTGCTATCCGACAAAACTATACAGAGTACCGCTCGCTATACATTCTCTTTTTTGGTAGCATAGTAGATGTATGATGATCATTTTGTTTCTTTAATTCATTTTCAATATTCTACTGAGTTCATTAAATCTAAAACTAAATATAGATGTTCAACTGTTAGATCAGCTGCCTGTCATAAATGTTTCTACAAACTCAATGTGTCAAAACATTCATTTGTAAATTTATAAAATTCTTATTTTGCACAAGCAAAGCATATTAAAATTTTTTACTAATTACGAGGGTTGTTCGGAAAGTTCGTGGAATACAATCATAACTGTTTTACTTAACGTCATATATTATATCCAAATTTGGAAGAGATATTTCTACAGTAAATTCAAATGATGTGTATTAATTTTTTTTTAAATATCGTGGTTTATTTCAAACTTATTTAGACTTGAAAAAGCGGGAAACGGTGACTGGAGCAGGTCATTTTTTTTCTAATTTACAATCAAGGCACTAAATAATGTCTGAAGTCATATATCTTCTGTAAAATGACACAAAAATGGAAAATTTCGACAAGTTCAAATTGAGAAGTGCTTCATCGTTTCTGATTCCCAGTTATGACATAAAATTTTGCTTCGTTGAAAAGAAATCAGTTTCAGAAGATAGGTAGTCCTCCTTGAAAAAGGCAAAAAAAGCGTCTTAGAACATCATGGTGCAGCAATTAACCATACAGTTTTGTGTTGTACTTTGGGAAAACTCCAGGAAAAAAACTCTGAAAATGCCGGAGGATGTAGGAAATACGTCAAAAGCGAGCCATGCATATGTGTGTACATGGTACAAGCGGTATTTGAATGATAAACTACTCGGCTTAGACGATGGTGATCTTGGAGAAAACGGATTATCTGTAAAAATCGTATCAAAAACATCGAAAAGTTAGTAACGTCGCGCTAAGAGTTTGGCACTTCACAGACTCTGATCTTGTGAAAGCACATTTGTGCAGTGAAAAAAATATAACATTGACAAACAAAATTATGCTACTGAAGCAATTGCTAGCAAAATAGATTTTATGTGATAGAGAAACGATTTTAATGAGTGCACTGGTATTTGGCAATACTGTGTGGAGTGTATAGGGATAGTATTTTTGAGAACCTCATGTCGGTATGTTTTTGACGTTACAGTGTTTTTGAGTTTGCTCCGTGGTTACAAAACGTGCTGATTTTAAAATTAAAAAAAACATGAATTCTATTAAAGCAAATGAAATGAAACTTTAAACATCAACAAAATAAATAGTTTTACATATGGTAATGTGCTCATTTTAAATTTTGTGAAGATAGTATATATAACGAAGATTGGCATAGTCCACGAACTTTCCGAACAACCCTCGTATACTATTTAAAATAATGTTTTAATATTTAAACACGATATTTATACATTTCTTAATATTTGTCAGTAAAAACTTTAACCTGGTGTCATATCTTCTTTTAAAATTGCCTCGTGATCTCTGAACTAGAACTTTTGCGCGTACTTATCAGTCCCCTACCAAGAAAACTGGAGGGATTTCCTCCTCCTCAGCTTCCGTCCATCTGTCTAGTTGTATGTCTGTCCCACCTGCTTCTCCGCACTTGCTTTCTATATAAAAGCTATTTTTAGTTCAGGAGTTTCAATATCAATTGATCAGTGATCTTAAACAATGATATAATGAATTTAAGTAAAGCTCTTAATATACTTTTGCACATGTTTTCTTTTTAAGATCTTAAAAGCAAACAAGAACTTTTTTAAAA
The DNA here is from genome assembly GCF_033153115.1 of Saccostrea echinata. Taxonomy (NCBI): domain Eukaryota; kingdom Metazoa; phylum Mollusca; class Bivalvia; order Ostreida; family Ostreidae; genus Saccostrea; species Saccostrea echinata. The sequence continues at coordinate 1,735,854 of NW_026889799.1, read as the reverse complement.
ATTTTCAACAGAAAACATTTATTATAACAGAACAAGAGTTGAACATATTTTGATTAACAGGAAAATAATGGCATACACTGAGCCATATATATAATAACGTACACTCTTTCAATGAATTTCACAACTCAAAAAATAAAAGCTCTTTCTTTTATCAGAAATGAAGAAAAAACAATAAATGATCAAAAACTAGTATTTAACTCTTTCCTCTAATTTTTATGACATACATGTACTTCTATTTTGTGCTGGATAAAAACAAGGAAACCAAGTCTATAAAAGAAAGACTTAATTTCAATCACATTTGAAAATAACGATCAACATATGGCTGTGCTGCACTTATGGAATGTATTATGTCAAATCATTATAATTCAAATAGAAATCATTCAGCCTTCTATTTGTAGGACAACTTATAAAGAAAAATTCATGGGGTAAAATTACTTTATTAGATGCAGTAAAAAAAATTGTGAAAGGAATGTGAATCTTTATCCTATTTAAAACCAAAAAGATGCATTACATGTAAATTACATGTGAAAATATTTTCTGAGAACATTGCTTAGTAACACTATGCCAGAAAATTCTTCTCCAAAATATTTCCAAGAATTTAACAAGTGTCAAGTTAAGAAAATAATCAAACATTACATATTACTTCAAGTAACATGTACACTCAGTGACGTACAATTATAGTAGTTGTCAATATCAGCAAAATCTGTAAAACAAAATACAGTCAAATGTTGTTATCTCGAAACCCTATGGGTCACAAAAAAATGAGATATTCAATGATTTGAGATATCAAGGTTAAAAACAAAGAAAAAGTGGCTGGGACTTTTAACTCTCTTTAGCATATCAATGGTATTCAAGATATCGAAGTTTGAGATAACGAAATTCAACTTTAATCCTCCACACAGTGTCAACAGAGATTTAACGAAAGGTTTAATAACGTGTTAAACTCAGCCTTGTGTAAAATTCTGAGATCTGGATGTATACTTTAAATAATATGTCATACTTTGACAATACAAAAAAAAAACACATCAAAATCATGTTTCATACCTCTTCATCAAGATTTGTCACAGTGTTCTAAAGGTATTGAGTATAAATTTGCATTCTGATCAGCTATGAAAAATAGGTTTAAACTGGGGAATACTTTTAAAGATATGATTATTGGTAAAAATGATAGGCAAATCAAAGTAGCAGCTGGTCAGCTGTAATTAAAAATCAGCATCTAAAAAATTTTACATTTGAAATTTATTCAGCATTTTGTCATTTTAAAATTTGTTATCTTAGACATATGCTCAACCATAGAAGATTATCCCGGGTCAAATATGGGAAGAAATTTGACTGTTAATAAAATGTCAAATTTTACAACTATTTGTGTTGAAGTACCTGTAAGCATACTGAATATAATGAGAATCTTTTATAATAACAAAATCATATCAACAACTGGTACATATATTGTAGATCAAAAAGTAAACTGAAAGGCAGATCATTGTATAAAAACAAACAAATCACAAACAAACAAAAATATTAATGTACCAACACCATGTTCTTAAGGTAACCAAAGCCTATAAATTAAGAGGCCCAAGGGCCTTATCAGTAACCTGAGTATAATACAAACCTGTAAAGGATCAATAGAGTATGAAGTGTATATATATATATATATATATATATATATATATATATATATATATATATATATATATATATATATATATATATATATATATATATATATATATATATATATATATAAACAAAAGAGATAGATGAAGATATCTTGCCCTGAAGAAAGAGTAAAATGACAATTTGAGATAAAAAAAAAAAGGGGGGGGGGAGGGTTGGTTTGGTCTAATACTCAGCAACAAGTCATTTCTATATATTTACTTGCCTGTACTTGCCAGTGCTGATACACTACCGATCCATTTGTCACTATCACCAGATTTAAATCACAATAGGGCATAAGCACAAAAATGTATACAAGTAGCACTGTAACAAATGGCCTCTCTTGGTCTTTGAATAATTTAATGTAGAAGTATGGAATTTCTGCCCCATTTTACATATCTATTACAGTTGTGAATTTACGAGTGTATTTGACCATAAAACACTATAAAAGCACTCTTTTTATTACACATTACAAATTCTTGTATAATTCTTATATTTCATTGACCCAATAGTTACATTTTTACAGTTACTAATTATCGTAATGATTAATTAAAGGGGAATAACTTCTCTCACAGCAGAGTACAAATTTCTCTTCAAGATCAATAAAGCCCTGTCCAGCACTATATCATCTATAAGAACCCGTGACCCAGGGGCAATAAATTTTATGATTCTGGAAGAGACTCCCTCGTTCATCATAATCATGAACTTGTTTATCTGCTAAATATGCAGAAGCAGACAGAATATTTTCAAAGATATAAGGCATTTTCACTATATACTCAATATACATGTAGCCCTGTCCTAGAACCAGAACCCCTGACCAGGGAGAACTAAATATCAAAAATTTGCTCAAATTAGCCATTCACTTCTTTTATTTGCTTAATACATTAAGCAGAGAAAAGATTTTTTTCGAAAAAAGAAAAAAAATCTCACTTTACAATCAATAAAGCCCCACCCCAACACCAGAACCCATGACCCAGGGCCATCAATTTTACATTTATGGAAATTGCACCCTTCCTCATCAAAATTATGTACATTCTTTGCTTAAATATGCAAAAAAAAAGATTTTCAAAGAATTATACATTTTCACTCTATAATCAATCTAGCCCAGCTTAGAAGGACCCCTTACCCAGGGCACATTAATTTTATAAATTAAGAAGAATCTTTATTGCTCATCATAACCATGGACTTTGTTTATCTGCTATATATGCAGGAGCAGACAGAAGATTTTTAAAGACATAATGGAATGTATTTTCATTATATATTCAATATATTTGTTTTTCTCACAGCAGCGTCTTTTTTGCTCAATATTTTGCGATAATAACATGCCATGTTTGACACACTCTTAAACCACCTCAAAACTATAGGAGCTCCTGAATATATAACCTTCATATGATAGAATGCAGTCTATGTCAACATTCTTCCAACAGGCAGTTGTGTCCGTTAGCATGCATCCAAGTAACGAACAAAAATTGACTTTAAAATTTTACTTCACTGAAATTGTGTCTCTTGTTACGTCATTTTTATGGTCTGTATGCTAGACATTCGAGTCATTTTCGGAGTTATTACGTAATAAAAATTACAGTGACGTCACAATATGTGTATATTTTTGTGATCTGTCCAATTATATTAAACTCAGTAATTTCCGTTAAACAGTTAACATTTTATCAAACAGTTCTCAGAACATTTCAAATGCCCCTCGTATTTCAATTCGTATGTCTACACGATATATCAAAGTGAGCTTGAAATAAAAGATATTACAAAGTCTGACACATCTGTTTCATATTTGTATATTTTACTAGAAAAAGACTTTAATGGTACCACAATAACAAAGCTTTATTTTAAGCGTGATACCTAACTTTCTCATAGTCAATTTCCCTTACTTATGCAGCAATATACCCGTAGCACCTGCATACGGAGTTTATATCTCTCAGTTGATTCGATACGCAAGAGCATGCTCTACGTATGAACAAGTTATAAAAAGAGGTAAGTTACTGACAAACAAGTTGACGAAACAATAATATCAACAGTCTCGTTTAAAGTCATCATTTTGTAAGTTCTTTGGTCGATACAATGCCCTTGTCAGCAAAAACAATTTAGCATTAAGTCAAATGCTGAAACGTTTTACATACTAATTGTTAGGCCCTTATTTACACACTGAATTGTCGACAGATTGTCCCGTTATTCCCCGATCATGGCAAGGAACACATGGCGGGTGTGACAGGTCGGCAGAGGATGCTAACTCCTCTATGGCACCTGATCCCACCTCTGATGTTTTGGAGGTCCGTGTTTGCTCTGCTCCTATTTTGTATTGTTTAAATGGTCGTTGAGCATGAATACTGTTCGTTATCTCCATATATTTAATTATGTCAAGCAATAACGATACTCATTAATTTAAAAGATTTATTTACCAACAAGATTACCGACTGGAAGAAGTGTTGTGCTTGTCAATCTGAAAATTAAAAAAAATTATTAAATCTTTCTTCAATGCATGTAAAATTTGCCGTAGTTTTTAAACAACCACTACATGTATTTCATTTGTAAACATTGCTGAATTTACACCAACCTATTTGCGATTATATTTCATTTTTCATTTTTTCAATACAAAAAAAAAGTCTGGAATGATATTATGAAGAATTTATCTTCCATAATTGATATCAATAGATAGTACCAGTATTTGAATTACAATCGCAGCAAAAAGAATTTTTGTTAAATAAAAGAGAAAATTACAATGGCCTAATAAAAAAAATAAATAGTGTTTAGAATAACAGAATACTTCTTAAAAGCTTAAATTATCGGCGATTCTTAAAGGTGGATTATCCTTGTAAGAAGTGTTTATTATACTTAAAGCAAAAAAGTCTGAATTGCTAGTGAGAAAGAATGTTTGCAACCTGTATAAGGTAGAAATAACTAAAAAGTACAAAAAATAACGAACTCTTTTTCGCAAATAAAATGTAGCTTTGCATCACAATTTTCGTCATTCCAGACGCCTTGTGGATAGAAAAACGCCATATCTGCACAGTCCTCGTTGTTCTGGGCATTGTCTGGCTGGAGGAGACCCCAGTTAGTGAAATGAGCTTCTTGTTGAGTTGACATCCATAACCATTCATTTTCAACAATTGCGTCTGTTAAACCGATCCAGTAGTTATCTGCAGAGAAGATTTGAACATGAAACTTCTAATTTACATTGCAATTACATTTCTATTTTTTTTTTTTTATCTAATTCACCATTACAATGTGTGTACAAAGTGTCAAGTCTGAATTTTGATAAACGAATTCAGGACATCACTTAGTAAATAAAAACAGAATTTTGTATAGCAATAAAAAGGACAGAGGATAATTCAATTTTTTTTTCCATTTAAAATATCATTATTATATGTTGCACGAACTAATTAATAAATATTTTAGAGAAAATATGAAGGATTTGATAACGTTTAAATTCGAACAGACATCCACACGTGATTTAATGGTGAAAACTGGATTTCAGTTTCAAATGTAATGAGAAAATTGATTTTCTTTGTTTAAGATACACACGGCCATGCATCATATTTTGAAGGTGATGCTGCAAGAAATCATTTTCATCCCGTGTCTCTATTTCCACCAGTTTAGCAGAGAGTCCCTTGCAAAACGACTGAAAAATATGATAACCCAATAATTGCTATTATCAAAACTATGCATAATCATTTGTAGTGAGAAGGTGTGTCTTTTTATCTATAAATATTTTTATTCTAACTATCCAATTTGAATAGATACATTGTCCATAACCGACTATCTTACGAGGTAAAGCAAGATTGTATCATTGTTGCGGTGTTTTTCCTTTGATGTCCACTGTGTTTTTATTTTTGATACATCATGACAAACTGTGCTCTAACAACCATTCTCTATCAAGATAGAACACGCCAGGGTAATGATGCAACAATTCCAATGACCCTTGACCTTACATTGATAAAGAAAAAGAATATAAACAAAGTAGCTGACTTTATAAGCAAAATACAAACAAATATAAACACAGCGAATGTATACCTTAGGTCTGCATAAAAATTCTAAATTTTGCACGTCATTTTTTAAATCCAAAATGGAATTCACACAAGCACATTTTTAAATGAATGTTTTCGTCTCTCATAAACTTGAAGCGTAACAAACCAAACACAATGTAGTACAGGGAGCAAGGTGGATATTCCTTTCTTTTTCCAACACAAATCGCTGCATCCAGTAATTTAGAGAATCGCTATTCATCTCGGTCAAAAGTGGACATTTCCCCGTGCCGCACGCCACTCCTTGATTAGCCTGAACGTTTGAATTCCCATTTGGTATATAAATTTACGAGTGTTGATATTTTTTAGAGTCTATCAAATGCTGAATTTCATGATAGGACACTTGTAAAAACCTTTCATTTTTCATCTTCGTGTCGACTTCGGGACTGGTGAAATTAATGCCATCATGTCTTAAATATCTCCTACATCGAAATCCATAATAGGTTCAATTTTTAATTCCGGCAGATCAAACGTCATACTTCCCAAAGAATCTTCAACCTGCATCTTGTTCCCTAACTGATCTAAGTAATTTTCCTTCATAATTTCGGTTTCCGTGTCTATAAGAATTGCGAAAGCATAAAATCACAACCGTCATCCATGGCATTCAGAGTATGAATGGATGCGGTAGTAAATTCAAGAAATACAGCGCGCTATACTTTTCGAATCACGTGCTCTTTTTTCATTGGTTATATAAAATGGTGTGATGAAGTTTTGATAGATCATGGCTAATTCAGTGCATGAGATTATATAGTTGAATTACGTGTTATTAACGTGAAATTGATAGATCATGGGTAACTCAATACCTGAGAACAATGATACAAAACATATAGAATACCTTTTAACTCGTGCATCTTCAGATATAAGACTCGGGGGACCAACCCCCTCGTCTGATATCTAAAGATACACTCGTTAAAAGGTACTCTATATATTACATAAAAGCATGAAACCAGTGGTAGATAAATTCAGTGTGTGCTAATTATGAAGCAAATTTAGGATTTTATATAATTTTAATTTAAAAAAACGTATTTATGGTATTATGTCATTGTCGACTGCAATAAATACATGCTTACAAAGAAAATGGACCAACAAGGCGAGCAAGATGCATATTATGCCAAAATTACACATTGAACTAAAAAAAAGAAGTATCAATTATGACGAAATTTTCTATCATGTTTCATTTAACATTAACGTGTACTTTAAGTAGAATCTCCATGAATCGCACAATCTCACAAAGTTTGAAATTGATTGTCATGAAATAGCTTATATACACCAAAGAATGCCTAATAGATCAAATCTTTATACCAATAAGCAAAATTCCCTTGTGAGTGTGTCTTCATTTCATTTTTTGAAAGATTATTCTCAAAGTATGCGTAAAAATATATAATCTTAGGTTAACAAAAATATGGGAAAAAACATACTTTGCCTATATACATATATAATTTTGATACAACATTAAACTTTCATTTAATCAAGGGCCAAATCACAAACACGATTTAACTGTCGATTTGTTATAAATATTTCAACATAGTGGTTAGCATGTTAATATCGAAGTAAAAATGGATATTCAGGGTTTTTGCTTAGGATATATCGGATTTATAATGATTTTTATCGATTTTTTTTTTCGCAGAGAAATTTTCTCATAATTTCTCACCTTTCAATGATAAGAATTTCATTGTAAATCCTAAATTCACAAATTGAATATGATTTTTATACATTTGAAACTATAGACATTGTGCACGCCTTGTTTACCTACCTCCTTCAATTTAACATACAGTTAGATGTAAATGCGTATGTTTAATTATTCAAGAATTCACTTCAACGAAAATTAAAAATGAATCACACAAAAAATTATGAAACAGCGTGATTTAGTACAAACCATTGCTTCTGTCCAACTATTCAAAACACCATCAATGAATACATAGCACGAGGACCCATGTTTATACCAACCATGGGGGCACGACGGAGATCCGGCAACAACTGAAAGAAAGATTAAATATTTACCCAATTTGCTCAATTTGAACTATAATGTTTATTTATTTATTTATTTATTTATTTATTTTTAGTTGTTTTTTTTTTTTTTTTTTTTTTTTTTTTTATTGGCTTCCAACTATTTTATAACATTTGGATTTTTTATCATCATTTTTAATAAATGACATTTATGGAAAACATATAAAATTTCTTGTGTTGTCTTTGGCAAAAGACTAATTTCACAGTATGCAGTTGCTGTAAAGACATTTTACGTAAAGGTAGCCAGCGTACAATTTTATATCTAAAAAGCATTATTGGTCTAAAGAAATACTCAGATCGTCTTGAAAAATAGTTTATTTGAGAATTTTATCACAGCAAGATTTAAATGAAATATTTCTACTCACCAGATGTAAAGAATATACACAAATTTATGAAGATAAGGAGTTTTATGTTTGAAAGACACATTTTGTGTATCAACTAATGCAAAAACTAGCAAAAAATTATGTTCAGAGTTAACTAGGGTCTTGCTAATCTTGTACGCAAAGGAAACGATTTATGTCCCAATTAGAAGCATTATCTCGACTTAGCGTCTATATCTGACATACATGATAAAGTCTGAAGATAACAAACCGTGATCGATCTCGTAAAAACTTCAAACAATACAAATATGTGAAAAGGGCATAAACAAGGACCTCTGGATATTCCAGAGGTGAATCAGGTGTCTAGGAGGAGTAAGCATCCCGTGTCGATCGGTCATATCCGTCGTGAGCCCTATGTATTGATTAGGTAGACGGACATTTCGTTGGCATATTCAATATAAAAACAAAGTCCTTACAATTGAAACAAGTCAGCAAAACACGACCCAGTGATATGTTATATTTGCTAACAGTGTAATTATAATAACCATGGAATTGACGAAATGCTGACTTTAAACGAGTTTATTGAAATCACTGTAACATCAATTAATTTGTCAGTAGCCTGCCTCGGTTTCAAAAATGATCATATTCGGAGCATGCTCTTGAGTATCGAAAAGGTTGGGAGATGTAAACACAATATGCAGGTGAATGCGGGATATTACTATATAAAAAAGGAAAGTTGACGATGAAAAAGTTAAAATCATCTCGTTTATCAAACAATTACGTTGCTAGTTGGTCCTTATCGTCTATAGTCAGTAAAAATCAAAATATAAAACAGATGTTGCAGACTTTGTGGTGTCTTAAATTTCAAGTTCACTGAGATAAATCGATCGACTTTTGAATGAAAGTAACTATTGTTAATTGATAATACATCGTCGATATATCTAAATGTCGAGTTGAACGCAATGGCAAGTGTATTTCTTCTCATGTAGAAATTTTTGAATGATATCAGATTTATACATGTAGGAATGTAAAAACAAGTCAGCTAATAATGGAGCACAATTAGTGCCCATCGTTATTCCAAGAGTTTTTTGGAAGACCTGGTCTCCGAATTTATGCATATTCACCAATATTTAACTATACCAGCAACAGAGCCCCCCCCCCCCCCCAAAACACCACAGCCCCTGACCGTAGCGCCACAAGTTTCACAAATTTTGGAAGAAACAACCTTGCTCATTATAACCATGCACTTAGTTTATCTGCTTCTTACCCAGTAGCATAGAAGAAAATCTCTTCAAGTATTTATTTTTTTTTTTTTTCAATTTATAATCAATAATAATAAGAAGCTGAAAATGTGAAAAGTTTACAGATGGACAAACAGACTACAGACAAAATGTGATCAGAAAATCTCCCATGAGCTATCAGCTCAGGTGATCTAAAACGGTCAAAAGTCATTACACTGCAACTTTTAAAATGGTCAAACTTCAATGAAATTTGCTTTCTTTATTTTTTGGTTCCTTGTCCAACAATAATAATAAAAACTCTGTCCATCTTTATAAAAACAATTATTTATTGTAACAAAACACAAGTTCATATTTTAAACTGAGTAACCAAAAAATTGTGGTATATGTAGCTTTAGATAAGCAAAAATAAAAAAAAAAAAAGAAAAAAAAAGAAGCAAATTCTTTTTATGAATTACTAATTAAAAATATAAAAGCTTTTTGTTACAAAAATATATATATATATATTTTCGAAACAAAAACAAATTGATACTGACTCTTTTTATTAAATAAAAACAGTACTATTAACAAATATTGATAACTTATATTAACTTTTGCATCAACACAACTATAAATAAAAGGTACTCAACTACACTTAGGGAATTTTCTCTCAGACATTGATAAATCAAATCAAAACATCTGTGTGAAGGTGGAATTCATTATAAGAAAAATTGCAGGGAACAATAATACTGGTATATGGATTTTTTTTCAAAATATTTCCTTGACATTTTCTCATTTTTAGTCAAGAGAATGGTAAAGCACTGACTGTTAAGAAACATGCAAAATATAACAAAATGTGTGCAAACCAATGTAGAGTGCAACAGAAGACAATGCTTTAATCTAAAGTTTGAAATGTTTTACAGAGTTATATATATTACAGAGTAATTATTTGTAATTTGTTACTTTTGATAATAACATTCTAATTAGAGCAATAAATAGTAAACCAGCCTAAATCAAACTATAAAACCTTCTGACTAGCTGTCATTATATTAAAGAGAACATACTAAGGTGGTTATGTCATATTCCAATCCAACTGTCTCGTAAAATGCATATTGATTGGATAATACATTGATGTTTGAGGCAGTTAATCAAGCATTAAAATTAAATGAAAATGAAAGCTTTTGATTGTGATGTCATAATAGACCAACACAAAAACACGCTGTTTTATGATGTATTTCACGTAACAAAATTAAACTAAATAAGAACATCAAAGAAAATACATAAATTGCATTTGGGAATAAATATTTCTCATTTATTATTTGCAACTGTTAATGCTAATCTAACTGCCGTAAACATCTGTTTTACCAGCTATGCTTATGCATCACCTGTAAATCCTCAGTTTGCAACAGTGTTAAATTAGCATTTATAATCGCAAATTAACAAATGAAAAATTAGTTGTTCTCTAAATTAACTTCATAAAAATTAAAAATAAATTTTACAGCAAATAAGGGTATATTATGAGAAGGAGTTGGCACAACAAAAATCCTATTATAAATTAACATCTTAATAACAATATAGGCCTATATCTTTATTATGCATTTTTTTTTTTTAATTTAAATATTTTTTTTCTACCATATAAAAATGTTATGGTCAAATGTAGAGACTTTTATTGTAAATATAAATGGAAAAGTACATGTAACAGGAATGTTAGGGCAATAAAAAATCAGATCAATAACAGATAAACAATCATCTTCATATCACTTAAACAAACCTAATGTGGTTTTCACTTCCTAAAAGTGGAGTCCCTTTTCTTAGACAAATGTAAAGCAATAATATCAATTTACAAATTGGATCCACTTTTAATTTACACTTACAGCAATAATAGACATTGAAGATAAATGAACACATTACATTACTCAATGACATTTAAGTACACTTTTTTCTGTTTCATATTACTTATAAATACTGTATATACCATTAGTAAAAATAAACAATACAATAAAGCAAACTTGTATCTAACTAAATTCTGATTCATTTATAAAACCAAATTTATGGTCAGTAATAAGATTTCTGCTTATTAAGCATCAATCATTAATCACAACAAATCACAAACTTAAAATTGAGCAAAACTTAATACCATATAACTAAATTTTAATTAATACTTCTCCCATTTTGAGACAAATAAATAAGGGCAATCAAAGTGCCAATGTTAAAAGATATCATGAGCATATTAGACAAGTACTCTTCGCTTCTAGATCTAGTAAATACATGGTCATCCCAACCTTGGAATCTTCCCGCAGAAAAATCAGACTCGGAGATAATTGCCGAGACAGACGGGACATTAGGCACTGGAGATTCATCAGAACCTGAGGAAGACAAGCCTCCTTGTGACATAGATTCAAATACCTGAGTAGGGTCGACAAATATTGACATGACCTCACTGTCATGATAACTGCTGTTATTGGCAGTGACATTCTGATGATTACTGAAAAGTTCACCTGGTTTCACTGACATTGCACATGACTCATACAAGGAATGTGATTGGCTGTTGAGCTGTTTGGAATGTAGTGGGTGGTCTGATTGATTTAAGGAATGTGATTGGTCAGTGAACTGCTTGGAATTTAAGGGGTACTGGCCTATCTGTTGGTCTGGTGAAGTTTCTACAGAGGACTCTAAACTCATGACAGCTTCCTATAATGTCAAACAAACGACCAATTAAATCTGAGAAAATACAAATTGAATCTAATACTGATGAAATAATAATAAAAATGTCATTAAAACACTTGTCTACATTTTAGAAGAAATATTTTGCATTACTTTGTACTTTTTTTCAGTTCTGCAAATACCAAAAACTGCTATCTCACAGTATATTTTCTAGAGAACATTTTTATTACCCATCCTCCTTGGTTTATGATGAATTCTGCTGCATAGTCTGAGAGGAGGCGTGTTGTATAGCTGATTAAGTTACCTATCCCCCTCTGTCCGCTCTCCACAGCTCTCCAGGTAACACTCTGTCCATACACCAACATTAACACAACCTACATATATATGAGAAGTGATAGTAATAATCATAATTATGTATTGTATGTACTACTAAAAATCAACTTGTTTGATGAATACAACTTTAACACAGCAGATCTAAAATGGAAAGTACAAGATTTAAAATGGAAAGAACAAAGCTCTAAAGAACTTACACTAATGATTTAATGCTTTAATAGTAAATAGAAAATACATATAATAAATTCTTCTTGTTGAAAGAACTGAAAGGGTATCTGATGATTGTTAATACATGTAGAACATATCTCGTTTGATCTGATGATCTGCGCCTGTCAAATCCACGTGATACGGCTCTTCAGATCAAGTTACTATTATAATGATAAATTTATTATATACCCCATTATAATTAGCAAAATATAATAAAAGTACATAACTTTTGTCCATTAAAACAAACCATTTTGTCAAGGAACTTTTTGATGTGTGAGAATAAAAATGTCACTTATCTGTGTACTATGTCATCAGTTTCAGAGAGGGGTGATATGGATTCAAAAAACCACAGTGTGGTGGTCCGGAACGTCGGATCACACCGTCATGTGATTGCATAAATTCAACAGTAAAACTGAGTGACAATCAGTTGGGTATATAATAAAAGTATAAATATAGAGGTAACCTTTTCTTTTGAATCAGAGCTTATCTTTCTACTCTCATTTCAAACCAGTTGAAATGAGAGTATAGAAAGATATCCGATTCTTGCCTTTAATTTTTCCTCTTAACCTTACCAAAGAATCAAATTTCCAGTCTTTCCTCATAATTAAAGTAAAATATGATAAACATTCAAAATACATGTATATGCAAGAAAATTTAAATCTACCTTTTAATTTTTTTTTTTACCATTTAATACTACATGTAGTATGCAAAAAAAGAGTGAAACTTTAAATTCTAGTACTAGGAGAGAAATATACATTTGACATCATTTCTAATTCTCACTTACCTGCCTCCAGCCTGGCAAATTTTGATCCCCAATTTGATTGGCTGATTCCCTGAAGGCTTCATATGAAAATGTCTGTTGACCTTCAATGAACAGTCGATGAAGTGCATCCTCCAACTGAAACTCATACTTAGCACGCACCTCATCTCCAATCCTGGCCAGGACACGGGCAGCGTTGGACTGAGGGGTAAGCGGAGGGGTCAAAAGGGGGGACACAACTTCTCCATTTCTCTGTTTCTGTAAAGCTGAGAGTAAAATAATTTCAAAACAGTTAGCAAGTAATACATTTGTCTTTACATTTTCATGATCAGTAAAAGGATTGCTTATCAAAGAAAAAAATACATAGCATACAAATTCACAAAGTACATGATACACAAACAGAAAACTAAAAGACTATGAATATATGTTCATGTTCCAAACCCATATGAGAGTAAGAGTTATCTTTTCTTTTTCACATTATCAACAGCCCTTATTTCACATTATCAACAGTCCTTATTTCAACTTTAACAAGATTCACCACAATATCACATTCTTTCTAGTCCTATAAAACATCTTTCCTTTAAATGGCTAATAAATGCATTAAAATTCTTCAAAATATTTTGTGGATAGATAGATGTATTCAAGGGAGACAAACACCTTGTATAAATATTTTCTCTAATGAAGGTACTATGCAGTACTCTTGTAAGATACTTCAACTTGCATTTTAAAAAAAAGCTACACCCAAATGTCTGTGAAATGCCAAGCATAATATATATATATATAAGCAAAAGACCTTTTATATCCTTATGAATTGAAAAGCTTAGTTTGAGAAAGTCCATTTAATTATACACTCCAGATTATCATAACTTACCATTCTCTAACTCTGACTCCAGTGAGGAGAGTTCCTCACTAAGCTCCGCCCTCATACAATTTAGAACACTCTCCTCTACAGCTGGGGAGGAATGATTGACAATATGAAGGCGGAGCTTAGATCTGTCACCAGGTGTGAAATCGTTGGGAGAACTTTTAATACTATGGCAGCTACAGCCGTCAATCTCATGAGAAGTGACAGAGTCCACATCCTCAGGGGAGGGGCCAAAGTTTTCTATGGACATACTGGAGCAGGAGTCAGCTGAAGATGAGGAAACGTCATCATTTCTAAAAATAAAGATGTTGAGTTTACTGCTGGTAACTTATGAAAATATCATAATTTATAAATAAACTATGATGGTACATTGTGACTCCTAACTCATAAAAAGAATTCTTTTTATTTTGCATCAGTATTTTGCACAATTTGCACATTTACCAGTATTAACTAAAAAATTTCATACGTCAAAAATTGTTAATTTCATGTCTAAGATGCACTCCCACAGAAAGACATTGTGAACACTACACACACACACACATTTACATGTACTTTCAAGCAAATCACTTGCAGTAAGCATACCCACTGATTCCTCTTTGATATTCTCCATTGTGAAAACCATTATGACCATCATGTGCATCAACTTCATCTATGCTTTTCTGTTGCCTTCTCATTTCTCCCTCCACAACCAATCTAATGACATCAGACAAGAGCGAATCCACAAATTCTTGAATCTCAGGTGAAATCTCTGTTAACCCATCTTCTTCTTCAGTCACTGGGACAGCAGCCTCCAAATTTTTCCAGTCCTCCAGGGTAGGTTCAAATCCTAACGATTTGGGGGTAGTGGTGGAGGTTGCTTTGTGTGATGCAAACAAAGTATCAGGGTTGAGCCAGGCATCACTTGCTGGTGACAGAATCTGCTTGGTATTGAGATCATTGGACTGAACACAAGGAGAGGCACTTTGGGACATTTCATCATCTGCTCTGTAGTCATCTAAACTCTCCCTGTCTGCTGAAGATGACTGACCTTGAGATTTATAATTCAAAGTAACATTTTTCTTGAATTTTAAAGACAGTTTAGGAGGTGATACAGTTTCTAAGGACCATGATTTTCGCCTAGGGACCTGCTCCTCATTGATAGAAGATGACGATTGTTTAGCATATAGCTGACCTGCCGTTTTCTGTTTTTGTAGAGAAGATCTCTGATTGCACTGCTTGTGTAAGTCAGGGGTCACAGGCAAAGAATGGCAGAATCTTCCTCTAATAAAAGAAATCAATCAAATCAAATATCAACACATCTGAGTGAAAGTTTAATTCACAAAACTCAACTTAGTCAAAAAAAAAATTAATTTCTTCTATATAGTTTTTCAGGCATCATCAGGTCAAACACTGTTGCACCGATAAATTTTACTGACAAACTGAAAAGGGATATATGTAATCTCAATTTTCCATTTCTCCAAGTTAAAAAAAAAAGAAAAAGAGTTATGCCCCTTTTTTATGTGCAATGCTTATTAGATACACAATAATGACAATATATATAAATTTCTCTTTGAAAATTGTTCCTTATGAATTATTTTTATATAAATGTTTGGATTGATTGATGCCCTGCAATAAATCACCTGTCAAAAGATAAAAAGGTGAAAACAAGTGATACATGTATACATGTACTATATAGTCAAAACTATACAGAAAGTATTATAAAACAACAAAAACTGAAGTATCAGGTAATAAACTGGATTAAAACCCATACTACACTGCAATTAGTGTAACAATTTTACAAAACAACTGATTAACAAAGTGTTGTTACCTGAATAAGTCAGCTGACTGAATGGACTGTGAAGGAGAGTCGTGAGGGTTGTATCCTATAAAGTTGAGGACAATCAGCTTTGTCTCTAGATTAAAGTTTTCAGGGGAGTACGGTGGGGTAGGAGGAGATTTAGCTGCCATTTCTATCTGCAAAGTAAATTTTGAAAATTCAGATAAATACATTCAGTAAATATCTTAATGATCGATTTAAAACATTTTTATGAAATTATAAAAGCTGTATTTGGAAAATATAATTATGATCCTGACAACTGATGAGTAACTAAGAAAGCTAATTAAGTGACAACCTTTTCAATGAATACATAAACAAGGGGCCCATGTGCCACAACACTCACATGAGTAACTTTGGCCTTGCTGTTTTTCACCTGATTTCTCCCCTCCCCCTTGTAGTACTTATTGTGGCCCCGCCCTACCCCAAGGGGTCATGATTTGAACAATTAGAATCTACACTACACCAGGATGCTTCCACATAAGTTTCAGCCTTTCTGGCCCAGTGGTTCTTGAGAAGAAGATTTTTAAAGATTTTATTACATGTACATATTTCAGTGCAAAACTTGAATTCCCTATTGTGGCCCCGCCCTACCCCCGGGGGTCATGATTTGAACAATTTAGAATCTACACTACCCCAGGATGCTTCCACATAAGTTTCAGCCTTACTGGCCCAGTGGTTCTTGATAGGAAGATTATAAAAGATTTTTGCTACATATTTCAATGTAAAACTTGGATTCCCTATTGTGGCCCCGCCCTACCCCCTGGGGTCATGATTAGAACAATTTAGAACCTGCACTACCCCAGAATGCTTCCACATTAGGTTTAGCTTTTCTGGCCCAGTGTTTCTTGAGAAGAAGATTTTTAAAGATTTTTACTACATTTTTCAATGTAAAACTTGAATTCCCTATTGTGGCCCCGCCCTACCCCAGGGGGTCATGATTTTAACAATTTAAAATCTACACTACCCCAGGATGCTTCCACATAAGTTTCAGCTTTTCTGGCCCAGTGGTTCTTGAGAAGAAGATTTTTTAATGACCCCAATTTTTGTATTTTCTTGATTATCTCCCCTTTGAAGGGGACTCTGCCCTTCATTTTAACAATATAAACTCCCCATCACCCAAGGATGCTTTGTACCAAGTTTGGTTAAAATTGGCCCAGTGGTTCTTGAGAAGAAGTTGAAAATGTGAAAAGTTTACAGACAGATGGAAGGACAGCTAGAGAGACGGACAGACGGCGGACAATGGGTGATCAGAAAAGCTTACTTGCGCTTTCAGCTCAGGTGAGCTTAAAATGAAAAAAATCTGATAAAAGTATTATACAGTTGTTTTACATAGCAAATCGATAGGTTTGTTGTTATGTGGACATATCATACTACACTCCACCTACATGGTCGCAGAAGTTCCAAATTATGTTTGTTTTTTAAACGTAATTTGTATAAACTTTTTATTCTATTCAAATATTGGTGCCCTAGCTCTTCTGTTGCTGACCCAATAAATGAAATTTGCAGATTGAAATTAATCAATTCACAGATGTCATATGTTATATCAGGGATCTAAATTTATATGTCCCAGGTAATATGGAGCGTATTACTCAAGACATCCCATTGTCTTTCTACTGTTGTTGAAATTCACAATCATGCCACATTGTGTATACAAACTGTAAAAAGGATTTCTACTTGGAAACAAAAATTCAGCATGTCTGGAAACTACAAACCATTCATGTATGGCTGTTCCTACATATGTGTATGATTACCAGAAAGAATTTGATTTTTTTCCTTTTTTAATTCTTGAAAAAGCAACCACAAGACAAAACATCAGATATTATGCATCATGAAACATGGGATGCTTTGCATGTTTTGCACCACCGTCAAAAACGTAAAATTACATGTCATGAGACAGAAATTGGAACGCTACAGTCAGACAGTACACATGCTACTGCCTGACAGCTAGACCTACATGTGCAGATGTAGGAATGGTAAAGTATACATTGATCATGTGTTGAACAATCATTTTATGTTTATGCGAAACAGTCTGCATGATTCTTCATTCAAAGAATTGTGTTTCATTTAAACCTTATTTACCTGGCTGACACTTCAACTCCGTTGGTTTGGTTTACTTCTTTCACATTTCATATGCTTTAACCGATACCGGAAGTGTGTTCTACGTCATCGTTTATTGGGCTCAGCACAGTCACGAGTAGTTTGCCATTAATAATTTTTCCTGTGGAAAAAAGTGATTTTATCAACGGTCAAGATGGCTATGAGCGATCAAGATGTCCAAAAACAGGTATTGGGAGTGTTAAATGCAGAGCTTGATAGTATATGCCTGAAATTACCATAGGTTTACTTAAAACATACATAATCAGCATATTGATTTCTTGACAACAAAAATATTCCAACTTCCATCAAACGTTTAGACGGAGCTTTGCTTAATTAAATACATTGTTTGAGTTTATAATTTAAAAAAAGTTTACATTATATAGTCCAGGTACATTCTTTGTTCTTTCTTTCTGAACTGGAGAAATTTCTGAAAGTGTCCAGTGAGATAACCTCACAACTGTCAATGTCACTGACATTGTCATTGTCAGTAAACATATTCATAAGAAAACATAAAATTCTTCTTATTAGTGCATACATTATAAACACAACAGAAAGCATAAAGTCAGAATGCTTCATTATATAAAAAGTTCTGTACCAGATTAAACTTTATAGCAGACAAGTCATTTATGTATTGGGCGAGAAGAAAAAAATGTGTTGGATTCAAAATCAAACCCAGGACCACTGAATCACTAGTCAGGAGCTCCACCAACTGAGCTATCTGGTACCAACAATCAATGTGCCTGCATGACTGCTACATTTACGTGCATTAACATTGTTTAACTACAAAACTGTTAAGTGTTGTTAAGATTTTATTGTCCAAACAAGCGATTTCCATAGTTTGACATATTGCATTAAATGTACTGTTTGAAAATGTGCTTTCCCTCCTTTCGATCATTTATATCAGTACTGTCATTGAATTTTGTATTCTTTGTGTAGATGGATGAAATTTAATACTTCTGAAAACATCCTATTGTAGATTAAACACATGATGGCTTTCATAGAGCAGGAAGCCAATGAAAAGGCAGAAGAAATTGATGCTAAGGTGGGCACAAAATATTTAGCATGTATTAATATATTTTTTTATTTATTTATTGTATGTTATTAATCATAATTAAACATGTAAAATAAAATACTTAACAAATTTACTTGAAGCAAGATGATATGTAGCGTGTACTTCAAACAAAAACTATCAAGTACATATGCTTTCAATATGTTGTGTTCACAATGCAAGGACAAATTATTACTTTAAGAACTGTTTTACAGGCAGAGGAGGAATTTAACATAGAGAAGGGGAGGCTTGTTCAGCAGCAGAGAGTTAAAATCATGGAGTATTATGAGAGGAAGGAGAAACAAGTGGAATTACAGAAGAAAATGTAACTATTGGTTTCAATTTATGACCCTATTACGAGGTTTCCATAAAACCCAAATACTTCTGTCAGTATTAAGTAATAGAAATGTTTGAACTTTTTTAACACCCTTTATGATCTAGTATTTTGAAAACCCTGAACACTGAATGTGTAGCTAAAGTAACCCTTGTTGTGCATTCCAGGAAAGAAAAAAAATTAATCAGTTAATCAGCTACAAAAACAAGCAAGACAAGTCGAGGAAAAAAAATTATTCAAATAAAAATTATCTGTTCTTTTTATTAATATTCCAGTCAAAGTTCCAATCTTCTGAATCAGGCACGACTTCGGATTCTAAAAATGAGGGAGGATCTCCTAAAGGTAGATAATTCTTACCAACAGCAAACATGATTGAGAATTTCAAATGAACATGTTGATATGCTTATATAACTTTTAAAAGCAAAAAAATATATTGACAAATCTTGTGAATCCAGTAAATGTGTACATCAACTTCTTTCCCCCAAGACATCTCTCAAGACTTTCTGTATTCTTCATTGTATGTAACTACATGTATTTTGCTATCTACCATAATTTTGTAAAAGGAAGCAGAGAAAATATGTACATATCATGGAGATTTTGAATAAGAATTTAGACAAATTATTGGAGATGCTTCAACTCTTAATGGCTTATAGAGATACTCACTTATCAGATAAAGAATAATATAAATCAGTTTTCAAAGATCTTTTTTATGGCATCGAGCTCTTGAGCTCGAATGCCATTTAGTGGGCGACCAAACTTTACGTGACCAAATGTGTCAGTCCATGCATCCGCAAAAGAAAATAGCAATAACAATGCGTCGATTTCTTTGAAAATATTCACAGTGAATAATAGCTTGAAAATAAAATTGCATCAATTATATCTACAAATAATTTGTCACATAACAAAGATACCCAGTTTTAATTTTTATTTTCACACAAGAAAAACGTGACAGTTCTTACGGATGAATTTCTAAAGAAAGGCTGTGTTGAATGACATGAATAACATTTACGAAGGAGAACCATGTAAACACAAACAACTTAAATATATTAATAGGCGATATTAAATTAACACGAATGCTAGAAGACAAAAAGGATTGAATTTCTAACTAAACCTTACTTTTTACAATCTTATAACCAATTTTATCATAAAACTAAAGTTATTACTGTATTTCACCATTTCTTCCATATCGCATTTTACCGTATAGGCCTACCACGCCCAATCATATCTTGATCGTAGTCGCAACAGAGCGAGTTACGGTTGTTGTTTAGATGCACTAAAACAATGCTTAGACATTGACAATTAGAATAATATTCATATAAATTCATTAAATCCTTGATATTTCTTTAAGTGACTGAAAAAAGATGAGTTTGATATCCAGCATGAATATGTTATACGGTGTCTAGTCAATTCGAACCCTGCTCTATTCGGACCATGGCATAATGTCCCAGACTGTAAATTTGACATTTTTTTTTTAAACTTAACATTTTTATTAGTTAATTATTTGACCTACTGCTATCTTTAAATGAAAAAAAATGTTTTGAAATTGTTTTTCGTGTTCGATGCCATTGAAGCCTTTCAGGCTTTTGATTTTATCTTCTTAGGATTTGATGGAGGATGCCAGACAAAGACTTAGTCAGATCACAACAGACAGAAATAAGTACAAAAAGTTACTGGAGGGACTGATAGCTCAGGTAAGTAAGATGTTGATGTGGCTTTGTGCAAGCCCCATGAATAAAAAATAGTTGAAAACCAATTTATTGTTGATTTTTTTCATCTTAAATTTTTTTTTATACATTAGTTAAAGTATTCTGTATAAAGAAAGAGAGACCGTAATTAGAATTTTACATCATCAAATTAATCAGCTGAATGAAAAACTATGAATACCTTGAAGTAATGCTGAAGTATTATGTCTAGTGTTAACATCATAAAAGAGTTACTGTCTTAATTTGTATTTTTTATTTCAGGGCCTGTTTCAGCTTATAGAGGCATCTGTTGTACTGAGGTGTCGACAGAGTGATGTAGACTTAGTGAAGGTAAAAGGAAGGCGGTGTCAGTTTACAGTTCCAAATAATTGAATATGATTTAAATCTAAAGAATAACATTGTTTGAAATGAGAAAAAATTTATGAGTCATCCTTTCACAATAAATGATTTATTGATAATAGACCGATTCTTACTCACTATTTTGTAAACAATAGTATAAATTTTTATATACTTGTCTATTGGGTCACCAAATGTTCGAGACATCTTATTTTTCACTAGGTATTAATTGGTATTTACAAGCGAGACAAAATTTTCACAAATTCTGTTTGTTGCATATAATCTCTAATAAACAAAAAATATACATGGAAATGATATGTTTTGCAAGCAGATGATCTCACTTAATTAAATAAAAATAAAATTCTTGCAATGAAAACATGATTTACAGTACAATGTATGATTTCTGTGTACCTCTATACAATGAAAAAGTCTTACATTTATGAAATGCCTGATGTCTTCTCTAGGAGAGTCTTCCATCAGCTGTACAGCAATACAAAGAAGCCACAGGAAATGATGTCTCCATCTCCATAGATACCGACAACTTCCTGGGAAGTGATGTGTAAGTACTTAAACCGGGAGCTGAGTTTTTTAATTTCAGAAAGTGAGTGGTGTCCAGATTGGACAATTTTTTTTTGCAACTTAATATTATTTAGACATTGTTGAAATGATGATTACTTGTAACTACATGTACGTATTGATGTAGAGAACAAAATAAGATCATCAATGGATTCTGGGTTAAGTTAGTGGAGTCCATTCATTCAAACTATTTAATCTTACCTCTTCGGGTGATTTATACAATTCAAGAGTTATGGCCCTTTAAGTGCTGCAAAAATTGCAATGTTTCATGATCCAACTAAATAAATTTAAAAAAAGAAAAATGAAAAAAAGGAATGTGTTGCTTACAAAACTTCTCTAACAGTTTTACTAAGCTGTGTCTCTGATAAGTAAATGTAGTCAAATTTTACCAATTAACTTTGATCTTGAAAATTTAGGACTGTAAAACTTGCTCCATTTCTTATATCAGCTCAGCAAAGATAATAGAAGAGTATTATCTTGCAACAAATAAAGGAATAAGATTTATGTAATAATTGATTGATGTGATGTTTGCTTGTGTACAGTAGCTCAGTTTATATATCCACAGGTCAGGAGGGGTTGAACTTTTAGCACAAACTGGGAAGATCCGAGTAGAGAATATGTTGGAGAGTCGTCTTGCCCTCATCAGTCAACAGGTAAGCTGTCCTACTGTCAAATATCTTAATCATATCTAGTTGTGTTGAAAATCAATTAATGCCTAGATGAATTCCAAGTATTGGAAGCAGGGAATTTTTTAGGGTCTCTCAGGGGCCGAAATTCGGCCCCATTCCCAATGCTGAAAAGTGCATGTTTTTCCCAAAATTATACCTAAAAATTCCCAATATATAAAAGTATTAAGTTATTAAAATAAAATAATGACAAAAAAGGTGTTTATGTTCTCTATGTGCGATGTACGAGCCATCCGAGGAGTTCCGAGAAGTTATTCGGAATACTACGGATGTTTGCATGCATACTTTTTAAAGCGGGATCGATGTTTAAATATTAAAGTCAGGATTGTTATTTAATAAATAAACGTGCATCATGTCAGCCTCTCCAGTTTGCTTAGGACGGTAATTTTCAGGCTGGGTTGAATCGCTTTTATTCTTATAAATTGGTCAAACAATACCGATTAACCACTCATCTGGAACAAACCCACTATCAAATTTTATTTTAAAGAAATTCTTACATAAAGGTAAAAAAGATGACAATTTCACGTATAAATGTTCATTTACAATGTTATCATACCCTGCGGCTTTGTCATTTTTAAGCTTCTGAACTTCAACAGCCGCTATTATTTCATATCATTAAAGCTGGTTTAAGCCAGCTTCATACTATAAATAATAAGAAAAATGATTAAATATTTGACTTTTGCTTGTTTTTTCCTATTTATTTCTATGAAAATATTTTTCCCAATTTCAACCAAATATCGCTATTTTTCCCAATCTTGACGGCCCCGGCCCCTGGAATCAAAGGGTAAAAAAATCCCTGGGAAGTAACATAATCTTAATATTAACAAAAGCACTGCAAAGCTGAGCATCCCCTGGCTAAAGAGCATTTTTAAGTGGCCTGCTGCATACAACACACTCTTGACTCACATCAAAAGCAACAGCTGTTTGTTAAAGGCAGTATCATACAAAATTCTGATTTTTTTTCATGTTCAACTTTCATTGATTCCTGATTCACTCCATACCAAAACAGAATACATAGGCCGTTAGGAATGTTTGGGGGGGGGGGGGGGGCAGAGCATGCCAGAAAGGGCCAGAGTACTGAGAATAATCTAGCAAACATAAATGTCTAAGCATGTGTATATGGTTTATTTTATTTCTTTAAAATGGCAATATATGTGTGACATAACCTCTAAGGTTTTAAAATTATTGATATTTTTATGACTGATACACGTACTTCCATTAACTTAAAGAGTCGAGGATAGAATAATTATGAAACTAATTGTACACAACTTAAAGTTCAGATTTTTAAAAAACTGAACAACAATGCTAAAATACTGAATTGTATGTTTAATTTCTTTTCTTTATATTTCTGTGACTGGAGTAAAAAAATTATGAAAAAAACAACAATTAATTTTCCTTAAAATAAGACATTAAATTGCATCGAACTTGATGAAAATTATCAATTTCATTATGCACATAGGCACTCACCCACACACAAATGTGTTACTGTATCCCCTCCAATTCTGTTGCAAGGGGATAATGATGCAGTTAATCATTTGCTCAAAAGTAAGAATGTGTTAAGGGAGATAACACTCAAAATTCATGTGAAACAACTTATTTCCAAAAACAGTCGCCTAAGAATTCATGCAGTCAGATCACTAATGCATGGTTTGTTGATGTTTAAGAAGATCTGATTAGAAAAAAATGAGTTGTGATGCTCCAAGTAATTTAACATCACTGTAAATTTAGTGAATCTGATTTCTGATTTCATAAGTACCAAAGAATGGCCTAATGAAAATCAAGTTCTTTGTACAGCGACCATCAGAATTTCATAGCGTTATAAAGATCTGATTTTAATCAGATTGGTTTTATGGCTGAGAACTTCATGAACACAATTTTTTCCCTTGAAAAACGTAGAGTTCTTATCAGTCATTAAGTTGGTAAATGTTTATATTGTGTGATACAAAAAATTTTATTATAAGATTTAGATTTACCAGTACATGTGGGTTAGGCCATGAATTAAAATTTCAAAGAGAATTCTCAGTATAATGCCTTGTTGGAATGATGTTAAGCCTTCCATATTTTAAGGAAGATTTCACCCTTATTTTTTCATTACAGATGATTCCAGAGTTAAGAACAATTTTGTATGGAGCCAATCCAAACAGAAAATTCATGGATTAAATCCACCAGATGTTTGTAGTAATCAAATACCTAGGTCATCATATATCTATCAAGATTGGGTCTATACGCAAGTCTAGTCAGTGGGAAATTCATGATTGGTACCTTATAGGTTAAACTTTCTGTGCAAAGGTTTGATACCATATAGCAATGTATATATTTACCTGTACAATTTTTGAGGATATCACTATCACACTATGTCTGCTTTTTTTTTTTTTAGATATCTCAAAAACACTTGCATTAGCAGAATTAAATTAAGTATATATAAATTTCAGTTGTATATCTGTAGATCTTGTATAATGAACAAAAACAAAGACATGTTTGTTTGAATTTATTATTTATCTTTGATGTCTGTCATTCGTATTGTTTCTGCAAGGTTGAAATCCATGACATGATTTAGATTGTACGAGTTATTTCCCTTTGACTCTGTTCAGTCACTAATTTTACGATGTAAACAGAAGTAGTCTAATAGTCTTGTCAAAGTTACTGTGATCATTCCATTCATAAGTACATGTGTACTTATCAGTGCTACAGATTATGTATTATGTGTATTGTTGGTATTTAATCAGGATTATAAAATATATAAAAACGTTGAAAAATTGAAATGATTTGCATGTTTCTTGTTGTTCAGCTGCAGACTAAGGAGCTGATCCTTACGTCGGGGGTTCGAGTCCACTGTGGGACGTGGAGACCGGTCTTTCGGATGAGACTGTATAAACCGACGTCCCATGTCGCAGTACATGTAGGTGTTGGCACGAAAAAGATCTCTCACTGTTCAATGGCCCTGAGTGTCGAGTGTAGGTATAAATTTGCAGCCCTCCACCGGCAAGTGGTGGCGTCTCCATATGAGTGAAAAATTCTCGAGAGGGACGTTGAACAACAAAACAATCAGTGCGCGCGCGCGAGAGAGAGAGAGAGAGAGAGAGAGAGAGAGCAGGTGGGAAGGGAGGGTTACCTGCTGGAGAAGAGAAGGATGCTGTATATTAATTTCGTAACATTAGACATTAGTATATACATGTATGACTTCGCTGATGTGTTCGATCAGCATTGCAGTGAATTTAATTGTTTAGAATTAGATTTATCGCGTTTTTATCCTTTTGTAGTTTGCGCGTTCATCGAGACATTAAAAGGGAGTAATATACACTTATTTACTGTTTATGAAGACAATAGAAAGATTATTGTACCCCAAGATAGCACCTATTTCCAGAGGCGCAGCCGGGGGAAATGGTTGCTGTCGAGGGGGACACTAAACTTGCGATTGTCTTCATAGGCAGTATACATGGATGTTAAATTATACCGAAGCAGACTTTACTTGCATGCATGTGTCACATGATTCGTATAAAACGCATATTGCCAAGGTTTTTCGATAGGCCGAAACCCTTGGCTAGCAAATACATGTATAACTAAAATTAGAAAAGTTCCGAAATGAAAGGCGAGGGAAATCGAACACAGCCGGTGAATTGTTCGACGACTATTTCACCATGGGCAAATAGCACAAAAAATAATTCACGGTAGAAGCAGTTAAGAAAAAAAATAGCAGTTTTTTTGTCATATCTTTACATAGAAAAATTGCACAGAGGTATAATGACACAAAATAATGTCTGATGACCTTCTTTTTTTTTTTTTTTTTGCTTGTCAAGGAATTTTTCAAGCTCCAGACAGTTCAGTATTACGTTACGCTACAACTCCATATTCGTAGGGGAAGTAGTCCCGGAGAATTGACACTGTATGGAGTTTGGGACTTTTTGGTAGTAGATAGTGCACCCCCCCCCCCCCCACCCCAAATGAAAATGTATGGTATGTGCCCCCTCAAACTGAAATTGCTTCCTACGGGCCTGCGTATTGCAGGGAATCAAAAGTGGCGTCAAAAGTTGAATGAAAATTTTCTGAGGGGTAGATAGCGCAAACAGTGACAAACAATACCCCACAATATATAAATTTCTGAAATATTTCAGAATGTCAAACAAAATTAAATTATTTTATCTTCTTCACTTTATATTGGAAACATTTTAAGAGAAGTATAATTTATGACTTCATTTACATATATATTTATAAATTTTAATGACTGCTCGGAGACTTGTCACTGGTATTTCGCCCACGTTTTCACGGACATTAGGTGTCTTTCAGATAAAGATTATACTTCCACAATCTATACATATGTAAATAGAATTGTAGGAAACAATATCTAGGTGTGTATGTGTATGTGGGGGAGGAAAGGGGGGACACAGCCTATCAAATATATTCTCGACAGGCCAAAAATGGTCATTAGATGTCATTATATATATGACATATGTAGATTTAGCATTTTGTTTTCTCATGTACATATTAAATATAGGCAAAATAATTGATGGGATACATCTATAAATTAGCTTTGTTTCCTATAATAGAGTAAACTGGCAAAATTATTGAGGGGGTAGGGGGATGGACCATCCCCCATTCCTACGGGCCTGCTCGAAAAAATATCAGCTATGTTGTGCTTTTATTACTCCATCGAACGTATGTACATGTATACAGCTAGCGTTACAGTGCCGTCATCAGGTTTCAGGAGAAGGGGATGCGGAGGAGGGACTGATGCGTTTGGTTTATTCTGGTTGCATTTTCCCGAAAATCAGAAACAAAATAAAGCAATAATACATTAAATGATGAAATTCATTTTCGGTGAAAACAACTAGTATATTTTCGACATAATTTTAAAGGATAAGGGGGCTCCTGTCCTTCTGACGGCTTGGGTTAAAGGAAATTTTAAGTTGAAAAGTTGCATAAGTGCACATGTATAGTGTGTAACACTGTTATATATTACTTGCATTTCAATGAAGCTATTCACAAAACATAAAGGCATTCATTTTTCAATGTCCTCTTTAACTTTAGTGCTTAATAAATACCGAGACATTATCACAGTAGGGATCCATTGTTTGTATGGGTATTTAACCTTGAATTTTACTTTAAATGAATGCAAATGCAATTGTTAAGACTTGCAAATAAATCTCTATGTTGCTCGAGGCCCCGGCTTCTTATAGTACCGAAAGTAATTATTCGGCAAGTTATAGCGGGATAAAATGTGTGAAGGCTTATAACACAAACTGAAACGAGAGATATATTATACATGTACGTACATATTTTCTTTGTGTTGTCAGAAATATGAAAGTCATCTTGATCTGCATGTCAAATATGCGTGTTATGGAAAGAAAACTAAACGCTGGTGAAAATTAAATAATATTATTATTAAAAAAAAGTGTTTAGTTAAAAATATCAAGTACATGATAACTGTAAGAAAAACTTGGATTGTATACAATATCTATAAATGCCTGTCAACAGGTAAAATAAACGACTAAGGTTGACTAGAAGTACAATACTATATATCTAACAGAGACTGGACTGAACGAAAATAACACATATATACTTGTATACACGAATTTATCTATTATCTAACGAGCAAGGTGCCAGTTTAAAGCACGAGTAATTGTGAAAAAAAATTCAGCTATGTTCACTTGAACAAAAAAGCAATTCAAACTGAACAAATAAATTCCAAGTACAATGAATTCTATACATATAATTATAAAGTTAAACAGTTTGTTGTTAATTTTTCTTTATACATATAGGAAGATGATGATAACAGAACAACATGATAACAGAACAACACTGTCCAATAAATAACGAAACTATATATCGGGGTCAACGTGTCTTTGGAGAAAAAAGTCTGATTGTCTTCAGCGTTATAGCAATATTCAGCAAGTAATGTAGTTACATAACTGCAAAACGCGGATCTTGTTAGGGCTACTTAAAGTTCAAGAAGCTAACGAAATACGAAAAAGAAAAAAAATCTCTTCTTTGGGAACTACTAGTATCTCCAATAAACTTCACCACTGAGTCAAAGTCTTCATATTTTTATACCTACTACCGTGCAAATATACCTTGTTTTAAAACAGTTTTACTAACGATACCAGGACTATGAGGAAAAATTAAAATGCTTCCTAGATTGAAAAAAATGAAAATTTATAGTCATTCCATGTGTACACATAGTAATAAAAACCTTTGGAATCCTACAATAAAATTCCTGATGTTCAATCTTCTGGCGTACATGAACTAAGGCCATTCCAAGTTTTTCCTATGTTTAGCGTCCACCCATCTTTCAAATACCTACCTACCTATTCGCAAAAAACACACAAACCAAAAAGTAAAACACAAGTCTTTATAGTCATAAAAATGATGTCATCCAAAGGATTTGATTCCATAAATCTATTTTTCTATATCTATTCTATAGAAATATCTATTCTTCAGCAAAATCAAGGTTTTAAATGCTTACAATATTCCAAATATGACATATTGTAGACAAATACTTAGATTAATTCACAGAATTCAGTGATTTCGACCAGAATAAACAATTTCAGGACTCCTGATTTTGTTTGTTTTTTTTTTTCTGATATGGGGTGTCAAAAACCAAGGCGCACGCGGACGCTAAACATAGAAAAAACTTGGAATGGCCTAAGGTTATAAATGCAAAATTTCGAAATGTAAAATCCAATTGATCTACTTCTATATTGGAAAAACAAATCCGAATCCGTAAGTTATATCAGTTCTACGAATTGTAAGTTTCTCAATTCCTACTTGGCCCATGAAAGACGCATCGAATTATGCATTATAGCCCGAACGCTAGGGTCGAGGGCAATGTGAGATCCTCGAGCTCATGATTCGCTTGCCACTCTTGCCCTATATTTTGCCCACGCCACTGGTGTCTTCTTCTTGTCCTTGGTGTAGCGGTATTTTACTGACAGGAACTTATTATTTGCAGCTTCCCTCTTGTGTTCGTAAATCCTCAGCGGTACATGGTGGTTCCTGTAATGGTCGATTTTCATCCAGCCACCCCCGACACGAACGTACTGATGTCGAGATTTCTTCTGAAATTGGAAGTTTGTGTGAGGGTTAATATCAAAAATAATTTATATATACATGTATATATATACGCATCTTTCTACATAACTTAAGGCAATGTACTTTAGTCCAGTAGCTGAATGGTTTATCGAAGTTTGTTTAAAGCATGTATAATGTATTTCCAAAAAAGTAATGTCATTTAATTTCAAATCAAACTATTGCACAGTCCTGGTTTGGAACATTAGATAGTACAGTACTTAGAAGAAAAAAATCTAGAAATCCAGTTTCTGATCAAATTTTAGTCTTGGACTACTCTTGCAATAACAAATGAAAGCACGTTGTACATGTATATATATGTTATTAAAGGCAAATTTGTAGCAAAGCAATGTCGTATTTCATTCTGGTCAAGAGATCTATAAAAAACGTTGGACGGAGGTCAGTATTATAAGATTATATAACGATATGTAACATACTCTTACCTTGTATATGACCGGAAGTGGAGGAGGCAGTTTCTGTTTTACAGGGACAGGTTCCGGTTCCGGTGTTTTTATTTTCGGTGGTGGAGGCGGTGGCTTTTGTTTCTTCTTTTTTGGTTTTGGAGGTGGGGTGGGTATACGGGGAGGGGGTGTGGGCTCACGGGGTGGTGGCACGGGTTTTTCCTTTTTCACTTTTGTCTGAGTGCCGATTGTGCGACTTTCTTTTTCCGGGGGTTTTGCCACGACGTAGTTTGTCGTCATCTGTACGCCGACATTTCGTTTCTCTACGTCGGGAACATCATACTCGTCCACCCACCGATCTCCTTCTAGCTGCTTGACTGTTTCGTTGTTCTGCAGGCGATATTCACGGACAACCTTCTCTCTTTCGTCTTCAGATGTTTCGTCTGCTTGAACAGGTTCATATTCATCGGCCATACCAGCGTGGTAAGAACTTGGTCTTTCACGGCGAATTATAATTGGTTCACCCCCATCTCTACCGTTATACGAACTGGGTCGGCTTCTGGTGATAATTCGGCGGACCACCCTACCCTCGCGCTCTGACGTCACAGGGCGTCTGACAATGACAATTCTCTTGGGTTCCTCACGTTCAACACGGCGTATCACACGTTGCACAACATGTCCATCATTGTAAGTCTTGTGAACACCTTCTGCTTCACGAAGAATGATCCTTCGCCGGGCAGGTTCCTCGGGAGAACTCGCCACAGTACGGATTGTCCTAACGGCACGGACGGAGGAGGCCGATCCAGGTCTCCGTCCAGGCTTTCTAACGAGATTTACATTCTCATAATTCGAGTATTCAACTCCGTTTCCCTGATATTTAGCTGAATCCGATAAATGTTTCTTGAGAAGGTATTGTTTTGTTTCCATAGAGTTTTCTATTGGTTTAACATATTCTTTACGAGTGATTTTGTCTCTTGGGGGTCGTTCAATAATTGCACGTAAAACTTGGGGATTTCTCACTACTTTCCTTCGAATGACTCTGTTTCGGTCATCAATGATGTTGGTACTTGCTGTCGTCTGCGAACACGTGCTGCAATATGACGTCACTGTTTCAGAATCTGTATCTGTCTCTGTGTCACTTGGTGTTCGGGGAAGAGTTCTTTTCATGACTGGACGGGAAACATAAACTCGTTGCTCAGGCATTTTATCTTAATTATTCCTGTTCACTTATGACACAAAGTCAACACGAAATAATTCAAAAATCAAAGCAACACACACAGTATGAAGAATTCAGAAATAAATCTACTCCATTCCTACATGACAAGACACAGTGTTCGCTTTCGCCATTTTTATTGTGATTGCGAATCACCCATGACGATGGATTTTTTTTTGTTTACCCCTCGGCTTTGTGTTGGAATAATTTTGTTTGCCGTTTAAATTTCTGTGAAGGGAAACCCTTCAATAGTCACCTACACTTTATACTTACTCCAGATAAGTAAACACGAGCTTTAAATCCAAAAATATTAATTAATCCGTAGGAAGGCAGAAAACCAGTTTTGAAAGATTTAACGCTGGAAATGCTGAATACACGTTTTCAATTTCAAAATCCGTACAAACGTTAGTAGTATTAGTACACTATTTTATTGTAGACATTAAACCGAAATTATGGTCGCCATATTTGATATTGATGTTGTCGTAGTTACGAGAAGCGACTGGCGACACGTGACACGCTGTGATCGATGCTAGCGATGAATGAAACATACACCTGTAATTTACACCTGAGTGACATTAATAATGCCCGTGTTTAAAACTATTTTACATGGTATTTTATGCATGCTTGATTTATATTTATCTCAGGCTTTAATAAATAATCTGTGAGAAATTATTAAATATATGGAACAATAAAATAAAATTAAACTATATAGATTAAAGATATACATGTATATTAATGATAGTGAATAAGCTTTCAGGATGGTTTTAGACTTATTTTTGTTTTTTTAAGTTAAGTGCTTATATTACTATAAACTCCATTAATCTGTAATCAAATAATAAATGATTTTATATCCATAATTATATCTATAATATTCACAGACTTTTTCCCCCATTTTTTCCCCTTTATTTTACAGGAATTCACGGCATTTATGGAAAAATAAGTGATTATGACTTTCACAGTCATTTAGCACAAAAAAGATCAACTAAAAATATGATTGTTCCTTCACAAATCATCTTCTTTTTTTCTCATTATGAACAAACGAATTAAAAAAAAAAGACAGATAAAGAAGTCATTTCTTTATTCAAGTTTTCATATACATGTACATGTAATAAACATCGTAACAGTGCTAGTCGATGTTCACTTTCATAAACTCTGATAAATCTTTACATATCTTGACTTCTTTTTTAAAGTATCACATTCATTAATAATAATTATATTTTCAAAATCTATTTTTATAAATATTAGACGTGTAATCTATTAAGCACTCCAAACTGTCAAATGTTTCAGCAGTAATCAAGCTATATTTTACCTCATTAATTAGTCTGTCCGAAGTGATCTGAAACTTTGAAGTCCTTACGTTAAAAATCAAACATATTTAAATAATAATTTCCATTCTCATGCATTGAAATGGGAAGTGATACAAGTTAGCAACAAAATTCCCATTTCATTAAATCATTCGTATGAAGGATATAACAGGTACAATATTTTGAGAAAAAAAATAACTTCTGAATCAATGTTATATATAGAGATAAATTAAAAAAAAAACCATATGCATGCAATTTATAATTTGTCTACTTGACTAGAATCATTCAATGTTCTCTGAGCTACAACTTGTTGCAGTTAACCATTTGAAATGTTCTACTTAAAAAAAAATCTCTGATTAAAGAAATTCAACTCAAACAATTCCGCAATTACACAACGAATGAAGACTGGACCATAGTAAATAAGATATACAGATTCATTAAATGTTTTTATCATATATCATATCTTTCATGAATACAATCAGAAAGCTAAAAATATAATTAAATTAAAAAAAAAAGCTCAAAGCAGCTAAAAATACATGCATATACTAATTAACGTATATTATATGGCTACCATATCACAGGAAGGAATATTTTTTTTTTTATTAGACAGAATACAATGTAGTAGTAATTTCAAGGAATAAAAGAAGCATATCGGATTTTGTCTGTTTGTTTCCTTTCCCTGCTCACCACAGGGGTTTTGGAGGCACTGTAATGGAATTGTGACCGAATAAACGGGATCCGGTCTGCAGTTGGCTGAAACTTCCGGTGTAGAGGGCGGTGTTGTATCCGGTGATGCTCTTCCTTCATCCACCCTCCACCCACACGGATAACAACGTCCGGAGGCGGAGGCGGCTGCAAGTAGAAACATTAAATTTGGGAAATTAATAATTGTCTATTAAGATAAAAATTAAAAAAAAAAAATAATACACATGTACTTAGAATTAGAATAAATATATAAAAATACATAATTATAATTTTTACAAGACAGCCTTAAAAGTTAAAATTTAATATAAAAGAAATCTTCATTCTGAGGGATCTCAATATATCCATTACTCGTACACGTCGAACGGCGTCTCTTTAATTTTGACATCCTATAAAATCAAACTGATCACGAAGGTATGTGCAGTTACCTTCCTTTGTGTGAGCGTATCTACATGTACGAACAAATAAGTTATTGTATACCATATCTAAAACACATAGGTGGTTCCCATCTAATTTTGCCAACGACAAAATGATGTCTATACATAGGTCCACCCCTCTATACTAAAAGTATAGAGAGGTAGACCTATGTAAACATCATTTCGTCGTTTACAAAATTAGATGGGGCGCCTATGATCCGTATCAGAAATTTAAAGATTCTGTCATCCAAACTTAGGTATGTTACTTTTTCCCTTAATCTGTTAATTATTCTATATACTGTTTCCGTGGCAAATCCCCCCCCCCCCCTCTCCCTCTTGTGTGTGTATTTGTGAATATTTTTGCCTGTTTTTGGAGGAATTATCAAAATCCAGCATAAAAATTACTCAGTATAACTATATGGAGATGATTAGAGTTGTACCTTTGGTTTACGAACGCGTGGTTTTATTACGAGTTTTTCAACAAACTCGGCTGGAATAACGTCGGGCTCGGAGCCGATTTCTAAGCGGTGCAAGGAATCGTCTCTCACCACAAAATCATTCGTGTTTCTGAGAGAATTTTCCGTCTGTGATTTAGATTCTGTGAATTTAGCTTCATCTTCCGGTTGATAAGGAAACTTTTTGCTTTGAATCATTTCCAATGGGGCCGGGCTACGTTTTCTTGCATAAACATATTCTTTCTCTTTGGTAAGACTGGGTGATGTGTACAAAATCTCAAGGCTTGTCTCGCTATTCCTGGAGCAGAGCTTGCGCGTGTCATTAGTCGCCGGTTGAAGGTCCGACGTCCATTCATTTACAGGTTTGGTTTTTGGTTTTCGGAACACCTTGGAACTTTTATGTTCTCTTTCAGTCTGAATGCCTATAGAAGACATCTCACTTTTTAAACGGACTGACGACTGCTCTTCTCCTAGATACTCAAAAGATGTGAGTTCGAAAGTTTCTTCTCTTTTTTTGCTGTTTCCCTCTTTCTGACTTCGGAAATCAGATGATCTACTAGAAATGCTCCAGGTAGAAGGATAGGTCGTACATCTTCCTCCTAAATTTCTTACCGAATCTTGTCTCTCTTTTTGGAGTTTCTCGCGATTTGATTCTTTATCTCCAGAATTCCTTTGTTTATTCCAGTCTTCGCTAGATGTTTTTCCCTCTCTGTTGTTGTACCAGTAGATAATATTTCCGTCAAAAGCAGTGTCATAATATTTAGTATTGTCTTTTTGGCGTAGTTTTTCATTTACTTTCAAGAAACGATTGGATTCGGGGGCAACCTTTTCCATTCGTTTAAGAGAAATGTTACTTGTAGACTCTGAAATTTCAGATTCGTGACGCCAATATGGCGGAAGAGAGCAGGTGACATTTTTGGACAAAGGCAGTCTACTATTCCAGAGAAGTTCTATCATTTCACTCCCAGAGGGCGCATATAACGGCGGAAGTTTAGTTTGAATTCCTACATCCCTTACAACTGCCTTTGGTCGTGACTCCTGAACTAAATACCTCGTACTCATTTGAACAGCTACCGTTCGAGTTCCTCTAGATTCATCGTAGTACTCTTCAACATCGTATGAAAATCTCTCCGAGTCATCGCCATAAGTTTCATTGGAATCGTAAGAGGATTCTGTAGAGTACGTATCGGAAATACTAGTCTCTGACTGATTATCAATATCAGGTGTCTTTTTCTTTCGTATTCGATACAAATCTTGCCTCTGGTGATCATAGACAAACGAGAAGTCCTTCTCTAACCGTTTTTGCCGTACCGCCTCTGTAAAAGAGTTCGACAGAATCCTAGGGTTATAAATAACTTGATTGGCATTTTCTCTCGTCTGCGTCCCAACATCTCGAACTTTTGAGAAGTACCGATTTGGCTCGAGGATATAGTGTGTTTTCATCTGTACCCCTACATCACGTGACCCCGGTCCTGAGGATCCATACTGTTCCCTGTAAGCCCGTCTCTGAATCCGCTCTCCCACGGAATCCTCATAGGATTCCCCAGAAAAGTCCCCCTCCTCCTCTGTCGACATGATATCGAATTAAATTCAAGTATTTTACCTTAATTTTATCTTTAAGTACCATTTGTTTCAGAAGAACAGTTGATCATGATATTCCCACGTCTGTGTCACCAATTAATGTCCTTCTTGATTTTAGCACTTTTAAATATCCTTTTAAAAGCGCAGTTCCTTGACTTCAGACAGAGGAGAACACTTAGAAAATGCCATGGAGATGACGTTTTTCATTGTTGTGTTTGTTAACACAACATTTTCAACTATAGAATCCAGACAGGATGCGGATGTCTAAATGTTGCTAGGGCAGTATAGCAAGGAAGTTTTATAAACATATCGATATTCCCCGTGAAGATTTTATTTACGACACAGATATTCCCACAACATAAGAGCCATTCAACCCTCTAGCTGAGGCGTTTAAAATGGAAATAATTTGACGATTTAACAGCTATACAGAACCTCGTATCCTGCTCTATAAGGTGTAGACAGATTTTGATACAATCTTAGATAGGAATTTATTGTTCACTGTGTCATCTATTCTATAGGACGATTTGTTAACATTATGCGCAGAAACAAATCGATATTTGAACTAGCTGTCGTGTACTTAAGATGCAATGCATGATATGTACACCGTGAGAGAGAGAGAGAGAGAGAGAGAGAGAGAGAGAGAGAGAGAGAGAGAGAGATTGAAAAGATTTCCTTTGATTTTTTTGATGACTTCAATTTTTATATATAACGCCCTAAAAAGATGATTTTGAATTTTTCTTGATCACGGTATAAAATGAAAAATATATTCAAGAGGACACTTGTTTTGATTTTATTTTTTTCATATATAAAATTTGAAATTATATTTTAGTAATCCTGTAACAGTTTTAAATTAATTTCATCAAAAATTACAGATTTTGTACATTTCAAGAAAGTACATGTTCTTTTAATGTTAGAAAATGGCGCAAGACTCAATCCAAGTTTATGTAGGAGATAACGCCAGTTGATTTAATTAACACTTTGAAAATGTATCACAAACCGTTTGCTACTTTAGTTTCAGTTTCAATTTGATAAAACTGTTGGTTTAAAGAATAAACTGACCGAGACAGAAGCAACTTGATACTGTAAATGTCTAGAGTTAGGGATTGCATTCACGATTGACTTTGCTGTGAAGATTCAATAATCTAGATCTGTTTCAATGAGTATGTTAATAATTCTTACAAGAATAAAACATTAATAAAGAAGTAGACCCATTTCTACTTTAGATCAAGATTATATGGATACAGAATTGCCATATGTTGACAGATAAATGTAATCTTATTCCCCTATCAGAAGACGAAAGTGTGACTTAATTTCTTGTGATAATCAGAACCAATGTATTCAATATTTGTTTGTTTTTTTTACTCTGACATTGAAAATATAAATGAATAAATAAATAAAATCACAAATTACATTTAGAATTCCCATGTGTATATTTGCTTATGACATTAGCAGTTTATTATAAATTCAGAATAATGAATGCTCTGATGCGTGCGGCTTACATAGCAGATGTTTGTAAAGATTTAAATATCCATCTGCGATAAGATTAATTCTATAGAATTCACGTTATTCATTTAATTCGATGTTCGATCGCAATCACCATCTCTTGTATAGATTTCAAAGTCTTAAAAAATTTATAGCTCTTTTCAAATTCCTCTGCCATAGTAATGTGTCCAGATTAGCGTAATTCATGACCCCATTTATTCACCTAATAGAAATGAATCAGAAATGAATATTTTATATGCTTAAAGAAATAGATTTTACATGTACAGGTGTATTCAATTTGTGCATTTATCTTTCTTGACAAATTAGTTCTCTTTATCTCTCTCAATAAAAACAATTATGTGAGGCCATCTTTAAAATAATGTTTGCTTGCCCCTTCCCAACTTAAGATTTAAACAAAGTAAGTAGGTAGGGGGATAAAAAGAATTGAGTAGATAGGTAGGATAAAAAAACAAAACAAAACAAAACAAAAAAAAACAAAAACAAAAACAAAAAAAACAAACAAACAAACAAACAAACAAAAAATCCCTACAAATATGAATTTCAAATAATAGTTAATAGAATTTTTTCGAAAGAAAAAAATGTTGTGTCAGGCTGTTTTTAGTCGGTGGGTGGGGAGAGGGCTAGCATACTTTTTTTTTTAAACACGGCACAAAAGATAACCATATAAAAGGAAACATACCGGAGGCGGAGGAACGTATTTCCGCTTTGGACCAAAACTCTGGGGTGGAACCAATGCTGGAGGTGGGGGACGGAGGTCTATCTCTTCAACCAGAGGCGGTTCTGGTTTTCTCTCCACTTCCTCTGTAAGCACCGGTGGCGGATCTTGCTTCACGACCACTTCGATTTCATCGTCAGTGTTGGGTTGTTTTTGTGGTGATTCCGCTTGGATGACTGCAGTTTTGTATCTGTCTTTTGGGAGCTTTGGGGGACGACCAGGTTCTTGCACCGTTTGTGTCACAGCATCATTGGTAAATATTTCCTCCCTAGGTTCCTCTGGTGGTGGGACGAAGTGAGTAATCATTTGTGTAGCGACATCACGAGAACGCTGGGACTGATATTCACGCATGCGATTTTGAAACCCTCGCTCGATGAGGACTTTCTCTGACCTGGTATCCGTTGAACCCGAATCATCACTTACAGTACGATCCTGAACCGGGGCTCGGCGAACAATTTCTCTTACTTTTCTAACTTCGGCATATTCTGGTTCAACTATTCTTCTTACTTCTGCATATTCTGGTTCAGCAGTGCGCGCCCTCTCTTCCACATATTTAGTCTCAGGTTGTCTTCGGATAATTCTCCAGGACCCTGGTTCTCTAGAACGGAACTGCCTGGCTTCATATCCTTCGATAGAATCGGGGGATTGACGACGCCTTATGATACGTCGCCGAATGGTTGGGGATCTTAGCTGGTCATGTGATGATACACTGTCTGTTATGGAGCACGTGCTGCACGTTTCCGATGTATCCGTGAAGCTGCTGGGTGACTCACTGCGCGTGATTGTAGAATTTCCTGTTTCTGAAGAATAGGAGCTTGATAGAGACTGCGCAGGACGGCGAATCACATATCGTACCGGACGTGACGTATATGTCGGGTTTGAAATTGACCTTATCACTCTTCTTTCCCTAGGTACTTCCGCATCGGAGGAATATCTGGTCCTGTATGTTGGATGACCGAGCTGACGTTTTACGATTACTCTCTCCTCGCTGTCTACAGGTCTGCGTCTCTGGACTCTGTTCACCGTGTCCCTAGATCGTAGAAGTTTTCCTTGGGAGTACGAAAACACAATTTCTCTCCGGCTACTGATACTCCCTGAATCAGACATTTTTTTTCCTCGTCCACAAAAAAGTATCTTAAAATAATTTAGAAAATTTTATCATTTCATTAGGTTTAGTTTTAGACTTGAACACATTCAAACTTCAAATTTCTCTTAAACGTATCCAAGACGCACCAATTATGACACTGTTCAATAAAACGTTGAACCGCTCAGACCTATCAATTCATCTACCGGGTTCCCAGCTCAATAACGCAAGTTTTTCTAAAGGTTTTAGTAATTTAGTGGTATAAGCGGCTTATACATCCATTGATTTCGGCGCATTAAGAAAACAGTAACTTTAATTTAGCTAAGTTTATACCCCATTGTTTAAATATCCACAAACGGGTGTTAGTATTAGAAGGCAGACGCAGTACGTATAATAAAACATTCCCGTCGTTTCATATTGACCTGAACGTGGCGTGCACAGGGTGCTGGGTATTGTGTTACTCGGCACCAGACCAACTCTGAGTTCGACAGAGCTACTCAAACATTAAATAACGATTACACTGTTTTTTAATAAAAGAAAACGGCACTTAAAAAAAAAGAGAGTGAATAGGGAAATTGATCAGATGCCTGAAATGCCAATATTTTATCTTTGATGCTTGTCCTTTAAAAAAAAGATAAGCAATATATTTGAAATTATATGAAATTATATTATTATAAACAACAGGAGAAAAAACTGTGCTGATAAAATAAATGATAACCTCTCTACCTTCATCTACAATACATGTGGCACTATTTTCTTTCAATAGTAAGAAAGTACATGTAATAGACTTACATGAAAAGGGATTATTGACAGAACCTTCTTATTTAGAAATTTTGAATATGATACACTGAACTTATCACGAAGTTTTTCAGTACATTTCACATTAGTAGAAGAGTTTTGAAATTTCTTTAGGTTTAAGAATAACATCGAGGTAGAGTAATATACTGCAATTACCTTAAAGCAGGAGATTTTTTCTTTAATAATACATGTAATTTATTATGAATGCACTGGGTCGATGTCAAGGTGTGGTGACGTTTAGATTTTACCTGTTCAAGTTTTCACTTTACAAGAGCCAGCAAGAAAAAGAGAGGAAAAAAAACAGTATATAGATGAATATTTTTTATATGTTATTTTCTTGTTGGAAGACAAAAAATCTAGTCACAAAATGATTTTTATTAGTTTGATTTCTCTTATAAGCAAACTACTGTGAAAATATAAATGCGAAATCTTCACACTTCTACTGCTTCTGCGTGCGCATTTTGTCAAGGAACCGCTTAGCAAATGCAGCATAATGGTTACGATGCCTCACTGTTACAGAAGCATAATATGATTTATTCATTTCTATCTTCTTAATTGACGAAGGAAGTCTACAACTAGGATGAAACAAAGAAGGTATTGCGGGATGTCTGTCTGACAGAGGTTTCCACTTCCGGTCGACAAGGCAGTGTTTCTGTTCATGGTAATTTTCTTTCATCCAGCCTCCGCCCACGCGTACCAAAGTGTCATTTCGGGGCCTGATTCCATGCTGTAAAGGATGAAAATGCTACAATTTTACCAATCATTTAAATTATTCAATCTTTTTTATTTATTAACATATACATTAAGATGACAGTTTCCGAATTTTAAAACTCTTGTTTAGATACAATATCTACTTAAATTGGCATAACATTTTAGTAACAGATGAATGCTTTGTACCAGACGAAGATATTACAATGTATAAGCAATATTCACGGTGCGCACGTTGTCTCTAAATATGAGACTTTTAAAGCTAGTTATTTTTGATATAAGGCTTTTAAAATTGATGATGAAACATTCTAAGTTCCTTACAAAATTATTGAAAAATTTAAAAAGAAAAAAATGTATCAGTTGTGTCAATTTACACGTGTGGCTTATATGCTTCCGGTCAAAATCAGAAATAAATTGATGTCTTGAAGTTAACATTGAGGTTTAGAACACTACCCTGTACCTGTACCTCCCCAAGAGGCGTGGGTTTCCGTTCTGGTTCACATTCAAAATCAAGTTCAATCTCCGGGGGCGGCGTTGGATGTCGTTGTTCGATCAGAGGTGGTACTGAGAGTCTTTGTACCTCTTCAGTTAGCCTCGAGATACCTCCCGCCACTACCTCAATCTCGTCATCACTGACCGATTGGGCTTGTGGAAAATCTGCATTAATAACCGCAGTTTCATTCTCTTTTGTTCTACTGTACGAAAATATTGAAGTCTGTGTTTCGACATCATGCAAGTCTTTGACTTTTCTCTGATCAAGTGATGATATACAATACGTAATCATTTGTGTAGAGGCATTTCTAGAAAACCTTGGGTTTGTTCGGCGCAAGGAGGCTCGAACGATTGGATAAGCATTTCCATTGTCCGATTCGTCAGGTGCTTGTCCATTGGAGTCCATCGGCATTTTCTTTACAGTTCTGGATAGATAATCTTTTCTTAAATTTCCTAAAAGAATTCCGGTAATCAATTTTTAAATGGATATAAAGACAAGAATTCGCATGTTCTTTTTAGCACTTTCTGATGACATTGTAATAAGATCCAGAAAATTAGTATTACGTCCAGTCCTTGAAGGTTTCATCAGCTCTTTGATTTCAAATCATTATATAATCCTCTCCATTTTTCTTCGTGAAATTAAAAAAAAAAAAATCACGTCTAGCCTTTTTAAAATGCGAAACAAGTAGGTTGTCAATCCATAATCAATAGTGCTGTTGCTACTGCTAAACCTGGATGCAAAAATGCACACAGAAATTTAAGATGAAAACGACGTACAATGCAAAAAAAAAAAAAAAAAAAAAAAAAAAAAAAAAAAAAAAAAAGAAAATTGTAAAAGGATCCAGAAAGGAATTCAATTATTTTTGGTAGTTTTACCTTTGAGGCAAAATACACGTGCACACCACATCCTACTTTCTGAATGGTAAACACTGCATGTATATATTACAAAAATACTAGTCCATGTATCTGACTGTGACGGTGCATTGAGCTAAATAATGGTCACTGATATCGATTACGCATAGAAAAAAAAATCTGCATTCAATATTTAAATTGAACATATTACGAAAATGGCAAATATGACTTGAAGATTTAAAAAATAAAAACCAAGTTGAATAGTAAATAGTTCGTTTTAGAGCGGTGTTATGTATTCTAAATAATAGAGCATACAATGTGAATCGCCTATATGATATATCCTAATATTATCATTAATTAAAACAATACATTATTTTAGTCATAATCACATGTACATAATCTTAGAGGCATTGTGTGTGATGACACACTATTCAAAAAGGTGGCAATTATCAGTTGACAGTGTACATTAATTAGTGTACCTCATACCAGGATTATTTTTATAGGATATTTTTTTAAAATAAACGCATTAAAATATTCTTTTAAATTAAATCTGATCTAAAATAAGTATGAACATTTATATTTTTGGTAATACCTACTGTGGCCCAACTCTACCCAGGGGGTAATGATTTGAACAATTTAGAATCTACGCTTCCCCAGGATGCTTCCACATAAGTTTCAGCTTTTCTGGCCCAGTATTTCTTGAGAAGAAGATTTTTAAAGATTTTTCCTGTATATTTCAATGTAAAACTTCCCTGTAAGGATTACCTATTTTGGCCCCCACCCTACGCCGGGGGTCATCATTTGAACAATTTAGAATCTATACTACCATAGGATGCTTCCACATAAGTTTCAGATTTTCTGGCATGGTGGTTCTTGAGAAGAAGATTTTTTAATCACCCCACCCTATTTTTGTCTGTTCTTGATAATCCCCCCTTGTTAGGGGGCTTGGCCCTTCATTTTAACAATTTAAACTCCCCTTTACCCAATGGGTGATAAGAAAAGCTCACTTAAGCTTTCAGCTCAGGTGAGCTAAAAGCAATGACACAAACATGAGAAATCAGAGACATTAGTAACTTCAAACAAAGCCAATCTACATAGTCACCCTATAATCAGAACTAAATATGAACTATCACTTAATTTACAATATTTGTTTAATATAATATGATATAGATACATGTTACTGTAAAGGTTGAACGGGGTAAGAAACATGCAATATATAATCAGTTCACAGTACTCGACAGTTACGTGTATTTAATAAATATAAATAAATAAATGCAGCACAGATGGGTACGGCATAGCATGGTGTTTAAACATTAATTAACATTTCACAAACTGACCAATTACATGTACCCCAACGCTCTCAATCCGGAGAATCAATTACCCCCAGATATGTGAAAACGCCAACCTATCAACGTTAAAGCAGAGGTTTTCAAAATTCAATTTTTGAAAGAATTTTTCGTCGAAATTTACAAATATTGTATTTATTTCGACCAACCGAATACATTTTTTTTTAAACCGAGTACCATCGTTCCGGGCAAGTAATCGGTTAACTGATTACAGATTGCCATCCCTAATTATTACTTTAAAATTTTGCATTCTTTGGTGTTAATTTTGTAAAGTAGTTCAATAATTGGGAAAAAATGATAAGATGTATTTTTCGTCAGATAAATAAGATTTTGAGAACATATTATGTAGACACATTTATCATAACTTTTCTTGTGTAGATTGATTCGAATTCACGATAAATAGTAGCAACATATTGTTAATTTTTAATTTCTTATATAAATAACATGAATTAAAGAAAAGAAACTATCAGTCCTCATCTCATTCGAAGAGATATTATTCTGCATAAATCAAAATAATGATGAGTTTTATTGCGTTGAAAAAAATAATACATGTACATATTAATGATTTATATATAGATCAAAAAGATTTTATATCCGAAAAGCAGTGAACTTTGTTTTATTAAAATGAAATATGAAGATATCTAACAGTGATCAAGCTCAAAAGTCCATTAAAACAATACAAATCGTCAGCAGAGCACACACGAACCTCTAAAAACATCAGAGGTGGGATCAAGTGCCATGGAGAAGTAAACATCCCCTGTAGACGGTCACACCGTGTGCTCCTTTTCGTGATCGGGAAAGTAAACAATAGCGGGTACAAATACCTCTCTATTTGCAAAGGTTCCAGTTTGCCGTTT
Organism: Saccostrea echinata; assembly: GCF_033153115.1. Taxonomy (NCBI): domain Eukaryota; kingdom Metazoa; phylum Mollusca; class Bivalvia; order Ostreida; family Ostreidae; genus Saccostrea; species Saccostrea echinata. The sequence goes on along the minus strand of NW_026889799.1, from coordinate 1,691,712 downwards.
GTATGCTTGTCTTTAACCTCGAGTCTGTTGTCAATGCAATTTCAGATTAATATTCTTTCGTATTTACCGTATTTACCTGCTTTTCAAAGTATGTTTAAGGGATCTGACATTAATATTTGATCTTTTAATAACAATTTAAACAAATGAAAGACATTAAAATCTGTAAGCACTTGTGTTTTGTGTATATGATAACCTACAATCTTCCTTTCCTGCTTTAGATTGAGTTAGCCCTTTACAAACGATTACTTTTGTAGTTGTTACATGATATCTATATTCCCTCTTCCAGAAAAATACAAAATTTTCGAAAAACCATCTATAAGTCGGACGTAGCGTTTTGGAATAAAATTTAACTCCCAAAAATCCGACTTATAGGCGAGTGTATACACTGTACATGTATGTTACTGAAGTCTTGATTACCGTAACATTCAGTTGTCTGAGATGAACAGATGCATGTTATTGTAGGACTCACAAAAACTGGTGATCTTTGAAAATTCTAATTGGTTTACACCCCCATCTTAGAAATTTGAATTATTGCTTGTCAGCAATTTAATTATTTGTTTCCTCCAATAACGTCTATTGATCTCATAAAATCGTAAACTAATTATTTGGAAAGCTGATTTAGATTTCCACGCTAAATAAAGCATGATTGATAGAATGAGGCAATATATTTTGAACTTGTTACAATTGAAATGTTGTCGATTTATCATCAATTTCTTTTGATTTATGATGCCACTTCCGATAAAGATATAGTTTAGTATGATTTTTTTTAATCATTAAGAAATTTTTAATCAGGAAAATTTAAATGTAAATTGGTAGAGTTAAGATGGACACCCTACAGTAAATAACATTTTCCTGTCAAAATTTTGTTGAGGCTTCGTATTTGTAAAGGACATGTCAAAAGATAAATCTTTTCTATTGAAATGTCAAGCTGTTCGAATTTGAAATATATGGACGAAAATGATAGATATATTCACACATAATAAATCTAAAATGCAAGTTATGGATGTACATTGAAAGTGCTATCAAAAAACTGACTGTAGATGCATCATATCTGACTTTTCACTGTCACTCAGTACAGATTTTTCAAAGAAAAATATTTCAGATGAGATACCATCGAAATTTTCATGCTAGGTGTGGTTTAGTTTTTGAAAATAAAAGGATGGATCGCATGTTTAAGTAGCCATATTCCAACCTTTAAAAAAGTTTTGCTTGATATAATGAAATATTTAAGAAATAAGGTATCATTTTAAAAGTTTTATCGGGATGTACATACGGGTTGGTCATGTGATCAAATCCCATAAAGCCCTTCGGGCTTTATGGTAGATTTGATCACATGCCAACCCGTATGTACATCCCAATAAAACTTTTAAGATGATTCCTTATTACTTATATTTACACTTGTGACTGATTTATTACAAATAGTAAGGTACTAAAGTTTTAAACTCATCAATGATTTATTTTTTTCAAAACTCAACGGTATAACTTGAATGTGTTGAACACGTCGATCACTTAGGACGTCACTATGAAATTGAGTCAAATGCTGACTGACGTTTTTCATACAAATTGTTAGGCCATTATTTACACACTGAATTGTCGACGGATTTTTCCGTTATTTCCCGATCATGACAAGGAGCACACGGCGGGTATGACCGGTCTGCAGGGGATGCTCACTCCTCCATGGCACCTGATCCCACCTCTGATGTTTGGAGGTCCGTGTTTGCTCTGTTCCTATTTTGTATTGTTTGATGGACTTTTGAGCCTGAATACTGTTCGTTATCTTCATATATTTCATTACGTAGATCGTTCATGACTAAACAATCAATTTATGGTCACATAACGAAAGTGTTTTACACTGGTGTAAAAACGCCTTGTTCAAATAGTGTTATATAAGGGAAAACATTTGCAAATGTAATTATAAGGAGATAACAAACAGTACTCAAGCTCAGAAGTCCATTAAACAATACAAATTTTGGAGCAGAGTGAACACGGACCTCTAAAACATCGGAGGTGGGATCAGGTGCCACAGAAGAGTGAGCAAATAAATATAAAATAGAAATAGTTTTTACTGTGGTTGAAAGGGTTCGACGTGGAAACTATACAATTTTAGGGTAAATAAACATAAGAAACGTATACATTAGTCGTAAACCACACGATGAAATTTTAAGTATGAATGTTGCAAGACTATCTTTTGCTAAGATAGACCTTCTATAACCTATAATTCGAAAATTCAAACATAATTTCGCTGAAAAGTCCAGAAAGGTTTGTAAATATAATACGTGAGAGCATTAATCATTTATGAGAGTTGATATATTACTTAACACAAGAAATATAGGTTGATCTTGATTTATAAGGTAAATAAATAATTGATTGAATAATGATAGGAAAAATACACGTACATAATTATCTAAATTCTAACAATCATATTCTTATGATTTTTCCATAAATTGATTTAAAATAAATATACATCATATATTAAATCATTGTTTCAGTACATGTAAAGTAATCTTGTGAAATATTAAATACGTATAAAATTAATGCTGATTTTAGAATATTTCCTATTATTCATATAGAAACATTCATAATTTGAATTCTTCCACGTTGATGGGTATCATCAGTCAAATAAGTTGGAATCTTTTAATTAAAAGTTCAACATGCATTTTTTTGCGTGTATACATTAATTCACAATGATGAAGGGTTCCATTTAATTACAGTCGAATGCAAATTTAGTTAAAAGAAAGATGCGTTGAATATACATGTAATTCACCTACATATACTACACTGTTTTTCAAAAGAGTGCTCCGATACTTTTAGCATTGGAGAAGCAAGATGGCTCTTCATACATGTAGTTCAATATGGACATGGATATTAGAAAGAAGAGGTCTAATTCTGTACAAATTTATACAGTTTTATAACGTTCTTTTCAATAAATAAATATTAAATATATATAAAATTTGAGATTATCAAAGATTAAAAAAAAACGCCAGGGTATAGAAATTAAAGTTTATTATAGAAATAAATGCGAATATTTGAGTATTTATAGATTATAATTGTAATCTTTGGCCTTAACATAATCTTTCACAAGAAAATGAGAGTGAGTCATATTCTGAATCTATTGACATTTCTATATATGTCAATTCTATGGCACCGCTCATGGCACCGCATATAACACCGCTCAAGTCATATTAAAACTATATGATAGTTACATAAGTATGCGGAGTGAATAAGTCATATTCTGAATCTATTGACATTTCTATCAATGTCACTATCTTCCACTACTATAGTACCGCTCATGGCAAATAAAAACTATATAATATTTTAAAAAAAATATTTGCCAAGAGTTAAAAAAACCAGTGTAAATTCTAGTTTGAAGATATTGAGAAAAATATGATTATATTTAATGTATAACACTGCTAAAAGGTTATAGAGATTATACGTTAGTTAAACACAGTAGTAGAATGTCAAAGAATACAATAAATCAGAAGGGTTCAAAACCTTCCTTACAGAAATATTCTAATGAGAGAAATTCATAATCCAACATTTACGTTTTACTATATTTATTTTTATACATTAAAATGGCATCTTGATTGATAAGATGTTTTAGATGTTTTCTGGTAATGAATAATATAATCAGCAGTCCCTATATACAACAAGTTCATAAAGCAATCATTATAATAAATATTTATGGAAAATATAAATAACAATAACTTCTTTTGAGTGGTTCAAGAACGAAAACAATAAATGTCTCAATATTATAAAAAGCTAGTGTAAATTAATAATGGGATTTTTATATCACAAAGAAGACATTAATAACTTAACATCAAATGCAAATTATTCAATAGTAATAAAACAATTAAGTTAAACTTAATAAACGTCCCCCTATGTCTTACACGTCCCCCTTAGTCTTACGTTTATCGGCAATTCGTATTTCATGTAGATTTGAGTGAATAAATCGCTGACTGTTTTCAAGAGACAGAATTTTCTCGTTTACACTGCTGACATTTTGATGTAAGAAATCTATATCCCTTTGTAGTTTTAACGCCACAGGTGACACCTCCGTTGTATCGCCCTGTTGATTCCAATCGTCCCTGTCGTCGTTCACGGCCTGGTATGGGGTTCCATCTGACTGATCCTTTCTCACTTCTCCTTGATTGATCACTTCACTCTTGTCCTTTAGTGTTTGAATCAATTTGCCTTGTTCCACATATTCTCCTGTCAATGTTCTAATATCGCCACTTTGAACTCTATTCTCCTCTTTCAAATTTTCAATTTCATTGTCCTGCTGTTCATTTTTTCCAATTAATGTATTAATTTGTCGAGTTATTGCACTGTTTTCATTTTCGAGTCCCCTTGCTTCTCTTTTCTGATTTAAGTTACTTTGAGATATCTGTTTTATTTCCTTTTTTATTTCAAAATTCTCATCCGCAAGTGTTCTGATCTCAGTGTCCCTCTTCGCATTTCCATCAATAAGAGTCTTTAGATTTCTATTAATCTTATTTTTGTCTGCAATAACTGCATTTATCTTTCTTTCTTGTGAAACATACTTTTCATTCAGATTCTGAATTTTGCGTTTCTGTTGATTATTGACTTCCTGAAAAGTATTTGCTTTTCTATCTTGTTCAATGTTTTCTTCCACTAAAAACTTCACATTCTTGTCCAACTGAGACGCTGTGTTCGAAATGGAGTTAATTTCTCTCCTATTAGCTGAAGACGATGATTGTAAACTTTGAATGTTTTGTCTTTGATTTATAATGTCCTGCGATAAAGAGACAATTTTTCCCTGTAAGTCTTCATTTGACTTTGATAAATCAATCGTTGTAACATTCTGTAATAATAATTTCTCATTCAGAGCATGAATGCGGAGATTTTGTTCATTGTTAACATCCCTGAGGCCCTTTATACTAGATCTTAAAGCATTTACGTCCTGCCTGAGTGCATTTATCAACGCTGTGTGCTTTTCTCTTTCTTCTTTTAACAATTTTATATCACCGAGTACCACTTTCAAGGTCTTCAAAAGAGTAATTTTCATTGTTGATTCACGTTGAAGATGCTGACGAATCATTTGTAACGCAGCATTGGGTTGTGACGTCATGGATTGCTGCGCATTACTACACAATGCATGAATCAGAATACAAGCAAAATATCCAAGCATCCAACACGTTGTATTCATTTTCAGAACCATAAATCCATTCTACAATCTGTATATTGTCCTGAAGGTCAACTTGAACTGTATATATTGATAATTGATCTTTGTTAAACATTTGTAACGAATGGAGCACATTCCTCGTTCATCGTAGAAATGAAATCCGTCTATGAAACCCATCGTTTATTAATCGCCGTCAGAGATGAGAGATGAACACGTATCAAAATTCAATCAGCATATTCATAGTGTTGAATTCATTAGTATTATTAATATTAATCTTATGCATCAAGAGAAAGTGGTTTAAGAAAGAGTGACACATCTCATCTACATAGCTTTGAAATCTGATGTAAATGTTAAATTTTAAGACATATGTTCCGAGTAGGTATGAATGTGGTTCTCGACGTATATACATATACATAGGTATTAGAATGACAGATTTTTGTGGAAAGACAGTCATTTCATTTTCACAAATATTAAAATTTTCATAAAAGGTCAAATTAAAATATATACAATATTATATATTAGTCAATGTCATTGAATAAATTAAATCAGATGTAATTTTAAAAGTTTATAAAGCTTTGAAAACTATGTCAGAAACATCAAACTTGCGTAAAAATGTAGTGCTGTAGATTTTTATTACACGGCTAACAGACAAAAAGATGTACTCTGATGTTTAAAATATACATGGTACATTATACTGGTATATAAAATAACGGGATTATTTGAAATTTTTATTACAAACGAAAAGTTTCAATTTTCATCGTCTTACTCCCCTCCCCAATCATAAATCATAATACTGCTGCATATAAATGTTTCAAATATAACACAATTTTTTAAAAAATAATTTGTTTGCAAATATCAACATACTAATGTATTTGCATACCAATGCCTTATGTAAACTACATAAAATCAATGGGGTTTATTTTTTATGTTTTGTCAATATGACATTTAAGAAGACAAAATTCCAAAATATCTACAACATTTACAATGCAATAAAATAGTTTTCATTGATAACCACAATATTGTTTTTATTTCCGTGATTTCTTTTCAAACTAATCGTTTGAGCAATTAATGTGTAATTTATTACAACTTGTCTCTTAGCCAAAATTAATTAACACTTATTCTTTCCTGTCACGAACATTTTTCAATTAATTTCCTTTGGCGTCATTTGTCTAAAAAGGAAAATTGAACTAATTATTCACGTATATTTTTTGTTTATTTCTAAAGAATTTATAATTTTTGATTCGTAGATCAAATAGAAATATAACAAAGATTCTCCCTGAGACTCTCTCTCTCTCATGCACACACGCGCTCGTAATTTGGACAGGAGTACTGATATGAAAATGTTTTTTTTTTTGTTTGTTTGTTTAACGTCCATTCGAGAATATATCACTCATATTGAGACGCCACCACAAAGTTACACCTGTACTCAGCACTTGCGGCCTTAAAGCAGTTGAGATCTTTTACATGTCACACATACTGCGACTTGGGATCTCGGTTGAAATGGTCTCATAGGAAGGTCCAGTCTCCACGTCCCGCACTGGAATTCGAACCACTGCACCACATGGGCGACAACAGGAAAATGTTAATTCGAGAGTAATTTGCTAATAGGAAAAAAACTGTTGGTATGCATGCAATTCCTCTGTGGCTCAGACGATATTTATATATGATTCATTTATTGCAAATTGATTATGAAATGAATGCAATTCACTAACTAATATATTCACTTTAGTTATAATCTGGAATAAACATCCAGATATAAAATCAAACCATTTCTCAAGCATTTGATGACATTACAACTTTCATATATATGCATCATATTTTGATATCAGCCTCTAGTGAAATACCTGAAATAAGTGTTGAATAACGTTACATAGTTAATTATAATGGACCAAAAAATATGACGTAATTTAAAGAATTTTGTAATAAAAATCTACATATCTGTACCACATTGCTTTTTAGTTTCTGTCAATCTAGATTTATGTGTTTTTCTGAAGCATTTTAAAGTTTTTTTAACATATCAATTTACAGTCATTAACTGATCCAATTATTATTTGTTTAACAGCAAATGTCCTGCTCCTAATAAAATTCAAACGTTTTACATTGATATACATACTGAGTTTCAGACATCCTCTGGCATTTTCTGCTATAATTTGTGATCTCAAAGAAGTAGCTTCACTTTCCTTTCTTTTGCAATAAAGATTCGTATGGCTTCATAAATTTCCACTAGATTTTAAATGGCAAGTCCCTTGATTGATAATATATTTTTAGGAGAAAGCTTTGCAAAATCGTATTATTACATATATGTTTTATTATGGTCTTGATGTTAAGCATCATTTTTGTTTAAAATTGGCCCCGTCAACGCGCCATTGTTTGATCACATATGAATCACTGCCTGAGGCATTCCATATTAATCATAGCCCATCTCTTCTTAAAACAAGAGGCCCAAGGGCCTTAACGGTCACCTGAGTATAATACAACAATTTAGAGGATCCATAGAGTATAAAATGAACTGAAAGGTGAAGCTTTGTTGCCCAAAAGCAAGAAAAATAGAGTGATCAGGATCAACAAAATAATTAGTCTACTGTTCATTAACAGTTCATAAATTAGGTTCTAATCTGTTCCCCATTTATCACTATCACCATACAGTATATGAACAAATTATCAGTGATTCTGTACTATTTCAATTCCTTGATGAAATCTCTTACATTGGACTCTCTTGGTCTTCGATGAACATTGAATAAGACAAGTTATTTTTGTCTCGTTTTTATTTATCTATTACTTACAAGTCTACCTGATCATTTAAACTATAAAAGTACTTTTTGTATTATACAATTAAAAATCTTGCATAATTCTCCTCTTCTATTAGCCTTTCAAGTACATCATTTACAGTGATTAATTATCAAAAGTAAATGGCAAAGGGGAATAACTCCTCTCAGTTGAATACAAATTAATAGAGCTCTGGCCAGGACCAGAACACTTGACCAAATGGTCCAGATGTTCAAAAATCTTTATTAAAACTTTTACTCTTTTTGCCTCTGATATGTCCAGGTGCAGAGAAGATTTTCAAAGAAATACTGCATTTTTACTACAGATTCTCTATATTATCAAAAGAGCCCCCCCCCCCAGCACCAGAACCCCGGACCTTGGGGCCATGAATTTCACAATTTTGGTAGAGTCACCCTTGCTTATCATAACTATGTATTCAATTTGTTTCAATAATACCCAGGAATTGAGAAGAAGATTTTCAAAGAAATAATGCACTTTCACTATATGATCAATATAGCCCCACCCTACCACCAGAACCCCTGACCCTGGGGCCATGAATTTCACAATTTTGGTAGAGTCACCTTTGCTTATCATAACTATGTATTCAATTTGTTTCAATAATACTCAGGAGTAGAGAAGAAGATTTTTCAAAGAAATAATGCACTTTCACTATATGATCTATATAGCCCCGCCCTACCACCAGAACCCCTGACCCTGGGGCCATGAATTTCAAAATTTTGGAAAAAGCATCCTTGTGCACCATTACTATGCACTTAGTTTGTTTAAATAATATCCAGGAGTAGAGAAGAAGATTTTCAAACAATTAATGCATTTTCACTATATAATTAATAGAGCCCCGGCCTAACACCAGAACCCCTGACCCAGGGGCCATGAAATTCACAATTTTGGAAAAATCATCCTTGTGCATCATTATCATGCACTTAGTTTGTTTAAATAATACCCAGGAGCAGAGAAGAAGATTTTCAAAGAATTAATGCATTTTCACTATATAATCAATAGAGCCCCGCCCTAACACCAGAACCCCTGACCCAGGTGCCATGCATTTCACAATTTGGAAAAGGCATCATTGCTTGTCATAACCATGCACTTAGTTTGTTTATATAATATCCAGGAGCAGAGAAGAAGATTTTCAAAGAAGTAATGCATTTTCACTATATAATCAATAGAGCCCCACCCTAACACCAAAACCCCTGACCCTGGGGCCATGAAATTCACAATTTTGGAAAAATCATCCTTGTGCATCATTATCATGCACTTAGTTTGTTTAAATAATATCCAGGAGCAGAGAAGAAGATTTTCAAAGAATTAATGCATTTTCACTATATAATCAATAGAGCCCCGCCCTAACACCAGAACCCCTGACCCAGGGGCCATGAATTTCACAATTTGGAAAAGGCATCATTGCTTGTCATAACCATGCACTTAGTTTTTTTAAATAATACCCAGGGTTAGAGAAGAAGATTTTCAAAGAAATAATGCACCTTCACTATATGATCTATATAGCCCCACCCTAGCACCAGAACCCCCGACCCTGGGGCCATGAATTTCACAATTTTGGTAGAGGGCTCAATGCTTATTACAATCATGCCAACAGTTTGACTGCTTGATGTCCAGGAGAAAAGAAGAAGATTTTTAAAGATAGCACTAATTTTGATGGTTTTAGCCCCACCCCTCAGGCCCCAGGGGGGGGGGGGGCAGGGACCATGAAACTCACAATTTTTGTACCCCTTCACCCATTGATGCTATATGCTAAAATTGGTTGAAATTGGTTCAGTGGTTCAAGAGAAGAAGCTAAAAATGTTCAAAAGTTTACGACCGACGCACGACGGACGACGCACGATGGACGACGACGGACGAAAACAGATAACAATAGGTCACCTGAGTGACTCAGGAGACCTAAAAAGGATTTTCAAAGATGTCTATCTATTCCCATGTAAAACTTTGATATCCAATTGTGGTTTCATACTACCCCTGTAGACACTGATTTGAAGAAACTTGTGTCTAGATTACCTGAAGATGATTCCATGATAATATGATAAAACAAGACCTTGGTGTTTTTTAGGTCACCTGAGTCACTCAGGTGACCTATTGCTATCCGTTTTTGTCCGTCGGCGTGCGTCGTGCGATGTGCGTTAACATTTGAACATTTTTAGCTTCTTCTCTGAAACCGCTCAACCAATTTCAACCAAATTTGACATATATCATCTATGGGTGAAGGGGTACAAAAATTGTGAATTTCATGATCCCTGCCCCCCCCCCCCCCCCGGGGCCTGAGGGGTGGGGCTAAAACCACCAAAATTAATGCAATCTTTAAAAATCTTCTTCTTTACTCCTGGACATCAAGCAGTCAAACTGTTGGCATGATTGTTATAAGCATTGACCCCTCTACCAAAATTGTGAAATTCATGGCCCCAGGGTCAGGGGTTCTGGTGTTAGGGAGGGGCTCTATTGATTATATAGTGAAAATGCATTACTTCTTTGAAAATCTTCTCCTCTGCTCCTGGATATTATATAAACAAACTAAGTGCATGGTTATGACAAGCAATGATGCCTTTTCCAAATTGTGAAATGCATGGCACCTGGGTCAGGGGTTCTGGTGTTAGGGCGGGGCTCTATTGATTATATAGTGAAAATGCATTAATTCTTTGAAAATATTCTTCTCTGCTCCTTGGTATTAAATAAAGTAACTAAGTACATAGTTAGGATGAGCAAGAGTTCCTCTTTCAAAATTATGAATTTCATGGCCCCAGGGTCAGGGGTTCTGGTGTTAGGGAGGGGCTCTATTGATTATATAGTGAAAATGCATTAATTCTTTGAAAATATACTTCTCTGCTCCTGGGTATTATTGAAACAAATTAAATACATAGTTTTGATAAGCAAGGATGCCTCTTCCAAAATTGTAAAATTCGTGGCTCCTGGATCAGGGGTTCTGGTGTTAGAGCGGGGCTCTATTGATTTAATGTGAAAATGTTTTAATTCTTTAAAAATCTTTTTCTCTGCCCCTGGGTATTATTCAAACAAACTAAGTACATTGTTATGATAAGCAATGATGCCTCTTCCAAAATTGTGAAATTCATGGCCTCAGGGACAGGAGTTCTGGTGCTAGGGGGGGGGGGGGGGCTATATAGATCCTGTAGTGAAGGTGAATTATTTCTTTGAAAATCTTCTTCTCTGCCCCTGGGTATTGTTAAAACAAACTAAGTACATTGTTATGATAGGCAAGGATGCCTCTTCCAAAATTGTGAATTTTATGACCCCAGATTTAAGGGTTCTGGTGGGGGGGGGGGGGGGGGGGGGCTTCTATTGATTATAAAGTGAAAAAGCAAAATTTATTTGAAAATATTCCTTTCTGCTTCTGGTTAAAAAAGCAATGAAGCTAAGTGTATAGTTATGATGAGCAAGAGTGCTTCTTCCAGAGTAGTGAATTTCATGACCCTGGGACAGATGTGCTGGTGTGAAGGTGGGGCTCTTGATAATATAGTAAAAATGCATTAATTCTATTAAATAATCTTGTTTGCTCCTTGGTGTTAAGCAGATAAACAAAGTGATTAGTTATGATGAGCAAACTTATGGTCCCAGGGTCAGAAGCTCTGGTGTTGGGGGGGGGGGGGGCTCTATTGATAATATAGTGAATCTGTAGTAAAAATGCATTATTTCTTTAAAAATCTTCTCCGCGCCTGGGCATATCAGAGGCAAAAAGAGTAAAAGTTTTAATAAGGAAGATTATTTATACCAGATTTTTGAACATCTGGACCATTTGGTCAAGTGTTCTGGTCCTGGCCAGGGCTCTATTATTTTGTATTCTACTGAGAGGAGTTATTCCCCTTTGCCATTTACTTTTGATAATTTATCACTGTAAATAATGTACTTGAAAGGTAAATAGAATAAGATAATTATGCAAAAACTTTTATTGTATAATACAAAAAGTACTTTCATAGTTTTAATGATCAGATAGACTTGTAAGTAGTAGATAAATAAAAATGAGACAAAAATAACTTGTCTTATTAAATGTTCATCAAGGACCAAGAGAGGCCAATGTAAGAAATTTCAACAAAGGATTAAAATAGTACAGAAGCATTGATAATTTGTTAATATACTGTATGGTGATAGTGATAAATGGGGATCAGATTTATAGAACATAATTTATAAACTGTTAATGAATATTAAGACCAATTATTTTGTTGATCATGATCACCCTATTTTTCTTGCTTTTTGGCAACAACGTTCCATCTTTCAGTTCATTTTATACTCTATGCATCCTTTAAATTGTTGTATCATACTCAGGTGACCGTTAAGGCCCTTGGGCCTCTTGTTTTTTTATATGAGCTAAAATGGTGAAATCTTCATGAGGTTCCAAATACATATAGAAACAAGGAGGCGAAGAAGAAATGAAAGGGAAATCAGTGTAATGGGGAATTACATTTTTGAACCCGGAGGTTTATTGTTGAATAAATATTTACTATTTAGATTAAATGATGTATAGATTTACGCTACCGCAGACCACAATAAAGAGTTTATATACTTAATGCGTGTGTACATCTTACAAGGTATTTTTTGTTTAGGTGTACATCTTACAAGGTTTTTATTTTTTGTTCACTTAATTAAAAACTGTGGTTTACATTCTATTTATCACAATCTTATTGCATATGAATAAAAGTAAAATCTAATTTATTTGAGATTTATAAATTGGTAAACAATATTTTTAGATTGACACATTTTATCATCTATTTAATCATATCTGTCATTGTGCCTATTAATTAATTTGATGTGATCAAATATTTTTTCTTGTTTAATTTAATCAACTTGGTGGTAAATTACTTACGGACACCTGTTCCATGCAGGTAACTAGTTCTTGTCTGGTTAAACAGCTTTTACTTGTTATTTTTCAGTGTAAAAATACATTATTATTAGCAATTGAAAACTACCTTTCCGATGACAGAAGTGGAATTTTTATACTTTAAATTATTTTTCTGAAAATGAAGCAATTAAAAGTCTGATAGACACCTTATGTATTGTTACAAATCAAATTACAAGTATATTTTCCAAGTAGTTGTTTTGCTCTATTCAACGGGGAGAAAGAGATTTTTCGTCATTCATCTCAGTTGTCTTCCTTCAATTCGTTCTTTAAGCTGTTCTCATATTCCAGAAAAATCTACTAATATGCAGATGAAGTTTATTTTTTAAATCTTTCAATCAATTAACAATTAGCTTCAAAACCATCAAAACATCTTAATATACCTTTTTCAATAATTTCGAAACCAAGATGCTTTACCAACAATACTTATCAATATCAAACTTTGTAAAAGAAATGAAAAACAATTGAAAAAAAATGTTGATTTTGTCATGAATTGACTGTCATAGCAGATGTTCAATTATATTTCTGGGTTTTTTTTTAAAATCCAAAAGGTCCCCTTTTTTGCACAATGAAATAATTAACAGCCTTGAAAATATAAAATTTCATGTTGTTTTAATTATTGAAAATATTTTTATGCAAAGTCCGAATTTACTATAGGTGTGTGAAAATGAAAAGATCGAAACACTAACGAGCAAAAAAGGAAAGGTCTAAAGAATAATTTTTAATGAATATTTGTATGCTTCTAAAAATATTTATAGAGACTAATTGATACTGATACGACTGTGCTACTTTGAAAAAGTTTTAGTTTGTTTTCATCTATAGTTTGTGATATGAAACCGGTTAATAGATGATAGATACCGGTTAAATAACTTTATGATTTGAAACCGGTTAATAGATAGTAGATACCGGTTAAATGAGACTCTGTTTGAAAAAGTTTTAGTTTGTTTACATCTATAATATGATCTGTACCAGTTTTCTTTTATTCTTTCTCATACTTGTATCATTTCGTCAATCTGTACCCCCAAGGTCTACTCCGGTGCATTATTTCAACGGACAGAATGTTAGAATTAGTCATTCATTGTAAATAACAGAACATGTTTTTTTTTTCAAATTGATTAACATCCAAAATAGTACACAAAATAGGAAATCATCAAACATGAAACATGTTAATCGCTGACGCTATACATGTACATTTACAGGCACATAGCAACCAATATCCTAATTACAATTACATCCACTGACTTTTGCCTCCCTATTTTCTCATGAAAACCATTCATCGATTCCCTTAATCAATTCTAACTAAACTATTTGAAGCCGTTGAAGGCTACCCGTATGGCAGATTTGTCTTGCTTTACCTCTCTTTGTATAATTCAGTATAATATAATAAATACAGCATGTAGCTGAGATTGATTGATCATATGTTGTTTTACCTCCCTTTTGAGAATGTTCAGTCATATAGAGACGTCATCATATACCGATGAAGGGCTTCAAATTTAGACCTTTACTCAGCACTCAGGGCCACCGAGTAGTAAGGGTTCTTTGTCGTGACAGGGCCGACCGTAATACGAGGCCTCGGTATTTAAGTGCTCATCTAAATGACCTGCAACTTTCACTTCAATATGCCGAGCGCTTGGCGAAGGAACAACTGCGACCTATTTTTTTACAGACTTAGGTCAGTCTCGGCCTTGATTCAAACACACGACCTTCCGATCTCGGAGCGAGCGCTTTAGTAGACTACCGACTGAGCTACGGTAAATGTGCATGTAGTTGAGGGTGACATTGAAAATTTTCACATCTCGGAAAAACCATTGTCAGCCTAGGCTGCGTCTCTATTGACAATAATTTTCGTGGGGTGAAAATGTTCAATGTTACTCTCAACTACATTCAGTTTTTATATAATGTCACACTTTTCTTTATAGCGAGATGATGAGAATGATAAGTATAATTATAAATATTCTTATTTAAATGCCAACATGTTATAAGAAAAAATATTCTTTTGGGAAAATTCTGAATCGAAGAATAACTAATACATGCATTATTTTCAGGATTATGATAGTATTCCTTTGAAAATACTTCTTTGATATTCGATCCTGAAAGTAAGATGAGAGCCAATATATTATCAATATTTTTACTGACGTCAAAATCTTCTTAAGCAATTGACCTTTAACATACTACTGTATACACTCTATTTTTTTTTTTTTTTCGCGGAGCCTACCGTAGGCATTATTTTTGATAAGCTGAAACTGTTTCGCTTCCAAATATTTAAAAAAGTCCATTTATCACTTTTCATCCAATTCCAAAATATCAATACAACGTAGAGATTTTTTTTTATTTATCTATTTGGAGAAGTTCTCTTAAGAGTTTATATGTACAATATATGTACTGAAATGTATTTAAAATTTGAACTTTGCCAATAATAATGTTCATGAATTTAGTAGGAAAAAAATATTCGTATACATTTGATAAAGACGTAAAGTGATCTTCAATGCTGAATTACTTATTCCAGGATTAATCATATGTATAATTTAGATGATTTATACGTTTAAACTGACATATACCAGAGGAAGAGTTAGATTTATATTTATATACGTGATTACAGTTAACAACGTCCCCTCCTGTTTCATTGATAGTGGTTTTACTAAAGACGTAGATCATTTTGTGGTTCCATTTTATTTATGGTAATCTCCTTAAATGAAATATTATAAATGTTAGTTCAATCTTATTAGAATTTAAGATTGGCTAACAATACTATATGGTTGATATTTTTACTTCATTACTCCTGCATGATGTCCTAAGAACACAACTCCGTTTATAAACTGACAATCATGAAATCCTTCAAGAATTGCTTCAGTTTTTCATTTTGGTATATTATGCCAAAAACATAATCTGAAACTTTGTATTGAACCTTTCAACACAACTGGCGTTAACATTACAAGCGTACATCAAAATTATATTTGTTTTGAATTGATTTTTACCATAAAATGACCAATTAGATCTACATTGGAGTGTAGTGTGCGTGCAGTAGCACCACCTTAAATACAAACGGAATTTAAAATATTATTACAACAACAAACAAATAATTATTCGTCTTTTATGAAGTTATGCTGCTTTACTTTAGAGGTGTGATGGGTAATAAGAATAATTTCAAAAATATTCCACATGGTGCCCCTTTATGGGGGAAAACATCTTGCTGAAAATAGCCCTGAAACTCCCCCACGTCCCTCTTTTCAGAAATTTTTTGAAGGCCCTGCTTTAGACAAACATAAACTATGCATTTTTTCTTTCTATTTTGATTATTTTTACTGTGTATATGTATAAATTTTATTAATATGCAAATGTCGTCAGAAATACTTTTTAAAAAGACTTTGTCCGCGAAAGTTAAAGATTAAGTCATGAATAGTGATTGATAGAACATTCTCTGTGGTTCATCAAACCTTATTTTTAACAATGACTCACATCCAATGAAAGCTCATCATAAAAAATAATTTTAAAAAATAGAAATAATCTTTTACAAATTCCGTTGAAAATATTGATTTATCTAAACAAAAAAAGTCATATGAAATGTCCACTGGAAGCTTCACAGCAAGCCAGAAGTAGTAAACAGCTAAAATAAACCATACAAGATAAAATATTGGATTTGAAATCTGGAATACTGTCTTTGCATATATTGCTAGTACTATTGCTTAAAGCAATCAATGTGTTTTATATATTTTCCATAAAAACAGGGGTATGCATCTCATCTGGTTGATTCTATCGGAATATATGGGAATATAAAAGTGTTGTATCTTACCTGTGTTACAGTTCACTGGCACCCATGTACACATTTGGATATCCTGGAGACACATGGACCAATTTTAATGCTTTTTAGAATAACATACATTGGGCATATCTTCATGCTCTTAATAAGCAAGTCATTAACAATCACCACGGTTAATTAAGGTTCATCGTAATATTTGTCCCCGGGTCGTTTCCTTTTCAAGATCGAGTTTTCGAGGTTGGTACTTTATGTCTTAATCAAAGGTGTGGAAATTTTTTACTATGAGACCATATAATCCGAGGTCCAGTGTCGAAGTAAGTGCTGGCACAAAAAAGATCCCTCGCTTCTAAGTGCACAGTACAGATCTAAACGTGCAGTACTCCATGCACCGGCAAATGGTGGCTTCTCAATATGAATGAAAAATTCTCAAAGGGACGTTGAACAAACAAGCAAACAAACGAATGATATCAAATTGTTTTGATGCCACTGTAGTTTCTGACAAGGATCTGTTACCTAAAACAGGGTCTCCTTAGAAACCAGGTGTAAATAAAAGAAACAAGTTTTAAAATCAAACCATTTTGGATAATAATTAATAGGGGAAAGACGAGCTTCAAAATACTAACCTTATCAGATTTATTGCTCACTTGCATAAATGAGACAAAATTAAAATTATACTGTACTATAGAACGAGTTTAAAACTGTAGATTCCTTATTTTTCGCGAGTACTAATTATCGCGAAATGGCTCTTTCACGTCAAATCGCGAGAACAATAATTCGCGAGTGGACGGTTGACCAAGGGATTTTACATTGATTTCAGCACCATAAAAATAAAAGCGAGAAATTTTATTTCGCGAGTGGTGCTTCTCGCGTAATTACGCGATAATTAATTCCTCGCGTATATTTAGGAATCTACAGTAATAGAATCCAAACGTTTTCAGTAATATGCATACATTGCATTCTTACCCAATAACAGAAATTTGCTGATGAAGATGACATAAACACATTCTCAATATAGGATTGCGAATGTTCAGTTTTCTGAATGTCTTAATTTTTTACAGAATAAGGCATCTATACATGCTATAGTTGATTTATTGACATTTAAGTTTTTATTATGCCCCCGTATCGAAGATTCGGGGGTATATAGTTTTTGCCCCGTCCGTCCGTCCGTCTATCTGTCTGTCTGTTTGTCCGCAAAAACTTTAATATTGCCCATAACTTTTGATTGGCTGGAGCTATGGCTTTCATATTTTACATGTGTATTTCTTGTGACAAGACCTTTCTTTTGGTACCATCATATTTGACCTTTTGACCTTGGAGTTTGACCAAGTTTTGCAAAATTTTACTGAACTTTAACCTTAGCCATAACTTTTGAACGGTTAGTGCTAGGGCTTTCATACTTCTCATGTGTAATTCGTGTTACAAACCTTTTTTTGGATACCATCAACTTTGACCCTTGACCTAGGAGTTTTACCTACTTTTGAAAAACTTCAACCTTGGCCATAACTTTTGAATGGTTGGTGCCAGGGCTTTCATCCTTCTCATGTAATCCTTGTAACAAGACCTTCCTTTGGATACCAACAACTTTGACCCATTGACCTTGGAGTTTGACCTACGTTTGGAAACCTTTAACCTTGGCATAACTTTTGAACGGTTGGTGCTAGGGCTTTCATACTTCACATATATATTCCTTGTGACAAGACCTTCCTTTGGATACCATCAACTTTGACCCTTTGACCTTAGAGTATGACCTACTTTTGGAAAATTTAAACCTTGGACATTTTTTTTGAACGATTGGTACTAGGGCTTTCATATTTGGCATGTCTATTTCTTATGACAAGACCTTCCTTTGGATTCCAACAATTGTAATCCATTGACCTTGACCTTGGAGTTTGACCTACTTTTAAATCTTTGTCATAACTTTTGAACAATTGGTACTACAGCTTTCATATTTCACATGTGTAATTCTTGTGAGAAGGCAATTCCTTGGGCATCATTAATTTTGACCATTTGACCTTAACCTTGATGTTTGACTTACTTTTGAATAATATTGCTATAAAGTTTGCAGAATCGAACATTTATCTTTCTTGGTTACCATAGCAACCTTGTTATTTTTTCATCAAACGTTATCAATATATGATACTCAAGTTATGTTATATCAGATAAGTATAATTCAAGGTGAGACAAATATTATTTTTCTTGATAAAAAGGTAACTAAATTCCTAAAGCAGCAAAAAAAAGTCACTTTAAACCACTGATAGGTTGTTTCCTTCAAGTTGGTTACACTGCAAGGTAGCAATCAATCCCAATTTTTCTAACGCTATCTGTTTTACAAGGTTTTAACGATGTATATTTGCCAGTCTTGAAATTCTTAAAAGAAAACAGGATTATCCAAAACTTAGCAACACATTTTTATTGTTACACTGTGTTACAATGGCAACAATGAACGTTATTTTTAGAATAATATTGGTCAATACCTAATTTCTTAAGATCAGACATTTTTAGCGTTTTCTTGAGTTTTTGATTTAGTTTGATCACGTTACTGAATATTGAGTATTTTTCAGCAATCTTTAGCTTTTGAAAGGGATTCTAAATGTACCCATGGTTACAAATGTACCTATTTACTTAGAGATATATTCTAAATAGTCTCTTTATAGCATAAGTAGCAACAAGGTGTCATACTTTTGTGAGAATGGTTTGTTTGTCTTTCTAAGTCTTTATTAAGGCTCAATAAGAATCAAAGTAACTGAAATCTCAATTTTTAAAAAAATTTCGACTGTTTCCATAGTAACAAAGACACATAGCAACCAAGTTTTATTTGACATATGTTTCTGTTGTAAAGTTGTAATGTTTGGCAATAATAAATTTCATCAAAATCGGTGACCATGCATGGCAAAGAAGTTTAAGTGGCTACAGAGAATAGCTCTTAATCATCTTTGTTATTCCATTTATCATAAATACTGAATATTAACACGTTCTGTGTCTGGTAAAAAAAATTAGTCATGCATTGTCATATTACATAATTGATACATATTGATCCATCTCAATAATTATAGGTATTGCAAAGTATTTTATTTCTAAATATGCTCTGTTTGTCTTTTTGAAACTTTATACAATGTGACAATCCATATTTTGTAATGCTCTTTCTCATATTTACAAAAATCTATATATGAAACGAAAAAAAAATCTGACATATTTGATTCAAGTTCAAAATCTATAATTTCTATCTCCATAACCCGAAAGCACTAGTAAAGAGATTACATCGTTATTGCTAAAACAATATAAAATTTTATACTGAAATTTGTTCACAGAGTAAAACAAATGATGAAACTGATTTAATGAATACAAGCGAATGTATATATGGAGAATTAGAATACAAGTTGTATCATGGAGAGTGGGATTGTCATATGCCAAAACCGAATAAAAAACATAGAAACATATACTCTACACATTACTAGTAACTATATGTATGGGATTTGCGAAAAAGAAAATTGATAAAAGTAGAAGAAATGTTCACGATTTCATTCCTTTGAGAAAGTTGGTGTTAAACATGCATTTACATGTATATGCACCTAGTGTAGTACCTAACTACACACGCCGTATTAAAAGACTCTGGAGTAAATATTGAGATCGACGTTTTATATTGGGGGGCAAATAATCAGCACGACACAAAACCGACCAGGACCGTAGTAAATATTTAAAAGCTGCAGGAAACGACGGTAATGTTACATAAAAGCCTTTGTATGCTATTTAAAACAATTCAAATCCTTTTTGAAAATCAGTAACACAGAACGCACACAATTAACATTGATGAATATCATCAGATATAATGTAAACAAATGAATTTCAACAGAACTCATGCGATAATTTTTATTCGTTCAACATTACCGTAAGTCAATGATTAATGATCAAAGATATGGATTGCAAAAGTTAGATGTACACGTACTACAATTGAGACTTCTAACTCTTCTATCATTTTCTAAAGATTACATTACTTAAGAAATTTTGCTAATATGATTTTTGTTCAATATCGCCCCCTATCACTGAATACAATATACATGCTCCTTCTTTTAATCAATATGTATATTGTTTGTATTCGTTTCCGTAGACATTTAATGCGGAAGTTGAAGCTTTGTATGTACAATACTCAATATCGCTATGTATTTCTGGGATGAACTTTTTGTGCAGTGTGCGATTAAGTTCAATAATGTAACACATTTCAAAGGGTTATTGTAAAGCATATAAAAACTCGACAGTTTCACCGTTAAAAGGAATTTTTTTGGTTTTGTTTTTTTATGGTTTTTTTTTTTTTTTTTTTTTTTTTTTTTTTTTTTTTTTTTTTTTTTAAAGTTTTAAAAGTATTGAATTAGCAAAAGTTTTCCATACGTTTTTCTTATATGTATCGATTGTTTCTCTAATCAAAGCAGGATATATACCAAAATTATGTCATTGGACACTGATTCGTATTTCACAACGACGAAATGAATTTCAGACCTATTTTCTGTCAAATACTTAGTGGAATTTTATATTATATTATATTATTCACTGTATTTATTTTTTTTAGTTTTAGAGTTTTTTTTAGAGACATCAACATGCAAGAAAAAATGATTATTATAAAAAAAAATCAAAACAAAACAAAATGTTTAAATAAATTTTGAATAAAAAGAATTAAAAGGTCAATTAAAATTAAAAATTAGATCACTCAAAAATCGGAATAAGTTCAGCTTGAAAAGATAACAGTAAGAATAACTCGCACAACGATGCTGATGACAATTAAACTGATGCCCACGATCAGAGAGATGATCACAAATGTCTTTGCATGCCTTGCGTAGGTCGAAGCTTGTACCCAATTTCCAAAACGAGCTGCGTTGTTTGCCTGAAAAAGAGAAAAGAATTACTTGTAAGTCAAAGAGGATATCTGGTCAGCACTGAGGAGATAACTGGCTAGCTTGTTATCGATTGTACTTGTGGATGCTGTGTACTTTGATGATGTACATTTACAGCTCTAAACTGTGTTTTACACTCTCTCAGACACCAGGTTGTTCTTTCCCTATGTATTTTATTCCAATGCATTCAAAAAGAGCTTGCTTGTGAAGTTAACAAAACGCTGATGTAGTTGAAAAGATTTTAACACGGATATTTTATAGATATACTACATTATACACAAAGAATATATACCAGTAATGATAATTTTTTTTTATCTTTCTGGTATATTTCTTCTACGATCAAGTAATCTTTTATTATTTGTACATGTTTTATTTATGCATGTTGGCTAAAACGCATGAAAACTTCGTGAAAATGTGATGTATTTTGCATTGCTGAGGAGACTGGTTACTGGAATTCAAAGAAATAACCATAATTTCCTTTAATTCACTCTACATTTTTTTTTTACAATAATGATACTTTCTTTCATTCCTGACAGGCAGACTTTTAATTTAATTAATTAATTTTAGTCCATTCTCTCACATACCTGGTGATTAATGTGATATATACAACTCAAAAGGAGTAGAAGAAAAGTCTTGCGGTACCTTTTTTGAGTAAATAACTGCAGGTATACCGGTAGGCCAAAAACAGAAGATGAGAACAAGAATAGAAAAAATCATCCAGTCCCTGTATTGTGCTTGTGGGACGGCTGGCACAACACCAGAGGCTGGCTGTGTTACCTGAAATAAATGAGCAGACCTACCAATAAAAACATCGGGAAATATTTATCAGGTATTTAAGTAAGTCCTCCATATAAAAATCACAAAGTGTTGTAATATGTAAATAAATGCATTACATCCATGTTCACAAATGAAATTGAAAAATGACAAGTTTATTATTTTCAAAAAAGTAATTAAATGAATAAAGAGATATAATATATATATATATATATATATATATATATATATATATATATATATATATATATATATATATATATATATATATATATATATATATATATATATAAAATCAATAATTTAATGAATGGAAAATTACAGATTGAAATATTAATTATTTTTTTTCTGAAAAAATAATGAAAAGGCGTAAGAACATAGAAAGATAGTGAACACATTTCACATTGCTATAATGATAAAGGGATTAGATAACGAACAGTGATCGATATAGCTGTAAATTCATACTCCTCAATATAACCCTCGGATACACTGAGGAGCATGCTTCATTTATTGAACATGAGGACGCTTTCAGTTTGAAATATGCTTTACAAAACATTGCCTATTCTCACCAATTTAAGTCTCTGTCACTTTATCTTTGAATATTTTTTTCACAGGTTATTTTGTTCAGTAAGATAGACGATATAGACTTTCAATGAAAAGATTTGCAATCATATCTTTTTGAGATTTCATAGTCTAAAATAATCATTCAAACATTTTTCACAAGAGAAAAGGCATGTTGCGTATACTATTTTGCTTGAAAAATTTTACTTGTTAACACAGACATAAAAACGGTCATACTCGACATTTATAGTAGACTTTTTATGGAATAAGTCCATATTTCTGATCACACAAAGCTGTATTTATCTCATAATGAACATTAAAAAAAAGAGGGAAACTATCTCCATGGTATCAATGAAAAATCAAGGAACCACAATATAAATTTAGCAAAACCAAAATCTTACTATAACACCCTGTGGTTTTCCTCCATAGCTTTGGAGATTATTATACTGCGTACCATATTCCTGATACTGCATACTTTTATGTTGATATGAAATCTGTTCAATGAAAAATGAATACTAAAGTAAATATGTTTTAACCGATTTTGAAATTTCTGTACAACTCATTGTCAGGGGAAAATTAATAAGAAAATATATGTAGGATCTCCCTTGTTTTGTGATTGAAAATGTTTTTGTGTTTTCCATCCCCAATCTTTGGCCAGGGGATAGAAAACACATGAGTAGGATAAAAAAACATATCGAACCGAAAACCAATGAGAGTCTTTTTATCATGTGTTTTACACATAGCTATAACATGTTTTACACTATTTTTATTTGTGGATGCACTTTGACTTAATCATTTTTACGCAAAATCCACTGTGAGGTCACAACTAATCTAAGATTGTCATGGTACAAGAAAGTAATAAAATTATTTCAAAGAAAACAAGATCGTCATAGGAAGAAAAAGGGTTATCAATTGCAAGATGAGCGACGTTTTCACTTTTCATTACTTTAAAGATGATTTTTTAGGATTTTTTTGATAATGAATACTTATTGGAGGCATTAAAAAACTTTAAGGTATTATTCCTTAAAAACGAATTTTTATTTTTAAAGTTTTAAACATCTTAATATAATACTAATATTTTAAAACAATTTTTTACCAACAACAAACCCGCTCTCCTCTCATTCACCAACAAACCTTTTTTACACCATCCAGATAAATCCAGTTATAACAATCTTGAGGCTAATTTTAATTTTTTAAATTTGATTTTAAACTTCAACAGAAAAAAGCGTGTGATCTATATTATTCTTTGACACCGATACAAAAAATGCAAAAAGAAAAAAAAATACCTTTCTGTAAATATCTGCTTGCACCGCTCCAGCAACATGCACAGTTGGTACAGTGTAGCCTATTAACTTATTTAAAGGTTTCAAATGCACATTATTTCCACATTCCTGACGTCAGAATTTTCTATACAGTAACTACTGATCCGCTCCAAAATGTCGAATATTGCAAAATGATGAGCCTGACTTTGCGCAATTTGAAAAGTTGAGATCAATTCAAAAAAAAAAAAAAAAAAAAAAAAAAAAAAAAAAAAAAAATCTATACCATATATATATATCCAGAAAACTGCTGCATTTTTAAACCAGCAACGATTCAGTAATTCCAGTCATTCCAATCGTTACTTAGTGGATACAAAAAATGTGAAGATACATACATAGTCCAGTCAAATAGTCATAAACCTTAAACAAATTGCAACAGAATTTTTTTCTTTATTTATGATTAGTAAATTGTATTATAATCAACATATAAAAACTCTAGAAAAATATATAAAGGCGAAAGATGTCTTTTTCAGAAATAAATATTTACTGTTCTGATAAAATATATATTGCAGAAAAGTGCTACCATATGCACCAAGGGAGACAATTTTAACCACTGAAACAAACCACTTTTCTTCTTAAACAAGCATAATAAAATTTATAATTCATTTTGTATACACGCTGAGGTTTAAATTTCACCAATGCACTGAACATATAAGATCTGAGAATCTTATATATGTCTAAACTTAACGATATAATGTTGAGATCTTAGTAAATTATCTGTATCACAATTTTTAAGCATGTAGGAACCTTTCTATCAAAATATGGGTCTATGAATCACAGGAAATTATATATTAATCATGTATTTCTGTAAAAATTCAATCTTCCAATTAATAATAACTCATGCACATATATAATATAGTGTTTACTTCTCTTTTATTAGATATTAGAAACATTATATATATAGGGAAATAATCTATGGAAAGTCGTTAGTGGTATTATTGCAACATAAAAATATTTTATTATCTAAAAGTTATATTTTGGTGTATGACCCTGTTTAAAGATTTTTTTCTTTAGAATGTTGATTAGATTAGTGAGATCTACTTTGCTATTTAAAAAAAAATAGATTAGGGCCATCTTTAAAAAATTGTTTAGTTGCCCTCTCCCAACCGACTGACTAAAAATGGCCCGACTCAAAACTTTTTTTTTTACATTCCAGGACATCATATTTATTTTATTCCTCTTATGCTGTCAACAAATATGTTGAAATTGCCTAGAAAAAAAGATTTTCCCACCTACCTACCGACTTAATAATAATTTTACCCTGAGTCAGGAGAAGATAAACAAACAATATTTTAAAGATGGCCTTATTCTTGATTTTTTTTGGGTGTGTGCATATTCACTATAATGATGCTTATTATGTACCTCAGTATATTTTATTGTAATTTGTAAACATATTTCTTAAACATTATATTTGTGTCACTTTGATTCACATTTCGCTTCTAGTTTGTTCTTATCTTAACCCCGGATCCAAGTAGGGTCACATGAGGGATTTAATATTACAGGAAGTCTTTGAAATAAGCCGCATTGTGGAATTTTTGTTTTTTTTAAACACATCCTATTATGTAATAGATTTGTGCATTTCAGCTTTTTAAAAACTACACAACATTATCGACTTATTTTCCAAGTAGCATCTCAAATTCACCTGCATATTTAAGAAAAGTTTTTTTTAAATACTATTTTCCTATCACGATAAGTGACATCTATCACTTAAAAGAGCACAAAAAATGATCAGATAGGTAATTTAATTGTCATAAAAATGACTCTAAGCCTCTAAAAGCTGCGCTAGTGAAGATAGGCTGATTTTAATTTGTTTTACGTCCCATTCGAGAACTTTTCACTTATAGAGAAACGTCACCATATACCGGCAAAGAGCTTGAAATTTAGACCTTTACTCAGCGCTTAGGGCCATTGGGCAGTGAGGGTTCTTTATCATCTCATCCTAAAGACCTGCAACGTTTACTTCAAAGTGCCGAGAGCTTATTTAATAATGTGATATCCCCCCCCCCAAACACACACACAAATTACAAAATAAATCCAAAGGAGATATGAAAACTAGCAATGAACATTATATTGAATACAAAAAGTAGCAATTTGAATACTATTGAGGTTGACATTTAGGTGAAGAACCAGTTCTGTTTTGTTTTGAACATATTTTATTGACAATGTGTCAAAGGGATTGGACACAAGTTCTAAAAACTTAGATAGTCCTCTCCCATTCTAGTTCTAGTTTCAAGATTATCATTCATTTATTTTTTAGGTATTCTGTGGCAGCTTCAGTGGATTTTTACGATTTTTCTTTTATTTCTTTAACCTTTCAAATAAAACCAATGGGGAAAAAATCTGACTTTTAAGATTTAGTTCAAGTGTCACGTATCCATAGGTATGACGTATTTCAGATGAATGTCCTATGCATGCATTGTTATAAAGGGAGATATGTCGGGAAGGGGGGGGGGGGCTGACCTCCCTTCCCCTGAGATTTTCAAGAGTTAAAATGTTCTATGTAAAAGTAATAAAGATATGTCCATGAACCCATTTCCCCAGGACACTTATTAAAATGGCAACAAGTCATGTGCATTATGAACCCATTCCCCAGGACACTTATTTAAAAGGCAAGAAGTCATATGCATTATAAAAAAAGACCCCCCCCCCCTCCCCTGAAAAAGGTTTTCAAGTTTGAGGTAATTAATTTTATTTATTTATTTTTCTTTCTTTTTTCTTATTTGTTTATTTATCTATTTATATTTGCTTGTCAGAAAAATGCCGAGACTTGACATCTGTGATATTTGATATGACCCCCCACCCCCACCCCCGATAAAAATTCCTGAGATGTGTCATGTGTGTGCTTAATTGTCCACTATATATAATTTTTTTCAAAATTATCTTAACTAATAAAACTTGTCATTCCTACTATGGCTACACATTCTTTGTCCCTGCACAAAGCCATACTGAGGAATTGGAAAAAAATTATTTTCAATTATGTCCGTTGCCATGGGAACAGGAATCCATAGCAATTAATGAAATAATTACCAGTTTCAGTTTGCAGACGCATTTCTGCATGACCTACCAAGAAAATTCAAGATCATATAGATGGCAAAATTTTTATTATGCGTATATAGAATGTCTTTTAAAACAGTGATTCATTGGCATTTTTGAACAAAAATCGATTTTTTTTGACAACTGAAAAAAATGATGTTTGGACAAATATATTCTTCTAGAGTTTTGATATATCAAAAGGCACATTATAAATAACAAAATTCTACTGGAATAATTTCTGTTGCAATTTGTTTAAGGTTAGGGTGTTTTAGGGCTAGATTGACTGGACTAACATGTAGTTTTAAATTATAAAAAAAAAACTTGTAAATAATAAAAAAAAAATCTTTGTTTTACACATTTATCCGAACTAAACAAAGAATGTTTACAGTGGATTTGACATAGTCAGTTAGATTCCAAATGGTAATTTAACATTTTATAAAGCCAAATATGTACAAGATGTCAGATTAAAAATGCACATATAAGGAATAAGGGAAGGATTATTTCTTACCAAAAAGGGTCTTTGGAGCGCAATGCTACATGTAACCAAAGTAATATTGGCCCGCTAATCTTCACATTTTTTTTCTTTATTTATTTCAATGAAAAGTTTTGATTCCACATTGTTGCCCAACATGAGTTCCAAGGAATCATAATTACTTCACATAACCCATCTTATCCAAAGACTCCATTATTTAAAAAAAAAAAACAACAACAACAAAGAAAAAAAACACCTCGAATCTTCACATCTTTGAAAACTTAGCATACCAATATGATTGTCTTCCCCTGAAATATTTTTGTAATTCCGGTAAATTCTAATATAAAACTATGAATCCTTTTTTCATAGTACTGACAGATGGTGTGACTGGTCCACAGGGGATGCATTCTTCTTCTAGGCACCTGATCCCACCTCTGAGGCTTCCAGCGTCCATGTCCACGAATCGTTTTTTGACAGGATTTATGAGATTGATCACAGTTCTTTATCTTCTTCTTTAATAATTAAGCCCAGTTGATCTGAACAAATCTGAGTCTGCACTATCTGAGGATACCTGAATATGATCAAGACTAAATATTTCCTTGCTTGTCTGATAGATTTAATATTCCCTTGCTTGTATATAAAAAAAGAATGAATAAATTAAAAGATTATTTCGTATATTATTGCAAAGTTAAGCTTAGATTCCTATTGTAATCGCGACCACCCCCTCTCCCCGGAAAAATATATGAACAAACTTAGAATGCCGATACTGAAAAAAAATCTTATTAATTTGAGTTATTTAGTTGAAACAATCAATTTAAGTGAATGGTTGATGTTTTAGCTATACAATAAATTCGTTATTAAGGTCTTCCGTTTCAGTCGGAAGACCTTATAGTGATTCTACTGTTTTTTCTTTTTATTAAGGTCTTCCGTTTCAGACGGAAGACCTTATAGTGATTCTACTGTTTCTTTTTATTATTTTTTTTTTTTTCCCCTTTTCTTGTCGGAGCGTTTTCTCAGAGATGGCTGGACGGATTTTCTTGAAATTTTCAGGGATGATAGAGAATGAAAATACCCCTAGGCGTTTTTTTCATTTTTTCAAAATTCACTTCCGGTCGTCAGATATCTCCGATTTCCGTTTTTTTCAAAAATATTTTGTCCCAGTCATATCTCAGAAAAGGTAAGAGATTAAGACACCAAACCTATACGGTTAATAGATCTTGAGGAGTAGGCAAAACCATTTGGGTTAAGAGCGTCAGCCGTCACTTCCGGTCGTCACAGGAAGTGATCAAAGAAATCGAAATTTTCAACTTTTCTTTTTTGATTTTTTTCTTTCATTACATTGTTGCATCTTATTTGTAGATTCGAAATATGTTAGTCTTACCGGAACCAAAAACGTCAACTTCCGGCTATAAGTGAAAAACTGCATAATTTGAGTATTTTACTTTCCCATAAATATTTTTTATACATAATGTATTTGAACTGATTTTTGAATATGTTATCAAGACTGCAAATGTCTAGAGCAACGTCAAATATCTTTGTAAAATTCACTTCCGGTCGCGCGTTTAAATGTCCGCAAAATGAGAACTTGTCCGAGTGAGATCTCAGAAACGGTAAGAGATTTAGACACCAAACTGATAAGAGTATTAAACCTTGAGAAGTAGACAAAACAATTTGGCTTAAGAGCGTCAGTCGTCACTTCCGGTCGTCACAGGAAGTGATCAAAGAAATCGAAAATTTCAAATTTTCTCTTTTGAAATAAGACTTGCATCATATAATTGTATCTTTTTCACAGTTACGAGATGTCTTGGTTCCACCGGAAACAAAAAACGACAACTTCCGGTTATAAGAGAAAAACTACATAATAATGGTTTTGAATTTCCCCCAACATATCGCTTATAGATAGAGTTCTTTAAATGATTTTTATATATGTTATTAAGACTGCAGTTGTCTAGATTGACATGAAATATCTTAATAAAATTCACTTCCGGTCGCGTGTTTTCTTGTCCACAAAATGAAAAGTTATTTCAGCGAGATCTCGGAAACGGCATGAAAGTAAAACACCAAACTTGTAGGAGTAATAAAACTTGGTGAGAAGGCAAAACACATAGGGTTCAAAGCGTCAGCCGTCATTTCCGGTCATCACAGGAAGTGATCGAAGAAATCGAAAATTTCAACTTTTCTTTTTAAAATTAAAATTTTCATCACTTTATTGCTTCCCTTTCGCTGTTTTAAAATATGTTAAATTCCACCGGAAAAAAACTTTAAACTTCCGGTTTTAAAAGATAAACTACGTTATTTCGTGGTTTAGCTTTCTCATAAATATCACTTATAGATAAGTAATTGAAATGTTTTTTTTTTTTTTTTTTTTTTTTTTTTTTTTTTACATATGCTGTAGATACTGCAAAAGTCAAGAGAAAATTCAGAGATTTTTATTCAGTTCACTTCCGGTCGTGTGTTTTCTTGTCCTCAAAATTAGAATTTGTTCTCACAATTGTTCGGCAACAGTAAAAGACTGAACTCTAAAACTTTCAGGACTTATAGTCAGTCATCAGTTCATTTGCTTGGTGTAAAAATCGTGTGTCGTCATTACTTCCGGTCGTGAGAGGAAACGAAGCAAAAAAGTATATTTTAAGTTATTTGGTTTCTACATAAGTTTTAGGCTAATACCGACGTTGGAAAAGACATGTTCATGCAAACAGGAAGTCGTATAACGGAAGACCTTCTCATTACTAGTAATGAGTTTCTAGTTCTTTTTATTATTATTATTTTTTTCCCCTTTTCTTTTCGGACGATTTCTCAGAGATGGCTGGACGGATTTTCTTGAAATTTTCAGGGATAATAGAGAATGAAAATACCTACAAATGTATCTTTCATTTTTTTCAAAATTCACTTCCGGTCGTCAGATATGTCCGATTTCCGTTTTTTTCAGAAATATTTTGTCCGAGTCATATCTCAGAAACGGTAAGAGATAAAGACACCAAACTTATATGGTTAATAGATCTTGAGGAGTAGGCAAATCCATTTGGGTTAAGAGCGTCAGCCGTCGCTTACGGTCGTCACAGGAAGTGATCAAAGAAATCGAAATTTTCAACTTTTCTCTTTTGATTTTTTTCTTTCATCACATTGTTGCATCTTTTTTGTAGATTCGAAATATGTTGGTCCCACCGGAAACAAAAACGTCAACTTCCGGTTATAAGCGAAAAACTGCATAATTTGAGTATTTTACTTTCCCATAAATATTTTTTATAGATAATGTATTTGAACTGATTTTTGAATATGTTATCTAGACTGCAAATGTCTAGAGTACCGTCAAATATCTTTGTAAAATTTACTTCCGGTCGCGCGATTAAATGTCCGCAAAATGAAAACTTGTCAGAGTGAGATCTCAGAAACTGTAAGAGATTTAGACACCAAACTTACAGGATTATTAGACTTTGAGGAGTAGACAAAACCATTTGGGTTAAGAGCGTCAGCCGTCACTTCCGGTCGTCACGGGAAGTGATCAAAGAAATCAAAAATTTCAACTTTTCTCTTTTGGAATAAGACTTGCATCATATAATTGTATCTTTTTCACAGTTACGATATGTGTTGGTCTCACCAGAAACAAAAAACGACAACTTCCGGTTATAAGAGAAAAACTACATAATAATGGTTTTTAATTTCCCCATACATATCGCTTATAGATAGAGTTCTTTAAATGATTTTTATATATGTTATTAAGACTGCAGATGTCTAGAGTGACGTGAAATATCTTAGTAAAATTCACTTCCGGTCGCGTGTTATCTTGTCCTCAAAATGAAAAGTTATTTCAGCGAGATCTCGGAAACGGTATGAGAGTAAGACACCAAACTTATAGGAGTAATAAACGTTGGTGAGAAGGCAAGACACTTAGGGTTAAAAGCGTAAGCTGTCACTTCCGGTCGTCACAGGAAGTGATCGAAGAAATCGAAAATTCCAACTTTTCTTTTTAAAATTAAAACTTTCATCACTTTTTTACTTCTCTTTCCCTCTTTTGAAATATGTTAGATTCCACCGGAAACAAAAACTTTAAACTTCCGGTTTTAAGAGATAAAGTACGTTTTTTCGTGGTTTAACTTTCTCATAAATATCACTTATAGATAATTATTTGAAATGTTCATTTACATATGCTGTAAATACATGTACTGCAAAAGTCAAGAGAAAATTCAGAGATTTTTATTCAGTTCACTTCCGGCCATGTGTTTTTTCCTGTCCTCAAAATTAGAATTTGTTCTCACAATTGTTGGGCAACAGTAAAAGACTGAAGGCTTAAACTTTCAGGACTTATAGTCAGTCATCAGTTCATTTGCATCGTGTAAAAATCGTGTGTCGTCATTACTTCCGGTCGTGACAGGAAAAGTAATTTTTTAAATTAATTTGTTTCTACATAAGTTTTAGGCTAATACCGAAGTTGGAAAAGACATGTTCATGGAAACAGGAAGTTGTATAACGGAAGACCTTCTCATTACTAGTAATGAGTTTCTAGTTATTAAGGTCTTCCGTTTCAGACGGAAGACCTTATAGTGATTCTACTGTTTCTTTTTATTATTATTTTTTTTTTCCCCTTTTCTTGTCGGAGCGATTTCTCAGAGATGGCTGGACGGATTTTCTTGAAATTTTCAGGAATGATAGAGAATGAAAATACCCCCAGGCGTTTTTTTCATTTTTTCAAAATTCACTTCCGGTCGTCAGATATCTCCGATTTCCGTCTTTTTAAAAAATATTTTGTCCCAGTCATATCTCAAAAACGGTAAGAGATTAAGACACCAAACTCTAATGGTTAATAGATCTTGAGGAGTAGGCAAAACCATTTGGGATAAGAGCGTCAGCCGTCACTTCCGGTTGTCACAGGAAGTGATAATAGAAATCGAAAATTTCAACTTTTCTTTTTTGAATCTTTTTTTGCATCACGTTATTGCATTTCATTTGTAGTTTTGAAATATGTCAGTCCCACCGGAAACAAAAACGACAACTTCCGGTTATAAGAGAAAAACTACATAATTTGGGTATTTTTCTTTCCCATAAATATTTTTTATAGATGACGTATTTGAACTGATTTTTACTTATGTTATTAGGACTGCAAATGTCTAGAGTAACGTCAAAAATCTTTGTAAAATTCACTTCCGGTCGCGCGTTTAGGTGTCCGTAAAATGAGAAATTTTCGGAGTGAGACCTCAGAAACGGTAAGAGATTTTGACACCAAACTTTTATGAGTAATAGACCTTGAGGAGTAGACAAAATCATTTGGGTTAAGAGCGTCAATCGTCACTTCCGGTCGTCACAGGAAGTGATCAAAGAAATCGAAAATTTCAACTATTCTCTTTTGGAATAAGACTTGCATCATATAATTGTATCTTTTTCACAGTTTTGATATGTGTTGGTTCCACCCGAAACAAAAAAACAACAACTTCCGGTTATAAGAGAAAAACTACATTATAGGGTTTTTGGATTTTCCCATACATATCGCTTATATATAGAGTTCTTTAAATGATTTTTATATATGTTATTGAGACTGCAGATGTCTAAATTGACGTCAAACATCTTAGTATAATTCACTTCCGGTTGCGTATTTTCCTGCCCTCAAATTGAGATTTTATTCACCTAATTGCTCAGCACCAGTAAACGACTGAAGTCTAAAACTTTCAGGACTGATAGTCAGTCACCAGTTTTTCTACATCATGTGAAAATCGTACGTTGCCGTCAGTTTCCGTCGTGACCGGAAGCGATGCAAAAAAAGTGAATTTTCCAAGTTTTGTTTTCTTTTTACAGAAATGTTTGGCTAATGCAGATGTTAGATAGACTAAAACCATGCAAATCATTTTCACTGGGAGTGCCGGCCTAAAAACCGGACGTTGTTTCAAACATGAGTAGTTTTTCATGGAAACTTTTAGGGATGATCAGTTGTGAATAATTTAGGTGTAGAATGAACATTTTATTTGTTTGGAGTAATTTCAGTCTTGATGAAGTAAAAAAAAAAACATAGAAAGTAAATTTATTTCCGGGATTTTCTCATGACCTTGACCTTTGATCTTAACCTTTGATCTTGACCTTGAACTTCGATGACCTTGACTTTTGACCAAAAGGTCAGAATCAATAATAAATTTACTCCCCTTTCTCCCCTCCCCTTCCCCAAAAAAATCAAAAAAAAAAATCAGATTAATATCAGCCTAGAATATTTCTCTAGAACTCATACAACACCTCGAATCGACATAAAATTTCGGGGTTTTGCAGAAGATACCTGAAAGAAAGTTTCCTGAAAATTTGACAGTGAATCTCTGAAGTATATAGAAATTATGAATGTTAACGGCAAACACTACATCTTTTTTTCGTATCTGAAATTTAGGTGCTGATGAACATAAAAATTAATTAAAGCTTTTCTCGCTTATTTCTTCAGTTGTTATGAATAGCACTCGATTCTCTTGATATGATATGATATTTTAACACCAAGCATTCTTGCTTTCTCTAGTATGTGGAATTTATTTCAATTTTATTTAGAATTAATATTAATCGAATGAATGTCGAAAACAGCGATTTTTTCCCAGCAAATAAATTTTCACTCTCTCATTGGCACATTTTTCTTTCTAAAATGCATATCTGAAATTTTGATTCATGCTACTTACATTTAATTCAATCCACACAGAGATGCTTACCTATTATTTCAGGATATTCAGTCACATCCGAACCCGATCCGACATTTTCATATATTTGTAAACAAAGTCTCGACACTGCAGTTCTAATGCATCATAGGCTCTGAATGATTAATTCAATGCATTCCAAATATAGACCAACTCAAATAATTTTTTAAGCCGACAATCTGCATTTGCATTATACACCAATCGTGTTTCTCAATCTATTCAATACTGATCACTACATTCCATAACAAACAAAAGAACACGTGCTTTTATTCCTATTTATTCTTAAACAATTAATTTACTACCTCCATCTTCATCGGAATACGTGGTCTAGTGGTTAGCGCACAGGTCTTATAACCCGAAGGTTTTGAGTTCGATCCATGCTGGGAGAAC
Source organism: Saccostrea echinata (assembly GCF_033153115.1). Taxonomy (NCBI): domain Eukaryota; kingdom Metazoa; phylum Mollusca; class Bivalvia; order Ostreida; family Ostreidae; genus Saccostrea; species Saccostrea echinata. The sequence goes on along the minus strand of NW_026889799.1, from coordinate 1,657,085 downwards.
TTTTTTTTTTTTTTTTTTTTTTTTTGCATTTTCTGCTTTTTTTTCAGAACAGTTGACAAAAGAATCAAGAAAACGGAAGACCTGTTATTGCCTAGGCAATAAGTATCTAGTTATTATTAGGGCTTTTCGACTTTTGGCGAAAAGCCCTATTGTTTTCGTCTTGTTTTATTATTATTATTATTATTATTATACCTAACACTTTTACGTTTCGGATTTAAAGAAAACCTTTGGCTATATGTATTTTATAATAAAACCGTTAGACAGCTTATCGGAATCTCTCCCGTATGTAAGGTTTTGTACTTCCGGAAACTTCACTTCCGGTATTTACAAGTAGAAAACTCAGATTTCTTTAGGAGCTTAAACAATTCTTATTTTATATGGAAATTCATTCAAATTTTAGGAATAGATTCTTCAAAGGAAATCCTACAAAAAAGTCAGCGACAGCGTTGTTGTACCTATGATACATTTTTGTGTTGTAAGACTCCAAAGTTAAGAAAAAGGGGGGATGGAAATTTTAAAATTTCAAAACCATATAGGAAAAATATTTTGAAGACTACATATTGTTAAAAGTGATTAATAGAACCTGTACTATAAGTTTCAAGTCCATCCAAGCAGAACTTTCGGTTTTATGAGTCCCCAAAAATTGTCTATGAGAGTTTCTATGTTAAATTGAAATCACGCATGTTCCATTATTTCAGAAAGGAAGCAAGCAATTCTTGTCATATTTAAGTGGAATACTTACTTTTACACTGTCTTCAGGTGATTAGGAGATGAAAACAAAATTCCACAAAATAAGGGATTTTTAGGGGCCAGTACAACAAAACAGCTTTTCCCTGTAACTTTTTTATTTCGCAACAGATCTGTAAACAGTTTTCGGATTTGAGTTAAGCACGAAGAATACATTTTAAAAATTATGGTCCGTGGGGTCACTTTTTGACCCTTTATAGGAGTTTCAGAGGCCTGAAAAAACAGTACTTTTACAGTTCTCTTGATTTCATCGCGTAATTAGAGTTATCGTTCTTTGCACGGTTGGCGAGCGTAGAAAGCGAAAGTAAGGTTTGGTCCCGTTGGCTGCGTAGCTATACTTTTTCAACAAGCACTCTGCTAGACTCGCCATGTATCCCATAATGGTTCCTTTCATTTTGCTACATCGAATATCACATCAAACTTGAGAGATCTCAGTGTTTTAAGATATTTGACCGGGACTTTAGTACGAAACTAAATGCGCTGCCACCTGAAATTCGTAGAACTAAAATACGGGGGTGGATCCTGAAGTGTTTGGTAGACGGACTTTCATAAATTAAAGTCAAATCATGTAAAGTTAGAAGGTATAGGAAAAAAAAAAAACACATGAATTTCGTTTCATGATCACAAAAAGCATATTTTACAAGACGAATTAATTCTAAATAAAATTAAAATAAATTTGATGTTTGAAATAGAAGATAAATATCTGAGAGGAAAATAACTAATCATAACAGAAGAAACAAATGACATCAAAGATATTTGAAGAAATTCTAGATAAAATGTTTAACTTGTTTCTCCGATCATCAGTAAAGAAATTTTAGGTACTTCTGAATTTCTTGTTCTTGCCGATAAAGATTATATCTTCTGGGTAAATGAGACAATGACCTTTAAACTTTCCAGAAAGTTTTTATGGGGTGTTTTGTAAAGTATCCTGAAATTTTAGGTTAGTACGACGCCTGATTTGGATTTTAAATAAAAAATCTACGTTGCCATTGCGCAGGGGAAAAAAAAAGGGGGGGGGGGCGGAGGAAAGTAAAGAATGTTGATGTATATAAAGAATATACATTACAGAAATCTTAGCTTACTAAAGGGTTTATTGTGTTCAAAAGGTCAAAGGTCAAAGGTCAAGGTCCTCTGAATAAGAAGGAGGAAAGATTTTTTTTTTTTTTTTTTTTTTTTTTTTTCAGGTTTGAATTATATTAATGGTAAACAATAAAAGGCTAAGGGAGTAGAGTCGAAAAGCACTTCAATTTTCGTTGAACAAGGAAAAAAGGTCTAGTTATTAGGGCTTTTCGACTTTTGGCGAAAAGCCCTATTGTTTTCGTCTTGTTTTATTATTATTATTATTATTATTATACCTAACACTTTTACGTTTCGGATTTAAAGAAAACCTTTGGCTATATGTATTTTATAATAAAACCGTTAGACAGCTTATCGGAATCTCTCCCGTATGTAAGGTTTTGTACTTCCGGAAACTTCACTTCCGGTATTTACAAGTAGAAAACTCAGATTTCTTTAGGAGCTTAAACAATTCTTATTTTATATGGAAATTCATTCAAATTTTAGGAATAGATTCTTCAAAGGAAATCCTACAAAAAAGTCAGCGACAGCGTTGTTGTACCTATGATACATTTTTGTGTTGTAAGACTCCAAAGTTAAGAAAAAGGGGGGATGGAAATTTTAAAATTTCAAAACCATATAGGAAAAATATTTTGAAGACTACATATTGTTAAAAGTGATTAATAGAACCTGTACTATAAGTTTCAAGTCCATCCAAGCAGAACTTTCGGTTTTATGAGTCCCCAAAAATTGTCTATGAGAGTTTCTATGTTAAATTGAAATCACGCATGTTCCATTATTTCAGAAAGGAAGCAAGCAATTCTTGTCATATTTAAGTGGAATACTTACTTTTACACTGTCTTCAGGTGATTAGGAGATGAAAACAAAATTCCACAAAATAAGGGATTTTTAGGGGCCAGTACAACAAAACAGCTTTTCCCTGTAACTTTTTTATTTCGCAACAGATCTGTAAACAGTTTTCGGATTTGAGTTAAGCACGAAGAATACATTTTAAAAATTATGGTCCGTGGGGTCACTTTTTGACCCTTTATAGGAGTTTCAGAGGCCTGAAAAAACAGTACTTTTACAGTTCTCTTGATTTCATCGCGTAATTAGAGTTATCGTTCTTTGCACGGTTGGCGAGCGTAGAAAGCGAAAGTAAGGTTTGGTCCCGTTGGCTGCGTAGCTATACTTTTTCAACAAGCACTCTGCTAGACTCGCCATGTATCCCATAATGGTTCCTTTCATTTTGCTACATCGAATATCACATCAAACTTGAGAGATCTCAGTGTTTTAAGATATTTGACCGGGACTTTAGTACGAAACTAAATGCGCTGCCACCTGAAATTCGTAGAACTAAAATACGGGGGTGGATCCTGAAGTGTTTGGTAGACGGACTTTCATAAATTAAAGTCAAATCATGTAAAGTTAGAAGGTATAGGAAAAAAAAAAAACACATGAATTTCGTTTCATGATCACAAAAAGCATATTTTACAAGACGAATTAATTCTAAATAAAATTAAAATAAATTTGATGTTTGAAATAGAAGATAAATATCTGAGAGGAAAATAACTAATCATAACAGAAGAAACAAATGACATCAAAGATATTTGAAGAAATTCTAGATAAAATGTTTAACTTGTTTCTCCGATCATCAGTAAAGAAATTTTAGGTACTTCTGAATTTCTTGTTCTTGCCGATAAAGATTATATCTTCTGGGTAAATGAGACAATGACCTTTAAACTTTCCAGAAAGTTTTTATGGGGTGTTTTGTAAAGTATCCTGAAATTTTAGGTTAGTACGACGCCTGATTTGGATTTTAAATAAAAAATCTACGTTGCCATTGCGCAGGGGAAAAAAAAAGGGGGGGGGGGCGGAGGAAAGTAAAGAATGTTGATGTATATAAAGAATATACATTACAGAAATCTTAGCTTACTAAAGGGTTTATTGTGTTCAAAAGGTCAAAGGTCAAAGGTCAAGGTCCTCTGAATAAGAAGGAGGAAAGATTTTTTTTTTTTTTTTTTTTTTTTTTTTTCAGGTTTGAATTATATTAATGGTAAACAATAAAAGGCTAAGGGAGTAGAGTCGAAAAGCACTTCAATTTTCGTTGAACAAGGAAAAAAGGTCTAGTTATTAGGGCTTTTCGACTTTTGGCGAAAAGCCCTATTGTTTTCGTCTTGTTTTATTATTATTATTATTATTATTATACCTAACACTTTTACGTTTCGGATTTAAAGAAAACCTTTGGCTATATGTATTTTATAATAAAACCGTTAGACAGCTTATCGGAATCTCTCCCGTATGTAAGGTTTTGTACTTCCGGAAACTTCACTTCCGGTATTTACAAGTAGAAAACTCAGATTTCTTTAGGAGCTTAAACAATTCTTATTTTATATGGAAATTCATTCAAATTTTAGGAATAGATTCTTCAAAGGAAATCCTACAAAAAAGTCAGCGACAGCGTTGTTGTACCTATGATACATTTTTGTGTTGTAAGACTCCAAAGTTAAGAAAAAGGGGGGATGGAAATTTTAAAATTTCAAAACCATATAGGAAAAATATTTTGAAGACTACATATTGTTAAAAGTGATTAATAGAACCTGTACTATAAGTTTCAAGTCCATCCAAGCAGAACTTTCGGTTTTATGAGTCCCCAAAAATTGTCTATGAGAGTTTCTATGTTAAATTGAAATCACGCATGTTCCATTATTTCAGAAAGGAAGCAAGCAATTCTTGTCATATTTAAGTGGAATACTTACTTTTACACTGTCTTCAGGTGATTAGGAGATGAAAACAAAATTCCACAAAATAAGGGATTTTTAGGGGCCAGTACAACAAAACAGCTTTTCCCTGTAACTTTTTTATTTCGCAACAGATCTGTAAACAGTTTTCGGATTTGAGTTAAGCACGAAGAATACATTTTAAAAATTATGGTCCGTGGGGTCACTTTTTGACCCTTTATAGGAGTTTCAGAGGCCTGAAAAAACAGTACTTTTACAGTTCTCTTGATTTCATCGCGTAATTAGAGTTATCGTTCTTTGCACGGTTGGCGAGCGTAGAAAGCGAAAGTAAGGTTTGGTCCCGTTGGCTGCGTAGCTATACTTTTTCAACAAGCACTCTGCTAGACTCGCCATGTATCCCATAATGGTTCCTTTCATTTTGCTACATCGAATATCACATCAAACTTGAGAGATCTCAGTGTTTTAAGATATTTGACCGGGACTTTAGTACGAAACTAAATGCGCTGCCACCTGAAATTCGTAGAACTAAAATACGGGGGTGGATCCTGAAGTGTTTGGTAGACGGACTTTCATAAATTAAAGTCAAATCATGTAAAGTTAGAAGGTATAGGAAAAAAAAAAAACACATGAATTTCGTTTCATGATCACAAAAAGCATATTTTACAAGACGAATTAATTCTAAATAAAATTAAAATAAATTTGATGTTTGAAATAGAAGATAAATATCTGAGAGGAAAATAACTAATCATAACAGAAGAAACAAATGACATCAAAGATATTTGAAGAAATTCTAGATAAAATGTTTAACTTGTTTCTCCGATCATCAGTAAAGAAATTTTAGGTACTTCTGAATTTCTTGTTCTTGCCGATAAAGATTATATCTTCTGGGTAAATGAGACAATGACCTTTAAACTTTCCAGAAAGTTTTTATGGGGTGTTTTGTAAAGTATCCTGAAATTTTAGGTTAGTACGACGCCTGATTTGGATTTTAAATAAAAAATCTACGTTGCCATTGCGCAGGGGAAAAAAAAAGGGGGGGGGGGCGGAGGAAAGTAAAGAATGTTGATGTATATAAAGAATATACATTACAGAAATCTTAGCTTACTAAAGGGTTTATTGTGTTCAAAAGGTCAAAGGTCAAAGGTCAAGGTCCTCTGAATAAGAAGGAGGAAAGATTTTTTTTTTTTTTTTTTTTTTTTTTTTTCAGGTTTGAATTATATTAATGGTAAACAATAAAAGGCTAAGGGAGTAGAGTCGAAAAGCACTTCAATTTTCGTTGAACAAGGAAAAAAGGTCTAGTTATTAGGGCTTTTCGACTTTTGGCGAAAAGCCCTATTGTTTTCGTCTTGTTTTATTATTATTATTATTATTATTATACCTAACACTTTTACGTTTCGGATTTAAAGAAAACCTTTGGCTATATGTATTTTATAATAAAACCGTTAGACAGCTTATCGGAATCTCTCCCGTATGTAAGGTTTTGTACTTCCGGAAACTTCACTTCCGGTATTTACAAGTAGAAAACTCAGATTTCTTTAGGAGCTTAAACAATTCTTATTTTATATGGAAATTCATTCAAATTTTAGGAATAGATTCTTCAAAGGAAATCCTACAAAAAAGTCAGCGACAGCGTTGTTGTACCTATGATACATTTTTGTGTTGTAAGACTCCAAAGTTAAGAAAAAGGGGGGATGGAAATTTTAAAATTTCAAAACCATATAGGAAAAATATTTTGAAGACTACATATTGTTAAAAGTGATTAATAGAACCTGTACTATAAGTTTCAAGTCCATCCAAGCAGAACTTTCGGTTTTATGAGTCCCCAAAAATTGTCTATGAGAGTTTCTATGTTAAATTGAAATCACGCATGTTCCATTATTTCAGAAAGGAAGCAAGCAATTCTTGTCATATTTAAGTGGAATACTTACTTTTACACTGTCTTCAGGTGATTAGGAGATGAAAACAAAATTCCACAAAATAAGGGATTTTTAGGGGCCAGTACAACAAAACAGCTTTTCCCTGTAACTTTTTTATTTCGCAACAGATCTGTAAACAGTTTTCGGATTTGAGTTAAGCACGAAGAATACATTTTAAAAATTATGGTCCGTGGGGTCACTTTTTGACCCTTTATAGGAGTTTCAGAGGCCTGAAAAAACAGTACTTTTACAGTTCTCTTGATTTCATCGCGTAATTAGAGTTATCGTTCTTTGCACGGTTGGCGAGCGTAGAAAGCGAAAGTAAGGTTTGGTCCCGTTGGCTGCGTAGCTATACTTTTTCAACAAGCACTCTGCTAGACTCGCCATGTATCCCATAATGGTTCCTTTCATTTTGCTACATCGAATATCACATCAAACTTGAGAGATCTCAGTGTTTTAAGATATTTGACCGGGACTTTAGTACGAAACTAAATGCGCTGCCACCTGAAATTCGTAGAACTAAAATACGGGGGTGGATCCTGAAGTGTTTGGTAGACGGACTTTCATAAATTAAAGTCAAATCATGTAAAGTTAGAAGGTATAGGAAAAAAAAAAAACACATGAATTTCGTTTCATGATCACAAAAAGCATATTTTACAAGACGAATTAATTCTAAATAAAATTAAAATAAATTTGATGTTTGAAATAGAAGATAAATATCTGAGAGGAAAATAACTAATCATAACAGAAGAAACAAATGACATCAAAGATATTTGAAGAAATTCTAGATAAAATGTTTAACTTGTTTCTCCGATCATCAGTAAAGAAATTTTAGGTACTTCTGAATTTCTTGTTCTTGCCGATAAAGATTATATCTTCTGGGTAAATGAGACAATGACCTTTAAACTTTCCAGAAAGTTTTTATGGGGTGTTTTGTAAAGTATCCTGAAATTTTAGGTTAGTACGACGCCTGATTTGGATTTTAAATAAAAAATCTACGTTGCCATTGCGCAGGGGAAAAAAAAAGGGGGGGGGGGCGGAGGAAAGTAAAGAATGTTGATGTATATAAAGAATATACATTACAGAAATCTTAGCTTACTAAAGGGTTTATTGTGTTCAAAAGGTCAAAGGTCAAAGGTCAAGGTCCTCTGAATAAGAAGGAGGAAAGATTTTTTTTTTTTTTTTTTTTTTTTTTTTTCAGGTTTGAATTATATTAATGGTAAACAATAAAAGGCTAAGGGAGTAGAGTCGAAAAGCACTTCAATTTTCGTTGAACAAGGAAAAAAGGTCTAGTTATTAGGGCTTTTCGACTTTTGGCGAAAAGCCCTATTGTTTTCGTCTTGTTTTATTATTATTATTATTATTATTATACCTAACACTTTTACGTTTCGGATTTAAAGAAAACCTTTGGCTATATGTATTTTATAATAAAACCGTTAGACAGCTTATCGGAATCTCTCCCGTATGTAAGGTTTTGTACTTCCGGAAACTTCACTTCCGGTATTTACAAGTAGAAAACTCAGATTTCTTTAGGAGCTTAAACAATTCTTATTTTATATGGAAATTCATTCAAATTTTAGGAATAGATTCTTCAAAGGAAATCCTACAAAAAAGTCAGCGACAGCGTTGTTGTACCTATGATACATTTTTGTGTTGTAAGACTCCAAAGTTAAGAAAAAGGGGGGATGGAAATTTTAAAATTTCAAAACCATATAGGAAAAATATTTTGAAGACTACATATTGTTAAAAGTGATTAATAGAACCTGTACTATAAGTTTCAAGTCCATCCAAGCAGAACTTTCGGTTTTATGAGTCCCCAAAAATTGTCTATGAGAGTTTCTATGTTAAATTGAAATCACGCATGTTCCATTATTTCAGAAAGGAAGCAAGCAATTCTTGTCATATTTAAGTGGAATACTTACTTTTACACTGTCTTCAGGTGATTAGGAGATGAAAACAAAATTCCACAAAATAAGGGATTTTTAGGGGCCAGTACAACAAAACAGCTTTTCCCTGTAACTTTTTTATTTCGCAACAGATCTGTAAACAGTTTTCGGATTTGAGTTAAGCACGAAGAATACATTTTAAAAATTATGGTCCGTGGGGTCACTTTTTGACCCTTTATAGGAGTTTCAGAGGCCTGAAAAAACAGTACTTTTACAGTTCTCTTGATTTCATCGCGTAATTAGAGTTATCGTTCTTTGCACGGTTGGCGAGCGTAGAAAGCGAAAGTAAGGTTTGGTCCCGTTGGCTGCGTAGCTATACTTTTTCAACAAGCACTCTGCTAGACTCGCCATGTATCCCATAATGGTTCCTTTCATTTTGCTACATCGAATATCACATCAAACTTGAGAGATCTCAGTGTTTTAAGATATTTGACCGGGACTTTAGTACGAAACTAAATGCGCTGCCACCTGAAATTCGTAGAACTAAAATACGGGGGTGGATCCTGAAGTGTTTGGTAGACGGACTTTCATAAATTAAAGTCAAATCATGTAAAGTTAGAAGGTATAGGAAAAAAAAAAAACACATGAATTTCGTTTCATGATCACAAAAAGCATATTTTACAAGACGAATTAATTCTAAATAAAATTAAAATAAATTTGATGTTTGAAATAGAAGATAAATATCTGAGAGGAAAATAACTAATCATAACAGAAGAAACAAATGACATCAAAGATATTTGAAGAAATTCTAGATAAAATGTTTAACTTGTTTCTCCGATCATCAGTAAAGAAATTTTAGGTACTTCTGAATTTCTTGTTCTTGCCGATAAAGATTATATCTTCTGGGTAAATGAGACAATGACCTTTAAACTTTCCAGAAAGTTTTTATGGGGTGTTTTGTAAAGTATCCTGAAATTTTAGGTTAGTACGACGCCTGATTTGGATTTTAAATAAAAAATCTACGTTGCCATTGCGCAGGGGAAAAAAAAAGGGGGGGGGGCGGAGGAAAGTAAAGAATGTTGATGTATATAAAGAATATACATTACAGAAATCTTAGCTTACTAAAGGGTTTATTGTGTTCAAAAGGTCAAAGGTCAAAGGTCAAGGTCCTCTGAATAAGAAGGAGGAAAGATTTTTTTTTTTTTTTTTTTTTTTTTTTTTCAGGTTTGAATTATATTAATGGTAAACAATAAAAGGCTAAGGGAGTAGAGTCGAAAAGCACTTCAATTTTCGTTGAACAAGGAAAAAAGGTCTAGTTATTAGGGCTTTTCGACTTTTGGCGAAAAGCCCTATTGTTTTCGTCTTGTTTTATTATTATTATTATTATTATTATACCTAACACTTTTACGTTTCGGATTTAAAGAAAACCTTTGGCTATATGTATTTTATAATAAAACCGTTAGACAGCTTATCGGAATCTCTCCCGTATGTAAGGTTTTGTACTTCCGGAAACTTCACTTCCGGTATTTACAAGTAGAAAACTCAGATTTCTTTAGGAGCTTAAACAATTCTTATTTTATATGGAAATTCATTCAAATTTTAGGAATAGATTCTTCAAAGGAAATCCTACAAAAAAGTCAGCGACAGCGTTGTTGTACCTATGATACATTTTTGTGTTGTAAGACTCCAAAGTTAAGAAAAAGGGGGGATGGAAATTTTAAAATTTCAAAACCATATAGGAAAAATATTTTGAAGACTACATATTGTTAAAAGTGATTAATAGAACCTGTACTATAAGTTTCAAGTCCATCCAAGCAGAACTTTCGGTTTTATGAGTCCCCAAAAATTGTCTATGAGAGTTTCTATGTTAAATTGAAATCACGCATGTTCCATTATTTCAGAAAGGAAGCAAGCAATTCTTGTCATATTTAAGTGGAATACTTACTTTTACACTGTCTTCAGGTGATTAGGAGATGAAAACAAAATTCCACAAAATAAGGGATTTTTAGGGGCCAGTACAACAAAACAGCTTTTCCCTGTAACTTTTTTATTTCGCAACAGATCTGTAAACAGTTTTCGGATTTGAGTTAAGCACGAAGAATACATTTTAAAAATTATGGTCCGTGGGGTCACTTTTTGACCCTTTATAGGAGTTTCAGAGGCCTGAAAAAACAGTACTTTTACAGTTCTCTTGATTTCATCGCGTAATTAGAGTTATCGTTCTTTGCACGGTTGGCGAGCGTAGAAAGCGAAAGTAAGGTTTGGTCCCGTTGGCTGCGTAGCTATACTTTTTCAACAAGCACTCTGCTAGACTCGCCATGTATCCCATAATGGTTCCTTTCATTTTGCTACATCGAATATCACATCAAACTTGAGAGATCTCAGTGTTTTAAGATATTTGACCGGGACTTTAGTACGAAACTAAATGCGCTGCCATCTGAAATTCGTAGAACTAAAATACGGGGGTGGATCCTGAAGTGTTTGGTAGACGGACTTTCATAAATTAAAGTCAAATCATGTAAAGTTAGAAGGTATAGGAAAAAAAAAAACACATGAATTTCGTTTCATGATCACAAAAAGCATATTTTACAAGACGAATTAATTCTAAATAAAATTAAAATAAATTTGATGTTTGAAATAGAAGATAAATATCTGAGAGGAAAATAACTAATCATAACAGAAGAAACAAATGACATCAAAGATATTTGAAGAAATTCTAGATAAAATGTTTAACTTGTTTCTCCGATCATCAGTAAAGAAATTTTAGGTACTTCTGAATTTCTTGTTCTTGCCGATAAAGATTATATCTTCTGGGTAAATGAGACAATGACCTTTAAACTTTCCAGAAAGTTTTTATGGGGTGTTTTGTAAAGTATCCTGAAATTTTAGGTTAGTACGACGCCTGATTTGGATTTTAAATAAAAAATCTACGTTGCCATTGCGCAGGGGAAAAAAAAAGGGGGGGGCGGAGGAAAGTAAAGAATGTTGATGTATATAAAGAATATACATTACAGAAATCTTAGCTTACTAAAGGGTTTATTGTGTTCAAAAGGTCAAAGGTCAAAGGTCAAGGTCCTCTGAATAAGAAGGAGGAAAGATTTTTTTTTTTTTTTTTTTTTTTTTTTTTTTCAGGTTTGAATTATATTAATGGTAAACAATAAAAGGCTAAGGGAGTAGAGTCGAAAAGCACTTCAATTTTCGTTGAACAAGGAAAAAAGGTCTAGTTATTAGGGCTTTTCGACTTTTGGCGAAAAGCCCTATTGTTTTCGTCTTGTTTTATTATTATTATTATTATTATTATACCTAACACTTTTACGTTTCGGATTTAAAGAAAACCTTTGGCTATATGTATTTTATAATAAAACCGTTAGACAGCTTATCGGAATCTCTCCCGTATGTAAGGTTTTGTACTTCCGGAAACTTCACTTCCGGTATTTACAAGTAGAAAACTCAGATTTCTTTAGGAGCTTAAACAATTCTTATTTTATATGGAAATTCATTCAAATTTTAGGAATAGATTCTTCAAAGGAAATCCTACAAAAAAGTCAGCGACAGCGTTGTTGTACCTATGATACATTTTTGTGTTGTAAGACTCCAAAGTTAAGAAAAAGGGGGGATGGAAATTTTAAAATTTCAAAACCATATAGGAAAAATATTTTGAAGACTACATATTGTTAAAAGTGATTAATAGAACCTGTACTATAAGTTTCAAGTCCATCCAAGCAGAACTTTCGGTTTTATGAGTCCCCAAAAATTGTCTATGAGAGTTTCTATGTTAAATTGAAATCACGCATGTTCCATTATTTCAGAAAGGAAGCAAGCAATTCTTGTCATATTTAAGTGGAATACTTACTTTTACACTGTCTTCAGGTGATTAGGAGATGAAAACAAAATTCCACAAAATAAGGGATTTTTAGGGGCCAGTACAACAAAACAGCTTTTCCCTGTAACTTTTTTATTTCGCAACAGATCTGTAAACAGTTTTCGGATTTGAGTTAAGCACGAAGAATACATTTTAAAAATTATGGTCCGTGGGGTCACTTTTTGACCCTTTATAGGAGTTTCAGAGGCCTGAAAAAACAGTACTTTTACAGTTCTCTTGATTTCATCGCGTAATTAGAGTTATCGTTCTTTGCACGGTTGGCGAGCGTAGAAAGCGAAAGTAAGGTTTGGTCCCGTTGGCTGCGTAGCTATACTTTTTCAACAAGCACTCTGCTAGACTCGCCATGTATCCCATAATGGTTCCTTTCATTTTGCTACATCGAATATCACATCAAACTTGAGAGATCTCAGTGTTTTAAGATATTTGACCGGGACTTTAGTACGAAACTAAATGCGCTGCCACCTGAAATTCGTAGAACTAAAATACGGGGGTGGATCCTGAAGTGTTTGGTAGACGGACTTTCATAAATTAAAGTCAAATCATGTAAAGTTAGAAGGTATAGGAAAAAAAAAAAACACATGAATTTCGTTTCATGATCACAAAAAGCATATTTTACAAGACGAATTAATTCTAAATAAAATTAAAATAAATTTGATGTTTGAAATAGAAGATAAATATCTGAGAGGAAAATAACTAATCATAACAGAAGAAACAAATGACATCAAAGATATTTGAAGAAATTCTAGATAAAATGTTTAACTTGTTTCTCCGATCATCAGTAAAGAAATTTTAGGTACTTCTGAATTTCTTGTTCTTGCCGATAAAGATTATATCTTCTGGGTAAATGAGACAATGACCTTTAAACTTTCCAGAAAGTTTTTATGGGGTGTTTTGTAAAGTATCCTGAAATTTTAGGTTAGTACGACGCCTGATTTGGATTTTAAATAAAAAATCTACGTTGCCATTGCGCAGGGGAAAAAAAAAGGGGGGGGGGGCGGAGGAAAGTAAAGAATGTTGATGTATATAAAGAATATACATTACAGAAATCTTAGCTTACTAAAGGGTTTATTGTGTTCAAAAGGTCAAAGGTCAAAGGTCAAGGTCCTCTGAATAAGAAGGAGGAAAGATTTTTTTTTTTTTTTTTTTTTTTTTTTTTCAGGTTTGAATTATATTAATGGTAAACAATAAAAGGCTAAGGGAGTAGAGTCGAAAAGCACTTCAATTTTCGTTGAACAAGGAAAAAAGGTCTAGTTATTAGGGCTTTTCGACTTTTGGCGAAAAGCCCTATTGTTTTCGTCTTGTTTTATTATTATTATTATTATTATTATACCTAACACTTTTACGTTTCGGATTTAAAGAAAACCTTTGGCTATATGTATTTTATAATAAAACCGTTAGACAGCTTATCGGAATCCTCCCGTATGTAAGGTTTTGTACTTCCGGAAACTTCACTTCCGGTATTTACAAGTAGAAAACTCAGATTTCTTTAGGAGCTTAAACAATTCTTATTTTATATGGAAATTCATTCAAATTTTAGGAATAGATTCTTCAAAGGAAATCCTACAAAAAAGTCAGCGACAGCGTTGTTGTACCTATGATACATTTTTGTGTTGTAAGACTCCAAAGTTAAGAAAAAGGGGGGATGGAAATTTTAAAATTTCAAAACCATATAGGAAAAATATTTTGAAGACTACATATTGTTAAAAGTGATTAATAGAACCTGTACTATAAGTTTCAAGTCCATCCAAGCAGAACTTTCGGTTTTATGAGTCCCCAAAAATTGTCTATGAGAGTTTCTATGTTAAATTGAAATCACGCATGTTCCATTATTTCAGAAAGGAAGCAAGCAATTCTTGTCATATTTAAGTGGAATACTTACTTTTACACTGTCTTCAGGTGATTAGGAGATGAAAACAAAATTCCACAAAATAAGGGATTTTTAGGGGCCAGTACAACAAAACAGCTTTTCCCTGTAACTTTTTTATTTCGCAACAGATCTGTAAACAGTTTTCGGATTTGAGTTAAGCACGAAGAATACATTTTAAAAATTATGGTCCGTGGGGTCACTTTTTGACCCTTTATAGGAGTTTCAGAGGCCTGAAAAAACAGTACTTTTACAGTTCTCTTGATTTCATCGCGTAATTAGAGTTATCGTTCTTTGCACGGTTGGCGAGCGTAGAAAGCGAAAGTAAGGTTTGGTCCCGTTGGCTGCGTAGCTATACTTTTTCAACAAGCACTCTGCTAGACTCGCCATGTATCCCATAATGGTTCCTTTCATTTTGCTACATCGAATATCACATCAAACTTGAGAGATCTCAGTGTTTTAAGATATTTGACCGGGACTTTAGTACGAAACTAAATGCGCTGCCACCTGAAATTCGTAGAACTAAAATACGGGGGTGGATCCTGAAGTGTTTGGTAGACGGACTTTCATAAATTAAAGTCAAATCATGTAAAGTTAGAAGGTATAGGAAAAAAAAAAAACACATGAATTTCGTTTCATGATCACAAAAAGCATATTTTACAAGACGAATTAATTCTAAATAAAATTAAAATAAATTTGATGTTTGAAATAGAAGATAAATATCTGAGAGGAAAATAACTAATCATAACAGAAGAAACAAATGACATCAAAGATATTTGAAGAAATTCTAGATAAAATGTTTAACTTGTTTCTCCGATCATCAGTAAAGAAATTTTAGGTACTTCTGAATTTCTTGTTCTTGCCGATAAAGATTATATCTTCTGGGTAAATGAGACAATGACCTTTAAACTTTCCAGAAAGTTTTTATGGGGTGTTTTGTAAAGTATCCTGAAATTTTAGGTTAGTACGACGCCTGATTTGGATTTTAAATAAAAAATCTACGTTGCCATTGCGCAGGGGAAAAAAAAAGGGGGGGGGGGCGGAGGAAAGTAAAGAATGTTGATGTATATAAAGAATATACATTACAGAAATCTTAGCTTACTAAAGGGTTTATTGTGTTCAAAAGGTCAAAGGTCAAAGGTCAAGGTCCTCTGAATAAGAAGGAGGAAAGATTTTTTTTTTTTTTTTTTTTTTTTTTTTTCAGGTTTGAATTATATTAATGGTAAACAATAAAAGGCTAAGGGAGTAGAGTCGAAAAGCACTTCAATTTTCGTTGAACAAGGAAAAAAGGTCTAGTTATTAGGGCTTTTCGACTTTTGGCGAAAAGCCCTATTGTTTTCGTCTTGTTTTATTATTATTATTATTATTATTATACCTAACACTTTTACGTTTCGGATTTAAAGAAAACCTTTGGCTATATGTATTTTATAATAAAACCGTTAGACAGCTTATCGGAATCTCTCCCGTATGTAAGGTTTTGTACTTCCGGAAACTTCACTTCCGGTATTTACAAGTAGAAAACTCAGATTTCTTTAGGAGCTTAAACAATTCTTATTTTATATGGAAATTCATTCAAATTTTAGGAATAGATTCTTCAAAGGAAATCCTACAAAAAAGTCAGCGACAGCGTTGTTGTACCTATGATACATTTTTGTGTTGTAAGACTCCAAAGTTAAGAAAAAGGGGGGATGGAAATTTTAAAATTTCAAAACCATATAGGAAAAATATTTTGAAGACTACATATTGTTAAAAGTGATTAATAGAACCTGTACTATAAGTTTCAAGTCCATCCAAGCAGAACTTTCGGTTTTATGAGTCCCCAAAAATTGTCTATGAGAGTTTCTATGTTAAATTGAAATCACGCATGTTCCATTATTTCAGAAAGGAAGCAAGCAATTCTTGTCATATTTAAGTGGAATACTTACTTTTACACTGTCTTCAGGTGATTAGGAGATGAAAACAAAATTCCACAAAATAAGGGATTTTTAGGGGCCAGTACAACAAAACAGCTTTTCCCTGTAACTTTTTTATTTCGCAACAGATCTGTAAACAGTTTTCGGATTTGAGTTAAGCACGAAGAATACATTTTAAAAATTATGGTCCGTGGGGTCACTTTTTGACCCTTTATAGGAGTTTCAGAGGCCTGAAAAAACAGTACTTTTACAGTTCTCTTGATTTCATCGCGTAATTAGAGTTATCGTTCTTTGCACGGTTGGCGAGCGTAGAAAGCGAAAGTAAGGTTTGGTCCCGTTGGCTGCGTAGCTATACTTTTTCAACAAGCACTCTGCTAGACTCGCCATGTATCCCATAATGGTTCCTTTCATTTTGCTACATCGAATATCACATCAAACTTGAGAGATCTCAGTGTTTTAAGATATTTGACCGGGACTTTAGTACGAAACTAAATGCGCTGCCACCTGAAATTCGTAGAACTAAAATACGGGGGTGGATCCTGAAGTGTTTGGTAGACGGACTTTCATAAATTAAAGTCAAATCATGTAAAGTTAGAAGGTATAGGAAAAAAAAAAAACACATGAATTTCGTTTCATGATCACAAAAAGCATATTTTACAAGACGAATTAATTCTAAATAAAATTAAAATAAATTTGATGTTTGAAATAGAAGATAAATATCTGAGAGGAAAATAACTAATCATAACAGAAGAAACAAATGACATCAAAGATATTTGAAGAAATTCTAGATAAAATGTTTAACTTGTTTCTCCGATCATCAGTAAAGAAATTTTAGGTACTTCTGAATTTCTTGTTCTTGCCGATAAAGATTATATCTTCTGGGTAAATGAGACAATGACCTTTAAACTTTCCAGAAAGTTTTTATGGGGTGTTTTGTAAAGTATCCTGAAATTTTAGGTTAGTACGACGCCTGATTTGGATTTTAAATAAAAAATCTACGTTGCCATTGCGCAGGGGAAAAAAAAAGGGGGGGGGGGCGGAGGAAAGTAAAGAATGTTGATGTATATAAAGAATATACATTACAGAAATCTTAGCTTACTAAAGGGTTTATTGTGTTCAAAAGGTCAAAGGTCAAAGGTCAAGGTCCTCTGAATAAGAAGGAGGAAAGATTTTTTTTTTTTTTTTTTTTTTTTTTTTTCAGGTTTGAATTATATTAATGGTAAACAATAAAAGGCTAAGGGAGTAGAGTCGAAAAGCACTTCAATTTTCGTTGAACAAGGAAAAAAGGTCTAGTTATTAGGGCTTTTCGACTTTTGGCGAAAAGCCCTATTGTTTTCGTCTTGTTTTATTATTATTATTATTATTATTATACCTAACACTTTTACGTTTCGGATTTAAAGAAAACCTTTGGCTATATGTATTTTATAATAAAACCGTTAGACAGCTTATCGGAATCTCTCCCGTATGTAAGGTTTTGTACTTCCGGAAACTTCACTTCCGGTATTTACAAGTAGAAAACTCAGATTTCTTTAGGAGCTTAAACAATTCTTATTTTATATGGAAATTCATTCAAATTTTAGGAATAGATTCTTCAAAGGAAATCCTACAAAAAAGTCAGCGACAGCGTTGTTGTACCTATGATACATTTTTGTGTTGTAAGACTCCAAAGTTAAGAAAAAGGGGGGATGGAAATTTTAAAATTTCAAAACCATATAGGAAAAATATTTTGAAGACTACATATTGTTAAAAGTGATTAATAGAACCTGTACTATAAGTTTCAAGTCCATCCAAGCAGAACTTTCGGTTTTATGAGTCCCCAAAAATTGTCTATGAGAGTTTCTATGTTAAATTGAAATCACGCATGTTCCATTATTTCAGAAAGGAAGCAAGCAATTCTTGTCATATTTAAGTGGAATACTTACTTTTACACTGTCTTCAGGTGATTAGGAGATGAAAACAAAATTCCACAAAATAAGGGATTTTTAGGGGCCAGTACAACAAAACAGCTTTTCCCTGTAACTTTTTTATTTCGCAACAGATCTGTAAACAGTTTTCGGATTTGAGTTAAGCACGAAGAATACATTTTAAAAATTATGGTCCGTGGGGTCACTTTTTGACCCTTTATAGGAGTTTCAGAGGCCTGAAAAAACAGTACTTTTACAGTTCTCTTGATTTCATCGCGTAATTAGAGTTATCGTTCTTTGCACGGTTGGCGAGCGTAGAAAGCGAAAGTAAGGTTTGGTCCCGTTGGCTGCGTAGCTATACTTTTTCAACAAGCACTCTGCTAGACTCGCCATGTATCCCATAATGGTTCCTTTCATTTTGCTACATCGAATATCACATCAAACTTGAGAGATCTCAGTGTTTTAAGATATTTGACCGGGACTTTAGTACGAAACTAAATGCGCTGCCACCTGAAATTCGTAGAACTAAAATACGGGGGTGGATCCTGAAGTGTTTGGTAGACGGACTTTCATAAATTAAAGTCAAATCATGTAAAGTTAGAAGGTATAGGAAAAAAAAAAAACACATGAATTTCGTTTCATGATCACAAAAAGCATATTTTACAAGACGAATTAATTCTAAATAAAATTAAAATAAATTTGATGTTTGAAATAGAAGATAAATATCTGAGAGGAAAATAACTAATCATAACAGAAGAAACAAATGACATCAAAGATATTTGAAGAAATTCTAGATAAAATGTTTAACTTGTTTCTCCGATCATCAGTAAAGAAATTTTAGGTACTTCTGAATTTCTTGTTCTTGCCGATAAAGATTATATCTTCTGGGTAAATGAGACAATGACCTTTAAACTTTCCAGAAAGTTTTTATGGGGTGTTTTGTAAAGTATCCTGAAATTTTAGGTTAGTACGACGCCTGATTTGGATTTTAAATAAAAAATCTACGTTGCCATTGCGCAGGGGAAAAAAAAAGGGGGGGGGGGCGGAGGAAAGTAAAGAATGTTGATGTATATAAAGAATATACATTACAGAAATCTTAGCTTACTAAAGGGTTTATTGTGTTCAAAAGGTCAAAGGTCAAAGGTCAAGGTCCTCTGAATAAGAAGGAGGAAAGATTTTTTTTTTTTTTTTTTTTTTTTTTTTTCAGGTTTGAATTATATTAATGGTAAACAATAAAAGGCTAAGGGAGTAGAGTCGAAAAGCACTTCAATTTTCGTTGAACAAGGAAAAAAGGTCTAGTTATTAGGGCTTTTCGACTTTTGGCGAAAAGCCCTATTGTTTTCGTCTTGTTTTATTATTATTATTATTATTATTATACCTAACACTTTTACGTTTCGGATTTAAAGAAAACCTTTGGCTATATGTATTTTATAATAAAACCGTTAGACAGCTTATCGGAATCTCTCCCGTATGTAAGGTTTTGTACTTCCGGAAACTTCACTTCCGGTATTTACAAGTAGAAAACTCAGATTTCTTTAGGAGCTTAAACAATTCTTATTTTATATGGAAATTCATTCAAATTTTAGGAATAGATTCTTCAAAGGAAATCCTACAAAAAAGTCAGCGACAGCGTTGTTGTACCTATGATACATTTTTGTGTTGTAAGACTCCAAAGTTAAGAAAAAGGGGGGATGGAAATTTTAAAATTTCAAAACCATATAGGAAAAATATTTTGAAGACTACATATTGTTAAAAGTGATTAATAGAACCTGTACTATAAGTTTCAAGTCCATCCAAGCAGAACTTTCGGTTTTATGAGTCCCCAAAAATTGTCTATGAGAGTTTCTATGTTAAATTGAAATCACGCATGTTCCATTATTTCAGAAAGGAAGCAAGCAATTCTTGTCATATTTAAGTGGAATACTTACTTTTACACTGTCTTCAGGTGATTAGGAGATGAAAACAAAATTCCACAAAATAAGGGATTTTTAGGGGCCAGTACAACAAAACAGCTTTTCCCTGTAACTTTTTTATTTCGCAACAGATCTGTAAACAGTTTTCGGATTTGAGTTAAGCACGAAGAATACATTTTAAAAATTATGGTCCGTGGGGTCACTTTTTGACCCTTTATAGGAGTTTCAGAGGCCTGAAAAAACAGTACTTTTACAGTTCTCTTGATTTCATCGCGTAATTAGAGTTATCGTTCTTTGCACGGTTGGCGAGCGTAGAAAGCGAAAGTAAGGTTTGGTCCCGTTGGCTGCGTAGCTATACTTTTTCAACAAGCACTCTGCTAGACTCGCCATGTATCCCATAATGGTTCCTTTCATTTTGCTACATCGAATATCACATCAAACTTGAGAGATCTCAGTGTTTTAAGATATTTGACCGGGACTTTAGTACGAAACTAAATGCGCTGCCACCTGAAATTCGTAGAACTAAAATACGGGGGTGGATCCTGAAGTGTTTGGTAGACGGACTTTCATAAATTAAAGTCAAATCATGTAAAGTTAGAAGGTATAGGAAAAAAAAAAAACACATGAATTTCGTTTCATGATCACAAAAAGCATATTTTACAAGACGAATTAATTCTAAATAAAATTAAAATAAATTTGATGTTTGAAATAGAAGATAAATATCTGAGAGGAAAATAACTAATCATAACAGAAGAAACAAATGACATCAAAGATATTTGAAGAAATTCTAGATAAAATGTTTAACTTGTTTCTCCGATCATCAGTAAAGAAATTTTAGGTACTTCTGAATTTCTTGTTCTTGCCGATAAAGATTATATCTTCTGGGTAAATGAGACAATGACCTTTAAACTTTCCAGAAAGTTTTTATGGGGTGTTTTGTAAAGTATCCTGAAATTTTAGGTTAGTACGACGCCTGATTTGGATTTTAAATAAAAAATCTACGTTGCCATTGCGCAGGGGAAAAAAAAAGGGGGGGGGGGCGGAGGAAAGTAAAGAATGTTGATGTATATAAAGAATATACATTACAGAAATCTTAGCTTACTAAAGGGTTTATTGTGTTCAAAAGGTCAAAGGTCAAAGGTCAAGGTCCTCTGAATAAGAAGGAGGAAAGATTTTTTTTTTTTTTTTTTTTTTTTTTTTTCAGGTTTGAATTATATTAATGGTAAACAATAAAAGGCTAAGGGAGTAGAGTCGAAAAGCACTTCAATTTTCGTTGAACAAGGAAAAAAGGTCTAGTTATTAGGGCTTTTCGACTTTTGGCGAAAAGCCCTATTGTTTTCGTCTTGTTTTATTATTATTATTATTATTATTATACCTAACACTTTTACGTTTCGGATTTAAAGAAAACCTTTGGCTATATGTATTTTATAATAAAACCGTTAGACAGCTTATCGGAATCTCTCCCGTATGTAAGGTTTTGTACTTCCGGAAACTTCACTTCCGGTATTTACAAGTAGAAAACTCAGATTTCTTTAGGAGCTTAAACAATTCTTATTTTATATGGAAATTCATTCAAATTTTAGGAATAGATTCTTCAAAGGAAATCCTACAAAAAAGTCAGCGACAGCGTTGTTGTACCTATGATACATTTTTGTGTTGTAAGACTCCAAAGTTAAGAAAAAGGGGGGATGGAAATTTTAAAATTTCAAAACCATATAGGAAAAATATTTTGAAGACTACATATTGTTAAAAGTGATTAATAGAACCTGTACTATAAGTTTCAAGTCCATCCAAGCAGAACTTTCGGTTTTATGAGTCCCCAAAAATTGTCTATGAGAGTTTCTATGTTAAATTGAAATCACGCATGTTCCATTATTTCAGAAAGGAAGCAAGCAATTCTTGTCATATTTAAGTGGAATACTTACTTTTACACTGTCTTCAGGTGATTAGGAGATGAAAACAAAATTCCACAAAATAAGGGATTTTTAGGGGCCAGTACAACAAAACAGCTTTTCCCTGTAACTTTTTTATTTCGCAACAGATCTGTAAACAGTTTTCGGATTTGAGTTAAGCACGAAGAATACATTTTAAAAATTATGGTCCGTGGGGTCACTTTTTGACCCTTTATAGGAGTTTCAGAGGCCTGAAAAAACAGTACTTTTACAGTTCTCTTGATTTCATCGCGTAATTAGAGTTATCGTTCTTTGCACGGTTGGCGAGCGTAGAAAGCGAAAGTAAGGTTTGGTCCCGTTGGCTGCGTAGCTATACTTTTTCAACAAGCACTCTGCTAGACTCGCCATGTATCCCATAATGGTTCCTTTCATTTTGCTACATCGAATATCACATCAAACTTGAGAGATCTCAGTGTTTTAAGATATTTGACCGGGACTTTAGTACGAAACTAAATGCGCTGCCACCTGAAATTCGTAGAACTAAAATACGGGGGTGGATCCTGAAGTGTTTGGTAGACGGACTTTCATAAATTAAAGTCAAATCATGTAAAGTTAGAAGGTATAGGAAAAAAAAAAAACACATGAATTTCGTTTCATGATCACAAAAAGCATATTTTACAAGACGAATTAATTCTAAATAAAATTAAAATAAATTTGATGTTTGAAATAGAAGATAAATATCTGAGAGGAAAATAACTAATCATAACAGAAGAAACAAATGACATCAAAGATATTTGAAGAAATTCTAGATAAAATGTTTAACTTGTTTCTCCGATCATCAGTAAAGAAATTTTAGGTACTTCTGAATTTCTTGTTCTTGCCGATAAAGATTATATCTTCTGGGTAAATGAGACAATGACCTTTAAACTTTCCAGAAAGTTTTTATGGGGTGTTTTGTAAAGTATCCTGAAATTTTAGGTTAGTACGACGCCTGATTTGGATTTTAAATAAAAAATCTACGTTGCCATTGCGCAGGGGAAAAAAAAAGGGGGGGGGGGCGGAGGAAAGTAAAGAATGTTGATGTATATAAAGAATATACATTACAGAAATCTTAGCTTACTAAAGGGTTTATTGTGTTCAAAAGGTCAAAGGTCAAAGGTCAAGGTCCTCTGAATAAGAAGGAGGAAAGATTTTTTTTTTTTTTTTTTTTTTTTTTTTTCAGGTTTGAATTATATTAATGGTAAACAATAAAAGGCTAAGGGAGTAGAGTCGAAAAGCACTTCAATTTTCGTTGAACAAGGAAAAAAGGTCTAGTTATTAGGGCTTTTCGACTTTTGGCGAAAAGCCCTATTGTTTTCGTCTTGTTTTATTATTATTATTATTATTATTATACCTAACACTTTTACGTTTCGGATTTAAAGAAAACCTTTGGCTATATGTATTTTATAATAAAACCGTTAGACAGCTTATCGGAATCTCTCCCGTATGTAAGGTTTTGTACTTCCGGAAACTTCACTTCCGGTATTTACAAGTAGAAAACTCAGATTTCTTTAGGAGCTTAAACAATTCTTATTTTATATGGAAATTCATTCAAATTTTAGGAATAGATTCTTCAAAGGAAATCCTACAAAAAAGTCAGCGACAGCGTTGTTGTACCTATGATACATTTTTGTGTTGTAAGACTCCAAAGTTAAGAAAAAGGGGGGATGGAAATTTTAAAATTTCAAAACCATATAGGAAAAATATTTTGAAGACTACATATTGTTAAAAGTGATTAATAGAACCTGTACTATAAGTTTCAAGTCCATCCAAGCAGAACTTTCGGTTTTATGAGTCCCCAAAAATTGTCTATGAGAGTTTCTATGTTAAATTGAAATCACGCATGTTCCATTATTTCAGAAAGGAAGCAAGCAATTCTTGTCATATTTAAGTGGAATACTTACTTTTACACTGTCTTCAGGTGATTAGGAGATGAAAACAAAATTCCACAAAATAAGGGATTTTTAGGGGCCAGTACAACAAAACAGCTTTTCCCTGTAACTTTTTTATTTCGCAACAGATCTGTAAACAGTTTTCGGATTTGAGTTAAGCACGAAGAATACATTTTAAAAATTATGGTCCGTGGGGTCACTTTTTGACCCTTTATAGGAGTTTCAGAGGCCTGAAAAAACAGTACTTTTACAGTTCTCTTGATTTCATCGCGTAATTAGAGTTATCGTTCTTTGCACGGTTGGCGAGCGTAGAAAGCGAAAGTAAGGTTTGGTCCCGTTGGCTGCGTAGCTATACTTTTTCAACAAGCACTCTGCTAGACTCGCCATGTATCCCATAATGGTTCCTTTCATTTTGCTACATCGAATATCACATCAAACTTGAGAGATCTCAGTGTTTTAAGATATTTGACCGGGACTTTAGTACGAAACTAAATGCGCTGCCACCTGAAATTCGTAGAACTAAAATACGGGGGTGGATCCTGAAGTGTTTGGTAGACGGACTTTCATAAATTAAAGTCAAATCATGTAAAGTTAGAAGGTATAGGAAAAAAAAAAAACACATGAATTTCGTTTCATGATCACAAAAAGCATATTTTACAAGACGAATTAATTCTAAATAAAATTAAAATAAATTTGATGTTTGAAATAGAAGATAAATATCTGAGAGGAAAATAACTAATCATAACAGAAGAAACAAATGACATCAAAGATATTTGAAGAAATTCTAGATAAAATGTTTAACTTGTTTCTCCGATCATCAGTAAAGAAATTTTAGGTACTTCTGAATTTCTTGTTCTTGCCGATAAAGATTATATCTTCTGGGTAAATGAGACAATGACCTTTAAACTTTCCAGAAAGTTTTTATGGGGTGTTTTGTAAAGTATCCTGAAATTTTAGGTTAGTACGACGCCTGATTTGGATTTTAAATAAAAAATCTACGTTGCCATTGCGCAGGGGAAAAAAAAAGGGGGGGGGGGCGGAGGAAAGTAAAGAATGTTGATGTATATAAAGAATATACATTACAGAAATCTTAGCTTACTAAAGGGTTTATTGTGTTCAAAAGGTCAAAGGTCAAAGGTCAAGGTCCTCTGAATAAGAAGGAGGAAAGATTTTTTTTTTTTTTTTTTTTTTTTTTTTTCAGGTTTGAATTATATTAATGGTAAACAATAAAAGGCTAAGGGAGTAGAGTCGAAAAGCACTTCAATTTTCGTTGAACAAGGAAAAAAGGTCTAGTTATTAGGGCTTTTCGACTTTTGGCGAAAAGCCCTATTGTTTTCGTCTTGTTTTATTATTATTATTATTATTATTATACCTAACACTTTTACGTTTCGGATTTAAAGAAAACCTTTGGCTATATGTATTTTATAATAAAACCGTTAGACAGCTTATCGGAATCTCTCCCGTATGTAAGGTTTTGTACTTCCGGAAACTTCACTTCCGGTATTTACAAGTAGAAAACTCAGATTTCTTTAGGAGCTTAAACAATTCTTATTTTATATGGAAATTCATTCAAATTTTAGGAATAGATTCTTCAAAGGAAATCCTACAAAAAAGTCAGCGACAGCGTTGTTGTACCTATGATACATTTTTGTGTTGTAAGACTCCAAAGTTAAGAAAAAGGGGGGATGGAAATTTTAAAATTTCAAAACCATATAGGAAAAATATTTTGAAGACTACATATTGTTAAAAGTGATTAATAGAACCTGTACTATAAGTTTCAAGTCCATCCAAGCAGAACTTTCGGTTTTATGAGTCCCCAAAAATTGTCTATGAGAGTTTCTATGTTAAATTGAAATCACGCATGTTCCATTATTTCAGAAAGGAAGCAAGCAATTCTTGTCATATTTAAGTGGAATACTTACTTTTACACTGTCTTCAGGTGATTAGGAGATGAAAACAAAATTCCACAAAATAAGGGATTTTTAGGGGCCAGTACAACAAAACAGCTTTTCCCTGTAACTTTTTTATTTCGCAACAGATCTGTAAACAGTTTTCGGATTTGAGTTAAGCACGAAGAATACATTTTAAAAATTATGGTCCGTGGGGTCACTTTTTGACCCTTTATAGGAGTTTCAGAGGCCTGAAAAAACAGTACTTTTACAGTTCTCTTGATTTCATCGCGTAATTAGAGTTATCGTTCTTTGCACGGTTGGCGAGCGTAGAAAGCGAAAGTAAGGTTTGGTCCCGTTGGCTGCGTAGCTATACTTTTTCAACAAGCACTCTGCTAGACTCGCCATGTATCCCATAATGGTTCCTTTCATTTTGCTACATCGAATATCACATCAAACTTGAGAGATCTCAGTGTTTTAAGATATTTGACCGGGACTTTAGTACGAAACTAAATGCGCTGCCACCTGAAATTCGTAGAACTAAAATACGGGGGTGGATCCTGAAGTGTTTGGTAGACGGACTTTCATAAATTAAAGTCAAATCATGTAAAGTTAGAAGGTATAGGAAAAAAAAAAAACACATGAATTTCGTTTCATGATCACAAAAAGCATATTTTACAAGACGAATTAATTCTAAATAAAATTAAAATAAATTTGATGTTTGAAATAGAAGATAAATATCTGAGAGGAAAATAACTAATCATAACAGAAGAAACAAATGACATCAAAGATATTTGAAGAAATTCTAGATAAAATGTTTAACTTGTTTCTCCGATCATCAGTAAAGAAATTTTAGGTACTTCTGAATTTCTTGTTCTTGCCGATAAAGATTATATCTTCTGGGTAAATGAGACAATGACCTTTAAACTTTCCAGAAAGTTTTTATGGGGTGTTTTGTAAAGTATCCTGAAATTTTAGGTTAGTACGACGCCTGATTTGGATTTTAAATAAAAAATCTACGTTGCCATTGCGCAGGGGAAAAAAAAAGGGGGGGGGGCGGAGGAAAGTAAAGAATGTTGATGTATATAAAGAATATACATTACAGAAATCTTAGCTTACTAAAGGGTTTATTGTGTTCAAAAGGTCAAAGGTCAAAGGTCAAGGTCCTCTGAATAAGAAGGAGGAAAGATTTTTTTTTTTTTTTTTTTTTTTTTTTTTCAGGTTTGAATTATATTAATGGTAAACAATAAAAGGCTAAGGGAGTAGAGTCGAAAAGCACTTCAATTTTCGTTGAACAAGGAAAAAAGGTCTAGTTATTAGGGCTTTTCGACTTTTGGCGAAAAGCCCTATTGTTTTCGTCTTGTTTTATTATTATTATTATTATTATTATACCTAACACTTTTACGTTTCGGATTTAAAGAAAACCTTTGGCTATATGTATTTTATAATAAAACCGTTAGACAGCTTATCGGAATCTCTCCCGTATGTAAGGTTTTGTACTTCCGGAAACTTCACTTCCGGTATTTACAAGTAGAAAACTCAGATTTCTTTAGGAGCTTAAACAATTCTTATTTTATATGGAAATTCATTCAAATTTTAGGAATAGATTCTTCAAAGGAAATCCTACAAAAAAGTCAGCGACAGCGTTGTTGTACCTATGATACATTTTTGTGTTGTAAGACTCCAAAGTTAAGAAAAAGGGGGGATGGAAATTTTAAAATTTCAAAACCATATAGGAAAAATATTTTGAAGACTACATATTGTTAAAAGTGATTAATAGAACCTGTACTATAAGTTTCAAGTCCATCCAAGCAGAACTTTCGGTTTTATGAGTCCCCAAAAATTGTCTATGAGAGTTTCTATGTTAAATTGAAATCACGCATGTTCCATTATTTCAGAAAGGAAGCAAGCAATTCTTGTCATATTTAAGTGGAATACTTACTTTTACACTGTCTTCAGGTGATTAGGAGATGAAAACAAAATTCCACAAAATAAGGGATTTTTAGGGGCCAGTACAACAAAACAGCTTTTCCCTGTAACTTTTTTATTTCGCAACAGATCTGTAAACAGTTTTCGGATTTGAGTTAAGCACGAAGAATACATTTTAAAAATTATGGTCCGTGGGGTCACTTTTTGACCCTTTATAGGAGTTTCAGAGGCCTGAAAAAACAGTACTTTTACAGTTCTCTTGATTTCATCGCGTAATTAGAGTTATCGTTCTTTGCACGGTTGGCGAGCGTAGAAAGCGAAAGTAAGGTTTGGTCCCGTTGGCTGCGTAGCTATACTTTTTCAACAAGCACTCTGCTAGACTCGCCATGTATCCCATAATGGTTCCTTTCATTTTGCTACATCGAATATCACATCAAACTTGAGAGATCTCAGTGTTTTAAGATATTTGACCGGGACTTTAGTACGAAACTAAATGCGCTGCCACCTGAAATTCGTAGAACTAAAATACGGGGGTGGATCCTGAAGTGTTTGGTAGACGGACTTTCATAAATTAAAGTCAAATCATGTAAAGTTAGAAGGTATAGGAAAAAAAAAAAAACACATGAATTTCGTTTCATGATCACAAAAAGCATATTTTACAAGACGAATTAATTCTAAATAAAATTAAAATAAATTTGATGTTTGAAATAGAAGATAAATATCTGAGAGGAAAATAACTAATCATAACAGAAGAAACAAATGACATCAAAGATATTTGAAGAAATTCTAGATAAAATGTTTAACTTGTTTCTCCGATCATCAGTAAAGAAATTTTAGGTACTTCTGAATTTCTTGTTCTTGCCGATAAAGATTATATCTTCTGGGTAAATGAGACAATGACCTTTAAACTTTCCAGAAAGTTTTTATGGGGTGTTTTGTAAAGTATCCTGAAATTTTAGGTTAGTACGACGCCTGATTTGGATTTTAAATAAAAAATCTACGTTGCCATTGCGCAGGGGAAAAAAAAAAGGGGGGGGGGGCGGAGGAAAGTAAAGAATGTTGATGTATATAAAGAATATACATTACAGAAATCTTAGCTTACTAAAGGGTTTATTGTGTTCAAAAGGTCAAAGGTCAAAGGTCAAGGTCCTCTGAATAAGAAGGAGGAAAGATTTTTTTTTTTTTTTTTTTTTTTTTTTTTTTTCAGGTTTGAATTATATTAATGGTAAACAATAAAAGGCTAAGGGAGTAGAGTCGAAAAGCACTTCAATTTTCGTTGAACAAGGAAAAAAGGTCTAGTTATTAGGGCTTTTCGACTTTTGGCGAAAAGCCCTATTGTTTTCGTCTTGTTTTATTATTATTAGGGCTTTTCGCTTTCAGGCGAAAAGCCCTATTGTTTTCGTCTTGTTTATTATTATTATTATTATACTGAACACTTTTTTCGTTCAGCATTTGAGGAGTACCTTTAAAAATAGGATTTTTCTCTTATAACCACTAAATAGCAAATGTAAATATCTCGCGTATGTAAGGTGTTGAACTTCCGGTTTACTCACTTCCGGTTTCAACTAAAGAAAAACTAAAATACTTAAAGAAGCTAAAATCTTTCTCATTTTGAATGTCTAGACTCTCAAATTCAAGATATAAATTGTAGAGACCAATATCTACAAAAAAGTCTGCGGCGGTGATTTTTGACCACAGATACTTTCTGAGATATAAGACTTCAAAAATTCAAAAAGGGGGGATGAAATTTTTAAAAGTCAAAATTAAGGTTTAAAAATTAATATGAGCATTGAAATACGTTAAGAATAATAAGTTGAACATATACTGTAAGTTTCATATCGATTCGAGCCGAACTTCCGGTTTTAGGGGTCTTTGAAAATTGTCTATGGGAGTTTCTATGTTAAATTGAAATCAGTCGTGGCACGTTTTCTTTTAAAAGAAGCAAGACATCCTTGTGAGATTTCAAGTGTAGAATGACCCTGAAACGGTTCCAACCTCATTAGGTCACTGAGAGATAATTCGGGAAAATAAGGGATTTCTAGGGGCCAACATTGAAAACATACTTTTTCCTGTAACTTTTTTATTCCTCAATGAATTTTTAAACAGTTTTCTATTCTGGGTTCACATCAAAGAGAACAATCTAAAAATTATGGTCCGTGGGGTCACTTTTTGACCCCTTATAGGAGATACAGAGGACTGAAATAACGTAATTTTTATTTATTACAAAAATAATGGAGTAAGATTTATCTCCCTTTGAACATCAGTTAACAGACTTACATACTCTTCAGGTTTTAAGTTTGGTATGCATATGACAAGTACTTCCGGTTTTATGAATCTCTAAATTTGTCTATGGGAGTTCTCATGTTAAATGGAAAATTGCACATTTCATGATATCTCTAAAAGTAATGAAGATATTCTTGTGAAAATTTAGTGTTATAATGGGTTTGATATTGTTTCAACCCCATTAGGGTTTGAAAATGAATTTCTGGAAAATAAGGGATTTCTAGGGGCCAAAGATGAAAACTGACCTTTGCCCATATCTTTTTTAATTCTGAATAAATTTTGAAACAGTTTTCTATTCTGGGTTTAGCTTAAACAGTACAATCTAAAAATTATGGTCCGTGGGGCCACTTTTTGATCCCTTATAGGAGTTACAGAGGACTGAAATAATAAAATTTTTATCTATTTTATATATGATGAAGCAAGAGTTATCTTTCTTTGCAAATCTGTTGGCGGGCTTACATACTCTTTAGGTTTCAAGTTTGGTATGCATATGACAAGTACTTCCGGTTTTATGAATCTCTAAATTTGTCTATGGGAGTTCCCATGTTAAATGGAAAAATGAACATGTCACGACATCTCCTAAACTAATTAAGATATTCTATTGAAAATTTGATTGATATAATGACATTGATAATGTTTCAACGCAATAAGGGTCTGAAAATGAAATTCTGAAAAATAAGGGATTTTAAAGGGCTAATGTTAAAAACTGATTTTCCCATGTAACTTTTTCAATTCTCAATGAATTTTTGAACAGTTTTCGATTCCGAGTTCAGCATAAAGGGTACAGTTTAAAAATTATGGTCCGTGGGGTCACTTTTTCATCTCTTATAGGTGTTTTAGAGACCTGAAATCTAGTAACTTTTAGTAATTTTCAAAATAACATTGTAAGAGTTATCCCCCTTTGCAGAGCTCTAGTGAGAATTACATACTCTTTAGGTTTCCATTTTTATAAGCTCCTGAAGACTTGATCCGTTTTGATTATTTTTTTTTATGTTTTTTATTTGAATAAAGTTATCGCTCTTTAAGGTCCTTGTGATTTTAAGCGTCGAAAAGCCCTCCGTTTTTGTTGAAGGACAAAAAAGGTCTAGTTATTATTATTATTATACCTAACACTTTTACGTTTCGGATTTAAAGAAAACCTTTGGCTATATGTATTTTATAATAAAACCGTTAGACAGCTTATCGGAATCTCTCCCGTATGTAAGGTTTTGTACTTCCGGAAACTTCACTTCCGGTATTTACAAGTAGAAAACTCAGATTTCTTTAGGAGCTTAAACAATTCTTATTTTATATGGAAATTCATTCAAATTTTAGGAATAGATTCTTCAAAGGAAATCCTACAAAAAAGTCAGCGACAGCGTTGTTGTACCTATGATACATTTTTGTGTTGTAAGACTCCAAAGTTAAGAAAAAGGGGGGATGGAAATTTTAAAATTTCAAAACCATATAGGAAAAATATTTTGAAGACTACATATTGTTAAAAGTGATTAATAGAACCTGTACTATAAGTTTCAAGTCCATCCAAGCAGAACTTTCGGTTTTATGAGTCCCCAAAAATTGTCTATGAGAGTTTCTATGTTAAATTGAAATCACGCATGTTCCATTATTTCAGAAAGGAAGCAAGCAATTCTTGTCATATTTAAGTGGAATACTTACTTTTACACTGTCTTCAGGTGATTAGGAGATGAAAACAAAATTCCACAAAATAAGGGATTTTTAGGGGCCAGTACAACAAAACAGCTTTTCCCTGTAACTTTTTTATTTCGCAACAGATCTGTAAACAGTTTTCGGATTTGAGTTAAGCACGAAGAATACATTTTAAAAATTATGGTCCGTGGGGTCACTTTTTGACCCTTTATAGGAGTTTCAGAGGCCTGAAAAAACAGTACTTTTACAGTTCTCTTGATTTCATCGCGTAATTAGAGTTATCGTTCTTTGCACGGTTGGCGAGCGTAGAAAGCGAAAGTAAGGTTTGGTCCCGTTGGCTGCGTAGCTATACTTTTTCAACAAGCACTCTGCTAGACTCGCCATGTATCCCATAATGGTTCCTTTCATTTTGCTACATCGAATATCACATCAAACTTGAGAGATCTCAGTGTTTTAAGATATTTGACCGGGACTTTAGTACGAAACTAAATGCGCTGCCACCTGAAATTCGTAGAACTAAAATACGGGGGTGGATCCTGAAGTGTTTGGTAGACGGACTTTCATAAATTAAAGTCAAATCATGTAAAGTTAGAAGGTATAGGAAAAAAAAAAAACACATGAATTTCGTTTCATGATCACAAAAAGCATATTTTACAAGACGAATTAATTCTAAATAAAATTAAAATAAATTTGATGTTTGAAATAGAAGATAAATATCTGAGAGGAAAATAACTAATCATAACAGAAGAAACAAATGACATCAAAGATATTTGAAGAAATTCTAGATAAAATGTTTAACTTGTTTCTCCGATCATCAGTAAAGAAATTTTAGGTACTTCTGAATTTCTTGTTCTTGCCGATAAAGATTATATCTTCTGGGTAAATGAGACAATGACCTTTAAACTTTCCAGAAAGTTTTTATGGGGTGTTTTGTAAAGTATCCTGAAATTTTAGGTTAGTACGACGCCTGATTTGGATTTTAAATAAAAAATCTACGTTGCCATTGCGCAGGGGAAAAAAAAAGGGGGGGGGGGCGGAGGAAAGTAAAGAATGTTGATGTATATAAAGAATATACATTACAGAAATCTTAGCTTACTAAAGGGTTTATTGTGTTCAAAAGGTCAAAGGTCAAAGGTCAAGGTCCTCTGAATAAGAAGGAGGAAAGATTTTTTTTTTTTTTTTTTTTTTTTTTTTTTCAGGTTTGAATTATATTAATGGTAAACAATAAAAGGCTAAGGGAGTAGAGTCGAAAAGCACTTCAATTTTCGTTGAACAAGGAAAAAAGGTCTAGTTATTAGGGCTTTTCGACTTTTGGCGAAAAGCCCTATTGTTTTCGTCTTGTTTTATTATTATTATTATTATTATTATACCTAACACTTTTACGTTTCGGATTTAAAGAAAACCTTTGGCTATATGTATTTTATAATAAAACCGTTAGACAGCTTATCGGAATCTCTCCCGTATGTAAGGTTTTGTACTTCCGGAAACTTCACTTCCGGTATTTACAAGTAGAAAACTCAGATTTCTTTAGGAGCTTAAACAATTCTTATTTTATATGGAAATTCATTCAAATTTTAGGAATAGATTCTTCAAAGGAAATCCTACAAAAAAGTCAGCGACAGCGTTGTTGTACCTATGATACATTTTTGTGTTGTAAGACTCCAAAGTTAAGAAAAAGGGGGGATGGAAATTTTAAAATTTCAAAACCATATAGGAAAAATATTTTGAAGACTACATATTGTTAAAAGTGATTAATAGAACCTGTACTATAAGTTTCAAGTCCATCCAAGCAGAACTTTCGGTTTTATGAGTCCCCAAAAATTGTCTATGAGAGTTTCTATGTTAAATTGAAATCACGCATGTTCCATTATTTCAGAAAGGAAGCAAGCAATTCTTGTCATATTTAAGTGGAATACTTACTTTTACACTGTCTTCAGGTGATTAGGAGATGAAAACAAAATTCCACAAAATAAGGGATTTTTAGGGGCCAGTACAACAAAACAGCTTTTCCCTGTAACTTTTTTATTTCGCAACAGATCTGTAAACAGTTTTCGGATTTGAGTTAAGCACGAAGAATACATTTTAAAAATTATGGTCCGTGGGGTCACTTTTTGACCCTTTATAGGAGTTTCAGAGGCCTGAAAAAACAGTACTTTTACAGTTCTCTTGATTTCATCGCGTAATTAGAGTTATCGTTCTTTGCACGGTTGGCGAGCGTAGAAAGCGAAAGTAAGGTTTGGTCCCGTTGGCTGCGTAGCTATACTTTTTCAACAAGCACTCTGCTAGACTCGCCATGTATCCCATAATGGTTCCTTTCATTTTGCTACATCGAATATCACATCAAACTTGAGAGATCTCAGTGTTTTAAGATATTTGACCGGGACTTTAGTACGAAACTAAATGCGCTGCCACCTGAAATTCGTAGAACTAAAATACGGGGGTGGATCCTGAAGTGTTTGGTAGACGGACTTTCATAAATTAAAGTCAAATCATGTAAAGTTAGAAGGTATAGGAAAAAAAAAAAACACATGAATTTCGTTTCATGATCACAAAAAGCATATTTTACAAGACGAATTAATTCTAAATAAAATTAAAATAAATTTGATGTTTGAAATAGAAGATAAATATCTGAGAGGAAAATAACTAATCATAACAGAAGAAACAAATGACATCAAAGATATTTGAAGAAATTCTAGATAAAATGTTTAACTTGTTTCTCCGATCATCAGTAAAGAAATTTTAGGTACTTCTGAATTTCTTGTTCTTGCCGATAAAGATTATATCTTCTGGGTAAATGAGACAATGACCTTTAAACTTTCCAGAAAGTTTTTATGGGGTGTTTTGTAAAGTATCCTGAAATTTTAGGTTAGTACGACGCCTGATTTGGATTTTAAATAAAAAATCTACGTTGCCATTGCGCAGGGGAAAAAAAAAGGGGGGGGGGGCGGAGGAAAGTAAAGAATGTTGATGTATATAAAGAATATACATTACAGAAATCTTAGCTTACTAAAGGGTTTATTGTGTTCAAAAGGTCAAAGGTCAAAGGTCAAGGTCCTCTGAATAAGAAGGAGGAAAGATTTTTTTTTTTTTTTTTTTTTTTTTTTTTCAGGTTTGAATTATATTAATGGTAAACAATAAAAGGCTAAGGGAGTAGAGTCGAAAAGCACTTCAATTTTCGTTGAACAAGGAAAAAAGGTCTAGTTATTAGGGCTTTTCGACTTTTGGCGAAAAGCCCTATTGTTTTCGTCTTGTTTTATTATTATTATTATTATTATTATACCTAACACTTTTACGTTTCGGATTTAAAGAAAACCTTTGGCTATATGTATTTTATAATAAAACCGTTAGACAGCTTATCGGAATCTCTCCCGTATGTAAGGTTTTGTACTTCCGGAAACTTCACTTCCGGTATTTACAAGTAGAAAACTCAGATTTCTTTAGGAGCTTAAACAATTCTTATTTTATATGGAAATTCATTCAAATTTTAGGAATAGATTCTTCAAAGGAAATCCTACAAAAAAGTCAGCGACAGCGTTGTTGTACCTATGATACATTTTTGTGTTGTAAGACTCCAAAGTTAAGAAAAAGGGGGGATGGAAATTTTAAAATTTCAAAACCATATAGGAAAAATATTTTGAAGACTACATATTGTTAAAAGTGATTAATAGAACCTGTACTATAAGTTTCAAGTCCATCCAAGCAGAACTTTCGGTTTTATGAGTCCCCAAAAATTGTCTATGAGAGTTTCTATGTTAAATTGAAATCACGCATGTTCCATTATTTCAGAAAGGAAGCAAGCAATTCTTGTCATATTTAAGTGGAATACTTACTTTTACACTGTCTTCAGGTGATTAGGAGATGAAAACAAAATTCCACAAAATAAGGGATTTTTAGGGGCCAGTACAACAAAACAGCTTTTCCCTGTAACTTTTTTATTTCGCAACAGATCTGTAAACAGTTTTCGGATTTGAGTTAAGCACGAAGAATACATTTTAAAAATTATGGTCCGTGGGGTCACTTTTTGACCCTTTATAGGAGTTTCAGAGGCCTGAAAAAACAGTACTTTTACAGTTCTCTTGATTTCATCGCGTAATTAGAGTTATCGTTCTTTGCACGGTTGGCGAGCGTAGAAAGCGAAAGTAAGGTTTGGTCCCGTTGGCTGCGTAGCTATACTTTTTCAACAAGCACTCTGCTAGACTCGCCATGTATCCCATAATGGTTCCTTTCATTTTGCTACATCGAATATCACATCAAACTTGAGAGATCTCAGTGTTTTAAGATATTTGACCGGGACTTTAGTACGAAACTAAATGCGCTGCCACCTGAAATTCGTAGAACTAAAATACGGGGGTGGATCCTGAAGTGTTTGGTAGACGGACTTTCATAAATTAAAGTCAAATCATGTAAAGTTAGAAGGTATAGGAAAAAAAAAAAAACACATGAATTTCGTTTCATGATCACAAAAAGCATATTTTACAAGACGAATTAATTCTAAATAAAATTAAAATAAATTTGATGTTTGAAATAGAAGATAAATATCTGAGAGGAAAATAACTAATCATAACAGAAGAAACAAATGACATCAAAGATATTTGAAGAAATTCTAGATAAAATGTTTAACTTGTTTCTCCGATCATCAGTAAAGAAATTTTAGGTACTTCTGAATTTCTTGTTCTTGCCGATAAAGATTATATCTTCTGGGTAAATGAGACAATGACCTTTAAACTTTCCAGAAAGTTTTTATGGGGTGTTTTGTAAAGTATCCTGAAATTTTAGGTTAGTACGACGCCTGATTTGGATTTTAAATAAAAAATCTACGTTGCCATTGCGCAGGGGAAAAAAAAAAGGGGGGGGGGCGGAGGAAAGTAAAGAATGTTGATGTATATAAAGAATATACATTACAGAAATCTTAGCTTACTAAAGGGTTTATTGTGTTCAAAAGGTCAAAGGTCAAAGGTCAAGGTCCTCTGAATAAGAAGGAGGAAAGATTTTTTTTTTTTTTTTTTTTTTTTTTTTTTCAGGTTTGAATTATATTAATGGTAAACAATAAAAGGCTAAGGGAGTAGAGTCGAAAAGCACTTCAATTTTCGTTGAACAAGGAAAAAAGGTCTAGTTATTAGGGCTTTTCGACTTTTGGCGAAAAGCCCTATTGTTTTCGTCTTGTTTTATTATTATTATTATTATTATTATACCTAACACTTTTACGTTTCGGATTTAAAGAAAACCTTTGGCTATATGTATTTTATAATAAAACCGTTAGACAGCTTATCGGAATCTCTCCCGTATGTAAGGTTTTGTACTTCCGGAAACTTCACTTCCGGTATTTACAAGTAGAAAACTCAGATTTCTTTAGGAGCTTAAACAATTCTTATTTTATATGGAAATTCATTCAAATTTTAGGAATAGATTCTTCAAAGGAAATCCTACAAAAAAGTCAGCGACAGCGTTGTTGTACCTATGATACATTTTTGTGTTGTAAGACTCCAAAGTTAAGAAAAAGGGGGGATGGAAATTTTAAAATTTCAAAACCATATAGGAAAAATATTTTGAAGACTACATATTGTTAAAAGTGAT
This sequence comes from Saccostrea echinata, assembly GCF_033153115.1. Lineage (NCBI taxonomy): Eukaryota > Metazoa > Mollusca > Bivalvia > Ostreida > Ostreidae > Saccostrea > Saccostrea echinata. Next base: position 1,620,117 of record NW_026889799.1, on the reverse strand, counting down.
TAATAGAACCTGTACTATAAGTTTCAAGTCCATCCAAGCAGAACTTTCGGTTTTATGAGTCCCCAAAAATTGTCTATGAGAGTTTCTATGTTAAATTGAAATCACGCATGTTCCATTATTTCAGAAAGGAAGCAAGCAATTCTTGTCATATTTAAGTGGAATACTTACTTTTACACTGTCTTCAGGTGATTAGGAGATGAAAACAAAATTCCACAAAATAAGGGATTTTTAGGGGCCAGTACAACAAAACAGCTTTTCCCTGTAACTTTTTTATTTCGCAACAGATCTGTAAACAGTTTTCGGATTTGAGTTAAGCACGAAGAATACATTTTAAAAATTATGGTCCGTGGGGTCACTTTTTGACCCTTTATAGGAGTTTCAGAGGCCTGAAAAAACAGTACTTTTACAGTTCTCTTGATTTCATCGCGTAATTAGAGTTATCGTTCTTTGCACGGTTGGCGAGCGTAGAAAGCGAAAGTAAGGTTTGGTCCCGTTGGCTGCGTAGCTATACTTTTTCAACAAGCACTCTGCTAGACTCGCCATGTATCCCATAATGGTTCCTTTCATTTTGCTACATCGAATATCACATCAAACTTGAGAGATCTCAGTGTTTTAAGATATTTGACCGGGACTTTAGTACGAAACTAAATGCGCTGCCACCTGAAATTCGTAGAACTAAAATACGGGGGTGGATCCTGAAGTGTTTGGTAGACGGACTTTCATAAATTAAAGTCAAATCATGTAAAGTTAGAAGGTATAGGAAAAAAAAAAAACACATGAATTTCGTTTCATGATCACAAAAAGCATATTTTACAAGACGAATTAATTCTAAATAAAATTAAAATAAATTTGATGTTTGAAATAGAAGATAAATATCTGAGAGGAAAATAACTAATCATAACAGAAGAAACAAATGACATCAAAGATATTTGAAGAAATTCTAGATAAAATGTTTAACTTGTTTCTCCGATCATCAGTAAAGAAATTTTAGGTACTTCTGAATTTCTTGTTCTTGCCGATAAAGATTATATCTTCTGGGTAAATGAGACAATGACCTTTAAACTTTCCAGAAAGTTTTTATGGGGTGTTTTGTAAAGTATCCTGAAATTTTAGGTTAGTACGACGCCTGATTTGGATTTTAAATAAAAAATCTACGTTGCCATTGCGCAGGGGAAAAAAAAAGGGGGGGGGGGCGGAGGAAAGTAAAGAATGTTGATGTATATAAAGAATATACATTACAGAAATCTTAGCTTACTAAAGGGTTTATTGTGTTCAAAAGGTCAAAGGTCAAAGGTCAAGGTCCTCTGAATAAGAAGGAGGAAAGATTTTTTTTTTTTTTTTTTTTTTTTTTTTTTTTCAGGTTTGAATTATATTAATGGTAAACAATAAAAGGCTAAGGGAGTAGAGTCGAAAAGCACTTCAATTTTCGTTGAACAAGGAAAAAAGGTCTAGTTATTATTATTTTTTTTTTTTTCCTTTTCTATTTTTCACGATTTCTCAGAGATGGCTGGACGGATTTTCTTGAAATTTTCAGGTATAATAGAGAATGAAAAAACCTACAAATGTATTTTTGATTTTTTTCAAAATTCACTTCCGGTCGTCAGATATGTCCGATTTCCGTTTTTTTTCAGAAATATTTTGTCCGAGTCATATCTCAGAAACGGTAAGAGATTAAGACACCAAACTTACAGGAGTAATAGATCTTGAGGAGTAGGCAAATCCATTTGGGTTAAGAGCGTCAGCCGTCACTTCCGGTTGTCACAGGAAGTGATCAAAGAAATCGAAAATTTCAACTTTTCTTTTTTGAATCTTTTTTTGCATCACATTATTGCATCTTACTTGTAGTTTCGAAATATGTTGGTCTCACCGGAAACAAAAACGTCAACTTCCGGCTATAAGCGAAAAACTGCATAATTTGAGTATTTTACTTTCCCATAAATATTTTTTATAGACAATGTATTTGAACTGATTTTTTAATATGTTATCAAGACTGCAAATGTCTAGAGTAACGTCAAATATCTTTGTAAAATTCACTTCCGGTCGCGCGTTTAAATGTCCGCAAAATGAGAACTTGTCCCAGTGAGATCTCAGAAACGGTAAGAGATTTAGACACCAAACTTATAGGAGTATTAGACCTTGAGAAGTAGACAAAACCGTTTAGGCTAAGAGCGTCAGTCGTCACTTCCGGTCGTCACAAGAAGTGACCAAAGAAATCAAAAATTTCAACTTTTCTCTTTTGGAATAAGACTTGCATCATATAATTGTATCTTTTTCACAGTTACGATATGTGTTGGTCCCACCGGAAACAAAAAAACGACAACTTCCGGTTATAAGAGAAAAACTACATAATAGGGTATTTAATTTTCCCATACATATCGCCTATAGATAGAGTTCTTTAAATGACTTTTGTATATGTTATTGAGACTGCAGATGTCTAGAGTGGTGTGAAATATTTTAGTAAAATTCACTTCCGGTCGCGTGTTTTCTTGTCCTCAAAATGAAAAGTTATTTCAGCGAGATCTCGGAAACGGCATGAAAGTAAGACACCAAACTTATAGGAGTAATACATCTTGGTGAGAAGGCAAACCACATAGGGTTAAAAGCGTCAGTCGTCACTTCCGGTGATCACAGGAAGTGATCGAAGAAATCAAAAATTTCAACTTTTCTTTTTTAAAATTAAAACTTTCATCACTTTATTACTTCCCTTTCGCTGTTTTGAAATATGTTAGATTCCACCGGGAAAAAACTTTAAACTTCCGGTTTTAAGAGATAAACTACGTTATTTCGTAGTTTAACTTTCTCATAAATATCACTTATAGATAAGTATTTCAAATGTTTTTTACATATGCTGTAGATACTGCAAAAGTCAAGTGAAAATTCACAGATTTTTATTCAGTTCACTTCCGGTCGTGTGTTTTCCTGTCTTCAAAATTAGAATTTGTTCTCACAATTGTTCGGCAACAGTAAAAGACTGAAGTCTAAAACTTTGAGGACTTATAGTCAGTCATCAGTTCATTTGCTTCGTGTAAAAATCGTGTGTCGTCATTACTTCCAGTCGTGACAGGAAACGAAGCAAAAAAGTTTTTTTTAACTTATTTTGTTTCTACATAAATTATAGGCTAATACCGACGTTGGAAAAGACATGTTCATGCAAACAGGAAGTCGTAAAACGGAAGACCTTCTCATTACTAGTAATGAGTTTCTAGTTGAACTTATATTGGTGAATATTGGCACGAGTTGGCTGTACAAATGCACTTGCAAGCTCATGCTTTTTGTACAGCCAACTCGTGCCAATATTCACCAACATAAGTTCATTAACTCTATGTTACTCAATATTTGCCTTCCAAATTACAATTAAGGGATTCTATTACTCTCAAACCTCAAACCATATAAATTGCTATATAAATTTTGCATTATAATTTTTGTTAGTATAATTTATATTATTTACATGAGACACTTGCAATTCATTTGTTTGACAATCATTTAAATCACTGTATGGTTTCCAAGGATAACATTTACTATTTATTGATTATTAAATATATATAATAAGGTAAATTTTAGAACAATCGTCATACATGTTAAATGAATGCAACATTTTATAGTCGTTTCAAAACATAAATGTATATATGCAGTTACGGCTACAGTAACAGAAACACATCTATTGCCCAGCATATGCTTGTTAATTACTGTTAGTTTATTAGAAATGAACTTTAATGCAATGTGCAAAAAAGTCATTTAAATCATTTCAACATACTAGTAATGCAAACAAGACACAAAAATGCAATTCCACATGCTCCAAAAACTGGCTTTAAACGTAAATGGGAAAACTGTTAAAATTTCAAAATAACATGCAAGTAGCATTTTTTCAAAATGTTTCATAGACTACCGCTTACTATATTTATAAGTAACAGAATTTTCTGTCAACTGCTTTTTTGTAACTTAAAATGAATGTAATTGAGAGAATTCTCCTCCATTAGAATCAAATGCAGATGTTCCCTTCCCTTTACAAAAGAAATATAGCTTCTTTGCTCGCAATATAGATGAAAAAAAAAATGGGGGGGGGGATGTATCAATGGTTTAATTTAATGTCAGACATGCGATTTCACACAATAAACCTTTTTAGGACATTCAAAAATATATACCATAAAATTGGTGACAAATATATATATATATATTTTTGGAATCAATGCAATCAATTGCTTCATTTTGTTCATGCTTATGAAATATGTGAAAACATGCCAATTTCTCTTCTCTCTCTTTTTCTCTCAAATTCCACAGACTGCAAAAAAAAAAAAAAAAATCTTGTAAGTTTGTATAATGTTATAAAATATTGTGTGTTAAATAAAGAATTAAAAAAAAAGAAATGTATCAATAGTAATGAATAGTTATACAATATACATTTTTTGCATAGATTACTGCAACGATACCAGTCGGAAGAAGAATGGAGAAGACCATCCAGTCTCTGTATTGTGATTGTTAAATGACTGACACAACAGCAGGTGCTGGCTGTGTTACCTGAAATACAGGAATGCACATACATGTACGTGTTTGATGATTTATTTACTATTTATATAAACAAAATAACTAAATGTCTATAAATGCATGAGTGAAAAGCACAAAAATTAAATAGGTGGTCAGCACACTTTATGCCCTTTGCTTTAAATGTACCACATGCACAGAAATAGAAATTAAAATTAACTTGTGCCTTTAGCTAGAATGAGGACCTAAGGAAAGGTTCTACAAATACTTATGAAATATTGTGAACATAATGTTCTTTAAGATAGTCAAGATATCCTTGCAAGTGAAGAAAAAAAGATTATAAACACATCTTGTGTGATCAGAATGAGGATCCAACAATTTATTATTATGATTTATTAAATAATCAGGAATTTTGATACACTCTGATTGGTTTAGACTTCCTTTCCTAGGGTCTACCTCAAAAATGATGTTCCCGGGGGGGGGGGGGGGTATTTTGTTTTCTTTATTTTTTGGAAACCTTAACTTCTCTCATCCCATACATTAAAATGAAAATATAAGAGAAAATTTTCTGTGTAGCTACATATGTATCAGCAATAAATACATTTTTCTAAATACGGTTTTTCTCCATAAGCGTGGTGCGAGTTATACTGTCTTCCCTACACCTGGTACTGCCTCCTTTATATTCTTGAAATCTGTTCAAAGAAACAGTACAATGAAACCAATACTTTGGAAACCTTCTCTTTTTCAGGGGAAATTAATTTTAAAAATATGGCTACGAATGAACATAAAGGGTTCCATTACATATGATTTCATATCAGTTCTTTTTTTTTTTTCTTGGTCACTTTTTTCAGCCTTCCGAAGTCTTTTTTATTGAAATATTTTGGATTTTCAACCTTTGGCAAGAGCATCACTGAAGAGACATAATTTGTCGAAATGCGCATCTGGTGCATGAAAATTGGTACCGTATATGATTTACAATCGGTATAATCCTTTTGATACTTATCTGTATCTTAAAACTGTCTTTTCTATAAGCTACGTGGCATCTTTCCGAATTTCTGTTGAATCAGCTGCAAGAAACAATTATAGAAATAAACAATTTTTAAACAAAGACCTGTGTTGAGTACAATGGTACGAAAGAATGTTATTCTTTGAGAAAAATACTAAGGAATTCAACAATTTTACCTTTTTGTGTATATCTTCTTGCTCTGCTCCAGCAACAAGCACAATGGCCGAAATGGAAACTTATTGCCTGGTTATTTTCAAAATACTTTTAACTATGGAACTGCTCCAATATATTGAACATTGGCAATGATAAATATAATGATGAGTTGGGTTTGTAAACTCAGTAAAGTTCAAGTGTTAAAAATCATGCTTCTTTGTATACCCAAAATAAATCAATTGAATGAAAAAATAAGTACATTTATTTTTAAAATTTGTAGATAGTTATTTAATTTGAAAGTTTAAAATACGACATTTGGTTAATTGTAAAAAATAACTTTGCACAAAAAAAATTGTATTATGTCAATTGAAAATTAATTTTAAGCTATTAAAAGCAATACTTTTTTTTTTACACATACATGTATGGATTTGAAAAATAATGTTTGTTTGTGGTTCGGGAAATTTAGTCAAATATCTAAGTAATACCTAATAAAACGAGAATCGTAAAATAATTCCCAAATTCTTATTGACAAGGAAAAGACTTAAAATGTTTTGTTAGTTCATTCATGTATTTCATGGACGTTCATGCCTCCCTCCCATTTCGTATCCTCTACATGTATGTAATAGTGACATAAAATGATAATTTAAAGCAAGAGATTGAACAGAATTTACCAGTCTATACCTGACCTGCTGTAGACTGAATACAACATTTGAAGATGTTTTGTTACATGTAAAAAATGGATTTAATCTTTGTCAGTGCATTAATTAATGAATGAATTAAAAGTCCTTTATCTTGTGCATATTATTTATTTACAAAGCCTTTTACAGTACTTCAATAGTTTTTTTTTTTTTTTTTTTTTTCTTTTGTTTAAAAAACGTATCAAATGAATCCCTACCTAACAAAAAAAAACTCTGGTTAACTATAGTTTACTATAGTATCAGGTTTTTTTTTACAATAGTAAATCAAAGTATTTTTACGATGGATTTCAGAGTATCATATTTTTTGTTCTTCAATTCATACATGCATAATTAGTATATTAAATGGAACTGTTATTTGTATATTCATATATTATTTCCAAATTTTACATCAATGTTATCATATTTAAGTAATTTTAATCTCTGATATTACAAAAATAAAGTTCCAGAGTAAAGTTACATAGTAAATCAAAGTATCAAAGTTTTTACTATAGTTAACTATAGTAAATTTTTTAGGGCTCCTCTTCCATCTCTTAGATGGTAAATATTGACCCTATATGTACATGTATTTGATGTGAATGTTCTGAATGGGATTGTTCTGGAGGTAAATAAACTTCTACAATAACTGTCCCATACATTTGTATACACACATCCTCTGACATTAATGTTAGAATCTGATTAACTATAATACATTGTCTCCGTTATAACTATCCCAATCATTTACTTTTGTTCTAAACATTGACAAGCATTTCAAGCGCTGCGTAAGTCTTCGCTGACTGATGTTCAAATAATTACGAGGGCTGTTCGGAAATTATTGAAACATTTACTTTTACTCCATAAAGGACAGAATTAAATTCATGAAAATTCGTCAAAATTTTATAAGACAAATAAAGCTTTTGTGCAATATTTCTAATTTATAGGTGAATTAGACAAGTTCCGATGAAATTATAATCATGCATATGTCTATCGACCTGTAGCAGCATCGCTTCGTCATTTCAACGTCAAGTCAGCAGGAGATGTTTTTGCATGTGAAACGACGGAGAAACGTTTACTCTTCTTTCTCTGTTATCACATATAACATTCTAAAAATCAGATGTCTCTTTTCTTAAACGGTTCTTAAAAAAAAATAAAATAAAACTTGTGCTCTTGTAACCCCAGTGTAAACTATACATGCGGTGTCATATACAGGTTGACTTAGCATCATGTACTACAAATTTACCGATTTATGCAACGTGAATCAACGTTATTTAGTCCGGAGCTTTCGTTTTTACTCTGATTGAATTATTTGTAAGAAGAAAAAAAAATATACCAATGTTTTTGCAGGTCATTTAGTCTGGAAAAGAGTGCTCCATAGCGCTACACAAAATTCTATGTACATAAGCTCGCTGCGCCTCCTTGACGTCAAAATCCATGTCTAAGCTAAATTGATAAAATGTAATTATGGTTTTTATGCAAAATATTATATTTCTTCCTTATGTCTTTTCTTTTTTAATGACACGATCACACCCACCTCTGCCAGGAACCGCTGTGGATATTTTACTCATCTTGTTCCGCCTAGTATATCATCAACGTGTTTGGCAAACTATCGCATATATATTATGTGCTTAAATATACATGCATGTGATGGTAAGCTAACCTTTTGTACATATGGTATAGAGGGGAAAATTTTTTTTTCTAAAAAAGAGGGGAAAAGTAATTTCACACTTCGGGGAGTTTACATTTTTTTACCATTTGATTCTTTACGGTGTAGTTGTATCTACTTACAGTTACGTTTCTTAGAGAACGTTATTAAACCTTTCATTATGTGGTTAGTAAGACTCAAGTAATATTTCAGTTCGAAAGAAAAAAAAAACGTTGTCAACTTTAACCTTTTTTTTGCAAACTGGAATATTATTTTCCGACGAAATAATATTGCAGGGAATAAACGTTCTAATCAATATCATACAGAACAGGGATTTTCATCTAAAGGAAGTAACTCTTAAGAGGTTTTTGTTTGGTATAAAAAGACGGTGGAATTATCCTTCTTGTTTGTAATTTAAAAAAAAATTGGGTTTCTAAGTAACCATGTTTTATTCGATAGAGTTTTGCTAATAATTGAATCCCTTGTTATTTTGTATCCAATCAATACGTACTGTTTGCCCAACTTATTTCAAAATAAACTATCCATTTGAAAATTGATAGATTCTTCTGAATTTTTATTTATTTAAAATCAGGTTTTATCTACAAATCATATGATCTCTTTGTAATTATTGTTTTGTATAATATCTATTGTCAAGCAGAAATAGACCGGAGGTCGCCGGAGAAAATAGCAGTGTCAGCAAATTATTCTTCTTTTTTAAATGAACAATAAAAAGTGTGTGAAAAGGAAACATTATAGGTTTGTAATAAGCATACAAAATACATGTATTACTATCTACTAGAGCAAATCATTTTAAGTAAATAGTTTTGCTCCAATAAAAATCATTAGAACTGCGATACATTAACAGCATGCAGGGAAAGTACACATTGAAAATACAGATATTGAAAGCTTGTTATCTTGTTGGAGACAATTTTAAAACATTTAGATTTATCAGTTCTTTCGTATGCAATAGGCGCTAATGCTGACAAGTAGTTAGGTCAAGCAAGTAGTAGTTTGGTAAGAGAGGAATTTCAGTCAATCCATGTATTTTGACTACCCAGCCCCCCTAAAAAAATAGAGATAAAATCTCCTAAAAAATGTAAAATGTCCGGAAGCAATGTATAAAAGTTTACCATTATAAAATAGATATGTACATGTGTATATGTATAATGAGCCGAGCAAGACAATATATGTATTCTTGTATTCGTAATTGTAAGGAAAATTATTGAGAATTGGAAGAAAACAAAATTAAAAAGTGGTTAAAACTTAATTGCACAAATTTATAGAAAGCAAGGAAGATATCAATAAAGTTAAAACAACACATCAAGTAGGGAATAAACGGAAGGGATTAAGAAGGGTGGGTAGGAACAAATGCTCACATGTATACTGTAACCCTCTATTGTACTGCTTTTGAGGTGCGGTGTCACCGTGTCATACATTAATGATGGTCTCTGTTCGTTTCCATGTTTAGGATTGGTTGAATTTGTATGACACGTATAATTCAATGTGGTATTCTTTCACAGTCATAGGCTTGATTTGAAATCACATATGCATAATTTGGCGTGATTTTAAGTTGTTGTCTTCTATATAAGTTTTTTAATGTGTTCTCTCGATGGCTAAATTAAGAAACACATTGATATTCAAGTATTGTTCAGTATATTAAGTTTTAATTGTACAGACTCTTGGATCACAAAAAAAAAAAAAAAAAACATCTTAATTCAAAATTTTCATATTGTACTGAAATGTTATAGAAGACAAATTACGGAAGCGTATTAGCACCACGTAATATTGTTTTAAAAGTTGCTAATTCCAGCTTTAAAATTGGCTTTTCCAACTGCAAAATTGGTAATTACAACATTAATCATGGGTTTATCGACTCTAAAGCTGGAAATTCCAATTTTAAAGTTGCTAATTCCAACTTTAAAACTGGCTTTTCCAACTTTTTAATGTTTCACTTGTTTTCTTTGTGTACTTTGTGTTTGAAATCGTGTTGCTGTGTTAAAGCTACAATGGAAATAAACGATTTAATTCAATTCTGAGCTTGTGATGAAAGAAAGAATAACTTTTGTTGTTTTTTTTTTTTTTCATACACAATATTGATAATTTAGTTCAGTGTTCTTTGTAGCATGAAATTTTTTTTGATGTTTCATCCTTTATATCAAACAAATCTCAATTTTAAAAGCTAAATATTATGTATGTCTGATCTCTTGAATAGGAATGGTTGAAATGGTGTGAATTTCTGAGTTTAATGAAGTTATCATCTATAAAATTAGATAAGATGAAAAAAGAAGTGAATCATAACAGCTAAAATAAGTTGAAAATTGTATGTTAGGTCATAGGAAAGACCAAGATAAAAAAATAATTGACACAATTTAATTCCTTACAAATTTCTTTCAATGTATTGAGTTTGCTTTAATAAAGATGATAGTATGTAAAATAAAGGAAAATAGGCAATGAAAAAGTTAAGAAAAAAAAAAGAGCCAACTTTTTGAGTTGGAATTACCAACTTAAAATATATATATATATATATGGTGGCACTAATACGCTTCCGTAACCAACTGACCAAATAATTTTTTTTTCTAAATATTACATCACCTGAGTGCTGTTTTCTGCAACATTAAGAACTAAGTTGGAAATTGATAAACATCTTACGGGTGATTGAAAATTTGACTTAAGTTTAAGTCAGTTTTACAGTCCTACTGCAAGGTCTCTGCGATAAATAAAAGTATTTAATATGTGCAGTGTAATAGCGAAGTATTCAATTCGATCTTGATATACATGTTTATGTAGCATCAATACAATTCCTGAGCTATCTACAACGTATATAAATAAGACTGAATTTGGTATATAATAAAAGTTAAACCAAATTTAATTTAGTAAAATATTCTATTTCATTGATCCAAAACAGAGTTTAGAATTAAAAACATATCTCTACCTCAGTGAAGCGACAATTGGAAAAAATAATCACGTTATCTCATTCTAATCAATGTAAAAGAGATAAATTTCCATTGTTTTTCGTTAAAATTTTAGGAAAGATAGAGGCCGTCGTGTATTTCAAATGTGAAATAATTTCTTTAATGATGCTTCAAAGTATAGCGTTGTGATGCTTCAAAGTATAGCTTGGTCTAAGAAAACAAAGAATATGTAAGTAAGAAAGAGTGAAAAAAAAAAAAAACGAAGGAAAATCCTATGTGCATTTAATATAGTTTTGACTTAGAGTAATGTTTTTGAAAAATTATACTGTCTGAGTAAAGCGAATCCTTCTGTTAATACACCACACTCACGGATATATAAGTGTTCAAGTTTCTTAAGTCTCATAGATCTGGAATATAGAGGTCCTCCGAATGGTTTATTATTGACTTGGGGCTGTTGCTCGTATGATTATTATAATTGTAAGAAGAACGATTCCGACAGCAAGAGAAATGAAGACAAACAGGCGTGCACGTTTAGTCTGGACTTCCGCTTCATGAACGTCGCCACTTGATGCTGCTTGTTTTGCCTGTTAAATAAAAGTAATGTTTGCATATCTTTTAAAAGCAACAAATTCTACTTCATCTTATTATTTTATCATACATTTACATGTATATATGTGTTATGCAATTATTATTATTCCTTTTTCTACATTTAACTTTTTTTTCTTTTAGATTTATAATTTGAGCTTGATGCATATACATGTATTCAATAACTTTTATTTGGTGGGATCCTCCTTTTAAAATGTTTATTGGAATAGTTTGTGACTGGGGTATGTCTACAGTAGTCTAAAATATTTATTGCAAAGAAATATACCGGAAAAATATTCCACCCTCTACTAGGAAAACACTAGGATGGCAAGGCTGTTTTTTTAGGGGGGGGGGGGGGGCAAGAACTAAACGAAATCTAATTAACTGTCCAAATCCTGGAAATTCCCAGTGCTTGACTTCACAGCAACAAAAAGTTTGGGTAGGTTGGGGGGGGGGGGGGGGTGCAACCAGCAACTAAAGGAAAATTTACCATAGCAAAATTCTATGCTCAGAAAAAGTGACCCCCCTGGCCTACCCCTCCCCCCAGTTCTACGGGGCTTAGTGATGAATTTCATTATGTTTTTGAATGCACACGAAAAGAAATTAAAGAGGCTAGGTTAAAACATATTTCAAATTATCTCATATGCAGACCAAATATAGAGAAATTTAAACAACTTTTTTCAACAAAAAACTGTTCAATATTGAAAAAATTATGCAAATATTTGTTGATTGTTAAACAAATTATAGATGGAAATAATTGATTTGAACATGATATTTTGTACCATTTATTATAAATGTATTATATATTCTTTTTCTTGTGTTTGTATCTAATCCTACCTCCTCTCTACAATGTATGTTTGTACATTTATGAGAATAAAATAATTGTCATTGTCATTGTAACTTATTCAGCAACCGGAGTGTTTGAGCTATTTTTCAAGTAAAAAAATCAAATTCAAATCTTTTTTTACTTCACGACTTCTAAGTAAAAGAAATACAATGTGTTCGACGACTACGGGCCGGGTCTTGCCTCTCTTTCCACCTTGACAGCTCATCCCTGACTCCCAAAACCCGTTGCCATCCAGGGGTTTTTTTTTTTTTTCTTAGAGGGTGGAATATTTATTCCCGGTATTTTTTACGTTAAAAACTTCGACACTTGTAGTATGTAGAATTTTTCCTATGAAATAAAAAATAATACATTTGAAAGCATTTACCTTATAAGCGAAAAGTATGGCGACGATTCCAGTCGGCCAGAAACAACAAAAACAAGTGAGTATGGCGGGGACCATCCAGTCCCTCTGATGAGGCTGGGAGACAACCACAGTAGCGGGGCCAGGTTGTGTAACCTAATTAAAGCATTAAAGCACATATAAATATACATCATAATATTGAATAAGTGTACATGTGCGCCGGCGCGGATCCAGGAATTTTTTCCAGGGGGGGGGGGGGTCTAACCCAGTCAAAAAAAAATTCCAATCGAGAAAGAGAAAAAAGTAAAGTCCATTTCTAAACGTAAAAAGTACCTTTTTCGTGGTGATGGTGGTGGGTTCCACGTTTTCTAGGGGGGTCCAAAATCATTTTTATTTCCTTAAGTATATACTTTGAATGACTTTGCAAATTCCAGGGGGGTCCGGACTGTTACATTAAAACCATCCTATCATACTTTTGATGATGCATTTAAAATTTCATGTAAATATCCCGTGGGGAACCCCTTCTTTTTAAATATGTTATTACTGTTCATAACCTTTACTGAACCTCAATTCACTGGACCTTAAAACCCGTCAGTCCGTGCAAGTTAGTTTGGACATGGCAGTCCAGAGAGAAGGACGTCTTTATGTCCTCTTATATCTTTGACCCCCTCTAGATCCGCACATGGTACGTATAATATTTAATAAATATACTTCATAATATTGAAGGTAAGTATTCCAAATTAATTCCAACGATTGAAATAATCAAATGGTATTACATATGAGCAAATCAAAAATAATAAAAAAAAAAATTATCACAGTTTCCAACATATAACATGTTTTGAGACTTTCTAGTTGCCTTCAAAGGTTTATTTAGAAATATCAGATCGAGTGCATAGTAATATGTACATTATGAACAGTATAATTTAAAGATAGTAGAGCAAGGTCCAGATATATATGGCACCCTGTGTTACGTGCAGCAAAAACCCCCAATCAACCGATGCATTTCAATAATTGTAAAACAGATCAATTAAAACAAGAAATTTACAGTTTCAAAAAAGTTTTGATTTTTACAGAAGAGTTGTCTTTCTTATCTCACTTATTCCGAAAATCGAATGTTTTGATTATATTTAAGGTTGAATTTACGTAAAAATAAAATGCTTACCTCTGGGGAAAAGGCATTGCCCCCCCCCCCCCCACACTTCAAAGCAATATGAGCTACAACTTTGATGTCGGAAATTTTTGTTGCTAATTTGTAATTAACTATTGCAATGACAGAAAAGAAGAATGTTTATAAACTTATGTTGTTCATATTTGCAATGGAGCAGCTATTAGAAGCTTTGATTGAAGCAAAATTACATTATTGTCGTCCTGTAGAATATTGTAATCTTGATTTCTTATATAATACTATACATTCGTTTGTACATTCAATTGTCTGAAACAATTTAATACTCTGTTGTAGTCTTACTGATTATAAAGGTTTTAATTATATTCAAAGATATAACACATTTTAAGATCAAAATAAGATTTTCAAAATTGAAGTCCACATTGCTTTAAACAGCGCAATAACATTTCATAAAAAATAATAAATGATCAGTTGTGCTATTTAAGTATACTTACCACAACATTATGTGGACCTGATGCTGGGGCTGTTTTAGATAAAAAAGGAAATCGGCATTATTACCATCATCGTCATCATCATTTTAAGCATTATAGAGGTTATTCAGTAATAAACCATAGTTATTATTCTTGCAAGAATTTTGCAAGAATTTTACAATAAAAATATGCACCATGCTCGATGAAGATGTTTCAGAAAAGATTTTTTGAATTTAAATTCGTATCATTACGTTGCGTTTCGTGTAAACCAATTTTTATTCTCATGAAAATAGTATGCCCTATTAACATGACCTTTTGATCGCGAATATTTCTCGTCGCGAACCATTATGCATGTTTTCTTAGCAGCAAAAATTAATCGTCGGTGATTATTTTCAAGCTGATGGACCGTTTATTGAAAGTATTCCTGTAATGATAATATTGATCACAATTTTAATTCTAGAAGAAGTTAAAAAAAATTACAGTTAAGTTATATATTTCATACCATTCAATGAAATGAAAGTGGAACAATGCCCGGAAATAATAGTAGAAATAATGATAATTATAGATACTTTTACAAAATAAAACAAAATGACAAAAATTAAAAAAAAAAAGAGTAAGACGTGGTACTCACGTTGAACCTGAGCCATCTTAATGTATGATCTTCAAAATAACTAGCAATTAAACAAAGTCAGCTATTTCGACAAAATCATTAAAGCCCGTTAATTTTGTAAAAGGAAGTCTACATATTAAGGATTGTGATTTAGGTGTGTAGCATTCACACTTTGCAAACAATTAAATCCGTTATATTCAAATAATAATGTGACATTATACATCTATTAAGGCATGGGATATAATGGGAGTATCAAGGCCGGAAATCGTAAGAGCTCAGGAGCAAACCTCTTTGAAACAATCATAGAAACAGTGGGCACAATCTCTCTCTCTCTCTCTCTTACATGTACACACACACCCACATATCTAAAAACCATTTATTATGGTTTATTTACGTCCACTAAAGATTTTCTCTTTCATCACTTCTTTTATTAATCAGTAAATGCCGGTTAGAACCAGTTTTTCCAGCCACTTGTTTAGATTTCAAATAAATTTGCTTTTCAATCAATAAAACTCATTACAAGGTACATATAATAATACAATGTTTAAAATACTTAAACCTACTTTATATGATCATTTATGCATACATAGGTATAAAAAATAAAATCGTTTCCTTAATTCATTAGAACGCGAATTAACTTTTGCAGTTATTGCAGGAAAGCATTGCATAACCCGTTCACGCAGAGTATGTACTTTCTGCAGAAGCTGTGTGACGGTACACAATGTCGTTATCGGCGACAATATGTACTTAAACCCCCCCCCCCCCCCCCACTGCACATATTTTCGTTCTTCGGTACATATTGTCGCCGGCGACAGTATGTGCCGAGACGAACCCTATTTTCATCCTGCATAATAGACGACAAAATGTACAGTCAGGCATCGGCACATATTGTCGTCGATATATTGTTTTTTGACGAATATTTAATGCTTTTATTGGTTTTATTCAAGTCACGATGGTCACATATACATGTATTAAGATAGCAAACATTCTAAGAGCACTATTTCTCCCAGAAATAATTTAGCTATTCCAGATTGATACCTAGATTGAAATATAGCTGGATAAATATTTTCAAAATTGTCACGCCCCGTCAGTTGCTTGTGTCTGAACTATTCGTAGTAAGATAAACCGCCTTAAGATTTTCTGTCCTTTAATTTTATCTGGGTCAGGTAGGTAGGTAGATAGATAGGCAGGTAGGTAGGTAGATAGATAGGGAGGTAGGTATGTATAGTTTTCATTATTTCCACTTTTTAAAAGTATTTTTCACTTTAATTTATAAAATTAATGTAGAAAAGGAATGATTCTGAATTATATTTTTTTAAAAATATTCTTAATATACATGTATACAGTTGGACAGTAGACTATTTGTCCTTAAAAGTACACTATTTCATATTAACCATGCAGCAATAGTCGTTAACATACCATGGACATTCAATTTCCTAAGCACTTTGTCCTCATCTATCTTTTGTTTAGCGTTCTTTTGTTAGAAGTTAATAAACCAGTTGGGCAAATCATCATCGAGTTATGTATCAGCATACAAAATATCACACAGTTTAAGAAGTAAGGCTTATTAATTTGATCCAAAATATCTGCAACTTCACCCAGAATTGATTTCATTTATTTATTTTTTATTACGTTAAAAGTTTTCCCATGCTATGGTGTCTTTGCAACAGATAAGAGAGCAAAGAAAACAAAACGGTATTAGGGCATACTGCATCTTTAGCGGAGATCTGATTTCTGCATCGCTCTTTGATATGTGTTACGAAGTAACACGCTAGATTTAAACTATGTATAAAGAAGTCAAAAGAAGGGGAGGTTTTGAAAGATTGTATTTCATCAACCACGCAACTAAAGGGGACCTTTTCCCTCTTTTTGTGTACACGTAAATGACATTTAAATCATCAATGGATTTGTGAAATTCATTTTTTTAGTTCTGCTCTAAAAAACATATTTCATTAAGATAAACGATAATTTGATAAAATAGTACACATATGTAATTGAGTAATTAAATGAATAGTTATATTGCTCACATAATATGTAGGTTAAACAGCACAACCGTACATAAAACATAAAGTACCAGGTGGATATGACTTCAAGTCTTTATTTACTGAAAACCAGGTCACTGGTACAAGAGGTATATATATATAAAATATAAAATTAATACAACTATCTGGCTAGAGTCAAAACAAAATAGAAAATAGTGAAGAAAAAAATAAACATACAATCAGGAATTGAGGGTTTAGGAAGTAAAGAAAATAAAGAAAATTTTCGTCATAAATTTTGACAAAAGTATTTGTGTTTCTAGATCGCTTTTGTGTTCATTAGTTCTCTAAACATAAAATGTTAAGGCTTTTTACATTACTTATTCTGAAGAAATATTCTTCTGTCGTTCGAAAATAATTTATATTCCATATCATAATGAAATTGGTCACCAAATGCTTTTATAATTACACATGGTATATGTTCTTAAATTTCTTTTTTCCCTTAACCTTTCAAAGCAGGTTCAGGAAGATCAAACTGTAGTACACAATAGAATATAATTATAGTTTTTTAAGCTTATGTGTATTTTTAACTGTTAATAATGAACATTTTGTCTTCAGACATATATTTACATACGGTATTTTTTTTTTTAATTTAGACATCCACTTCAACAAGATGAACTGTGTGCATTTTTTATCGCGAAGTTTTTATCCTAAACTTTTGACAACATTTGGTTAACTTTTCAGGTGTGGTGCATTTTGTCATGCGCCTAATACATAACATTGTATCAAATTAATTATGTACTTTCATATGTCCTACCTAACTTCATAAGTCTGTTATCAGTTTATAGTCTCTAGGTCTGGAAAATGAATATCAAGGACATCTTGCTGACAACAAAAACATTTCATACTCTTTGGCTTCTATTTCATTGTTCTTTTAGCATTTTGTAAATTTTCAAAAACGATTTATAAAAAACCACAACATATTTAACCAAATTAATTTCACTCTAATATACATTCCCAATTTTCATGTAAAATTATAGAAAAAGAAAAAAAAAGAAAAAAAGAAAAAAAAAAAAAAACGTTTTTTCGTATTACTAGTAAAAATATGCTGAAATGATTCAGGTTGTAAGTCCTAAATTTGGGCCTACTATATATTTTCTTGTAAATAGAGCTGATGGAATAGACATATTCATGTTTTCATATCATTCCATAAACATCAACAGATTTTGGTTCTCTTCAATAATACGATTAAAAGTATACAAGAGTTGACCTCAAAGTGAAAATAAAACCTTTGATGACAAGGTGAAGATAACAAACAGTGACCGATCTCATAAAATTCTACAAACAATACAAAATTTGTGAACAAGTCATAAAACATTCCAGATTAAGGGTCAGGTGCCTAAGAAGAGTAAGCATCTCCAATGGACTGGTCACAACCGTCGTGAGCCTTCTGTATTAATCAGGTAGGACGAACTCTCCATAGTTAGGTTTAGTTTAAAAATAAAGGCTGAAGTATTTGCAAAAGATTGTCATACAACTTAGTTGTTAGTAGGCCCTTATTGTCTATGGTCAGGAAAACATTCAAAAAATGAAACATATGTTACAGAGTCTATGGTGCCTTTAATTTCAATATCAGTGGGATATACCGAGTCGACACATGGATGGTCGAACTATTGTTAATTGATAAAACGTCGTCAGTACATCTTAATGTCGTGTTGAATGTCATAGCAAGTTTTTTTTATTATTCTCATGTAAAAGGTTTTCCATGAACATTTCATTGAAAGATACGAGTTGCAGTTTACAATCCATGTGTAAGAGTGTTCGGCGCGACTTGCAAGGAGAATTGATTATAACAATAACATTGTCTAATTTTTATGTCGCACAGATGAAAGTATAGGAGACGAAGGTCCTTCTGGAGAAGAAATATCTTCATTCACATTCCACCTCAGTTATAGAATGACTACTGCAACATGGAAAATAGACAAAACTCTCATTAATTATTGCAGTGTTATTGGTAATGATTAGGTCTATGCATGTACCTAAACTTTGAATGAAACTGGTAGGCTCACGTACACATTTCGATAGTCTGCTAATGAATTGGGCGGCCTGTACATCCCACCAACATGATTTTTTTCTTAATAACATGTACCTCTCACCATAGAATTTCTAGATTATTAGTATGCAAATCTTTACGCTTTTAAAATTCAAGTTCACTGGATATGTACATTGCAACTCCTGCTCCATGCCTTTTTCTGTCAAGACAAATACATTAAGTGGATGATATCCATTTATTAATAATAATGTAACAAGTCGAGCGGACCCTTGTCACAAAATAAAAACTCCTTTGTCAGGCATAACAAGTTTTTATTTAGGATGGCAACAATCAAGAACAATAACAACAAATGAGATGCTGACCATTCAGACAATAGGTGACCCTAAAAAAAGGGGGGAGGTGAATTTGTCTTGCGACTACATTACACAGTTAATTTATTGTTATAACTAGTATCTGCAAACAACTCCTTGTTCTCGAACTCAAAGTAAAACAACTTTGCTAATTAATTGCGTAAAATTAATTGTAAATTTAATAATTCAACAAGCGACGATCCGGACAGTCCCTAACTATTTGGGAAATCCAAATAAACTATCTCTGTACTAAACTATTAGATGTGCCTAATATTAAACTCTAATGCCACTTAACTTATGAAGAAAATATGCGTAAACTATTCAGAATATGTGTATACTCTCAAAATGAATTTATTTTCAGCTCAAGCTAATCCGAACAAATACTACCAAATCCGGACAAGCCATTCCGGACAAGAATAACCTAAGTGAACTTAACTGTGAGAACTACTCTGGATATCCGAACAAACGATCCGGACAAATATTACAATACAAACGTGACATAAACTAACAAATAAACTTCTGAACTTGGAAACGACTGACTCATAGAAATGTTCCGGTCATAAGTCCTAATTAATAACTCGAACTGTAAACAAATAAACTACTGGTCTACATGACTGGAATAATCTCTATACTCTTAGAACTGTCCTTTCCGGACGCGCAAATCCTTATAAAAATTAGCATCATCCACTACAAGATTTATCATCTTGAATACATTGGACTTTCTCTAGTTCTAACCAAACAACCCGAAGGGATGAAGAGTCGAGAGTGTCGAGATGCGGAAGCTGGGTCCTATATATAACCTTCTATGACCAATCAGCGTTTGTCCTTTTTGTCCGGAAAATTTACACCCAATCCAAACGCTGTACGGATCTATGGAAATTCCGAGCAATTCCCGATATCCGGACAAGCTAAATTAAAACCCTTAATAATCATTTAATGAACAATACAAGACCTTGTCCGGATTACTTTAATTATATGGACACTAAATAATGTAATTAGTTTAATAAATGAAAATATTCAGGACTACGTAGTTTTACTATAAAAATCAAGATTCGAATCTAAGCGCCTTCTAAAGTAGTGCGCGCAGCGATATATGAAAATACGGAAGTATGACTTCACAACATAGTGCGCCGATGAGATCGATAAAATAAGACAATAGTTCACCATCATAAGGTAAAAAATAGACAAAAATAGTGGTCAGCATCATATTACAATAATTCAAGATAAAAATAATGTACAACATGGTTGAATAATAAAAAATCAGGCAGCAGAATCACAAGTGACAAGATGAGTAGTGAAACGGTCAGTCAGACGAGAGAAACGCATGGTAAAGTACACCAGAAGTTTGCGAGCGGTAAAATGACGATTTCACATAGGTGAAGGTAAAAGAATGCGCTGGTACTGAACAAACACCAACAACTGGTAATTATAAACAGCTGCAGTTTAATTAAAACGATTGTTTTACCGTATTTACGAAGAAATTTAGAGAATAAAATTTGCAAACAAATGATCGAAAATGGGGGAAGTTGTCAAAACACGAAAGGTAATACTGCAGGTTTTGTAAAACAAATCTGAGTTAAAATAAGGCATAATAAATGCTGTTTAAGCTTAATAAATCACTTTAGAATCATGTAGTATGATTATAGTAAATTCCCATCCAGAATAAATTAATTGTAAACAATATAAGAGTTAGCACATGAAGGTCTCACATATTACACCACCCCTCATATTACACCAATTTATTTTCTATGATGTTATCGAGGTGTGTTTCACTAATTGTTATAATATTCAAAAGTGATAGTACTATACGAGTCCTATTTTTATTTGAAAAGTAGTTGTTGTTGATTTCAAAGTCAGAAAGCATGAATTATAATTTATCGTAGGAATGGTTGTTTGTAGTCTTGAAATGCCGAAGATTTTGATGTGATTGCCTTTGATAAAAAAAAAGTGATTTCTAATTTCGTAAAAGTATATTCAATTTTTTTAAGTATCCCAATCTGATTTTCACAGCTTTTTAAATATATTCACAGGATGAAGCTATTCACTTGACCGAAAGTCTACAAAACGGTGACTAAAGAGTACAGCTCTCTGTAATTCAGTGACATTTCCAGACCTTTCAGTGACCAGTCAGTTGACGGAATGGTGGAGGTTCATCTTGTAAAGTACTCCAGAATTTTCTCCTTCACAGGTTTTACTTAGGCTAAATATTTTAGTCTTAGTCTTGAAAAGTGCGCATTTTCAATTTACTATTTTATATTGGGAAAAAATTCGATTAATTTCGGGAAAAAAGTACTTTCTGCATGTCGCTGGTTTTCAATATTATTTCTTATACGACCCATTTAGAATTTATTGCTAAAGGCACTCCCTTTCTTTCTAACATTCGTTTCTCCTCTTTTAAGACTTGTGACGAAAACAATGCTAATCTATAAATGCATATAAAATTTCATTTTGCAAAAAATATCTTTTGCTTTTAAGGTAGTCCGATCCTCTTAAAATCAGGCGTTGAATAATTGGAAATGCTCATAAAAATGTCTTTGAATTAGCAGATGCTTCTGAAATTTAAGACCTAATCATATGACTCTAGTATTTTGGTAAAATGCTTTCAAGGAGAATTATGGTTTTTTTAAATATTGTTTGAAAGAATTCAAAGTGAATCATTGTCCAAAAATGCAGTTGTAGAGTATATCAATTTCCATCAAAACTACACATCTTTTTAGCGAGCCAAAAAAAAAAAAAAAAATAAATAAATAAATAAATAAATAAAAAATTAAAAGATGTCAGTCATGTTCGAGTTCTTATGCACTACATCTTTATCTTTTGTTCAGCTTTCTTTTGTCAGATAGGGGGCAATAGAGAACAATAAACCAGCGAAACAAATACTCAGCGTGTTATGTGCAGACAGAGATCTCAAAGTTCAAAAAGCAGACCTTATCCAGTTCCACGAAAAAACTTTAATTGAAATACCTAGCACATCCATTAATTATTCCTTTGGTCATGATTTTCTTATGATCAGAACAGATGATTCTTACAACCCCCGCCCCCCCAAAAATAAAAAAAAAATGAAATAAAGTCCCTGATACCATTATAATAGAAAGTTTCTGACTCTTGTTTTTTACAATTCTGGGGAAAAAATTCAAATTAATGGATCTAGTTGTTCTAGTTTTTCTTGTAGAATGTTGTGTAAAATGATGAGATAAATAATAAGGACATTTATTATGAAAGATACTGAAAACATGGTAAGGACGAAGTTGAAAAACTCTAATTTAAATATATAAACATAAAGTTATTCTCTTACTTTGATGACTATTGAGTATCAACCTGATTACTTTGTTTTGAGAATGTGTAGTCTATTTTTCATATATTCTTGTTAAACCTTTGAACCAACAAGAACAAGAATAGTCAAAATGACTGTACACAAATATTTTCTTAACAAAAAAGATAAACAGTCTTTATATCTAAAAAGCAATTTTAGTCTCTGATTTGTTTTGCTGATAATATTTTCAACATTTTCTTTTACCAGAGAGTATGTTGTCTAAAAATTAATCTAAATATTTTACACATGTTTTTGTTTCAATTCTGGCTCCATTACAATATAATGAAAAAGATTCTAGGTCAAACTTATCAAGTTTTCGTCGGGGACCACACAATATGCTCACAGTTTTACCTAAATGGAGAGATAATTTATTATCAACCAACCAATCTTGACAGTGTTCTAAAATACAGGAAAGCTTTTTAGATATAACATCTCGATCTTTGTGGGAAAAATAATATGATATATGATTCCATAAAAGTTGAGGAATCGTTTAATGTATGGTAATAAAGAGTTTAGGCATGTATCAAATTTGTCAAAGAAGAACAATTCTATAAGCTACTCCATGTTAACATGACCTGTTTAGTAGTGTATATTATTACTTTCACCTCAATGATGTTTAGGGTTAAATATTGATTAATGAATCGCTAATACGATACTTGCAACTATTATACTAGTTCTAATGCTACTGTATAAAATACACATGTACGGGATCTCCGTTATAATTCGCCTAAACCACTGCATTGTTTTGAACCAGTTATATCTACTGAAACGCAAAAGAAACGCAACATCCTAGTTTTTGGGATAAAAATTATATACAGGTTAAAAATAACTTTGTACTTAAAAAGTTAGGACATCTTCAACTTTGCCGAATCAGTAATTGAATGGTTGGATGATTTTCATTCCATTACCGGAAGTTGATTATGAACCCTCTTAACAGAAATTTAAAAAATGCATGTTTAATAAAATATTTGACAATAATTTGATTTTTCAAGGGTTTGTAGGTGTTAATAATAAGTTTTGCACTAATATTCCGAAAAAAAAATCCTTCTTTCTTTTCCCGATGTGATGTCAATATTTCCTCAAAATGACTAAAAGCACGCATTTTCATTGCTCTTGCTGGAAATTCTCAAAATAAAGGTAAAGGAGATTTGAAGATGCAAATATGCACTACATGACAATTAATCAGGCTCATGCGTTTCATAAGCATGAATGACAGTTCTTTTACGGGAAGTAACTTTTGCAGCGATTGCAGGAAAGCATCAATTTGCATAACCCGTTCACGCGTGGTATGTACTTTCTGCAGAAGCTGTGTGACGGTACATAATGTCGTTATGTACAGATTGTCGTCGGCAACAATATGTACCTACCCCCACTGCAGATATTGTCGTCCATCGGTACATACTGTCGCCGGCGACAGTATGTGCCGAGACGAGCCTTATTTTCATTCTGCATAATAGACGACAAAATGCACAGTCAAGCATCGGCACATATTGTCATCGGTGACAATATATACAGTCAAGCATTGGCACATATTGTCGTCGATATATTGTTTTTGACGAATATTTAATGCTCTTACGTATTGGTCTTATTCAAGTCACGATGGACACATATATAAGGACAGCAAACATTTCTAAGCGCACTATTTCTCCCAGAAATTATTTTTCTATTCCAGATGGATAGGTAGATTGAAAAAAAAAGCTAGATAAATATTTTCAAAAATGTCACGCCCCGTCGGGTGCTTGTGCCTGAACTATTTGTGGGAAGATAAACCACCTTAAAATTTTTTGTCCTTTGATTTTATCTGTCCTCATCTATCTTTTGTTCAGCTTTCTTTTGTTAAAAGTTAATAAACCAGCCAGGCAAATCATCATCGAGTTATGTATCTGCATACAAAACATGAAGTTTAAGAAGTGGGCCTGATAAATTTGATCCGAAATATCTGCATAGGATATACCCAGAATGGATTTATTTATAGAATTTATTTATTCATTTTCTATTACCTTAAAAGTTTTCCCATGCAGTTATGTCTTTGCAACAGATAAGAGAGCAAAGAAAAAAAAAACAATATTAGGGCATACTGCATCTTTAGCGGAGATCTGATTTCTACATCGCTCTTTGTTAGGTGTTCAAATGTAATACTCCAGATTTAAACTATGTATAAAGAAGTCAAAAGAAGGTGGAAAATTTTGAAAGATTGTATTTCATAAACCACACAACTAAAGGTGACCTTTTTTTCCTTTCTTTATGTACATGTAAATTATCAATGGGTTTGTGGAATTCATTTTAAGTTCTGCTCTAAAATCATATTTTAAAAATAATTTGATAAAATAGTACACATATATAATTAGCTACTTATATGAGTAGTTATATTGCTCACATAATAGATAGGTTAGACAGCAAAACCGTACATAAAACATAAAGTACCAGGTTTATATGACTTCAATTCTTTATTTACTGAAAACCAGGTTACTGGTGTTAAGAGATACATATAGACAAGTATATAAAATATAAGTACAAATATCTGACTAGGGTCAAAATGGAACAGAGTGAAAAATAATAAACATACAATCAGGCATTGAGGGTTCCGGAAGTAGAGAAAATGAAAAAAATTTTCTTCATAAATTTTGACAAAAGTATTTGTGTTTCTACATTGCTTTTGTGTTCATTAGTTCTCTAAACATAAAATGTTAGGGCTTTTTACATTACTTATTCTGAAGAAATATTCTATTTCGTTCGAAAAGAATGTATATTCCATACCAAAATGAAATTGATCACCAAATGCTCTTATAATTACACATGGTGTATGTTCTTAAAGAACTAAGTACGTTACGTATTATTCGAAGGCCCACGATTTTTCGTATTTTGATATACACGTTTGCAAAAATATAACTACTATGTACACGTAGAAGAAGATTGGAAGATTTGATATATGCATAACAAAATTTCGCAAGTACGTTGATTAGAGGTATTCACAGGATTTAAACATCCGTTCTTTCCGGAAATTGCTATTTTTTCCACTATTTTTACAATAAATTCCCAAAATTGAAGTAGTGCACACCCCTCGAGCAAAATAAAACATATATATTTGAAAATAATTTGATAAAAGACAAGCAAAAATAATGGTAAGAATTTGCTCGAGGAATGTACAGTATGTTAATTTGACATTTCATGACTATTTCCGGTGGCGGATACCAAGTTAGTCGAGAGGGGAGTTCTTATCTAGGAGCAATAATAATGGTATATTTCGTGTAATAATGTTAAAGAACTAAATTTATCATTGATTGGCCATAGTTATATTGCTCATACAAATATATTTGTCATGAAAATAGCATAAAAACTAAAAAAAAAAAAATGTTTTATAGAAATGACAAATTACGATATATATATATATATATATATATATATATATATATATATATATATATATATATATATATATATATATATATATATATATATATATATATATATATATTATACAACTAAGCCTTACACTTGATAAATGTTGCCAGCAAGAAGGGAAGAGATAAATTTAATATACTAAAGCAATAAAATAAAAATGTTCAGCAGACAAATGAAATCACTAAAAGTATTATTGCAGATCTTGCTACTGAAACGGCATAGTTGACGTCTGCATGTATGTAAATAAATTACGCAATAATCTCAAAGATGACGTCACAATAGGTCCCCTTAAAACATTTTTTTTGGGACGGGGGAGGGGGGGTAAATTCCCAATCTTTTGGATGCTGTTGGTCAGGACTGATCAGATTAATTAATATTCTGAAGTCTTGTATTTTCAGTCATTTATACAAGTGCACGATTGATGTTTAATATATTGTTAGATTTTATAATACACGCACAATATAAGCGTGTTGCATCTGCATATTGTAGACATTGCCGTTAATATTATGGAAAGCCATATAAAAACAAAGGCTCATATTTCACCTAGTAAAAGAGCCACAGCGCATTTGATAGGCATTTTCGCCTACTCTACTAGTGATTTCTTAAATTCATTGTTTAACCAAAATTTTGTCATACAATCTTAGTTTATACATGCGTAAATCCACACCACACAATAATGATATTTCAATATTAATAGTTTCCTCATATGATAAATATGAAAATTATCCAGTTTGTATGGAGTATATAGTAAATATTGAGGTATCCACCTAAAGATGACAAACTCAGTTGCCAAAGACTACCCATAACCAGAAAAAAAAACAACTTTTGAATGATTTTATTTGGATATGACAGAATTTGAGTATTGAACAAATTAAATGATTGTCATTTGACATACTTGCAACTACGAAAATATAACGCTCGTCCTCAAATCATATACATAGTTTGATCTTGAATTGAATAGGTATATCTATAAATAGAATCAGGTGATTTCCTTTTAAATTCTTGAGTCAGCCGTGTCGTCGGAGAGGTAGTTATGGCTCTTTATTTTTTTACTCTTATATTCTACTTAAGATCATTCCACATATACCAGAGATGTAATTTCTTATCTGTCGAAGATCCAGTGAATTTAAATGAAGACTGGAATGAGAAAGCGACAGAAAGGTCCAAAAAGGAATTTCGGACAAAAAAAATAAATAAAAAGCTGTATCGGATGATGGGTTCACTTTTCACAATGTTACCTGTCTAGAAAATTCTTTCACCCATTACGGCAGTGTAAGTGTATCACACAATCTAATCTAAGTACTGTGGAACAAAATTACCTGTCAGTGTGGACAAATCTGAAAACAAGTTATTTATAAGGCACGAAGAATCAGGGACGCAGGGCCCCTTCCCACTTTTTTTCCGAACTTTGAAAATGTTCATTGAAAGACTAACCCCCGCCCCCTCTATTTGCTGTAGCATAGGTAAAGTTTAGGAATTTAGTGTATTGGGGGAAAATTGGTTGTGAAAAAAAAAAATGAAAAAAAGTTTGAACCTACTGTGACATGGGGCCTCGGTTTTTAAGGTCTCATCCGAAAGACCCGCAACTTTCACTTCAAAGTGCCGAGCGCTTGACGAAGAAACAGTTGCTACCTATTTTTTTATCGACTTAGGTCGGTCGCGGCCGTGATTTGAACACACGACCTTCCGATCACGGCGCGAGAGCTCTACCTGAAATGGATTGAAAAGCAGGCGTAAGTGCCTATAATCATTCTCTCCATAGGTTTGGTATCAAAGGCTCACAATACTTATTTAAAGATAGGCTCTCATATTGAGCGAAACTTCAAGCAACAAAGTCGAAACTTCAAGCAACAGTAGTTATTTATAATTATATTTACGTATTAAAAAAAAAAGATCGTAAAAGCGTTCTTCAAAAAAAGTGAATGTTTATACATGTTTATTTTTATTTCATTTATTTATTTAGTTATATTTTTTTTTATTCATTATTATTATTATTATTTTTTAGAAGCTATACTAAGTTGGTGAAAAAAGGCTCAGTAAGTTGCTAAAGGAAATTCGATAGAAGGTTGCCCATGCCAACTATCCAAGAGAAGTGCTACAGCTTGTTTAGGGGGGGGGGGGGGGTACTTGATTCGTGCATTTGAGAAGGACCATCTGGTGACATATAAAATTATTAATCGAATGACAGTACTTTTCATTTTTGTTTTTGTTTTTGTTTTGTTTTGTTTTGTTTTGTTTTTTTTTTTTTGGAAACTTTTTCAGATGACAAGACAGAAACGTTTAAAACACATTTTGTTTAAATATATTCGTGAATGACGTCGCGAGAATGGGCTGGAAATTTGCCCTTTCAATGTTATCTATTAATTAAAATTTCAAATACTTTTCGAAAATATCTTTGATGCTTTCTCATAAACTTTTATAGGGAATCTGACATTTATAAAATAGTGTTAAAAGTTTTAATGCAATCTTAAAAACAAACCAAGTAATTCGCATAAAAAATAGTCTAGCTTTTAAAAATCAAACTCTTGCTTGAATTAGAATAATCGGATACTTATAATAAACGTACTATTAAATATACGTTACGCATTTCTCTCTCACCCCCCCCCCTCTCTCTCTCTCTCTCGTTTTAAAATCATATAAATTAATCTTTTATTTGTACGTATATTGTCGGACCCAAAAACCAAACTGTTTGTCTCACTCTGGGGCCGTTATTTAACCGTTCGATGGGTCAACAAAACACATTTTGCCCGAGAACCTAGTCAATAAATGTTTTGTTATACCTTTGTATCTTGTGCAGGCTTCCATGATGTAAATTTACTTAAATCACACTGCGGTTAAAATTGGTAAATTTCGTCACTGTCGAACACCAACGATTGCAAATGGAATTTAGCTGATCCCGCCCACAATTTTAACGTAAGCGGTCCAATTTCTCATCGACAGGTCAAATATCTTACTCCGCGGCCAAACTTTGATTTTTTTATGACCGTTCAGTACAACATTAGGAATGTGTATAGATTTATATAGAAACCAATTTTTAAAGGTATATATAACAAAATTCTGTGTTGTACTCTGGAAATGTTCAGAATAAACTCTGAAATATTGTAGGACGCAAATGTCAAAAGCGATTTGTGCATATGTGTATAAATGATAGAGGCTGTGTTCGAATAATTAAAATTCTGTATCAGACAATGGCGGTCTGTGAGAAAATGGATTATCTGTAAAAATCTAAACAGAAACTTTGAGTTGCTAAAGTCATGGAAAAAGAAAGGCGCTTCACAGTTGCTGATCTTGTAAATGCATAGTTACGCGGTAAGATAAAAAAGAAATAAAACATGGACATACAAAATTAAATTATACTGGTACGATTGTTAGCAATATAAAATAAAATTGATGGAGAAACGTTTCTAATAAGTGGCTATTGGACCAAACTGTGTGAAATGTAAAGGGAGATTTTTTTTGTTTTGAAAACACCATGACGCAATGTTTTTTGACGTTATAATGTAGCTCCAGGGATACCAAACATGTTGATTTTATAAATTAAGTAAATTGATTTCTGTTAAATCGGATGGAATGAAACTTCACATATCAACAAAATAATTATTTTATATAAAATGTGTTCTTTTTTAATATTTCTTGAAAGTAATATAACGAACTTTCCAACAACCCTCGTATTTGAGTAGTGTCGCTAGGTTGACGTCATAAAGTCATAGTGTTATTTTCCAAAGAAACTATCTATATTCAGATAGCGTTGTAGGAAAATTGAGGTGAGATAATTACAAAAATAAAGCTGAATTAAAAAGATGACATCTTAGGCATGTTTCAAAAATATCTTCATCAGATTTGGGGACAGGGCCGATTTTGGTCCGTAACGTACTTTCTTCTTTCTTTCTTCCCTCAACTTTTCAAAGCAGGTTCAACGAGATCAAACTGTAGTACACAATAGAATAGAATAGCTTTTTACGCTTATATGTATTTTTAACTGTTAATAGTAGCATTTTGTGTTCAGACATATATTTACATACGGTATTTTTTCCAATTTAGACATCCACTTCAACAAGGGAAACTGTGAGCATTTTCTATCCTGAAGTTTTTTATCCTAAACTTTTGTCAACATTTGGTTAACTTTTTGGGTGTGTTGTATTTTGCTTTGCACCTAATATATAACATTATGTCAAATTTATTATGTACATCCATATATGTCCTACCTATCTTCTACCTAGCTTCTTAAGTCTGTCCTCAGTGTATGGTCTCCAGGACTGGAAAATGAGTTTCAAGGACATCTTGCTGATAACAAACACATTTCATACTCTTTGGCCTCTATTTCAATGTTCTTTTAGCATTTCGTAAATTTTCAAAAACGATTTATAGAAAACCACAGCATATTTAACCAATATAATTTCACTCTAATATACATTCCCAATTATCATGCAAAATGATTAAAAAAAAAACCCAAAATCTTTTTTCATATTACTAGTAAAAATATGTTGAAATGATTCGGGTTGTAAGTCCTAAATTTGGGCTACTATATTTTTTCTTGTACACAGAGCTGATGGAATTGACATATTCATGTTTTCATATCCATAAATTGTTATCATCAACAAATGTTGGTTCTCTTCAATAATACGATTAAAAGTATACAAGAGTTGACCTCAAAGTGAAAATAAAACCTTTGATGACAAGTTGAAGATAACAAACAATGATCGATCTCATAAAAGTCTACAAACAATACAAAATTTATGAACAAGTCATAAAACACGGACCCCTGGAAATTCAAGGTTTGAGATCAGGTGCCTAAGAAGAGTAAGCATCTCCTTTAGACCGGTCACAACCGCCATGAGCCCTCTGTATTAATCAGGTAGGAAGAACGTTCCATAGTCAGTTTTAGAATAAAAATAAAGGCTGAACAATGAGTACGAAATACGTTGGCCAAAATACAAAACAACGATAGGTTATATATATGCTAAAAAGATCATTATAACGACCATCGAATTTACAAAATTAATGATGACTTTTCAAGAGGTTGTTGGAATCCCTGTAACATCAAATTATCTCTCAGTAGCCTCCCTCGGTTTAAAATTGATTGTCAAATAAGTTGTTGAATTGATTGGAAAAGCTAAACATTGTCATACAATTTAGTCATACAATGTAGTTGTTAGTAGGTCCTTATTGTCTTTTCTCACGAAAACATCCAAAAATGAAACATTTATGTTACAGAGTCTATGGTGCCTTCAATTTCAATTTAAGTGGGATATATCGAGTCGACACATGGATGGAAGTAACTATTGTTAATTGATAAAATGTCGTCAATATATCTGAATGTCAAGTTGAAGGTCATAGCAATTTTTTTATTCTCATGTAGAATGATTTTCCATAAATGAACCTTTCTTTGAAAGATACGAGTTGCAGCTTACAATCCATGTGTAAGAGTGTTCTGCGCGACTTGCAAGAAGAATTGATTATAACAATAACATTGTCTAA
This sequence comes from Saccostrea echinata, assembly GCF_033153115.1. NCBI lineage: Eukaryota > Metazoa > Mollusca > Bivalvia > Ostreida > Ostreidae > Saccostrea > Saccostrea echinata. The sequence goes on along the minus strand of NW_026889799.1, from coordinate 1,588,701 downwards.
TTTTTATGTCTTACAGATGAAAATATCGAAGACAAAGGTCCTTCAGGAGAAGAAATATCTTCATTCACATTCCATATTTGTTTGTTTGTTTGTTTATTTAGGAATTGGCACACAGAACATACACTGTAAGTTGACACATGAAATCTAGGGAAATTATAAAATACAAGTTAAGTTACATAAGTTATTAAAATAATTACAATTATATTATAAAAAATATTTAATTATGAAAAAAATGATATCGATATGTCTAAATGAACATAACTATAGACACTGTGTATAGCCATATTTTTCCAATGATGACCCATGAAAACCATAAAGGCTTATTTCCAATAGGTCCTCATAAATTGTAATTGCTTTGGCACTAGTGTTTTGATATAAATAAAAATCAATAAGACAAGATATGTGTCGTAAGATACTAATAATATTAGAACTCATTTTCAGAAATTGGTCTCGTTCTGAATAAGAAGTGTCTTTCTACTTTTTTTTGAACATATATTTGTTGTTGATGGATTTTACCTTATCTGGAAGTGAATTCCACTACTTGATACTATTATAATAGAAAGTTTCTGACTCTGTTTCTACAGTTCTGGGGAAAAAGTTCAACTTACTGGATGTAGTTGTTCTAGCTATTCTTGTAGAATTTTGTGTAAAATGATGAGATAAATAATAAAGACATTTATCATGAAAAATATTGAAAACATGGTTAAGACGAAATTGAGAAACTCTATTATAAACATTCAAATAACTAACTTTTTTTCAAATTCTTTAAAAGTTATTCTCTTCTTTTGATGATTAATGAGTATAGACCTGATTACTCTGTTTTCAGCAACCTCTCATTTATTTTTCATATTTTTTGTCAAACCTTCGAACCAACAAGAAGAAACATAATCAAAATGACACTGGATTAATGCTGTACAAAATTATTTTCTTGATAAAGAAGATGAACATCTTTATATCTAAAAAGAAATTTTAGTCGTTGATTTTTCTAATATTTTCAGCAATTTTTTCCCCAGAGAGTAGGTTGTCTAAAAATAAACCTAAATACTTCACACACGTTTTTTTTTTCAATTCTGACTCTATTACAATATAATGAAAACGATTCTAGATCAAACTTATCAAGTTTTCGTCGGGGACCACACATTATGCTCACAGTTTCACCTAAATGGAGAGACAATTTATTATCAACCAACCAATATTGACAGTGTTCTTACATACAGGAAAGATTTTTTTAGATATAACGTCTAACGCACCATCCCAAATTTTTCATATTTTAAGTTTCAAAACTTGTTTATGATGTATTTGATATATGATTATGTTACATAAGTAGAAAATGGGTCATTTAATTGTCTTTACTGATAACTAACTACAATGTTAACTGAAGCGTAACCATTTTATTTAAAAAAAGATGAAAATTGCGCTTATACTTCTTTGTAGGAATAAATTTCTATTTTTTCTTAGTGTTTGTGTTCTTTATGTTTGTACTAATTAAAAATTTAGCAGAAAAATTCCACTGTATGCGGCGTTTGACCTTAGAAGAGCGTGCAAAATCGATCAGTATGGTGTCTGCAGAGATATGATAGAAAATCACTGTATATTATTTAATTTTTAACTTGGCGACTCCTTCTGGCGAAAATCTCGGACCACAATCAGTAATCACCAACTTCATATCTGGGCATGAACGGTTCGCAGTGCACGTCGGGAAATTGGTTTTCGGGCAAAAAAGGACATTTAAGGGTCTTGTCATGACACCATGACATTTGTCATTTAGACTATTTTAATAAGACAAATGTTCAATTCACAAAGAAGGATAAAAAGTGGTGCGTTAGCCTATATAAGTCCTCTCCATAATGTAAGGTCAACGTCATACATGTACAAGTAAATATTAGTTACATATCATTGAAAAAAATAAATATATACATGTGTATATTCAAAAGAAATTTATAAAAAAGACAAAATAAATAGTAGAGAATTAATTATAAGTGAGCCGATGATACAATATCTGTTTGTAGTTTAACATATATGACTATAAAAAAATAATACAGGTTTAAATGTGGAAGTTAATAAGAACACATAAATATATGTTAGTTCTGTGGTTTGACAATTTAAAAAAAAAAGGAAGAGAAACATATCATGCAAATACGAGGGCCGTTCAAAAATTACGCGGACTCTGCTATTATTTACTTTTACTGACGTCACATAGCGATGATATTTTACAGAAACATATTTCTTAATGATTTTAGTAAAATTTTGGAACAATTTTTTGATAATTATTAATTTCTCTTAAATTTATTGTTGTTTTCATATTGCCGATGGTGATGTACGGAGCACGGCAAAATATTTGAAAAACGAATTCACAGAACCCATAATTTTTCTCATTGATTTTCTATAATTCGCGTGTGTTCCCTATAAAAACAACTGCAAAAGTGACGTCGAGTGATTCGACGGAACAGGGCACGTTTGTCAAATCATGTGTAGAATATGGAAAAACGCAAACAGAGACCCAGAATATACTTGATGAAACATGTAATAAATTAGCGATAAGCCAGACATCTGTCTACAAATAGCACAAGAAAATTTCAGTCGGTAGGACATTATTAAAAACGTTCGGGGGGGGGGGGGGAGGGGGGGGGACGGAAGAAGATCATCGACAAAATCGTGATCTGGGCTGTTACCGTTTTTAACGGCGACCGACGTCACAGAATATTTCAGAAGTAGATGCATTTTTGGGGTTTAAGAACAAACAAGATTTAAAACAATTCTCTAGTTTTATAGTTCCCAAGCTGGTTTAGGAATGATATATTGATGTCTATTATGAGTGGATAGAGTGACACAAATTGTGTATCAAACACAAAAGAGAATACTATTTGAGAAAATGAGATTGCATATTTTATATGATGTCGTGACGGCGCAGATTTTATTTTAACTGCGCGGGTATGTTAAGACTACACCCAGAGAATCCTACTTGCCTTTACAATATGACGTCATAGTAAGCTGTATGACGTGAACTTTATAAATAATGATTTCTTAATATCTATCTTTAAAGTTTAATTTCAGGTCCAAGAAAAGAATGGAATCATTCAAAACATAATATAAACTAAATCCTGTCGTTTTTGGGTGGTATAAATAGTTAGTTATTTAGCACGGGGGTTAAATACCAAACCCATGACGTCATAACTATTGATCAAATATTTGCCGAGTAAAATTAAAGGTGACGAGAATTCATGTAAACAAATATATGAAATAGGAGTTTTAAGGCATATACCGTGAATGTTATGTGTGATTCATAAGGAATTAAAGATTAAGAATCAGGTACGCTGATATATTCTTATCATGTTTTCTTATAATGAACACAGTCAGTGCTTTGAAATCCCGATCAGCCGTTCCTCTGTCGTTCTATAACAACAAAGATGCAAAAGTTCAACACTACGCCGCATACATTGAAATATAATTTTTGTTTGTATCGAAAGCTTGTATTCTATAGTACTTGGAAAGTGCTGCTAGAATCGTGTGGTTAACATGAATTGATAAAAATTCCTTGATCGTATGTATAAAATGTAAAAAATTTGGTAAGGTTTCATGCGAAACTCTGGAATATTTTTTCTGTGTCAGGAGAGTAGGATTCTAGCAGCACTTTTCATGGCCCAGTGATGTTTTTACATAATTATTTTCACTAAAAGAAATGAATTATCACCGGGGTAGTGTTGAACTTTTCACTTTTTCATTAAGGCATTTTTTTCTATTTATAGACGTCACGTGATGACGTCGTAGTGGAGTGCTTCTTTTAGCCTAAGACTCAATGACGTCTATACAATGGATAATAATAGTAAATGTTTTATCTATGGTTTTTACGATTTATCAATGTTACATTTTACGAAAAAAATCTAACATCGCCGAAAAATGATCTGGGTACTGCCTTAACATACCTGCGTGCGCCGTGATTTTTGATAGGTCCGAAGTAATCACTCAGAATTGATATTTATTTACAAAATATTGACATGAAATTTTGTTGAGCACTAAAATAAAGATTCTGTTATAATACGTATGACTTTTTGTATGTTTTTGTCGTCAAATATTTTTTCTCTGTAACAAGTTCGCGTATTTTTTGAACGCCCCTCGTATCTTTGTAGATTTAATAAATTCATGAACAAGTTTAAATACTGAAATATTTTGGTTGTAAGTAAGGTTATTGTCTCAATTCAAAATAAGTTGAAGGATAAAGGAATTGGTAATTCGAAGGCATTAAGGTTTTGCATAAGCTTCTGCTTTTGCAAACAATATTTTGGACATTTTATAAAAAAGTGAAATGATGTTTCTGAACTATACCCGCACATGTCACAACTTTGATCCTCCCTTAAAAAATGATTAAGTAAATCAGCATTTAAATTACTAACATTTTTAAGCCGTTGACAATGCAATATATTCATTTTACGATTTCCATAGTTGTAATATTTCTTAGGTTTTAAGCAGTTTATACTTTTTATGGCAGTCTTAAATGATGAAAGTGTAGGTAGATTTAGAATATTAAAAGGTAAATTATTCCAAAGTCTTATAGTTGAAGGAAGGAAACTTTTCATAAATGAAGTCGTTTGGCTTGTGGAATATGAAATGTAAGATTGTCCTGATTCCTTAAGGGATAAGAATTATGTGTGTAAATAAATCTTGCAAATACTGTGGAGCTACTCCATACACTATTTTATAAAATAACAGTAGTTTATGTATTTTTCTTCTTATTTCAAGTGTTTCCAAGCCAAGATCTTCATAGAGCTTTGTTCTTGATGAATTAATCCTTAAGCCCGTTGCAGCTGCAGCTTGAACATCTTCGAGTAATTTTGCATCACTATCAGTAAAATTATCCCATACAATATCTGAATATTCAAGAACAGAACGAATAAAAGCAAAATATATTTTTATCAAAGCATCTCTCTTAAGGGTGTGCTTTAACATTCTTAAAATATTTAACCGATTACAGGCTTTAGCATGAATATTAAGTATGTGGGATCTACAATTACCATCCTGCTGTAATCTTATTCCTAAATGAGTATGTGTTTTAACATTTTGAACAGTAGGCCCATCTTCACCAAATCTAATTTTTGCAGGGCATTTTTTTTTCCTGCTAAAATCTAAATTAACTGTGTTGCTAGGATTGAATTTTACTGTCCATGTATTAGACCACTGTTTTATTTTTTCAAGATCCTTAGTTAAGTAGTTTGCAGAATTTATTATATCATCATCAATTATGACATAAAAAGATGTGTCATTTGCAAAAAGCCAGGACTTGATAATTTCTCAGATATGTCATTAATATACAATAAAATTAAAAAGGGACTTAGGACTGCCCTTCAGGGACACTTGAATCGGTAGCTCTAGTAGTTGATGAAAAGCCACCAAGAACTACTTTTTGGGGTTCTATCAGACAAGAAGTTCTCAATCCAATTAACTATCTGTTCAGAAATACCATAGTATTTTAGTTTATAAGGGATACCTTTATGCCACACTCTATCAAACGAAAAGGGGTTTTACTATCGAATTAGCTATATTTTTGAGAACCAAAGGAGACATACAGTCAGGACCTGGAGGTTTTGTAACATTTATTACTTGGAGCTGATCCAATACTTCATACTCCGTAATAACGAAATCATCAAGTGAATAGTTTAATGGTGGTTCCGATCCATGTAATAGTACCTCAAGTTCATTGTAAAGGGTCTATACTCCAGCAAAATATTCATTAAGTAGGTTAGCTTTTTAAATAGGATGAAAGTACGTATGATTTGAGGACTTTAAAGGTGGTGGTGGTTTGTTTTTGTTACTTTGTTTGGAAAAAAATTTAATAATTCTCCACTATTTTCCAGGGGATGTAGATTTATCTATTTGCTCTGAAAATTATGGTTACGTCTATCTCGAGAAACTCTAATTTCATCAATAACTTTGTTTCTTATATTACGATAGTGTTCCCAATGACAAGGGTTTTGAGTTTTAACTGTTTTCTTGTGTATACGGTTTCTTTTCCTTAGAAGCTTTCTAATAGAATTATTCTTAAATGTTTTATCTCTGGGTCAGACTGTTTTAGTTTTAGTTGGGATATGTTTTTTAATGCATGCTTTTATGTTATTTACAAAGTTTGTATTTATCTCGTTAATGTTGTTAGAATTGAAGACTTCGTTCTTCCAATTGATTGCATTTAGTTTGTCATCAAGACCTTTATAATTGGCACTTTTATAGTCCCTTATCTCTCTTTTATATGCATACTGTTTCAGTATATGAAATTTAACTTCCACTCCAGTTATAGAATGACTACTACAACATTGAGGATAGACAAAACTCTCATTTATTTTGCCAGTGTTATTGGTAATGATTAGGTCTATGCATGTATACCTAAACTTTGAGTAAAATTAGTAAGCTCATGTATCAAATTTCGAGAGGCCAAACATTTGTAAAGAAGTTTAACGTGTGAACTTTGACCCAACAAGAAATTAACATTAAAATCTTCTAATAAAATGATATTAAACTACATTCCTGAACCTTTTCAATATTGGAACTTTGAGTAAAATTGGTAAGCTCATGTATCAAATTTCGAGAGGCCAAACATTTGCAAAAGAAGTTTAACCTGTGAACTTTGATCCAACAAGAAATTAGCATTAAAATCTTCTAATAAAATGATATTAAACTACATTCCTGAACCTTTTCAATATTGGAACAAAAACTGTTCCAATAGTCTGCTAATGAATTGGGTGGCCTGTGCAATACACCAACAAGACTTTTCTTCTTAATAACATGTACTTCTGTCTATAAAATTACTAAATTATTAGCATGCAAGTCTTTATGCTCATAAAATTCAAGTTCACTGGATATATACATTCCAACTCCTCCTTTTTGCCCGTTACCGTCAAGACCAATAGGTGGATGATATCCATTTATTAATAATAACTTATTTTCTATGCTGTTATCGAGGTGTGTTTCACTAATTGTTATACTCGTAACAACAAAATGTGATAGTCCTATATGAGTCCCATTTTTATTTGAAAAGCAGTTGTCTGTTGATGTCAAAGTATAGATTACTTGATTTTTAAAGTATCCAAATCTGATTTCCACCGCTTCTTGAATATATATATATATATACACGGGATGAAGCTATTCATTTGACTGAAAGTCTACGAAACGGTGTCTAAATAGTAAAGCTCTCTGCAATTCAGTCACTCTTCCACACCTTTCAGTGACCATTCAGTTGACAGAATGGCAATAGAGGACAATAAATTAGCCACGCAAATCATCAGCGTGTAATGTGCATACAAAATATCTCAAAGTTCAAAAAGGCCTTATCCAGTTTCACGAAAAACACTTTAATTTATCACACCCAGGCTTTGTAATCAATTTACTTGATTTATATCGGGAAAAAATTCGATTAATTGTGGAAGAAAAAAATACTTACTGCATGTATCCGGTTTTCAATATAATCTTTATTTCATTTTTTGAAGGACCCGTTTAGAATGTATTGCTAAAGGCACTCCCTTTCTCTCTCACATTCCTTTCTCCTCTTTTGAAACTTGTGTCGAAAACAATGCTTATCTATAAATGCATAAAAAAAAAAAAAAAAACAATGCTTATCTATAAATGCATATAAAAATTCCATGCTGCAAAAATATCTTTTGCTTTTGCTTTTAAGGTAGTCCGATCCTCAGGTTCTAAAAATCAGGTCATAAATAACAGCATTCATTAATTTGAATCCGCGATCGGGAGATCGTGACTTCGAATCTCGGCCGATACTGACCTAAGTCGATAAAAAAAAGATAGCAACTCTTCCTTCGTCATGCACTCGACACTTTGAAGTGAAAGTTATGGGTCCTTCGGATGAGACCTTAAAAACTGAGGCCCCGTGTCACGGTAGGCGTTGGCACGATAATGATCCCTCACTGCTCAATTGCCCTGAGTGCCGAGTAAAGTTCAAAATTTGAAGCCCTCCACCGGTATATGGTGATGTCTCTATTGAGTGAAAAATTCTCAAATGGGTCGTAAAACAACATACAATCAATCAATCTATTAATTTGAAGAATAGATGCGCTTATTTTATGAGGAAATCTTAGTTTCTGCTATTTGAATTGGGTTAGCTAGAAAATAATTAGATCGGGATCGGAATATCTCAAATTCCTCCTCTTTGCCCTGGATCCAAAAATGAAAGGTACACTAATTTTGTAGCAGACAGAATTTAAAAAAAAAATGTACTTTCAATCACAGTTTTTCTTCTCTCCCAACCCATCCCATTCCCAAAGGTAAAGAGTAAAGGTAAAATTGTGCATCATAGTTAAACAAAAATTTAAGAAGTGTTGTCTGCTGTTGGTTTTTTATCTATCATTTCAGGTTTGGACTAGAGGATTCACTTCACTTGAAGATTTCTGTCGTGGCATTCCATTGGCCTGACTTTGTGTGCTGTGACTTCTAAATGTGTTCAGCCTCGCTTGAATTCCAGCATGACACTCCATTGAAATGGGTGTTTTGTTTTTTTCGTTGTGTCATCTCATGTTTCAGTTTGCGCCAAGCCATTCAACTGATGCTATAATTCGTTGTGCTGCTGCTGCTTAAAACAAACTTATTTACTTTAAAAATGTGTGTTAACAAACTCAGTTACTGTGCAAAATGTGCACTGCATTCAACAAATTCGTGCATTGCTTTGCTTGCTAAAATATGTTAAGTAACGGTCGCAGTTAACCCGGAACGATAACTCTACATATATGTAAAGTTTCTGTAAAATGCACAAACTATAATTGTGTAAGTTTATCTAGAAAGTCTGCTAGTGCAAGCAATAGCGTATGTCGCCCCGAACTGGCTTTATTAGAAATTGTCTAAAAATGTTTTATTCTGTTGTTGTTGTAGTTGTTTTTAAAGTAGCTTTCAAAAACACATGGTCCATTTGCTGGGATTGGACTACCGACTCTTGGATTGTGGAGGATTTGTTGTGCGGAGATAATAGTTTTGACAGGCAGGATTGGTGATTAATAAAAATTTTAATTTCCTCAAAAACGTCTTTTTTGTTTTATTTCTGATTGATGAACATGAAATACATCAGAACACAGATTTTGAAACATGAATCTCACACTAACATATCCGGAGAATTGGATTATATTAAAGGAATAATATTTAGTTTTTAGTCACTACTGATACCGGAAATAATTTAACTAATACAAGTGGTTTATGTTAAGATAAAGTAATCGTAAATAGGATTATCTACACACACGCAACAGAAAAAGCATCACAGCAGCGGAATATAAACTCATATATTAAGGAAACTTGATTTGCAAAAAGTAAATTTTATATCTCTGTTCATCAGTACAGAAATTCGGCGATTACCTAATTGATTCAAAGGCAAGCACATTTCCATGAAAATTTATTTTGGGTCTTTAGTAGATTTAAAGTCGATCAGAGGTTGATTTCGGGTTAAGAGAAATATTTTATATTGTTGTTATTCTGGGTGAGGTGCGCGCGCGTGTGTGTGTGTAAGGGGGGGGGGGTAGTAAAAAAATGTACAGTTACTTTTTTGACTTTACATTAATTAGTTAACAGAATTTTGTTTGAAAACTGCATGTGAAAATAAAGCATTACTCAAGGAAAAAAAATTATAAGAGAAAAAAAAAAACACCTATCAAAAACATACTTGCTGCATACACTATAAGGAATGTGAAAAATTGTGGTTTAAATATATTTTATGATGGTTGTGAAAGTTCATTTCATTTATTCAATTAAGGGAGTAATGCTCAGTAAATGTATAACTTGTATAATTATACTGTAAAAAGAAGGAAATATCGTTTTCTTATAATTTCATAAAGTATTATCTGTTAATTGGATTTTAAAATACATTGCATCATGTCATGAAATTGGCATAAGAAATCAAATGGAAATTTAAATTTCTGTCTCTAAATAGACATTTCATTTTTCATCACTAAAGCAATACCCATTTGCTAAGTTTGGACAACCGTCACCTCGTATCAGTCCTTTCAGTACTTTGATTAAAAGAAACTTCTGATAACATACAATGGTCACGTGACCTCGACTTGGTGTCAGCGACAAACTTTGAAAAAATAAAATATCCCATGCACAACTAGGCTTGGTGATTTTTATTTCTGTAAAGTTTCATGAAGATTTTGAAAGACATCTACGAGAACGCTCGAGTACAAAACTAAGGTGAACCAAAATACGACTTCGATCCAGTGGCTGAAGCGATGGACCTGCTCCATTTTTTTTTTTTTTTTTTTTTTTTTTTTTTTTGCGGAAAACAACTTGATCTATTAGAAGGAATAAACCTTTAAAGTTTCCAAAAGATTGCTTGTGTAGTTACTGAGAAAAACAGAAATTAAAAAAAATTCAACTTTTCGTCCGTTTCCATGGCAACAGTAAGAATTTAGAAAAATTTGAATGTGGACTGCACACCTAGAGTTTCTAGTTATAATTTCTGTAAAGTTTCATCAAGATTGTCCAAACCACCTCTGAGAACTTATGTGATCATAATACCTTTTTTCTGTTTTGTTTCTATGGTAACTGTGTGCGGCCGATTCCATGTTTTTTTTTTTTTTTAAGATAGAAATCACTTTGACACAATGCAAGGAATCATCCATTAAAGTTTCAAAATGATTGCTTGAGCAGTTACTGAGAAAATCACAGTTAAAGAATTTTCACTTTTCCTCTGTTTCCATGGCAACAATTAAAAATTTGAAACTTTTAAATGCGATTCGCACAACTACAAGTACTAATCATCATTTTTATAAAATTTCATGATGAATGTTCAAGGGACCAGAGAGAACACTTCCGGACAAAATTCGTCACCTTTCGCACGTTTCCATGGCAACGGTAGCCATTTTAATCTTAAAGTCTGCACTGCACAAGTACAACTAGTAATCGTTTTTTGTGGAAAGTTTCAGGGAGATTGTCCCAGCCATCTGCGAGAAAGTTCCCTGACAAGGTTTTTAGGCGTACAATAGCAATATGTCGCCTGACTTCGTTCTGGGCGACATAACTAGAAAATCTTCTATTGCAAGCAATAGCGTATGTCACCCCGAACTAAACCATAAGCTGTAAGATTGTCCCAATGCTTAAAAAGTGAGTACTTGTAGAAAAAGCCCCCCCCCCCTTCACACACAAGCTAAATAAATTATTATCTAGAAGAAAATTGTTTTTGAGAGATTTTGAGAGATTTGATTGGAGTAAAATAAAACTATTAATTTTTCTCTGATATCCTAGGATAACAAGGGGATCTTCCGTAGAAGACGAAATACCTTAATTTAAAGAAAGCAAGGTTCACGTCAAAACATAGCTGAAGCAAAATAATTCCTGAATTTTCCTCTTCAAATCGGGCATTTTTACATAGGAACGGGGCTAATTTTTTTGTGAGATGATAAAGTATGTGTAAACTTTCTTAGTTTAGCAGAATCATGAACGTTCATTCCCGGCGTGCTAAACAGTAGTGACACACGTGCAGGCCGGGAGCGGATCCCAGTTAAATTTCAATGATTCTAATAATTATCATTGATGAAATTATTCATATGCAAGTAATATCTTTACAAGAAATTGTGAAGTGCTAATGAATACAGCTGACAATCGCTACTTTTTAAAAATTATTTAATTGTAAATAAAACTAGAAAATCTGCTATTGCAAGCAATAGCGTATGTCGCCCCGAACTGGCTTTATTAGAAATTGTCTAAAAGTGTTTTATTCTGTTGTTGTTGTTTTTAAAGAAGCTTTTAAAAACAAATGGTCCAGTTGCTGGGATTGGACTACCGATTCTTGAACTGTGGAGGATTTGTTAGATTTGATAGTTTTGACAGGCAGGATTGGTGATTAACAAAAAAATTGATTTCCTTAAAAATCTCTCTTTTGTTTTATTTCTGATTGATGGACATGAAATACATCAGAACACAGATGTTTATACATGTAACTAACACTAATATATCCAGATAATTGGATTGCATTGAAGAAATAATATCGCTAGTTATTAGTCATAACTGATACAGAAAATAATTGAACTAATACAAATGGTTTATATTAAGATGAAGTAATCGTAAATAAGATGACAAAATTCGTCAATTTTCGTACGTTTCCATGGCAACGGTAGCTATGTTGAAACTGAAATTTTTTTCCAAATTTGTCAACATCTTTTATGGAAAGTTCCAACAACAATGCCTCAGCCATTTCCGAGAAATTCCCCGGTCAACGTTTTCATGCGTACAATTATAGCAATATGTTGCCAGACTTCGTTCGGGGCGACATAATTATTATAAATTCTATAGACAAAACAGAAGAATACTGAATGCTGCCAAAATATCAGATCACATCAGCGGAACTGAATTTTATTCATTAAATTCTTAAAATCTTCTTCCATTGTAAGTTTTATATTTGTGTATTGACTTAGCTTTCTTTAAAAGGGGGGGGGGGGGGGGGGGGTAAACTATGACATGGTCTTCTATATTTAAAAAGAGGGAAATAAAAATAAAATGCGCCAACCAAATATATATATATATATATATATATATATATATATATATATATATATATATATATATATATATATATATACGACCCTTTTTATTTAATAGAAACTCGTTTTATGGCATTAGGAAGGTTTTCCATCTCCTGACTGTAACCAGAGAAGATTTTTTTTTTTTTTTTTTTTTTTTTTTTTTTTTTTTTTTTTTTTTTTTATAAAACTCTACACTTTGTTCCATGTGTATTGATGCGCTTCAGTCCCCGTAAACTACTTAAATGAAAATAAAATGAATATTTTGTAGTGTTTAAGAAACGTTGGTCCTACGTTTTTCTAGAAATGCTAAGGTATTTTATTTCTTCTTAATCATATCAAGAAACTGGTAATAAATATAAGCTGTATAGATTAGCATTTACGTACCTTAGGAATATTAGGAAAAAAATTAAGAAGACAAAGAAATTGAATAATTTATAGTTTTAAAAAGATCAAGCATAAACGTTTACACAACGTCTTTGGCCGCTGGTATTAAGAAACTGCAAATATGTATTTTTCCGTTTTTAAATAAACATTCTTTAAAAATTTAATATATATCCGCACAACTGTAGGTGTTGATCTTTATTTCTGTGAAGTTTCATAAAGATTTTGTAAGCCTTCTACGAGAACGCTCCAAGATTAAAGTAAGGTGAATAATAAAAAAAAAAAATTAGTGGTCCCGACTTCCTTCCACTGACCATCAATACCATTTTATGCAGAAACCACTTTGATACATTGAAAGGATTAAACCTATAAAGTTTTGAAAAGTTTGCTTTGTTAGTTACAGAGAAAAATGAAAACTAAAAAAAAAAAAATAACATTTTTAATGTTTCCATGGAAAAGATAGGCATTTAGAAATTTTTGAATGTTGACTGAACAAATAGAGTGTCTAATTATAATTTCTGTAAATTTTCATCACAATTGTCCAAGCCACCTCGGAAAACATCTGTGTGAATATTGACTTTTTTCTGTTTCTTTCATTCCTATGGCAACTGTGTGCAAAAGATTTTAATTTTTAAATAGAAATTACTTTGACAGAATGTAAGGAACAATCCGAACAAGTTTCAAAATAATTGCCTGAGCAGTTTGTGAGAAAATCGGAGTTTAGCAATTTTTACTTTTCTTCTGTTTCCATGGCAACGATGGGTGGTTTGAAAATTTTCAATGCGATTTGCAAAACTACAAGTAATGGTTATCATTTCGATGAAGATCCATTAAGATTGTCCAAGATATCAGCGAGAACACTTCTGGACAAAATTCTTCACTTTTCGTACGTTTCCATGGCAACAGTAGCCATGCTGAAACTGAATTTTTTTTCCACATATATACAACTGGTCATCATCTTTTATGGAAAGTTCCAGCAACAATGCCCCAGCCATCTGCGAGAAAGTCCCCGGACAACGATTTCATGCGTACAATAGCAATATGTCCCCCGACTTCGTTCGGGGTGACATAATAATTACCAGTCACGGTATACCCAGAACGGCCATATTTATGCTTATTAATAGTATATGTATATGCTTTCATGTTGTTTGCTGCTGCTTGTTGTAATTTGGGGTAGCCCTATTCGCTTGGCGCCCCCTTGCTGCTTTTAAAAATGCCACGACCAACAATCGCCAATATCATAGTAAACGTGTTTTAAATCATATTTGTATTATTTTCCTCTATATAAATAATTGATAATGCTTATCAAAATGTCTCTGAATGCTCAGAGTAATGCATGCGTTTACCTACAGTAATGCTTCAAACTTCATCTATAAAGTTAATTATATTATATTGGGAAAATTACTAATCTCCGATAGATTTTGAGAAAATGCAAATAAAAACACCTACTTTTCATTTTCATATTGAAAAGTGACCAACAAATACATTTTAGGATGTAAATTATAGGTATCCAGGCTTCTGAAGAAAATTGCATGATTTTTACTTTTAAATTAGTTTCTTCTACTTAGTTAAATTATTTTATACTGAATAAAGCGTTTCCTATAATTGCATTATGTATCATCACAGATTCAAACATTAAGTGCATTTAAATTGAGATTTATAGACAACTTCCGAAATTTCAGGATCCCCTCTTTCCTTCTTTGCATGCAATTGCAGTGCTAGCGTTTGAACAATTTAGCATTGGTGGTCGATTTACAACACCTCTGTACAGGTAAAATATGTACATGTACCCCATAGCTAAAAATTACAAAAAAGGAGAAGAAGAAAAATATTGCGCTGTAATACAGGGATATTGAACTTATATCGGTGAATACTGGCACGAGTTAGCAGTACAAATACATGAGCTTGGTGGTGCATTTGTACTGCCAACAATGACTTTAATGTGCATGGTTAATTATGCGTATAACATCTGGGTGTACAAGAGAATTATGAATAGTTTTAACTACCTGTAACCGAGAAAGAAGTTTTTCTGTTAAGTAAAATCTACCAAAATTTCTAATTTGGCACGTTATTTTTTTCTCATTAGATAATTAAAATTTACTACTTTCTGCAGAATATAAAGATAGTTGCAATATAGTAGACCCTTACCATGTATGCACTTTGTGGGAAAATAGGTGCACTATGCGTGCAGATATGAGCGCAACATATATACACGTCTTAAAGTTGCATTTACAATTTAGCACCTAAAAAGTGTACAAATATTCATCGATTTCAGCAGATGCCTCAAAACTTTATGATCTAATCATTTGATTTCATTCAATTATTTCATCTGTTGGTACAAGGTTTTCCAGGAGAGTTATCTTTTTTTTTAGCATTGTTTGAAAGAATTCAAAATAAATCATTATCCAAAAATGCAGTTGTAGAGTAAATCAATTTCTTTCAAAACTACACATTTTTTTTAATGGAGCGACAATGTTGTAAAGATGACAGTGATATTCGAGTTCTTATGCACTGCATCTTTATCTTTTGTTCAGCTTTTGTTAACCAGGGGGCGATAGAGGACAATAAACCTGCCAAGCAAATCATCAGCGTGTTATATGCATACAAAATATCTCAAAGTTCAAAAAGCAGACCTTAACCAGTTCCACGAAAAACACTTTAATTTAAATACCTAGCACACCCAGGCTTTGTAATCATTTCTTTGTTCATTTTCTTATCGTGATAAGGACAGATGATTCTCCATCCCCAACCCCCCCCCCCCCCTTTATAAGTAAAATAGATATGTTAAGCAGCATGAATTTTATTGTTTAATTCAACGACCTTTAAAAAAAGTATCTAAATTTACAAGGATGACAACAAAAATTTTACATTGTACAATTTCACATAATTTAACATTGAATTAGTATTCAAAAATAATTTATCGTCACAAAAACCAAATATATTAATCCGGGCATTAATGTTTTTGTTTGTATCATGTGTTATTGGGATATTGTTCCTGCTCAAGTTTAAGTCAATGCTAAGGTTAGAGATTAAAGATACACAAGTTTATGGTATTTGTACCATAGATCTGATTTGTACATCCATTTTTCTGTTCACAAAATGATAAGCTTTGCAAAATGAGACAATTACTTATACATGTACAATGTATGATGAATTCAACGAACCATTGAAATAATACATTTGTCAAGTAGAATAGGTAAGATTTTAAAGATTATATTTCATCGCCCATGAAACTAGAGAAGGTATTAATAAACAACACAACTGTTATATTCTTTTAAATTCCTAGGAAAACACGAGTTATGAGATGAAAAATAATCAAAGTATGTATTCGGAATTTCAGATAATTGACCTATAGGAGAGAAAAATATTCCAGGAAAAGAAACATTATTTTTAAAAAACAATGTTGATACTATTCTCTACCTTATATATGTCAATTTTTTCAAATTTGCATTTGAACCGAAAAATTATTATTTGCAACTTTTCAATTAACTTTCAATGTTTGCTAAAACTGCATTTTTTTTCGATCAAACTCTGATTGTTGCATGAATTCTGACCTAGAAGTCATTCAGGCCAGGATTGCTTCTAAATAAAATTATGATTTTGGTAATCTACAGGATAATTTAAGGAAGCCGACTGGGATTTTATCGTGTGAAAACTACTATAGAGAAACTCTTTAATTTTATAACATATGTACCTTACATTGACCTCATTATACACGCCAACTGTAGTGAAAATCTACCGTCTGGTTATTTTTAGGTAGCATCTTAAAATACAGGTAGATTTACTATAACATTATTCAGGAAAATACTATTTTTTGGCACTTCGGAGCAAATTATACAAATGCTACCAGAGATATTTTGCTCAGATTATATTTTTTGACGTGTAACATTATATTGTACATTTTAAGCACGAAACCTAAATTTTTCAGTCTGTTTTCGAGAGAGGGCATCTCAAAATGTTAAAATGCATGATATTCCCCTGTTTTTATGGAGTACTACAAAACATGACGGATACCACAGATTTACATAAAAAAATAATAAAAATGATTGTGAGATTCTCAATTTCCTAAGTTAAAATTTCAAGAGCATTTATTTTATACTTTTTATTTTATGACTTAATATGACTTAATCAATGATCCCTCTTAACGAGGCCGAGTCTAATTACTTCTACCCTAGAAATTTTGATAAAATTTCTTGAATGAATTTGTACTATCATTCTAATTATTTTAAGATAAAAAATCAAATGTTTACCATTCCGATTTCTTAGGTAACCATCTCAAAAGTTGTCAAATTTTAGTATTGAACCCTATTGGAATTTGTTGGAAAAGCGCCTAATTATCACATTTTCCCCATTCTTTTTGTATTTCTGCCCTAGAGATTTCCTTTTCAGTCAAAAACATGAAAGTTATTGTAAAAAGGCACCAAATTGTGAAAACTCAAAAAAGTTTACCATGTGGTTTGTTCTAGGAATTATTACAAAGTTTATTTTTTTCCAATGTCCAATATCTCTAAATTTGTCATATTACGGCATACATTTTGTATATATCGGCGCAGATGAATTATTTTGTTAAAAAATAAGCATGTTTAAATTGCTTGCATGTTTCTTTTGATGTTCTGTCAACAGTTTTTAATAAAATGTCCATGGACGTCTTGAATACTCGAGCGAGTTATGCGTCATTCTTCAGCGTCACGTATTGCTTATAGAACCAGAAAACAGTAACGATGTGCAAGCCATTTCAGCGTTTATTCCTAATTATTGTCTTAAAAGCACTTTTTAAGACCCATAAACGTCACAGATAATATAATATAATGTTAATTTTGTATTCAAATTACAATACCTAGGATAGGTGTTATGCTGCACCTACGACTGTATGAAACTAAAAAGCTGCGCAAAGACATGCGCACTCGAATTAGACTAGGTCTTGTAAAAGAACACTTATAACGTCAAAAACACACACTATTCGCAGCGTTGTTAAGGCGTACTACTAAGAAATCAACGGAATATGAACGAGTATTAACACATACCTTTTTAAACTGAATATATTTTTGTAAAGCTTCTATATTATCACATGACTTTAATATAAATTGAAATAATATTGTATACCCCGCTCTGCATTGAATTTGGTTTGGTCACGTTATTTGATAATCACGTGATAAATGTATGTAATGTGTACTGTATGTAGGTCATGAACATATTTCAATATCGCATGGGCATACCCTAGTTAAAATAAAAAATTTAAGTAATAAATTGTTTCTACTAATCTTGAAGTTTATGGAAAGTGCTGCCGCTTTAAATAGAATTCGCATTTTATTAGTATAAATTTCAAGTTATTTAGCTCTAGTCTAGATATGTGTGGCCTTTTTCAAGTATTTTATATATTTATTAAGTAATGCTCTCGATATCAGGAAAGCAGCAACACTTTTCAAGTTAAGGAATGTTTCCGTTATGCATTTTTAAAAAATGGTCAAGATCAATTAAGTGTGTGTCCTTGCGAAAAAAACGATTTAATGCGGAAGCACTTCGGAGTAGATCTACATGTAAACCCTGTAAGAAAAACACGATAGCAAAACATTCTCTCGATAGTTTTTAAATAATGACATTAAACAAGGGTTTCAGATTTGTATTAACGGGCCACCTAACATTTGCAAATGATATTTTATTTAATAATAAAATGTATATTTCAGTGTGAAAAAAATATTTGATCCGCCTCTCACTGCACATAAAATGCGTCAGATTTTACCATGATGACGTCATGTCGACAAGTGCATTGCAATCAGTGATTTGTTTATACCTCGCTGTGTGTGATTTAATTAGCGAAAAAAATGAAGGTAGTGGTATGTTTTAATGTAGTTCTATTACTCTTATGCAGTTTAAAATCGCAAATTATTTCATTTTCTGTTGTTCTGAGGAATTGTTGTTTTTGGTGTGATGTCACAGTAAACATTTCCCGTATAATTTAGGCCCCGCCCCCTTTCAGCAGCCTTTACAGAGCTGCGTTACGACGTCTATCTACCCATCATTTTTCAATTGAAAAATCGTTTAAAAATCAGTTACTTAAAAATTTAATTAGCCTGAGATTTCCTAATTTATTAATTTTTATAAAGTATGTAAAAATAGTTGCTTTAAAAGAGTAAATACGCTTTATTTAACTATGCTGCGTGAAGTATTGCGCTATGAAAACCCCAGTCGCTCCCCCTAAACAAATTTTTAAAGGCACCTCTGCCCTAGGGTAAAAATGCACAACAAACATACAAAAAGACTACTTATGAGTAACGTGGAACAAACAATATGAAGATAAGATAGAAGTCCGGTTAATCTACAAGAAACATTATAGCTCTGGAGAGCTATTTTTCGACTACATAATAGTATTACAGATACAATAATTGTACAGAATTAACAAAAAGGGTATTTTTAAGCTATATATGGCGTAATGGAGCTAAAAATTGAAAATACGAGATGGAGTGTAGATATACATGATATATGTTATTAATGTTCACATTAAAATTTTCCCCGATTTTGAACTTAAATAACCTCACCTTTCTGTTAGTAGTTAAATTGACTCTAAAATAGGAATTTCATGATCTTTGCCCCCCTGGGGCCTTAGGGGTGGGGTTAAAAGCATCATTCAATGGAATTGTTTAAATTCTTGTTCTTTGATCCTGAACATCAAGAAGCCAGATTGTTTGTATAATTGTAATAAGCATTATGCCCTTTCACAAAATTGTAAAATTCACGGTCAGAGGGTCATGTGTTCTCGTGCAAGAGTGGGGCTACATAGTAAAAATGCATTATTTCTCAAAAGTCTTCTCTGACT
Source organism: Saccostrea echinata (assembly GCF_033153115.1). Lineage (NCBI taxonomy): Eukaryota > Metazoa > Mollusca > Bivalvia > Ostreida > Ostreidae > Saccostrea > Saccostrea echinata. The sequence goes on along the minus strand of NW_026889799.1, from coordinate 1,569,006 downwards.
ATGAGTAATAGGCAAACAAACTAAATGCATAGCTATGATGTACAAGGGTGCCTTTATTAAAATTGTGAATTTAGTGGGCACTGGATCAGAAGGTCTAGTGCTAGGACTGGGATTTATTGATTATATAGTGAAAATGCATTAAATCTAGGAAAATACTCTTCTCTGCTCCTGGGTATTAAGCTGATAAACAGTGCATGTATTACATGTATTAGGAGCAAAGGAGCCTCTTTCAAAATTGTGAATTTCTTGGTACCTAGGTCAAGAGTTCTTGTGTTAAATTAGGGCTCTTTTGATCATATGGAAAAAATGCATTTTTGCCTTGGGAATCTTCTCCTCTGCTCACAAATATTAAGTAAAAAATTAAATACAAATGAAGTGCATGGTTGTGTTCAAAAGGTTGTCTCTTCTAAAATTTTGAATTTCATGACCCCTGGTTCAGAGGTTCTATTGATTATATTATGAAAATGCATTGATTCTTCAAGAATTTTCTCTGTCCTTGGATATTAAGCCGATGAAATAAGTACATGGTTTTGATGAGCAAGGGTGCCTTCTCAAAAAATATCTTATATGTGACCTTGGAAAATTGATTCTCATATATTATTTCCGTAGGAGAAATTGTACTCTAGAGTCTTTTCCCTTGGGGAAATCTCGCTCTGAAGCCAATATTCGGGTATGGGGGATCCTAATCTAGAATCAATTTTCCTGTGTAAAAAAATTACAACAGAAAGCCTTCTCTTCAAGACCGGTATATGTACATGTAAAAGCATGAGTTTACTAGATAACATACGTTGCTTATTATAAAGTGTTGACGTTATGTCAGAATTTTTTTCTGATCAGTTTTTTTAACCGCTCACTAAAGTGTCTTCCATTCATTTTTAATATTTCACAGTTCAGTTCAGTTGTTTTCTATTGATCACAAAGGTAAAAATTGTTGATTATGCTGAAATTTAAAATTGGAATTGATATATCAATATTGTTAAAAAAATAAATAATTTATGTCTGCATGATTTTAAATGTAATGGTTTACTACCCTTGTGTTCAATCTGTTACATTTTTTTTTGTTTGTTGTTTGTGTTTTTCTATATGAATGAAATGAATTGGATGGAATTTTGCCAACTCCTACATTTTGTGTAGAGTTTGTATAAGTGTTTCCTTTCATGTTGATGCAGAGTTGCACACATTGTATACCCGTATTTTGGAAGTTAAACTAACGCTTCAGTGCCTCATAGGTATTCCATATATGGACAAACCCTACAGGTAATTCTCTTTCTATACATGAGAAATTTTAAAATGTGTGAACAATCAGAGGTGATAGTTGATGATTTCATTCTCAAAATAATGGGATAACCAATTAGTTAAAGGGGTGAGTATCAAATTAAATCATATTTTGTTCCCCTTTCTACTCGCTATTCTTGTTGAATCATTTTATTGTTAGTTTACAATCACATACGGGTTTCTTTTATGATTCCTACTTGAACACTTATGAAAGGGCACATTCTGAGTACGATGAATTAAAAAATCATGTTTAGATGAAATGTTGCAAATTTTATGGCAAAAATATTGTCATTGATGTAACACTGACAATATTTTGTAAATTCAGTCTGTCTTTAGTTGACTGTTGATTTTTAACATAAATTGTGAAGCCATTGTTTTCATGCTTATTTGTCTACGGTTACGGTTTAGTCCGTCAACAAGAAAACAAAGAACTAACTAGGGTACGGCGTAATTTGTTCGCTGATAATTACATTTACCAGATGCATCATATGAATTCTGTCAACACAGAATGCATTGTCTAACGGGAATCAGGGAAACTTTAATATTATTATTATAATAAGTTTTTTTTTAACTATAGAGTTAACAATTAATACTGAATTATAATTAGGGGGCACTTTTAAATTAAAAAAAGGTATTGTATTAATTAACGTCCGGCCTGTTGTACAGTCCGAGGGGGGGGGGGGGGGGGCTCTTAAAATGACTTAGTAGTTTTAAGTGTAAAACACATATTTGAAGATCAGTATATCCGAACCAGGGTGTTTTATGTCCAAATTACGCCAATTTACACTAAAAGATAGATAAATAATGATTAATTGCGGCTTTACCCCCTGAACAATATTGTACCTTTACCTTTTTTTTCCTGCTAGTCAAGGGATTTTTTTTAGGGGTCGTGGCTGCAACACCCCCCCCCCCCCTCATTTCTTCCTACGACCTTTATAGCTTTATTAGTGCCTGAAAAAAGAGGATTAACATTTCTTGACGAATTTACCCTAATCTTTGAGTATTAAATGAAAAATGAAAATGAATTTTTCTTTATTTCTGTGTTAGTACGTTTTTATGTCGTTCCTGGTATTTAGTGAAACCTATACATTCACTTCTCACCTGCATGCTGTAGATCGATCTTCTTGAAGGTAGTTCGTATCGGACGATATATCATGGTATACAAACATGGTTTATGCAAAAGCCAATATTTTAATTCGGGATAAAGGTGTTGAATTTTACTTGTTATAATTATACGTGCGTATTTCATTTTGTCCATTTTACTGAGCAATGCCAAAAAATAACAATAGCGAACTTGACGTATAAACTTTGAATATACTCCCAGTATCGGTACACAACTTCAAATTAAAGTAATGGTTTTCGGAAAAGTTATGTAGCTCTTATTTGGTAGTTTTTTAAATGCATTCGTTTCTTTTGCTCCTACATGAGAGGTTATATATGCATAACTTCAAAGGAAGGTTCCAATATATACAGAAGACGTTCGTTTACCTCTAGTGTGGGATTCAACTAATTACAGTAAAACCTGTTTCCCATAATAAAACAGTTAAATAGTGGACCTATACACCTACTAAAGTGTTAGTAAACAACATAAAATCGTAGTATTATAATTTATATGAAAAATGTTTAATTTTTAAACAAAATCTATAATCGTATCAATTACAATGGGCAAAACACTGCAAATGGGTTGAAAATGAGGAAATTCGGATTTTTGTAGAATGTTCTTTTTTAGGTATTAGCACACATCTGCCCCACAAAAATTTTAACAAAAATAGAAACATCTTGATGTTATTTTTAAACTGAACCCTAAATAAATGTAGGACAGGCCTGTGCTCTATATAAAAATTGATCATTTCATCCCAAAAATGTGATAAATTTAAGCCAATTCCTTTATCTCATGTAGTGTGGGGCTGTTGATCTCAGGTATACAAGAGCAGAACTCCAAGATTTTTTTCACTTTGATAAACTACAATACCTAGACTATCTTTTAAGCAAAAAATATTTGGCTAAAACTTCAGTTTCATTTTACAGGGCATATTTTGACCCTTCGTGGGCCTGGCTCTTTACTGAATTTACTGAGATAATATTGATACATGTATGCATGAAATGAAAATTGTCACACGAAAAGAATTTATTTTTAATTAATTAATTTTAAGACTTACTCTGGAAGGTGGATCAATAATATTAAGATATTAATATTATTGGTAAGGGAATTGCGCGTGTAGAACGATTTTAACAGAGAGTTACATGTAACTATAAAACATCAGTTAAATGTGAGCTAATTTATTTTTAATAGACTTTCGTACAACAATTTTTCTAACTGACAGTTACGTAACTCGTCGTTAACAATTAAACGGCTATTTACGACACTAACTGACTTGACTTTACCGGTTCCCAGAAAAACACTAAAACTATGATGTCGCCGTAGCCGACTTCAGTATATATGAGATCGCGTGAGCGATCGAAAAAAATTAAAAATATGAGGTTTTAAGCCTTTTTGACCCGTTTTTAAACGAAGTTTCTAACCTCGTTCTCTGAAAAAAGTAATAGAAATCATTTATTCAGTGAAAAGGAGACAAAAAATAATTGTGAACGAAGTGCGTGCGGCGCATGCTTAGTACCGTTTCTTTCGTACTTAGCCATTTTTCCATGTAAACAAACCAACGAGATGTCGTTGAAGCTGAATAAAGATCTTGCAAAAAATACAGGTGCAACTAAATTTCTTAATTAATTTAAAAGAACACGACACTGACCCTAATCTCTCGAATGGTATGCGAGGACTAACCCAAATCTCCGAAGGCGGATGCTAAACCATGCTAGACTAAACCATGTGCGAGGACTAACCCTAATCTCTCGGATGGATGCGAGACTAACCCTAATCAGTCGAAAACTTATGCAAGGACTAACCCTAATTTTTCAGGTGGGTGTAAGACTAACCCTAACCAGTCGAAAAATGTGCAAAATCAACCCTAATCAGTTAAGTTGAGTGACGTAAATCTTACGTCATAGTGCAATGAGCGCGCAGATCTTGCGCATCTGGGGACCGGTAAAGTTAAGTCTACCCCTAACTCTAATTTAAATAACGTTTGTGCAACCGGATACAGGTGTTAAACATTTAAGAAATAAGGTATCATTTTTAAACATCTATCGGGCTATAAATACCAGTTGGGCACGAGATCAAATTCCATAAAGCCCGATATGATACCTTATTACTTATATTTACTTTTGTGACTCATTCATATTTTATATTTGCCTGATTATAATCTTTAACGCGTGAAACGTTTTATTTTTCAAACCCAAAAAAAATTGGGAAAAGAGAATTGTGTATTCAAAACACGAAAACGCGTTGTACATGTACACTCGAACAATATCACCCTTTATGACGTCACTGAGAAATTACGTCGAACGTTTATGACGCGAGGAACCTGTGTTTATACGGATATAGATACGCGTTGCTTTTAATAGTGTTATATAAAAGAAAACATTTGCAAATGTAAATATTGATTTTTAAAGACGTTGCACAGGATGTTGGTGTCAAAAAATCAAAATTTCCATTGCGGCAGCATTTCCGCTATTTTAATAATTTTGAAACAATTAACTGTATGAAAACTATATATCTTTCGGTCGGTAATTGTAAACTTGATACATCTTAAAATATGTATTGGTCAAAAAATTCCATTTATCAAATATATGAATTCGACTATTCCGTCAATAACGTCCGAAACGCATGTAGATCGTCGCACATGCAATAACAAAATGTTGATAACTTCCATAAAACAAACAATACAAATATAAAATTTAGCAGAAAAATTCAAAATATGATCTAAATCATTATGTGGTAAAGTGTAAATATTTGAAAAGTGTATATAGTTTTAGTATTTTAGTATTTTGTGTTTATTTGACATGTTTAGTATTATTATCTACAAAATAATTGTGACATTATTATTTACAGGAAATTTATTTAATTTAACTTATTTATATTTCAGGAATTTATTATTTATTTAAGGTATATTATACTTTAGAATATATAATTATTTAGGAATTACTTTAGTATTAATAAATATAAGTTCCCTTATTGTAATAAACTTTGAGAGGTCAGTGACCTATGAAGTGACCCATCAGTGAGATCTCATTGGTCGGGGTTTTTGGAGGGAAATCTCTTTGTGGGCAGTGTATTTTTGGTTAGAACTGGTCATACCAGTCTTTGTGTTCAAACTGACAGGATGTCTTGATGTTCCTGATTTCATACGATTTGGGGTGTAGCAGTTTATTTTCTTTGATTGTTCAATTCCAGAATTTCAGGTCTGTTCTTAATATTATTTTCATGTATGATTGTGATTTTTGTATGTTTGTGTGAAAGTGAGTGAAAAAGGTGTTTGAATGGTGAATGCAAGTTTGAAAGATTGTGTAAATGAGCAGTATAAATATTTTATCAGACATTTCACTCTAATTCAAGGATTAAATTGTATATATGTAGGACTGAGTGAAATGAATAAATAAGTGTAAAGTTGTAAAACTATTTTTTTAGATAACTTGTATAACTGTAATGTGATTAATAGTAAAATTAGGAATTTTATCTTTTGTTTCATATAATTTAAATAATTCTTTCAATTTAAAAGCATAGGTATTTTTCATTAAATAAAGCAGTTATTATTATTAAAGATTTTTAAAGCAGCTAAGGGAGATTACTCATTGTTATGCATTCCTTATAGGACTGTCACAGCTACATGTGTAACAGCTAGTATATAATCCAGACCTTTTGACCATATTAAAGGTAATTTATGTGTTTTATGTTTATGTGTTGTTCCATTATATGTATGTGTTGACAGAACTTATTTTTGAGTATTTGTCATGCATGTCTATATTTTATGTTGAATTAAATTTCATATGTGTTATGTCCAATGCATGAAATTGTTTTTGTGTTAATGTTCAATATGAAATCACATAAGATTATTTGATTTAGAATTATTTAATATCAGATAATGATTTTGATAATTATTATGATTTTTTATTTTTAAATGACTAAATTAATAAAGGAATTATTTTTATGATAAATTGATCTGTGATAAAGAAGTGGTAATTATTTTTATATCAATTTAATTTAAAGAGAATATGAATTATAAAGTATGAGATTTATTATAATGATGATATACTATAATGGAGTTAAATGTGTATTTTTAGCTTGTCTAATAATTGTTATTGTTATTACAGGGTCTACTATATTATACTACTCTACTGTTACCATAGTTACTATTATTTAATAAAATACAACAATGAAACAAGGATCAACTGCGTTTTTAAATTATTCAACGAACCCTATTACAATTATGATGTAAATTCCTACAATTGTGATGTCATTCAATCCGTATGCAGTGAACGCGTCGCTCAAATTGCAAGACAGAGATGTAAATAAGCGTTAACGAAGACGTATGGAATGAACATGAAATGTCTTTGGGTTCTTAGAAAAATTTTAAATAAGCTAAATCAATTATGAAATTACATTTCGCTAATCCTTTTGTGTGTAAAGAACTATTTTAAAAGAATAGAATGATATGTTGGGTACCTGACATTTAGAAGATTCATTGGGAGGATATTGAATAAGATGGTGTGTCACAAAGTTTGGAGGTTCAGTGTCACAAAGTTTTTAAGATCCGTAGAATGCTAATTTTGCAATACTAACTGAAAAATCAATGTTATTTTTTTTTTAAATTCTACAAAAACGTTGCCATGTTGTTATGAAAAACATATCTATACAAAATTTTACCTTGGGATGTTGTAAATGTTAAGAATAATTGCCGTTTCACATATATGTACAACATGTAACTATGTGTCTCAATGAAATTTGACGACAGAAACGTTACATTTAAATGCGACACTCAATAAATTTGTTTTCATTTTTAGAATTAATTTTTCTAATTTGGCACCATACAACATTAAATACAAAATGTGCAAAATCAAAACTTCAATAAGATATATAATTGAATTGATTCTTGATAGAAGTGTTTGTTTTAGAGGCTATCTGCGATGTAATTTATCCACGGAATGGATATAAAGGGTGTAAACAAGATAGTTATGAGTAGCATTAAGCACAAAAACAACATACATATATCAATATTTTGACATGTTTATCATTATGTGTATTGATACGTATAACTTTCTAATTTTGTTCTTTAAAAAAGTTTTTAAAACATGAATTTTCAAAATTTTCATTTTATTATTGACAGGTGTAAAAGTATTCTGCAATCTACTCCTACAAATACAAAATAAGAATACAGAAAAAGAAACGAATTATATTTTGTCAAGCAGGAAATGACGTAGATCCTTTTAATCTTTTTTTTCATTCATATAAAATAGAAGGTATTTCAGATCGACTTCAAGCGAAAAGCATTACCATATCTCGGGATACCGTTATACCTCCTGTTAACAGGCACGTAGCGAAAGCCTGGGGGGGGGGGGTTCCCAAAAATCTGACAAGCACGAAAAAAAACAACCTATATTTATCAAAAAAGTGAGGGGGCCAACTGGTATAAAACACGCTTAAGGAATTTGAAATGAGTTGGTCGATTAATATTTTTAATTCTTTTCATTCTTGAAATCGAAATGCAGAAATTTGACAATATTGATAATTTTTGAAAATCTTTAAGTAACCTATTCTAAATTTGCAAAAATACAATTTTCTGTTTCTTTTTTTATATATATAAGTTTCTAATATGAAATGAGCTGAAAAATATGTTCAAAGTCTTATCTTTCATGACTTACAGGTTTGGTTTAAAGATTCAAAACTGAATCTTGATGAAAGTATGTACGAAACGGTCTCCGAAACACTGCTTGCTTAAATTTATGAGCATAACAAAAAAAAGTGTGCAAACGCATAAAACAGGTAAACTGCATAAGTATCCCAAGGAGTACGAAACCTACGATCATTATCCAGATCTGTGAGGCACATTGTAACGCAAATAAAAAGAAGGGGGTAAGGAAAAAACTTAAATATTTTTTTTAAATAAATACAAAATCTCGAAACTGCCCCACATCGAAAATCCTTTTCATCGAGAAGGTGGGGGGGGGGTCCGATTCTCGGTTTCGTTTCCCCTCCTTTTCTTTAAATGAATTATTTGTAATAGTTAGATCTACTGTAACAAAAAGAGGTACTCATTATGTAAGTGTCTATGCGAGGGTGGGAGTTAAAGGTGAGATGGGGATAAGGGCTTTGAATGAAAAAAATAAATTCAATGCTAAATCAGCGACATATCTACGCTATCCTGAAAACAGAGGGCTGGTACTAAGGGCTGCTGATATGTCATGGAATTGCTTTGAATGTATCTCAATGAAATAAAAAGCAGGTAAATTTAAATGTGATCTAAAATAAATTTTATAATTTCTACCGAGCTTTTCATTAAATGAGGCAAATTATGCACATATTTCCCTCCCGCAATATGCTTGCAAAATCGTAGAGAAGTTAATTATATTCAATGAACTGCATTGTATATTTGTCAACATACTAGGTTTATATTTTTTCTTTCATTAAAAATGTAAGTCAAATAAGTAACGTCAAATTAATTTTCTAACGTCACGTAATCTAACGTCATTTTGACGGTACCGAAATTGACACCAACACCGTGCGCGACGTCAATATAAAATTCTGTATTTATACTTGATATATTACGTCACATTACCTGTCACATTAGTAAACCAGTTGCTTACTTTAATTAAATAATAAACAAAATATATAAATTTAAGGAAAAGAAAATCATGAAAAGATAAAGGTAAAGTATATATATGCAACGAAATATGTAATGTTTTTAAGTATAGAAAATACCTTTAATTATTGTATGTGTGTTTTCGAAAACATTTAAATCCGCCACCATTACAGGTAGATCGAATATTAAATTGCAATCTATTTATAAATATATGAAGGTCACACAGGTAGCTTATCGACGCTGGCAGTTATGAGTGTGTATGACGGAGCGTTTCCTTTGGAAGAAAAACAAAAATAGAAACAGTAATCTTACATAGTACGGTAATCCATGTAAATCAGAAAATCTATGATCTACAAAGAAACAATATTAGACAGCGGAAGCGATAACGTACATATATTTCATGTACCATAGCAGCGGTAATTTTCTTTTGATCTTAACTGTGGGTATCTGTACATAACCATTGATACCCAATAGGCGTGGCAAAACTGATATCATAAAATCATGACGTAATTCATTTTCAATTATTTTCTAACTTTAATATTCATTGCAAAGGTACATTTTCCTCAAAATTAATTAACAAAGAATTCACATACATTTGTAGTACGCCTTTTCTGTCGGAGGAGAAATGATCCACTGTATAAAATGAAAATTTAATACTTAATCTCTACTTTTACAATGAACACCCTTTTTAAAGGTTGAAATATACTTGACAATTGTTAAATGTGTTTTTACACTCGCAATCTCCATGCTTTGGATTTTCAATTTCGTCCAAGGTTTTTGCCTTTTTGCCGACCGGTTCATCTGGTTCCAGTGCATTGGAAATATCACGTAGCATCTCCTCACTTGGACGCTTGTATTTACGGACACTCTCTATAGATCTGTGGCCTGTACGTTCCATAATTTCCTGTTCCGGTACCCCAGCTTGGTAGAGAGCGGTTGCGCAAGTGCGCTTACCCGAATGATTAGAAAAGAATCCGGGAATTCCGGCTTTATCACATATTTTTCATAATTGTAGATAATTTGTTGACTCCAGTGGGTTGTACACTGAAACGGACTTCGCTGTTTTCTCTGTTTGCCAATGGTCGCCGGTAAAATCTATTATTTTCTGAATTAACCACCACCAGATTGAAGTATTCCTTGTAGATATTGTATACTTTTTCGCCCTGGAAGTGATGTCATATCGATTTCGCGCTTACATGTCTTTGATACAACCCACCTTAAAAAAATGACATAGTACATTCAATTTGTAATTATTCTAATAAACATTGCACAATTTAGTTTTATCAATAGTTTTGTTCGCAATAATGAATTTGTAATTATTTATATAAATTCTATGTAAGGTCAAAAGTAAATTAACAGAGGGATATAGAAATTATTTTTTTTTTTTAGCATTTTGCGCCCCATGCATTTACAAACCCGATTAACAATTTGTATTGTGCTTAAATTAGTAAATCATTTTACCTTTGTATGTCTTATTTGCCCTTCCTGTGAAATTTATAAACTTGCCCTTTTGGTCTTGACCCAACTCAAACTGGTCTACAGATAATGTTTTGTGTTCGTCAACAGCTCTCAGACCAAAAAGTTTGCAATTGTAGAAAAAGAGAGTATTTAGCATAGATTCTCCTGTACTGTTGCCGAGGAGACCCTTTTCCCAAAGAACATGTTCTACCTCTTCAGAAATCGGCTCGGCCTGCTTAGTAGACGTCCCCACTCCTTGTGTGGTAAGTTCTGCCATTCGCGCGCTAAGAGTCTTCCGGAATTCGTAAAATTGGGAGTTCTTTTCATCTAGAAAATTCAAATGCACACCATTTTCTCGCAAATGTCTTAAAAGTCCAGTACACAGCATGTAAAGTGTTTTTGGAGGGTACGCCTTGCCATCTTTGCGTCGCGTTTCAACAACAAATCTTGACAACCAAAAATTAAGTTCCTCTGCAGAGAACGACAGAATATCCGGAATCTGGTCGCCTGTTGTCAACATCCGAGCGGAGCGCCAGTCGTTAAAAGTAGTTACCGACCAATATGTGTTCTTGCGGGTGTTCTTGCTCTCTGTTGAATTAACCAACTCTTTTAAATCACTGTCATTTACAAAATGATCATAACGACCCACCGGCATCTTAGATCCTCCCTCCTTTTTTGCGAGCATATCAAAATCAACCGCGTAGTTCAATTCCATGTCATCGGGTCCGGGGTTGTACAAGGTGATTGCCTGAGATAGGGTGATGTTCTCTAGCAAATTTTCGCACTCAATCTCCTTCTCTATCTGCTCGGTTGCTTGCGAAAGAGTAATGTCGTCAATTGTAGTGTCCCATAGGTGCTCAGTTGCTTCTGAAAGAGTAACGTCGTCAATTGTAATGTCCCAAAGGCTCCCCAAATCAAAAAAACCCTCGCAGATATCGTCCACGTCCATTTTTCTGCTTTATCAACCGTCCACATTCACTTCTAAGCGGGAAATGAAGCGCCGAAATTTCTTTTTGCACGTGCAAGATACTTTGTATGGCTCTGATACATGTGACTTACACAATAGGTTTTAATTGGTTATGTACAGAAGGACGAAGGAGGAGCAAAAATGTCACTCGGACGCTGCGCGACCTCGTGACATTTTTTCCCCACCTTCGTTCTTCTGTACATAACCAACTAAAACCTATTGTGTAACTACTACTATTATTCAATTTTCATAAAATTTCAACTTTCGTTTTGAAAAAAAATTCTTCCTTGAGGTATGAACATAAATATATTGCTTAAGAACACAGTAATTGTTATATCTTTGTATGCATGAGTGTAAAACATTATCATAACCAGTATATATTAGTCTTATTTTCATGATTGTTTCATCACTGAAAAAAAATTGAATTTCGATTTTTGATATTTTGATTTTACGCCCTTTCCACTGTAATCACTTATATAATAACCTTTAGATAGGAAATGAAACTTGATGTAAAGAAGATCTGAAAGTAGTTCTCTTTCTGTTTGATGATAACAAAGCAAGGGACACCAGACAAATTTAGATAAAATTCATCTATTAAATTTGAAAACTGTTTCTTTTTCACAAACTATTGATGGGGGTTGTGATCTGAATATTTCGCTAAGTATCCGTTAAAAAAAGAATTGTAAACGATCAATATGAATATTGAATTGCACTTTGCTTTCTCTCACATAAACCCTACAAACTGCCGCATTTCAGATATTTAATAAATGTTAATAGAATCCAAAGACCCTGTGAGTAAGTTATAATATGTAATTTGGGACGTTGAGCTGAAGAAAAAAACTTGACCATGAGGATTGTTATTATCATTTGTGCAGATTTTTCTTTAAGGATATGGTGATGAAATAGAATATCGCAATGGTGGAATTCATTCACGTAGTCAACAAATTAAATCTAAATTTCATGCTCTTCGGTTGTACCGGATGTTCATTGCATTTAACTGAGAAATGTACTCCAGGGCACAACATATATTTTTTGCCAAATCACATCTACGCAATATTTTAATTCACTGCATTATACTAGCACATGTACAAGCTACATGTACTAATGTAACGCTTATTTTTACTCTTACTGGATGCAAATTCATATTTGAGAATAATTATTGTCACCAATCTGGATCTGAACTCTCCTTATGTAGGTGGAATATTACGTGTTTCAGATTTTCTTTCATTTATCTGTCATCACTGTGGTCAGATTTTGCTTACCTTACAGCTGTCTGGTGATTTTTGTTTTGATGGACTGTTATTGTAGAATCAACCAGAAGTCTCTGACAAGTACTGGTTGTACTTATAAAGGAAGATGAAAGTAGCACTTGGACTTGAAACTTTGCAACAGCAATAAATAGAATAACGATCCTTGGTTAAGTCTCTTTTCGTGGCAAGATTTATTGCAATCAGACTAAAATTGTAGGAGGAGTATACTTTTAAAATAATTTTACAGAAATTTCAATTTAAGTAACCATGACGTCATTCAGCAAAATCAAAAAACAATAACGACAATTATGCATCTCAGTGTAGTCTACTTGTATGCCAAGTTATACTGAAATCAGACCAAAAAAATGTAGGAGGAGTAACGGTTTGAAAGTATTTCAAGAAAACTTCTATTTTTAGTAACCATGGCAACAATGTTCATCGAAATCCAAAACTGGTAAAGGTAATTAGGTATCTTAGTGTAGTCTACTTGTGTGCCAAGTTATACTGAAATCAGACCAAAACTGTAGGAGGAGTAGTATTTTGAAGAAGGTATTTCAAAGAAATTTCTATTTTTAGTAACCATGGCAACAACGTTCATTGAAATCAAAAACCGATATACAGAATTATGTATCTTAGTGCAGTCTCCTTGTGTGCCAAGTTATACTGAAATCAGATCAAAACTGTAGGAGGAGTAGTGTTTTGAAAGTATTTCCAGGAAATTCCTATTTGTAGTAACCATGGCAACACAGTTCATTGAAATCAAAAACCTATACACAGAATTATGTATCTTATTATAGTCTACTTGTGTGTCAAGTTATACTGAAATCAGATGAAAACTTTAGGAGGAGTAGCGTTTGAAAAGTTTTTCACGGAAATTTCTATTTTTAGTAGCAATGGCAACACCGTTCATTGAAATCAAAAACTGATACACAGAATTATGTATCTTAGTGTAGTCTACTTATATGTTAAGTTATTTTGATATCAGACCAAAACTGTAGGAGGAGTAGCGTTTTGAAAAATTGTTTACAGACGAACAGACAGACAGCTAGACAGACATACGGACGGACGACGGACACCTTACTATCGCATAAGCTCTTCTGGTCTCTGACCAGTAAAGCTAAACATTACAGTATACCCGCATCGTTATTCTTTACAATTCTATCGTGTCCTATCGTGCGTTTATCCTATCGTATCGTGCGTGTATCCTATCGTATCCTATCGTATCGTGTTTTCCGTTTATCAGGTTTTGCGTTTTCTATCGTGTTTTCCGTTTATCAAGTTTTGCGTTTATCGTGAAGATCGTTTATCAGGTTCTATCGTGTATCGTGTTTTGCGTTTATCGTGCGCATTCGGAAACCCTCACTTTTTAACTTTACCTTGAGAAGAAACACCCGTGGTATCCCGAGTTCATTTTTCGTTTTGTTAATTTATTTAGGATTAATTTAACCGTTGAACAGAATCACAAATTAATACTCTAACGCTGGTATATATGTTTAAGAAAATAAATAAATAAATAAATAAATAAATAAATAAACGTCAAGTACCGTGACCAAGCAGACAGTGTAAATCGAAAGCCAAATTCTTTTTTTGGACATGAAATAATCCATCTACTAGTCATTCGTTATTTTTTTCCCTTTAATTTGTCTATTTGTAAGAAACATTTTTTGTCAAAGATAGAAATATTATACTTCCTTTACACAGAGTCACAAAAGCAAGACATTTATTAACTTTGCTTTGATAATTATAGAAACATAAAGCAGTAGATATGTGTGCAAAAATAAACTATAAATAAAAAAATATCAGCATCATTATTACATGTAAGTCAATCCTTTCTATCAATAACAGAAACATAAATTTTGTCTATGCGCGCAAGTTTTGTTGTTCCTTTTTATTTATTTGTTTCTCTGATGTGTCAACAAGTTAAATTACAGTTTATTTTACATGAACATGCTCCATTCAATTCATCATATGATAATTATATATTTTAATATAGATGTTTGCCATTCATATTTGACTACTGCATTTAGAAGATGTAAAAACAAAAAATAAGTAAAAAAAAAATAAATAAACAAAACCATACTAATTTTTATTATACAACTTACCTATTTCGACGTGGAAATGAAGTGAGTATACATGTATATTAAGTGACAGGTGGAAGCGCTTCCGTGACAAGAGAACTGACACCTAAACGTACCTGCCTAATCAGTACACTGTCTTCTTGTCAGGTCAAGAATCCACCCCCCTTTCCCCCTACATGACCGGCCCTTGTGTATCCAACGTAGACATACCTGAACTCTTCTCTCACCTGGTGTCAGGTATTTACCTGGAATCCTACTAGGTTTCAATGAAATGCATTTTCTTATTTTCTGGATTTCGTTTGAACAACACTTAATTAATAATTAAAGATTTTATACTAAGAAAATTGGTAAATGTACACTTCCGTTACAGATTAAAAATTTAATAAATGAATCAAATAAAATATAGGCGAGTTTTGTCCCCCAAACTCCTTTGATTTAGTTCATTTGTATACTTTTATATAATTTTTATAGGTTTACAGTATTAAACATTATTGGTGTGATCAAATTTAAAAAAAAATGCGCTTGTGGTACTTCCGGATCTTTGGGTTTTCTATGAAAAATAAAAAAAGATAGATTCTATTAATCAAAGAATATGGTAAATAATTCTTAGCAGAAAAATACGAACTTTGCCTCGCACGATTTTTTTTCTTATTAAAAAGGCGCCTCAAAGATACATGTAAAAAAATTAAAAGAAATCGCCCGGATCTGCCGTGATACACAAGACGAGTAAATACCTTAAATTTAATATTAGTGTTTATCGATTGCATTTAATACTTGACTATATTCAAGAAGTCAATATATATTTTTATTTATTATTTATTTATTTATATTGCTCTTTGAATTGGATCTTTTTTGAGTGGTTATGGAACACCCCCCTTCTTCCCCGCTGACTATGCTTCAAGTGGGATTAAGACTTTCATAATTTATTACAAAGTTTTGTCTAATTTTGCCGATGTAGTTCTATAAAAGATAAATTTTGTAACAATTAATACAAAGTCCAATAGCAATAATTTACAATTATTCAGTCCGAAAATCCCCTTTTCGTATTGTGGAAATTAATTTATAATTTTTTTTTTGTGTGTATGTTCTAATATGTTGTATACAAGAGTATGTAATAATTCAATGTTAGTATTTAATGCAAAGTTTAAGTACCCAATAAATATATTCACATACATTGTAAGCTTAGCATACGCGCGTCAATAGTAGATACAAATTCTGTTATTGTAAATGTTTATAACACAGGCATGCGTAGAAAGCAATTTCATTTCTTTGGGGGGCGGGGGTCTAAAAAGAAATATTTTGAAAAGCAAACAAAAGAGGCTAAAGACATTATTATTGTTGATGGGCAATATTATCATTATATTTCTACTATATACTACACATGTTGGTACACTGTAACTTTTTTAGGTATACGACTGCATGCTCCCTTCTTAATTTTACATGCCTATAGCATTAGAAATACCAGAAAATAAATACAAAAGAATGGAAATGCAGTATTTTTTTTTTTCGGATACTAGATGATGACAGATCTAGTGACGTTTATTAATTTTATTGAATTCGATTTCTTTCGGCCGGTCTCCTTCCACATATATACATAATTTTATACAATGTATGTAGGAATACGTAAATACTTTCTATGTGCACGGGATATGTGTAACATATATATTTATATATAGGAGAGATTATTTAATCACAGTCCAGTGCTCAGTCTGTGTCAATGCAACTAGCAATTTCAGCAAGTCATGTGTTCAAAACGTAATAAAAATAAAATTAATTTATATAAAATATAAATTTAAGCAAGTTCGTAAAAACATTAACATTAAATAATTATAATTACTTTTTTTCCCGAATCCCCCCCCCCCCCAAATTATGACAAGTAAGTTTTTTGTAAGATTTGAATTATTAAATACAGATTATCAAAGGGGATTTTGGATACGTCGCAGACTTCTAGCACAAGATATTGAATCTAAATATTTCACTATTTACATGGAGTTCTTCCGTAAAAATAATCAATGTTTGTTATGAATTTCATAGGGTTTCATTTGTTAAAATAATGAATATATTTATAGCGTTTCGTGAATCTATTGACATGGGTGTAAAACTTTGCTTGTCTAGGTACTAGTACCGAATTTTTGAGCCACCTATAGATTAAAATCTCCGTAATTAAGCGATTCAAAATTCAAATTTAATGATTCGATGGAATTTCGACATTTGTATAATTACACAAACAATCGCCTAATTTCCATCATAGATTTGAATTAATCTTAAATAATTATACAGTTTGAATTTGATGACGATCAGTTTTATTGACGGAAAAAACGTATCTTTTACAAAGCATCATTACTTCAGATGTTTTATCACGATAAAATTAATATATTTTATCATTTAGATTTGCGGCTTTGTAAGTAATTAAAATTATTATACTACTAAAAAGGAAACTTTTCGTCTTGTCAAAAAGCGTTACGCATTTTGAAACAATCCTATCAGGCTTTGCGTTTATCCTATCGTGAAGATCGTTTATCAGGTCTATCGTGTTTTGCGTTTATCGTATTTTGCGTTTATCGTGTTTTGCGTTTATCCTATCGTGCGTGTATCCTGTCCTATCGTGCGTGTATCCTATCGTATCGTGCGTTTATCCTATCGTATCGTGCGTGTATCCTATCGTATCGTGTATCCTGTAAAGAATAACGATGCGGGTACTGTAACAGCGAGTTCTGTACATTCGGTTTTCCACTCCCTGCCCTAGTGTAAAACACAAGCAGTTGTGTGTCGGACATATGGTAAAAAGATCCTTGACTGATTTTTAATAAATATTTTTGACTGCAGATGCCAAAATGTCCTACGAAGGGTTCGGATATGTTGTGGATTCCTGTCCTCTAAGTAAAGAAAATACAACTGAGGCAGCTACGAGATTGAACTGTAGTGTTGATGAACATGGACGTAGTCAGTATGTGTGTGTTCCCAATGAAAACCTAACAGCCATTGTAGAATTCTGTTATACCAAGTCGATTGTTGGACTCTATCAGGATGGTAAAAACATAAAGTTTATAGAGCTTTTGACATAAGAATAGTCGCCCGCGTGGCGCAGTGGTTAGAGCTTCTGCTCTAGAGTCGCGGGGTAAGGAGCTGATCCTTCCGTCGCGGGTTCGAATCCACTGCGGGACGTGGAAACCGGTCCTTCGGATGAGACCGTATAAACGGAGGTCCCGTGTCGCAGTAGGTATTGGCACGAAAAAGATCCCTCACTGCTCAATACCCTGAGTGCCGAGTATAAGTATAAATTTGCAGCCCTCCTCCGGCAAATGGTGGCGTCTCCATATGAGTGAAAAATTCTCCAGAGGGACGTTAAACAATAAAAAAAAAGGAGACAAGAATCTCTCTCTCTCTCTCTTTCTCTCACCTAAATTACTGAATATAAGTAGAAAATTAAAAGTCTGATGTAAATACGATTCTTTGGGATTAACTTTTTCGTATTGATAAATTTTATATGAACTCAATTAAACTCATAATTTTGCAAACTCAGGTCATTGTTTGAAAACAATTAGAGATGGATTTTTGGACCAGATCAGCTGTAAAAACTTTACAGAAGGATGTCCAGCAGAACATTATAGAAGTACAGACCTGTACAAATGTAAGAAACTGATAAAATGGTACAAAAACAAATCACATCAATATCAATTTAATGTTTCGCTCTTAATATAGCTTAACTTGATTTTTTTTTTTTTTTTTTTTTTTTTTTTTTTTTTTTTTTTTTTTTTTTGCATAGATCCAGCTTGCAGCCATCTTAACACAGAGGACCGATGTTTTCTTGCAGATCCCTCTTGCAATTCGTGAGTTTCTCGATAAAATTTTGTTATAATTCGATTTTGTTAAAAATCAATTAAATCCTATTTCAAATTAAAGATAATTTTATTAATACTCAAAAAATATTTCTTATCTCCCACACTGATGAGGTAAATGGCTATTTTTCTTCTTTTTAAAATTGAAATCTAATTCGGAAACTTAAGTTGTGAAAAATGAAAAAAAAAATTACTCTTGAAATATGTTCCCGGAAACTTTACAGTAGCAAACCTTCATACATTTCTAAAACTTTTCAAAACATTTATTGAACTGTAAAGTCACTGTAACATTAATACTTTTTTCGCAAATTATGTGGACTGATAAAGCAGTTTTTTAATTAAACATAATTCACTTCATTAGTGTGAGAGACACTTATATTATTGCAAAGATGTTTGAATTGTTGGAAGAAGAAAAATGAATTTCATCCAAATCTTCTACAACTTCAAAATATATACCTTCATGTAAAAATTAGTTATTTGATTTTTAACTCTTATTCTTTTTTTTCAATATATTCTAACACTTCAAAAACCACAATGATGGGAAAATCGACATCCTTACTGTTGATCTTGAATACGATCACTGGTTACAGTTATTACAATACTTCTAAAGCTGCTATAGATGATGGAGTCGTTAACGTATTCCTTGGTGTCGTCATATCTATCCTGGTACTTATGGGGATTCTGGTGATAGCCTTTTTGTCTTGGAGACATTGGCAAAAACTGAAGCGTCACAAGGTGTACAAGGAGTATTTAGAAGGTACATTTGTATTTGATATACATTAACCAATGCAAGTTAAATTGAATTATAATAGCATACCAGAGGTACATGAAAAGCTTACACTATGAACAAGTGCAAAAATTGCCTTCTTTGTAATTAATGTACCCATGTGTTTTTCTATCTTTACAAAATGTGTAGAAGTTTTATAGATCATCGAAAAAAGCAATGTTTCCAGGTTGATTTAATAATAATCAGAGTATTTTTCTACAACTTGTGTTAAGTTTCATGCAAAAGACTAAAAAACGTTTGTCCGTAATATCTTGGTTACTCTCTTATGCATGTACATGTAAATAAACATTCATTTAACAAGGCCCAATCTACTTGGTCTGCGCATGCGTTTTACATTGTCACTGCGATATTTCAGACTCTTTAAAGTACCCTTGATTGCTGTCAAAATTAAATACATTTAAATGACGTCAAATTGCGCTATAATATTTCGCTATTCTTGCATACCTGGTAGGTCTGCCTCGTTAAGTTTTTGTTTTTTAATATTACACATTTTATGCTATCCTGTCCAAAATATGTGCAGAATAATACTGCACATCTCTTCGCCCATGTAATATATAAATAGTGCATGTTTTTTGAATGTAACAGTTGAAATTGACACCCCAAGGAAAACCATTGTCAACCGACGCGTCAGCGGAGGTTGACAATGGTTTTCCGAGGGGTGTCAATTTTAACTGTTACCCTCAAAAACGTGCACTATTTATTTTATTATACTGAATGTCTTATTGATTTCGGATGTCATAAAAAATTCGGAGATCGTCGTTAAGTTCACGCTTAGAAAGCTTTAAAACTCCCCGCTTCTATTTTTCTCAATTAGAAAGCTTCGGAAAAGATTTACCAACCTCTTTATTGTTTGTTACTCAAAAAGTCCTTTATCATGTAAAGTTTGCACTCGCAAGGATGTTTCGTCTGTCGTTTGTTGTTTTCAAGTAAGCTACATCGGACGCAAGCTTTTATTGGCGTCGTTTATTCGGTTTCTTTCAAACACACAACCGACGTTTTGAGAATTCTACGGTGAACCGTACGCGCATGATTTGAACGCATGTGACATTTTCGTAATGTTACCCGTTGTCAAGTGTGTTGCTAACGCTGAGGGTAACATTACAGACTGTTAAATGCGTCTAAACCAATCAGATTTTAGTATTTACCATGAAAGTAAAATAAAGGCAAATAATGACCTCCATAGAATATTGACCAGGAGTCATTTTTCGCCGTCGAAAATTACCTCCAAGCCGTAAAAAAAATGTCATATTTGTAGAGAATGAACCCTAGCCAACTTGAAAGTTGAAAAACTCAAGAATAAAGTCAGAATCCAGACAATGGAATTTTGTGTTTCGTACATGTAATGTACATTATAGTATTATTTATAACATATTATAATTTGAGCAAAAAGTCTATTGCAGTATTAATTTCGTATAATTTGCGTTGAAGTGCGAAAATTGGCATTTTCCCATATAATCCTATAGTAAATGTACCTGTATTTGAAGACAATATACAACGAATGTATTCAAATATATTCGAATATTCGATTAGATATCCTTTCAAGTAATTTTTATTGTGTTTCCTGCTTCAAGAAATCCTTCCAGATGCAATGACTGTAACATCTTGTTTCAGAAATAAAAGTTACCTTGGAATCCATATATAGATCTCACTGAACTAACATTTATCATATGGTGTCACTGACTTGTAAGACATGTGCGATAAGAAACAGAGGGGTGAATCAAACTATTTCTCCTTTTGTAAAGATAAATATGATCATAAATTTTTATTTTAAAAATTTAAGCTAAACAAGTTGTTGAAGTTGTTTCTGCGTCTGTATGGATGTGCCATACCATCTTAAATCATTTTTTTTTTCGCAAAAGTTCGTTTCTTGAAGAGAAATTTTATCCAAATTGTTGACCATTTAATAAATTGAAAAACACATAACTCTGTAGCAACCGTTAATGATAAAACGCCGCTTAATGATAGAAATATCATAAAGGGATGCAATTGCAACGCTTAATGCTATAAATTTTTGCATTATTAGTGTTTCAACGACATGGAGAAATATTTCTCCAGAACTTTTATTTTAAAACACTAAAACCAATTTTATGATTGATTATATGCATAAAATGTATGGTAATCAATTAATTCACAACAAAGCCCCCTAAAACCCTACTACAATTCAATAGGAATATGAAAAGTGCTAGTTAAAAAATCTTTTTAAAAAATCCTTTGAGAAAGTTCTTGAATTGAAATCATTGTTCAGAGAAAAGTGTTGTCTAAATCGCAAGATGAAAGAATTTCAAAAAAGAAAACTTTACCCCCCCTCCCCCACCACCACTACCCTGTGGCAAAGGTAAAAAATATAATTGGGCCCAGTATTTCTCAAAAATTTAAATAGAGATTTTCAAGGAATGCATATGTCCCCTGCTGTAGCATCACTAAACATAAAATAAGTCCAGGAGTTGCCGGCTATTTACTTGCATCTGTCTGCAAGGGAAAAAATGCGATAAAATGGCATTCATCATACTATATGACTATCGAATGGGAATTGGTTCCTCCAACCTCAAACTAAAATGATTAATGAAATCGAAATTATTAGAAATAATAACATTTTACTTTATTCAAACGTGCTAAATTAGATTCGTAAATAGAAAGATTTCAGTTTGTCTTTACTGCATTTGTCAGCCTACAACGATCCATTTCTTTATATCTTCTAAGTACTTAGATTTCAGATTTTGTGATAAATGTATACCATACAGTTTAAAAGTGCAATTCTTAAGCTGATCAATATGCTAATTATCGAAGCACTGCCTCTAAAAATTCAAATGACATCGGTTTAATTAGTTTTCCGACTGGAGTATTTATGAAAAAATATGTCAAAGGTTATCTGATGAAAAACAGTGCACATGCTAAATAGCAGTGACTAACCTAAGAAATGTAAAAGTATGCTGTATATCGCCACTATTTTCTATTTTCAGAAATATGTCAAAGACCAAGTTCAAATGTCAAGGTCATAATATTTTACAAAAACCAAAGTATCAGCAAAATATCAAAATCAATACCACTTAAAAGCTCTCAAGATATCAGGTCTGATAGACAGCTAGTAAGACATACGGACAGACGCCATGTAAATCCCTAAATGACGATCTGCTGTGAAAGTTGCACTAAAAACCGGGGTTTTATTACAAAAATATCTGCAAAATTAATGTAAAATAAGAAAATTTGAAGTATTAAGGACCCATTCTTCGCTGACGCAAAACTTTTTTTTTGATTGACAAAGTTATATTGTACATTCATGAAGGTGTTAATGTAGGTATTAAACTCATTTAGTTCAACATTATTTATGCCCATTTAAAAGATACGTGTCGTTGTTTGTTTCTTTGTTTGTTTGTCTGTGATTGATGAAAAACATACTGATCTCTCAATCTGTGATCACGTGCTCTACCCATTGAACTAGCTCGCACCGGAACAGTCACACGTGATTTGTTGCTTGAAATGTACCGGTAACATCAAGTATAAATAAAAGTTATTACATCCACAACTATTAATGATTCAGCCTTCCTTGAAATAATTAGATAAAAAGATTGATAAATATTACATTTTTGATAAATTCATCGGGTGTATAAAAGTAAACCATCTCACTAGTTGACTCTTAATATTTTTTTTGATGTCCACTTAAAAAAATAGAGTATAAAAAGGTGTTTAAAAAATGTGAAAAAAATACATTGATTTGTTTAAAGATAGATAAGTCAGCAGCTAAAATGGATAAAGATTCCTCAGAGTAAGGAAACTAGTGCCGTGTTAATTTGGTTTGTCAGTTTCCTTTGCATAACAGCACAAATAATTAATTTGCATATATCTAAGATATTTATCAAAATGAAAATTTAAACATGCTAGTTTGGTTTGGTTGTTTGACAGTTTTCTGAATGGTAGTTAAATTATTTCCATTCAAATTGTATAATATTGAAGAAGACATAAAACGATTTTTTTTACAAATATAAATTAAATATTTGGCAATAAAAGTTTTAAAAGAAATTGAAATTTCAGAAAAATTGTTAATTTTCAAGATTGCACCAATCTCAATTGATGAAAAAAAAAAAACCAGTGAAAATTAACTAAAAATTAATAAAATACTGTAAATCTGAGACAGGTGTCAGGGAAAAAAATTAACTTGCTTAATAAGTTGAACTTCAAATAATTCGTAAACATATCGCAGCCAAGCAATCTTGAATTTGGTCTATTTAATTCTTGGTTTACCTACATTCATTTTTTGGTACTTGAGACCACGGTAACTTATTCAATTTTTCTGCGCAGGCGTACAATAAGGAGAAAGATATAAAGCAATATTTTTGTCTTGGGCCATACAATTTTTTTTTTCCGTAAAAGTAATTTTTTTTTTAGGTTCCGGAACCTGAAATTTTCTGAAACTTAATACTTTCAGGAATTGAACAAAATTTGCACGGGTCATGCAAAAATTTTATGCTTGTCAATTTTCCCTTTTTTTGCTTCACGCTATCGCTTTCACTTAGATCGGAATATATAGGTTCAATTTTTTAAAAAAATCATTTTCTCTAAAATTTTGCGACTTTTTTTCAATTTCTTAATAAAATATGATTGTAAAGTATTTCTGTTATGTTTCTTGGAGATTTTTTTCCAAAGATTTTAAAATATATAAAATAGTTAAACAGGATGGTCAGAGAAATTTTTATTCCATCAGTTGTTTCATTACTGGAAAGGGCCAACGAAATAGAGGACGAGAAAGGAAAAGGAAGGAGGGAAAAGAGAACACGCAACCGCTCAAAATTTTATGATAAAGGTGATGACTTCAACTTTTCTATCGTTAACTTCCCTTAATTATGTAACAATATACCATTTTACTGGATATGGAGTTTATGCCTCCGAGTTGATTCGATACGCAAGGGCATGATCTACGAACAATTTCTATATCGAGGCAAACTACTGACAAAGAAGTTGATGAAACAAGATATCAACAGTCTCGTTTGAAGTCAACATTTCGCAAGTTCTATGGTCGATACAATGACCTTGTCAGTAAATACAATCTATCATTAATTCGAATGCTGACTGAGGTTTTTCATACTAATTGTTAGGCCATTTTACACACTTGATTATCTACGGATTTTTCCGTTTCCCTGATCATGACAAGGAGTGACCGGTCGATAACGAGTGCTTACTCCTACATGGCACCTGACCCCATCTCTGATGTATTTAGAGGTCTGTGTTTGCTCTCCCCCCGATTTGTATTTTATCCATGGACTTTTGAGCTTGATTTCTATTCATTATCTCCATATTAAACGCGCTTGTATGCGTATGTCTGTGAGTGGGTTATTTTGTCCTTGTGCACTAAACGGAAGTCACTTAATTTGCATCGAGTTCGATATCGACGGTTACCATGCTCTATTAGATAATTATGTTCTTTTGCGAGGGATGCTCCTCTTTGCGGTGCCCTTGTTTATTTTAGTACAAAATCAGAAGAGGGAAGCCTTTTGTGCATATTTTTTGTTTGCCTGTCCCCAGCGTGGTGACCTTAAGGCACTAGGATAGACCCTGCTCTTTATTCTGTAGCACATTAAACATACATTTTTGTTTGCATGGTGTGGCAAATATTAACATGAGGTTAAGAAATTTAGTTTAATAAAAACTTAGTGACTTATCCAGTTTAGACTGAACCTTGCAAGGTCATACAAAATTTTTGCAATAGTAGAGTTGTATTAGCGCAGGAAAACTATACTTTCCAATACTATACACTTATTCGAAGTATTTAAGCTGTAAATTTCATTCTGAAAATTCTGTGGAAACACAATAAATATCGCAGGAAATTCATTCGAACTGAAATATATAAGACCCACAGTATTCGTCATAACACATAAAAAAAAGGGGGGGGGGTGCGGACAGTGATTTAATTATCTCACAATCAAAGGTCTTTCAGAAATAAAATTTGATAGACCAAAAAGAAAAAATTATCAACTCACACAAATTTCAATGTATTTCATGCACTTTCGGACCCCGCTTTTTATTGGGGGGGGGGGGGGGGGGCAAATTTTTATCATTATGGGTGCAACTGCAAAACTTAATGCTACATTAGTTTGTATCATTAGCGGTCGATCATGTCGATATTTGCTTGTTTGACTAAGCGTTGGGACTGCACTGCATTTTTGACGCTCAATGATACAATTCTATCATTAAGTAGTGATTTAGCATTAGCGCTTGAGAATGTCAACTATTAATGCAATAATTTAAGGCATAAAGCGTTGCAATTGCAACGCTTCATGATATTTCTATCATTTAGCGGCGATTTATCATTAGCGGTTGCTACAAGGCCACCTTTACCTTCTTCTCAAGGGGTAAATGAAATATGCAGGGTATGGGGTAACTCGATGTGTCTTAAATGTAGAAGGACTCACCTTATGGATTCTCCTTAGATTCATAAGTATTTTAAGGCTTGAATTAAAAAAAAGCTGTATGCTAAGATTAATTTAATTAATTCTAAATAAATTGAAATAACTTCCACATGTAACAAGGCAAAAAACGCATTGTAGCAAAATTATTGTTCATATTAAAGGAAATGAATGCAATAAATGATATCCAAAGAAAATATTTGTCAATTTTTTTTTAACCCGTCTCTCAACGATTCTGTCATCAACTGTTTTGAATCACTCTTAGGGGAACATCACTGTTTAGCCTGTGATAGTATGAGAAATCGGAGTAATTATGCTCTTCAAGATTTATTTCATTGTACCTGAATTATTACATGTAATACCATTTATGACGCTTACATTTACACCTTAGATGTTTTACAGTTAGAGGAATGTTAGTCTGACTCTTCACAAAATAACAATCACAATACAAAATTGTATTGATAATAAACAGTTTTGATTTTGTTTATCATAAACCGACCTAGCATAAAATATTCTTTGTACGTATTTAACTTTAGCATATCTAAAAAAGACTCATATTTCAGTCTCTTTGTATTCTGCTCTCTCTTACAGGGTTTTCCCGGGGTTATCTGGCTATAAAGGGGGGCTCTGACTATATAGTCATCATTCCTAGAAGGGTAACTATTATATAGCCATTTTTTAGAGGCTTTAGGACTGCCATATAGCCAGGTTTGGTTGGGAAGATGGCTATGGGGAAAGGCTACTATACAACACTGGTGTGGTCGTATGTTAAGTATAAGCAGTTTAATATCATGGTTCAAACCTTTAAATTTCAATAGATCTTTACTTAATTTGATACTTTTTCTCTCTTGTAGGCCACATGGGCGATTACAGTGTGTGGAAGACAAAGATATCAGGTGCGCATTCATAAACAGTGAGAACATAAAGAGGGTACTGGAGAAACTCGCGATTATTCCATACATCGAGAAGGACATTTATTTAAAGTTTATCCCATAATCACGTTGTTTAGTATTTTTTATTTATTTTTATTTTTATTTTTTTTTTTGATAATATGCCTCTTTGAAACAGAAATCGGAAATAGCAGTTTTGAAGAAAAATTCCTGCCTCTTTACGCGTATATCAAATTTATTCTGTTTCAAGGAGGCAATTTTTCAGAACAATGGGTATTCCGTATTCAAAAACCGGAAAATTTGACATGCGTTGTTGTGTGCCTAATTTACACCTCATTTGATTGTATAATATACATCGCTGTATCTGAAAAAATCCAACATTGTTTCTGTTACTTAAAATTCTCCTTTTTTATCTGCGACATTTCTAGGGAAATTAACAAAAGAACTGCAACACCCTCTTTTAAAACCGATTAATTTCTTTACAGTGGTTATGAAACGTGCATGGCTTCAAACATGTAATTTTCCATCCTTCAGATAGATCAAACACCGATATTTCATATCAGTTTGGTGTTAAAATCCTTAAGTTACAACACATTACGATATCGTTTATCAATTAGAATTAAAAAAAAATCTCACAAAAGATATTGACTAAACATCCCAGCTAAGTTAGCACTTTTTAGCTTAAAAACTCAAAAACTGACAATATATATGCACGGCTCTAAATGGAAGGGGGGGGGGTGGGTGGGTCCGGACCCCTTTGTGATTTTCCATCAGAGTTAAAAGGTCCTGTGTAAAAGTAACAAAGAAATTACCTTGACACCCTTGCCGGTAAACACGAATAGCCATGTTTCTGTTGAAGATACTGAGGAAATTGTGTTCTAGTGACACCCCCCCCCCCTACCCTCGACATAGTTTCTTTTTTCAGGTTTGAGGAATTGAATCAATTATACATGTATTTACTTTATTTTTTTGGAAGGGAGGGTTGAGTTGGGGGGGGAGGGAGGTGTCAAAAATGAACGGAAGTGATATCTGTTAGAGAGTTTACGTGGACCCACTTTGAAAAAAAATCTGCGCCTGTTAGACAGGGCTTATAAACCCTTCATATGTGTTACAATCTAATGATGATCTTGGGCGCTGATGTAAGATTTTCATATTTTGTCAGATGGGATGCTATACAGATGTCAAATAATCAAAATTTTATTTTTACTTTTTTGAATTAATATCAAAAACCTATACTTGAATCGGTATACAGATGTCAGTGGAGTCTCGTAATATATAAACGTGCGAAGAACTGTTCACATACTATGTGGTATCAACTTATTATTTTTAAAAGCTTATTTCTTTATTTTAACATATCGACAGACAATTTTTTTTTTCCAAAATGAGAAGGTATAGATGAAGCAAATTATGTCGGTGTTAAAATGAACCATATATATATTTTTAACCTTCTTTATAAAGTACTGATACCAGTTTAATTTGATCTTATTATCAGAGTAGCACTACTTTCTGAACAAAGAAAGAAAATTATTTCAGACGATTCATATTGAACTATCAATACTATTAGAGCACAACACAAGGTAAATTAGGGGGGGAAAAGATACCAAAAATAAAATCTTTACAAATAAGAAGATTATTTTTTTTATGAAAAAAAAAAACAAAAACAAAGGATAATTAATAATCTATTACATTTTGTAGACCAGTTCTCCACACTGACTGATGACGAACTGTTCGTGTTATTCTGTTTTCTGTGTTCCGACTCCGGTCCTCCTGACTTCACTGACACAGAGTGGCTGGACTTACTTAATAAGATACGCCTGAGAGTGTACGGTAAAGAGAATCCTGTAACAAGTGAGAAAGCGCAGCAGACTCTGGACAGACTGAAGTCACGTGATTACCTTTGGGAAGACGTGGACATGATAACGGAGGACACAAAGGATGAGACAATGTATAGGATAGCATCAATATACAGTGTTATACCATTCTATTACAGTAGTTATGACACAGCCAGTGTGTACCTGAGATCAGAGAGATACAACAGAAAACCTGGAGAGAAGTGTGTCAGTGGTGGTGGTTACTGTGATTACTTACTGATAGAGCGTCTACAGATGAACATACTGACTCACGTCACCATGGAGGACACGACTATATATGATAAGATACATCAGATATGTAAGTCAGTGAAGAAAAAAAAAATTTTCCAATTCGGAAAATGTTTCAGATGAGTGATGTAGTGATTAAGTATAGAGAATGATTTTTTTTTTGGCTAAGGAGCCTATGGAAAATATTGATTCGCATAGATTTTATAAATGAAAAAAAAATGCGTGGGGTTTAAATTCGATCTTATTTGTAATAAAATTTACTTGCAGGTATAATTAGGTATAATGTTTGTAATACATTATTCATCTTCTTCTACAGTGAATGTTTCAAACCAAAAACTAAATGACAGTGAAGATAAAAGAGAAGAATTTCTAATGGATCTAAGAAGAGAAGGGGAGGCTGTACATTACAGAGGAAGAACACAGGATAGTGTAGATCACGTGACATGGCTCTGGAGAGACTGGTTATTCTCAAGACCTGACATCGTGAGATCCTGTATAGGCCTCCATCCACACTGGGACATTTACATCATCGACAAGAAAGCTTACAGAAAAACAAGTAAGAAGAATAGTACAAAGATAAAGTCTTCATAAACATTAGCCTTATTTAACTCCTTATAATAATTAATGGTTCTAACACAAACAGGGGTGGGTGCGAGTGTTGGAAAATTATGTAGTATGTACCATATTTTTTTTTATAAACTACGTTTAATTGCACTGTTTAGAGGTATAAAATTGCTTTGATTTTCAAGCAGACTGTTGAATTCAAAGCTTTTATTCATAGATATTAAATAGCCTATAAAAGAGTATATATTATGCTGAAGTTATAATTTAATGAAAAAAACATATAAATTACATAAAATGCATGCTGTGTGTATGGAATTGACGATTTCATGGAAAACTATTTATTAGATCTTTTGACTCATTAAGCTGACGTTTATATCGATACCAGTCCTCATCAATGATCATAAAAGATCAAATTATATCTAAAAAGTACTTTGGAATACATTTTTTACTTGTATATGTGATTATACAAGCTTTGGGAGGTTTGATAAGGGTCATTAAAGGATCAGTGCACTTAAGCTATGAGAGTTGGATCCCGGTGCTTTGCCAATAATAAATTTTCGAAATTTATAAACATTTTTAATCAGAATTATACAAGAAATAACGTATCATTTTTAAACATCTATCGGGATATAAATACGGGTTTGTCACGAGATCAACTTCCATAAAACCCGAAGGGCTTTATGGTAAATTTAATCTCGTACCAACCCGTATTTATATCCCGATAGATGTTTTAAAATGATACTTTATTACTTATATTTACATTTATGACATTCATATTTTATATTTTCCTGATTGTAATCTTTAACGCGTGAAATGTTTTATTTTTCACACTAAACGGTGCGTACTTGATCCATTGATTGCGCGGCGACCCTTTATGACGTCACTGAGAAATTATGTTGAACGTTTATGACGCGAGGAACCCGTGTTTATACGGATATAGATACGCGCACAGGCATTTGGGGTATGGACACCCTCCCTTTCTATTTTTTTTTCTTTTTAAATCTGGGGTCGAGTCACCTTTTTCCTATTTTTATATTCTAATATGCACTATATGTTATCAATAATGTAACTCGTTTGTCTCTATATGCTGTTTTGAAATATACCGTTTTCGACTGATACATAAAAAGAAAGAAGACTTGCAACTCATTTCTCGTCGTCTGCCTCACCTCACTTAAACTTCGCCTGATTTTTTATCTAAAGCATAAGAACACATGGAATATCCATACATCAATAAATTTGTTACACATTATTCTTCCCTTTCATATTTCCATTTAATTTTTATGTGCCCCCGATTTGTAAATATTTCGATTAAATCACCCATATCTAGGGTAAATTTTGTTGATGTGCACTAGCTGGGACAGAAGTGCCCGGTATTTTCGGGCGTCATCATTAAGTGTAGTAAGTTCTGTATATAACTAGAAGATTCTGATGGATGATGATTAACATTTAACATACGACATAGACAACCAAATTTCACAATATTTTTATTACGAAGCCTGGAATTTTTATTAAATGCAGAACATTTGTAAAGTTAGAGTTACCGTTATTGCACTTCCGTCCCAGCTGCAATTCATTTCCGAATGTTATTTATCGATACATGCATATAATAACATATGTATCACCGTGAGTACTACATACATATATACTTTGTTTCACTACACGTTTGTATTACTACATACTACATGTACAGTGAATTAAGATTAAATGTAGTGTGAAATCGAAGTCAAATAAATGTGAATCTTTCCTAAAACATACATTCATTCTTGAATTGAAAAGCATTCAGCATATAAAAAGAAAAATGATAAAGCTAAAGAAAAATATGGGAGGGGGGGGGGTGGCATTTTTATCATATACAAAAACTTAAGATTGAGCTAATTCGGTGCTAGGCATCAAGCATATGGATACGAATCATGAAAATGATCAATATGTATGGCTATGAATCATTTATTATTTGTGTGAATCATAAAACTACACAATCTTTCTCTCCTCCATTTAAATTCATGCTGTAGAATCAATCTGGAAATAATGTGCAAATGTTTACATTCGACTTCCATGCGATTTAAATGTCTCCGCCCATTTGCGGGTACCTTTAATTCGAAAGTGGTCCAGTTCAAATTTCCGGAATTTAGGGCTTATACATGTTCTTTTCAATGACGTTGTGTGGAATTATAGCAATATGTTTAACAAAAAATTCGAAGTATAAATATCAAAAGCATATGTATGCACGATAGTCATAGATTAATTTAGCAATATAGTCTAATTTAAGGCTTAAAATGGGTGGCCGAAAAGGTTCCAAATGACATTCTAAAGTGCACTCATTCTTTAGAATCATCAAACTTTGCAAGTTTTAGCTCATACACTTGGGTCGATGGCTCAAGTGAGCTATTCTGACCGAAGTTTTTTCGTCGTCCATCAATCTGCTTGTCTGTTAACTTTTTATCTTCTACAGAACTCAAAGCCAATTTCTACCAAACATGCCAGGATCCGTCCTTGGTTGAAGGGATTTGAAGAAACATGTCCTTTTTAAAGGGAGATAATTAATAAGAAGTAAAAATCAATGCCAACTTTAAAAACTATTCTAAAATACGACTACACCAGAAAATTTTAGAACTTTCTTGAAAGTTTCATAACTTAATGTAGATTTTAATCTGAACAATTTATGCCACCTTATGCCACCTTTCCTCCTAAAGGGCTACAAATGGCATATAAAGTTTTAAATAGGAGTATGTAGACTCGTTAATACTCTAGCTTAAGGAACGTTCTTTTCATTCTCAGCATAGGAATATTTGATATCATATAATATGGTAGTTTAGACTAAAGATTGTTTAAATCATAACCACTAAATGTAACTTAGAAATATATATATTTTTAAAAAATCTGTTAATGAACCATAGCAAGGCCACGGTGACGCATTATGTCCCAAGAGCTCCTAGTTAGCTCACCTGAGCCAAAGCCTCTTTTCCAATCAAAATGTGTTTGTTGTCTGTCATCATTTTCTTCTAAACCTTTTCAAAATTTCATCTTCATCCACCAGTCCAAATTCAACCAAACTTTGTAAACAGCATCCTTAAATGAAGGAAATTCAACTTTTTGAAATGAAGGGCCACATGCTCTATCAAAGGGAAGATAGTTAGTAATTAGGAAAATGAAATGGCAATTTAAAAAAAATAAAAATAATAATTATTGAGAAAAAAATGTTTTTAAAAAATCCCAAGAACCACTGGGCTGGAAAAGATGAAATGTATGTGAAAACTTTATTATGTAGTGTAAATTCAAGTTTGTAAGAATTATGACACACGGGAAGGGTCAAATTAGGCAATCAAATTTTTACATGGAAAGTTATACTTTATACTTTAAACTTTATCTTTAAAAATCAAAAGAGAAGCAAAGATATAATAAGACATATTCAAAAATAAGCAACATTAGGTAGCGTAGATTCAAGTAGGTTTAAATATGATCAAATAAGTACGTTCGAGTATGACCCAGGGGAAAGGGTGGATCCAAAGCAGAAAATCAAAGTATTATGCAGGGATAATATATATATATATATATATATATATATATATATATATATATATATATATATATATATATATATATATATATATATATATCGTTGAAATTAGATCGCCTCAAGAACAGCAAAGCCATGAATGGTCATAATTATTTGGAAGCATTCTTAGGTATATATTGCAACTTCAAATCAACGCGGGATATGATTGGGCCATAATGGGCGATCAAACTTTAAAAATCTTTGAAAATCTTCTTCTCAAGAACATCAAAGCCATGGTAACATGTAGACATATTAATCTGGAAACATCCTCAGGCAGTGTAGGTTCAAGCGTTTTTGAAACCCCAGGGTAGGGTGGAGTCATATTAGGCAATCAAAGTTTTACATAAAATATGGAAAAAAAAATCTTTTTAAATTAAAAGGAGAACAAAGCCATGATTAGTCACATTAATCTCTAAGCGTCCTCAACTATTGTAGACACTAGTTTCTTCTAGTCATGTCCCCTGAGATAGGATGGGACAAAATAAGAGAAAGAAAAATTTGAGTAATTTTTTACCTAAAATATGTGAGAAAAATTCTGTAAAATTCTTCTGGTTCATGATGATTTATACATGTATTAATAAAGAGGCATTAATAGATAATGTAGACGTCTAGATCTATTTCAACCCCCCCCCCCCCCCCCCCCCCCCCCCGATCAGGGTTACACCAGGAGATTATAGATTTACTTTGTATTACATGTACACAGGAATAATTCTTTCAAAATCCCCAGAAGGACAGGAGAGACATAATTTATTAGTCATTTGTTATGAAATCGTCCTTAGTAACATGTAGTGTACATTTGAATTGATTGAAATCAATTTCTCAGGGGATACGAATGGGACACAATAGGAGATCAAGGTTTTATACATTATAGTAAAGGAGGAAATTTTTAAAAAACTTTAAAAAGGCCAGGATCCTTAGGTTGTGTAAATTCAAGACTGTTTACATCAGGTCCAAGGGGGTTCAATGTAGGTGGTGATATATCAGGGGATCAGAGTTATTCAAGGAAGTATGTAGGAACCAGTAGCAATGCTATGTTATATCATAACAATACGATAAAAATATCTTATGTTACGGTGGATCTTTTTTTTCTTAAATTATTGTCCCTAGAGTTAAGTTAAAATCGGAGTTTACAAAATGATATTGTACAGGGAAAAATCTTTTTTAAAATCCCCTACAGAAGAGAAAAGCCATGCTAAGAATATTGATATTAAAGCATCCCAATGTTGTGTAGATTCACGCTGGTTTAATCATAACCCGTTGAGATTAGGTAGAGGTTACAATAAAGATTCATATTTTTAAGTTCATGGGAAAAATCAATTTTTAGTGTAAGAACAACAGGTACCAGGTGACTCAGGCAGACTTTTCAAAATCCGTCGGTCCTGTCGGCTAGGCTGGAAAAATTTTATCTAGACCGATAACTTTTAAAAGAAAGAACGTAGAAAAAATCGAGCGTGACGCAAATTTAAAAAGGGTCTGGATCGGGATGCGCAGCTGAAGGTTACAAACACAGAAAAGAAGACCGCGTTCGCGGCTTGGTGACCATGGTCAATTATTTTGTTACAGCAATAACCAAAGATATAGAACATGTCATTTATGTCTCTTATTGACTCTCTCTGTCCTAAGAAAAAAATTCTAAGATTGAAGACTGGTGAAAATAATAAAGGGCATTTTGGTGTTGTTACTTATTTTCCTTTCTCAGCCTCAAAATAAGGTTCATGTATCTGGTCTGACAAAACTTTGACCTGTACCATTTGACAGTGATTTCAAAATTTCACCATAGTGGGGAGCAGATGGGACCGAAAACCATTGGCTATAGCGAAGATGATTGCTTTCTTGAAATCAGAAAACGTCTTACTGTCATCATGGTATTATGACAGCAATAGTGTTATTTTTTGCGTGGACCCTGAGGTCCACGCAGAAAATATATAAACGGGGTTAAACCGGATGCCATGGGCTTACGTCAGGCTACGCATGCGCGAGAATGCTAGAGTGTTCGCCTCTAAGACAACTTGCCCTTAGAACAATTCGCCAAATTCGCCAATCATTGGCAAACCCCGCTCTCGTGCACATCGTATTTATGTAGTATTTGGCATAACCAAAGTCCAAATTTCTCTTTCATACATATATCATTATATACAAACTAATTTCTATGAGACAAGCATTGGAAATAAGTAGGAAGAACTTATAAAGATAGCTTAATTAACAGCTTGAACATGTTGAATTAAAGTACTAAGTTTTAAAAGATAGTCTTTACAATGTTTACCGGCAGTAATTTTGTGCATCAAGGCTCAAAAAATAATTTGATAGACAGCAACCCAAATATAGCTTGATACAGGCCTGTAGCAACATTTTTCCATGTGGGGGCGAGGGAGAAACATAAAAAAAAAAATTCTGCGTACTACAGATCTGTGCTACAAGTGTACCATCTATCTTTCAAATGACAGAATATCTTCCGTATAAATCTAGTACAGATGTCAAGTCCTAGCCGTTATGGGATACATGTATCGAAATAGCCCGATTTTTTAAATGATAAAACTATAGGTCAATCGGGGATAAAATTTAACAATTTTGCTATGAAAGTTGTATCACTCAAAGTAGTAGATCATTGTAGAAAATATTAACAAAAGGTTAAAATGTGCCACCTTTCACAGTAACAAATGAACTCGTCCATGGATGCAATGACGGTCGTTTTAACAAGAATAGATGTGGGTTATTCCATATCAAAGATATTCGACTTTTAATTCACTCGAATTTTCACTAGAAAAAAAAAACTGCACATGTTATAAAACTGGTGTATAGTTCTTCATGTCCGGACCGTAGCAAATACCGTCACCAGTCTAAGCGTCACTAGCAAACAGTGCATACACACCGGTGCTTGCAAGACCAAATAGTCTAGGTCTACACACGTGCGATGAGATTGTCAATCGCATCTTCTCAGACCTTTCTGGCAAGCTCGGAAAAACACCTTGTTTTGCCGAGAAGTTACGATTGCAGATATAAACCATTCCGTTATCTAAAAAGAGAAAGAGAAAAAAAAAACACACAAAATTATTTTTTATTTTTGTGTGTTTTATATTCATCGAGTTAATCGATAACCTAGCATCGCTTTAGATACAAATACAAATATTTTATTGGCACAAACACAATTACAGTAATTGGTAAAGACCAATACAGAACATATTAATAAGCATAATAATACAGTAGAATACAACTAGAAAAGAAAATAGATAACTCGAGACCCTCTAGTGCTCGAGTACATGTTCGGATCCAGCAGTTTTTAAAAAAAAGGGGGGGGGGGAGTTTTAGGTCACACACCGCAGGCACTTAAATTCAAGCCCGTAGCAACGGTTTGCAAAGGGGGCAACCTTCAAAAAGAGTTGGCAACCAAAAAAAATAATAATATGATTAATAAATAAATAAATAAAATAAAAATAACAACCTGTGCACCACATTTCTTCTAACTTTTCGGTACATTTTGATTTGTTTTTAAATGTTGATTTTTACATATTTAGAATCTTCCCACAACAAAGAGTGCGGGGAGCTTCCAATCAAAACTTATATATTAAAATTATAACAACAGATAATTTTTTTTTTAGAAAAAGTGAGCCCCCTCCCCTACATGCTACAGGGACATTTTGAACCTTTCTCTTCATTGATTAAAATATCCCCATAATATAAGGAATAAGGAAAGAAATATTCTCTTATGCATACTCCGTTTCATGACTTTTTAGGCATACTTCTTAAAGTTAGTTACTTTAGAAGATGGTCCAAAAATGGCATAGCCGTAGGTTCACCGGAATCTTCCGATGATATCAAAGTGAATTCTTACATGTTACGTGTGGGTGGTCGAGGCCCGGGGCCAAGGTTGAGAAGGTACACGGAGGAAAGCAATTATAAGCAAAACTCTATCTAGAGAGCGGAAAGGGCAAAGATTGTAGTACTTATTTTATTGAAAATACTAGATGTAAAAATATCTATATTACAGAAGAAAAAACACACATTCTCTCTCTCTCTCTCTCTCTCTCTGCAAAAATAAAGGGGGTTCCAAAGTCCGGAGACACCTCCTTTCCCGGATCCGCCAATGGGGTTAAAATTCAACCATTACGATACCTGCACGCTTAAGCCTCTTTTAATTCTATTGTTAATTTTAAAGGCTACAATTATGACAAATACCTAGATCAACATTTCATTTCAAGGTCATGATTTTTTTTATCATTACAGCGTAATTGAGCAGATTTAAATATAACCATGAAAATACAAGATACCTGGTACATGTAAAAAATTAATTTAATTACGCTTTTGTATAATCACTAAATCTACAAATTTTCTTTGAATTTCGTTTAGAAACACATGCATATGGTCCACGTATTGCAGTCCTTCTTTAAAGGACAGCAACTTGTCCTATCTATAGAGAGGTGTAAGAAAGACGGTTTAAATTTATTTATTTCAATCAGTGTTGATGAAACGGTGAAGGCATGGCTTTTGGCTATTGTTGTACTTTCTCAAATGAGAAAAGAGATAGAAAATGCTGTAACCAAAAAAAGGACTTGTCCCAATGAATATACCTGTGAAATTTAAAAGCCAAAGCACTAGCCATTCAAAAAGTTAGGGACAAGGTCATTTTTTTTAAATATGGGTCATACTCCAAAGTCAAGGCCGAAGGGTACCCAGGGAAAGGTCTTGTCATACGAAGTACACATGTGAAATCCCCAGCACCAACAGTTCAGAAGTTATGGCCAAGGCAAAACTTTTTTAAAAGTAGGTAAAAACTCCACGGTCAAAGTCAAAAGATCAAAATTGTTAGTATCCAAAGGAAGGTCTTGTAACAAGAAATAAACCTGTGAAAAATGAAGACCTTATTCCAAACCGTTCAAAAGTTACGGCCAAGGTTAGA
Source organism: Saccostrea echinata (assembly GCF_033153115.1). Lineage (NCBI taxonomy): Eukaryota > Metazoa > Mollusca > Bivalvia > Ostreida > Ostreidae > Saccostrea > Saccostrea echinata. The sequence goes on along the minus strand of NW_026889799.1, from coordinate 1,531,260 downwards.
TTTTTTTTAAAAGTGGGTCAAACTCCAAAGTCAAAAAGTCAAAACTGTTGGTATCCAAGAGAAGGCCTTGTCAAAAGAAAAACATGTATACCTGTAAAAAATGAAGACCCTATTACTTACCGTTCAGAAGTTATGACCAAGGTAAAGTTTTTTTAAAACTGGGTCAAACTTAAAGGTCAATGTCAAAAGGTCAAAAATATTTATATCCGTCCAAAGAACGTGTCATAGTAAAACACATGTGAAGTATGAAAGCTCTAGCACTACAGGTTTAAAAGTTATGGCCAAGGTTAAAGTTTGCAAATTTTGCATAAGTTGGTCAAGGATAAAAGGTCAAATATGTTGATACCCAAGGAAAGGTCTTGTAACAAGGAATACACATGAAAACCAGAAAAACTTATAGTTCCAGCCAATCAAAAGTTTCGGGCAAATTAGTGTTTTTTTGTTTTTTTTTAATGGTTTTTTGGGGTTTTTCTTGCATACAGACAAACAAACAGCTAGGCAGACAGACGTTCGGACAGGGCAAAAACTCTATACCCCGATACTTTGATTGCAGTGGCATGAAAATGCAGTAAATGATATAATTTTGTTGAAATAGATTAACAATCAAGCAAATAATTGCTGATCTTGGCAAGGGGTATAACTCTGTCAAGGAGAATTGCAAAACGTGCTTAAATGAACAAAATTACATAGATATATATTCGTTAAAATTTAAAAGCAAAATTATTAAAACTTACTTCTAAGAATGAATAGAGACCGAATTATTATAATACTATTTTCATTTTTTTTCTTGTATTTTGCAAATGTCTGCCTGCTTTATATTGCAATCGCGTTGAAAAAAAAAATTAAAAGCAAAATTATTAAAACTTACTTCTTAGAATGAATAGAGACCGCATTTTTATAATACTATTTATGCAAATACACTGACAATAGTTTTGCTTCGTTTGATACTGCAAAAACAAAATGAAGATAGTTTGAATTGAAAACTGTCATTTATTTTAATCTAATAAATGACAAGACAAATCATGCAAAATACTAATTATTCAAAATGACAAGCATTACACAATCATAAAAACATGTGCATAAAATTAACAAATACATTTTGTTAAGCCAAATATCATAGGTGGGGCATAAAAAATCGCCCATACAGTTTTAAAACATCCGAAACTGTATCCAAATTATTTATCTTTTACTTACTCACAAAAACAAAAGAAAATAATTTTTGAACGTACAATTAATTTCTCCCATCAAACATGGCAAGAAAATAAAAAGTTTTTGGGTGGGATGGTGGGTAAAAACAAATCAAGATTTTTCATTTTTTTTCTTGTATTTTGCAAATGTCTGCCTGCTTTATATTGCAATCGCGATGAAAAAAGGCACAATCAGATTTTCATTAGTAATCGTACGCGTAACTGATAAGCATAGTAAATTATTATATAGAAATTTACAATGGTGTTTTTTTATTCCTCAATTTCTATAAAAAGAAAAAAAAAAGAATTATACTCGCCAGGTGTATAACAGAAATCTGGATTTCTTTCTGAAAAACCATATTATACATTTTAAACGGATATATTTCAACGCAGCTGTCAGCATGTACTGTAAATATCTCGAATTTCTTAAAAATGAGTATGTAAATGCAAAACAGCACAATTTTAATAAAGTGTGCGATTTATTATTCATTTCTGGATGAACCGAATAGTTTATATTCGATCCTAGAAAGGTTCTGTTTATTAAAAATCATTTTATGCTTTAAAATTGATCAAAAAGCGTGGTAGATTTGCATTAATAATTTATATTTTGGTAAAATTGTTATTACACGGGACTTTATCTTTATCTAACTCCTTTTTTTTATTTCATTCAATGTAGGCACATTTCATAATTATTCAGAAGTCGACAGAAGTCTTCTTTACAGTTTACTGTTGTGTGACAAGTACACTGATATTGTAAATGGAGAGGTGTTCAAGTCAATATTGGTAAAGATACGAGAAAATTATTTTCAAAAGCTTTCTCCGTCTGATGCTGTGAAAGTAAAGCATCTTCAGCATGTGATGAAGGAAACACAGAATGGTAGCGTAACATTTGTATCAGACGACATCCGACATGACGTCATGTACGCATTTGTGACGGAGTGTCTGGTGGAGGACAGTGATCTAGAGTCTTTCATGACCACGGCGTCACGTGACGTGATATCAGATTACTGCCGTTCCTGGGATTATGAGAGGAGTGAGGGAGAGAGATGTCTGTATGTACCAAAAAGTCCGGCGAAAATGTACGATCTCTTCATAGACAAACTACAGCTGGACATCATCACACACTGTACCGTTTGTGACTGGGGGATCCATGAGAGTATCAGTAAACGTTGTGAGTATTTATATCTTTAAAATAAGATATTTTAATTTTGATAATTTTTTTTTTCTAGATACCAAGTTAAATGAATCGAAAGAAAAATAGCACCTATAATTATAAGTGAATTTAGTACATGTACAGTTTACGCAGTTGTTGAATTTCTACAGCTGTCTTTTTATAAACAATAAATTTTCCAAATAAAATCATGATATAATGTTATCATATGACCCTATTATATCTACCGGTACACTAAAAATACTGCTCTCATTTTAACATTTCAGGTATTTAATGCTAATTATATGACACAAAACACCGATTTATTTATTATCTGGTCAATCTGTCTGTGGAAACGATGGAGATCTGTCAGGGGCCTGTTAATAAGTGAATTGAAAAGGGGTGGGAAAAACCACCTTGACTGGTCACAGGCATATTGGTTTCTCTTTATTAGTATATAGTATATAGTCTTCGCGCTAAAAGCATATTGAAAAAAATTTACAAATCTCTGAATTGTTCAGAAAACACTTTTATAAATTTAATATTGATAAAAGCTTATGATTCATTTTGCAGTTACTCAGATTTGAGAGAGTTTTGTTAGACATTATAAAAACTGAACATTAAAAACAATATTTTGAATATATTGAATATTGTTATACCTTTAAAAATTTGTTCCTATATAAATCAATACTAATAAAAGTCTAACATTTCCAATGTTTTACTGAGTGGGCATAAAAAAAAATCGATGTTTGACCGCGGAGTAGGATGGTGGACTTGTCGATGAGATGTTGGACCGCTTACGTCACACAGTGGGCGGGGTCAGCTAAATCTCATTTGCTGGTTGAAGAATTGATTGACTATTTAGGACATTTATTACACCTGTGGCAAACATGTTTTTTCCGGGGGGGGGGGGGGGGGAGGGGCTTTAGAAGATTCCTTGCAGTCCTGGTTGAATAATGCGTTGATTATTTATAGAATACGTCAATTAGCAGCATTTCAATTTATTCGATAAAGGTGTTTAAGTTTCTTTGGCAGCTGTCTGTAAATCTACTCTTTATTGAAAAGTGGAGAAGCATTTTTTGTGCACTGGTGATGGTCCTGAGTAACGGGATTGTTGACATGTTATAAATATGTTGACAACTACGTTCAACAAAAATATACAAGAATCCAAATATATATTAAGTCAATTACTATTTGATTGACATGCTTAACAACGATTCAACTTCAGTAATTGGTTTAAATTGGGAGTATCCCCTCCCCAATCAGGGTTTAAGTACCGTAGAATTGAAATAGCGGTAACCGTTTTACTGATGGAATTTCATAAAAACATTAACCTACAAAGAATTTCAAAAAAAAAAAAACAAAAAAAAAACAAAAAACAAAAAACAAAAAAAAAAACAAAAACAAAAAAAAAAAAACAAAAAAAACAAAAAAAAAAAAAAAACAAAAAAAAAAAAAAAAAAAAAATAGAAATTACACATTGGTTCATATTTTAATAGATACTCTGACTATAAGTTACCGTTAATACAGCAGCATACATTTTATAGGTAAAACAAAATGTTTGGTAACAAATTCAACTTTAAACTTAAATAAAAATATATCAGAATTTACACCTACAGAAATAGAACAAAAGCACGGCAAAGCGGAGCATCCCCTCGAAAAGAACATATCTATAAATCAAGACAGCATTCGACATCGATCCCGATCCAAATTACGTCACTTCCGTTTCGAACAGGACATAACCCACAACACACGCTACTATATCCCCTTCAAATCAGTTGCGAGGGGATAACAAGGATTAAACTTTGCAATAGAAATAATATTTCTTACACAGAACGTTAAAAGTAAAGTAAGAAATAAATAATTATGTGATAGTTATGTAATCAGGTATTGCATATAAGTAATGGAGACTTATTCCTGAATTATATTCCTTGTTATAGTCCTAATGGGTAAGAGAATATCATTTGCGGCTAATGAATTAGCGGCACTGCGGGGTCGTAATTTATTCTAAACCATAGGGAGAATTATTCTGCATTCCCTATGGTATTCCAATATACTATCTATAAAAAGGTAAAATTAGGTTTCCGAATCTATTAAGGACAATGATGCTGGTAAATAAAAAGCAAAATAATTTCAGTAATACCTTAACGAGTCGAGTCTTGACGAATGGATGTGGACAGTAGAGTATAGGGTCTCCGAACTGAGAAAAGTGTAATGTACATAGTTTTTTTAATATTGTGTGTAAGCAGTTATTGGATTATGACACTAGATGAGTTTATTGATGGAGAGGATTTAATCTTTGCTAGAATTCACATGAAAGAAGTCACTAGATAATTAAAGAAACAAATTTACACCTTATGAATATCAATTCTTTTGACAGAATCACTTAAAGACAATTAGAATGTGTTAATTCTTCTTCAGAGAGAATGAGATAAACAATACACAACCAGTTAAATAATAGGCACGCAACGATAATAAATAAAGAATTTCACAGAAAAACGTCTAAATTTAAAATGATATATTAGAATGTTATTTATTTCAGATAATTATTTATGACTATTTACCAGTCAAAAAGGTAAATTTTACTTGGTAATAGTTATATGAGCATAAAAAAAGATGCACCTGATATATGCTTGATATACATCTATATTCTCCTTTTTAAATGTGATACTGTCCGATTTCGCTTAGTGTACACAGTAACCTATACCCTAGGTAAATTAACACTATTTAACAATATCAAATAAACTGTTATGAGTACCTTCTAGCACAGATATCACGTAAATCTCAGGAATTGTTGTTAGCTACCTCTCAGACATTTTACGTGAGCAGTGATTTTCAATTTAACTCTTAATTCCACCATTATACCGACTAGAGATACATAAGGAAGGAAATAGGACACAACAAATATGTACATACTGAGCGATTCTTAATGACCATTTAAATATTTTCTTTTGCTTTGTGCGATATTCAATTCATATTTTTCTTTTATTTGTGTTCTAATTTAATGGCATGTTTACCAATACTAGTATTCTTGTCATTGAACAGCAAACAACACTTTTTTTTTTAATGTGGTATAAAATTTGAATCAAGAAGCTGTGTATTGACTATTGTGTTAAGTAGTTTTACAAAATTGTTTTTATGTCAATTTTACTGATCTCTGTCGAGAAAGTACGCATTATCATCGATCATGTAGATATAATAAAAATACTTGCCGTTCACGTTTATATACTTAGTTTTATAATATTTAAAAGTCATTTACTTTTTAATTCGTCAGATAGTGATTCTATGTATAGTGATATGAAGATTTATTATTATCACTGATAATGTTTTTTTTCTTCTTAAATGTTAAATAAGTTTAATATTTGGCACTCTAAATAAAAACAGTGATTCTTGTTTTCTTATTATAACAGGAGTAAACATTTTTATTAAACTTTAAGCAGAAAATTAAGTATGATATTCATTTTGTTATTTAAGTAAATATACCAGAAGAAATATTAGGATGGGATATTCACGCTAGAGAAAGATTTGTGAAGAACTTCAAACAAAAAAGAGTGAAAATGTTTCGCGCCAGAGGTATGATAGTTGGATGTGCAGGTGCAGGAAAAACAACTCTTCTTAGAAGGCTTCATGGAAGCAAGAGAACCAATAAAGATAGTGTAGGGGCAGGAAAAAGAATTTTTCTTAGAAAGTCTCGAGGAAGAAAGAGAACAGATAAAGATAATGCAGGTGGAGGAAACTCAACTCCTCTCAGAACGCTTCTAGGAGGAGAGGGAACATATGGAAATACGCCAACTAAAACAACCGTAGGTCTTGAGGTCCATGAAGATTTGTTTATTATCGAAGACAACAAATTAAAAGGTGATATTTTGTTTTTTAACAAATATGTTAATCTTTTGAGTTTATGTGCAACAGAGTGAGATCTTATCAGACACAGTAAAACTACGTTATAGCGAAGTCCTGGGGGGCGTCCGAATTTACTTCACTATATATGCAATTCCTGATACCTTAAGGTATATTTTGCAAATTTGCAATGTACAAGTTTTCCTTCACATATGCGTACCAAATATGTTCAAAAAATTGTCAAATATAATATTTACTTTTGACACCTAAGTTTCCAGATGAATGAAATCATGAATAAAATCATTCAGAAAAATAATGTTAGTTCAATTATTTCATTTTTTGAAATTAAAAAAAATGTTATAAAGATGTAAATTCCGTTATTTATAACCTGAACGTGACACAAAACCAGTTCGCTTTATCCATAAATTCGTCATATTGGACTTCTATATACCATAACATTTTACAAATCGTTGCAAAGAATTTTGCTGGGGATCTCGGAAAACCTCGTTATATCCATTAATTCGCTTTATCAATGTTGGTACTGAACGGGTTTTACTGTAGCACTAGCAGACATAATACGGATGGTATTTTTTTTATCTGCCCCACTCCTTTCGCCGCTGTTGTTTTCAGTTTGTTGAATGTGTTCAATATCGGTAGATATCTGGTGAAGTTCGTTGGAAATTTGTTAAGCGTGTGAAACACCACAGAATAAAGGTGTCGCCATGAGAACGATAGGTTCGTTTCATGTACTGTAGGTCTGCGTTTGCAAGCCTTTTTTAGCTCACCTGAGCCGAAGGCTCAAGAGTGAGCTTTTCTGATCATATTTTGTCTGTAGTCCGTCTGTCCGTCTGTCTGTCTGTAAGCTTTTCACATTTTGACTTCTTCTCAAGAACCATTGGGCCAATTTCAACCAAACATGCCACAAAGTATCCTTGCGTAAAGGGGATTCAATTTTGTTCAAATGAAGGGTCATGCTCTCTTTCAAGGGGAGATAATAAAGAATTAGTGAAAAATTAATAGCATCTTTTAAAAATCTTCTTGTCAAGAACCACAGAGCCAGGGAAGAGGAAACTCATGTGGAAGCATCCTCAGGTAGTGTAGATTCAAGTTTGTTCAAATCATGACCCCAGGGGGTAGGGCCGGCCACAATGGAGGATCAAAGTTTTACATAGAAATATAATAGGAAAACCCTTTAAAAATCTTCTTCTCAAGAACAACAAAGCCATGATGAGTCATATTTATTTGGAAGCATCCTCAGGTAGTGTAGATTCAAGTTTGTTCAAATCATGACCCCCTGGAGTATGGATGGGCCATAATGGAGGATCAAAGTTTTACATAGAAATATATAGGAAAAATCTTTAAAAATCTTCTTCTCAAGAACAGCAAAGCCTTAATTGATCATATTTATATGAAAGCATCCTCAGGTAGTGTAGATTCAAGTTTGTTAAAATCATGACCCCCGGGGGTAGGGCGGGTCCACAATGGAGGATCAAAGTTTTACATAGAAATATATAGGAAAAATTTTTAAAAACTTCTTCTCAGGAACAGCAAAGCCCTGATTGATCATATTTTTACGTGGAAGCATCCTCAAGTAGTGTAAATTCAAGTTTGTTAAAATCATGACCCCCGGGGGTAGGGCGGGTCCACATTGGAGGATCAAAGTTTTACATAGAAATATATAGGAAAAATCTTTAAAAATCTTCTTCTCAAGAACAGCAAAGCCCTTATTGATCACATTTATATGAAAGCATCCTCAGGTAGTGTAGATTCAAGTTTGTTAAAATCATGACCCCCGGGGGTAGGGCAGGTCCACAATGGAGGATCAAAGTTTTACATAGAAATATAGAGGAAAAACTTTAAAAATCTTCTCAAGAACAGCAAAGCCATGATGAGTCATATTTATTTGGATGCATCCTCAGGTAGTGAAGATTCAAATTTGTTCAAATCATGACCCCCGGGGGTAGGGCGGAGTCACAATGGAGGATCAAAGTTTTACATAGAAATGTATAAGGAAATTTTTTAAAAACTTCTTCTCAGGAACAGCAAAGCCCTGATTGATCATATTTTTACGTGGAAGGATCCTCAGGTAGTGTAAATTCAAGTTTGTTCAAATCACGACCCCCTGGGGTAGGGTGGGGCCACAATGGAGGATCAAAGTCTTGTATAGAAAAATATAGGAAAATATTTTCTGATGAAAAACTGCAAAGCCATGATTAGTCATTTTGATATGGAAGCATCCTCAGGTAGTGTAGATTCGAGTATGTTAAAATGATGACCCCCGGGAATAGGGATGGGCCACAATAGGGGATCGAAAATTTTACATAAGAACATATAGGAAAATATCTTCTTCTCAAGAGATGAAAATCATGTTTAGTCATTTTGATATGGAAGCATCCTCTGATAGTGTAAATTCAATTTCGTTCAAATGATTACCCCTGGGGGAAGGGTGGGGCCCAATGGGGGATCGAAATTTTACATAACAACATACAGAAAAAATATTTCTTCTCAAGAACAGAAAAACTATGTTTCGTCATATTGATATGGAAGCAACCTGAGGTAGTGTAAATTCAAGTTTGTTCAAGAATGATCTCTGGGATAGGGAGGAGCCGCAATGGGGGATCAAATTTTTACAAAGGAATATATAGGAAATTTTTTTTTAAATCTACAACAAAGCCATTTGTTAAATTGACATGGAAGCATCATCAGGTAGTTTAAAATTCAAGCCCCCCCCCCCGTAACCTTTTCAATACTGAACTGATTTGTGCTTTTGCCTTGCCAATGTGCTCAGGTGAGCGATGTGGACCATGGGCCTCTTGTCTTACAAAACTTGCATGCTTATTTGACTATTTTATTTCTTGTTGATATCCTCTGATCCTGACTTTCATTAGACTGTTCAACAACTGTACCGTTCACGGTAGCTCAGTCGGTAGAGCGCTTGCTCCGTGATTGGGAGTTCGAATCTCGGCCGCGACTGACATAAGTCGATAAAAAATGGGTAGCAACTGTTCCTTCGCCATGCGCTAGGCAATTTGAAGTGAAAGTTACGGGTCCTTTGGATGAGACCTTAAAAACCGAGGCCCCGTGTGACGACAGGCGTTGGCACGATAAAAATCCCTCACTGCTCAATGGCCCTGAGTGCAGAGTAAAGGTCAAAATTTGAAGCCCTTCATCGGTACATGGTGACGTCTCTATATGAGTGAACAATTCTCGAATGGGACGTAAAACAATATACAATATCAATCAATCAATCCACCAACTGCACAACCTTAGTTTTCGTTCGAGAAATATGTTAATAGTTTCCATTGCGAGATTCATACCATTTACAAGGTTCTAATTCGCTTCTGAATCGGTGAAACCAGTAAATTGGTCTTTGTTCTTACCGTAAATGACTGATAAGTGTACAGTTTACGTACATATCTGATTATGTTTCATACGTTGATCCAAAAGACTTGAAAAGCAACAGGAGTTGACTGCAATCAACGAATAACAAAAGAATTACGTTCTACTACCAGTTTTTACCTGTTAAACGTCATTTATCGCTGTCCAATTAATAAATTGTGAATACCAAAAACAAACTATTCAACTAGAAAGTCTTTACTTTCCCTGAAGTTTCTTGAAACGTTCAAAGAGACATTTTTTTCATGCATGTTCTAAGTAAATGAGATTTTGTTAAATAATTCTAACATGTTTTTGCTTTTCTACGCCCTCAATCAGATTTTAGCACCAGGGAAACAAATAGTGAAGAGCAATCTTATGACAACGTGATCAGTATGACGGACTTTGCGGGACAAGTGGCGTACTACGCATGTCACCAGGTTTACTTGTCAAGGAGAGCATTCTATATCGTGGTTATCGACATGTCCAAGAAGCTGAAGGAAGAATGTCGAATGTATGACAAAGATCGCCATAATCCAACAGGGTCTCTATTTCACTCCTGGACTTATAGAGGTGAATACCACTTTAATATCCAAGTTCCAAGTTAAACACACACACACCCACACACCCACACATATATATATAGCCCTTTCATGAGGTCGATCCATAAAAATATAGATTTCGCAGAAAAGCATATCGACCAAGCACGAAGTGCGAGGTAGATATGTTTTTTTTTGTGAATTCGATGTATCTATTGAACCGAATGAAAGTGCTACATTTGTTATATTATTTTTTACAGAGGCTGACAAAAACAGAATTTGATAATAATGGGAACATTAAGCCACAAGCTTTTTCTCTTGTCTTTTAAGCACATAGAGAATAGAGATCAAAATAAATTAAGCTGTTTAATATGATGGTGGTTTCTTTATACTGATAGAGTTATTTAGGGAATTTACTAATTTGAAAGGCGTTGTTTAATCATGCTTTGTAGTGATTGATGAAAAACATGTCTAATATGTTTTAATATGTATAAAGTAAATCCTTATTCAGCATGTTCAAGGCATTCTTACCTCTTAACAATAATTACAGAACATCACACTTATAAATAAGATTTTGAAGTAAAAAAAATCCACAAACATCAAGTCATACACTGTATTAACTATTGTGAAGTCAGCATGATAGATAGATAGACCTCCAATTCGAAGAAATTATATCTGTTTTCTGTTAATTGGACGCTTGCGATGACCGACTACCACACCAGCAATAGGGAAAGTTATCGCGGTAGCGAATGCTACTTTGACAAGGAAATAAATTTAAAGGTTAGAGTCTAGAAACTGGTGCTGAAGTGGGTGAGGGTAATTTTCCAAGACGGCAGCTTGAATTCCTTGAAGAGTTTGTATATACACATGCAAGCAGCTGATAGGTGTGGTTCGTATTTTGAATATAGTTGTTCTTGTCTAAAGTGTCTAAGTATTTATTGAAACAACTTTTAAAGTGTATTTAAACTAGATTAAAAGTTTATTAATTTATTTTACATTTAACAACGTGAAAGACAAGCCCTTATGATTTCAGTAGGAAGTAAACAGCATATAGTGATCTTGAGCAAAAGCAGCGACGAAAAGTAGATCTTGGTAAAATAAAATGAAAAATTATCATGGTTGATTGCAAAAGATTTATTTATTTTTCGTAAGTAAATATCCACTGACCACATTTTCGCCTGCAGAGCAACACTGACGGATTACTATGTCCTGCGCGTCTACCTGTTCGTCCGTTCGGCAGTCCATCCGTACACTTTAAACCTTTAAAACTATTAGAAGTAGATGTATTTGGCTCGTATCTTGCTTGGAGGAATGACTTTTGTGATACCAGACGTTACTTCGAAACCTTTTATCTAGACCTTTGACCTAGTATTCAAAATACACGAAAGAGCCGATATACATGTTCTGTGATTTTTTAGGTAAATTTGTGTTACATGTAGAAAAATAGCAGCGTTAATTCTCAACTGAATTTGACTTTTGGTCTGTTTTTAACGATACTCCGAACCGTTGATGAATGACATGAATTAAAAAAAAGTGCTTTGGTAATTTTGGTAATTCTAGTTATATTGTAATTCTTTTAAACGTATTAATGACATTAAGCACACAAACTGAAATTTGAATACATGCTGTTAACAATTGGAAATCACTAAGGCACTTCCATCAACCAAGATAGAATCTCGGTTTTTCTCGACTTGACGGAAAAGGCCATGTTTTTGACCCCACGGAAAACGCAGTGTAATTTCTGATTTTTAAATAAATGAAATGCGATCGACATACCATTTTTTTTTTTATCGTGGATCTTTGATATTGTTGAATTAAATTGTATGAATGAACTTTTTTCCTAAAAAAAAATCCTCGACTTGACGGAAGAAGCCAGTGTTGTTCTCGACTTGACGAAATAGCCTGTGTGATGTTCCAATTTTTAGGTCACCTAAGTCACTCAGGTGACCTATTGCTATCTCTTTTCGTCCGTCGTCGTGCGTCGTTCGTAAACTTTTGAACATTTTCGCTTCTTCTCTGGAAACAGTGAAACAATTTCAAACAATTTTGGCATATAGCATCTATGGTTTAAGGGAAACAAAAATTGTGAAATTCGTTGCCCCTGCCCCCCCCCCCCTTGGGGCCTGAGGGGTGGGGCCAAAACCATCAAAATTAATGCAATCTTTAAAAATCTTCTTCTTTACTCCTGAACATTAAGCAGTCAAACTGTTGGCATGATTGTAATGAACATTGAGCCCTCTACTTAATTGTGAAATTCATGGCCCCAGGGTCAGGGGTTCTGGTGCTAGGGCGGGCTCTGTTGACTATATAGTGAAAATGCATTATTCCTGAAAAAAATCTTATCCTCTGCTCCTGGGTAATCAGGAAACAAACTAAATGCATAGTTATGATGAGCAAGTGTGTCTCTTCAAAAATTGTGAATTTCATTGCCCCTGGTTCAGGGGTTCTGTAGTTAGGGTGGGGCTCTATTGATTATATAGTGAAAATGCATTAATTCTTTGAAAATCTTCTTCTCTGCTCCTGGGTATTAAACAAACTAACTGAGTACATAGTTATAATAAGCAAGGATGCCTCTTCCAAAATGATGAATTTCATTGCCACTGGGTCAGGGGTTCTGGTGTTAGGGTGGGGCTCTATTGATAATATAGTGAAATTGCATTAATACTCTGACAATCTTCTTCTCTGCTCCTGGGTATTAAACAAGCTAACAGAGTACATAGTTATGATGAGTAAGGATGCCTCTTCCAAAATTATGAATGTCATAGCCCCTTGGTTAGGGGTTCTGGTGTTAGGGTGGGGCTCTATTGATTATATAGTGAAAATCATTAATACTTTGAAAATCTTCTTCTCTGCTCCTGGGTATTAAACAAACTGAGTACATAGTTATGATGATCAAGGATGCCTCTTCCAAAATTGTGAATTTCATGGCCCCTGGGTCAGGGGTTCTGGTGTTAGGGCGGGGCTCTATTGATTATATAGTGGAAATGCATTAATACTTTGGAAATCTTTTCTGCCCCTGGAGATTATTTTAACAAAATTAGTGCATGATTATAATAGGCAAGGATGCCTCTTCCAAAATTATGAAATATATTGCTCCAGGGTCAGGGGTTCTGGTGGAAAGGAGGGGGGGGGGTCTGTTGATTATATAGTTAAAAAGCATAATATCTTTGAAAATGTTCTTTTCTGCTTCTGGTTATAAAGCAAAGAAACTTAGTGTATAGCTATGATGAGCAAGAGTGCTTCATTCAGAATTTTGAGTTTCATTGCCCCTGTGTCAGATGTTCTGGTGTAAGGGTGGGGCTCTATTGATAATATAATGAAAATGCATTAATTCTATTAATTAATCCTTATTTATTTTAATTAATTAATTAATTACTCTTTAGTGTTGAGCAGGTAAACAAATTGCATAATGTGATGATTAAGGGTGCTTCTAACAGAAATTTTTAAACTTGTGGTCCCATCCAAGTGTCAGGGGTTCTGGCATTACCCGGGGGGGGGGGGGGGGGCTACTGATAATATAGTGGAAATGTGTTAATTCTTTGAAGTGCATAGTTATGATACTGAGGTTAACTCTTCCTAATTTGTAAATTTCTTGACCCTGGGTCATTGGTTCTGGTGTTAGGGTAGGGCTGTGTTGAATCTGTAGTGAAAATGCATTATACATGTGAAATTATTCTCTGCTTTTGGACATATCAGAGGCAAACTGAGTAAAAAATTTTAATAAGCAAGAGTATTTTTACCAGATTTTGATTTGGTCAAGCAATCAGGTCGTGGGCAGGGCTCTATTAATTTTTATTCTACTGAGAGAAGTTATTCCCCTTTTCCATTCACCTTTGACAATTAATCACTGTATTTGAAAGGTTAATAGAATAAGAGAATTATGCTAGAATTTTTATTTTATAGTACAAAAAGTACTTTCTTAGTTTTAAAGATCAGATAGACCTGTAAAAAATAGATAAATAAAAATGAGACAAAAATATCTTATTAAATGTTCTTCAAAGACCAAGACAGATCAATGTGAGAGGTAATATTATGGCGTTAAAGATAGTACAGAAGCACTAATAGTTTGTTAATAGTCTACATTGTGAAAGTGATGAGATGGGGACAGATTAGAACTTAATTTATGAGTTGTTACTGAATGTTAGACCAATTATTTTGTTGATCTAGATCTTCCTACTTCTCTTGCTTTTGGGCAACAAAGCTTCATCTATCAGTTGATTTTATACTCTATGATCCTCTCAATTGTTGTATTATACTCAGGTGACCGTTCAGGCCCTCGGGCCTCTTATTAGGTTAGTTCTGTATTATCTATCGACTTGGGCATTATTGAAATAAATACCTAAGGATGGATTATTTATTTTTCAATTTGATTAATGTTTTTAACTTGAATTTATAGTGACTTCCTTTTATGAAAAATATTTATTGCTGTCTCACTGTCAGTGGATTTTTTTTTATTTTGCTTGAACAGTAATGCTCGTATAATATGTAAAGAATAGTCAGCTATTAGTTTAGTTTTATTTAGATCTTTATTGATGCTATAGCAGACGACACATATACTACTTGGAACGCTCTAGTTAGATTAAGCACAAATTAAAAAAGATAAAGAAAAATGATAATATCAAAACGAGTCTATTCTTCCCACCTGATAAACATTTTGTCTGTGATATCATTATTAAGAACCAACTTACATTATATTAATTTTTGTCCACTTCAGAAGTACACATTGTTTCCAATATATTTTAAGAATTGATTAGAGAAAAATGTTATTATGGTAGTTATATGTTCATAAAATAGATCACGTGAAATGTAATAAGCAGTTATATATGATTATTTTCACAGGATGTAGTGTAACTTATTTTTCATAACAGGCTAGAAAAAAGAGACAATTAATGAATTAATGTAACAATGTTATTTTTTTAAATTTTTTTAAAAATATTTATTCAAATGAAACTAATTGAAAAGTTTAATTTATGAATCTTTGTTTATTTAAAGAGTACTTTCATTTTTGGCTGCAAACTATAAATACATACTGCAATGATGGAATATCACAAAGGGACGCGCAAGACACAACAGCAATCAAAGACTCTATGGCGAATGTCAATTTCCACCCGGTAATTCTTGTTGCCTCCCATAAAGACAAGATGGTAAGCACCATGTGTACTCAATTATCAACGACTATAAATTACTTTTGCTTAAAACTACCATATTCTTTACATGGGAAGATTATGATTATCATGGATTTTGGTAATATTTCATTCTCTTTACTTCAGGCAGACAGACACCCATCCCCTTTTCACAGCACATGATAGAACAAAACCACAGACTAACAACTGTAATTGGGTTAGATCCATTTAAAGCGTATATATTAAAATATTTTGTGCAACATTTATCTTTCCTTTATAATAAGTCTTTGTTATCCTCTCAAGGGAAGCTTTAAAGATTAATTTACCTTAACGTTCATTGTCTGAGAAACATTTTAAGCAATGTTTGCCCTCTTGACCGTTGGGATGTTTCTTTCTGCGGGGATTCAATACACCTTTCTATACCAAATATTGATTCCACACCTTTGAATAATAATAATAGATAAGAATGATGAATAAATATAATAATTATATTGAATACATTGCTTAAATTTGAGACCCAGAGATGTCAAATTGGTGCCAACTAAAAGCTTATCAAATATAGTTTGGATTCTGGGCAGGGATAGGCCAATAACGTATAAAGTTCTTTGTTCACATCACAACCTCGTTGTGTTCAACCGGGCGTTCATATTTGACATCTGCATTACCTATGAAAATACGTCACAATTGTACTGTGATTTTTACCCCTGACCTTGACCTTGAAAATTGACCTAATTTTCAAAAATTTAATATTGTTGATAACTTTGAATGAGAAACGACAGGGCATTTATATTTTAATTATGCATTACCTGTTTCAAGCCTTTTCTGAATGTACTCTGCTTTTTTTACCTCGTGACCTTAAAGTTTAACCTAGACTCTTCTTTAATATTTTTTTACATTGATAACTATTGAAGAAAAGACGGGGCTTTCACATTTTACATTTACATTACCTTTGTCAACACCTTTCAGAAAGGTACACCATTTTTTATCACGACCTTGACCTACATGTAGAAGTTACTTATTATAAATTTTAACGTTGACCGACGATAGTTACAATACGACATTAAATGCATCCCATCCAATAAATACAAAAAGCGATGGACCACAATTCTTGAATTTGCTTTTTCTATATTATGCGACTTGGAGATAGGTTTGAGACAATTCATAGATTAAATTTATATAAAATACATGCACAGAAAAAATGTCTTCTACAGAACATATGTGTTGATCACACCTGTTTGTTTTGAAGTATTTCAGTGTTGTATGATTTCCGCTTTGATTAAGTCATAGCTCATTTCAAGCTAGATTTTGTTCACAAGGTGAGGTAATAAAAATATGAAATTAAAGACTGAAAATTTTTAAATTTTGAAGAATGGCAGGCCCAAAGTGAATTGTGTAAACATTGCATTCCATGGAAATCATATTAAGTAGGGCTCCGAGTAAAAATTATGCAGGAAGCACAGAAAAGGCGCTACATCGATAATCTGCAAATTCATTAAAACTGAGTTCAATATATTCATTTGGGTCTAAAATGAATGATAACGAATGGATTTGTTGTATATTTCTTCTTTTTCATATAGCTAGGGATAAGGTACTCCAGGGGTAATTTTGTATGGATAGTGTGTAAATGGTGCATATTTCAGAAAAT
Source organism: Saccostrea echinata (assembly GCF_033153115.1). Classification (NCBI taxonomy): domain Eukaryota; kingdom Metazoa; phylum Mollusca; class Bivalvia; order Ostreida; family Ostreidae; genus Saccostrea; species Saccostrea echinata. Next base: position 1,514,401 of record NW_026889799.1, on the reverse strand, counting down.
AATTTCTTTAAAACCCAAGAAGATGTATAAAATCTAAACAATACAGTGAAAATGGAACGTGTAAATTAAATTTACTCTAATATTTTTGTGCAAACGAAGGATTGAAAAGAAACAGGGTGTTAAAAATCTGGAATTTGTTAAGATTCTTCGTATGAGTTATCTCCCGTAGGAAATTCATATAGGTGGCGGTAGTAAAAAAAAAATGGCAAGCTATACACTGCAAAGTTATTTTGATGCATCATGTGGTGTTCATTGCAAATGTCCGTGTGAATTGAGAAAAAATGATTGAAAGGAAAGTTACAAGAACAGATTGGACATAAAGCTCGTGTGAATCCAAAGAAAAAAATCCGTGAAACGGGAAAGTGTAGCTTGGGAATTATTGTCATCGTGTTAATCAGGATATCGGCATTTTTCCATACTACTGACATCATTATGATCTATATCGGAAGTTTAGCTTCTAAGGTAATCCACCAGAATCCAAGAGTAAGCCCTCAATGAGGAGTTGCAGTCCGATTGTGTCAGCTTACTCAACTTGGAGAGGGAAGATAATGTACCGGCGCCACCGGTACATTTGGACAGCTGTTTGAACAGTTTAATAGGTAGGATTTTATTTAAGTTCACTTCTTATATATGATTATTTATTATATTTTATACAAAAGTATGTATTCGGAAAATTATTGTGGATGGCCATTTTCTACATGTCGTATCAATATCATGTCCATTTTTTTTTTAAAAAAGACATCTAACACATGTTTAGGTTAGAATAATGTTATTGTGTCTTGGGACAGGCCCTCAAGATAGAATCCTCAAGTAGTGTGGATTCAAATTTGTTCAAATCACGAATCCCTGGGATAGGGTAGGACCGCAATGAGGATCAAAGTTTTACATACGAATATATATTGGAAAAATCTGCTGATGAAGATATTGACTCAGGTGAGCATTAAGGCCAATGGGCCTCTTGTTTGCTCTACCCTTTTCAACATGGCAACTAGTTAGAAATAAAAACTAAATAACAAAATCAAGTATGGACAGAAAAAAAAATCAACCAAGATATAAAAAAAAACACCAAAAAAGTTTGATTTATTTAATAAATAATCATATAATTTTTCAGACAAGGCTGTTTATGTACATTTTTTAACTCACCTGAGCTGAAAGCTCAAGTGAGCTTTTCTGATCACCCGTTGTCCGTCGTCCGTCCGTCCGTCCGTCTGTAAACTTTCACATTTTCAACTTCTTTACAAGAACCACTGGTCCAATTTTTACCAAAATTGGTACAAAGTATCCTTGGGTAAAGGGGAGTTTAAATTGTTAAAATAAAGGGCCAGGTTCCCTTACAAGGGGAGATAATCAAGAAAAGACAAAAATAGGGTGGGGTCATTAAAAAATCTCCTTCTCAAGAACCACTGGACCAAAAAAGCTGAAACTTATGTGGAAGCATTCTGGGATAGTGTAAATTTTAAATTGTTAAAATCATGACCCCCGGGGGTAGGGCGGGGCCACAATAGGGAATCTAAGTTTTACATTGAAATATATAGGAAAAATCTTTAAAAATCTTCTTCTCAAGAACCACTGGGCCAGAAAAGCTGAAACTTATATGAAAGCATCCTTGGGTAGTGAAGATTCTAAATTGTTCAAATCATTTCAAATCATGACCCCCGGGGGTAGGGCGGGGCCACAATAGGGAATCCAAGTTTTACATTGAAATATATAGGAAAAATCTTCAAAAATCTTCTTCTCAAGAACCACTGGGCCAGAAAAGCTGAAACTTATATGAAAGCATCCTTGGGTAGTGAAGATTCTAAATTGTTCAAATCATGACCCCCCGGGGTAAGGGCGGGGCCACAATAGGGAGTCCAAGTTTTACATTAAAATATATAGGAAAAATCTTTAAAAATCTTCTCAAGAACCACTGGGCCAGAAAAGATGAAACTTATATGGAAGTATCCCGGGATAGTGTAGATTCTAAATTTTTTCAAATCATGACCCCCGGGGGTAGGGCGGGGCCACAATATGGAATCCAAGTTTTACATTGAAATATGTAAGAAAAATCTTTAAAAATCTTCTTCTCAAGAACAACTAGGCCAGAAAAGCTGAAACTTATGCGGAAGCATCCTGGGGTAGTGTAGATTCTAAATTTTTCAAATCATGACCCCCGGGGGTAGGGCGGGGCAACAATAAGTATTACAAGGTGGGAAATCTGGTAAAGAACAGCATTGCCAAAGTTACTCAGGTGAGCGATGTGGCCCATGGGCCTCTTGTTGACATTACTGATGGTATAATTTGTAAAAGATATATCACTGAAAATTCTATTGGTCTTGTCAAGCTATTGCTGACTTACATTTTACTGGCCCAACAATATTTTTAATCAAGCTAGTGTTTGGAAAGCAGAGTATTGTGCTTTGTAATCATCAGGTAAATCTAATTTAGGGTTGTCAAATAGGTACATGTATATTTATTTGTCGTCTTTATACCTATTCTCTCTCTCTCTCTCTCCCTCTATCCCTAGTTTTTTTTCAAAGTGATGAAGAACTTGTTTGACTGAAGAGATAGAATGAAAAGAGAAGACCAAAAAGTGTTTTATATATGTAACAAGTACCGTGAGTGTATTTGATTTTATACTTTTAATTTAATCAATAGCAAAATTATAGAATTTATAACTGATTAGAGTTTAATTGTAATATGGTAAAAACCTGAGACATAAATGATGGAAAACATAGTAAAGATATTTTACATATTTCATAAATTAGTAATTTGAATCATATACTTTTTAAATGAAACCCCATATCATTTTCAGAGAATGCGCAAGAAGGTTAACATCATGGTTATGAAGGAAAAGCTGACAATATTTTTGAGACAGCAAGAAAAACACCGTTGCACATCACCAAATAATAAGACTCTAAAGGTGGGGGGCCGCATGCCATGCACATGCATGCAACCATTTGAGATTTTACATGAAATTACTGCATTATATAAACTTTAGATCCCATGTAAAGTAATTTATAAATTAAACCCTAAAAAAAAAACCCTTTAATACCTTTAAATCAATGTAGAACAATATGAGTTCTAAAGAGGTAAATGATAAATATACGTAACTTTTATTTTAGGCATAACAAAGATTAGAGTTCAAAGAATGGATTCAATGGTGGTACTTTGGATAAATTTAATCAGACATGGACTCTCATCTCCTATGGATCTTAAGCACTTTTAGGTTACAGTTTTATATTTCACTAGAAGAGACTCATAAATAAACAAAGGACAGTCAGTTACTACAAAAGAGAAGCATCGGAGATTAGTGATATTCTGTTCAGCATTTTTGCATCTTACAAAGATGAAAACTATTAAAATTTTGTTTACATCTATCAATGAATTATTTTGATACATGTTCCAGTAATTAATAATTTTGATGTAGAGTAAACTAGTAAAATTGAATGGAAAACAAGCAGATGACTTGGTAATGACGTGTAAAAAAAAATCATTCATTCAATTAAGACATGTAATTGCATGCAGTTAAAATTCAGTCAAAATTCTTGTGGTGTATATTGAAAGGTGTTAACAAGATGAAAAAAAGATATTCATATTATCATTTAAATAAAACTCAAGTTGTATATTATACAATTATTGCTATTTTTGAGGTTATTATAATGGTTTAACTTGCCTAGGTGTACGATTCACCGATCCTAAAGAAGGAAGTAAATATTGTCCATCCATGGTTGTTGGATCATTATATTCAACCAACCCCCAACCCCAAAATGCAATTTCAATTCTTGTAGAATACCCTATGTATCATATTCATAGGGTATGGTGTGTACGAAACAAGCGTGACCTTTTGATTTGGCTGTTGGATTTAAAAAAAAAATTATAGGATGAAAAAACCTCAAAAATTGGATATAATACTGTTTTTGTAAATATTGATTATCTCCCTTTTTAGCTAATTGGAACATTTTACTGGTCATGAAAATATTTTGATTAATGACAAATAAATTTGAAAAATTGAGAAATTCCTTTAAAATGTCAATTTATTTTATATATGCATGTTCATGTGTATATGGCATATATATTGTGCTGTGTCAAAAAAAGGGAAATTCCCATTTTTGTTTGAAACTCGTCAATCTCTCTGGGAAAAAAAATAATCATTTGCACAAAAATGTTTTTATTATTCTATTTGCTAAAGGGTATGGTGTCTATGAAACTAGTATGGCCTTTTGGTTTGGGTGTTGTTGTTTTTTTTTTTTTTTTTTTTGTTTTTTTTTTTTAATTTTTTGATTAAAATCCTCAAAAAATAGATATTTTACTGTTTTTGTTAATATGAATTATTTCTCCTTTTCAGCCTAATTATTAGAACATCTTACTGGTCATGAAAATATTTAGATTAATTAAGAAAAGTAAATTATTGTGTTGTGTTTGAGTTTGGAAATGTAAAGAAATTGTGTTGAATTGTCAATTTCCTTTTACATGCATACATATATGGCATATATTGGACTGTGACAAAAAAGTGAAATCCCATTTTTTGTATGTAAACTCCTCAATCGTTTTGGGAAAAATAATAATAATTTGCACAAAATGTTTTTATGATTTCATTTGCTAAAGGATATGGTGTCTATGAAACTAACATGGACTTTTGGTTTGGCTGTTGGGTTTTTGAGTTTTTTGATAGCGGAAAATCCTCCAAAAATTGATATTTGCTGTTTTTGTCAACATGGATTATCTCCCTTTTTCAGCTTAAAAATAGAACATCTTACTGGACATGGAAATATTTTGATTAATTATGAAAAGTAACTACTTGAGCTGTATTTGAATAAGAAATAAGCATAAATGTGACTTATTGTCCGATTTTCTTTTATTTCATATGAAATATTGATATTTTTGCCTATTTTTAGAGGAAATTTCAGCCATGTTTTACCGAAAACAGTTTAACTTTTGCCGTGGCAACCAGACGCAATATTTATGAAAAATTATTTTATTTCTTGTAGTATCTGAGCATACTCTACCAACATGCAAAGTTTGAAAAAATTCAGAAACCCTCCATTTATCACCCCCTGCATGATTTTTACACGGAACCATACTTAATAGTAACTGCGGAGTATTTCTGTGTGGAATCAAACTTATTTTTAAAGAATATATATATATTCTCAAATCCCACAAAAAAGGGGAACATGTCAATCTTTTCTCTACAAATATCTGTCGGCCTTTCTGTTGTCCACAAAAACACATCAGGAATATAAATGGATTTAACTAAAGCCGTCTACATGGATCTACAATGATTTTATAATGATTATAACAATACATTTCTTAGATAGCCACATTTCGTAAATGAGGATTGTAAATAGTTCTGATTGCTTTTTTAAACACCTCAATTTTTTTCCTTGTAATTAAGCAGGGTAGAATATTGCACACATTGGATACATTTTACAGCCAGTTAGAAGCGTGTTTATCGAAAGAACAAACCTTGAAAAGACTTATATCACCATACCGATATTTTGAAGTAGAATGTCCTCCAAAAGCATTGACCCAGAAGCAGCAAATGTCAATTGACCTTGTTAAGAAATGTATCGTAGAAACTGTACAAAAGCTACCACATTGGGGAGAAGAAGTTCCTTTAAAATGGTTTGAACTTGAGAAAAGTCTTAATCAGAAGAAGGCAGACGGAGAAAAAGTCTTAAAGAGGCAGCTATTGAAAGAAACGGCAAAAACTTTTTCTATAGACGAAGATGACCTCAGTGATGCTCTCCGTTTCTTACATGAAATAGGAAAAATCATATATTTTTCTGTGGATAAACTCAAGGATACGATTATCATTGATGTTCAGTGGTTTGTTGATGCATTCAAATACATCATAACTGATGAAAAGCATTTTGCTCGGAAAGATAACAAAAACATGTTAGTTAATACCGGACAAATAAGCGGACAGTACATGGAAGAAGTATGGAGAAGTATCAAAGACAATCATGATGTAACTTATTTTGATACGAACGTCAATGGTGAAAATGATAAACATCATGATTTTGCATGGCAATCTTATATAAAACACAAAACTGACATTTTACAATACATGGACAAACTTGGCTTGATGACAAGAATTGAAACACAATTAGATCTTGACGATGAGGAGGAGATGTACTATATTCCGAGTATGAACAGAACCGATTTTCCTGATGATAGAAAAGAGGCACTCAACCGAAAACAAAAATCATCAATGATGGTGTACTTCTTCAAATCTTATTTACCCCATTTTTTCTTCTTCCGATTGGTGGTAAATTGCGTAAAGAAATGGAAAGTTTGTGAAGAAGAATCTTTTTTCAAAAATGCTGCATTTTACAAGGCAGAAGATGCAGGTCATTATTTTGTCATTGCTGTCAGCAAAACATCCATCCAGTTGCAACTTTTTACACGTGACGAAACTGTGAAACTGAGTGAAGAATGTGTCAAGAAAGTTAGACGAACAGTGGAGGAATTTATTAAGGAAATAATAGAAACCTTTCACAAAGGAATCATTTATGATATGGGATTCACATGCAGTGACATAGAAATCACAGATGAGGATGAAAAATTCTTTCTTAGAGAGACTGACATTTACCGAGAAATTGAAAAGTCCGAAAAAATGTCTTGTCCAAAACATTTTCTTGGGCCACATGATCACGAAATTGATACAAATAAAATTCGTATCTGTTTTTTGAATAGAGAGTCCACTTCAAGGGACAATTAAAAGTTGTTTTTAGAGCTGCATTACCTTATACTATTTTAAAATATGTTTGTGCTTTTCAATGTAAATCCTTAATACTCTGATTTTTTTTGTCTTTACTTCATATTTTTATATTGCTGAATACCGAAAAATTTAGGATATGTTTCCATGGTAGCCATAACACACGGCTTGGTTTATGTTTGCAGTATCGGGTCATTTTATCTGAACTAGTTCTGAACTTTTTTAATGATCATATGTGCAACTACTTTTAAGTTTTTAAGAAGTAAACTTATTACAGGGAATGGCTCTGAAGTCATATAACGTATTGTAACATACCTCTAAATATCTCATAAATTCTGAATTGTTTGCAATTAGAATTTATAAATTTAATGTATGAATCAATTGTAATTATTTTATATTCCATTGTTAAAAAACTTAACTTTGAAAAAAATAATTCTCGTCTCGTGAATATGATCATTTACTGTAGCAAAAAAAGATTTAGACCCTGATTTAATCTGGCAAAAAAGTTTTATTCATTAACATGGAATAATTTTAAAGTAAAGGTTTTTTTTTTTTTTTTTTTTTTTTTTTTTTTTTTTTGTAACAATTTTTGCTAAAATATTTTAGAACAGTATATTTTTTTTATTTATCTATTTATTTATTTTTTGTTGAAAGGGATTATCTCTCTTTGTACATTTAGATATGGTGCATTATATACAAATGTCATTTTTATTCATTTTGTTTCAGTTCATATTCAAATTTATTTTCTGCGATCTACAAAGAGATTTTCGTGTTGAAAAATGTCGGGTTGTGTTTTGATTTCCGTTGTACATAATGATTGGACTTTATCTAACTTCCGATTCATTATTGTTTTATTTTACATTACTGTACTGAAATGTGTATTTGTTTTCAAGCATAATCATCAATAAAAATGCAACTGGTGGGTTATCATAAAAGTTGGTGTCTTATTGATATAAAAGAAAATTAATTATAAAAATATAGTGTTTGATTATATCATCGTCTTTGACTGTCCTCAATATTATTTATTATCGCCATTTATGAGTCTACCCTGCTCTATTTTTTGCAAAATATAAAATAAAACTAATTGTCGTAAATGGGCATCTATAACAATACCGAACAAATTAACCAAATACGAACAAAAATTACACATGTACGTATTTTTAATACATCTCTTAAAAGGATATTAACCTACACAATGAAAAAAAAATACAGATACGAGTATGAATAGAAAAATTGACTAAATAAATAAATAAATAAATAAATAAATAAAAAAAAAAAAAAAAAAAAAACTTTAAAAGCACGCAACGAACTTGTCAATAACTAACAAATTATAAATAAATGTCCAATGCAGAGGAGACGATTGGGAAACACTGAAATCTTACAAGAAGCAAATAGCAGAGTAACGAATGAAAAAACCACCAGGCGAAAGAATATATTATGCATTTCATGTAACATTTGATAAAAAAAAAATATATAGTGGATTCAGTATATATAAAGTCCACACTTTAATTCTATCATCAAAAACACAACAACAATGTTAGTTTTATAGAGCACTGTGATTTATTCTGCTTCTACGCTCAATTTGTTAAAATAGCGTTAGAACAACTATTTCTTACTATATTATCGTAACACGAAGATTTATAATTATTAACAAGTGTACGAAACAACATAATACAAGGACATCAACTATATGCTGCCTCAGACAGTCATACTGATGTAAATAAATTGTTTTACGCTGTAAACAGAATATAATAGTAAGTCATCGACTATGTACAGAATTTACGTAATAAAAGGTTATCGAATGTTGATGGAACTACAAAACAGAATAAAATAAAAATTCATCAGTATGCTGCCACAGACAGTTCTTACATTCTTACGTAAACAGAAAAAAATATATATATCAACTATTCCACCCCAGACAATCCCGCTGATATATATTGTTTACACTGTAAACATATTATAACAAGAAAACTTTGATGTAACTATCAATTGTCGCCCGGGAAATAAATAAAGTAAACAATGGAAATGAGTCTTGATCATCAAACCGCTTCGATATGTGTGAAAAAGGCATGCGTCTAAATGATGGAGACGACAGTAGAGAATATTTTGAAAACTTATAGTCGGATGAAAATCGAACAAAAATGATACCCTTTAAACTTTATCAATTCCTCAAGTAAATGTTGGCTACATAAAATATAATTTGAAACCAGACACATGCATCACCTATTTTCAAAAATGTCTTTCACTTTAAGATTATAAAACACGAACTGTGTAAAGTACGTTTTTACGTTTTTATGCGATAAGTAAAATTCGATGTTCTAAAAAAAGGGACCTGTCGTTTTTTCGATAGTAAATGATAAGCAACTTTATATATTAAATATGAAAAACATATATATTTTTACAGATTCACTTTATGGAAGTAAATATATTGTGTATAATTTATAAAGGGAAAGAACATTCTGATTAACAATCTTTTTAATGTTTAGAAAACCTTTAATTCTGAATAACTTCTCCCACCTCAATCCCCATATACCAACACTTAAACTTATATGTATAGAGCAGCCCGGTCCTCCGGGCTGCAATAAAACGTCATCCACTATGCTGCCACAGACAGTCGAATTGTGTAAATTGCTTTACACTGTAGTTATTTCCTAACAACATTATTAAGAAAAGAAAAAAAAAGATACCCGAGACATATACAGTTTCATTCTTAATAACAAGTTAAGATGGTCTATCCAAGTAGTAAATGGTTGACTCCGAGGTAAATACTCCCAAAAATGCTGACTCGGATAAGATTATCATTGTAGTTACTAAGGGAATACCATACTCTCAGAAATGCTGCCTCAGACAGACATGGCAGACATCAGTAGAGATAACACACTTTTTCGGAAATGTTGCAAGTCAGTCATTATCTGAAATACACTTGAATCAATTTATAGTCTGGCATGAAAGAGAAATACAAACACCGAATTCAGAAGTACTGTTTTACTCCATTAAAATGATTTGTAAGACATTATTTTTATTATTCAGGAATGAGTCAATGAAAAGTAATTAATGCTGAACCTTTTCAAAAACTTTAATTTATAAGAAGAGAATAAGGACCCATCTTTACTCCTTACTTTAAATTTTTTACCATTTCTGAATTGCAAACTGAGTGCATAGTCTTGTACTTTTGAGTTTATATTTAAAAACACATTTGTCTTCAACTATCATATACCTGAAATGTCAGACTGTAAATATCATACGATAACATTTCTTGTTCTTGTTGTTTATCTATATAGTTAGCGGGATACTCATTTGGATTATTTTTTTTGTGTGTCTCAACTTAGTTGATTTTGCTGTGATTACAGAAAACCAAAAAAATAAAGGTAAACATACCTGTAATAAGATACTTGATAAATGTCCATAAAATAAACCTTATTATTTATGCTTTAACTGTTATGAAGCTGGAATAACTTTGAGGTACTGTGAATAATTGAATATCAGGAACACCTGAAAGGTGTAGAGCACCCTTAAAACTAAATTGTGCTGGTTCAGTTAATTTATCAGTTTCTATAATAATAGGGAATAATAATATCCATAATTTTCATGTTTCCTGTTGGTTTGTCTCTATATAATCAATACCCAACTATTATCGCAGAGTGTTTAAAGGATTTATAAAGCAAAAGCCTACTATGCCGAAATAGTGCAGGGCTTCATTTTCTAAGGAAAATCCGACATCATCCACGCCGAGGATCGAACTCGCATCACAACTTACAACCCCGAGATTGTCAGTCCGACCTACCTATTTAACCACAGAGGTCATAATAGGGGTGTACTAACATGTTTGTAAGAGGTGATGAAATATTGCAAATGGAGAAAAACTGTGTCGTTTTTATACAACAGTCAGCATAATAATAACAATACTCGCCTCCGGCTCGTGCACCATGTCTCAAATCCTGACAAACCCTAACTACTATTTAGGTATAGTGCATGCAAAGCACATACAAATCAAAACACTATTATATAAATATGTATTGAAAGGCCTGCCCAGCAATATATTTATACTACAAAACATTATTTAAGGAATAACTGTCTTATTTTTTGGATTCATGATGTGGTCAATCGAGTGGCTTGTGTGATAATTTGCATAAACGCCGAAGGCGTTTATGCATAACATTATCACGCAAGCCACTCGATTGATAATCGTCATGAATAAAAAAAATCTGGTTATTATATCTATAAATATATATATATATATATATATATATATATATATATATATATATATATATATATATATATATATATATATATATATATTATATATAACTATTATTTCAAATATTTTCCATCATGTTAATTTTTATATGATAGTTATTCTGTTCCGGAATTTATTCGACCTAGGTGCATATTAGGAGAACAGGGCCTAAGACCATAAACTGAGAATAGACTTAAGTCAAAATTTTGATTTTAATATCTTGAGTTTTATTTCATGTATTTGCTTAAAATTTTGCAATTTTATATAACATTTAAATTCAAATATATTATGAAAATTTGATTTCATTATCAAAATTATTTCAAAAGTTATATTGCTTTGAAATTTTGACTTAAGTCTGTTCTCAGTTTATGGTCTTGGGGCCAGATCCAACTGCATCCTTTTACGATCCTCGAATAAGCTGTCCAAAATAACTTAAAAGTTTTAAACTTAAAGTCACCCTTATTGACCACAGCAGCACCTACCATGCACATAACTGACAAGTCATATAAAACAACCAGGCCCGTAGGAAGCAAATTCGGTTGGGGGGGGGGGGGGGCTCAGCCATACAGTTTTGAGGGTACTACCAAAAATTTCCTGACAACCAAAAAAAAAGGTCATCAGACGTTTTTATTGAGGGGGCACAAGCATATAGTATCTATGTTTACTATTATAATAATAATCTATATATCGGCAAAATTAGGTTAGGAGGGTGTGGGGGGGGGGGGGGGGGGGACAAGGTACCTACGGCCATGAAACAACATTCGCAAATGAAACAATGCATTAGAGGTACATATGGCTATGATATCAATTCAAAACTCAGAATGTCAGTATGTGTGTATTTCCTTAAAAGGAAGGAAGAAGGCATTGTTAATCATTTAAGCCCTCTCCTGAAAAATATAACTTTGCTTGTTAGGTAGAAATATAGAAAAGGTGCAAGCGGCTCTGTTCAGTCAACTTCACCTTATCTGGTGCAAGGTAATCCAACATCAAAGAAGGTTTATCAACGGCAAGGAACATGCAAATATAAAGTCTGTTTGTTTGTTTGTTTCTGTTTTTTTTTTTTTTTTCTTGTTTTTGTTTCTTTGTTTATATATATATATATATATATATATATATTTCCCAATGATATGTTCTCCAAAACAAATAAGCTTATGTACTTGTGTATGTTTTCTTTTATTTTGTATTTGAAAAGAATGCTCAATAAGTATATAAATTGACACATTTTAATGTGTTTAAGACATTGTTCAAATGACCAAGTGTAAACTTTGCAGATATAGTCCATTGATAGTACATGTAGAAATTTGCAATAGTTTTGTCGGGGTCCAAAATTATTAGATGAAGCATGAAGATTTCCACAAAGAATAAACTTGTCCAAAACTACTTTTAGAGATCAGTCACTAATAGAGGGTTCTACTATATTTCTTTTTTTTATACAGCACGCGTTTTCTTTCTCCTTCATCCCGATGTTATATACGTTTTTATATGCAAAAGAAGTGAGACCTAAAATTTTGTCACAGTTTAATTATCACTCGATTTCGCCTATTCCAAAGTTTTCAATACATTAATGCAGCATGGAAACAACTCATATTGCCCCTTTTTATACAGTCAAACCTTCATGAATCAAGAAAGAGCTTACTGCACGCTTCGAATTCCTTATGTTTTTAAATATTAAAGCAACAAATTAAGTTTTGAAATAAGTATTTTGTTTTATAGGAAGTAATTTCAATTCACGTAAAAAGAATATAACTATGAGGGGGGAGGAGGGCTGTATTGTACCCTAGATGACTACCCAAAGAAAAAAAATCAACTTGGCTCACATGGTGGGGAAATTGAAATCATGCAAGAATAGTCGAATCCATCTGTAGCAAGGAGTGCAGCGGGTTTGTTGTTAATCCCACGCATACATCAACTTGCTGCTGGCTGAGAGGCACCATGCATATACTACGGCATAATTCGGAATAAACTTAAACTGGCTTTTGTTGCAAGGTAGAAGGAGAGGCATAGTCCAAATGCTTGTGATCTTACTCCTAAGAATACCAATAATACCATTCAGTTGAATTTCGATATACCATTCTGTGATGTGAGACGAATTTTCAGGTCGGCAAGCAGAGTTTTGACGCTATTTACGGAGAATAAAGAAAAATGAAGACAATCATGTCATATATGATTGTGTAGATAAATTAAAGTATAAGACAATGGTAATAAACATTTTGCCAGTGCATTTCCTCTGAAAGTGTAAATGGGTGCGATTATTGGGAGGGGGTACTCCATGTAATTCGGAGTTGAATACCTTCTGTTATTATTATACTATGGGTTAAATTTTTTATTACCGAAACAGGTGCCTGAGGAATATTGTCACTCGTTGGCGGCCAAATGCACTCGTATTTGTACTGCCACCTCGTCCCAATATTCACCAATATAAGTTCAATAACCCTATACCACTTTGTTTATATCTTATTGTATTGATGATTGCGTTAAAAAAGATATTCTCGCATATTTAAAAATGTTATTTTTACAGAATTTAAGATATGTTGTCATGCTAACCATTGCTCATGGCAACAAAGTTTTGCCATTCCTATGTTCCTGGAATCAGACAATCGGCAATCTTCGGCTGACTCCGCTACGCTCCATAGAAAGCTCGGATGTAATTGGTAGAAGAGTATGCATCAAACCGATACATTTCTCCGCCGAAACTGCCTTTTAACTCATTTTATATTTCGCTCTGCATGATGTTCAACAAAAAGTTAAGTTCGTCCTTGTTTATTGGCTTTGATAACAACCATATGTAAGCAGTGGTTAAAAAAAAGGAATATAGTGTTTGGAGTGCCATAAAATAACTCGGATTTCAAAGGAATAAATTTGGAGGAATTTCGGATTAGATCACATGATTGGACGTCCGAATTAAGTTTGCGAGGCATAAGCCACCCGAGGAGCTCCTAGTGGGAACAAATTCATTTTATCTGAACAAGGTTTGAATTATTTTTATGACCATGTGTCGCAGCTTTTATCTATATACATGTTAGAGGTCTATTCATTACAGAAAATAGCTCTAAAGCAATTTAACGTATTGTGCTGTAATTTTGTAATCTCTGGATTGGTAAGGTCACATTGTATATGCACTATTTACATTACTCCAAATATCTTATAATTACTAAATTGATTGCAATTAGAATCTATATGAAAAGAAAATAACAAAACAGTTCAGGTAGAGGTCGCTTCCAAGATTGTAGTGGTAAATAATGCTAGATAGCTAGCTAGGCTAGTGTTTCATAGGCAAAAGTCTATAACCGGTAAATCATGTGATTTTTTTTCCCAAAGAAAACATGTTTTAAATTGATTATATTAAATGTTAAATCATTTTCTTTCTAAGGAGATGGGCGAACATAGCGTGCAGAAAGCCTATAGCTTCAGAAATATAAAAATCATGTTCATTTTGTGAATTTAATATTTAGAGTAAAGTTCTAATTATTGAAATTTAAGAAATTGTGATAAACAAAACTTTTCTAAGGAAAATTTCCTCGGCAAAATTTATTCTTTTATTAAAAAAATTAATGTGGTATTAGTGGGGTTCGAACCCTAGCAATAAAAATCCTGAGTATTATTTTCTTTCGAGACTAGCACGCTAACCACTAGACTACACAAGTCCTGAAGAACAGTGGCATTTAAATCGTGTTTGTGATATGACCCATGACTTAATGGACTTCAAGTATTTTTTGAAAAGATGCGAATGTTATGTCATAAAAGTATATTTTAAAGGTAAAGTGGGTCATTGCTCCATATTTTTGGTAACCAAAAAATGTATTTTTTTATGCAAACTTTGAGGATTAATTTTCAAAAAGGTGGAGCGAAGACCCTCTCATATCGAAAAATAGTGTTATAGTATGAGAAAATGACTCTTTTTGCCCGCTTTAGTGTGTGTCTAATATTTCACAGGCAAATAATTTCAATCGTTGAGGGATTTTTGCAGATTGTAGAGATTTTACATAAAGTAAGTTTTAATGTTAGACGAAATATCAAGGAAAATTTTGATATAATTGAAATTTAATTTTTCATCTTCATGTTTGTCACACTATAGGCTTATCGCTCGTCGTGTTCACCCATCTCCTTTACCAGATGAAGCTACTCAATAAACAAATTTTCTATAACACTTAGAACTGGAGCTGCAAAAGAAAAACCAATACCATTTACCTCCCCTCCCCTTTATAAAAAAAACATCACATGGAAGAGTCGCATGACTAATTAAGACACACAAAATAGTTTACTTCCAGCGCTTTTTGCGGGGAAAAATCGTGTTCAGCAGGACTTAATTTTCAATGTTTGAAATTTTGAATTCATTAGGAATGTAAAATTCGTTATTATACATGTAGCCGCTATACCGAACAGAATATAACATCAGAAGAGATTAATCGTTATATTTCTTTAGTTTGGATAAAAATATCGGAAGAAAAAAATAATACTACGAGCTGTACATCTGGATCTTTAAACTAAGGACATACACGTATGACACGGAATTAATCATTGAATTTAGAAAAAGATTTTTAAATAAGTAAGATTTATGAAAAATCTCTTTTCGGAGTAATTCATTGTCCTTTGCAAATAAGATGAAGTGATGACCATTCTCAAGTAACCAATAAATTTCTTACGGTAAAACCTTCTCCTCCCTCATTTTTTTTTTTTGTTTGAAGTTTCATTTTGTCTTAACGGTCGACGATTTACCCGTCTAATCCTTGACCTCAGACGAGGTCTAATATGACAGGCTATGTCTAACAGACCTCTGGCAAGATGGAAGTCAGGAGATCAATGTTATTCTAGAGCTTTTTCGGGCTGTGGTACCACACTCTTCGCTTTCTTGAAGAGCCAAGAGTATCCATTGGCGAATTTAACCAACACCAGTGATTATTTATGCAACTGTATCTATTACTGAATTTAACCAACATCAGTAATTATATATGCAAAATCCACCCCAACCTTCCCCCCCCCAACCCCCCCCCCCCAAAAAAAAAAAAATCGGACAAAATTACTTCAATATCAATTCGTACAAAAATATGGTAAAAAGTACTAATTCTAGCAAATCATGATTACTTTCCAACAAAGTACTGGTGAGAGACATAATCCCTTCACTTATACAAGTTATAAGAACAATTGCCATTATGCTGTACCATGAAATTATACATGCCTTTGCACACTTACGTAAAATAGCTATTCTGAATTCATTACATACATGTATAGGAAATATACTAAATAACAGATGGACATGTAAAGAAAAAAAAAATAAAATCGATAGGAGTGCCTAGAATTGTTATTGCACATCTCAAGGATAAATGACATTGGCGTGTTGCGGATGAAGGAGACTTGTGCAGGAAGAGATAAACATGTAACATTTGATTCCAGGGGGACGTTTTACAAAAGAACTTACGAATAGAACCAAAAAATTTAGTTGATTGTAAACTTTTTTTCAAAATGAATTATTCTGCTTGAAAACGCTAGCAGTATTTTTTTTTTTTAATTAATAAAATAATTTTCAAATTAATGTACAAAAGAAAGTAATAAGCAGAATTTAATTTTGGACTTAGTCATAAGCTCTTTTGTAAAACGACCCCCAGGGTAATTCATCTTGCAACCATGGGCTGGTAGTAAATATAGTGCATCTGTCTCCAACAGGGGGCGCTCAACTGGGATCCTGGCCACAAGAGCCACAAGATTCGGGTCCCGAGTGGACCTCATGATGCCGCCAAATTTTATCGCAGGCAGATCCATCTTCCACTGGTGTAGCTCTTCAGCTAAACCCGTCAATCAGCGCCTATGGAAAGCATGGTGAGTCATGTCCATCCTGCGGATAATGACCAGGGTGTGCTTGACTGCCTTGTCTGAACCATTGTCTCTGCAGTGCAGAATAACCGGCTTTCCTAGATCTCTTATCAAATTTAGGGCATCTACTTGGAAGTCCTGCTGGAGCCGCAGCCAACATTCCCTCAATTCTTCTGGACTCACACAGGGGTTGCAACTGCTATTGCGCAGCTATGTTAAGGCTGTCCGAAGGCTTAATATGCATAAGATATATACTATTTTATTTTGAGCTATGTGTTGATTTCAATTTTTAATCTATGTATACATACACAGTTAAGTTGTAAAGAGAGTTGAATAAGGTATTATATAAAAGCATTTTTGGGATGTCACATGACTGTGTTGATCACGTGACGGACACTTATAATTTTTTTAAATGTTGCACAAAAATCGCATCGGCACAAGTGAAAAACAAAATTATTGTGAACGGCTTGTTACATAAATCAATTAAACGTATTCTTGGGTATATATAAAGTGCTGGGGGTAAGTCTGAATTTTATTTCGTAAGAAAATATTTCACGAGAAATTCAACTTACCCACATACAAAGGGTCATTTTCCACTCTTCATCGCAATTTATACAAAATGGGATAAATTACATACAATCCCCCAGCAAAATTCAGTTAGAGGACATATTTCTCTAGTAGATTCACACAGAATATATTCAATTTATCCTTATTATTCACTTGTGCCAGTCTAATATATGTAAGATTTATAAATTCTAACTTTGTCTACGGACGTGTAATGGGGAGCATTTCACATGCGTTTTTGTAATTGTTTGAATACGTACAAGTTAGACAAGAAAAGGGAATAACGACATTATACTGCTAATATTCACCACCATAACAGCCTTAAAACAACAATCCAGACAGATGATTTAAACATCAACGTAAAAAAATCCTACATGTGATGTGAAAGGAATGTAAAAGTTATGACACTTTCCCCGTCATGTCTGCTCAAATTTGCAGTGACTTGACGTCATATGACATTATGACGTCATATCTAGGTAGTTCAGAGAAGTTACTACGGCTGGTACACTGTGACATTCTTCGGACAGCCTTATCCTAGCCGCGTGGAGGTTAGATCAATTCCAACCTCCCTCATGGCTACACAACGCTGATGTACTAACAAATCCATAAACCGTTAGATACTGCTAAGCAAAGTTGACAACATGGGGGTGGATACCAAAGGACACGAAAATCTTTTCAGTATCCAGTATGTGTACCTGCCAAGAATCCCATAGGCGAGAAAAAAACATAATTAGCCACAGCAATTATTACTTGAACCCATCCACCTAGTTGCTGCTCTGGTTCTAACCAGGATTTGAAACTGGCCCTGTGCATGATTCAATCCAGATGGAAATGGGTATCCACAATTCTTCCCATGTAACAGTGAAGGGTCTGTCAATTGCTATGCCATGGCCATTCACCAAAAGTCGCTGTTGATTTTCTACGTTTCCTGCTGTTCAATTCTCAAATTCTTCAGTAGGGTACCGACAGCCCACCAGAGCAGGAAAAATGCTACATGGTTCAATGATTTTATCTTAAACTGGGGGACTGGGTGTTTTGTGTAGTGGGTGGTGTAGAAATTCATCAGATGGATCTCCTGCATATTAAATTCTGCAACTACACTCTCATGGAGGCACTAGGATGCAAACTGGCGTAAACACTCCATGTTGTCTAGTCCGAGCCACTCTCACAGTAAGTGAAGGGAACCCTTTGAACCACTCATGGGGGTTCTCGTCATCAGACGACCTCTGTTGATCCTTGTGGACAAGGATGAGCTTGAATGTCAGACTAAGGGTTAACCCCTCTAATTGGCGGCACTCCCAGCATGCAAGCGTTCCGACCCAAAACCAAGGCTAAGGAGCGTAGAACGTGTCGCTTCACATGTCCACTTAGTCCAGTGACATAGATACATGTAGGGCAGGCTCGTGGTCCAGTATTACCAGAGTTTAAAACCCTAAGTAATACCAAAGTGGTGTCTTCTTTGAAAGATGCTGTCGGCGACTGCCCATCTCTGTGTTGTTGAGAATCCAGTGTATCACCTGAGATGCTCGCGTCAGACATCACTTCATCCCGGGTAATCCATTCTTCTGACTTGCTCCCAGATGAAGGGCATAGGCAGGGACAAAAATAACATCACGCATCTCTTTTTCCCATTATTCTAACAGTTTACAAATATACCTTTTCATTCAAATAACCATATTTTAAACTTAATGTAGGGACCACTGTCTATTACAGAAAGAAAACAGAAAATACCAAAGGAGGTCTATATACATAGATCTATGTACAAAATAATCACAGTCTACACAAATATTTCTTCCATGTATTGTCCCTAGAGTAACCTTGGACTGCACAAGGGAATCTTTTTCATCTATAGTTGCAGTGTGGTCCTGACATTCTTTTGGATCAGTAAGATCCACATCTTGATCATACCTGTTGGATTGTTGAACCAAACTAAAATGAATTGGATGATCTTCTACATCCTCAATGAATCTTCCCCACTGTATGTGTGCTCTCTGGCAATAATGGCAGCCTCCGCATGGAAGATCTTTAATATTTGCTCCTGCGTTATAGCAGTCACACTCTGAAAAATCATCCTGCAATCTGCTAATTCCATGTGCATCTTTATGCCTGGAGCCATCTAGCAAGCTGTCCCTCTGTGTGCTGAAATCGCATAAGCCACAAGAGACTGTTATGATCTTTGCGGAGGAGAAACCGACGAATCCAGAAGGTGGTGTCTGAAGTGCCTACAAAACCTCACTTCAACCAATAGCTTTTTTCTAGTGGTGCAGTACTTGTGTTGAGGCGTTGAGGCTTTAAGGGTGCATGTCATGCATAAGACTTTCTCCTTGCCTTCTAGTACTCTGATAGAACGGTGCTAATGCTCCTATCAGATGCATCCGTGTAAAATCCCTCAGAGTCAGGGTATGACAAGCAAGGTGCTGAACATAGAGCCATTTTAGCCTTCTAAAATGCCTCCTGGTCACAGTTGTCCAAGTTTATTTTTCCTTCACATTTGCCAAGTCATACAGAACTGCACAGTTAGCAGCATAGTGCTGGATGTGATCCTATAGTTATTTAGAAATCCTAAAAAAGAGAGTAGATCGGTGGGATTACTGGGTGTGGGCCAGTTTCTATCAGCTCCTGTCTTTGATGGTGAGATTGATATGCCCCTGCTCTAACTACTTTCCCCAGAAAGTATACTTCCCTTTTTAACAAGACATACTTCCTATGCTTAAGCTTGAAATTATATTATGTAAATATGTCAAAGGCCTCCCTGAAATTTTGAAGACTATCCTTAAAGTTGCGACCTAACACTACCACATCATCAAGGTAGAACCAAGACTTGAGACCATGTTAAACCCCAAAGTACAAGTTGCATTCCCCTCTAGAAGGTGGCTACAGCATTGTATAGCCCTATTTCTATAAAGGGTGTATTCAGACCATAACGAGTAATGAAAGCAGTCTTGTGCCTTTCCCCCTCATCTATCATTATTTTGTAATAACCGGAGGCAATATCAAGGGTGGAAAAGTATTCAGTTTCTTGAAGAGTGTCTAAGCAGTCCACAATATTTGGCAGCGGTAGCAATCCTTTACATAGAAGCCAGGAAATAAAAAAAAAACCTTTTTCTATAAATTTCTGCGAATGGGGAAATTTATACCTTGTAGCAATATACAATTTTCACCTGCATATAGAGTTAATGTCTCCCAGTTATTCATTATGCAAGCGCATGGTCTACGTTAGAACAATTTTTAAAACGAGGAAAACTATTAACAAATACGTTGATGATGTAAGGGTAATAAAGGTCCCGTTATATCGTAACATATGGCAAATTCTATAGTAGATACAATGACCTTGTTACATGTATAAAAAATAATCTTTCGTAAAATCGAATGTTGAATTAATTTTTTTTTCATCCAGATTGTTTAGCCATTATTTTCCCACTGAGTTGTCAACAATTTTTTCCGTTTACCCGATCATTACAAAGAGCACAGCTAGATGGGTGCAACCGGTTGACAGGGGATAATTACTCTTTCATAGCACCTGATCAAACCTCTGAGGTTTTTGTGGTCAGTGATTGTTCTGTTTTTAATTTGTATTGTTCCAGTGGAATTTTTAGCCTGATAACTGTTCGTTGTCTTCACATTTCATGAATGAGTTATAGAAATATATACAACAGCTGTGACAGGAGATAGATAAACTACTTGCTATTGAGAGGTGTTTTGTCTTGTGAAATATTTACCGAATTATTCAGCAACATTGAAACAAATCATTTATCATTTAATATGATTTAAATTATTCAACTCCGTTTGGATTTAATTCCTATACCCCCAACAACACATGGTTGAACACATATCAAATATACAAGATATAACACGTTTAGATGTGTTTGAAGCCTAAAAACTTAGTAGAACTATTTTACTATTTTTTAAACACTGATTTTGCTAACGTTGCTGAACCTCTAGCTTTCCGTCAAGGAACAATACGAAATCATCTGTATCTTTATGCTTTGAGGTTGCCCTGAAACTAAGTCATTTATTGATGTTCTGCCATATTCAATGTAGAATGTTCTCGTAACAAATAATCCCTTCGTTATCTAATGCCACATTATAAGATAACATGTTTTAGGGTGCTATCGATGGAGCGAGCGCAGCTGTATACCATAAAAAGATTCTTTACATAGCTTACACTTAAAACTTTGATCATGTTGATCCACGCACCTCTTCAAACCTCAAACCGCATGAGGCAGTCTAGCTATGACGTCACATTACGCCGTACGGAAGCTGCATTTCCGTAACTGGGGCTAAGGCCAGCATTTTTTTTTAAAATTATTTTTCGGTTTACGAACAAAAAAAATATTTATTTTTTTTTGATAAATCATCGACTCTTTTTTTACTTTCATTTTTGTTTCTTTTTTCATTCTCTCCTAACAGGGTCCTTAATTTCCACTGGCCAAACAATGGACACAAATAGGACACAAGATAGAACTTAAATTAATAATTTCATTGTCTGCCAGTTGGGGGCAGAGATATAAAGAGCTAGGTTCACTTTATGCATAAAATGGCCCTGTAGATATACCAATTTACTGGCCAACACTCTATGTTCCATTTCAAACAACAAGATAAAGAAGAGACTTGGTGCTTTCATTTCCTATTAATTTTTTTTCTGCTGAAAGTTTAGGGATTGAAAAACATGCTTTATACAATTGTAATGTTGTTGAATTTTATGGAAAACGTGTATATTTGAGTACTTTTCGAGAAGAAAAATAACATGAGCGCACTCCTTGATCCAAATATTAAAACTTATTTTCTAATCCTCAGAAATAGTTATTTCATTTAAAAATTGCAAGTTTTGGTCAGAGGTTGTGCCCTACAGTGCAGGAAACTAATTTTGTTACAGCATCGATGCTGATTTGAATGCTTCCTTTGCTTGTTGATTTGAATGCTTCCTTTGCTTGCTGATTTAATGCTAGTAATCCTTATCCTGATGCTGTTTTATAATTAGGTCAATGCTACCGGAAGTAGCATCATGCTACCGGAAGAAGATAATGAATTTCAGCATTGCCGTTTAAAGCAATAAAATTGCCTTTTACAATTGTTTGATCATAATATCTCACTACGGATCAATAATGTGAAAACCTTAACCAATATTCTTTCTTTCTTTTTTAATTTGTTTACTAAATTAAAACTCATTGATTTTCTGATGCTAGTAGGATAATGCTGATTTTATGTAGGTCAATGCTGGTTTTATCCTTTGCTTGCTGATGCTGATCCTGGTAATGCTGTTTTTTCAATGCTGATGCTGATGCTTGCTCGATCCTGATGCTACTAATGCTTATGCTGATGCTGGTTTATGTAACAAAATTAGTTCCCTGCACTGTATATAGAGTATCGAAAAATAGTTTTAATGAATTAAACAATTCATGATGTCATAATGTATTTACATGTACTAGCTATTTTTGATAGATGCACAGTCACGAATGGTCTGAATTATATTTAATGCATTGTCAACTCAAACTTAGTAATTTCAATTTTTCAGAAATTCACAGGTCCAAAAAGGCCCCAAATTAATCGTGTTCTTTTGAGATATTGGTCATAATACAGGATTTTGAAAGAAAAAATGATTTTTTTTTTTCGCTCTTTTAATATATCATCCTTTTTTTAAATATGTGTGGAATGAATGTGTAAAAATTGTTCTAAACTTATATTCAGACCTTAATTAATTATCCCTATCATATACAGACAAGGAGTATTGGGGGGGGGTCAAAATTTTTTCAACTAAGTTCAAATAATTTTTCTGACTGTCAGATTCAAAAAGATTACTTGTTTTCTTTAATATTTGAAATATTTCGGTTTGTTTTCTTTTGGCTATTGTTTATTTCCCTCACAAATGGACTTCATTCCTTCCATAGTATTATTCATAACATCTGATATATAAGCAATCCTTTTCTAAAGAATGTTAGTAAGACTGTTAGCTACACCACAGACATTAACAATATTTCATGCTATAGCTACCTTGGGCAGTTTTTAACCTGTTAGAGGAAATCAATTTACATTCGGATACTTTTGAATACGGATACATAATTCTCTCACCAACTTGTCATTGTGTAACAAAGTCTTCAGCATTTTATTTGTCCTCTGAACGGGTGAAAACGTTTTGAATTGCACTCTCATCAATAAATTTTAGACGAAACAAAGCTAAGATGCTGCAGCGCAGATCTACCTTTGTTTATCATAAACCGGAAGTACGAGTTTGTAAATTTAAAATCTCGTTCCCGACACAAATTTGACATCGGAAAGGAAAAAAATCCATTCTTCTTAATTATTTTTCTTCTAAAAATTCAAAAACTTGAGCGGCGGGTTTGTAAACCTAAATTTTAAAAAATGCTGGCTTAATTAGGCTTAAAAATGCAATTTTGTAACGAAATGCAGTTTAGAGTAGATCCAATTATTTTTTGTTTCGTTTTAGCTCTCTGCAAGAACTAATCTTATTACATGGTATCTGCGGGACTGTTTGTTCGTCGTTATCGCATAGAATCCTTGTAGCGAAGGACTTTCACTTAATTAAGTCTTTTGAGCCCGCTTTGAGAGCCACGCTTTATGCCGCTCGTTGTGCTTGCTATAAAGAACATAATTTTAATTTAAGCCCTCTCCCTAAGACGAAAGAATCGCAAGTTTCGATATTATCTCCCTTAGTGCGATCTTTCGTTACGGAGGGGAGTTTTGTTTCGCGTAAAAAGGCAGGTGGGACAATGGAAACGTTAGTATTTGTGAGGAAAGAGAGGTAACTCTTGTTTACTGAGAACAGAACGCTGACCGTTAAAGCTGACATGAACTCTTAAATATGTGATATTTTCATCCTTGTACGACTTATTTCATTCCCGTACTCCCTTTTCCGCCATATTTCTTTCAGATTCGCTCACTTATTTTACCGGCTATATAAACCCTGATGCCTTTGTTACACTTGAGTGATTTTCTAGCCTGGCTGTCGACATGTACACATCTCCGATAGCAAAGTTTTGGAACACGCCATGAACTGACCGAAAACATGTAGGCCTGTATACATCTCCGATAAAGCAGTTTTGGAACATGCCATAAATCTAACAATCCTACCAACACTAGGAATTTCATTGAAAAATGGAAAGGAGTATATAAATTTTGAATAATTTAGATGCAATGCATGAAAATCAAAACGACAAATGCATGTTTGATACACATATATATTTGAACAATAAAGAAGAAAAGGCTACCACATGCATTTTTTTTTCCAAATGACACTGTACTTTGAGCTTTATGCATGCTAAACGGTATAAGCACATACTATGCAACTTACGCATTCAAGTTACACATGCATGCATGCCGAGAAAACGCGTCGAACGCTACGCTTTAAACTCATCTACCTGAAATACTGCTATCGCTACAGGGATGTGCACATGTCGAAAGAATTACTTCCTATTTTCCTTTTATTGAAATATGCATCACAGAAGAAATAACTCCATTTGTAACTCAACGGTAAACACATTGTCACTAGCACTTGAACTCACGTGGTCCCTGCCGATCAGCATTTTTGGTCAGGGAAAATGTCGAAGGTGGAAATGACACTGATATTTGCCTGATTAGACAATATAGCCACGCAAATAAAACGTTTCAGAAAATCAAACTAATTTTTGTCGGTACATGTAGTAAATATGTTCATGAATGTGGCTTCATGACATCAAATTTATGACATAAACATACATGCATTCTTGTTACGGATCTTACATCTTTTAAAGAAAATGAAAGGGGGGATGGAATATGTAGAATACATTTATCAATATATTTTAATCAAACGTCGGAAAACGGTCGGATTTTTCTTGATCAAATACGTCACGTAAAATGAACTGGCTTCAACTACTTTAGATATAAAATTAATAGATCTTAAATTAACACACACTGAACAATTTGTTCCTGTAGACAGATTATTTTCAAATCAGGGCCCTTTTAGGTGTCACAAATTACAAGCACGATTCATACAATTACCAACGAGCACAGACATAATTATGTGTATATAACATAATCTACAGTACATGTTTTTATATACATTGAAGTTGAGTAAGTATTACACTATTAGTATATATGAAAGTAATGTTGATAATCTAAATAGTTCTACCGTGTACCCAAATGTAAATTGGGGAGATCCAACAATTCTCGCATTGCAAAAGATATCACGAGGCGATGCAACTGTACTAATTATTACATTACATCAAGTGTTGTTTTTTTAACAATAACACATATTTACACGTTCTAGATATTTAAAGAAATGTAATGTGACTGAATTATTAAAATATGGTTGCGTGCATGTGTATTATTTCTTTAATTATTTTATAATTAATAGTCAAAGTTTATAGGAAAGGAAAACAACGTGCCCCTGAGAGTGTCCTCCCCCCCCCCCCCCCAAAAAAAAGGAAAAAAAAAATCTTTTTTAATAGATTTTGATATAGATTATTTTTTTTGTCCAAAAATTTCTGGTAGGAACCCTCTGTGCTCTTGAGAGCTTCTAATAGGTAAAAAGAAACAAAAAACTAACTTCATTTCCTTCTGGAAAGTACGTGAGAAGGGTCCACATGTTTCAATTCCCGAGAAATTTAGTTTTCTCAATTGTTTAGTTCCCCTTTCATTTGGATGTAGTTTTTTTTCATTTTTTTTTCAGCAGGTTTGATCCACCCTGCCCCAGAAAAATATCTTGATCTGCCCTTGTAAAGACTATAGCATTTCCCATGATTTTTATTACATCGGATTTTATATGCATTATTGCTCTACATGTATGGATGCGTACACATGAGAGACAGAGAGAGAGAAAGAGAGAGAGAATACTTGTATTGAAAATGCAAAAAATAAATTTATCCATAATCTTGAGGTTAGGGTTTTAAGCAATCCTTAAACTATCTTTTAAGATTTTCTCAAAATACAAGAAATTGAATAGTACCAAATTTTAGACTGCCTGCGGAAATTCTCCAATCAGGAAAGGCTTCCGTTACATGCATATAAAACAGGCACGTGGCACCGTTTCTCAGAATGTGTGTATGCGAGGGGGGGGGGCGGGGGACAGTAAAATGATCGACAAGCAAAAGAAAAAGTTAAGGCACTTAAAAATTGGGGGAAATGAAGAAGGAAAACAGGCATTTAAAAAAATCCGTAGTCAGGGGAGGGACAGACTCCATTCATACTTTCATTTTCGGCAGAAAAATATTTCAGTAAAATGTACAATAATGTTGAATGAGACTGGGGGGGGGGGCTAGCCAGTCTTAAAATGATAACAATCCTTATAAAGTCAACCATAAAAGACAGGCCTGTAGAACGCGTGGGTGGGGGGGGGGGGGGGTGCCCCCTCCCACTTTTTTCTGAGCATAATGTTTAACTGTTTAGTATGAAATACACATTGAAAGGTTGACCCCCTCCACTTTTTGTTGCGCTATAGTCAAATCGTCGAAAAAGTTGCCCAACCCCCCAATCCCCAATCACCACCACAAAATTGGATTTTGGAGATTTTTTTATTTTAATTTATTCATATTATTATTATTAATATTATTATAATTTTTTTTTTTGCTTGTCAAAGGTTTTTTTCAGGTAAAGTGTCAATTATTTCTTAGATGCTACGTGTCTGAACTGAAAGACACTCTCAGAAAAGGGGGTAACCCCCCCCCCCCCCGCGCTCCACGTGTGTGTATATTTGTTAATTTGCGTTCTGGTTAAATGGTTTCATGTCGTGTTCTTAATCATTTTCTTACACCAAATTACTCAGTTAAGTTTTTAGATAATCAGCAATCAAATTTTTTTAAAGTGATTTCTTTTTTTTTTAACCCAGTCGCGCAAATACTAATTCCCTTTTTCACTTTTGATATTTTCCCTGACCAAAATCTGATCAGCACGGACTAAGTGTATTTGAGTGCTAGGCTGTACGATGTAGTGACAACGTGTTTACTGTTGAGTTTTATGGAGTTTATTACATTTTTGTGATTCATATTTCAATAAATGGAATACAAGGTGTAAATCACTCGGCATGTGCACATCTTCGAATGGGTACAGTGGTTTATTTCCAGGTATGAATAAGTTTACACGCGTTCGACGTGTTCCTCGATATGCATCAATTGTATTTGAATGCATATGGGCATGCATGGCAAATACCAGAATACGCTGGTTGTTTGTTCCGTTTTTACAATAGATTATTGCAGATTGTTTGTACGAGTTTTACTGTGAATTATTTTCAAGTTTAGTATATTGGTATGCTTTTTAAAAACACGCGCAACTACGGTTTTTTATCCAAACTAGCAATTACAAAAGTATATTATTCAAAACAATAATTATTCATAAATATCTTTATGACTGTATTTATCTGTTATGGTTTTAAAATGTTTTCATCAATTCATGTGTTCCCAAATACTTTACTATCGGAGATGTGCACACCTCGATAGCCAAACCAAAAATTCACTCAAGTGTAACGGGGGCACTGGGGTATATATCGTTACAACAAGACAAGGTATCTGAAAGAAATATGGCGGAATACGGCTAATTGGTATAAACAAGTCGTACATTGATGCAAATGTTGTGTTTTTAAGAATTCATGTCAGCTTTAAGTATTCCGACGACCCGATAATTGGACGGTCCGGTAGTCCGACGGTCCGATGATTTGTGGCCACATAAAAGAGACTGCTGAGAACATCAACACATCATGTTTTGAAAAGACATGAACGTTAATTTGCTTTGACAGTAAGGCAATACCAAGTTTTCTAGAGTACAGTTTGCAAAAGTTTTGGACATTTAAATCTTTGTAATTTAATGTGCCCTTGAATGTAACATGTTTCAAAACACCGGAAATTATCTTTTTAATGCCCAAATCAGATAAATCCAAATCCTTTCTCTACATGATAATTAACTTTGTCAAGCAACATCTTCATCTGCATCGAAAATAAAGAACGGTAACTCCTAATTTATATCTTGCGACAAAAAAATCTTAATTTCTTTGGTTTTAGTTACTGTATATGATATATTCGTACAAACACCATCACACCACTGTTTTGATCTCGTCCCCGGTATCAACCCTCGGATGGTCTCCGCCCGCGCCCTCCGGGCTTGGGTCAATACCAATCGCTCGGGCTGATACCAGGGGTGAGATCAAAACAGCAGTGTGATATTCATTATTTGTGTCGAGTCCATTGCTTTTTACTTTTCTAAGCCATTGATTTAAAACTCATGCTTTCAGTTCTTTGAAAAAAAATAATTGTCATTTATGTTTGTGTGCGGTCGACTCATAATTAACTTTTCCTTCTAGTAGACTTGAATTGGATATTTGTGTACCGTCGATTTGATATATCCTGTTGTGTGGAGTTGACTTGCTATATATTTTGCATTTATTAAAATTTGTTTGTTATGTTGCTGTTGAGTGAAATTTATTGTTAATATGTAGTTTGCTTTTCCGTGTAGTTAATTTCATTCTACTATCGAAGAAATCTCGTGTATTTGATAGCTATCATTTACAAACGAAGGACACAAAGGAAACAGATATCATCATAAGACTGATATCACAGAACATGATCAAGTACATACACCTAATCTCTATGGGAACATAATACAAAATCCTATTTTAAACTACTGCAGCAGTAATAACTTTTAATATCTGTTTACAAAAAATAAGCATCTGGTGTGATTTTTTTTGAGTTTTACTAATGTGTACATTAATAATATTATTATAATCATCATCAGTTTATAGATTAATTTTCCTATTTGAAAGTTCCAAAGCCTGATTAAAACAGAGTCGTGGGGGTGGGTGGGGTGGGGGTGGAGTGGGGGTCTTTTACTTATTGAAGGGATAAAATATTTTTTTTTTATAAGAGGTGTAAAAATGATTTGTTAGATTTTTCCAACATTTTGTTTCTAAAGAGAATAATGCCATCTTTTGGGAGGGAAAGGACAGGTGGTAAAGCCCAGGCTATATATATATATATATATATATATATATATATATATATATATATATATATATATATATATATATATATATATATATATATATATATATATATATATATATATATTCCTGTTTTAACAGGAAGATGCCCATGCCCATGAATCATAATGACATTGTGTATAAAGTACATGTATGCTGTTTCAGAGTTGTGAGATGAATAAGAACTGTGTGTCAGTTTCCGTTTTAACATATTTTTTAAAAAAAAAAACAAAAACAAAAACAAAACAAAACAAAACAGAAAACATGTGCAGTCAAGATTTGAACACTTTTATGGCTCTCTGAGACCATGGAGTATATTCTACTTTATATACTATTGGAGAAATATTGTTTTTGAAGAATTTAATCATTGTCACTGTTTTGTCCATATACTTACTAGTGGGGGGCTGCAGAGTTAGACCTATACTCGGCTTTTAGAGCCTTTAAGCAGTTCGGGATTATTTTTGTGCCTGCACCTACTGCAATAAAGCACCTCGGTTAAAACGGTCTCATCCAATAAAACCGGTCTTCAAGTCCCGCATAGGAATTCAAAAGATTGACATAGAGTCAACTCCTTACCCCACGAATCTAGAGCAGACGCTCTAATTTTAACCGATGCGCCCATAGAAGACAGATTCCGCAGGTCGGGAGTTCGATTCGAATCGGGAGTAAGGTGAGTATCCAAAAATAAATCCTTATTAATCCTCTGCAGTAATCTTTTTTTTTTTTCACATGTATAGTAACATCTACCTGTTTTTTTTTTTGTTTTTTTGTTTTTTTTTTTTTTTACATATCTGTTTCATCATATCCTTCCCTGTGAATTATAATGTCTAACTGAATTTTGCAAAATTTTGGGAAGTGACATATCGCATAATTGCCTCAAAATGCTAATCTACGCTAAAAAAATTAACATTTAGTAAATTTGAGCAGAAGTGTGAAAAATTTGACACTTAAAATGGAAATAAAACATTCTATATAATATTTTTGTGCATCTTTTTCACAATTAAAATGTAAATGGAGATAAATGTTTATTTTTAAAGTAAACTGATGAAATGTTTCACTCGTTGAACCTGAAATTGATGTAAAAATAGAAAGAAAAGGTTTCTTAATGCAATCTACATTTATTGATATTTGGAAATAAATATCAATTGATCATGTTTCAATGTAGGAAGATCATTTAACAACAATAGAAATCTTAAGAAATTGAGAAAGAAAATCTCTGGATCTTCTTTAAAACATAAAAAAGTTATTTTAAAATAGGGTAAGTTCCACAGCTAAAATACCCGAGATTCTCAGGTGCATCGTGCTGTTTCCATTGTTCCATCTTCCTCAATTGTACATGTAAACCGTTGAACATTTTCATTTTCTACTCAAACAGCTATACCAATTTCAACCAATTTTGGTGTATTAGTATATCATCAATCAGGGTTCTCCATCATTTCAGATTTCACTGTGGCGCTAGACTTAAGCGAAGTGCTAATATTCGCGTTCATTTCGCGACCGAATTTGCGAAGGAACCTCGAAATAAATTGAAAGACACGCTGCCCCTATTAATCAATAGTTTAATAAACAAATTAATTAATGGCATTAACTAATTGGAAAAATGATTGATAAATTTAATAATAAAAACAATTAATCAATAAAACATAGTGTAAAACAAAAATTAGGATGTTCCCAAAATATATATATATACTGTGACAAAAGACCCCTCCAAATGCATACGTACCTTTAAATAAATAAAATTATCTGTATACATTTCCATGTAAAAGTACCAGTAATTACAACTTTCTAGCATTTAACCCTAATTTAAAAAATAATATTGTTTACCATCCGTGTTCATTAAAGGACAAACGACATTCTGGTAGGTCACCAGTCATATTTACATCTAGTCTATATATTTGCAATTAATAGTCTGAAGTATCTTAAACTTGTATATTTTGGTGGATGTATTCATTATTTGTTAATTTTTCAACATTACAAAAATACATGAATATTTACGATCGATACAGGTACGACGTTTTGACTCTCAGTGTCAATGCAATTTTATAAACTTACATATAGTTATCCGTAAAACTATTAAAGCAATGGATTAATTGGTATTTTAAAATTCAGTTGTAATTATCGTGAAGTGTGAAAAAATGGCTTGTCGCTTTTCATTAATGTGTCTAGCGAGGTCAGGAATATAATTAATTGTAAAAGTCAAATAGTCGATCTTAATTAGAGCACATTAACAGTTTAGCATTAGAAACTGTA
The DNA here is from genome assembly GCF_033153115.1 of Saccostrea echinata. NCBI lineage: Eukaryota > Metazoa > Mollusca > Bivalvia > Ostreida > Ostreidae > Saccostrea > Saccostrea echinata. The sequence continues at coordinate 1,482,880 of NW_026889799.1, read as the reverse complement.
ACACGCCTTTACGATACATAATTAAGAGTTTTAGATTATGATTATTTGATTAATATATCAATTTTATATATTTATCATACTGACGACGACGATTTTACTGTGGCGCTAATATTTTAACTGTGGCGTAACTGTGGCGCTAGAAAATTTAACTGTGGCGGGGCCGCCACGTTAAACAGCCCATGGAGAACCCTGATCAATGGATGAAAAATAAAATATATACGAGGGTTGTTCGGAAAGTTCCAAGACTACCGTCATAACTTTTTTTTTTTAAATTAACGTCATAATATATCCAAATTTGGCAGAAATGTTTCAATAGTAAAAATTAATTCAAATGACGTGCGTAAATAAAAATGTCATATCTTGATTTATTTGATTAAGAGATAAAAAATTTAAAAAAAAAATAAATAAATAGAAAAAAAAAAAATCGGATCGCAGTGGAGATTAACATTTAGTAATCTACAATCCATACACCAATTGATATGTCATCCTACATGTATCCTCTAAAAAATGTACCAAAACAGAAAAAATCCCAGATGTTCAAATTAAGAATTGTTATATCGTTTAATATTCCAAATTATGGCTAATAATTTGCTTCGATGAAAAGAAATTAATTTCAGAATATATATATAGTCCCCATTGAAGAGTCAAAAATACACGACGATGGAGAACTTCAAGGAGCACCACTTAACATACATTTTGCATTGTACCCTGAAATCTATAGAGAAAAACTCTTAAAATGATGTAGGAAGCAGGAAATATGTCAAAAGCGAGCCATGTGTGTGTGTGTGTGTGTGTGGCACAGGCGGTATTTTGGTAATAGAGACTGTATCAAACGGGGAAGATCTGTGACAAAACGGATTTTCTATAAAAATCTGATCAAAAGTTTTAAAAGTCAGTAAGTTCATGGTAAGAGATAGGGCACTTGAATTCACAGTTGCTGATCTTGTGAAAGCACTGTTACAAAGTAAAATGATTATAACATTGACAAAGAAAATTACCATAATGGAATAATTGTTAGCAAAATACATTTCGAATAATAAAAGAACGTTTTTAATGAGTGCACTGGTTAAAGGTCATACTGCGAAATGTTTAGGAAGTGTATTATTGAGAAACTTATGGCGTCGTTTTTGACGTTAACTACAATTTAAAAAAAAAACAACAACTTTTTCCCCAGCGAGAAACAGATATAATTAAATTTATAAAAGTTTTTGACGTTTTATAATTAACAATTTATAAAGTTATTTAAAACACATGTTTGCGGGTACGATGAGTTAATCCGCGAATACGATAATACGATATCTTACAACCATTTGGTGCATATTCAATCTATTCTTATCTAATATATGCAATTTCTGATGTTTGTAAATGGATGCGGAAAAATATAATTATCAATTGTATAAACAGAGATCTTCTGTCGCAGGTGATGCCCGAAAAAGATCCTTCAATGATCAAAAGTGTAGCGTACAGTTCGAATTTTGCACGAGAAAGATTTTTCATCGCTTAATGCTTATAAGCGCAGAGTACAGATTAAAATCTGCTGGAAATAAATAGTTCATTACTCTTAATTACAGCTCTTCAGTACAAAATATATCATACTGCTCAGTGGTCAGCATCAAAATTCGCGGTTTTCAACAGGCATTTGCATGGTGGCGTCTCAAAATGAGAGAAAAGTATTCGAAAGGGTGTGTTCCCCGAACGTCTACTGGACTAAACCAACATCTAATTATCACACTCAATTAAGGGGCCCTCTAAGGGGTACAGATAGGATCTACAATTATTTATGAACTAGCTTTACCTGTATTTATTGAAGGAGGAATTCTACAGCAACAATAATGTTTGAAATCTCTTCTGAAACATGGATTCAGCATGGAAATATTGATAAAAGATATTTATTGTTTTAACATGATTTTTTTTTCAGGGGAAATGTAAAAATCTTGAAAATTTTATGCATTAGTTTAAAAAATGCTAAAAATAATGTGTTTTATTTTCATAAATAATTTTTTAGCAAAAATTAAAAAAAAAAGCTTATCTGATTTTTCTTGACATTTTCTATTAAATATTTATATTATCCATTTATTTAGGGCAAACTTTGAACTCTAAAGGATCTTATTTGCAATTAAAACATTCTTTTCATTTTCTCCTAAAAAAACCCCCCAAAAATTCATAAAAATTAATTTAAACTAAATAAATATCAATCTTTCCATACTTAAGCCATATTTCAGAGGAGATGTCTTAAAGATCTGTTAAATGAAATTTCCGTGAACATGTAAGAATAATAAATATTGAAAATAATTTATAATAAATTATTTATTACATGTACATGTACATGAAAAAATATTTAATTGTTTAGTGCCTTCAATTATAGCAAGTATTTAATCAATAAATCTGTGCTTTAGTACACAGTTTTATCAATAAATATAAAATTATTTGATTTTGACTATTTTGTTCAATCAAGGTAACACAGGTAAACTCTACCTGGACCCCTTAGAGAGCCTCTTAATTGAGTGTGATAATTAAATAGTTGTTTTAGCCAGTAGACGTTCGGGGAATAAACCGTATCACCTTCGAAAGAACACATTGGGAAAAATACTTATAAACGCCATTCATTTTCAATACTATACAAAGTATTGTAGTTCTCCGTGTCAGAATTTTTTTGATTCACACCTAAGTACTATAGAGAGATTGGAACTTTTTATATAAGTCAACACCGATATACTACTATAATTCACACAATGTTTTGATAAGCATTATTGAAGAAAAGATGTTAAGAATAATTTTGTAAATAATGTGCATCCTTTTATTTTTTTGCAAAACGGCCCCATTAAGGACTTGAAAGGCTAGCCCCTGAATATCTATTTTCTACATATCACTAAAAGGAAGAAATATTTTTTGAATCGTTGTTGAACGAAAACTCTTTTTTCATTTGATTTCAAGAAATTGTGAATGAAACCTTAAATAAGGAACTCAGAGGGGCCGAAAATCTTTAATCTATAACTCTTTAACGATCAATATTTTGTTATAAATTAGGAAGCAAAAATTTCATCTCAAAAATATATTATAAAAATTAAACGCTATGTTAAGCAAAAGGTAACCATAAAGGACCCGAATGCTAAATATTTGACGCTTTATATCTCGAAAAGGGGACATATTTTGATCAACATTTTTAAACAAAGGATGTTCTGAATAATGTTCTAAACAATGTGTTCTCTTTCAATTTTTGCAAAACGGCCCCATTAAGGGCTTGAAAAACTGTCCCCTAAATATTTCTATTTTACCTATCTCTAAAACGAAAACAAACATCTGAAAAGTTGCTGGACAAAAAGTCTTCAAAATGACCTTTCATTTAAAATCAAGAAAAAGGGACCGATCCCTACAGTTAGGGCCTAAGACGGACCAAAAGCCTTTTATCTATAACTTTAAAGATCAATATTTTGTAATAAGTTATTGATGCAGAAATGTTCATCTTAATGATATGCAACTATATATAGTAAAATGATGATTATACATTACTTAATAAGGGACCAAAAGGGGCAGTATACTCATTCTTTGACGCAATATATCTCGAAAAGGAGAATATTTGGTAGGCAATATTGAATAATATGTCTTCAGAATAATATTCTTATTACATGTAATATTCACCCTTTCAGATTTAAAAAATGGCAACATTCAGACTTGAAAGGGTGGCTCCTAAAATTCTTTTATTCAAATATTTGAAATTTGAAAAAAAAAATGATGATAGATAGATAGATAGAGAGATAGATAGATAGATAGATAGATAGATAGATAGATAGATCACAATGGTCGGTGATAAATATGAAAAATATTCAAACATATAAAAACACGGAGAACGAGTAAAACATACGCGCTTTCATTTCTTCTTTATGATGTTTTCATCATCATCATCATGAAGAAGAAATGGAAGCGCATGTTTTACTCGTTCTCCGTGTTTTTTTCCATATATATATATATATATATATATATATATATATATATATATATATATATATATATATATATATATCGATATTTCTTCGTACGTATCGATATTATGGATATCTCGATATATTGTCCCAGCACTAATAATCATGATACCTATTCGAAAATTAGGGGCCCGCACGGGTCGGAAGATTTTACTGTATATCTTGAATGATCAATATTTTGTTAAAAATCGTTGAAATAAAAATCTTGAATGGATATATCACCTGTTGTAGCTAGTTTATTGTTATACCACGTTTCGTTATTAGGGGTTTTTTGGGACCAAAGCGCTTAATCTTCTCTTTTCTGTCTAAAAATCTGAATATCTTAATGTCAACGCCAAAATCTTATATCATCTGATCAAATAAAAAAATATATACATGTATCATCTACTTATATTTTTTCCTTTCTTCTTCTTATTACTTATACTAGTAGTACAAGATTAATCGTTTAAATTTGTACATGTTTATTCAATTTAAATCTTTACTTCACCATTTTCTTTTATCACTACTTAATTTTGTAAAAATAATTGATCAACAATATCCCGCTACTGTCGTATATTTTTCTCTTGTTATTTTACCAGTGATTCGGCGTCCACGGTCATTACATTTAGGTCGATTATCTATCCCTCCGCTACTGTACTCTGTTTATATAGATACTTAATTGTACGCAAGTACAAAATGTCGTTTGATATCTTAGAAGTCAAATCGCAAGAAGAATCACAAGTACCCGGTAGAACAGTAGATATAATGTGTATCCCAGCACCATTAAAGCACATAATTCTATTTCGTGAGTCTTGCTACTCGCAATATTACGCGATGATTAATTCCTCACGTATTCAAGATTATACAGTATTGATATTTTACCCGGTGTTCTTTTCTGTATAAATTGGTCAGGATTGAATTTTAATCCAATCAGCAGTTCTTGTGAAAATTGATCGGGAGGCCCGGGTTGCATTCTCGTTCATCGCGCCGCGTCAAACCTAAGACGTTTACATACTATCAGGTAGTGACTGTTCCTTCGCCAGCCGCCTGGTATTTAAAGTTAATTTCGCGGTACGTGTTTCGATTGAGACCTTAAAAAAGGTCCCGTTTTACGGTAGCCGTTAGCACGATAAAGATTCCTCTATGATCAATGACACTGAGAGCCTATACCCCGTATTACGGTAGGCGTTGGCACGTTAAATAACCCTCACTGCTCAATGGCCCTGCATGAGTGCCGAGTAAAGGTCTAAATTTGAAGCCCTTATCCGAAATAAGGTGGCGTCTCTAAAAGAGTGGAAAATTCTCGAACAGGACGTAAAACAACATACACTCAATTAATCAATCATTTCAGGTCATATCCCAAAGACCCTGACTGTCATTTCTGATGCTTGGCACTTGGGGGAAAGGAACATTCACTATCTACGGTACGCTCTTTGATACGGCACTGAGAACGAGGATTGAACACAGACCTCTCTGAAGCGAACATCCCGCCATTAGCCTACTTTGACCTGTAAAAATGACCCTAAACCAGGAATCAACCAAAATCGTTTATGATGGAATGAGAAATTCCTAAATTAAAATCAGTTTTAATTTTGGGGAAAAGAAAACTTATGTATTATCAAAACTTATGTATTATTAAAAAAGTGAATTATTTTTATACATAAAAAAATGATGCTCATGCGTGAGAGAGATAGCAGTATAATTTTGCTGCAACAAATAAATTCAATGTTGTGTGTCTATTCATGAAAAGGCATCTTCCTTATATAACTTTAATGCTTTTGGGAGCGAAAGGTGAACAGTGAAAAGTGAACACAGCTCGATCAGCTCTCACAGGACTCATTATTCTAGGTCAGCACCCATTAGTTCAAAAAGATCATGAGAGGTGTATTTAATATTTAAATATTGTACATCTTGGGATGTAAATATAACGTACGTAAATATAATGTGAAACTACCTTAGATTGTTAGAAAGTTAGAGCTTGTCTTTACCATGTTTGTCAGAAAATTTAAGCTTGTTATTACAATGTATGAAAATAAATTGGCCTCCGTTATTAGCTTTAGTATAAGGACAACGTTTTCAGTTCTTAGTTTTTTTGACACAGACAATTACATGTATGTTTATAAATGACGACCCTATAGTATTTAGATTCAATGTGTTACTCAAGCAAACGGGACCATCTTTCCAAGTTGGCTCTCATGTGTAAAAAAAGTTTTCCAAATGTCTACGTCAGTCTGTGTATATTCTACATTTAAACTTTACTTTAAAAGAACAGCTGAAATTAGAAGAGATACAACTAAATTATCATTATGATCAGAAAACCCCATAATGCTGTAACGAGTAAAACCCCATAATGCTGTAACGAGTAAAACCCCATAATGCTGTAATGAGTAAAACCCCATAATGCTGTAACGAGTAAAACCCCATAATGCTGTAACGAGTAAAACCCCATAATGCTGTAATGAGTGAAACCATATTGCTTCAAAGATAAAATAAAAAGTGCTTCCAGAAGGTGGCATTGACACGACTTTTTAGTGCACATAACACATGCTCTGTGGCGGCAATTGCCGTAATGCCTTTTAGCATACTTGATTCTGATAGCATTTGGCATAGCCAAACCAATGCAAATAGGGTAAACCTCGGTACCCTCATAGAATCAAGCAAACTGGCTCATGGAAATTTATAAAAATATTGTATTTCTATCGTAAAATATTTCCTAGCATAGATCAAAAGGACTAAAAAGGACTACCTCTATGCAAATATGAAGCTTGTGACGGTACAAATTGTCGTTTTGTACATATTGTTGTCGGCGACAATATGTACCTACCCTCAGGGAACATACTGTCGCCGTCGACTATATGTACCGAAACGAGCCTTTTTTTCCTCCTGCATAATGGACGAAAAAATGTACAGTCACACTCATCGGCACATTTTGTCGTTGGCGACAATATGTACTGTTAACATGTTTGCACATATTGTAGCCAATATATTTGGTAAAGAATATTCACTAAGATCAGAGAGAGAGAGAGAGAGAGAGAGAGAGAGAGAGAGAGATACAGAGAGAGAGAGATAGACAAAGTTTATGGCAGATATAAATGTATACGTAAACAAGTTGTATTGAATTATCATTACTCGCAATACTGTATGGAGAGGTATGGTCAGATAAAAGTGTCCAGGATTAATGTACACCGCTATTATATGCCAAGATACCATAATTCTTGATATATTTGATAAATACACTTTTATTTCATTTTCATTATACATGTATATACAAGGATATTGTAGTAGTAATAATTATCTAGAATTTTTTTTGCGTTATTCTTAGTTTTACGTGGTGAATTTGTCCGTCAAATTCTAATTCTTGGCCAACCGTGAGTTTTCCTCTTATTGTTGATCCCCGGTTCATAAAACCTCAAACACACAAACACGAGTTACAACTTTTGTACTTTTATATGGAATCAGCATGGAATAAACTTTTACATGAGTTTGGGAACTATCAGCATCGAAGGTCTGATTCCAACTGACTATAAATTTTCACAACAAAACATACATATTGAACAATGATAGAACAAAATAAAAGGATTAACAGTAAGTATTAAGAAATCAAGTTTTAAACAATTATTGCGCGAATGATGAGAATTTAGCGACATGTATATAATAGAATTAAAGTAGATGAAAGATTAAGTGTCAATAAATATAAACAGAAGTCAATTAAGGGATTAATTTTTCATCTCTGACTGTGCCTCGGGTGGGATTAAGGCTGAGCGGAATTTATAGAATTTAACACATTTGCGGAAATGTACGAAAAGTTTTAATAACAATTTACACAAAGTCCGAAAAGATAATTCACATAGTAATTTATGATAATTCCAAAAAGGTCATATTTTACACCGTAACATTACACATGCGCCGACATAATTGTGGTTGGGATCAACATTTTTAGCTCACCTGAGCTGAAAGTTCAAATGAGCTTTTCTGATCACGTTTTGTCTGTGGTACGTCTGACCGTCCCTCCGTAAACTTTTCACATTTTCAGCTTCTTCTCGTAAACTACTGGCCAATTTCAACCAAACTTGCCACAAAGCATTATTGCATAATGGGGATTCAAGTTTGGTCAAATAAAAGCCCATGCTTTCCTTCTAGGGAAGATAATTAAGCATTAATGAAAATTTAGTGGCATCTTTTAAAAATCTGAAGAACCACTGTGCAAGAAAAATTGGAACTTATGTGAAAGCTTCATTATTAAGTGTAGATTTAATTTTATTCAGACCATGACCTTCGGAGGAAGGGTTGGTCTACAATAAATATCCAAAGTTTTACATAAAAATATATAGCAAAAAATCTTTCAAAATCTTCTTCTCAAGAACTGCTGGGCCAGAAGAGTTGATGCATATGTGAAAGCTTTATTACAAAGTGTAAATTCAAGTTTGTTCAAATCATGGCCCCCACACAGGTAGGATGGGACCAAAGTGGTCGGTCAAAGTTTTACATAGGAAAGTATACGAAAAGCATTTAAAAATCTTCCCAAGAACAACAATCTAATGATTGGTGATGACTATATGGAAGCGCCCTCAAGTAGTATAGATTCAAATTTCTTCAAATTATGCTCCCCCGGGCTAGGGTGGGGCCACAATGGACGATCAAAGTTTTATATAGGAATGCATAGGAAAATTCTTTAACGAGGTTGGATCCTGATATTTAAAGTCTTAAACTTTTTTGTCAAATATATTTTAAGTTTCTACACACCTAGCTTAATTAAAAATCAAAACAAAAAATGGGGGTCAATATGCTTCTTTTGGCGCTACAGTACATTTAATACGACCTTTTACCACTGAAATTTGTGTCTTAATTAAAGAATCACATCTTCGACGTTTTCCCTCCAATGTTTTTATCCAAGTAAATCAATGAACAAAATAAACTATTAGTCTATTTAAAAAAAAGACACATGAAAATTGTAACTAAGAAAAAGGTTTTAAATTGCTTCTCATAATCAATTATCTGACCTTTCAGCACTCACAAAATATGATTTTTCTGGCATTAAAAATTCAACAAGCAAGAAAATTATTTTAAAAGCTTAAAGTTTTGCTGAATTTAAGCAGATTGATCAAAGTTATCTTATATATTCAGAAACGAAAAACAAAGGTGGGGATTTATGATGTAAATTTTTAGATATTACTAAAAAAGTGTTAATTTCATGTAAAAATGTGCTCAATTTTTTCCTGGACTTTCAGAATATATTAACTATATTTGTCACAATATATATATATTATTATAACAGTAACTTGATCCGAGGAGCCGTATCACGTCGAGTTGACAGGCGCGGATCATCAGATCAAACGAGACGCGAAGCGTCGAGTTTGATCTGATGATCCGCGCCTGTCAACGAGACGTGATACGGCTCTTCGGATCAAGTTACTGTTATAATGATAAATTTATTATATACCCCTTTACAACTAGCAAAGTATAATAAAAGGAAACTTTTTGGATCAATTACATAACTTTTATCCATTAAACAAACCATTTTGTCAAGGAACTCTTTGATGCGCGAGAATAAAAACGTCATTTATCTGTGTACTACGTCATCAGTTTCAGAGAGGGGTGATATGGATTCAGAAAACCACAGTGTGGTGATCTGGAAAGTCGGATCACACTCTGTAAAATTAACAGTAACAAAAACAAGGAAATTGATGGGTATATAATAAAATGAAAGAATTCATGAGAAATAATTCAATAAATATTTCAGATCCTGCATAAAACATTTCACTGCAAAAAAAAAAAAAAAAAAAAAAAAAAAAAAAAAAAAAAAAAAAAAACAACAGATCTGTGTGCAACCAGCATGGAAAAATAGGAATCTAAACTTAACAGTACTGTATGAAAAAAAAACAAACATAAAAAAAAAACAAAACAAAAAACAAAAACAAAATTTTTAAGAAACAATATCTGTTGGGCGACAATATGTGCAATGAAGGTAGGTTACATAATGTCGCCAGCGAAAAACCTTCCGTCACAAAATATAGTTCCTGGCTTAATCCTATTTGGATGGAATTTAATCGAGGTTTTTTCGCTGGATATAGTTTAATTTGAATTGTACAATCTAGATTTAATGTTAGAACTTAAAAATGATGCAGACTTTATAAGAAATAAAGGTCCAGATCAAAATATGATCAAAATCTCGGGATCGAACCTCCTTAAAATCTTCTTCTCAAGAACAGCAAAGCAATAATTTTTAATGTTTATATGGAAGCATTGTCATGTATTGTCTTGTGACATGTACCGATGGACGACAATATTTGCAGTGAGGATAGGTACACATTGTCGCCGGCGACAATATGAACAGGACGACAATATGTGCCGTCAGAAGCGCGTTGCATGAAATAGCATACGAAACACGTCAGTGTGATTTACACACCAATTACATTTACAAAACAAACCCCCCCCCCTCCCCAAAAAAAAAAAAATAATTAAAAAAAAAAACAAACAAACATACAAAAACAAAAGCAAAAAACAAAAATAATATCTGTGGGGCGACAATGTGTGCAGTGAAGGTAGGTTACATAATGTCGCCAGCGACAATATGTGCATGTGTTACTTTTCAGCCGGCGACAATATGTACTGATAAATGACATTATGTGAAGTGAAGGTAGGTACATAAAGTTGCCGACGACAACATGTACTGTCACAAAGCTTCACGTCTTGAAACAAACAACTTTCAAGATTACTATGATAATCTCTAAGGACTCCATATTGAAGCCGGCCGGGCCTATCAATTTTTTCTTGATCAGTCGGCTCATCCGGCTTGATGCGCGGACATTACCGGATCAGAATCAAGTATGCTGCCGGTCATCGCTGGTTTACCCGGGCGCGCTGGATCGTCAGAACTGATATAAGTGATAACTTCGGATTGTCAGTTTTATTTTAAAATGCTACTATAAGTGACAATACCTTTATAGTGTTGGATTATTAGCTTTTGAAACGGATTGCTGTAATAAATTTAGTCAACTTTACGATTTATTGTTTTGTTTAGTAGAAATTAATATGTATTGCTTAATTTGAATTAAGTTCTAAATAAAGTGCAGTGGTAAAGCTTTAAATCTCTCGCGTGATCTCGATACAGACGTATGCCGATGGACAAATAAAAAATAACTACGCATACAACGATACATACCAAGTAGAAGTTCGACTGTAATTCCCCGAAGTATATGTCAGTATTAGAGATCAGATGAAGATTGCAAAGCAGTACCCGGAATTCAATCTTTAAAAGTGATGTAGCAACAAAACATAACTCTCATCAATGGGTAGTGATATCTAATTCTGACATATACTTCGGAATTAACATTAAAAGGTTTTGTGAACACGATTACCCTCCATACAGATATATATATATATATATATATATATATATATATATATATATATATATATATATATATATATATATATATATATATATATATATATATATATATATATTAGGGATGGCAATCGATTACAGAATTGCTAATCTGTTAATCGCAAGACTTTCCGACCGATTAATCGCGGATAATCGGTTCCAAATACACATCTTTTCTTAAGTAAATCCATTCATATACACAAGGAGACCAAAACAGAAGTTAGAAGTTAGAAACTTTCTATTTATTTTCTTCGTTTGGATGTACATCTATTTTCCCTCAGTTTCAAAAGACGAGAAAAAATAAGAAAAACCATGAAACTTGCTTCCGAAATCAGACACGAATTTTCCAGTCTCTATGTCAAACAAGTTCATTCCGCATTGTCATCATAATCAAAACTATGCTTGAACTTCCAATTGTTTACAATTCTTCTTCTAATGACATAATCTAATAGACAGCGACAAAAGATAGACATACTAATTCACAGTGCTCAACGGCGATTTATTTATTATCATCAAAGAATTACGGGACAGTCGGGGTAACGACATGAGTATTAATTAACACTTCCCTAACTGACCAATTACCCTCTCAATCCGTAGAGCCATAATTACCGCCAATTTAGCTTGATAATAAGATTTGTACAACGCTAAGTTATCAACTTTTTATGCAGAGGTTTCTTTTTTAAAAAAATGATTTTTTTAAAATGCGCTAAAAGTTGCATATATATTTTATTTTTTCCGACTAACCGATTACGGATTTTCTAACCGATTACAATCGATCGGTTAACAGGTTACAAATTGCCATCCCATATATATATATATATATATATATATATATATATATATATATATATATATATATATATATATATATATATATATATATATATAAATTCGAGTAAAAGATAATTCCATCATTTATTCATTTATCTATATATTAATTAATTAATTAATTTAATAATAATTTTTATTTATTTATTTCTGTTTGTGTTTTTCTTTGGAAACATTTGTATCTGCAAGTTATTACCCGCACTTCGTCAAATATTTAAATCGAATCTATTTTTAGTGTGAAGTTGACACAAGTAGCGTCCTAACATTTGCAGTGCATTATGGAGATTTTCAGCTTGAGGGATGGGAAGACAGCCAAAGACACAGTTATCTGACATTCACAGCAATTCTTGTAAGCAATAAATTCTGTAACTTACAAGGAAACAAAAGAAGAGAGTTAAAATAATAATGTAAGTACATGTGCCTTTTTAAATTATTTTTTTCTTTTCTATTTCCACCTAATTTTAAATTTTGTTTAAATGTTTTCTTCCTTATGTTATGTCAACTTAAGGAAACAAAATATGGATGTTAAACATTCATTTGGGCATACAAGTTGCTTGCCGTATTTTTTATGGACACAGTCATTTTCAGAGTACTTAGTGTAACTTTGTCTCAACATGCGTATTATTCAGCTGAAATCATATATTGAAACTTTTAGACTGATTCTCTTTATTGATGTAGATAAACCGGGGACAGTTACAGTGTAATAGGTTCTTCGAAATCGAATTCGTTATGAAGCAAAATGTTCGTAAAATTCATGATAGTTGATTTAAGCATCGAATTTAAAGGATTTACGGTCGGTGTTACTTTTTAATATGTACTTCATGAAAAAAGGTACTGGAAACCACAGATCTGTTGCTTATAGGCCACAGACAGGAAAATCTACTACTATTGTACTATAAAAATCACGCAAATGGCATCTCTTTTTCAAAACGGTGGTGGTGGTGGGAAGGAGATGGGGAGGGTTAACTGGAAAAAAAAAATCAAAGTACTGAAAGTACTGAAGGGAGTTGAATCATATTCAACATTTGTTCAATGTGACTGCATTTTAATCCTGTTCACCTCTTTTCAAAGTATAAACAACATATACACTACATGTCTGGTATAAGAGTTATGAACGAAAGAGATAAAGTAAGTCAATGTCCCTGATTTTTGTGATGAAAATCAATGGCATACAGGTATCTTTTGTCTGGAAATTCTGTACAAGTTTAGTTGAAAGTGCAAAGTTTTTAATTCGTCATGAAATTAAGAAAAAGACAGAAAAGTAGAATTTGCAGCAGAAAGAAATTATATATTTAAAACTCCCAATAAATGGTAAAGTATATAGTTTCATACTGTATTCAGATATTTGTATTAATGACTGACTTGGTTTAACTTATGACTGACATTCTCAAATTGTGTAAATACTGTCCCTTGCAGGCAGCAGCAGATTGATTTTTATTTTAGTTAGTACTTTTTTTCTGTCAAAGAAACGCGCTGTTTCTATGAGATGAAGGATTGTACATGTATTATCATTCTTTGAGGGGGAAAAAAAAACGGGGAAAGCTTCTTCTTACATTTCGATCTATGGAATATGATCACATGTTCCGATTGGACTCTTTGTTAGAATATTTAGTCAATTATGCATCGGATACCTTAAACTCTCCTCTCTGTTTATAGGTCTTTGTTTTTCTGTGATTCATATAAAACCATCCTAGTTTTTGATCAAAGAATTGAGGTCTCTTACACTCGTATGAGATTGGTGTAAACTCCTTGTCAATTCCATCTGATGGAATGCAGATTTCCTTGTAACATATGTAATACAAATCTTGAAAGATCTTGTGTGATACTGTGTTTTTTTTTTCCTTTTGTTTGTACACACTCATTTTAATCTTTTCCTTTTAAAAGATCTGAGATTCAGGTATTTTTCAGAAGCTAAAAATAAATCAAATTTTAATTGATTGAAACAATAAATTAGACGCAATAATTCTCCAGCACATTTCCTATTATTAACCATTTAGAGATAGAACTTAGTTAGAGATGTTGTTTGTATCTTTTATTCTATTTTTTTTTACATAACACATCTATAGAACAAGGTACAAATTCATATGCATTAAGGATGGATTCTTCTCATATTTCTTATAATGGCAGAATCTTGATTTTCTGAATACTCAATATTCAGACTGTTTACACTCTTTTAACATCCAAAAACTTTGGTGTCATCGGCCTTGATTTTCAGTCAATGTCATTTGAAAGTCAGTCCTAAAAATAGTACTTTTACACAGAGAAGTTTTGAAATTTATGCATATGAATAAATTTTGCTGACTGAAAAAATATCTTTCACAATAAAATTAAAGTTGTAACTTATTTTTGATGACTAATTCATATGAAATGAGCTGGTGAAAAGATAACATGAAATCCTTTATATTCAATAAATATATTTAATCCGAATTTCCTCGATATTTTTTCAAAATTCTCAGTTTTTATGAATTCACATGAAATTTCATCTCAATTTTTACAATTGACCATATAATGTCAAATATTTAGATTTTTGTCTGATGAATATTCAAAGGTTCAAGATTAATTTACAAGGTAAAAAAGATATAGTAATCAGGCAAATTATCGAAAAAAAAATTAGCCCGAATTTGCTCTATACATTCTGAAATCTTCATTTTACAGAGTGTTTTAAATGTCTATAAAAAAGATTTTTAATCCCCAAAAACATATCAATTTGTTGTAATTGTGACATAAATACATTCATTTCTCCCAGTTATACATTCTATTTTTATGGTATTTTACACTAATGATATTCAAAATATTCATTTCGAATTTCCTCTGTCATTTTATTCTTATGAATATTATGTTTGACAATTTTATAAAATACATCAATTTTCTAGTGGCAATTACAGAAAAATTATTATCACATACATTCTTCACATGCACAGGATTAATTAATTCAAAGCAACTTAACCTTTAATATAACCAGGAATAAATAATAAACCTTCCAAAAAGTTATGAGAAAAATCATACATAAAATTTTCATAGAATAGAAAAGATTTCAATACATTATTTATGACATAAACATGAAATCAATATACATGTATAGTGAACATGCCATTCAAAGCTTAATATATGAATATCAGAGGGACTAATATATATGCCTATACATGTATATGTAGTTATATACATATAGGTCCCTGGTATTATGTTATTATTGGATATTTTACATTTGTAAACTGAGTTTTGAAAACAACAAGCAAATTCAAAGAATTGTGGTCCCCTGCTTTCGATGACTTAGTGGATGGGATGCCATTATTTATGGCATATTTTAACTGTCTTGTTTGTTTGTCCTGTCTTATCTGTGCATCATACAAAAAAACATAAATTATTGAATTAATAACAGTTATGGCAAAGACTATAGCTTCTCAAAACTACACATCAAACTTCAAGATCAAGGTCATGAGGTCAAATATCATAATAAAATCCTAAAGATCTTCTCACAAGTGATGCACATGTAAAAAAAAAAATATCAGAAACCAGAGTATACAATCAGAAAGGTCTTGAAACAGGTAATGCACATGTCAAATGTAAATGCCATCTCTTCTCTCAATCAAATGTTATTAGCAATGATAAACTTTTTAAAAATTAGGTCAAACTTCAAGGTCAAGGTCATGGGATTAAAAATCATAGTACATTTGGAAATGCTTGTCACAGGTAATGCACTTGTCAAATATGAATGCCCTATCTTTGCTCCTTCAAAAGTTAGCAAACTGATGAAATGTTTGAAAATTAGGTCAAACTGGAAGGTCAAGGTCACGGGGTCAAATATCATAGCATATTCAGAAACATTTTGACACATGAAGACCCTATCATATGTCATTCAATAGTAATCACCAAATATAAAATTTTTGAAATTTAGGTCAAACATGAAGGTCAAGGTAAAGGGGTCAAAAATTATAGCATGCTTGGAAACACTTTGTCACTACTAATGCACATGTTAAATATGAAAGGCCTAACTATTCTAATTCAAAAGTTATAAGCAAAGATAAAAATTTTGAAAAGTAGGTCAAACTTCAAGGTAATGGTCATTGGGTCAAAAATCATAGTACACTTGGAAAGGTATTCCTACAGGTTAATGTTCATATTTAATATGAAAGCCCTATCTTTTCTCATTTAAATTTAATGACCAATTTAAAGAAATGTCAATTTTCTTAAAAGTAGGTCAAACTTCAAGGTCAAGGTCACGGGGTCAAAAGTCATAGTATAATTTCGAAAGGTCTTGTCACAGGTAATAAACAGGCATAATATGAAAGTCCTATCTTTTCTCATTCAAAAGTTATGACCAATTTAAGGTAATGTTAATTTTTTTGAAAAGTAGGTCAAACTTCAAGGCCAAGGCCACGGGGTCAAAATTCACAGTATATTTGGAAAGGTCTTGTTACAGGTAATGTACATGTGAAATACAAAAGCCCAATCTCTTCTCACTCAAAAGTTATGGCCAAAGTTAAAGTTTTTGTGACAGACAGCCCGACAGATGAATGACATTTAATGTCCCCTCTCTTTCGCGAAAGCGAGGGACAATAAATACCTACACACATTTATTAGTATATAGTTTGTTCAGCACCAATACATATAACCCCTCATTGTGATCACATATTGCGTAAAATTTGCTGGAGTTTTAAGATAACAAAAAAGCCATCTATAACAATCAAATGCCCTTTGACATCTTTGCCTGAAAATGACATCCTTGAACTTTGTAACAATAATATGCATGCAGCTATCAAACTTAATTTCACATTTAGATGCAAAATACTTATTCAAGGATGAAATTTCTTTTTAAGAATTTGTAGCACAAACATTTATTGATCAGTGTCAATAACTTATATTGAAATGAATTAAAAATTACCTCTTGAGGGTTTCTACTGCAAGTACATGTATGTAGTTCATTTGTAAAAATCTAAATTTTAACCCGGCCACTACCAGCAATTTTGTTCGGCATGCTCTTGCTTAAAATCACCCTTTAACTAAATGATCTAAAGCAGGCACATTTTTATGTATTCCATAACTGTATTTTAAGATTTTAACTGTATTTGAAAATGTAAAGCAACTGAATACATAGAGCTAGGTATATATCATTTACAAGTTGTTGTAATGCCAGTACATGTAAATCTTCACATTGTAATCTAATGAAAGATAATGCTTGAAAAATTCACTCTGGGAGTAAGATTTCAAATCTGAATCAAAGATTTTGTAAAGTAATCACTTTCTACAAAGTGTGCACTGTATCGGGTACTTGGGAATCAAATAATTAAACATTATATAATTATAAATAAAACTATTTTTGACTGAAAGTTTCTAAAAAAAATCAAGAATGGAATCATGCAACAAGCAGCAGTGACTATGATAACATGCATTGACTTCCACATTTCTACAAAAAACATTTCTTTGATCAGATAAATATGTAATTCCTGCTTCTGATCTGTGATATATTCTGAGAAAATCTCTTTTCCACAGACAGCCATTATTCATTTGATGTGAGAATTTCTTGCTGAACATGTGTCCACCTGATGAAAGTCCAAATTTTTTGTTGACCTATAATTTAAAAAAAGTAATATATTTTACATAGCAACACAGATGCTGCATTACATGATAGTTAGATAAAGTTGTGTCCATATTTCTTATACATGTACCTCAATAGTCCATCTGCCAGCACTCCTTGCTCAATCATCCTGCATTCTGACCTCCAGTCTTTTTTCTAGTCTAGGGTAAAGTAGGGTTGATTTTCTCCTAAGAATTAAACGTGAACATCCCTTAGACTATTTTTTTAAATAAATGGAAATTGATTATAAGATTAAACAACTTATCTCATCTGTATTTCATTTATTGATTTAAATGAATGAAGATATTTTAATAGATTCTACCATATGCATAATGTCTTATATTATAATGTATTGGATATAAATAAATAGACATTTTTTATCCTAAAAGTACAGAAAAGTAAAAAAAAAAAACAACAATAATATAAATAGTTTTTTAACAATAATGTTTCATTTTGCTCTATTTATTAGACAATTGCGTGTTTCAATATTATTGATATTTCCACATACAATATCAAGTTATTTTTCCGTTTGATTTGTACCCAAGCGGGACACCTTACTTTTCTAATAACTTGATGATTGTTGTGTCTTGAACAAAGTAGGCTAGTTAAAAATATAAAATTTGTTGTAATCATATACAAAAAATGCTATTTTTGTGAATTATTATTCATAAACCTGACGAACACACGAAATATATCCTCTTCAAATGTTGACAAGTCGCGGGAATAAGCAGACGAAATATTGATAACAGGACTATAATTTCCGTGCGAATTCCCATAAATCAATACAAACCAGCATGTAATTGAATTCAATTTCAAAATCATAAAAATCTTCAGACATATATAACTAACTTACATGCTCACTGCACACGACATGACTTCAGACGAGGCAACGTGGATCTGCAATCTTGCACATGTTTGTGACCTTCAAGTTCAAGCTTCCCTTTTGGCTGATCGGAATTTCCCGGGCATAAATAACTATGATTTAATTTGTCATAACTGTCCCTGGGCTTCTGCAATGCTTCGATAATGTTCACAGTTTGTAGATTTTACAAAACAACCCTCTCGGGGTTTTCTACGGAAAATGATCTGTATATGTTGACATTCGCTACCGAACTGCGAATATTATGGCGATTGTCGCAAATCAAAGAAAATATTACGAAAAATTTATTAATTTTAAAAGAAATAGATTCAACATTACTAAAACTGACAAATTAACTAATAGTTTTTCCTTCAGTATAATTAAATATGAATTTTGCATTTTACGACTTGCATAATTTATGGAGACCCATTGACGACGTAAAATGCTGACAAGAATCCATCCTTAAATGTGTTTCAATGCAGCAGACAGAGTAGGCAGAGTAGCAGCATTTTTTTTGAAGGATCATGCATTCTTCAAAACCAGCCGTCACGACAGCGCTCGCTCCGTGATCGGTAGGTTGTGTGTTCGAATCACAGCCGCGACTGACTTAACTGGATAAAAAAAGGTAGCAACTGTTCCTTCCACAAGCGCTTTGAAGTTGCAGGTCCTTGGGGTTAGACTTTAAAAACCGAGGCCCGGTGTCACGTTAGGTGTTGACACGAAAAAGAACCCTGACTGCACAACGGCTCTGAGCGCCGAGTAAAGGTCTAAATTTGAAGCCCTTCACCTGTATATGGTGACGTCTCTTTATTGGTGAAAAATTCTCGAATGGGACGTAATGCAACAATCAATAAATCAAACCTGCTATCAATACTCTCAGTACTTTGACACTGCCTTATAGGCAACTAGTTACATGTAATTGTAAATTTTAGTTTTAATTTTATTTTGACACAGAAATTATGTCTCTTATTTATATGTTCAATCAGAGGTGAAGTCTGTATAAATCTGTTTACAAGTAAGTTACTACTAATTAGGTCACAATACTCTTGCAGTGGGGATCCAGCGAACAATATATACAAGTATATTTATTAGAAGGTGCTTATTCTTAGAATAGGTGCCAATTGACGACAATATGTGCTTTTAGGATAAATGAATATTGTTGCCGACGACAATATATACAAAACGACAATATCCCAGAAGTTAATGTTAAAATATGTCACAAACCGGGATAACCCTTTTCTGTATGGGTCTATATATTGATAGACTTAGATATGTTCATGTACAGGCAAATATGTTGCAAAAAATGAAACTAGCAGTTCTGCTGATACGTTTAAGGTTAGTTTAATGATTAATAAATGAAATTCATTTTACCAATTGTTGAACTCACATTGTATGCAAATAAATACATTAGGGATATAATGTATTATTGTCGCTGTACAGTAAGAGTTGAGGTAAGGATTTTTAAAAATGTATTTGGCGTGTAAACATTACAGACGTGTTCTGAACGCTATTTCATGCAGCGCGATTGTGACATTGTGTATATCTCATTACTTTTTGATTTGTATTTCATTTCTAGATTTGGAAAAATAATACGACCAACGCAGCGTTTAAAATAACTTCAAGATATCCAATGATAACTTATTGTTGAAAATACATAGGGCAAGATGATATTTCTTAAGACCTGTTATTAAGGAAGATGATAAATAGAAATATCATTATTTGTCTACATATGCAACAATATTCATAATATGTTTGGGGGTGTAGAATGCTCTCATAATTGGACAAAAGTTTTCATCAAAAAACTCTACTAAGTTTACTATCTTAGTTTAACAAATCTAGGATACAAAAATCCAATTCACTATATAAAAAAAAAAACGTTCACGGTAACTCAGTCGGTAGAGCGCTCTCTCCGTGATCGGGAGTTCGCGACTGACCCAAGTAAATAAAAAATATGTAGTGACTGTTCCTTCGCCATACGCTCGGCAATTTGAAGTGAAAGTTGCCGGTCCTTCAGATGAGACCTTAAAAACCGAGGTCCCGTTTTACGGCAGGCGTTAGCACGAAAAAGAACCCTCACTGCTCAATGGCGCTGAGTGCCGAATCAAGGACAAAATTTGAAGCCCTTCACCGTTATATGGTGACGTCTCTAGATGAGTGAAAAATTCTCCAATGGGACGTAAAACAGCATACAATAAATCACTTGCCTGCCGTGAAACGGGGCCTCGTTTTTTAAGGTCTCATCCGAAGGACCGGCAACTTTGACTTCAAATTCCCGAGCGTATGGCGAAGGAACAGTCGCTACATATATGTAATATTCAATGATAATCTCTTCACAGACTTGGGTCAACATTGTTTTCTCCTATACTGATATATGTATGCTTAAATCCGAATACATTTTTTTAAAGTCCCCAGTGACTGGTCCTATCCCTCATCACACCCAAAGAATGAAAGTTTGTCGTATGTCATTAAATCGCTCCTTATTCAAACTTCTAGTTAAACAAACTTTAGTCAGATGACCACAACTGGAGGGAGTTTTCATAGTAAGGCATAGCGGAATATAGATCTTATATTGCATTAAAATACCTTTTAAGAACATTGTAATACTAATTGCAATGCTCTTGACACAGACCCTTCAATATTTGGGCAGAATTTCATGACTAACATACTGTAAGAGCTTTTCAGACCGACATATTAAAAATGTGCTTAGATATTTTCTGTAAAAAATAACATCAAAACTATTAATTTTAGCGTGTTTCATTTTCACACATCGTCGCTCTTTCACAAAATAAAATTTAACCTTAATATGTGAGAAAAGTGGGAAAATCACCTGTGTATTGATAAAAGACATTAAA
The DNA here is from genome assembly GCF_033153115.1 of Saccostrea echinata. NCBI lineage: Eukaryota > Metazoa > Mollusca > Bivalvia > Ostreida > Ostreidae > Saccostrea > Saccostrea echinata. Next base: position 1,461,420 of record NW_026889799.1, on the reverse strand, counting down.
ACTATAACTAAGAATTGTTAGAAAGGAAAACCAGAATAAAAATATCATGTATTTTTGTTCAGTGAAGTATGCAGTGTAAGCAAATCAAATACCCGGTAATAAAACGTTAAAAAAACAATTAAAATCCCGATAGAGCTTGTGTCCATGCTAATAAACACAAGTGTTTGTTGCGAGACTATGAGAAATACCACAGTCATTGAATTTTTAAAATTTAAGATCTATTCATTAAAAGGATATATTTTAGAAAGAATAAGGAAATAAAACATTGTAAATAAAACAAGCAGTGCAACTTTGTCCAGGTCCCTTTTAATCTGCTATTCTTAACAGTTAACATTGTAATACTTCACATAACAAGGGATGTATCCAAGTATTTTTTAAAGGGGAGTGTCTGCCTCCCCTTTACTCCCCAAACACCACACACACACATACACAATCAAATCTAGATTCAACATACGGGGAGAGAAAAATCACCTTAAGCCATGGTAAATAATGTGTTCTTTTAACGTCCCTTAATTTTTTTTAAACGGTACACTCAAGTCTCAAAAAGAAACACATTGTAGCTTTAAAATCGAATGGATTTGCAATATTTCAATGAAATACTGAGAAATGTTTTTGAGAATTTGACAAACTTGTGTTTTAGTAGATTTTCCTGACAACATACCCATTAGCGGAAGCAAAGCAGAGAGTGAATTTACTATGGCTTTATGCATACTCACTTACTGAGGTATTTACACTGTAAGTTTGTGCCTCTAAAAGATAATCCAAAAATAATTGTCCATATCTGATTTCAAATTCAATCTCACACGTTTCGTATCAGATATCAAAACAAGTAGAATATTTTCTGACATTCACTAATAAAAAAGATGAAAGTGAGGAGTGAAGGTAAATGGAGGAAAGGAAACATGTGAGACCTCTATCTATAGCAAGTGGAATATGAGCAGAAATTGCAGCCGGTACAGCTGTTTTGAGATACTTTTATATTCAAAACGTACTACATGTAAAAATATTTATTCCAGGATACATGTTTTATCCTTCCCCCTCTCTTTCTCCACTCTCTCCACCTAACAAAAAATAAATGGATCCAACCCCCAACCCCTTCCCCACCCCTTTTGATCCGCCAATGCAAACAAATAAACATGTGTACGATAGGGATAAAGTAAACCAAAGTCATTCTATTAAAATGAAACAAACCATCATAGCCAGCAAACTCTTTTTTTCGCGGGTATGTTAATGTTTCTATTTCGTTCGTATTTTCATGGTTAAATTCATGTAATATATGTTTAAATTCAAAGAATAATATTTTAAGAATTAAAATAAAGTAAAATATTTATAAGTTGTAAACCTTTTTTTTGTATTTTGTGGCAGTTTACATCAGTACATTATTTATAACATACTAGCGAGGATTGCTGTTATATCAAATACCGCACTATATTAATATGCATAATCTACAGCAAATTAAATCTTGAAGTATATCAGATGATAATAAACAAGTTTTATTTAGCTAAAAATAAAAGTTACTTAATTACTAAACATTGACAAATTGAAACACTCAACACATTTTACCATGAGAAAAAACATAAAATAATTGTGGAAGTTAAAAGTATATTCTTCTCTTTAAGTTCCCAGACATATCACTGGTTGAAAACTTGTAAGTTTATATTATTATTTTATACATATATTTGAAAGAAATAATTTTATAAATAATAGTTGGTAGAGTCCCATATTTAAAAAAAAAGTTTAAAAAAAGGGGGTGTAATTAAAGAAAATGTAAACAGGCATAAAATAATATTCAAATTACAATGAACAAAAATAATGCCCGAAATTCAATAAATATTACCATGATCAATAAATCAAATCATGATTGATTGATTGATATAGTTTAACGCCGAGTCTGCAATATTTCAGCCTTTTATCGGCGTCAAATAAGGAATGGCTGCATGTGACACATTCTACATGTACCTAAGATACGTATTTAAAAAAAAAAACATCTTTTTTTTTTAGCAAACTCTAGCAGAGAGCCTTAAGGCAAGGCTTTTTGATCCCCTATAAAACCTGCATTACAGATACATTGCAGAATAAGCTACACTGCTCTTATTTATTTATTGCTATTGATTATAAATATTTAATGCTATGGGAGGTTAGTACATGTAACAATATGCTCACATACATGTAAGTTTCAAACTTAACTTTAAGAACTATATATATATATATATATATATATATATATATATATATATATATATATATATATATATATATATATATATATATATATATATATATTATAGTTTGCACAGGTATATCATTCGGATATGTAGAAATTATAAATTGTTACTCATATCAGTTAAAGAATATTGAAATAATGATTATATAATGAATATTATGAGACCTGCCGGTGCCTCTTTTTTGCCATGCTTCATTGAAACTTACAACAATACCATCTTCTTGAAAATTACAAAATAACCTTAAAATAATTGAAATAACCAGTACAACATACAGATAGCATGTGCAACAATCGGTTGCTCACAAGGGGGGCTCTACAGTCTAAATTTACATGCAATTGAATAGTGGAAATTCTGACAAATTATTGTGTGTAATTTCCTGAATTCCTGTGCTGCCAAAATTCTATGAGATAATCGCAAACTGTATATAATATAGTATCAAAAATATTTACATTTTTCAAATATTTTCCATAGGATACTTTGCAAACTAAAAAGTTCATTTTCTCTTGAGCTTCTGAATATGAATATCTTTACTTTGACGTCATAATGCCGTACTTGTCATCTAAACTATAGCGCAAACTGTTTTGCTTCAAAAATGATAGTTGAATGAAAGAAATTTCTGGAAAGACAGACATATAAATAAGAAAAGCGCTTCATCAAATATGCCAGAATGAAGGATCATAGTTTATGTTCTCATAAATTCCCTACAAAATTCAATTAATTTCTTTAATAAATACAACAGAGCTTGCCCTATCATACCATCAATACACATATCAATTTTTGTGTTTCTAAATAAATTATCCATGTTTATACTTTCAAAACTACTTCAGTTGCCAGATTTCTTGAACAAGATGCATTTGCCATTCTCTCAAGCTTCTCTCCAACTTCCCTTTCTCTCTGTTTTAAGTTTTTATGACATATACCAGAAATATTTAGCATTGGCAGAAGAGTGTTAACATGGCTTTCTCCAAACCCTCCATTGACCATACCTATGTTGCACATAAAATATATGTGTGTTAGACTTTAAAAAAATAAATACAAAATGAAATTGGATAGAAATATTTGATGTAATAGCAAATCTAAATGATCCACTTTTATCTATTATATTATTGAAATTAATGCAATATTGGAAGTCTTAACCTACAAATTATCATGTTATTTTACGCTGGCCATCTTACCTGCTGCTAGTTTTGTATTGGCATCCCATGCCAGCCCTCCCTTTTCAGTCCGATTACCGCTTTATGTGGCAACGTCATTTATTAGCTGACAGTTTTTACACTTATCTTCCATGATCTGAGAAGGTCAAAACTTTTTTTTCGTTTATGCAGTTATGTAAATGAAGGGGTAACTGGAAACGCTGACAGGCCCTTAACACTCAATTCCACAATACGTCTGCCCACCCGCCAATCATAGCTTTTAACGTTGTCTATAGAGGGATATCCATCATCACACACGGTAACTTCTTCCTCTACACCAAAATAATCATGATCTAATTGTTGTTCACATTCAGCGTGACCAATGTAATTCCGGTCACCTTCCGGGTGAATTGGTGACAAAGGTTCACCCCTGTTCTTGGCTAACAGCGCTAACAACACTTTCATCCAAGCACTTTTTTGCCATACTCTCGCTTGGTAAATTGTCCGTTTTTCTTACACAGCATATGTTTGTTGTAAATGTTGTAAATGCAAAACTTCAACTACCACTTACTAATATGAAACAAGAGGTCCAGGGGCCACATCGCTCACCTGAGCACTCTGGCTAGGAAAAAACAGAAATCAGTTCAGTCTTGAAAAGTTTTCATATAAAAGTGGTTCGGTGGGGGGGGGGGGGGGGGTGGGGTGGGGGGTTGATTTGAACTTGAATCTATACTTCAAAGGGATGCTTTTGAATTAATATGACATATAATGGCTATGATGTTTTTAAGAAGACAATTTTTATTGATTTATCATTTGTATTCCTTTGTATAACTATGATCCCCTGTTATGGCCCCAATCTATTCTCCTGGGAGTCATGATTTGAACAAAATTTGAATCTACATTATCCGAGGATGCTTGCATTTAAATATGACTAATTATGGCTTTGCTGTTCTTTAGAAGAAGATTTTAAAAGGCTTGCTTTTTCCTATGTATTCCTCTGTAAAACTTTGATCGCCCATTGTGGCCCCATTCCTACCCCTGGGGGGTCATGATTTAAACAAACTTGAATCTACACTACCTGAGGATGCACCCATAAAAAAAAACAATCATGGCTTTGCTGTTCTTGAGAAGAAGATTTTTACAAATTTTTCCTATGTATTTTATGTAAAATTTTGGTCGCCCATTGTAGCCCCAGACTACCCCCGGGGGTCTTGATTGGAACAAACTTGAATCTACACTACCTGAGGATGCTTCCATATAAATATGACCAATCATGGCTTTGTTGTTCTTGAGAAGAAGATTTTAAAGAGTTTTCCTATATATTCCTATGTAAAATTTTGATCGCCCATTGTGGCTCCACCCTACCCCCGGTGGTCATGATTTGAACAAACTTGAATCTACACTACCTGAGGATGCTTCCATATAAATATGACCAATCATGGCTTCGTTGTTCTTGAGAAGAAGATTTTTAACGAGTTTTCCTATATATTCCTATGTAAAACTTTGATAGCCCATTGTGGCCCCACACTAGCCCCGGGGGTCATGATTTGAACAAACTTGAATCTGCACTACCTGAGGATGCTTCCGTATAAGTTTCATATTTTCAAGCATAGTGGTTCTTGAGAAGAAGATTTTTAAATGATGCCATTAATTTTTCATGAATTCATGATTATCTCTCCTTGGAAGAAGGCGTGGCCCTTCATTTGAACAAACTTGAATCCCCTTTACCCAAGGATACTTTCTGGCAAGTCTGGTTGAAATTGGCCCAGTGGTTCTTGAGAAGAAGCTGAAAATGTAAAAAGTTTACGACAACGACGACGGCAGACAACGGACAAAATTTGATAAGAAAAGCTCACTTGAGCCTTTGGCTCAGGTGAACTAAAAAGATAATGGCATAAATATTCTGTAATATGTCCCGTGATGCTGATGACGTCATACGACAATCGAAACACCTTAAGGAAGCAGCATTAAAATAATTTCTCGGGAAATTTAGACTTAAAAAAAATGTTTGAAAATTTATCAAAGCCGCTGACAAAACATAAACTATTTTTAGCTATTGTAGAGTGTCTGAGGTCAAGAAGTGCACCACTAAGACGTCATCACGTGACTGCTATTAATAGCAGAATATTTCTTAATAAAAAAGTAAACAGAACAACAGTACTCCTGGGTTTAATAATTTCTTTGAGTAATTAAAAATATAGTTGAAAAACATCTCTTGTGCCATTAAAGTTCTAGAATCCCATTGTCCGGTCGGGAAAATAATTATTCTACACATTCGCGAGAAAATTTGCCCGATGTTTTGCATTTTATACATATAATCCGAGATATTTCCTCAAACCATGCTTACCTCACGATCCTAGCAGCACTTTACAAGTATAATAGAAGCTATTGATCTATACGAATATTATGTTTTGAAGTATCCAGCTGAATGTTGTTTTTCTGCATTTTTGTTATCACGAATGGCAGAGGAAAGGCCGACCGTGATACGTAAATAGCTGACTGTCTTCAATAGAAGGCATAATCGATGAAAATAAATCTACATACCTGTTTATAAAAGATGTACTAAGCAAGAGAATTTTTAAAATCGAAGCACGCTTTTGACAAAATACTCCTCTATGACACCTGATCCCACCTCTAACGGTTTTAAGGATTCGTCCTTGGCTCGCTCCGCTAAACTTATTGTTCAAATAAACTTTTGATTTTCAATACTCTTCATATTCTATTGACATCGAGAATTTTGACTCCATTCCTCTTTAGTTGCAAAATCTATCGCACATAATGCAGGAGGAAATGGGATTAATATTTAAGGCACACCGTCATCATCATTATTTTTATACACGAAAAACTATATTTCATGAAGGACACATTATATATATAATATAACAGGGGATTGAAATTAACGTAAAATTATGTATGAAAATATAGTAGTGTATATGACCGGTCGAAATCAGTATATATGTGTGTTGTAAATTTATATAATATATAGTATATATGTATGTGCCCCTGATGTTGACCTGACTTCCATTGTATAATTTTCCTTTATTAGGTCGATTATTTAACCTCTATGAGGTTAGTTAAACATATTTTTTTTCATTTAGCTTTTGTAACAAAAAAGTCTTCGTATTAAACACTTCCAATCTCTTTCTGATTTTGAGTCATTAAGTATTAGCAAATTGTGAATTTAAACATACATTTGAAGTGGAACGATCATTGAGTTAATATTGGATTACATGGTAAAATTGTTGTACCAACTGTTCTTTCAAAACACAGGTCATTGTCTGAAAACTATTAAGGTCACGTTTCTGCACCAAATAAGTCGAAAGGCTCTGCCCAGGAATGTCCACAGAGTATCAAGGAGAAAAACCGGTCTAAATGTAAATATCATAGCTTCAGAATAAATTTGCTTTGACAAGCTGAGTAATATCTTTGTTTAATGTTTTATTTTTTTTTTTTCTGTATAGTTCCAACTTGCCACCGTCTCAACACAGAAGACAAGTGTTTTCTTGCATATTATTCGTACAGGCTGTGAAGTTCTCATAAGTCAACCCTGGTTTGCACCTGTTTAAATATTTTATGAGGCCTAAAATCAGGTAAAATTCTTCAATTCAGAGAAAGTTAAGGCAATAATCGCTAAATTTTTATTTAATTATTTTAATTTTTCTTTTATATTTTAACACTAAAAGGTCCACAATTGTGTAAACATCGAATCCCATACTGTGAGTCTTGAATATGACTGCTGATTACACCAGTTACTCCAATACCACCACGATTGCTGCAGATGATGAATCTGTAAACGCAGAAGTAATCATATACGTAGTTGGCCTCCTTATACTTTTAGCGGCTGTGGTCTTAGCCTTTGTAGTTTGGAGACGTAGGAAAAGATTGAAGCGCTCAACACAGAATAAAGGTATCTGACACATCCATATAAATGTATTTAATATTGATTAAAAATCACATTCCAGAGTTTTATATTTAGTTAGCTAACTTTTTTTTTATTTTATGTTATGCCTCCATTTTCTGTATAAATATCAAAATTTTAATTGGCAGTATAGGGGGAATTGCGGATAATGAGATAGGTACCTCCAACGTGGGTATTTTACGGAAGTATTCAAATCATTTCTCAGAAAATTTAGTTTTTCTCGAGAAATTTAAGTTTGTTGAATTATCAAAGCCACTATTGCAAAGAGACAACAGAGTATCGGAGGCCAAAAAGTGCACCACCACGTCATCATGCGACTGCTTTTATTTAAAAATAAAAAAAAAAAGTAAACAGAACAACACTACCCAAACGGTTAGTTATTTCTTTGAGTAAAAAATATAGCTGCAACTCATCTCTGTTGTCTAAAAAGTGCTGTTAGAATCCTACGTACTGTCCGATCGGGAAAATAATTATTCCATACATTAACAAGAAACAATACCCAATGTATTGAATTATATACATATAACTTGCGATATATCTTCAAAGCATGTCTACCTCACGATTCTAGCAGTATTATAGAACGCAAGCTTTTGATCTGTACAAGTATTATGTTTAAACCGTGTTGTTCTTTTATATAATTACATTATTTTCTCACGAATGACACAGGAAAGGTGGATTGAGATACTTAAATAACCGACGGTCTTCAGTAGAAAATATCGATGGAAATATATAAGCATACCTGTTAAAAACATCCAAATGATACACACACAGTATTGACGGCATATGCTTCTAAATCCCCCTTTTTCTTATCTTTTTAAACGACTTCTTAGCTAAATTCATGTTACACAGCATGACCAATTCTCACGTTATTTGTTGAACAATTTCAGTATCGACCGGACTCAAACTTTTACCACAGTAAACCCCAAAAGCGAGCCTCGGGGTTCGCTTCGCCATCTCTCGGGGTCTGTAATTTGAAAAAAAAAATGGTGCGCTTTGGCTGCGCGCTGGGTGCCCTGTGCGTTCGCTCGGAGTCAGCTCGGGGTCCACAAGAGGGCACCCAGCGTTCGCTCTCACTCAAGCGTGAAGCGGATCCCCGTTTTATCTTACCGCCTGTAAGCCGCCCCTTATAAATTCCAAGTATACATGAACAGTGGTTGAAATGGTCCATTGTTGCTCAGTAGCGATAGGAAGCACGTATACGTGTAATCGACAAACCGAAGACGTTAATAAAATATCAGAATTTTACCCAAGATATATTTTCTACACAGAAATATCACTAAGCGAGAATGGGTTCGATAAGATGAAAATCTGAGTTGCAATCTCTTTAGAGGATAATGCTGTTTTTTTTTCTTAATTTACATATATGTTTTTATAATGAAATATGGAGATAACGAACAGTATTCAAGCTCAAAGTCCATTTAGACAATACAATACTGCGTGAACAAGGGGTGTTAAAAAATCAGGGACAGTAATTAAGTTTTTCCACCTTTCTGTGGAAAGACCTATAATTGATATATCGATATGCTTCTGTTTCTTATTATTTTTATCCTCATTTTTTTAGTATTATTTTTCCGCCGCAGGATTTTGAGTTCCAAGATCTATAGAAAAGATTTATAGTCCATATGAAGTACTCCTTTAAAGATTCTTGCAGTTCACCATGCATGCGTATATGAACTTCGACCCCTCAAGGAGTTATTGCCCCTTATCCAATTAAAGTTTGTTTTCGCAACTCCTCCGAAACCGTAAACTGTAGAGATTTGAAATCTTCACTCATGTCTTCGACTACTTTAGTAGACTCTTCAATCTATTCAGTGCAAAAGGATTCAACCCCTTAAGTAATTATGTCCATTAAAGTTTTCGATTTTTAAGAATATATAAAAAAAATTCAAAACGACAAGTCGCAGAGACATGGAACTAAGTGTATTAGATTCTTTTACCACTGACCTTGAAGTTTATGCCAAGGTCAAAGGTCAAGGTCACTCAAAATATGAGAAATTTAGCTCTTGTTATATCTCTTTTGTCTTTCAACATATACTATATATCTTTGCATTTTTAATATGTCCTCTTAAAACAATTTCAAATTTTTCATTCTTGTCCCCTAAGCTTGACCCGATTAAAAGTTATTGCCCCTTATACTATAAATCATTGTTATCGCTACTCTTCCGGAACCGTTAACCATAGAGACACCAAACCTTAACTTATGACTTCACTTTCTCAAGGCAAAACTTCAATCTAATTTGAGTTATTGCCCTTTTAAAAAATCTTGGTACTTCTTATTATAACCTATCAAATGACTAATCACAGAAACATGGAAGAAACTGCAATGTAATGCTTAACATTTGACCTTGAAGATATGGGTCAGATATGGTCAAGGTTAGAAGTCACTGTCAATTCTTAAAAATCTTCATACACTCAATCTTTTCAGCAATTTTTGATTTCTTTTTTCATGAAAGAACAAGGTACGGTTTCAATACAATTCTTGCCCTGTGTTTTTCTTAAAAATAAAAGTGATGTAAAAAATTAAAACTTATGCTTTTTGAATTATTGAAATTCCATGCAGAAAGATAATACAAATCTTTTTTCTCACATGACCTTCCAAATGCTAATTGTGACGTCATAAACTTGTGCATTTTCCCGTATTTTCTTAAAAAGTTGCAGAAGACATCAATTTTCAATGGAATTTTCTTTCAGATAATATTGTCCACAGGCATCGCCCACAAAGATTTTGAGATATGTGATTTTCAAAGAATTTTACACAACATATCTAAAAATTAACGTGGGCGACGGCTGTGGACACTATTTTCTTAAGGAAAATAATCCTTGAAATGGGTCATTTTGAGGCTTTTTCTGTTTAAAATAGAGAAATGCATTAAATTAATGACGTCATATATCCAGAATGGTACTCCATTATGCTATATTCTTTCCTGATTTATTACAGTCATATACTCAAATAATATTTAAGCCAGTTTCAAAACTTTTTGAAAACATTGAATTTTTAGGGCACAATAAAGCTAAAACCATACCTTCTTCTTTATCTGTAGACAGTTAAATATAAATAATTAATTAATCAAATTTTAAGGAAATGAAAAGACCTCTAAATGTTCTGTGAACAATAAGTCTTCTAGTTTAATATGCAAAGAGCTAGGTTCACTTTATGCATAAAATGGCCCTGTAGATATACCAATTTATTGACTAACACTTTATGTTCCATTTTAAATATCAAGATAAAGTAGAGACTTAGTGCTTTCATTTCCTATTAAAATTTTTCTCCTTAAAGTCCAGGTCTTGGAAAACAAGCTTTATGGAATTGCAATGTTCTTGAATTTTAAGGAAAAGAGGTATATTTAGTTACTTTCAGAGAAGAAAAATAATATGAGCGCACCCTCTGATCTAAAAAATAAAACATGTTTTGTAATCCTCAGAAACGGTTCTATCAGTAAATAATTGCATATTTTAGATCAGAGATTGCGCTCTATATTAAATATCGAAAAAATAGCTTTAAAAATTGGCTGTTTTTGTAGAATTGTTCAGGATATGGGGAAAATGACGCATTTCATGACGTCTTAATGCATTGACTAGCCAGAAAATTACGTCATTTTTGGTAGATTCGCAATCACCTAATGTCTAAATGAAATTTAATGCATTGTCAACTAAAACTAAGCAGTTTCAGTTTTTCAGAAATTCACAGGGCCAAAAAAGGCCCTAAGTGAACTTTGTTCTTTCTTTTTTTTTCTTTTGGTTTCAATTAATTATTGAGTCGCTTTACGAGAGGTGATCAAAAAAAATCGCGAACTATCTCTATATTTACAAAACCACAATTCAGATCAGAATGGAATTTGGCACACATACAGTCATACACATGTTCTATAAAGAACAGATGTTGTATAATGTTTTGCTCCGTGTTTGTGACGTCATAATGTAAAAATGACGTCAATATGTAGGTGACGTGACAAAAAATGGTTGACTCAGTCGTACTCGAGCAACGAAACTGTATAAAGTTTAACGTACACCGTATATCTCGGAAATTCCTTTGCAGTAGAATTTGATAATTTGTACAAGGTTTATGAAGACAAACGACTTACCAGTCTGAGAAGTTCAATCATAAATTGGATTGATTGTTTTAGTGAGGGCAAAAAGGTGGGTGAAAATGATGTCTGTTCTGTTGCACATCGAAAGCAAGCCGGTAAAAAGATGTGTTCTTAGTTGAGCAATTTGTTTTGATAGATCGCCAAGTTAAAATTAGAAAAAATAGGTGAATATCTGAACAATAATATAATTATTAAATCCCTAAAATATCGTTTACTTTAGACTTTAAACATATGAAATATGAGAAAAAGAAGGCGCCCATACTTTTTCCACATTGGATAAACGAAGCTTCCTAGAAAGAGGACTCGGGTTGTGATGGTCACCATGCTCATTCTGGGAAGGGATATCCTTATCTACCATCCTATTATCGAGATTTGGCCATTTCTGACAGATGGTCTGTTTTTGATATAAATAATAACTTGTATGGTAAGAAATATAAGGCTCGGAAAAATCTCTTAGCTTCTGTGAACAGACCGATACGGAGCATGTCACGTGACCTCCTGGATCACGTGACTTGCGCATTTGCAGAACAATAGCAGAAGTGCATTAAAATCGGAGATGCCTACTTTAAAAAATAATGAACACTGAAACCTCTTTTTATTTCGTTTACGGAAGTAATTCAATTAGTTCGCGAACTTATTGATCACCCCTCTTATAATTAAAAAATATGAGTGTCAGCTTAATTGACGAGCATGAGATTTTTTTTAAGTACAGTTTTGTTTGGTTCTCCGAAATTTTGTTTTTCGACAAGAAAATTTAATGCATGTAATACGTAAACATTGGACTCTTTTACATCGACTTTTTTCTTATCATTCCCCATACCATAAAAAATTTGTAAAAATCCATTATCCGACCGTCTAAGTGTTATTTTTTTTTTAAATTTATTCATCGTAATTTTAATGTTTCAATGTATAAATAAATGCAACCCGAAATGATTTGAAATGATACAGCCCCCCCCCCCCCAATAAAAGAGCAATTTATGATTTTTCTCTTCTTAAAGCAAATTTTGTACATAAAGATTATTCATTAGTAACCCCCCCCCCCCCCCTCCGCTCAAAACAAAGCAAAAAAGTTACAGTAAATATAACAGCAAGAAATATGATCAATGTTTTATTAGCGGTATGAAATTAACCATAATTCTAAATAGTCTTTGAACTGAATGATACTTAAGACAAATATAATAATGATGAATTAAATGACGATTAATGAAAAAAATATAAGATAACTGAAACAACGGGTAATTGATTTTTTTTTAAATATCATTTCATTTTTTTTTCAAGGAAATGTACAGACCAACTTCAGGTTGTAAAATACTAAGTCCGCTGAGATCTTGAAATTTGTTTGACAAATGTACGTCACCTGTAATCAAATTTCTCGTTGTATGGTTTCATTATTGATTCAAACAGTTTATTCCATTAAAAATCTATTTAAGGATCATAAAAAATAGACCAGGCCCTAGCGACATGCATTCATAAGTAACACCCCCCCCCTCGGGGGGGGGGGGGTGTACTTAGTCCTACATGTAACAAAATTATTTTACCTTTATTTTTTATTGTTCGTGACACCACGGCGTCGATATTGTTCAATTAATATTCCAAACCGGCGTTTAGCTTTTTTTATAATTAAAAAATTGTATCCATACCAGGTTACTCAAGGTGACTGGGGGGGGGGGGGGGGTGGTTATCGGTGTTCAAATGAAAGGGGAGTTATACTTGGGTACACCATAACCATTGTAACGGGATAATCCTTTAATTTAATGTCGGTTGAAAACAAGGCAGAATCTTCACTGTTCTTTGCACCTGATCGTACGGACAGAGAAACACGCCTATAACTCTTCGGTTGTCAGGCAGATGTATTACGATGATTTACACTTGTTGAAATGATATACAGCAAGATCTGCAAATTGTTGCCTACGAAAAACATTAAGTCATCTCTGTTAGAAAATTAGTATTTATTTTAAGGAAAAGGATGCAAAAATGTCTCAAAATTTATCAATTTTCGAATTTTCCCATTTTCGTTTTAATTGTCCTACACTTAAAATCATCACATTTTGTTTCAGAAAACATAGAGTAGAAACAAAGAAGTCCTAACAAAAATACTATACTTAACTATAGTAGAAACAAGGAAGTCCTAACAAAAATACTTTACTAACTATAGTTTTGAATAGTTTATAGTTAACTATAGTAAATCAAAACTTTCAAAGTGATCACTATAGTAAATATAAGTTTTGAAAGTCATCACTTTAGTTAATCATATTTTCAAAGTTAACACTATAATAAATCAATGTGTTAAAGTAACCACAATTGTAAATCAAAGGTAAATATCTATCACAACTGTGTATAACGTTCTGTGATAGACATCTCAATTAATTTAAATTAATTGCACAAAATAGATGATATCCAGTTTTACAGATTTTCTCTCTTTTGTCATATGTTGATGTCTTGTATTTTAAATAATTTCATGCACGTTGCGTGCAATACTATTGATTTTAAAATTTTATTTTTAACGATTCTTTTGAATCCGCATGTTTTCCAATGACTGCTTCTGGCTAAACATTTCTAAAATGAATATTGTTTGTCTTTCATTTTACCTAGTCATTTTTATATTATCATATCGTATTATATTAATAGCATTTAGGACATAAAACAAGATTATAGTGTATCATCTTATATGCAACGAAACAAAGTATATTAGATTGATAACCATAGTAAATCAAAGTTTTCATTAAGATTTCAAAGCTTTCATAGTTTTCACTTTAGTGTGGTAGTGATCGCTAAAGTAAATCACAGTTATCATAATAGAGTCATAGTGATCACTATAGCAATTCAAATTTTTCAGAGTTTTTACAATAGTTAACTATAGTTTTCATAGCCTCAAAATTATCACTATAGTAAACTATTATACAGTTATGGAATGGGTATGAGGGAAATAGCAAATTTATGGTTCCCCAAGGGAGGAAACTATTTCCCGAGGCGGCGAAGCCGCCGAGGGAAATAGTTTCCTGCCGAGGGGAACCATAAATTTGTTATTTCCTGAGTACCCATTCCATAACTGTTTTATTATACCGAAACAATCATGGGAGATTTATTAAACTAGAGACTCGGACATTTTTTTAAAAAAATATAGAGGCATTTAAATAATCACAAATGCATGTGATTAAAAATATTGTAAGATAACTAATGCATCGATACCGAGGAAAATAAAATTATTAAAAAATATATAATTATTTCACTGACACTTTGAAGGATTATCGTTGTCTTCAATTTGTTAGAATTCCAGTATGATTTTGGCATCGCATGTCGAAATGTTTTGACGTCATAGTTACATGTTGCTAATAACATTACGTCACAGACTCGAGATTCCTTGAACGCTCCGCCCACTGTTCATATTAATTGGTTAAAATTATTAATAAATATTCATGAGGGAGTAGTTCCAGGGAGTAGCTCCGATTTTTCAGGGAGTAGTCCTCCGATTAGAGAAATAGTATCTTCTCAGGGAAATAGACAATTTTATGGTATTAATTTTATATAGAGTAATAACAGTAGAGGTATAATAAAGTTAAATATCACTAACTATACTTAACTATAGTATCTTTGTAATTGAGGGAATACCGTAAAACGTTTTACTTTCTCACCCCCTTGAGACCTACGTGTATGGAGGATTCTTCTGGTTTTAAAACAAGCTCTTTTATATTAAAAAAAAGGGGGTCATATTCAGCCGTAACATACATTCCTGCAAAGGGTGCAAAAAATAACCTTGGGCATGACTTTATTTTGAAGGGTTGGCTATTTTTATAGTTTTGTAGATCATCGATTTTTTTTTTTCATTTTTTTTATACATCATTTATTTATGGGTTTTGTTCAAGGCAATATCACCTACGTTTTGGTTTCAGACTTTCAGCCGATGGAGTTTTTTCATCTTTCTGTGGGAAGACCTACCGAAGTCATGTTTATTGTTATTGTTTTTCCAGTGTGTTTTTGAGTTTCAATATCTATTGATAAGATTTTAATCATAGTCTTCAGGAATGAGTTTTGCAGTTGATGCTAAGTGCATTTATAAATGCACTTGAAATCCTCGAGAAGTTATTACCCCTTTTGCAATAAAATTTCTAATTGCTACTCAATGTATCAGGAAATTTTAAAATTTTTGAAATGATTAATCAGAAAACGAGAAGAAACCGAATAACATTATTATAATTTCAAAAGCAATAAAAAATTATAAGTATTTTCCTATTTTTAGTTCATCGATAATAAAACAGTTTTTAATGACTGGAGATCGGACAAATAAAATATTACATAATAAAAACAGCCAAGCAATTTATTCTTTTCACCTATTACCTCAGATAATTATTGTTTTTTAATTACAGAGATAAAAGGAGAGACGTCATTAAGTTTTCAGAAGAATCTTCAAGTTTCAAATTCACTCCAAGGTAAAATCTATTAAAAAGCTTCTTAGAAACATCAAATCACAAAACAATTGCAACATCAACAAATCAGAAATCTTTGATATAATTTCCGTAACATCGAGATTAAAAAAAAAGAATATGACAGCTTATTACCTAATTATAGAAAGGTGATAATCAAGCTTCTCCTCTAGAACAGATGAACTAGATTAAACCAAATGTTTTGAAACGGATTTAATGAACTTTTTCGTCTCTCTTTTTTGATAGGAAAAAGGGGTCGAGTGTTGGGTCGTATCCAAAAAAACAAACATCAAAGTTAATGTAATTTTACATCTATTCCTTTTCTGTTGGAGAGAAAGCCTAAAACTATTGGCATGCATGAGTATTACATTTTAAACACTGAACACTTTACAAAAAGTGGAAAAGTCGAATGCAAATTCATGAAATCGGAAACAAATTCTCTTCCTTTTAAACAGAAATTAGCAGAAATAAAACGATCTTCAATTTCTTCAGTCGAAATTTATACAGATGGTTCAAAAGACAAAAGTAAATTTGCAGCGGCCGCGGTAAATACAAATGATACTTTCTCTTTACGGCTTCCAAATGAAGCAACATTTTACAACAGAAGCAAAGCCATACAGCTTGCATTTGAATATATTCAAACTTCTGATGACAATACCGTGATCGGAAGGTCGTGTGTTCAAATCACGGCGGCGACTGACCTGCATGCAAGTCTATAATACTAGGAAGCAACTGCTCCTTCTCCAAGCGCTCAGAACTTTGAAATTAAAGTTGCGGGTCCTGAGGATGAGACCTTAAAAACCGAGGCCCCGTGCCATGGCAGGCGTTGGCAGGATAAAGAACCCTCACTGCTCAATGGCCCTAAGTGCCAGGTAAAGGCCTAAATTTGAAGCCCATCACCGGTACGTGTATATGGTGACCTCTCTATATGAGTGACAAATTCTCGAACGGGACGTAAAACAACTTACAATCAATCAATCAATCTAATGACAACATTTTTAGGTCACCTTTGTCACTCTGGTGACCTATTGCTATCTGCTTTCGTCCGTCGTTGTTCGTTGTCAATCGATCGTAAACGTTTGAACATATGTTAGTTTCCTCTGTGGAACCACTGAACCATTTCAACCAAGTTTGGCATATAGCATATATGGGTGAAGGGAAATAAAAATTGGGAAATTCTATGAAATTCTATGCCCTGCCCACTGGGGCCTAAGAGATGGGGCTAAAAGAGTGTTTTTTTTTAAATTCAGCAATTCGTTAATTCTATGGTGTATTTAATGACATTGTTATGTGTGGCAGATAAACCTTTCATAGGTCATATTTTGGCTGAACATGTCTCTTAACAATGTTCAAGCTCTTTTAAATACTGAATTCGACTACGGAATATTATGTCTACTTGATCAATAGGGTTCACGGCGGATGTTCCCGGTCAACAGGACATGCTAACTCCTCCTAGGCACCTGATCCCACTTCTGAAACCGGCGGTCCGTGTTTTTGTCATGTTCGCAGATTTGTATGCTGTTTATAGATATTCTCAGAATCGATAACTGTTCGTTATCTTTAATTTTTACATGTGTTCCACATGCACCCATGTTTACAACTTACTTAAAGGTTTATCTTAAATAGTTTCTTTATAGCATAAGTGGCATTAAGGTGTCATGTATTTGTAAGAGTGGTTTATCAAAATAGGTCAACAGTCAATCCAAAAAAAAAAAAAAAAAAAAAAAAAAAAAAAAAAAAAAAACATCTATTTCAGAAAAAAAGCCCTTAACAAGAATCCTTAGGTAGACGATTCTTTGTCTTTTTCACTTTTAAAAAGCCTTATGATAAAAAAAAATTCCTTCTCTTGGAGAAATTTATTTATTTTTTTCACGTGAGTGGGGTGGGGGTGTTAAATAGTTCCTCATAAACGAGGTAGATGTCTTCATATATATTGAAAATTATTTCTTATTAGTTTTTAAGTGGATACACTATTTTGAAACAATGTGTGAGATAAAAACAGATCAAAATACTGCTCTTATAGGAGTGTATAGCATATACACTTGTCACGAGACATGGGACTGTAAGAATGTAATTCAATTCATCGAGAAAATTGGCGAAAAATATTTTTGCTCCACTGGGACCACTGGAAATGTCTGAGGCACTGCATTTATTTAAGGATGCTTATTTTTCAAATTGATTTGCATAATATTTGTTGCGAAAATATCGTCATAACTTTGATGGAATTCAGAAGGTATCACAAGTCTTATGTAGTACATGTACATGGAAAGAAATATAAAATAAAGATAAATCAAGATATATTTATAAAATTACTGTTTAAATTTCGATGAAATAAATCCTAGCAGAATTTGTACGTATATTATGTCTAAATTAGCAAAGTAGACAAACTTTTTGAAGTACGAAGAATTATCATATGATGAAATTACACCATTCAGTCGAGGGAAGGATAACAGAATGCCGACTGAGAAGGCACTGAAGGAGCCTTTTCAGTGACTCTTCTGCAATCTTTCAGTTACCATTCAGTCGACAGAATGGCATGTACGTTTGAGCGACTTCACTTATCTTGAAATTACATTTTTGTAATTAGATAATCTGCTTATTCTTAACTTTGCAATTTTAACTTAATACGTGTTCCTATTATAATGGTATAAAATTTATCTATTAGTGAATAAACAAGCAAAGAACTGCAAACGATAGTATTGTTCTGCCGCCTACCTCAAAGTCAAATTCCGAAAGTTGACACATTTATATTATTTTTTTTCATATTTATATAGATATTTATGTGAATTCTCATAAAAAATAACTTATTTGGGAAAACTAAGAGAGATATCTCTTTAATTTTGGAAAAAGAAATTGCATTTTTCACAATAGAAATCAGCGGAAAATGGAAAATATTTTTAAAAACATCCCCCCCCCCGGTGAAACAAAATTACCTTTATTTGGGTTTAATGAATTGTTTTTTCACAAACTCATACCAAAAGCTTTGGTTGTTTCATGGGGTAACGTATCTTTACAGACAAAAAACTTTTAAAATGGTCATTTTTTAAATCGATTTCAAAGGAAACTACGAGTAAAATAAGGTCTATTTTTCAATCTTTTATGGTGAATTTTACATAAGTTAAACATACCGAAAGTTTTAAGTGTCATTTTTTCATTTCCATGCGTTTTTGAAAATCAAGCAATTTTTTAAATGGTGATTTCAATGCATAAGATTTTCAACCCCCTTTTGAAAAAGAGTCGTAAATAAGAGCAATTAAGTTTTTGACACTGGTTTTAAAATTAATAATCAATTAATAATGAACTCTCCTTTGCATTCAATCAAGCTTTAATGACCAAACTGTCATTTATATTGAATTTAATAGGTGTATATGTTGGCGGGAATCGAGATTTAGCTTGCATAGTTCTCCTAATAATTGTAGTCCCCGATTCCGAAGTCTTCTTTAAAGTGTTTGGGATGCAATTGTTTATGGCATATTTTAGGCCTCTTGTTTTTGTGTCCTTCAAACTTGTAAGTCAGGGTCATGAAGTCAAAATGGTATACCTTTCTAAAAAGTGTTCTCATAGGTAATGTACATATACATGCAGAATATGAAAATCTTTGTCTCTCATAATCTATTACCAATGAGTATCATGAAAAAGACTGTAGGTTAAACTTTGAGATCAAAGTCACGATCGAGGCCAAAAAACCAGAATTGACTTGAAACAAGTGATGTACATTTCAAATATTTTTGCCCTATCATTTCTCAGTCAAAAGTAATCAGTAATGTTTAAATGTTTGGAAATTAGGAAAAATTTCTAGATCAAGTCATGGGGTTGAAAATCATGTTACGTTTGGAAATGTTTTGTCACAGATAAAACACATGTCAAATATGAATACCCTCTTTTCCCTCCTCTTAAAGTTTGCTCAATTATAAAATTTTGAAAATTTGGTCAAGTTTTAAGTCAAGGTCACGGTTCAAATATTATAGAACATTAAGAACTTCTTGACACAGGTAATGCAGTTGTCAATTATGAACACCCAATCTTCTCTCAGTTCTGTCATCACCAACGTTGATTTCTTTGAAAATTCGGTTAAACTTCTAGGTCAAGGTCAAGGGGACAAAAATCAAAGCATGCTTGGAAACGCCTTGTCATAGATAATGCATATATCAAATAAGAATTCCTTAACTTCTCTCATTCAAAAGTTACAACCAATGTTATTTTTTTAATAATTATGTCAAATTTAAAGGACTATTTCACATGGTCAAATAAAGCAGATTTGTAAATTTTTTGTCACAGGTAATATGCATCTGAAATATGAAAGCTCTCTCTGTTTTCATTCAAAATTCATGAGCAAGGTAAAAGTAAAGTTAAAATTCTTAAAGTTGTTGATTTCTAGTAAGTAAAACGTTAGGTCACGGTAAAAAAATCCCATAAAAATGTTTGTCACAGTTAAAGTACATGTGAAAAATGAAAGGCCTTTCTTTTCTCATTCAAAAGTTATGATCAAGTTGAAGGATGTGTGACAGACGGACAGACCTGAACCTCATAGGAATTTAATTCTCGTCTTACTGTTGTTTTAATTGTTCGTTTTATATAAAAAATTCTTTCAATTATTCTGAATTTATTCATAAAAATCTCTACGTTAGATATTCAGTTTAATGTCGCTTTGTTTTTAAATTGATATCAATGTGCTCTTTATAAGGGGACTAATAATTTAACATTATTTTAACTACCGACAAATATTTGAGATGATATAACCACTAACAAAAATTTACTACAGTTAACTACAGTTTACTTTAGTTAACTATAGTAACTACCTAAATGACACATTACTCTAGATATTATTTTGAAATTTCAATGCGGAAAATTTCGCATCACAGTTAAGGCTGCAATAAGGAGGCGGGGCCTAATTTTTACTGGAAATGCTTACAATGACATCACACAAAAATACATGTTCTTCAAATTACCACAAAATGAAATGATACGCTATTTTAAACTGTTGGATAGCTTTAAACTACATCAATACTTACTATTGCATGTATTTTTGTCGTTGGTTAAATCCCACACAGTAATATATAAACAATTCACAGATCGCAATGCACTTGTCAATGTGACGTCATATCGTAAACTTTGACGCAGTTTGTATACAGTGAGAGGCGGATCGAGTTATATTTTATACAATGAAAAACGTGTTTTGTGATTAAATAAAATATTATTTGCAGACATATAAGAGGCCACTAACTTGGATGCAATGTCTGTTTTATGATTTTATTCATATACTTCCCGTATATTCCCTAGACAAGTGAAACTGTCGTACATTTGTATGCAGATTCATTGAAGGGTAATAGAAGGGTCGTAATAAATCGATATATTGCAAGGGCTTACCCTCAATGAATTACGACAAGCTTTTACACATAAAGTCAAGAGGTATGAAGATATTTAAAAAGTGCTGCGAACCTGATGAAATCTTGCAAATGAATTAATTATATCTACATTTAATGTACTTGACCAGCAAAATATTCAATACACGGTCTAACAAATGTAACTTTAGCAATTATATAGTAGAATCTATATAGGTTCGCAGCACTTTTCACAAACTACAAAGAGTGTTGAAAATAATTATAAATTAAACTTAGATTTTTAACTTGGTTATGCCCTTGCAATATGGGAATTTATAGATGACCTCAGTAATGCAGGTATATTTGCGAAGATCACGTGACTGCCACATTACGTGACAAATCTAAATAAGAAATCTAACGTCCTCAACATGTAGTTTTCAGCCACATTACATTTGTCAGATAATAGTAAAGGCCTAAAAAGAAACGCCCATCCTTGTAAAAAATGTATTTTCTGTCTAAAAAATTTGCCGATATTTCCATTTGGCACCTTAACTGTACTGCGTTCAAAAACTTAAAATAAAATTTGAATATGCATTTAAAAATTCAATGTAGTATATACAATGGAATGTACATGTTTGAATTGAGGGAAATAAAATATAACATTCCAAAATTTAAACATAAAATATGACATTCTAAATTTTGTTAAAAAAAACAAACTTCGATTTACCCTAGCGAAAAGTTATTTTATTTACTACAGTAAAAACCTTGATACTATATAAAACCATATATATATATATATATATATATATATATATATATATATATATATATATATATATATATATATATATATATATATATATATATATATATATATATATATATATATATATATATATATTTCAGAACTAGAAAATGAGAGAAGGGAGAGACCACTTCGTTTTCGAAGACCTCTGATTTCACAACAAGAAGGTAGGAACTGTGTATCCTATTAGTTGAAACAAAGAAGTTAAATGTTATATAAAATAGAAATGACAATGAAAAATTGACCAGAAAATGATATACCAGTGCATCTATCATGGCATTAGAGGGAAAGGCCGACTTATTACTTTATCATAAAATATGTAGCATTTAAGCTTCTTTTCAGCAGCAGTTGAAAAAAGAAGACAATTTGGAAAAAAGAAAGTAATGAATTTTATTACCTCTTCTGGATGATGATTTGGGGTGGGGTGTAAACAAAACTATGAGGAATGCAATGTTAGAAAATATGTTCAAATTTCCTGGACAAGTTGTTTGCATGATAAGTATAAACATTGACCCCTTTACCAAGCTAGAGGAGTGTCGTTTAAAGTCATCATTTTGTAAGTTCTATGGTCGATACAATGACCTTGTCAGCAAATACACATTATCATTGAGTCAAATGCTGACTGACGTTTTTCATACTAATTGTTAGGCCATTATTTACACACTGAATTGTCGCCGGATTTTTCCGTTATTTCCCGATCATGACAAGGAGCACACGGCGGGTGTGACTGGTCGGCAGGGGATGCTCACTCCTCCATGGCACCTGATCCCACCTCTGATCTTATGGAGGTCGGTGTTAGCTCTGCTCCTGTTTTGTATTGTTTGATGGACTTTTGAGCTTGGATACTGTTCGTTATCTCCATATATTTCATGACTGACTTCTTTAAATTCAAGATTCAGTAAAATAGTTCTCATTAATTAAAAAAAAATTAAGCTCATCTGAGCTTAAGGCTCAAGTGAATATTTCTGATCGAAAAGTCTCCGATGTCTGTTTACCGAGTGTTGTCTGTGAATTTTCAACATTTTGACCTTTTCTCCAGAATCACTTGGCTAATTTTAACCAATCTGGCTACTAAGCATTTTTGAAATAGGGGAATTCAATTCCTTTCACAAAAAATGATAAGGTCTTCATTGAAAGGGAGATAATTAAGAATAAATAACAATACCATGACAGCTTTTGAAAATCTTCTTCTCGAGTACCACTAGGCTTGAAAAGATGAAACTTATGTGAAGGCTTCATTACATACTGTAAATACTGTAACTTTAAGACTGTTTCAATCATGATTCCGGGCTAAGGTAGGACAACAACAGGGGATGGCAATTTTACATAGGAAAATATAGGATATATCTTTAAAAATCCTTACAAGGACATCAAAGCCATGATGTCATATATATTAATAAAAAAGCATCTATAGACAATGTAGATTTTCTTTTAAAAATCATGACCACTTGGTGTATTGAGGGTTCACAAAAGAGAAAAAATCTTTACATATAAATATATACGGGAGAATTATTAAAAATCTCTTCATTCTATGGTGGATTACTCAAATAACTATGCAAGCAACTTCAGTTAATGTAGATTCAAGTTTGTTCCAGCCAAAATCCCTGCGGGTACTTTGAGCCCACTTGAATAATTTAAAATTAAAATACTGAACTGAGTTTTGCTTTTCTGAAAATAAAGTTCTTTGGTGAGCGATGTAACCGTTGGACGTCTTGTTTTAATTGGTACCTCAATTCATGAGTATTTAACACAAAATGAAAGCAAAGGATACAGAATAACAAAACATATTTTCCATAAAAAGTTTTCCTTGATACCTTTGATAACATCTTTCTTTTCAGCAACATTGAGAGTTGAGAATATCGATAGATACAGTGTATGGAAATCCTCAGTGTCAGGTAAGCAACAGCTTTTATATATTGTAATTTTGCTTTATGTTTGTCTTAATTACTTTATTTTTATTTTTTTTATTTGGAAAATCATTTTAATGTCGTGCTGATCAACTTGTGTATCAAATATTTATAGACTGCGTTAGACAGTGGTTAAGGCTTTTGTTGTAGAGTCGCGCAGTTTCGAACCCACTATTTGATGCGAAGCCTTGTGATGTAGAGTGAGGCTTCCTCCTTAGTCAGACCCCTCCCCCAAACGTTTTGCTCTAGAGTGGCATTTCCCTGGTGGATGAATGACTTTAGAGCTTAAGAATCTGAGGGGAAGTAAGAGGAGTGATTAAAATGTTCGCAAACTGTTTGTATATTTGCAAAACCACAATTCAGATCAGAATGAAATTTAGCACACATATAGTCATACACATGTTCTATAAATAACAGATGTTAAATAATGTTTTGCTCCCTGTTTGTGACGTCACAATGTGAAAATGACGACAATATGTAGGTCTCTTATGACAAAAAATGGTTGACTCAGTCGTACTCGAGCAACGAACGGCTGTAATGTTTAACGTATATCTTGGAAATTCCTTTGCAGTAGAATATGATAATTTGTACAAGGTTAATGAAGACAAAAGACTTACCAGAAGTTCAATCATCAGTTGGATTGATTGTTTGAGTGAAGACTGGGAGATGGTTAAAAATGATGTTTGTTTTGTTGCCCAGCTAAGGCAAGCCGGGTAAAAGATGTATCCTTAGTTGAGCAATTTGTTATGAAACATCGCCAAGTTACAATTAGAATAATGGTTGAATATCTTAACAATAATATAATTATTATACCCTAAAATATCGTTTACTTTAGACTTTAAACATATAAGATATGATGAAAAAAATGCGGCCATACTTTATCCACATTGGATAAACGACGCTCCCGAGACAGAGGACTCGGGTTGTGATGGGTCACCATACTAATTATGGGGAGGGATATCCTTATCCACCCATCCTATAGCCGAGATTTGGCCATTTCTGACAGATGGACTGTTCTTGTTATTAAAAAAAAACTTGCATGGTAAGAAATACAAACTCGGAAAAATCTTTTAGCTTCCCTGAACAGACTGCTACGGAGCATGCCACGTGACTGCCTGGATCACGTGATTCGCGCATGGGCAGAACAATGGCAGATGTGCATTAAAATCGGAGAGGACTACTTTAAAAAATAATAAACACTGAAACCTCATTTTATTTCTTTTAAGTAAGTAATTCAATTAGTTCCCGAACTTTTTGATCACCCCTCGTATTACTCTAATGCGCCATTTTATGCGGGAAGACTTATTCTACCATAATTTGTAGAGTCAAGCTTCTTCCGAGGTAGGTCTTCCCCTTCATTAAAATTTGATTTCACAAATGCTATAATCACTCTATAGATATCTTCGAACTCATTAAAATTTTACAGCGGTGCATTGATTGTCCCCTGCTATCACAGAAAGAAAACTTAAAATGGATTTTAAAGTAAAGATATCAAGGTGTAAAATTAATTTATTGCAAACAATGATTTCAGGATAAATTTAGTTGTTAATGGAAATTTCACACGAGAATTCCCTATGCCTAAAAATATATAGTAATAATAATGATGATGATAATAATAATAATAATAATAATAATAACTAGATGCGATTTCGTTGCGAGCAACGAGTGGGTCTTCCGTCCAAATTTTGATCAGATGAGATCAGAATTTGACTCAGATTTTCGTTTTTTAAACCCTTTTTTATATCAGCTTAAAGCTCTTGTGATTTTAAAAACTTTTTGTTCAACAACTATTCAGAAATTCTTCGTTTCTGAATATGCAAAAGAAATATTTAGGGGTTGGCCCTTCAGCTCCTAACTGGGGATATTTAGCAAGAATTGAAAGTTAACATATTGTTCACAACATTATTAAAAACATCTTTTATTGCATATTGCTTCTCATAATGTTTCCCACTTTTGAGATAAAAGCGTCAAAGATCTTGTATTCTGACCCCTTATGGCCCCTAATTATGTAACATATGATGCGAATATCATAAAATATGGTTGTAAATTTTTGAGATTAATATTTTCCTTCATTAATGCATTCCAAAATATTGATCGTTAAAAAGTAATTGATTAGAGACTTTCGGCCCCTCTCGGCCCCTATTTTGAGGGACCAGTCTCTTTCTATTAATGGCACTTTAAAGCTGTCATGATTTTGAAAAATGTTTGTTCAACAACTAATCAAAAATTCTTTTTTTTCCGAGATATTTGCACAAGAAATATTTAGGAGACGGCCCTTCAACTCCTTAATGGGGACATGAAGCAAAAAAAAAAAAAAAATAAATAAAAAAATAAAAATAAAATAAAAATAAAAAAAATAATAAAAAATAAATTAAAAAAAAAAAATATATATTTTTCAGAGTATTATTTTGGACATCTTTTGTTTAGTATTTTTTATCAAAATATTTCCCACTTTTGAGATATAAAGCGTTAAAGATAATGCATTCTGGACCCTTATGGTCCCTAATTATGTAACATATGATGTGACTAGCATGATATATTGTTGTAAATTGTTGAGATAAACTTTTTTGCTTCAGTAATGCATTACAAATTATTGATCATTAAAGAGTTATTGATTAACGACTTTCAGCCCCTCTTGGACCTTATTTTGAGGGACCAGCCCCTTTTTCTTCATACCAATTGAAAGCTGTCATGATTTTGAACAATTTTTGTTCAACAACTAATGAGAAATTCTTTTTCGTTTCCGAGATATTTGCATAAGAAATATTTAGGGGCTGGTCCTTCAACTCCTTAATGAGGACATTTAGCAAAAAATAAAAGATGGCATATTGTTCAAAATATTATTTTGAGCATCTTTTGTTCAGTAATGCTTATCAAAATATTTCCCAATTTTGAGATATAAAGCGTCAAAGATTTTGTATTCTTGCCCCTTATTGCCCCTAATTATATAACATATGATGTAAATAGCATGATATATAGTTGTGCATTGTTAAGGTAAACATATTTGCTCCAGTAATGCATAACAAACTATTGAGCATTAAAGAGTTATTGATTAACGACTTTCGGCCCCTCTCGGCCCTATTTTGAGGGACCAGCCCCTTTTTCTTCATACCAATTGAAAGCTGTCATGATTTTAAACAATTTTTGTTCAACAACTAATCAAAAATTCTTATTTGTTTCCGAGATATTTGCATAAGAAATATTAAGTGGCTGACCCTTCAACTCCTTAATGAGGACGTTTAGCAAAAAATAAAAGGATGCATATTGTTTAGAACATTATTTTATGCATCTTTTGTTCAGTATTGCTTATCAAAATATTTCCCAATTTTGAGATGTAAAGCTTCAAAGATTTTGCATTCTTGCCCCTTATGGCCCCTAATTATGTAACATATGATGTGAATATCATAATATGAGGTTGTAAATTGTTGAGATAAACAAATTTGCTTCAGTAATGCATTACAACATATTGATTGTTAAAGAGTTATTAATTTAAAATTTTGGCCCCTTTTGGCCCCTAATATGATGAGTCAGCGCTCTTTTCTTGATATCATGTTAAAGATCTTGTCATTCTGCACAAATATTGTTCAGAATATTTTAACAAAATAATTATAGTTTAAAAGATATGTTACAAAATGTCTCGAAAATTCACTCATGATTCGTGTCCTAAATTTCGACCCTACCGAGCTTTCATAATAGGCACTTCCGAAAAATGTATCTACACCCAGGTACAACATATCCTCTATCATCACTGAAAAGTTCAGCGCTCTAGCTTGAGCCATTTTTGAGTTCCATCACAGACAAGGAGGTCCTCTGAATTTTAATAAAAGGGGCGATAACTTTCGACCGGAAGTGAATTTAAAAAAAAACTGATAAGCCGGAATTAACTTTAGATAACCTAGCAACAATCCTGAAAATTTGAAGCAAATTCATCAATCCATCTCTGAGAAATCGTCTGCACAAAATTTGTGCAGAAAAAAAGAAAAATAACTAGAAACTTTGTTGCCATGGCAACAAGAAGGTCTTCCGTCCCTTCTCTGTCTTCGGAGAAGTTGATTCCTCACTAAACAACATGTTATGTTGTGCTTTCCCTGTAACACCTTCATACAAAAAATAGTTCCTTCGGCATGCGCTCGGCACTTTGAAGTGAATTAAAGTTGTGGGTCTTTTGGATGAGACCTTAAAAACTGAGACCCCGTGTCACGGCAGGCGTTGGCACGATAAAGATCCCTCACTGCTCAATAACCCTGAGTGACGAGTAAAGGTCTAAATTTGAAGCCCTTCACTGGTGTATGGTCACGTCTCTATATGAGTGTAAAATTCTCGAATGGGAAGTAAAACAACATACAATCAATCATACATAAAATATAATTAAACGTTTATATTTTGAAAATATTGCAAAACTGGAACGGAAAAAAATACGAGACATCATTTTAAGGAGGGAGGGGGGCTATGTTCCAAAACATCTTTGTGTGAATTTTTTTTAACTTTGAGATTCTCACACTCAATTGTACAAAATATAAAATTATGATAAATAAGATTTTTTTTAAATTGAAGACCTATCTACACTGATTTGTTTTATTTAATTACCTGATTTCAGGCATTTCAGGTTACCCCCCCCCCCCCCCCCCGAGTCAGCACTACACACGCATTACAAAATGATAGACACTTTACTGATGTATTACGTGAAAGCATATTTTTTTCACATACTGTTTCGAGTATACAAATTTTTACCTGTTTTATTGTGTTAAAGATATACACGCTATAACTTGCGTCAGTTAAAAATAGAGATGGAAATTTATTCATTTTGTTTACCAAAAAAAGTTACGAAAATATTGTAAATTACACAATTGGAAATGAACGCATTATAAAGATCTCAAATTATAATTATTTATTATCCTACTAGGACAGTGATGCCTCTATTTAAATTCATGCATCATGTGACACCGTCGCTACTTTTAGATTGATAAACAAAAATGGCGTCAAGAAAACGAGGTAGGCCGTTTGGTATACAAAATAACTTTTGACATGGATGGCATACGTTTTGTGCTTAAAGATTCTTATCTTTGAAAACAACCAGTATTAACCATCTACTCTGTAATGACAGATATTAACTTTCATTCAAAATCTTAGTCAAAATGCAACGTACCTCGTTGTCTATGATTTCCCGCGGACATGCGTGTCTATATACTGTTTACGCACTTCCTTCATCAGTATTCATGAATAGGCTGAATTCTTAATTGCAGATATTGCTTAATTGTTGTGTACTTACATCGACTTATTTAGTAAAACTTTGTGGAAAGTAATTATTTTTTATTGCACATCATGTTTCTCAAATCATTTAATCATTTTGTTTCACATAAAAAATCGAGTTTATATAGCGTGTATATCTTTAATACACTGTATACCATTAATTAACCATACCTTTATGCGCTAAGTCGCTTTGAGCTCTTAATTATGACGGATCTTGCTCTAAACTAAATGTCATTGAAGTTTTTTCCCTCTCATTTGAAATTGCTATTTGTTATTCAATCAAGATGAGAAAATAATTAATTCTACTTTCAAAATATAATTTGACAAATCTCAAATTTGTGATTCAATTGCATAGGTACCTAGATACATTTACATTTACCTTGTTTTGTCATATCACACACATACGCACATTAATTAGTGCAAAACTCAACTGCAAACTCTTTATGAAGGAGTAAAAAGACACAATGCTATTGTGAAGTCAAACACCATTGCTCTGACGTTGAACAACATAGGCCCCCCCTTTTTTTAAAGATAAAATATTACATTTGAGCCCAAACAACAGTGTGAAAAAATTCAAAAGTTCTAGGGATTAAATATGAGTCGCCCGCGTGAAAATTCAGCACGCTAACCATTCCGCTATCAAAGACCATCGCATCAAAGTAGCAAGTAATGAATATTTAGAGTAAGCGTTAATCAATTTTTAAACAAATTACATATTTAGTATTCTGAGAAGACTCTCTATTTAGCCTATAAATATCTTTAAAAAATAATGAAAAACAAAAAAGTTAAAAAAAATACCCTTTTTACATCACTTCCTGTGACGACCGGAAGTGGCGACGACACACGAAATGTTTCCATCACACATCTACAAATCACATTCTATCATACCTGAAAGTTTCAGACTCCTGCCTTTAACAGTTTCTGAGAACATTCATGGACTATATTTTTAGTGGAAAAAGTGGAAAAATCGTAATAATTTCTGACCGGAAGTAAAATTTTCCCAACTTTTTCAACACTTCAAAATGGCATGAAATAACACATCATTCCTGAAAATTTGGCTGAAAATCATTGAGTAGTTTTTGAGATATCGCGATTTGAAAAGGTCAAAAAAATAAAAATGAAAAATAATAATAAGAAGAAACAGTAGAATCACTATAAGGTCTTCCGTGAAGACGTAAGACCTTAATAATAAGAAACTTGAAAAAAAAAAAAACCATAAGAATAATTGAAAAGTCTTCCGCTGAGACGGAAGACCCTAATAATGAAATGAATTTAAAAAAAGTATTATTTATTAGGGAATGCAAACTCTCACAATTTAATAACAAAACTGCTTAGATTTTAGTCATATATGACGTCATTTGTCCTGACGACGCAGTACAAGTGATCCAGAGGAGTGGATCCATTGGTTTAATAATCACAAAAATGCTTAAGAAAACAAAATCGTCATAAATCTTTAAATCAATAATTAAAACTGAAAACAAAACATTTCTTAAAAACACTTTTGTGTAAAATTAATTTATCGAGTCCTTATAAACCTACACACCGTGAGAGAATGTAAAAGAAAATTTCTAATACGATAATTATATTCCAGATAAACCTCAAAAATGCAAGGACATACATTAGACTGTTTATGCTAAAATACGAAATATCAGTGGCTTATATCATATATATTATAAAAAAAATGCTGGGAGTTATTTCTGTCCTGAATAATATTTTATTTTAATTCATAACGATGTAGAGGCAAAGTTGAAAAGTTTTGCTGTTACAAGCATTGTTGGCAAAATTACGAGTACTTCTAATACAATACAAACTAGCTCCAATTCAGGTAAGGGATGTAAACCTCTTTTTATTTGTATCAGTTTTTATGGCCAAAAACAACCGGATACCCTTGCATTAGTGCCGCTTTCTACATTCAGCCTAATATTTCCATTTTTATACCCGTCACGTGACACACAGCTGATACACGTCATGAACTACGACACAAACCTATTCTCTATAGGCAATTATAGTATTTGCTTCAAAAATTCTTCATAAAAAGAGAAAATTTCATGCTGTGGCTCTCAGTTCGACATATTGATCTTTTGACAACGTTTTTTTTCAATCAATAGTATTTATTCTCATTCCTACGTTGATTCAATATATTCCTCTCAAAATAAAAAAAAGGTCTGGCAAATCTTTTTCATACTTTATTATTTTACTCAGGAAAGATATTAATGTCAAACTTGCAATACAATTAAGCTCAAAATCCTATTGGGACAGTACAGATTAAGAGTAGAACAAACACGAAACTTTAAAAGAAAAAAAATAAATCAGAGTTGAATTCAGGTGCTCTTCAGGAGTAAGCATCTTCTGTTGACCGGTCAAAACCATCGTGTGATCCTGGTTATGATCTGGAAAAAGAAAAATCTGTAGTCAAGTCAAAGTGAAACTAATGCGCTAACAATATGTATGAAAAACGTTAGTCAACATTTGACTCCTTAATAGATTGTGTTTGTTAACAAGATCATTGTTTCATCAATAGAATTTGAAAACTGTTAGCTTTAAAGGAGACTGTTTATACAATTGAACCGTCAGCCTATTTTCAAAAGCTAGCCTCGTTTTAAAAGAAAATGCTCGTGCCTAAAATATGCTCTTGCCTTTCGAATCAAATGGGAGTTATGCACTCCATATACATGTGATACCAGATAAGAAAAAAAGAATAGCGAGGATTCAATTATGGCATTTTTAGCGATGGTGTAAAGTTGGCTAAATTTGATTATCGCTAATCATTAACTTCGTATTGGAGGTTACTGTTCTCTTTCTAGGCATCAGAAAAGTGCTAACATTGATTCTCGCAAACATTGAATACTGATTGTTATTTTTACGAAAATCGCTAAATTTGAGGCTTGCTAAAAATTTCACTTATCCCGTAACAGGACACTGCTACGGTAAAAAAGAAACATTACAATAAAATAGTTAATTGAAGTCATGACGTTTAACATTAAGTTATCCTTTGCTGTCTTCAGATTTTCATATTTCCTTTTGTATAATGTTTAAAGTAATATCTTTAAGTTCAATGAAGTTAAGCCTCTGATAAGAGGCCCTCTTATATTTATTGCAGTGATTTTGAAAACAGGGTTTTCAGTGTCTTCATAGCAAATTGAGGGTTTTTTTTTTTTTTTTTTTTTTTTTTTTTTTTTTTTTTTTTGATTTCCGGTAAATGCGAAGAAAGTTGCAATTGCCTTGAAGGCGAGCAGTTGGTAATCAGTGGACGTAAAACTATGAAAAGTGTGCAAATAGTGACCTCATGCCAAATGAACGGTTAATGAACGATGAACGAAAGGTGGACGAAGGATGCGCAGACTGAAAAATAAGAAAATGGAACGTTTCACAAAGAACACCTGAATTTCTTTTGCTTTGCCTCTTTGGGACATTGAAATGCTACATAGCCACCCATATTTATGAATAGTAAAAATTAAATCTTTGCTTTTAGACATTAGCAGAGGAACAGTTGAAATGAAAATGAAAAGCAATGATTTTTTTACTAAAGGTGTAAAATCCGTGGTCTGGAATTGAACCTTTGGGCAAGGGCATAAGTTGTTTGTATGCTGGAAATGCACTATTTCTGGCGGATAAAATCTTCTTTCCTCAAGAACATCAAACTTACTTCCTGATTGCATAGTTATAAGGAAACCTCAACGTTTTGTAAATTTAAAAATTCATGGTTTCTGGGACTATGTTTCAGGTATTATGAAACGTCCCTGAAATTATAGTTCTTTTCTTTCACGCTGTATTCGTTTACTAAGTTTTGACAAATCTTGCAAATACAGTGAAGTTATTTTTTTCAAAGAGATAAGCGGTGTTTAATTGTTATTTACTGTCCAAAAACACATGAAATAGATTAAGTTTAAACAAAATTATTTATGGATTTCCATTTCAGATCATTTAAAACATACTTGTACGTATTTTTAAATCTTTAGATCAGTTCTCCACATTGACTGATGAGGAACTGTCCGTGTTATTCTGCTTTATGTGCTGTGACTCCGGTCCTCCTGATTTTACGGACTCTGAGTGTCTGCACATGCTAAACAAGATACGAAAGATAATATTTCTTAAAAAATATCCCGTGAATATTGAAAACGCACAGCAGACAATGCAGAGCCTATGCTTACGAGATTCCCTGTGGGTTGATCAAACCGGGAAACACCTTACCAAAGACATACAAGATGAAATCATATACCATATATCGTGTTCTGGTGACATTCGCTCGTGTATGTTCACAGTGTTTTCTTTATCCAGCTTTAACACAGCACACAGATACCTTAGATCACGGCAATACAAGCGTAAACCTCGAGAGCAGTGTATTCTTGGTTATAGTGCTTTGTGTGATTCCTTGCTTATACGCCGTTTACAAATGAATATACTGACTCACGTCACCATGGAAGACACAGAGATTTTTGATGAAGTGTCTAAGATAGGTAATTATATATAGATGTTTTGCAAGCATATCAGTTTTATTTCCATACAATGTGTTACGCAAGTTTGTGAAGGCAACACTAAGATCATTATTCCGGAAATTAACACTTTTTAGCTCACCTGAGCTGAAAGCTCAAGTGAGCTTTTCTGATCACATTTTGTCCGGCGTCCGTCTGTTTGTCCGTCTGTCTGTCCGTCTGTCTGTCTGTCTGTAAACTTTTCACATTTTCGACTTCTTCTCAAGAACCACTGGGCCAATTTCAACCAAACTTGCCACAAAGTATCCTTTGGTAAAGGGGATTCAAGTTTGTTCAAATGAAGGGCCATACCCTCTTTCAAGGGGAGATAATTAGGAATTAGTGAAAAAATAATGGCAACATTTAAAAATCTTCTTCT